>NC_140085.1:67729054-68929054 GCF_964237585.1 Gallinula chloropus
GTTCTGTAATTAATAGTGAAAAGGGTTTCTTAGTGTATTGAGAGAGGGTCCAATCTGGAAAAAGCTTCTACTGAGGGTGACTGTTTCAGTAATTAACACTTGAACTTCCTCAGAATTGGTCTGTGTAGCTCTACAGTCAGAAGCCTGAAAGGACCCTTGTATCATTCAATCTGTCACTGATGGAAAACAGAGTTCTGGAACATAATGGAAATACTGACAGAAGTCATCATCTTATAAGTAACAGCATGACCTACATCCCTGTATCTGTCACCTCTTTGAATCTCTTCCATTTCTTTTAAGAAAACACTAGTTAGTAGACTGCTTTTTATATCACATGAGCACCAGTACCTGCCTGCAGATGAGCCACAGGGCTTGTGAAGAACTGGTTGCAGCTTTTTACTTGAGGTTACTGTTTGCTGTAGGTCTTCGGTGAGTGGGAAATGTGGTGGGGTCCTTTAATGTCCTTAAAATCCCCGTCTCAACAGAAATTCTCTACAATTATTCCAGACCGGTAACGGGTCTGAGCCTTTGTGGTAGTGTGTTTGCTGGCCCTGTGTAAGGGGGAAGCTGTGCCTTACACGTGCTGCTGAGGAGGCCTTGGCTGAAAGGCTTGGGGGAACCTGCAGGTACGCCTGGAGATCAAGGTTGGAAGAATATAACATCATTCCTCCTCCTATCAGTCTCAGTCAATAAACTGGTGAGAGGTGGCAGTTAGGTCTTGTCCCTGCCTTTTGCTTTACAAGCTTGTAAAACTTTGTAAGGTGGTTCAGGCCATCCTGCAATTTCTCTTAATTGTAGCCGGGTAGAAAAAGTACTCAAACAGCTACAGAGGATCTGCATTTCCTCCTTTTCTGTGGGTCTTGCTGTTTGGTTTACTGCAATCCAGTTATACCCAAGAGATTTCTGCTTAGCCCAGCTGGGGCTGAGAATCGAATGTCCTGCCTTATGGCTTCAAACCTGCTGCTTTTTTGCAGCTGATATAGATATACTTAAGGGAAACATGCTGAATTACAGCATTTTATTATCTTGGGATTCGAAAGACCTGGTTACCCTTGGGAGTTCATGTTCCAGCCAATGGGGGATAATTCCAATGGTGACACACATTATCATCCAGCCCTTTGGATTTAAACAGGGTACCCAGATTGAAAGACAAAATTTGGGTTCCTTATCAAGCCCTGGGAGTTTTGGCATAAGGCAAGAAGCAGGTTTATTTCAGTAACAAAACCCTAGGGCTATAATTGGAAACTCACTACTCAAAGCCCATCCCCTTGGATTCAGGGCACAGGGGGTACATCTCTTATACATGATGGGTGATAGATCACTGGCACAGGTTGCCCAAAGTGGTGGTGGAGGACCCATCCCTGGAGATATTCAACGTCAGGCTTGATGGGGCTCTGAGAAACCTATGGCACTTGGACATGATGGCTAGTGGTACATTTTCATAATCTTGTAATCACTTCTGTAATAGTTGCACATTTCAATCTTGCAAGTCTCTGACATCGTATCAGGGTCACAGAACTGCAGGGAAATCTCTAATAGTCTCTTGTGCAAAGCAGGACCAACTACAAAGCTACATCAGCTTGTTCAGCTGCTCATCCAGGTATGTTTTGGGTATGGGAATTAAATATGCTAAATGCCATCAGTGTTGTCTTCACACTGAATTATCTTGCATCCATGCAAACTGCACCTTTGACTCTTGCACTGTGGTTGTCTTAAAGCGTGGGTGAGAACCCTTCAAGCTTGCGCACCTGAGTGGAGCAATACCAGCAGTGGAAGGGAGGGGAAGGTCTCCCTTATAAACATCTATGATCGCTACACTTGACTCACTCTAAGTTCCCCTTACAGTCAGCTGAGAATAAAAGGTTGTGATACACTGACATCCTTAAATGTTGACCTTGCAATATATGGATCATGTTATGGAAATGCCAGTATGACTTCAGTGACTATACTGGGAGTTCAGATGACTGAGTTATTTTAGTGATTCTGTAAATCCCTAGAGGTAAACAGGGTAAATGTTTCTAAAATGTGTGGGAGATTAGACACAGTTTTGATGCAAATTTTCAGCCTTATAAAGACCGCATGGCCTCTGAGCAGGCCCAGATGACTTGGTGATGTCCTAGGAAGCTACAGAGCATAATATTTGAAGCATCTATAGAACATGAAGAGCCTGTGGTGCGATAATGGAGGAGTATTTCAGAGCTCTCTTTTGTGGTTTAGGCATCTTTTTTTTTATTCTCACTGTAAACATCAGAGTCCTTTTTGGCTCATACTTAATGGTGCTAACTTAAACAGATACATGAATGCATTGCTACAAGGAGTGTTGCAAGTATAGATGTGCTAACTGGTAGATACCTAAGTGCTCAGTTACTACTTTAGCTGGGGCCACAGAAGAACCTGAGACAGAGTGGGTGGTGAGATGGAGAGGGTACATACAAGAGCTTTCTCTGTTCTCTAATTCCCTTGTCACAAATTATGTTAATATTAGATCTCACATTTTGCATGATTCAGGAGAATGCTTTAGTGGTAAACATTGGCTTCCTGTCAAGCACAAGTGTAACAAGAGAAAGGATGAAAAGAAAATGTGGAGGAAAGCACTGAGGATTCAAACAGGGATAGTAGAAGGGAGGGGTAAGGTGGTTCTGTTCTCTGACCTTCCAGAGAACCCCATGGAGATAAGCCCACAAAAAAGGGAAGGCTGAGCTATATCCTTTATGAAAAATGCACCAGATTGAGGTGGAAGAGATTGCTTAAAAAAATTAACCCAATGAGCTTTTATCAAGTATAGGGGGTTGAAAGCCCACTAATGCTTTGAAATTTAGCAGTAACAAGGACCCACTGGAGCAGAATGTATATGTGTGCTGCTGTGTATGAGAGGGAGTGTATGTCTAAGTGTAGAGATAGTGTAGCTTATGCAAGTAATGGAGGGTTTGTACACTTGGTACGGGCTGATGGTAGGGGTTGTTATGGTGGCTACGAATGAGCAATTTGGTTTTCTAACCATCTTCAGTCTAGCTTATCTCCTGCCATTTGGAGAAGCCTGGTAATCACCAAGTTGTTAGTGATTTCAGTGTATGAGATGTCATAACTGTAGATGAAAACAGACATTGGAATCATTATTTATGCTAATCTTGTAGTGAAGGAATAAGCATAGTAAGCCAGTATGGGTAATCTGAAGTTCTTTGTGCTGATCAAGAACTAATACGTTGCAAACTGTGTAAGTGCTGGATGGCATCTCCCACCCAGAGACACGCTCCTCTATATAACAAACAAAACTTTATGCAGTTCCTGGTTATGTGAAATAAGTTTCCAGCTAATGGAGTTATGTGTATTTAGTCCCTGTTTACCAAAGCATACCTAATATATAAATACAGTCACCTGCTTCCCTGATCTTTTTAATGCCCCTATGACATTCCCAGGCCCTGTGGCTTATTAGTCTCCATATGCTTGCTTCTTTTTCCCTAGTGGGCTTTTCAGGGTTTTCCCTTCTTACTGTGTTGGTGAAAATAAGCCAACATTTGTTGTTGTCCTGGTTCTGGCCAGGCCAGAGTCAACGTCCCCAAGTAGCAAGCCCAGGTGAGCTGTGTTAGCCCAGGTGGGATGAGTTAGCACAGGTGAGATGAGTTAACCCAGGTCTGTTTTCCACACCACCTGACATCACTCCCCCATAAAAGGGGCTGGTTGGGGAAGGGCAGGGTCTGGTGCTTCTAGGGCAGTCTGAGTGTGGCTGGGGTGTTGGGTCATTTGGCCCATCTGTCCTGGGTCTTGGGCAGCACTCTGTAATCATTGGGCCAATAAGGTACTCTGTGTTAGCACTGGGTGTGAGTGCAACTGCCATTATTGTTCTATATTCATGGTGATTTTTGTCAGTAAGCTGTCCTTATCCCAACCTGTGGAGGCTCTGTCTGTCTCTCCTGTGGGAATGATAGAGTGGCTTTGGTCGGCATTTGGCCTTTAGCCAGGGCCAAACCAACAGTTATCTAACCACACACTGCTCAAGGTATGTCAGTAACTAGTGTGAAGCTGGACAGGTATCTTGCTACACTTCTCTCTGCCTTAGGGGAAGGGAGCCTGCTGTGTTATGGAGTGAGTGAAAGAGGGGTTTTTTTAGTTAGCGGGAAATGCTGCTGTCCCCCACTGCTGCACAGAGGTGATGTAAAAGCGTGGAAGTATGAGGAGTAGAGGTGCTGATGGTTGGCTGGGAGTTGTGCTGTTGTTATTGAGGAACAGAGTCAAGGGCTTCTTTTTTCTTGCTCAGGCCTGGAGGAGTCACTGGGACTCGCTCCTCCTTCTAGGAGCTGTTGTGTCAGTGGCACGAGAACAGGCGCAAGAAGGAATATGAGCTAGCAGGGTGCCCAGGAAGGCCAATGGCATCCTGGCTTTTATGAAAAGTAGTGTGGCCAGTAGGTCTAGGGAGGGGGTTGTAGCCCTGTACTTGGCATTGGTGAGGTGCAGCCTACAAGAAGGACATTGAGGTCCTGGAGTGTGTTCAGAGAAGGGCAACCAGGCTGGTGAAGGGGCTGGAGGGTCAGTCTTCAGAGGAGCAGTTGAGGGAGTTGGGGTTGCTCAGTCTGGAGAAGAGGAGGCTGATGGGAGACCTTATCACTGCCTATAATTATCTGAAAGGAGGTTGGAGAGAGGTGATTGATGGTTTCTTCACCCAAGTGATGGATGATAGGACAAGGGGAAATGGCCTTAATCTGCACCAAGGCAAATTCAGATTAGATGTTAGGAAAAGGTTCTTCACTGAAAGAGTTGTTGGGGTATGGAACAGGCTGCCAAGGGAGGTGGTTGAGTCACCATCCCTGGATGCATTTAAAAGACAGGTAGATGAGGTGCTTAGAGATGTGGTTTAGTAGAGGACAGGTACGGATGGACTTGGTGATCTTAAAGGTCATTCTGTGATTCCATGAAGTCATGCTAGAAACCTAGAGGGCTTTAAACAAAATGGCTTGCCTTGTCCCAGCCATTAGTACTACTGAGGATGGTCTACTGAATGCTGGCAGCATCCTTACCCCTCTTATGATGAGTGAAAACAAAACCATTTGGCTTTCACATGCTTTATATCTGCTTTAAATGGGCAGAGGAAGTGCAGACAGGACTTCTTTAGGGAAGGGATGCAGAAGAAGCCTAATGAAGGGAAACTGATTTTGTATTCCATCCTTCATGGATTTAGCTCAGCTGTTGGGGTCACTGTCCTTAAGATTTTACTCAAGATACTTCTGTAAAACCTAGACAAAGTGTTTTGAAAGATGTGAGGAGCAGGAATACATTTCATACTACTGTGATCATTGGAAAAATGTTCCAGTATATTACATAGGTAGATTGAAAATCCTGTCTGTTATATCTCTGTATTGTTCTTTAGATTTCTGAAGTCTTAGGACAAGTGCTTAAAAAACTTATACTGCATATATTTCAAGTACAAGAGTACTCTTTATGTATGTTTACAATAACTTTTACAGGGCTGGGACCTGAAGATATAAAGAGCACTGTATTGATAATGAAGTAGTTTGCTGACAGAGAACATATACCAGTAGATATTTATCCTGAGTGAAGTCTTCAGATGCTGCTACACAGTAAATATATGAATATCAAATTTTCTTATGTCTCTTTTGTGGTGAGAGAAATACAGTTAGAATATTCCCTCTTTTTGTGTTTGCAAGAGCATGCAAACAGAACAGTATGATTTTTGAGCTGGGGTTGGGGGGGAAACAATAACTTAGAGGACAAGCCACAGTCGTTGCCCCTCCAGGAGTTGACTGTTATTAATTGTGAGCTTCTGTCCCTTATTTTTTCCTTAATAAAGACTCCAGAAGGCTTTTCCACTTAGTGAACAACCTGTTCTACACAACAGGGAGTAAGGAAGATGAATTCATCTGTATCTCAAATTTGGATCAGGAAGGAGTGGAACATTTGGTCTGCAGTGTGGGGGTATGAGCTGCCTCTTCAAAAATGATCTTCAGCAAACTCCTGTTAAGCATATCACATTTCTGTAGTCCACAGCTGGATGTGTGTGTGCACAGTTTTTGTTTTGAAGCTGTGAAGTTCATTCCAAAACACCAGCAATTTTAAAAACAGCATTTAGGAAGGTTTGAAGCATTGTTTGAGGTGCAGTCTGTTCAAGCTCTTTTTGTTCTTATCCCCTAGGATGTATATTTGTATATGCTGGTTATATGATTTCTATTTTGGTTTTTTAATGGGTAACCTTAAGAATATACTACTGTCAGTCATACCAATTTTATATTTAAAGAACAAAACAAATATTTACTTCTCTATTATTCTTTATGTAAATCCACTCACCTTCCCTATGATAGCTAGCTAGTTTATGCACCATTCAAGAAAGCTATGGTCATGGAGCAAATTCAGCTACTCCAATTCCCCATTGATCTTGCTACTTCTTAAGCATGGCTTAATCTTTCTGTGGTCTGTAGCACTGTGTCTTTATGAGAAGAGATATTTTTGGTAAGCATCAGCTGTGTTTCCTAGTATATCAAATTAGCAATAATTTACTTAGGGAAAACATCATGAGTTACAAAGTGGGATTGCGTCTAATTGCGCTGGCCTTCTTCCATCTGGGATTTCACCAGCCGTTTCCCTATGATCCTTGTGTGATCAAAGCTTCCCTCTCAAGTGGAAGTAAGGGCTTAGAAATGGCAAGATGTAGAACTCCATGTTATCCCAACATTCTAAACTAAAACACACTGGTGTTGTCACTCCTATGTTCGGATCCTAAATATCACAAGAATCCTATCAACTTAAATGACACCATCAAATGCCCAGCTCCCTGGAAGGTCAGGCTATACACACAGGCCAGGCTCTAAGGTACGCATCCTAATATGTTATTTTTGCCTGTAGACTTATTAGCATTCTCTCTCTGGTCTATTTTACACCATGAACGTAAATGATTTCATCAGTGCTTCTTAGCCAGCCATTGGATACATTTTAAACCATATTTATACTCTAAATGCTATTAATAAGTGCTTGCTGTTAACTGAAAATGTACTCAGTTCTTTCTGATCTTTTAAGAGTGTGTGGGTGCTACCCCCCATAATTTTTGGGTCTCTCGGCACTTGGATGCTGAACTTTTAGGATTGATGCTATATTTTATGTATCCTTGTTCTTGAGAGGCTCTGTACTTCTATGTTTCCAACACAAAGCAGTGAAATCTTTTTAACAAGACAATCCAAAAGCATTGCAGAAGTGGAGGTAGAAGTGCACAGGAGTACAGTTATAGTCCAGCCAGTAGTATTGCTGTACACTAAGTGTATTTAGCAGTTCTCAGGATACTCCTGCAGTAAGTTTTAGAGATTGCATTGTCAATGACTGACAGTTTGAACGCTATCAAGGTAAGGATGTCAGGGGTGTGTTGGGAGATTGAGGTTTAGATTTGCAATGGCTTATGGCAGCAAAATAAAGCAGTATATTCTGGGCTGCAAACTATATAACCTTCCCCAGAGAGAAACTAGGAGGAAGCGAGCAGTACTGCTGGAAGAGGCTCTTGGATGTTGATGGAATCAATTTGATTCTTCACTGCCCAGTCTTGTGTCTAGTTATGAAAGTTGGTGGGAATTTTCACTTCTAAGCAACAATGGAACAGAAATTGAGGACATCACAACTCATTTTAGCCCTGTGAGCACACAGCCTAGCCAACAGTAATACAAACAGAAACAGGGGACAGGCTAGCTAAATTGTAGTGGTTCCTATGGTTGCTGATCTAAAACTCTGAATAGCAAAGGTGAGGGATTTGGTTTGGGTTATTTTTTTACTTTCAGTTCTTCGTAATGCTCAGGAGTTTGGGAGGAGGGTGGGTGAGTTAAGGAGAGTCAGAGTAGCCAGACTGCCTGCCCGCCCCACCCCATGACACCTGTAAGACTTGAGCAAGATGAGATGCTTTGATGCAGAATGCAGACACAAAAGACAAAGGATGAGCAAACCTTGTCATCCTGCCTTTTCTTGTAATCTACCTGTCCAATAGCACTGTCTTCATCTCCTGGAGAAGGAAGTAAGATGAACTTGTTTAGTCTGGAAGTGTTGGAGAGTTCAATACAACTTTGTTCATTGGGGCCATCTCTCCTTTATGGTGACTAAGATCAAACTCTTTTATCTACATGTTTAAAAACAAACCCACCAAAAAGGAAAACAAAACCAACAAAAAACTTCAACCCAATATACACAAAAAATAAGTTTAGAGACACTGTTAGTTTTGGAAATGGGAGTACTGGCTTTCTCTGACTGTAATGTGCTTGGCTCCCTTTTAGTCTATGTGCAAACACCTCTTTTCACCTTTTTCTGTCAAGGAGATACAGGAAAGGCTGAGAGAAGCTCAGTGCGTGACTGAGGGTTGTTTTGTCTCTAGAGAAGGCTGGCTGAGAGAACACTGGGGAATGCTGGTGTGACTGGCAGGTGTTCTGAAATACAGGTGAGATGCTTGAGGAATGCAGATGTGAAAGTACTGTATGGTGTGGTGGTGGTGAAGGAATTTTTGAGAGATCCCAGGACAAATGCTGCAGTAATGTAGAGTGGGAATGCTACTAAAGTCAGGCTGGAAGAGACAGTGAGGTGAAGAAACCAAGTTTTAACGTAGACAGTGGAGATTGGTTCATGGGTTTTAAGGCCTTGTGGGACAGAAGAGTTTAATTTAAAATCAAAAGAGCATAGTTTATTATAAAAACAATCAAGACCTGCAGAATGGAAGCGTTTCAAACCAAGTAAGTTATGCTACGAAGAAGAAAGGTAGGATGGAGATGTGTAATAAGTATATAGAAGGACTGCATGACAAAAGTCTGCATCATCTATCTTTTTGGTTTAAATTCTGTCATTACTGTATTCTGTATCCTGGATACCAGCGTGAAGAAAAAGTGAGTTATGGTATAAATTCTTGGGGTGGGTGGGTAATACTGTATGGGAAAGGTCCACAGGGAAATTTTGTCGTTGTTGTTTGTGTTACCATATTACCAAAAGGCCTTTGGGGATCAAAACATAATTTGCTAGGCACTGTGCAGAAAAAGTGTCTCAGTTTTAAGCAATAATCATATAAATAACAAGTGCAGTAGAAGAAAAGATAAGAACTGGAAGCAATATTAGGAAAATCCATTATGTGTATCAATATTGCATGGAAATCTTTGTGGCAGATTATTGGATTTTAGAGTATTTACCTCGGAAATATAAAATGCTGAGCTAAATCTGTGGAGATAGTTCTAAGGAATTTAGCTTTCTGATCTCTCATTTTTCTTAATGTAAGATATATTTGCATGCTGCTAGCGTAATTCTTAGGCTCCCAAGGCTAGTAGTGTGTGCCAGGAGAATGCTGATGGCGTCACAGAGAAACAGTTACTCATTTCACTGGAGGAAAGTGGCAGTGGAACTGTGGAAGATGCTGGGGAAAAAAAACAATTTAACAAATAAAATCAGAAAATGGAGTAAGCTGGGAGAAGTTTATTAACTTACTACAGGGTCACTGACAGCTACATGGGTGAGATTCCAGTAGGGTGCTCTGGCCATTGGCAAAAGGGACTGAAAAGAATGGATGAGAAATGCAAGTAGCATAAACTCACTTGTTTCACCACAGCTGTGATCTCTGTGGAAAACATGTCTCCATAATATGTAAACTTTATATTTAAACAGTTGTAATCGAGGTCAAAATGGAATATTGTTCCTTCATGGAGTCTGACCTTTTCCCTTCTCAGCATTCAGGGGATGCTGATTTCTGAAGGACAGAGAAAGGATTACGAATTGAATGCCACTCCCTTCAGTTGCTGATCACTGTAACTCTAGAAGCTGTGGTGAACTGATTCTTGCCACACACTACTGTATTTGCAAGGAGAGCTAGGTTTGCAGCTTCTGAAGTACGCTATTTCACTAGCAAGCAGCTTTTTCCTTTTTCTCCAAAACAGCCATGTCTGAAATGAGTCCAAAATTGGGATCTTGATCCAGTTTCATTCACAGCAAAGGATGGCCACTGCTCCATCACAAATTAGTACTCATTGCCTGAGCCTGCTTGCTTCTGGATTTGGGTCCCTACTGTTAGAATTCAAGCACCCTAAAAATTAGGTTTATCTGATATGTAGATTACATGGCTGTGCATATGTCTCTGAGAAGAGAGTGAATTATTTTTCCTGATTTAGTTGAATACCCACGGCTCTTTGATTAGTTTCTTTAGAAATAGGGCAGCACAGTTCCTGTAGATTTAAGCAGCTGCCATGTAAAAATCCTTAGGGAGTACATGTAAATCTTCACGTGCCTGCACTGAGTGGCATCTGATTGTGGTTTATTGCATTGGCATATTGGAAGAGGCTTTGTGTTATAATGTTGTCGCTGATGGATGCTGACATTAAGTATTTGATTCCCTGTGAAGGTTTCTTGCTATCCCCACAGGATCTCAGTGCAGAAAATCATAGCAGCAAACATTTAGATAAATAAGGGGCTTGATCTTATTATTTTTTTTAAATGAAAATAAACCACAAAAAAATAAGGCTAGGGATAGTTAGATGGTAATAAGAAAAATCCATACAGAACACGTGGATGTAATATAAGTAATTAATCAGCATGTCTCTTCCCCATGACATGATAACTGTTTTGTCTTCAATGTACTGAATGACCAACAAGACTGGCTGTGGGAGCTGAGTGCAGAAGCATGTTCAGTTCCCAGCTCTGTGAAGAGGCTAGTTACCAAAGTACTTCCATTTCTTCCTTTGGAGGCGCAGAGTTACTTAAGTTGCTCTACAGTTTCTCATACTGCATGGATCCTGACCATCTGTCTCCTTCTGGTGAACTCAGAAATTGAAAGAGGTCCTTCAAGGTAGTAGAATATGCACTCTTGCAGGCAATCAAAACTCAACTGGACAAGCAAAACAATCACATTTTGGTTTTGAGCTGCCCCTATTTGCAGAAGATACTTGCACTGCATACCTCCAGAGATGCCTTCCATAGTTTCTCTGTGCTTTTTAATATCCATATGCTGCTTGATGTACCAACATGGTTGTTGCAAGCTTGGATAATGTTACTGACTGCAGTTTTCAGTAACTTCTGCACCAGTTTATCTGGCCAGAATTACACAACACTGAAGAGAATTAGGTAATCTATTGAGGTCTCTGTATTCAAACTCTTTTCTGGATACTGCTTCCTTATCTGTTTCCCATGTGAAATCAAGATTTTACCATATTGGATGTTATATCTAGACAATGCACACCTTGTGCATGTACATTTTTCTCTTTTCTCAACTAAAAGCGGTTCAACTCAAATTCATTCCTCCAGTATAAAGCCAATGAAGGCTTTTTTAGCAGCAAAATCATGCTGGTTAGGAAAAGGTCTGTATTGCTTGCGGGCTACAATATGTTTCTATAAGGGAAGAACTTGAGAGGGGTCAGATGGGCATCTGGAGAGGAAAAGCTTTCATTAAGGGTAAATTCTACCACTTTTACTCATGCTGAGTAAAACTGTTCTTCAAAGATAAGCAAGCATGAGGTCAAATATTATGTACTATTATGTCTCTGAGACCTGAAGGACTTCAGAATTGCATTAGTCATACAAGAGAGACCCAGGAATAGATGGTTTCCATCTGTGTGTCTGCAGCTAAACCACTTCTGCTGAAAAGTATTCAGAGGAGAAACTTGGTGCCTTTCCCCTGGTGCCATATTACTGATCAGGAAATATGATTTGCCTTTTAAGAAAGACTCAGAAAAAGTTTAGAATGTGATAGTATGCTTTATATTGTCAGTTTTTTTTTTTCTTAAATGCTACTCTAGTCCATGTATACTTAAATCTCTATATGAAATTATATACGTTGATACAGTCCGTCTGAGCTAAGAAAAACATCCCCACTTACTGCCTAGGGTTAACCCAAAAGTATGGTCTTTACAATTTAAACCACTCTGTATTTAGGCACTTAAACTTGTTCAGAGTGCCTCAGCAACTGTCATTTGAGGGCTTTAGGGAAATAAAATTTTTGAGGGGAAATTTGCCAGAAAAGAATATTTGAGCTTTTGGCTATGGGGAAAAAAAATAGAATGTTTCAGAGGTTAGAAAAAAAAATTCACCCTACTTATCTTTCAAAAATAATAAAGGTAGAAATGTGGTTCATTTTGCTTATTGGCCTGTTTTAAATACGTTAACATGAAAAGGGGAAATAAAATTCAAAGCAATTTTTTTGTAGCAGTCTTTCAACTTACTTTAACACTACATTACCTGTATTATGTCTATTATTCACAGATACTCTTTTTTTTTAAGCTGAAAATGTTTCACAGATGGCACAAAACTGCAGAATCTTCTGCTTGATTGGAACTTGGAATTGTTCAGAGGGGGAAAAATATAGATCTTAGCTCTGCTGGATATTATTGGAGATGTTATACCCATACCAGGGTGAGGGAGTTGCATTTATTTCAATTGGTACCTACCCAATTTTAGGGTTTTGCACCAGAATGAACTATATCTCCTTTGTCATGTTCACGAAGTGAACAATTCTGCTCCTGTTTGGGGACGAACTCTGATGCTTGCAGAGAGGCAGACTAGGGTACAAGAAGGGGATTGAGCACTCTGGAGCAAAGCAGGGATGTATGAAATTGGCAGTGGATGCACACCCTATACTTACCTGCAATAACTTTTACAATGTCTGTGATGACAAGCTAGCTGCTGGTGCTCAGAAGTTATATATTCTCATTGACCTCTCAGATGAGAAACTGTTATTAGTGTGGCTTATGTAGCTTCCCTGAGTCCAGTGGTGTAAAATAAATCACAGAGAGATTTACATGGGAAGGGGTATTTGAAAGCTGCTAGTCAAACCTTGCTCAAACAGGCAGGTTGAGATCCACAGTCTTGCTCCAGTTGCCAATGCTAAGTCCTTCTCTCACCCCAGTCCCACCAGCTATAGTGCCCAGGATACAGCAGTCCTGTAGCATTGGCTGGGTGGAGGCCCTCACCCACGCCAGCCACTGGCACTGCAGACCCATCTCACTTTGGTTGCTAGTTCCATGTCCTCTTGTGCCAGTGTCCCCAGCTGCTGACAGGTTGTCTCTACAGCATTCACACACACAGGATAAACTGTGAGACTATACAGGAAGATAGTTAAGAAAAGCTTTAATAAAAAGATAGGACAGAGTGCAGTGGTTGGATGCAGGGCTTGGTCAAACAAATAGAATCATAGAATCAGTTAGGTTAGCAGCGACCTTTAAGATCGAGTCCAACCACAGCCTAACCCTGCCCAGTTCACCTCTAGACCATGTCCCTAAGCACAATATCTAAATACCTTTAAATCCCTTCAGGGATAGTGACTCCACCACTTCCCTGGGCAGCCTGTTCCTGTGCTTGGCAACCCTTTCAGTAAAGAAATTCTTCCTGATATCTAACCTAAATCTCCCCTGGCGCAATTTGAAACCATTTCCTCTCATCCTATTGCTTGTTACCTGAGAGAAGAGAGGGACCCCCACCTCTCTACATCCTCCTTGCAGGTAGTTGTAGAGAGCGATAAGGTCTCCCCTCAGCCTCCTTTTCTTAAGACTAAAAAGCCCCAGTTCCCTCAGCAGCTCCTCAGGAATTGTGCTTCAAACCCTTAACCAGCTTCCTTGGCCTTCTCTGTACACACTCCAGCATCTCAGCTGGTCCCTTTTTATACCCCTTTCTGTCAATTTTTCCCTTCTCTGTTTTGCCTTGATCTCCCTCCCACTAAATGTACTTTAGGTTTTGCACAGGCTCACTTCAAATACCCTAAATCCTTCTGTTCCTCTTATTTTACTCCTTATCAATTAAAAAACCCAGAGTGGTTTGGAGTTTCTTGATAGCCCATCAGTTACTGGCTGAAGACTTGTTCTTTGCAAATACCACGTATCTCTTGTGCACCAGCATGTGACTGAATATTCTTGGTTTATTACTTCCTCCTTTACTTCATACCTCCCTTGCACTGAAAGGGTCCTTGATTGAATAACCTTAATGAAGCATAGGCTTTCAGATACCGTTACATTAGTAGCCATCTGGCTTGTACTGGAGGCTCAAAACTGCCTGTAGTCCTCCAGAGTGCCTCACAGGAGCTGAATAGAGAGGCAGAGCTTATGGTTTTTACTATTTTCACTGAATTACCACTGATTAAACATATACTTACTGTGGTATTCACAGGACTACAGAGTATGAACTGCACTCCAGCACTTCTATTGTAAAAACTATCACCACCATTGAAACAGAATTAATTTCTGGATAATAAAATGCTCTGGGGAATGATTCTGAAGCTCTGAGAAATCTGATCTAGTCAAAGGTGCCCCTGCTTACTGCTGACTCCTGTTCTTACCTCTGCCATCAGAGTGGTTCCAAAGAATGTTTATCAATATGGTGATAGGTGCTTTATATATAAATATTTCTAGATGGCCTTTGAAGGTCCCTTTCAACCTAACTCATTCTGTGATTCTATGACTTCATGTTACCCTGAAAAAATCAGCCAAAGTCTAGCTAGTTGCAGTAGGAGTACACTTTCAGAAGAGAGTTAAACAGCACCAGGAACTCACCTGTTTTATACAGTTACAAACTTTTTGTTTCATCTAGATAGAGAGAATTAAGTACCTTTATTGGTTTTGGTAGAAAACCTCCAACGCTGCCTTGCATGGCTGGAGGTGCCCCGGTACAAGCTCTGCTCTGAATGTTGGTGCTAAAATACTTACTCATCATCACAAAATGCTGCTCAGATCATGTTGGTTCAGAAGTGGTGAGATTACTCCTGAGATTACGGGCTAGTACACGTGTGAAGGATGGTCATCTTTCTCTTCCACACAGATAAGAAACCTGAGTTGCTGGAACGGAGCTGATAGTAACGCTGATGCAAATTCAAAGATTAAAATCTGTCCTTTACAAGCATGTACTTGTGTTAGGGGCAGAAGGCAGTGTGTTTTCCATGTTGAAAGAGAGGCAGAACTGTGTGGCCAAGCTGTAACATAAGAAGATCTGTAATGAGCCCAAAAGAAGTTGGAAGAGTATTACCTTACACAAGTGACCAGAATCTGTAACTGATATGGAACAAAACAGCATTTGTGTCCTCTCCCTGCTTCAAGTCCAGCAAATCTCTTCACTCATAGCAACAGCCAGACTGAATAGACTTGCAGGACCTTTCATCACTTCCACTAATACATGACCCTTGTCCTGCTGCTTTTGTCAGCAAAGACTACATTTTCCATCACCTCTCTTCAGACAGACTGGACTGCCCTTCTTTCTCTTGCTGAACTAATCACCCCCTTGAATGACAGACCAGCCAGATGGTGGGAAATAAAGGGAGATAAATATCATATGCCTGACCATTATGCATGCAGGATAAACACGTAGAGGAGACAGGACTTTAGTTTCTGACAATGTCTTTATTTAACAGGAAGGGGGAGGATTTGACATCCTGCCTTCAAACCTGCATTGCCCTCCATAGAATGGGTCACTCTCTTCTGGAGATTGGGAAAGATAACAAGTTTTTTGGGCACATGCTTCTCTGGTTGGCCTGGAAGGCTATGGTCCCCGTGTACCTCTCCTGTGCCATAGCTTCTCTGCATGGTCTACATTTGATCTTGCTTCTCAGGTAACCCTGGTGAAGATGAGAATGGAAAATAGGAGAAGACCAGAGTCCACCCTTACCTTGCTTAAATAATGTGCAGTCTAGGACAGTAATCTACCACTGATGTATGCTGGAGTAGCAGCAATAATTTCACTGTGGACTACGCAGTCTGTTGGTTTATGCTGGGCTGCTGGACTGTGACTTCTTTTGAAGCAAGTGGAAGGAGTGAGATTCAGTGTTAGATACCTGCAACAGACAGTATGGCCCATATGGACAGTTGCCTTGGATCACAAGCATCAGAAAGAATCAGGAGGTGTTTTGTCTTGGTCAATCCCACAATCCCTGTATAACCCCAGTATCTAACAGTCATTACTGTAGTTATGGTCACCCCGGTCTGTGGGGACAGGCTTAGCCTGCTGCTGCTCGCAGTTTACAGGTAGGTAGCAGCAGTACAGAAAAAAAATGGATGCATTTCTGAAAGCCTCATGGCTCTGTTGCCCTTTGAGCATTTAAGGACATCAGGCCCATCAGTAAGATCTGTCTTCAAAAGTGTTTCAGGCATCCAAGAGTCTGAAATCCATTGAAAGACAAAAAGGTTTAGGTTCGAAACTACCCAAGTTCTAGCTGAAGATTTCAGTCTCTCATGTGCTTCAAGCTTGTGATGACTGCTAAAAGATTGCTTACAGCGAACTGACTTACTAGGTGCCTGTGAGAATCTTAAAGTACCTTGACCACAGTCAAGGCCTTGTTCTTGCCTGTTAAGCATCTTGCTTTTCAGTGGAAGTAATTAAAATAGCAGAAAATAATAGAGAAAGGTGCCAGATGTCTTAGTAGAAGTAAGGATGCCTTGAAAGACAGTTTATTTCATGTCTTTTTTTTTTCATAAATGATGAAAAAAATGTTTAAAACACAACAGTTCACAGTTCAGCTCCTGTATTATTCACTGTATAAATCCATTTTACCCAAGCAACATAATCATGAAATGGCTATCTAGATGAGGATACAAATTCATTTTTCATTGGAGAAAAAACTGTCTTTTACAAGTAGTTCTTAAAAAGTAGAGTTGAAAACATCAGTGAGTGTGTCCAGGAGCATGTCCACTAAAGAACACGTCTGTGTTTTTGTTATTGGTTTGTATTATGAAAGAGCATGAGATTACTCCACACAAGCATCCACCCACATGCTGGTAGTCATTGATTACAAGTGATTGATACCACCAAAGGGGCATCTCAGCCTGATGCAAGATGTTCACGATTGAAAGATGTAAACACCCACAATGCAAAATAACTTCTGAAAAACTTTCAATTTGGAGGATGTTTATCTTTTCATATTGAATTGAAACTTTGATGATGTCATTCAAATTGACCTCTTAGCCAGGGAAGATCAGGGCTCATTGTTTACGAGCTTGTTTGGTCAGCTTTTTTCTTTCACACTGTGTAGAGTTCTTTTCTACATTGAAGGTTCTATCCAGAGGAAGAAAAGACTTGCTCTTATGCTAGTCTTGTCCAGGGATCAGGTTTAGCATCACAAATATTGCTTTAATTTATACTGGTGAAATACAGTCTGGATTAATTAATTAGGCAGAGTTTAGATAAGGGAGTACAGTTCT
The DNA here is from genome assembly GCF_964237585.1 of Gallinula chloropus. NCBI lineage: Eukaryota > Metazoa > Chordata > Aves > Gruiformes > Rallidae > Gallinula > Gallinula chloropus. The sequence continues at coordinate 67,746,172 of NC_140085.1, forward strand.
ACTGAGACAAAAATCATCATGGGCACTTTTGCCAGCAATGATTTTGGGTCTCTAAGCCTTATCTATTGACATATCTGTTTGAGAAATTTGAATCGTCTGCTTGTGGGCTATATTTCTGTTTAAGAAGGTTTTTGAAGAAGCAACAGTTGGCCTGGAGAAAAATGTTTCATTTTCAGGAGGCATTGGGCAAAGAATTACTCTGCTTTTGAAACCTTCCTCTTCTGTTAGTGGTGAGGGGGGTATTTATATTCTAAATATTGCTCACATTATTTCATGCTCGTGCATGTTTTTTTGGTATGGACATACTTACAGTTTACAGTACATTTGGACCTATAGTTTACAGTATATTTGGCACAGTCATTGAAAAAGCAATGAGTTTTGATCACAGGGAGAGAATCAAATCTGCACTGTCTGTATTTCAGGAGATCTCATTTCCTGGGTCTCTTGCTGTAGACTGAACAACTACTACCAAATTAAAATCATTTGGGAGAACAACTTGATCCATATTTCCCCACAATTATTGACTATTGATAGAAATGATTCAACATTGATGGAAAACTTGGGCCAGACTCACCCTTGGCTTGAGTAGGGTGAATATGTTAGTATTAAAATATTGACAACCATGTACAATAGAAGTAGTTTTTTAGCTTTTGTGGTCTTTTTTTGCCTTGTGTGCTGCACATAAGCCAGTGAGAACCTAGTAAAGAGGTATTCTATGATAACCTGTAGCTGTACTAACATAATTATACAACATTGACTTTTACTTCTGTAGTACTCTATATCTTATATCACCTTTTCAATATTACATATTTATGCCCCTGCCTCATTGTGTAGGGAAGATTGTAGTCTGATTTTGTCTTGATGTAGAGAAAAAGAATTTGCTGGCAGGGTGGTGCTTCAATTGTACTGAGAGTTTTGGAAATTATTTTGACCCTTCTAGCTTAAGGTTGATCAAAGTGCATTGCTAATTTTATTCTGTTTGGCACAAAAATAGAAATTAAACAAAATACTTTAAAAGAAGATTTCTTGTTGGGTCACGTCAAAAGTTTGGGCTCTGTTGTGATCTGAGTGGGTAGATTCAAGTTTGCTCATCTATCACCTGAACTTAGTGCCACCTGGATGAAGTTGTTTCACAAAGCTAAAGCAGAGTGTTGTTTGTATTGAATATTGACTCAAACAAGTGAAATAGTCTTATACAGGTCTGGAAGATAGCCAACCCACAAATATTATTTGTGTAAAAACTGTCCCTTCTCAGGGGTCTTTGCAAACATGATGTGTATTTTGGCTCTGTATAGCATATATGAGCAGCATGCCCTGATGAGGTGGGGCTGGTGAGAAAATGTGGAGAAGCCTCTTCTGTGCACTGTGGTCTGATACACCAGCTTTCCTCCAATGCATTGTACTGCCATGGACTATAGAGAATGGAAATTCTGTGTATGCTATAGTTTCTGTTTAAAGCCTATTGATAACATATGTCTCATAGGCTTTATGTCTCATTTTGTTATGGATATTTTATGTTATTTATAACATTACGTGTGATGGTTGTACATTTAAATTACTGTGGAATCAGAGTAATTTGGATTGGAAGGGATCTTTAGAAGTCACCTGGTTCAACCACTTGTCAAAGAACAGTGAATTTCAGAGATCCAACTAAGAGCTACACTGGGTTGCTCAGGCCTTGTCCAGTTGGAACTTTGGATATTTCTTCCACAGCTTTCTGGGCAACTTTATTCAGTGCTGAACTGTTCTCAGGGGAAGATTTTTTTCTTTATATCTAAGTGAAATTCGACTTTTCACCATCTGTGACTGTTGCTTCTTGTCTGCTGTGCACTTCTGAGGAGAGTCTGGCTCCCTCTTCACTATAATCTGCCAATCAATAGTGACAAACAGCAGTCATATTCCTCCTCAGTCCTTCTCTTCTGCAAACCAAGCTCCTCCAGCTGGGGTTTATATAATAACCCATGACATTGGTTGGGAGTTTAAAAGTTCATTTTCAAACATTCAGCTGCCCCCATGCCTACAACCAACTATATGCTGCCTGTTAGCATTCACAGTGTAAGTTATTTTTTCACCAACGACAACTGGGGAACCCAGAACAGGACATATGTAGTAAACAGAAGGGAAGAGGCAATTTCCTTGACCTGGTTTCAACTTCCTTGGTAGCTATGTAGTTGACCTTAATCATTGCAAGGATGCACTACTGCCATATTCTGAGCTTTTATCCATGAGGACACTTGTTTTTAAAACCTGTAGGCTGCTGCTCTGTGGAGTTACTCCATTGTAGATGCAGGGCATCACATTTTCCCACGTGTCAAGTTATAAAATAAATAAATAGTAAAATTTACTTTAAAAGGGATCTGTGCAGGTCATCTTGGCCAACCCTCTATTTCAAGCAGGGCTAACTTCAAAGATTGACCAGGGTAGTCATCACCTAGATCAGATGGGGTTTGAGTATCTCAAAACTAATGAGATATATCTCAAGCATTTAATTATTTTAAGGAGGGAAGAATGTCAATTTGTAAGCCAGCTGGTGCCATCCTGATCAGAAAATCAACTTAAAGATGAGCCAGTAGCACACTGGAGACAAAGGTGATGTGCTTACACAAAAGCTCTGCAAGACTGTTGACTTTTTGGATTGACATCTTCCAAGACTACTGGAAGACTAGTTTGGATTGACTCTCAGGATGTTTCTTCTCATTTCTAGCCTTATTTCTAGCAATGTTTTCTTTATCAAAATTAGATACAATCAAATACAATCTCTGGGGTGAAGAAGGGAACCAGATTTGTGAGGCATCATCCACTGTGCTTTGTCACCCCAGGAGGGAAGTAGGAAGAACGTGTGGTAAGAAATGTGTCTTGTATTTTATTATTCATATGAAGTGTTCAATTATTAGCTAATGAGGCCTTTTTGGATTGTCTGACAGATCTCATGATAAACTTCATAACAAAATAATAAAACTGTGTGTATGGCTAATTAGTTAGTAATCAGTATCCAGCAGCAGCAGCCGTGATGAGATGGCAGACAGATACTAGGCTCTGTTCAAGGACAGGGTACTTTGTTAGTTCAAGTTTTGGGAAAGATATTGCCAAAACAATAATTATTGTGTTGTATGACTAGAGTTAGGAGAAAGAAACAGCAGCCAAATAGTGACATTAATCTCAACTGAATACTTAGAAATACTTTCTCCTACACAAATTATTATGAAGTAGTTGATCCTGGCAATTTGAACTTTTTATTGAGATAGGCATTAGACAGGGCAGGTATGAAATGCCCTGGGTAAAACCTTAAATGCCGAAGTCTCCAAGGAGCCAGGAATGTCAGCCCATGAGACATTAAATATTTTATTATAACTCCACAGATGCAAAGCTGATCAGAATACGATCTCAGAGGCAACCAGAGCAGGATTTACCTCATTTAGCTATAAACATCTATGGCAAAGGCATATACATTTAATTCTGATCAAGATATCTCCATTCCCATGATAAGCAGAAACAAAAAGCGTGAGCTGTCTGGTCTGATGGAGGTGTCCACATTGTAATGGTGAGATACATCCTGGAAGCCTCTGGTTCTGTTCATTTACTCTGGCAGCCTAGATGGCCACATCAGATGCTCAAAGTTGAGAGATGAATCTAACCATGATTAACGGTGCCACAAATGCCAATGACAATGAGAACTCACTTGGTGGCTCACCTTGTATGGGAGCTCAAATGATGCAAGTTATGCTTCACTTGCTTATAATAACTAATACTTTGCTTGCCAAAATCCAACTTAATCCAAATGTGATTTGAAGGAATGTAAGGGCAAGCACAATTTGGCCTTCCATTTCCACTAAGTCCCAGACCATCATCTTTGGGAAGGTTCCTGTATGATACTCCATTGCACTAGGTTGGTGTGAATGACACAGTATTATGGACAGGGTATTTCCTCTGAAAATTAAGGATGAACTCAAATTTTGGTTTAACCACCTACCTATGAGACTTTTTTTGGTGCAGAAAATCCCTAAATGTCACAGAATTACCTCCCATACTAGCTGTGTGTGTGTTGGGTTTCTGGCTTTGTGTGAGGTAAAGAACCAGTGGGTGGTCTGGATGGTCAGGGCTTCACTAGAAGCAGTTCCTTCCTATGTAGCTCAGAAGGCTATTAAAAACACCTCTTGCAAGCTTCTGCCCCTGCTGCAACCTCCTCTGAGGGTTTTCCTGTGTTGCAAAGCACCTCCCTCTCCTTCCTTAACAGTTTGTGTCAGACCTGGCTTGCAGTGTCTGATTTAAGCCCAGAAAGGATGACCACTGGTTCCACAAGACCTCCCAGGCTCTGGTGGCTAAGAGGGCTTCATGCTGGGCTTGGATACAAGGGGTAAACTGCAGCAGGGAGAGGCAACAGCTCCTGACAGTGGAGGTTTGTGACTGTGGGGCTGATGAAAGACTTGGGCATGAGGCTTAGTTTACGAGTAGAAAATAAGGATTGGGGGAAATAAAGAAAAAGCTGAGAAATGGCAACCAGAAGCAAACAGTTGACACAGCTGATTGCATTTTAACACAGGTTAGTGTTCCAGGATTGAACTGCTGGGAGATTTTGACAGGTCTACACAGAAAGTCACCACTTAGAAGTGTTAAGTTCTTTTAGCTTAGCCTTATGGAGTCTTTTCACTGTAGAGTATAAAGCTGGCGATAGCCTTCATATTTCATTCTTAAAATGTGAGGGTAATGTGTAGCTACATTAGATATTAAAGGAAACAGATGGAACATGGAACACAGTGAATCACGGGGAATCTGTTCAAGAATTTTTCTAAGAGAATTTTTCCTTATTGAGTCTGTCTTAAATATCAGAAAGAGCTCAAGCCACCATATAAATGCCGGTTTCACTGTCCCTTGGCTGTTACTTGATGTTTCAAGATAAATGTTGAATTTGTCCCTTCAGGTTAGGACTTAACAAGGAGAATCAGAAAATTAAATTGCATTGAATTTTAGTCTGCTCCTTGTTCCTTGGTCTCTCTTGAAAATCGAAGACTGATTTTTCTGGGGACTATCTGGAATATTATGCTTGTAAACTGTACAGTTTGGCCATAACATGCAGGTCTGCTTATTTCAGTCATAAGAAGACACTCCCAAATCCTAACACAAATCATACCTCACATCCAAACTTCCTGTAATTCCAGACTACCTATCAGCTTCCTGGCCAGCTGCCCCAAGGCAGAGAAAGGCTGTGTGGTTACATAAATAGGGTTGTTGGAAGCATCAAGTGAGGTCAACTGGCATGGTTCCCACAGTCAGAAACCCCAGCCAGGATCTCCACTGCTCTCCAATCAGATAGGATGGAGGAAGAATGCCTCTGATGACCTCAACTGCAGCTGGGGGCTGATATCCTTCCAGAGCTGGATAAATAATAAATGACCCCTGCAGCGGATGTCTCTGAAATGTGCTAATAATTTAATATAATGGACTGGATGGTTTAGGTGTGTGTTTGTGCCTGGTGCTGGTTGGAGCCAAATAATCTAGTGTTTTTCATTTGTGTGTAAGTGAACAGAAAATTAAGGCCTGTTGTGAAACTGGTGGTTATCCCCTGGAGGAAATGGATGTCTTTCAGGAAGTAGAAGCTTTAGCTGAGTATCTCTCATTGTGCTAGGTGAAGTGGTGAATGGATGAAATTGAAGTCTATGGAACATAAGGAGATCAGACCAAGAGATCAAATGGCTCCTTTGTGCTTAGATCCTACAAAAAAATATTTTGCCTTTATTATCTGGGTAAGAGTTTTCAGCGAAACATGTCTAACCAGCCTGTGAACTGATCACAAAAAAAGAAGAATAATTTTCTGTATCATTCCCCATTTTGAGAAAAACATTTTGTCTTGATTTGTTGTCAGCTGGTTTTCATGTTTTTTGGTTTGGTTTCTTTCCTCCCCATGGCTCATATTGCAGTAATCTGTACTTTTGGAACAAGATGATCAGAGCTTAATATCTGTCTTTACTGAAATAATCCTCTTTGGCTATGCTGCGTTTCAAAGTGGCAGGTCTGAAGTCTTTTGTAGCGTTTGACCTCAGATGCTGGGTAGGATGTGGCAAGGAGCTCTGCTACTTTTCATGGAGCTACAGCAAAGGACCCCTTGCTGTTGCCTCTGCAGGAAAGACGGACTTTGCACCATCTATTTGGCGAGAACACTGTGCTCACCTTGGCTTGCCTCCATACAGGCTAGTGATGGGGAAGAGTGGGTGTGCTGTTGGGTTTTTCCCCCCACCCATCTTCAATTTCACCTACTTTGTTTTTGGAGTATGAGGTACAGCCAGCCAATTTTAGGCCAGGAGGTAAACATCTAAGACCTTTGTTTTTTCCTCTATTGCAAGTGAAGGCAAGTCAACATTTATAAAGAAGGGAAAGAAATCTGTGTGGGTGTCAAGAGCTCCCCTTTGTAGACACAAGTTGTTCCTTCTCCAAAAGGCTTTGTCTGGATTCACATTTGATTCCTCTTGATGCAGGAGAAGACAGAGTTAACACATTTGCAAGGTCAGAGCTGGAATCATGTAGCTATTTTGCCTAATGTCATAGGTTCACAGTATTTGGTATCATGAGGGATTCACAGTATTAGAGGAGGTGTAGGCAATCTCCTTTACATCTTTTCAAGCGGATGGCATCCCATTGGTTTTCCATGCTAATATGGTGGCACAAATTGCAAGGTGCTGGACTAGCAATCTTCCATATGATTCTGCAGCAGACTGTCTATCTCTGCTTGTGTGGCGTGTTGGTTCTTTCAGTCTCTAGCCTGACTGGTGGATCCCTCAAAGTAGAGTTAGTACTTACATGACCCTATGGGCTTGTGTGGTGCTGTTCGACACCTGAAATGTGCCAAGTAAAAAACAAAGAAGAAAAAACCTGCTTTGTCCTCTCCCTATTATTGCTCCTTGTAAAATATGTTGTGGTGTCATCCAATGAGCCAAAGCATGGGGCTTCTCTTCCCTCTTCTGTGTATTGGTTTTCATTGATGGTGTTTCTGCACAGCTTGGAACATCTCTGCCATGCTGTAGTACACAAGGTTCCTCCTTTGCATGTCCTTATGAAACTTTTCCTTAGCATTCATGTTATGCCCCAGCAACATCTGCTGGGCACTGGTGATCTCTCCAGGTGGTCAAAGCCCTTTTCATACCCGAGGGGGCAGGAACACTGAGCCTGACTGACACTGTCATCCTTTCTGTGACTTGAGTGGAGATGTTCCTTATCCACCTCCTCACCTGCAAAGTGATGGGAGAATCAAGGTGAGCATTTCTCCTGTTCGTTAGTAGGTGGGTGTTGTGTGGCATGTGGCTTTGGTACCCTTTGTCACCATAGTAACAGCAAGTCGTTGTTTCCTGGCAACTGTCAGGGTTGCTAAGAGAAAAATCGGCAACATTCGTAAATCTGACGTCTTTGACATCATCCACTCACATTACACTGGGATGAGTTTGATGTAGAGAAGATGATGTGGTGGCCAGTCTCAACTCTTTTAACCCAGCTGCATGTTGGTTTTTCTAAATAATCACAGTGTCTATAAGGCACTGGAGTAGCCTGTCTGGGAGTTGGGGAACATAGGTCCTGTTGTTTGTCCTCCTTCATCCTTTCAATATCTACTTTCTGCCTTCTGCTATGAGATGAAATGAGTTCTGTGGATAAAAATCACTATTTAGGTGCTAGGTGTTATCACTGGTCTTTGACGCTTTGGTTCCCAAGTACATTTCACAGGTGCCTACACTGAGAAAGAAACTTTCACCAAACCATCTCCTCTGCCAGTGCTTCATTCTTAAAACATTTTGCTTCCTAAAGCCACCTGTCCATCGGCCATTGTGTGAAAGCTGTAGTTGGCGTGGGGAATGTGTGTGTGTGGGTAGGGGAAGGAACAGCAGATTCAGTAAGATATTACTCCAGCTTTGCTCTGTGGAATTCAGTGGAGTTAAACCAATGCAAACCTAAAGCAACAGTGATGAATTGATAAATCCTTTTCGCTTGCATCTGCCCACTCGGAGCCAGAACTGGAGACATTACTATCTGCTGGTGTATGCCAGAGCATGTGCTGACTGAGTTGTTGTGCTCTCTACAGTGCACAGGAGACAGATGGTGAAACCCACCCATTCTGAAGCATGCCTACAGAGAGTACAATTTTTGCAGTGTGGTGGTGCTGGCAGACAATGCAACAGCAATATTCGTACATTTCGGAGAAGTGCTGCTTTACCGGTTTTCTCTTCTGGCACCTTTTTGTTCCACAGCTTTTGGCATACACCACTGATGGAGACTGGGTGGTGCTCTTGCTAGACCAGCTCTGGAATTTAGTTCGAGAACTGGCCTATAAGTAAGAAAGCCAGATCATCCCAACTACTGGGACCCTCCTAGGAGAGGAGAACCAGTGCAGCATTCACCCCTCCTGAAATTAGAATCACAGAATCTTCTGAGCTGGAAGGGACCCATAAGGATCATCAAGTCCAACTCCTGGTTCCACACAGGGCCAGCCAGGTCAGAGCATGGGAGTGAGCGCATCATCCAGATGCTTCATGAGCTCAGCCAAGCTCGGTGATGTGACCACTTCCCTGGGAAGCCTGTGCCAGTGCTCGACCACCCTCTCAGGAAAGAACATCTTCCTAATGTCCAACCTAAACTTCTCCTGTCACAGCTTCATGCTGTTCCCTTAGGTTCTGTCACTGGTCACCAGCAGAGATCAGTGCCTGCCCCTTTGCTTCCCCTCATCAGGAAGCCATAGACCACAATGAGGTCTCCCCTCAGTCTCCTCCAGGCTGAACAAACCAAGGGACTTCAGCCTCTTGTCCTAAGACTTCCCCTCCAGACCCTTTCCCATCCTCGTTGCCCTCCTCTGGACACTCTCCAATAGTTTTGTGTCTCTCTTGTACTGTGGTGCCCAAAACTGCACACAGCACTCAAGGGGAGGCAGCACCAGTGCAGTGTAGAGTGGGACAATTACAGCAGACCCTCTGTTAGCACTGTATGGGCAGAGCTTCCATGGTTGGATTGAGGAGGGCCAAGTAGATTAATGGAGAGAAGGTCTTCTCTACCCTAAATGGGTGTCATTTCTTTAGCTGTGCAGCTGGGGCTTGTGACAGGACAATGAAGCACTTTTGCAGAAGCCATCAGAGATCCTGGGGACATTGAGAAATGCTCAGTTTTCCACCAATTTCCTGCAGCAGACAGTACGTTTGTGTTGACCTTGGTGACAGCACCAGCCTCACAAATGAAAAGGACATGCATCACTAAGAGGAGAATTAAATTTGCAATGAATGGCTTGTATTTAATTTTCTGCTACTGTCATTTTTATCTGTCCCAGCTAATCCCCATGTCCCTAGAAAGCCTGCCCTAGTGTTCCATTTCCTGCAGCGGGAACGGTGCCTGTGCTCACAGCAGGGGTAGCTTTCTCCAGCTCTTTTGTCAAACACTGCCATGCACCCCCTGAGCTCCTTGTTCCGTTGCCAGTGGTGGGGACTGTGCAGCTCGCTGGAGTCTTCTGCCTCCTTCTCAGACCAAAAAAAAAATCAGCTCTTACTTTTGACTGGAGCCTGTAGGAGCCACCCTTCACAAGTGAAAGTGGTGTTCCCGGTTCTGCAGATAGAAACTCTGTGACTGCATGAGAAGGGGGAAATGTAACCTGTTAGGCTGCAGCTGTCCCTTCAGAGATTTTCATCCCTTTCCCTTATGTGAGCGTAGGACTATTATAGATGCATCATGTAGGGGTTACAGGTACGTGGAATGGTTTCACACACCTATCTTGGCACCCCTTCCAGCCTAAGTTTGTGTTAGAAGAGGTGGGGGATTAAAGATGTATTTCTTGGTTTAAAAAATGTAGGGTTTTGGCCTAATTACCAGTGCAGTATTGACATGGGTGAATTCAGATGTGATTAGTGTTTTCTCTTTTGTTTTCTTTCGTTTGTTTGTTTTCTATGTTTGTTTACATAAAATGTTACTGTAGCTTGTTTTTCAGGATTGTGTGATTATTATTTTAAAGTGATCTGGCTCTGCTTAGAAGTTCCTACCTGGAAAACATGAAATTGTTCTTTGAGGATCAATGGCCAGTCATCTATAAAGAAATGGGCTAGTAGTCTGAGCCACCTAGAGAGGTTTGCCTGAGCCGCAGAGGCCCATGACTTGAGTTGTGAAGGAAAGAAATGGTGTCAGACTTGAGTCCTTGGCTTCTGGAGCTGGGACAAGTCCACTTCCTAAAATTAAATCATAGTGGTCAGGGGCATGATGACAACTGGAAATGACCAGGTGATCCAGTAACCTCTCCTGTCCTCTGTCAGAGATGAGGAGGAAGAGGGAACTGAGCAACTGGGGAATTGAAAATGGAACCCATGACAGGTGCCGCTCTCTGTGCTACAAGAGACTGGCTTACAAAAGTGGGAAGGGTGAGAGGCTGGCTCCTTTCCACTGCAAGATTGCTGACTTTGTAAGGTCATGGCAAGGCTGCCTTGATTCCCTGTGCCCTGCCAGCACTAATGCGCAGTAGCTGTGGAGCTGTGCTTCAGTTCAGCGCAGCAGACCGCAGCCAAGTCTAGATGACTTTGCAGATGCTGGTGTTGCGCATGGAATGACCTGAGATGAGCCATGACACAGCTCTCAGGGCAGGACTGGAGCACTTCACCCACAGGAACAAAGTGGTGGATTCTTCTTCTAAGTGGAGTTCCTCAAAAAGGATTTCTTAAGCAAAAAGATTGAGGAAGCTGGAAGAAGTGAGAATGCGTTTGTGTTTCAAAGTCAACCAGAGTTTTCCTTTGCCCTCTGTCAAAAATTAGGGAGATAAGGGAGCTTGGGAACCATGAGGAAAATGTCACCAAGAGCTTTGTAGATAGGAGAGATTTAGTAGCAGCAGCTCACTCTGTATCCCCAAACAGATCTTATTCAGAGAAACCTGAGCACAGCAAAGCCCTTTGCTTGGCAGCATCCAATACCATTTTCTTTCCATGAAAGTACACAGCTCCAGTTCTATGCAGACAAAATGTCAGGGCTTCATGTGTCTCCCACCCTTCTACGAGCTGAGAAGCCAGCAAGTGCCTTTCTAATGAAGGATTAACTCTGCACTCAGATATGTGGTCCTTTTGCCCTCCCCATGTACAAGGACAGTCATACCCAAAGCACAGTAAGACATGCGCACTGAATAAAGCCAAGTCAGATCTGGAGGTGTCAGTCTGCTCACTTATATGTATCCCCGACTCCTTGAAAACAGACTTGGTTAGCAACAGTAAGGCTGTGCTACAGATCCAAAAAATAGGACTGCAAAGGTTTTGCTCCCCACCTCCCATCTGAAGGATATGGCTCCCTGAGCAGGCTGGCACCCTTCATTTCTCAGTCCTGATCCATATGAAATAGTCCTCAGGCATTTAACCCCCTTAGCAAGGCTGGGGCTGTGCTAGCTCCTGTTGGGAGAGATAAGAGTCAGGGATGCAGAGCAGTGGTAGCCCAACAGCAGGGCTGTCCTGAATCTGTGTTTCTGGGTGCCAGCTCTAGCTAGAGAAAGGGACATATTGGTTGGATGGCAGGGAAACAGGAATGAAAAATAACTCAGGACTCCTTGTGTTAAAACATGCCTCCTGAGCACCAACTGCACTCATCCTGAAGGACTTGAGTGCCCTTGTCCTGCCAAACAGGGATTTCAAGGCCGGTTGGCAGTGCTGAACATGTCCTTGCTTTGCATTCTGCAAGCATGGGGGAAAGAGCCTGAGAAAAACAGTTGCTCCTGCTGCCAACTCTGTCAGGCAGCTGACTTCTCAGATGTCAGTCAGATCTGAAACATCAAAGGGGCTTCTCCTGAACTAGTTGACCTTTTATTACACATATCCTTCCGCTAATACCCAGCAGATTATCTTTGCCTTGTTTTTGCTACTGTGTTCTTGACCCGTGGCAACCCCCCCACTGCTTTGAACATGCTCCACGGTGGCAGAGAGGTGGGATTCACAGTGACTGTGCTGCTGCAGGTGGCTCCCAGTGGGTGGCAGTTGTTCCTCTCTTAAATTTTCTTTTGTATGTGTGTTTACTGGAAGTGCCTCCAAGCATGTGTCATCACCCCCACGCTTCAATCTGATCCTGAGCTAAGGTGAGCATCAGTTCAGCAGACACTGAAAGAAAGTGGGTTTAGCCCCAGCCCCAGGTGAATTATGTATTTCTGTGAGAGCGAGAGTGGGCCGTGTGTATGCATGTGGTAAGCTGCATGCCAGGGCCTCCGAGGACAGGAATTTCCAGTGGCTTTCTTTCTCTTAAGCAGTCTTGCTGAAATCCAGGGGAGTGCTGGTGGAAACAGATGTGAGAGAGGTGTTTCTGGGGGAGCATGTTGCTGGTAAGTTCTGGAGGTAAACATGATTGTAAGATGATGGGATGAAGGAAAGCTGGCACGGAGGAGAGAAACTCTCTGCTTTTAAGCACTATTCTGCTGTGTCTCAGACATGCTCTCGTTGCCCCCATCATGCAGTTATTGTTGACAGGCAGCTGCCCAATGCTGCTATGCATGTAGATTGCCTCAGACTCTGCCCTCAGGGCTGTCTGCAGCCTTCTCTCTCCTGGGTCTGCTGTTCAGGTACAGGACTTTTTCCAGCCAGTGCCTCCTACCTGCCCTTCCCTCTGTTATCAGTGATTCCCCTATTGTGTAATAATCTGATGGGATAGCTTGCACAACATAAGCAAGTCTTGAAATCTGCATAGAGCTTATCCTTAGGGCAGAGGATAGGCACTCACACAGAATATGAGAATCACTAGGTTAAGAACTCTGGTAAATAAAGGGCATAAAGCTTGTGTTTGTAATGTGTGGCTCAGACCATTAGGAAACCCTGGTTTCTAGAAGGGAGGAAGGGTAAGAGGTGGCTGTGTGAGCCTGCTTGTCTTCGCTTACTGGACTGAACGGTGAGGGGCAGCTTCAGTCTTTAAGAGTCAAGACCTGATGCATTCACTGGCTATCATGTTATGTCAGCCAGTCATGGAAGTGGGTGGCTTGAGGCTGTTCCTGTAAAAGTAGGTGTCTGGTTCTCTCCACTGTCCTTTTGCAGCCTGCAACACCCATGCAACTTGTGTGTCAAGTCATTCCTTTGTGATCCGAATTCATCCGCCCTCATAGTCAGCCCTGGGGAGATCATTCAGTACTGACCCCCAAACCGACTTCCATCAGCCTAGAACAGCGCAACCTTTAACGTGCTCACACAGGTTATCCTCTCTGCCAGCAGACTTGCTTTACTGTTTGGACACTGCACTCGTTAAGTGGCACTCAATTAGTATTTTCACTCCTGCTTCATCAGTTTTTTTGCTTCCCACGTGATCTGTCCCTTTCTCAGCATGGAGATAGGCTGCCCAGGAAGGATGAACTGCGACTATGGATATGCTCCTGTGCTACATGGAGGAGCTCCAGAGCTGTCAGAATGAATAATCCTATTGGGCATAGCTGCCACTCAAAGTACTCTTTGCCTCTTTAGTCTCATGGGCACCTATTGACTATCACCCCTGAGCTAGTCTTGAAAGAGGCTGGGGCTCCTGCTGTACCAGTGGATCAAACCCTCTAGTTCACCCTCCACACTTTCTTCCCCCCAGTTTTCTTTAAAGCACAGTCACTTTTTCCTGGTTGAAAGTTAAGTTCTAATGATGGAAGGATGAGAACTTCTGTAGGGTTGTAGCTTCAGGAAGGACAGTCAGACATCGTACACAGAGCAAGAATGTAATTTTTATTGTTAGCAAGAATGCAAATAATAATGTGTTGCAGTTACCTCACATTTGCCATCTCAGGAAGAATCTGGGAGCTACTGGATGACACACAGAAATATCATGCAAAGCTGGACTTGCAGGAGATAGACAGTATAAAATGAACTGTAAAAAAAGTAGCCAGTTCTATATAGGGATAACTTTGCCTAGCCTATGCAATATTATTGAAACATAATTGGAACAATCCAGTTAGGTCATGTAATGAGAAATATGATTTATGAGGGTAAAGCCAGCCATCATCTTAATGACCTACTATTAAATACCCATTACTAAATTTGATATGTCCAGGAGTGCATTGCGTGAGAGACAGCATTCCTATCTAATTCAAAGGTTTCCACTCATTTTCAAGCACATTGCATATACATAGAAAAAGAGTAGAAACACTGTTTTGGGCAGAGATTGTTCTTCTGGCTACAGATGAAGGTATACAATTTACAGAAGGTCATCTTTACACAAGACCTTTGTTTTGTGTAAAGAGTGATCGGTGTTTTAAGCTAATACATGATATAAAACAAATGGCAGCCAGAAAGCCCACACATACTTGCTTTTGATTCTCTGGCCACAGTGAAACTAACCTCTGGTACCAGCATGGGTGTTGGCAATACCTTAAACAATCAATATAATTGACTATTAACAAGCTAATATAATGGCATCTCCGTGGACCAAAAGACTAGTCAAGCACAAGCACAGAGGTACTTAGACTTTCCTCCAAGTCTTAGACTTTCACTCTTGCAGCAAGGAAGGGAAATGACATAAGGCTTCCTGTGTTCCATCTACCTAAGTTATGGTGAGATGACCTTTCCAATGCTAATTAAGCTGAGTCAGAGCATAAGGTGTGACATGAATAATTCATGAACACACAGAAAAAGCAATAAACATAGATATAGGGTTCTGAAAACTTAAATTGTTCTCCCTGATGCAGAGACTATCTGTCTCCTAAGGTAAATGCCACCAAACAATGCTGGATTCATGTCAAAGTGGCAGCTGGTGGCCATTCTGGGAGTATGACCACCGATGGTTCGGCATCTGACAGCTTGGCCTGTTCTGTTTCTGCAGGATTCAGGCAGCAGTCCAAGTTGGCCCCTCTTAGCACAGCTCATTCCAGGGACTGAGGGGTGGAAAATCCCCTGCATATAATGTACCTTTGACATCCCAAGCTTGTCATTTCTCTTGAAAGTCAGAAGGTGTCCCGAGCCTCAATTTCTACCTACGAAGCGATAGCTTTTCCCTGGGCTGCCAAGATTTTCTCCCAAAGACCACACAGTTCTTCCATGATGCTTTTCTGGGAATCACCTATGATATTTTGCATATCATTGTGGCTTGTGATTTCTGTCCTCCTCATAAACAATAACCAGCAAGAGGAATGAGCTTTATTGATACTGGACCTCACTTCCCTGTGCTTGTAACATGCAAACTCCATGGGATATTGCAGCACTCTGCATCCAAGCAGAGTGATACCCAGTGATACTCTGGGTGATACCTGGAGCAGAGGGGAATTTGTGAGGATCATCACAGCATCCTAGAAAGCATACTCGAACCTGCAAAGAGGACCCGTTCCATTAGAAAGTCAACTGAAGTTTCTAGGAATGATATAATCATGTGAAGGGAGACCCGGGTTAAATTACCAAGTCAATAGACATCATCTGAAGGAATGCAGCTCTGAGGTGAAAACAAATAGCAGTACCAGGGTGAACCAGAGTTCATCTGAATTACAGGGCACGATGCATGGTATTAACTGTGCTTTATGCTGAGCAGTTGAATGGATAGGCAGCCAGCAAGCCCCTGCAGAAGTGGGGTAGGCAGAAGGTTATGTGTTGTTGTCTAAAGCATGTCAACATGCTATTAGTCTCTAGGGGCTAACTGCCATACAGACTGAGCTGCTGATCTGGGTTCTGGAAAGATTTATGGAAAGAGGAATGCTGCTTCCTACAGCAGAATTGGCTTGTGAGTTCTACTGCTGCATGAATACAACATTGGTGTCCTGAAATGCTCCATTAGGAAGAAGTGCCTTGGTAAAAATATGTAGCAGTGGTGGGATCAGCATCATCCTACTTGGGGAGATATGCAGGTTGTGTAAACGCTATTGGTGTCAGAGAACTCCATCCACCTCCTGTTTGTCATCAGCAGACTCACTCCATACACATTCTCTCTTCATAGCCAGCTCCTGGTCATGCATGGAGAGTCAAACAGCTTGGTCTGTGCCACCATTTTCTATGACTGCTGAGGGGGAGAAAGTTTGTCTTTCATTAGTATTCTGCTGTTCAGAAACATGAAGTTGAGAGGGGAATTGAATTTAAATGCAATGTTTTCGGGTCACATTCTCTGATAGTGCAAATAAGCACAACCTCAACAAATTAAATTAGTGATGCTGGCCTTGGAGTTGAAAAGTCTCTAACTGTGAGTACCACGGCAGCACGCAGAAGATTTTCAAACAGCAGTTAATTTCCCTCAGTTTTTCAGAGACAACACTCAAAGAAATGCTGAAAACGTTGTCAGTCTTTGGGTCAAAGATCTTGAACCAAGTATCAGCTGCACTGAACACTCCTATTGGGCCTCAGAGCAGCACTCACTGTATGCACTACACTGTCATGTTCAAAGGACGATTTTCATGCTAAAAATACTCTTGAATTATTACATTAACAAATGATAAATAAGCTGCTCCAAGTTCTCATGGGGAATCTTCCAAGATATACCAGCGCGGGGACATAGTGCGACTCGCATTTAGAGGAAATCCCATCATCTTCTATTCACAGAGTATTGCCACAGAAGGGTCCATATGGATCCAAAAAGGAACTTTCCTGTGCGTTTTAGGTCATGACAACAGAAAGGATATCTTGCCTGTATAAGCACATGAATGTCCCCTGCGAGTGGATGGAAGTGCCAGAAGGTCCTGGTGTTCAGTTTTTTGATTCTGTGATTTATTTCTTTTATTATTTATTAGGGTGACTTCATTTGATTTACAAGTGCAGCAAGTCTCTTCACAGTCACTGGCAGTCAGAAATGCAGCAAGACTGATTGTAACAGTCATTTCACATAAGAAACTGAGGGCCAGCACAATCAGGTCAAAGACTGAAGTAATAGCAGCTTTCACAGTAACAACCTGTCTTGCATTCCTAAATTCTCAAGCCTAGCTCACTAGAGTATCTTCAGGTAAATTCTATTAATGATAGACCACAGTTCTAGACCAACTAAGCTAAGTACCAGAAATGGCAAAAGCTCTGAAAGGAAATAGTCATTCCTATGGTACCTTCCCCCTAGATATTCCCATAAAAGCTAGAACATGAAAGATAAGAAATGACTGGTCTTCATTCTATGTTTACTTTAAGCATCTTTACCTGAATTTAATAGTTGACCACAACAGTAAGTATCGACATGATGGATGGTGCAACAGCAGCTGTGGCTTAGATATTCAGGTCATATTTCATTCCAAAGGTTCCTGGGGGGTTAAACAAGCCTTTATCCTTCATTTTCCCAGTTCCCTGTCTCAGCAACAGTGGTAAATGCAGCATATCCTCCTCCCTCATGTGATTTTTAGACTGGACATTAAGAATCATCCCTTAACCAAGGGTGTGGTCAGACACTGGACCAGGCTTCCTAGAGATGTGGTCAGTGTCCTATCACTGTCAGTGTTACGAGGCATTTGGAAAGTGCCCTTAAATAACATGATTTAACTTTTGGTCAGCCCTGGAGTGGTCAGGCAGATGGACTAGATGATCCTTGTAGGTCCCTTCCAGCTGAAACAGTCTATTTATTTTATTCTGTGCTGTTGTGTTCTGTTCTGGTTTCGCTGTCATTGTCTCTGCTCTGAATCTGGATATTGGGGGAAAAGGGAATGAATGTCCCAAAGGGCACAGTGGTTCATTGAGGCTGTGGGTAGCGGATTTCAAGTGAAGCAGATGCCAGAGAAGTGCACACATGCCAAGGTGTTAAGGAAGTGCAGTTTAGGAGTGATGTGTGTTAACAGCACTGCTTAGCCAGCAGCTGCCTGCCTTGAACTTGTCTCAAATCAAACACAAGAGACCATGGCTGCTTACAAGTCCTAAATCCAGCATTTAGTTTTGAAAATCCTGTAGGAACTTCCTTTTCCTCTCCCCCTCCCCGCAAGCTTTTTGCCTCAGTGGCTTTGCTGTGTGGGCTGGGAGTGGGATGCTAAATCTCAGCTACCCACTCTGCTCCTGGATGGGAACAGGAAGGGTGCTGTCATGGTGGGAGGACCATCACTGCCCTTTGCAGGTTTCCACTTCCACAAAAGACAGAAGCTGCGTTTGCAGGCAGGGGGTCTGTGTTTTATAAGCCTGTGTAGTTCAATAGCTATACCTCTTTCGAGTGTGTATGCTGAACAGAAAGCTGGTGGATGTAGAACCTCTATCAGCTTAAGAAGAATTGTTCCTTGGTTGTATCCAAAAGCTAAGAAATTGAAATTGGGGAGTGGAGGGAGAGTGAAATTTGTCATTATTTAGAGTGTGTGTATGTTTTACTGTGTGGACTCCTGTTATTAAACATCACTCTCTGTGTATGTACATAATGAGTGAGCGTATGTGCACGTGTGTGTCTGTTTTTCCCACCAGCCTGACCATGTCTCTTGCCGAGCAGGTGATTGATGATACTTTGCACAAAAATTATCAGTGTCATGGCAAAACACGCATTGGCCAGATGTTGTTTCAGCACTGGTAAGAGTATCTGATGCTCCTTTTCATAGAGAAGGCAGAGGTTTGCTTGTGGTTTTAGCACAGTAGCTCCACCAGCTATTTTGTTTCCCCAGTAATTTTCTTACCTAGGGTTATATTTGGTGATTTCCTGGCTTGCAATGCTTAAGCTCTCATCGTGCTTATGTGCCACAGCATGGGTGGCATCTGCACACCTCAGGTTCATCTGCAGACTTTCCATCCTGCTTGGTGACGGGTGGCTCTCTTCACTCCAGTCAAGGTTTGAGAATCACCAAGGGTGCTGATTCCACAATTAGTTTTGAAAACCCATTCCAGCACTGCAACACTCTCAGTGTGATTTTCTTTCCCTCATATCTAGTCAGCATATCCCCTGCTGCAACTTCTGAACAATCAACGTGGATTAAGCAGAATATTTTTGGCTAGGGTTTCAGGAGTCTGAAATAGCTCTATGGACTAATTGCTTTTTACAAAGTCTGAAATACTCTATTTGTATTTGGATCTTCTCTAATGTGTTGAATAGTGTAAAATCAAATTAATTTAAAATAAAGTTTGAAGCTCATAGTAATTCTGAAATTAGGGAAACACTGTTTTTGCTTCAGTGAGCGTTGTTTTAACAATTTTAAATATTTCAGAGGAATTTTTACACATGAAATAATCAAAGCAACTATTTTCCTTTTTATAGTTTGGTATTTCAGCAGTTTTTTGGATTTTTTTTCCTCAGAAAGGGTATTTTAGTGAAAGCATACCTCACTTACGAGTGATATATCATAACTGATATAATTCAGGAGCCCATGGCAATACTTACACAATCAGGTACTGATAAATCTTGTGCAAACCGTGCACTGATGAGACACAAGTTAGCTGTGGTACTGACCTGTTAGTCTATGTCCAGCCTGCACAGGAAAACCTGCTGGGATACGGATAGCTGCATCAGCTCTTCTAGAGACAAACTCCCTTTTCATGCTTAAGGTCCAGACTGGTTCTGCATAACCGTGAACCCTAAATAGATTAGTCACTCCTTGTCCTAGTGTTCTCTGAGGGAAGATAAGCATCTAGAAAGGGCAGCTCAGATCTCACCTGAGGTGCTGGCTTCCTACTGGAGGTGTCAGTCTCTTTGTGATGACTACCCAGTGATACCAGCTTGATTCAACTGCTAATTTAAAGCCATTTCAGTAGTGGCAAAAATCAATTGCAACAAAGAATGGCTAAAATTCCTAAAAGGCAACTGCCTTTGGCCTATCACAGGTATTTGCATCATGTGTGTTAAGATTGTAATTTAGAAACCATTTGCAAAAATGTCATTAAGGACTTGATTTGTTATACAGAGACTAGAGAAAGGGGGGATGTCTGGTCTCCAGAGTACAAATGCTTAAGCAAGTAGTCTCCAGTGAGACGGTATGAACACCTTCCTTCCCAAAGTGGGTGGGCAGAAGCAGAGAAGGTGATGCTCATGCATCCTTCAGTGGTGGTTTGAGCTTGTTTGTCTAAAGGATGTTGGTGTGAATATCCATCTTCTGTGCGAAGGCAAGGACTTTCCAGAAGTGCTAAAGCAAGCTTCTTGAAGAGTTGGTGGTGAAAATGAGATTTGAGATGGCAGGTTTCACCCCCAGCACTGCTTGCTTGACTGTTATCACCTTCCTTTCATCTGACGGCTCCCCATGCTTTTTTCAGTGCAGCACTGGGAGAGGAACAATTTGCAACTGCGTCATGCTGAGGTGTTCTGCCTCCATCACCAGAAGACTTAGTTTTGCTTTTTACTAATTACAGGAGTTGAGTAACTGATTAAAATCCAACAACATGGCACGGATGTCCTGTGAAACATATGGGCATAGGAGAAAGGTCTGACCTGGGCCTCAGCTGGTGTCCCCTGAGTCAGACCAGCTACACCTGTCTACAGCAGCTGAGGGACCTAGTCTCTTGTGTGCAAAGCTAAGCTGTTTGCCTAAAGGGCAGCCTTTGCCGTGCTGAAGGACTTGTTTTAGGATGAGAGAATGGATGGTTCCGTACTTCCCACATATTTTTTTGCAAAGTTGGCATCAGCTTCCTGATGTAGTCCTGAGAAAGGGAGAAAGCAAACCTTCCTGATGCCTCCAGTGGTGCATGTATTCTTCAGTAACTGCAAAAAGGGACAGCTGGCTTCCTATGATGAGAATTTCCTGGGGTTAGAAGCTGATTAGTTTTCCCAGTCCTCTGACTCTTCTGCATTGTTAGAGCAAGTAAACAGTGGTGCTGGGGACACCGAGACTTAGGTGGTCTCTGTTCCCTTGAGTTACTGTGCGAAATCTACAGCTGGGGAAAGGCAGCATAATTCTGCTCTGCTGCATTCTCCTGTTTGAAGCTTCAGCCCCGAGGGTTTGTTTATCAGCTCTTCAATATGCCATATTCCAATATGAAAATTCAGCATGTTACAAGGCTAACTGGAATGACGTTTAATTTTAGAAGACACCTCCTTTCTGTGTGTAGGAAGACGGGTTTTGCTGTGCGCTGAAGTGCACAATAAGGCTGTTATTGAACATTCCCATGCTGGTGTGAATTAGAAGCAGCAGAGTTTCAAAATCAGCAAAGCTGTACCCGCTTTAAGCCAGCCTGTTCTCAGAAGCCTTTGCAGGGGCATTTTGCATTGTCTCAAGTGACCAAGTGAGTACTGAGGGTCATCATTTCTCCGGAGCCATCGGCAGTTAATATCTGCTGAGAATTTAAGTTGTAACGTGCGTTCTGCCAAGCGTGTCAGGTTCGCTGTGCTGTTGTGCAGTGAATGCCTAAAGGCTTGTAGGGTGCCTGGAGCAACGCATAATAACAGGACTTGGATGTGCTGCCAGTGACCAAGCAGAAAAGATCACTTTCTGAGGAAGGAATGCAAGGGAAGACATTCAGAGGGAGAAGGAGGACTTTTTGGATTGCCTCTAAGGAGAAGAGAGGGAAAGGGAGGGGAAAGAAGGGAAAAACGGCGCATGAAGCTCCTCATTACAGAAGCTGTGCAAAAACAGTGCAGAGGAGGATGAGTCACCTTCAGGCTTCGGCTTGGGTGGCAAGGGAGGCGCTTCCATCTCCCAAACTCCCCCTCCTTTCACTCTATCACTGCTTTTTTGCTCTCATACTCTGTGGTGACCCTTGCTTCCCAGTTCAGAGAGGGTTGGTGGCAGTGCTGCATGTGTGGGAGGAGGAGAGCAGGGAAGCTCAGCCCCTGCTGTGGGCATCTCAAAGTCATGCCTTTCCACCCTGCGTTCAGTCAGCTGTTAGAGGACTGGTCTTGGAGCTGTGGGTAAGTCTGGGTCTCCCGTGTTTTATGTAGTCATTTAAACCCACAGAAGTGAGGGAGGAAGCACCAGGAAACCAATGCTTCTCCATTTCTCCACACTAGACTTTACTTGCTTTGCATTATGTTCCACAGAGAGAAAATATTGCACGGAACCCTAAGCAGAGAGCTTCTGACCTGTGTTTTTGGTACTGCTGTAGATATACAAGACTGTTGGCAGCAAAAGGGACTTTTTGCCTGACTTGAACTATCTAATACTTAGGCATAAAGTCTGAGTTAATTGTCTAGGCTCTTGCAAAAAGAAACGGGTGATTCATGCCGCCCTATGGTAGATCTGACAGATAGGCAAAGTGACTCACCCCTTAATAACCCTGGTACATCTCCACTAGCTTCGGGTTTGCTGAAGACACCTAAATTCGAGGTAGGTAAGCTTAGGTGAAATGAATCTTATGCTGCCATCTCTCATCTTCCTCTGCAAACACTTCCAGTGAAACACATGCAGCGGCTTTGTGATGAAATATGAGGCGGGGGCTCTGAAACAAGCATGGTGAGGTGTCGGCGGCTCAGCCCATGTACCTATGGCACCCTGTGAGAGAGTAACTGTTAGCCCTGGAGCGGCAGCCTGGAGGATGTAACCAGTAAGAGAGGAGCAGCCTGAGTGCTCAGTTTGTTTGCACCCACAGAGCTTCAGTTACTGATGGAGATCTCAGTGGTTCCTCACAAACCCACCAAAAGGTTTTAGTTATACCTGAGGAACATTTTTCCCTGTAGGAGCAAAACAGAGTGATCAAACGGCCAAATCAATCTCAAAAAAAAACCCCACCAAACAAGATAAACAACTAAACTTTGCAACAGTGCTATTGTTTTGGGAATATCCATCTCTCATGACTATTTTAGATGAAATAAATGTTTCTCTCATAGCGTTAAATATAGCCTTTGTGCATAGGCGAGGTACTTTTTTCAGGCTACCAACAACAGGGAAGATAGTGGATGTGCTGCATCTTCAAATCCACTGTGCAGATATGCTAGGTGTGAAGATTTATTCCTGAATTTCTTTTTATTCCTAACTTGAAGCTAGCTGGCGGGGTGTCTGTTCAGTAAGTAGATCACAATCTGAGCAATATTGCACAAGGGAACAATTTCAAATAGAGCTGAGGAAGGTTGTCGCGTGCATAAATAGTATCTGATCTGATTATTAAGGGGCCTCTCTTATGATCTCAATAAACCACTGAACAGCTGCTTGTTTTAGTTTGTTCTTGTCACTGAGAGTTGACTTCAGAAGTTGAATAAGTAGAAACTTCTTTAAAAACATTATGCAGACTTGTAGACTGTACAGTTGTGCTGCGGACAGATAATGAAGATTTTGCCAAATACGCAGCACATTACAGGCCTCTAGTGGTGGGAATAAATATATATATATATATATATATTAAGTCCTGTCCCTGTAACAGCTCCTGATGCTAATTATTTCAGTCTTAATAAATTGCATAATGCTTTCTGTTTATAGATTTTGCTCACATGAGGGAAATGGAAATCCCGCAGAGGTCAGAGCTGCCAGTGGCAATTTTCTGTTTATCTGAAAACCACAATGAGAAAGTAAACTAGGTTAAAAAAAAAAAAAAAAGCACATGGTGTATAGCCCTGCTCTTGCTCAATTTCAAGGGCTATTTGCAGTAGCCAAAAAAGGTAGAGTGCAAGCCCTCCCTGTGAGTTTATCCAGGTTACAAACATGCCAACGACAAGCCTTAAGCCTTAGCACAACTTCTTCTGCCAGCTCTGTGCATGCACAGGTCCCTGCCAGTACATCTCGAATCCTGGCCATTTTCTGGCTGGTACCACCTCCCTGAGAAATGCTTAGATGTTAGCTGTCCAGCAGTATCTTCCTTCCAGTCGCTGTAGAGGAGTACACCATCCCGACAGACTGATCTGTTAGCATGTAGCAATTTATTTGCCCAACAAAAAATTTGTCATGCATGAAGTGCAGGTCAACTCCCAGCAGGTAGTTTGTTGTGGGTTTTCTTGAGAATTACAAGATTTCAGTAATATTAAGGATAATACTCTCAAACATACCTTAATTTCTGAAATAAACATGATGTGAACTTATACCTATCAAGGCTGGATTTCTGTATCATTTCTACTACCCTTTCTCTTCTCAAGCTTGTTCAAAAAGTAGCTGAGTAGAAAGAGAAATTAGTTGGATGATGTGAAGGTATGTTTTGCATACCTATACTATGTTTTGGATAGTATTAAGTAGAAAAACATACTAATAGAAATTTAGAAATACTAAAACATGCTAATACTATGTTTTGGATAGTATTAAATAGCAAATGATAATGAAACCTGAAGATGATTTAGAGTTTGGGGGGAAATGATGTCTGCTTGTTCAAACAGAGATGGGAATACTTGCAAACGTTAAATACTGATGGTAAAGAGGCCAGTTGTTGTTGCACAGTGTCTTTAAATGGAAGGAACTCAAAATACTGCCTAAATGTTAGTGAGTAAGGCTCACAGGTTGCCTGTAAGGAAGCTATCCCTGTTTTATCAGAGTGATACCAGTAAAAGAGAAAAGGTAAATGCAGCCCAGCTTGCACAGGAATAACTGAGAGCTCTGGGCTCTGCTGACTGCACTAGCATAGATCTAGTAGGTTCTCCAAGTGACAGACCATGCTTCTCCATTTTTAAGGGAGTTTCTTAAATATTGTTGATAGAAATACTAGATGTAAAAAAAAAGTGTCAGAATTTATTTCTATTTAGGAAAAACTGTGCCTTATTGAACATTAGGATTCATCACTGGTCACTGTGTTTTACTGAAAGAGGAGGCAAATTTGAGAGACTTCAGAAGAGAGAAACTGAAATGCTATATGTATGGGGAATAAAGAGCTGGTGGAGGGGGGGGGGAAGGCTATGCAGGCTGGAAGAGGTCGTTCTGGAAGGCAGGTGATTGAGGGGATGCATAAGCAGAATCTACACCAAAATCTCTGTGTGACCACTGGCCACGGAAGAAGTTAGGACAGAAGGGGGTAAAATTCTGTTGAGGTAGACATTCAAGTCAGAATATTATATTTGGAAATGAATGCATTCCTGTAAGATACATCCTCTGGTGCTTAAATGTCTTTAGATCCTATTACCTTTGCTTAGCAGGCAGGGGAGGAAGTATCTATGTTGTTGAATTTGTCAAGTAGAGTAAAAAAACCCCATCTCATCCTTTCCTACACTCATTTATAGGTTTCCTTTAGTTTTCCATGTTAAATTCCTCTACCCTGTCCACATGATGTGTGTGTTGTACCATTTTGGTATAAATAGCAGCAACAGTTCTCAGGCATTCCCACCCATAATCCACAGTAAACTTCTAAAGATCTACAGCTGTGAGCTTGGAAACAATTATTTTTTGTGTTACCTGGATTCACACACCCATTTGTAGCTATGTTTGAAGACAAGTTCAGTGATTTTAGGTGCTGTCCAGTTAGATAAAGACTAGTGACCAACTAGCAATGGAAATTCTGACCAACAGTTTAGGAAATTCTGTGGGAAAAGGGAAAAGTCCTTCAATACCATTAAGAAGTGGCCAATTATGATAAGAAACCTACTTCATTTGATGCAGTAGCTGGGTTGAGGGCATCTTACCTTTATTGCTATACAAAGTCATGATAGCTTTTAAAAAAGATTGTTTTTGCAGCAGATGTAGCTGCCTAATGTTCCCAAGCACAGAAGAAACTGTGACGTCTGAGACATGAATGAAAGCTCATGGCTACATGGTAAAAAAAAAAAATTAAAAAAATCAGCTAATAAAGTAACTGGCATCAGTCCCCAGTCCACAACTGAGCTCTGGCATCTGTGGATGACTTCCAGGTAGCTCACAGGGAATGGATGTTTGCTGACATTATCTCTGTTAATCCATTTAACTGATGTATAGGGGACCAAATAGAAATGATTCCCTGACACTGGCTAGGGGTGGGTTATTCTATCAATTTAAGACCAGAACTGGTCTACCCTCTTTATGACTAACCATTGCGTCTCATGTTGGAAATGTTCTTGCCTCCCCTCCACTACCAAGTGAATTCTCTTGCTGTATCACCAGCCTCCCAGAATACCACTGCAAGCACTCAGATGTCACATCAGGCCTCTTCACTCACAACCTTTTACTCTGGCAGCTGTTGTTTGACCCAGCCAATACTTCTGGGGAGCAGGGCTGGGCAGACACTGTGAAATCCCAAAGGGAATCTAGCTGTAAGTGGGGTAGGAGGCACCTACTGATGCCTTATGTGCTGGACAATTCCCACGCTGCACTAACCATCCTGATGACTACTTACGCTGGAAGCAGTACGCTTAAGCTTTCACTTATCGGAGTCCTAAATGCATAGCTTTGGATACGTTTTTACAGGGAGCAGCAGAACACCTTTAAATCCCTAGTACTGCCCTGCCCACTTGGTATGGAAATGAAACCATCACCCTGGCTCTCTTATTTGAGACCACAGTCTTTGTGGGGGTATCCTCACCTTAAGGAAGCCTGTGAAGCACATAAATGCTTTTAATAAAAAAAAAAACCAAAACACCAGACCTTTTTCTTCTACCTGTTTTCCTTATGTTGGTAGCTTGGGCGTTGCTAGTTATGCAGTCATTATATCATGTTTTAATTGTCTAAATCTCCTCATGACAAAGTCATTTGAAAGGCTTCATTGATACATTTGACATGAAGGGAACAAGTTGTACAACCTCCTTTTTTTTGACAAACAAATGAGACAGAGGTACGTGATCTGCATACTCAGAAGTAGTCTTTCTTTCCAGTGTCAGTGTCTGCTTCGCATTGCATTGTATCTTCTGTGGCAGAGACCACCGTTTTCCTCTCCAGAGGGCAGCATGTTGACTTCCAGTTAGGGCTCCACACTATCATTAGGAGTGTGTTTCCTACAACTGTATGTAGAAAATTGTATCCTGAAGCACTGGAGGGCAACGAGGACAAAACTGGAAGCCTAGGAGCATGTACAGTCCTGAATGGATCAACCCAAACTTCTTACAGGACTTAAGATGGGGAGGAAGGATGAAGTGCACTGCACCTTTAAGTTATATATATATATATTTATATATACTGAGGTGTCCTAGTCCACGTCATCAGTCAGGATTTGGCCTATAGCCTCTAAATATGACAAGACCTATGACTATTCTAGGTTAACTTCCCCTAGTACGTAGTACTGTGGCAGGGGAATGGAAAGCTGTGGGTTTCTCATTGCCACACGCTGCAGCAGGGGAAGAGAATTCCTGCATGCTACTCTGGCTAATTTGTTGTCACCTCTATGAGGACTGTACTAGCCAGAAGCAGCAGTGGTGTTAATGATGATTCCCATGAACATATTGTCTTCTACCTAAGCTCTCCAAGCATATGTAAACAGTAATTAAGCTTCAGAACACCTCAGGGAGATACAAAGGATTCATGCCACTCATTTTTGCATCTTTATTCTGCAATAAATGGAGGGGGAACAGATTTTTTTCCCCCCAGTGATCATCCATGCCATTTTAATTGCTGTGACAGAAATACAGAAAAAAACCAGCTGAAATCTTCCCCAGTGAGGAAGCTGCCAGTCCTTAAGTTTGAAGGAAGGTATGTTGCCCTGGTAAAGATTGCATGTCACTCTGCCTTTTGTCACGAGTTATATTAACGCAAGGCAAAGCCCTCTATATTACACACGCCGTGAATGGAGATTAAATACAAACCATAACAAAACTTAATCTTTTTTCTATTGTAAATGTAAGGCAATTTCAGGAAGGTGTCTGCTGCTTTCCAAATGGTAATTGCATCAGAAGGACAGAGATCAGAACATTATGTATTACCTATTGGCTGCAAAATTCACCATTAGAAGTTGGGAAGTTGAGTTGTTCATTTTCTGGCTCCTATAAATATCTGCTCTCTTTGGTTTCCAGATCACTGTGAACAGATGTACCAGATTATTAAAGGAGGAAAGAGGATTTTGCATCCTCACTTTTTATTGCTACTAGAAGTAGTCACTGTACAGGGAATTGGACCCAGCAGAATTTGCAATGTGCATTTTAGACAGGATCAAGTGCTTTGCAGACATGGGCAGAGTGAAGGTAGGAGTAGGCAAAATGTGAGTAGAAAGTAAAGTGGTAAGAGTTAGGGTGACATCCTGGTCTGCAAGTTGCCTGTCAGCCACCACATGCCACTGACTTGCAGACATGAGAGTGAAAGATTTGAAGATGAAAGGGAGTGAGACAGTAGCCATACCAGTTTCTTCAGGGAGGTTTCTCCAGGTGTTGGGCTGAGACAGAAGGGGACAAAAGCATGGTGACATTGCAGGAAGATTTAGGTCAGACCATTTTGATAGAGACATCTTTGCAGAAGGAAGATGATATGAGTATCTGCCACGCGAACAAGAAGAGGGAGATGTGCCTTTAGCCTTTCAGAATCCCCACAATTTACTGTGGTAATTTAGAGCATCTGATTTCAAACCAAGAATACAGATGGTTTGCTGCTAATGCTAGTATTTAAATTACAAAAGCATTCCTCTTTCCTGTAGCAGGGTCATCAGTCATTTGTAGGTGGCCTGCAAAAAAATAACTCCCTGCAGCCTCTGAAGCAGCATCTGGTCTGACTGGCGTGTTCAATCAGCTTGGTGTGCACAGTGGAGGATTATCAGGAGGTAGGGTACAGGTAGGAAAAACCCAAACTCTTCTCTGATGGCAGTGGATGCTCAGTGGCAAGTGATATTAGGTACTTCCTGTTCCATAGGAACAGCTGGCAAGAATTAATTTCCCAGTTCAGTGCTGCTGTTGGTTTCATGTGAGAGTGAAACAGAAAATTCTCGAAAGAACTGAAAAAATCAAGTCTTACAAAGAGAAAGTTTTATGAAGTTTTTGTATAAATGTTTTTTATTTGGATGGCAAAACAGAGACAGGAGTTATGATTTCAGGTAAGACAGGTGGATGCTGCACTAGTTGCAGCAGCAATTAAATGTATTTTCTGCCCACAGTGCATGCATATTGTAAATGCAGTGAGGTCTGGTTCTGGAGTCCCACATGCTGCTTATAGCAGAGGTTTTGAACAAGCTAATTCATTCTGTGTGCTTTGCCGTGCTTTAGGACTAGAACAATTCCTGGCATCTCTTGAGTTGGGATTCCTCCCTCCAATTTTATTGTCCTGATTCAGAATTCACGATTGACAACTCCTCTAGCAAATAGAAAGGGGGAAAGTCCAAAGGGCAGCTCCTTTCTAAGACTGACATCCAAGTTATGGCAGATAAGTGGATTACCAGAGGATCCTATTTCTCTATGCAACTATTCCTGGGTCCTGGAGTCACCAGTTCAAAGCTGGGCATATAAAACTAGGTGAGATAATCCCTAACCTAGTGTCTAAATGACAGCTTATCAGTTCCACCTTTTTCTTCTGACCTCTGGAAGAGATCTTAGCATGAAAAACTTGTTGCTGTCACTATTCCTAAAGGCTGCAGTTTTGTTTAAAAGAGGCTGTTATTACCTGAATAGTGAAGAAATATTTTTCAGCTCATTTCCTGGAAGTTGTGAAGGATGTTTGGAATTAGTATTCAGTCATTTTTCCTTACCATTCACAGTCCAACTTAGAAATCTTTGACTTTCACCTCAAAATCTACTGACCATTCATCATGTCTTGAATCACTATTGTTTCGAAGTTCTGCATGCCTAGAAGTTGTTTGAGAATGCACTTTTGGAAACAAGGCTGTTTCAGGCTCCTACAACCAAGACTGATGCTTGGTCACAAAAGCACATAGTGAGAGAAGATTCATATATCAAAGAACTGGTCAAGTAAGTTGTCAAGACTGACGGAAGGTGGGGCATAGCAGCAAAGAGGACTCAATTCAAATGTCAGTACATATGTATCTAGAGCCACTGGAGATGCCTTAAGATAACTCTCATATCCACATGGAGCTCACAGATACGGCACAGACCCTACAGGGATCCTTTGCCTACAGGAGCAGCAGGAGGTCAGTTGAGATACCTAAGGACACCCTGAATGTCAATTTGTTTCTCTGTGGGTGGCTGAATCAGTCCTTAGAGCTTCCCTAAGTATAATATAAGCTAAATGAAATGTAGACACCTATATAGGCTGAGAGAGCTGGGCTTGTTCAGCTTGGAGAAGAGAAGGCTCCAGGGGGACCTTACAGTGGACTTCCAATACCTGAAAGGTGCCTATAAGAAAGATGGGGAAGAACAGTTCATGAGGGCATGTAGCACTAAGATGAGGGGTGATGGTCTTAAACTAAAAAAGGGGAGATTTGGGTTGGATATTAGGAAAAAATTCTTCAGTATGAGGGTAATAGATCACTGGAACAGGTTGCCCAGAGAGGCAGTGGAGGCCCCATCCCTGGAGATATACAAGGTCAGGCTTGATGGGGCTCTGAGCAACCTTATTTAGTGAAGATGCCTCTGCTTACTGCAGGTGAGTTGGACTAGATGACTTTTAAAGGTGCCTTCCAACCTAATGCATTCTATGATTCTGTATGTAGGTGCCTTGTAAGATGATTCTCACCTGAAATGACTTGCCCAAGGTATCAAAGATAACAGCCCCAGGACAGAAGCAGAACTTTGGTCTTGCATGCAAATTGGCACAATATGGCTGATAGGGCTGTATGCCAATGGCAGGTCACCTTCATCAGACTCCAGTGAGATAGGCAAGTTTTCTTTCTGTTTTATGGATTTGGAAACTGAGGCATAGAAAGGCAGAATGACTTCTGAGACCACAGGGTATGTTTCATCTATCACATGCAGAATGATTAAACTGAAAAATGTATGCTGGTAAGATTAAAATTTTGGGGTTTAAGATCATAATTTACACAAGACCTGCTGTAATCTTCCAGTCCTGTGCATAGAGACAGGCTGCTCAAGTACCTCTGCCAAAACCTTTCTTCCTGTAATCTGTGCTAAACATTCCAAGGTCTGTGCAAATGGTTGCATAGTGTATAAGTAAGGCAATCAAGAAAAACCCTGTGCCAGAAGGAGCTTCTTCCTTCAACTGTGCATCTTACAGGCTTCTGTTTGCTCTAAATAGATGTGAGTTTGGATTTTTTTCATGCACAAAAGCTGTGTGGACTAGACCAAAATATACTGAAAAGTTCGGTTAGGTTTTCAGAGTGCTTTAATGATGGTTGATTGTCACCTGAAATCACTGTGTTTCTCCAGAAGCATATATGAGCTGGTAATTGCATATTTGCAAAACAGACTGAGTCATTCAATTATTATTCTGTAGGAAATTCTACTGCTATAAAAACATCTATTATTATGTTACCCATTGTTGAGGGAGTAGTCATCAAAACAGCTGTTATTTATTTCTGTTAGCAATTGAAAGCTGCTGTGCTTGTTAAAGAGCGTGAAGCAGGGAGATTACACGAATCTCACTTAACAGATACGCTCAGGGAGATGCCATATCAGAAGTTCTGAGATTTCTTTGGAGGACAGTCTTGCCAAGAAGCAAGGTAGTCCTTAATCTGCTGGTGGTGTTGACGATCTGATACTGGGCTCGAACTTGTCATGATTTAGGGATACTCACCCTAGGAGGTATGTTATTCTAGAAGTGGCTGTAGACCGTGTTTAGCAAGAGTGCATATGTAGGTATGAGCTGAATTAAAGATTTGGAGTTTTTCACCTTCCTTCTTGTGCTATGGCATCCAAAGCTCTGATATCTACATCTTAATGAAGTCTTTCTCCAGCTCCAGGACCCTTCATGACAGATGAAGCAGGTCAGGGAAGTGCCACCTGAGATGTATACTGCAAACTAGTGGTGCACATCTTCCTTTGGGCTTCATCCCTGGTCAGGTAGCATAGGTTTCATACATAAATTACGAGTAATTTTAAATGCCTACATGTAAAACGCTGTCTACGAGTATCTGCAGGCATAAAATTCTTGAGAGGTTTGGTTTAGTTAAATTGCCTATGAAGTGAATTTGATGCCCTTCAAGTTTTCCATGGGCCTAGTATATATGCAAGTTTTAGAAGCTATCTGGCCACCTTATATCTTTATATGTGTGCTGGTAGTCAAGGTTGTAGTGCCTTAACTAGCTAGATGCTCTTTGATGCAGCTTGAAATACCTGCTGCTATTATTTGAAGTTTTGTTGATTTCAGCAGGCTGATGATAGCACTTGAAGGTACTGAATAGATGTCTTTCACTGCTTTCACTATCACCCCATGCTTCCCTGCAGTTTAGAAGCTGATAAAGAAAGTCAGTTGGTGGATTGGCAAACTTAGTGAATTGTTGCTTGCTGGTGTTGCATGAACCTGGCTTGTACTTTTGTAACACTGAGGAAATAAACATAAATGGGATACAGGATTTGAGACTTTCCTGCCCTGTAGGACTTGGCCTGGGTGCTGTGGATAACTGAAATAATAACATGCTGATGGCTCGAAGACTGGAAAAGTAAAACAGAAGTCTTAGATTTGGTGTAACAGCTTGATTAGTGGCAAGGAGCAGTTCTCATTTTTAAAGCAGTTTTATTTGTATTAAAAGAAACATTTTAGGTGGGTAGTAGTTTTGATCTAAGAGACTGTAATTGCTCACAGCTACGAAGAACGTTGCTACAAGCAATAAGGTTAGAACCCATTAGTTTTTGGACTTCAGATGTGCACCATAGCACATCTCTTTTACATGAAGTGTAGGTAGGAAAAACAAAGCACACAAGCCTGTCAGACCTGGTAAGCTCTGCTGTGGTGTTGAGAGCATCACCGTGATGTAGTCTGGTTATCCAGACGAAACTTGCCCACTGCTCCTTGTCTTTCTCAAGTACTGTAACAGGTCTATTCTGTTAATTTGTGCTCTTAGTGCAGTTTTGTTTGGAAGGAACAGCAGAGGACCAGATTAAAAAAAAGGGCATTGCCTAGAAGCTCTCAGAATAGTTTTACTGATGATAAACTGTTATTGATAATGATTTTGTGGCCAATATCCATGTTATATGCAGGAGATATCCAGGTTTTAAAGCAGTTAGAATATGCAATATTTAAATCTGATTGACCTGCCTGAGCTGTCACATATTGAACATGTCTGAGTTGCTTATTACAATGGCGGTAATTCGTGTTCCTGCAATACCCTTTTTTCTTGACAAGCCACTGAATGAAAAACCCAATTCACTTTGGCATTCAGAGCTCCCCTAATACTATTTCAGTGAAGGAGTAATGTGGGCTTTTTCTATTGAATTTTTGCTGAAACTGAAAGTGCCAACAGTTTTTGTGTGTGGTCCCCACAGAGATGCCCTCACTGTTGTACTGACATCCATCAAATGACACCCATTCTTGGAGTGTAAAAGTACCATGTTACTGATGTCATCTCTCCATCTGCCAGCCGTGCTAGCGAACATCTGCAACAGTACCACAGGGAATGCTTCAGGAATAGGGCAGGTTTTGAAAAATGGAATAAGCTTTGTGGTATTTTTTATTATTTTTTTAATTTCAGTTTACATGAGTAACAAAATACGTTGCCTCAAGTGAAATGTGTTTGTGAAAATTCACATGAGCTGTATTTTTTATACCAGGGTAAAAAAGTTTAATGGAAAAGAATGTGTCTGTAATTCTGAGTCTCATACATCAATATAAATAGCTTAACAAACATTACTTAAAGTTACCAGATAGGAGTAATAAAACACAGTCCCACCTACACATAATAGACAAATAGAAGGGGTTGGTCTGATTTATTACCTCCACTGACTCATGCAGATAAACCAAAAAAGCTTTTAAAGGCACTTTTAGAAACAAAACCTGATGGTTAACGAGCAATTAAAAGCTTTGGGAAAGGGCCTTTATAGAAAGTTCTGAAAAAAAACAGTATGTAAAGTTCACTATCATGATCTCCCTGAACCTGAATCAACAACAAACCTCATCAACAAAAAAACCCCAATATGATATCAAAGGTCATTTAAACTTTCTCCTAAACTGGGTTGCCTTTCTGACCCCCCCCCTCCAACATGCAGAGCCTACACCCTAAATAATCTTTTCAGAAAGTATCTGGTTCATTTCTTTCATAGTTTCCATGAGTCATGGAAGCACAGTAGTTGTCCAGCAGCACCAACGAGTGATGTGTTTCAACAAAAAAACTACCACCACATGATATAGCTAATTATCCTGCTTTCAAAAGCTAATCTTTGGTGTTTTGCCCTTCAGAAGTGTTTGAAATATATCTGGTGACAGACACAACATGATGGTACAAGGTACGATGCTGCCCTCTTTCTTCGGAATCCAGCTAATAAACGGTTCCCCCTGGGAAAATAACAGGTCACATCCACACCCCAGGTGCAGGTACACCTCAGGTAACCAAGCAGAACCCCATCACTTGGCTTTGCGTTGTTTCTCGGTGGGACGGGGACAGGGTGCCCACACAGGGCTGAATCACATGCACTGCAATTACTGACTTGAGCCACTGCCAAATAAGACTCTCTGTGCTCTTCCTTGATGGCAAACTCCTCAAATTTTTTTCATAATCTTTAAAAAGAGTAAATGTGACTCCCCCAGGGGCAAAAGCTGGATAGGTGGGGATGCCTCCAGCTGTGTTTGCTTTGCATTCCCTGGGTGGGTGGGTGAGTGGGTTCTATTGTTCTCCACTCCCTCACTTCATGGTTTGGTCTTCCTTGGAGTGTACAGGGGGCTCACTGACAGCCCCTTGTGATGGCCTGAAGGAGTGCTCCAAACAGATTGTCTTGTTCAGGCGTGATTCCTCATCTTTTACTGTTTGAAAAGCTGTCATGACATGTCCTGAAGAAACCTGCAAAAGAAATGCTGCTCTGGTTCCCACCTGATGATTTGGCCAGGCTCCCATGCGTGACACTAAAGGTCAGTGGTTCACTCCTGTGGAATCCCATTCCTCTCCTGCATTTGTTTTCCTCCTCTTTCCAGTTCCCTAATCTGATAAATCATGTGGGGAGAGGAAAGAGAGTGAGGGGGAGGAGTATGTGATGTAACCTCCTCTCCGGCAAAGTTACAAGACAACAACCAGCGGTGCCTGCAGCTCGTGGTTGTTTTACTGCGGGTACCGCTGGGACACCCTGAACTGTGCTTAGGAGGCACAAAGAGCCACCACATCTGCGTGAGACCTGGCAGGCGATATACTGGCCTCACTTGCCGAGAAGGAAGCTGGACACGGCGCCTGCTTAAGCTTTGCAGCTTCTCGTTTTGCTGCCAGCCCCGTGCAGCAAGAGTGAGAGGAGCAGCAGCTGGATACTGAGGACACCCCTGAAGAAAAGGAGGTGCAAAGCCAGCTGCGCACTGCTGGGGTAAGTCTGTTCTCGCTTCCTGGGTTTTCCTGTTGGTTTCTGGCTGAGGGTTTTGGGGAGGGAGGAAGCAGAGGAAGTGGAGTGGAGTGAGCTGGAATGCATACGGATTGTTTGAGGGCATGTAACCATACGAAATCCCTGCTGGATTGACTCCGAGCCAGCTGATAATCACTGACTAATCTCTGCTGGCAGATTCTGCCTGGATTACAAGGGCGTGTGTCTCTGTGTCAGCATGAGCGTGAGACGTGATTGTGCCATAGGTCCTGGGGTGTTTGTCAGAGAAACACACTGAAAAGGGGGTTGACTGCAGTGATTGAGTGCAAGAGAGAGATTTGTGCAAGTGTGCTGCTGTCACCGGCGTGGTGCTCTGTGGGTGGTTGCATGTCAGGCTGTGAGGTTTGCCAACAGGGAGGTTGTAGGTATAGTAAATTTTGTGGCTTGTTATGTTTCATGGGAGTAAATCTGTGTATCACTGGGATACAGCAAAGCTTTGTTAATTTTAACAAGTTTTATCCAGACGTTCAAAGCCAGAAGGACATCTGGTAGCAGTGCTGGGCACACTTCATGCATTTGTAGTTCCAGCAGAGCTATGTGGTCTGGGTATTAAGAAGCTGTTTATATTGATGAGGCTCCCTTAAACACACTTATATCATCATAAGAGACCTTCTCTTAGGTTACAGTTTTCTCTTCCCTGTAGTGCACATGCTGCTGTGCTGCAGGGACCCAGAGGACACAGGAGGGTAGGGGACAGGTCCAAAGGAGGTGTGGATACTCTTTTACTCAGCTGTATATGAGAAGCCAAAGGGAAAAAATCTGCTTTTCTCAGTACCAGGAGGAGATGAAACTGTGAGAAAGTCAGTGTATTTGCTAATGGAGAGAACTAGGGCAGATAACACAAACTATCACAAGTAACGGCAGTGAAGTTTTTTCTAGGTGAATTTCCAAATGCCCTCGAAAAGGTCTCCCTGCTAAGGGAATAAGGGAAGAGAACCATCATATCATATTATATATGAGTGTTCTACTTTAATATCCTGTATCATAGAATATATACAAGGTCCAGCAAAGCAAACCTAATGTATAAAATAAGCCTCCAAAAAGCCAGATAATCATCATAGCTTAGTTAACATCTCTGGAGCTGCAGCAGTACTGATAGAATAAATCCCAAACTGCCTGGTTGCATCCTGAATATCCATAATGCCTGCAGAAGGATGCAGTTATGCTACCTGGTGTGTGTTTGTGTGGCGTGTTCGTGTGTGTGTGTGTGTCCTGGCATGAATGTTGTGCTTACACTGCTTTAGAAAAATGCTGCTTGGCTGATTCCCCAACATGATACACAGAGCTCCTGGCTCTAGGATTTCGCATGCAGCTACTGGAAAAAAAGTATCTAAATCTGGAAATAGAAGTTAAATAGCTAATAATTACAGGGGGATTCCCATCCCTTTTTAAACATGACTCTAACTGTGGTCCAAAATTTTAATTTCTACAGAGAGAAAACTAATTTTCTTTTCATTGGCTGTAGTCCTGAGCCTTTATCCAAAGCTCAGTTAAGGCTAGGATACATGGAGTTAATCTGATCCTAGGGGTACTAATTTAATTTCTTTCCAGAATTTGTGATGGCTTCAATTTGGCAGAAAACTCAGGAATTCTACAACTGGGCCCTTGAAAATGGAGGTATGTAGAGATGTTGTCTTAAATATAAATTTCCACATAAATAGCATAATCATGAAGAACAAACTTGGAAGGAACATGTTCCTCATGTGAGTCCACATTTTTTTCACTAGGCAGATTTTCACTTTTCCTTCTTCAGGATCATGAACTTCCATTAAATCTTGACATCTATCTCAGCTGGATCACAGTAAGAATTGAAGGAATGGAGGTTTTCCCATACCCACAGTGGGGAACTCTCCGCGTCTTTCAGTTCTACGTACAACGGGCTCTGATAAGATGATGAGCAACATATGCTTAGGATTGCCTGTTAGGTCTGGAATATAAAGAAAAAAAAGTAAATTTTTTAAAATGCATCTTCACATCTCATAGGAAAGCTCAATAGACCAAAGGTTTAATACTTTGAGGTTTAAATTCCGTGTAATGCCAGTAAAAGCCTACTATCAGATGAAATATTGACATAAATCCTAGGTGTTTGAAATTTGATATTTTGCAGTTAGGACACTTCAGGTCTTCAACAGCTAGAGCTTCTGTGAGTCCACTTTGGTCCCACTGGGCTCTGCTGGATCCCCAGATGTAAGGAAAAACCACAAACTGGGATGAAGGTAGCATGGCAGGCATGAATGGTAGCTTTGACAGGAGAAGGACATGGGGCTTCAAATAGTTCAGGACTTGAATTTCAGAATGGAGTCTAAATACAGCTTCAGGACTTTTGATGGGCTGTTAAATCCAGAAAGTGAATATCAAAGAGCTCTTGACACAGTCCATAACAGCAACAGTAAAGACGGTTTAGAAGGTACAGGGATTAACAGAGTCATGTAGACAGCAATAGTGTTTTTAAAAAATACCCTTTCTCCCATGGGATCAGCAAAGAGCCAAGGTCTAAAATTCCCCAGAGGATTTCAGAGGGGTCTGGGGCTTGGGACTGGAAAATCAGGAAGCAAAGGAAGATGCTGAGGGAGTTTAGCAGAGCAGTGCTGACAATGGGAATAGGAGAGGAAGGCATGAATGGGAGCTGGGATGTTTCCGCAGCTCTAATGTATCCTACATTTCTGTGGATCAGGGATGAGGCAGGATTAGGACAAGGTGACATGACATAAAATCTGTTGAGCTTCCCTTTGATGTAGGACTGAAGAGCAGATTTAGCAGGGAGAATTGTTTTGTCATTTTCCAATAAAATAGTGTGCTTTTAATTGAGTCCATTTTATGAGTAGATATAAAAATGAAGGATTGGAGAACTTCAGATGTCCTGAGCATCATGAGGAAGAAAGCAAATAACACCAGTGATGGAAACAATTAAGTTATGTAGCTGTAAAGATTTATATTCCTGAAGAGCCAGCAGCTGTTTGGTATGTCCTGTACATCCCTGCTGCCCATGTCTTAAGCTACTTCTTTTGCCTGTGTGTGGGACAGTGCTGTAGCCTGTGATGACATGACAGGAAGGTCTGTTCCCTTCCTGTGCTGCAGAAGAGGCCAGTGCTCAGCAGAGCAGCCTTCTAGGTGCTACACCCCCAACCCCAATGTCATGCTAGAGCCTTTCAGCAGAGTCCAGCACGTGGTGCTCCAGCGTAGGAGAAGGATTGTGGTACCGCTTGGTACAAATGAGACACCAGGTCTCTTTTTACCAGAGAGCACGCTGAAGCGAAGTAATTAAACACATCTGCCATGCACTGTACAGGATGTGCCAGCTTTGGCTGTTTGCTTTGCTTTTCAGATCCAAGGACAGACCCGTGGCCCCTGGTGCATTCTCCACTTCCAGTCACACTTCTTTTTGCCTTCTACCTCTTTGTCGTGGCTCTGGGGCCTTACTACATGCGTAAGCGGAAAGCGCTGAAGCTGCGAGGCCTGCTGATTGCCTACAATCTCGCCATGATGACATTATCCAGCTACATGTTTTATGAGGTGAGGAGACAGGACTGACTCCTAGGTAAGCATCTGGGGAGTGTTTGAAAGCCAGAACCTTTTCAACAGCTTTCGCTGACAGACTCTAATGAAAGGAGTGGGAGCCAACTTGGACATGCCTATGCTTTGCCACAAGAGGAGCAGTATTGCCATGCTGAAAATATTATTTCCAAAGCATACCTCATTTCCTGTCCTTTCTCAACCTTTCTCCCATTCATAAAATTAACACTAAAAAGTTCCTTAATGAGCGAGTTTAAAGTTGAGATCTCCACAGTAGACAGAGAGGATGTGGAAGATCAACATTTTGACTAGACTCTGGCTGTTGAGGGACCCATCTCTGAGAATGAAGACTGCTTTTCCAGACTTACGCAGTCACCTTCAAGAGTACCAAGCACACCACAGCTTTCTACTGCTGAAAGCATTGGTGACATTGTTTTCTGCTTGTTCTCAATGCATAAGCCTTTCTGCATGCCTTTCCCTCACTTATGTAGACTACTGAAGACTCTTCAAGGGACAATGGGCAGATAGGTTTGAAATACATTTTGGTGTCAACAAATTTGCCCTTTCAGTTTATAACAAAATTATTACATCTAGTCAAAGCAAATTGTGATTGGTTTTTTGGGTTTTTTTTTTTTTGAGCAAATGCTACTCAATCTGAGGCAACTATGAAAATTGCTTGTCTGTGCTTGGTTGTTCAGTTATAGTGGTTACTTGGTCCAGTTTTGGGCTTTCCAATTAATAGGCAAATGCAACCAGCCAAAACAAAACAGTATGAGATCTTTGCAGAGGAAACTGGTTTGTTTTCAGAAAGAATCTGAAGCCTAGAATTCAGTATTCCTACTGAAGCATTTTTGAGCATTCCAGTGACTACATAAAGAGTTACAAATATGCCCAAACTGAATTTTCTTTTTCAGATTCCAACAAGGATGTGAAGTACTTTGTTTTAAGTTTTTACTATTTGCTCAGCTGTATAAGTTACATGGATTTTCTGTCAGTGAGTACTAGATTGAAACCCTATTACCTTAGCTTTAACATGCACATATTCTTGGAGTGGCTGGTGCTGAACAGAAAATAGATCTCTCTTGCTTTTCTTTTGTTTCAGTTTCTGGTAACTTCAATCTTGGGTGACTACAGCTACCTGTGCCAGCCAGTGGATTACAGCCGAAGTGAACTAGGAATGAGGGTACAGTTCTAGACAAAGCTTGCCTTAGGCCCTGCTTCGCCTGTGGGTATGCAGATTGTTTCACTCATAAATAGCAGTTTGCATGCCTAAGAAGTCTTTTCTTCCACTCTTTTGCTTGTATATCTATTTCTCTTGTGCTTTGCTTTAGTTCTCTATACATTAATCATCTCAATGCACCCATCTAAGTTCCCTCACTGCAGAGAGGGTGATTCTACCATCTTAAAGATAGAGATACTGCAAATTACCTCTGAAATACGTGACTTTCCAGTATAATATAAGAGTTCTGGGTGATCATTATCAAGAAGAAACTCAATTTGTCTATCCTCAACTTTGCATGACATCAATCTTACTCAACTTCTCTTCTAGCAGAGCGATTTGGCTAAAACTTTCGCTTGTGTCATCACCATGGCATTGGGTCCCACCAGCTTCAGCTCTCTAATATGCTGCATGAGTGTTTTCCTGTTTGAATTTAGAGCCATTATGCTTTGCTCCCAGATACAACAAGGCTTTGAACAGATGCAAGCATGGATATTATCTTTTCAGTTTTCCAGATACTTGCCATGACTAGGCTAGAAACAGCTTCTGAGCGGCTCACCCCTGCCTCATCAAAGAGCACTTATTAAAACCAATCATATGACCACCCAAAGCAACTCCATAAATGCCTTTCCTTCTCCCTAGATCAACTCTCCTTCCTGAGCTCCCGCCCTGAAAAAGCAACAGGGATGAAAGGGCCCCTTAATTGCCCCCCTTTGCTGCTGATCCCGGGTGGGCAGCCTGCAGGCAGCGCGTAGTTGAAAGCCGCAGGCAGTGAGGCTGAGCAGTGGGTTTGCTTCGAGGTCTAACAGCTTTTCCCTTTGCTGCCCAGCAGATGGCAAGAGTGTGTTGGTGGTTCTTCTTCTCCAAAGTCATCGAGCTGCTCGATACGGTAAGGAGGGCTCAGGGCTCAGCTCGGTTCAGCGGCGGGACTGGTGCTGTACATAA
Organism: Gallinula chloropus; assembly: GCF_964237585.1. NCBI lineage: Eukaryota > Metazoa > Chordata > Aves > Gruiformes > Rallidae > Gallinula > Gallinula chloropus. The sequence continues at coordinate 67,786,763 of NC_140085.1, forward strand.
ACCTCTCCCTTGTCAGAAAGTGGCAGCGTGCCAAAACCAAACGTCCTCGGTTGCTCCTGTATTGATTTGGTTGGTGCTTTTCAGTAAATGCTATTTTCATGCATTCTGCTCTGTCTGTTGGTCGGCATAAGGCTGATGCTGCTAAAGAAGAGGCGCTCAGCTTCAGCACGCTAGTTTTTGATGGGGTTTGCCCTGCAAGAGACCAGCACCTCCACTGGATGTCATACCCCTGGGCTTTCTGAGAAGCTTCTTCCCAGAAAAAAATAGAATCGCTGCATCCAGTTTGCCTGTCTCTGTCCCTGTGGCTGGAAGTGTTCACTCCCCAGTACTCTTCTTGAGGGCAGACGTTCCCTCCTAACCACAGTGCTGGGGGAGAAGTTTTGACCGTGACTACTGCCAGGTCGTTCCCCAAAATCTAAGCTACCAGTTGGTTAAGGCTGCCGGACAGGATCTGTCATTGCCTGCCTGGCTGAATAATAGTGGTTAGTTGGGCTGTAAAGAAACAAATGTACAGGTATGTGTCCTGGCATTTTTGCTGCCACAGAATATCCTGAAGTTGTGGGCTAAAGGTTTGTGTCCCATGAGGAACTGAAAGCTCACCTCAGGAGAGCACTGTTTTATGACTTGTTGTCTTTTCCTACATTACAAACAGTTGACTGAACTAACAAGGGAATAATCCCCTCTCTCCACTTGTGCAGCAGTAGTAAGCTGTGTGCTAGCCTAAGACTTCACAGTCCAGTGCTCTTTAGGGGACAAGTTGACAGCACACTGTCTGAAAAGTGAATCAGTACTTGGAGCCCTCCTAGGCCTATTGCCAGTGTGTTTACCAATATTCTCTGTTTTCATCGGCAGCAAAGTCTTTGAAAAGCCAATTTGCTTTTTGTGTATGTGTGTGCTCACTGAAATACAGTGACCTGACACATACTCATCTGCCAAAATCATTCTCTTTACTAATGCAAATTCCAGAAGCATTTTGACACTCAGCATGGCACTTTTTCTGTGGATCATTCTCTGGTACCAGTAAGCATCTAATCTATGTCCTGAAAAGGACCAGACCCAAGAGGCTGCAAATTATATGGAAGCTCAGTCTCAGATGTGCCCTCTTTGAACCTTGGGACCTGAATCCAAATGTAAAAATAGTTGGGGCTTTCTGCAAGAAATTCTACTGTCCAGTTCGTCCCCATCCTAGATAAGATCTATTGCATGTGTTGAATTTCACCAGTGTTTATTCACAGCAGAGGAAAATGGGTTTGGGAGATACAGAACCATAATGAACTATCCATACCACTTTTCATGTACAATCTTTTGTCTAAACACATCAACTCCTGAATATTTTCCTTTCTCTGGCTTCTTACAGGTTTTCTTTATTCTGCGCAAGAAGCAAGAACAAGTGACTTTTCTGCACGTCTACCATCATGGCACGATGCTGTTCAACTGGTGGTCAGGGGTCAAATATGTGCCTGGAGGACAAGGTATGCTTCCACAGACACCTTGTATTTAATTTTTATTTGTGCTGTGCAGATGGGATGACTGGCAGGTAGAAAACTCACCTATTTCCAAAGGTGTGAAGAACATGTGCATTTCAGTTGATACCATCTGCTCAGCAATTTTGGGCTATGTAGACTGCTATATTCACTGCCTTATCTAGAACAAGAATGTGCCAGTCACTCCTTGTCCAAACAGAAACAATAATATCCTATACAAGGTCTAAGTATATCTCCACCCAGGACAGTGCTCCCTCAGTCCCCATTCAACTGTGCCTGGCTGGTGCAGCAGCTCAGGTTCTGGCCTCTACATTTCCTGCTCTGACTGTGTCCAGACTAGTCCTCACTCCCTTTCTTGTCTGAATCCAGAGTGCTTCTCTTTTGTGCTCCACCAAAAGAGAAGCATCTGAGTACTAGGCCACTATAGGCAGGTCCTACACAAGATGCTGGGGTATTCTTTTTTTGGGAATCCATAACGGCTACATGGTTTAGACATCAGAATCATGAAATGCTCAGGTCAGAATATCAGGACTTCTATCCTCTGCTTTTGAAGCTCTTTCTCAGCTTCTGAACACTATATATGGGATAGATGCTGAAAGGAGAAGGGATAATATGATAAGCCTCCTAAACAGAGTCTGGATTGAGGGTTCATGTGTAGGGGTGATATGTATTTTGAAAGCATCATCACGGTGGCTGTGCGCTCATCACAGGGTTAGTCTTGGATGGTTTGTGTGTCCTGTTCATCCTGACTTCTTTATTCCCCAGCCTTCTTTATTGGGATGCTAAACTCCTTTGTACACATCTTCATGTATGGCTATTATGCCCTGGCCAGCCTGGGACCACAGATGCACTGTTACCTGTGGTGGAAGCGTTACCTAACCATCATGCAGCTGGTAATTAATTCCATGTGTTCCTCTCTGTACATTTATGTCTTGGGTGTGATGGTCCCTACTGTTTGTCTTTGTCCCCTCAATTACTCAAGTCTTGCTGTCTGCTGCCTATGGAGGTCACCATGTCCTTAGGTGTTCTAATGTACCTCTGTGAGAGGTGGACTGATTGGTGACCTGCTTTAAATAGTACTCTCACAAAACTAACAAGCGGCCTTCAGTGACCATATCGACTAATAAATCCCCACCTTTGTAATGGGAAGTAGAGAGAGAAAGAAAAAAAACTTTTAAGATTTTTTAGTCCTTCCTTTTCTATTGTATATGATAGCCTTTTCCTCTCTGGAGCCCTGAAAAGACAGCTTGATTTTGAGAGGTGTGAGGTGGTAAATCAGGAAAACTTTGGATTCTCAGTAGGGCAGAAGATTGAGCAGCTTTCATCCTGTTTCTTCCAAGAACAAAGAGAATGTCTAACTGAACCCAAACAGAGGCAAGAGAAACATGAGAGTTTACTCTTTTTGTAGAGAATTCAACTGAATTTTTTTTCCCTCATCTCTGAAGAGGTGAAAAATCCTGACAACCCTGTGGTCTTTTAAAAATTCATCATAAAAGCAATGTTCTGGACAAAGACAATGATTATAGTTAATCGTGTGGGAGAGTTAATTCCACACAAAGTGAGGTTATGCAAACAAAAAATATGCAGTTACCAGAGAAGAGAAGGAAGAGCTAGGGTAGATGTAAAATAGCGGTACACTGAAGGCTGGTCCAGAATTCTTACTTATCCTGAACAGCAAAAGCAAAACAAGTAAGAATTGCTTTAAATGAAAAGATATTTGTAATGCAAAATATAGCACAGGGAATCAGGTTTTATATAACATCCTTTCCGTATGTAGTACTCATTGCTTCACAGTATTCAGAGAGGTAACTTAGTAAAAAATATTACAAAAAAAAAGTTTAATGTTTAAAAGTATCATCTGTAGTTCCTCTCTGTAAGCTAAAATACAAATTAAAATTGCTATGGTTACAATAATAAGATTACCGCTGGGGAAAACAAGGAGTCTCCCACCTTTAGTTTCCATATTCCAAGAACTCGTTTACTGGTCAGTGGCAGAGAGGTGTCACAGCACAAGGGCAGTGGTCTGCTTCTGGACAGGAGAGGGTGGGTTCCAACCTGCTCCTTGTAGCAGAAGGGAAGCTTCAGTGTTTGGTGGAAACATGACACAGTTTCATGTTGGGAAAACACTGTTTGGCTTGAAAGACAAGTTTTTTCAGGGATGTCAGGAGAGGCAAGACAGCAGTACTCTGGTACTTTGAGAACATGGTCAGTAGGGTATGTCTTATGTAGGATCCCTAATCTGGCTGCTTCTTTTTTTCCCACTCTTCCAGTGCCAGTTTGTAGCCATTGCTGCTCATTCTTCCTACAACCTCTTCACAGAATGCCCATTCCCTGATGGCTTCAACACTGCAGTCTTCCTCTACATCCTCAGCCTCATTGCCCTCTTCCTACATTTCTACTATCGGACCTACACTAGGGGAAAGCAGGAGAAGCTAACTTAAAGAAAATCAAAGAGGAGAGGGAACACAGTCTGATAAACTTGTGCATTCTCTGCTGCTTCTAACATGAAGAAAATGTGTTTGGGGAGTGTGTACAAGGCTCTTGTGTCCATATTCATGTTTGCCTTCAAATATCTCGTCAGGAAGAAAAAAGGCATGACAAGCTCAGGGATTAAGGTATTGAGGAGCACACTTAACTGAAACTGATGTAAAGCCAAGCCAAGTAGTCATCAACAGAACAGCCTTTGTGAAATTAGCACCAGAAGATCTTCTCCTTCCCTTCCATCTGTTAGCTCAGTTTGCAAGTCTAGCATCCAACCACAACTCCTTGGCTCATTTCTAGACTCCAGAGGGATTTTTGCATTCATCAGTTTATCTTAGTTTACCATTCTAGATCAGGCAGGATGGTTTAACTTTCTATTAGCATAAGCATGAAGGAAATTTGACATTATGTTGTCCAGCTGGACAGCTACCTCTATTCTTTCAGTGTTATAAAGATAAAGGCATTATTAGCACTTCCATCCTAAGTAGGAAGCTAATGCAGTAAGAATTATCATGTACCATTTTCTGGATTGCTTATTTTCCAAAGGCTTACTTGTCTTTGCTTGGTCTTGTAACAACAGAGAACTTTTCATAGATGAAGACTGCTTGGCATTGCTCCTTACAGATGTCATAATTATTAATAGAAAGAATAGATTGAGGGTCCCTATTCGTAACGTTTTCCCTCCAATTTAGTGATACTATTATTATTATATTATTATTAATAATAAATTTTGCTGCTCAGCATAGATAAAAAGTTTTACACCACCATAAGCAACCACCTCCACTACCTAATTGTACAAGTATTGTGTAAAGTCAATTCATTGGCTAGTGCAAAGATGCATAGCTCCATTGACTTTATCACATCACTTATTTGCTTCTTTTTGGCTCTTAAATTGACTGCAACTAGAATTTGCCTCCTGCATTCATCTGCAGCCAGTTAAAGTTTTGATCTGGTAGTGCTTTCAAAATCCTAAATTCAGATTTTAAACTACAAAAGGGTATTTCCTTATTTCATTCTGGTTTATTGATTAAAACACATACTATGGTGTAGAGATTTTCCACAGTTGGCACACCAGGCTCTTGAAGGAGAGGATTAGAATTAGTCATACAGTAGATCACCAAGCCAAATTCACCTCAAATCTAAAGAAGTTTACCTCCTCTGGAAATGTCCTAGACTGAACTTAGCAAATAGATGTACACAAAAAATTGTACGTTGTCTTCCCATCTGTAGTTTAGGGGCTATCCAACTCGTTCACCATGGGTCTGTGCTCATATGCTAAACCATTCCTTTAGATACTACATGCATGTGTACAAGGTAAAACAGTATTCTTCCATTCCTTGCCATCCTCCCCTTCACACATATGCACAAATGATTTGTTTGCCTTATGACAATGATACATCATAAATGTCATTCTCTTGATTTGAATAGTCTTTCTTCTGATTGCCACTGGTGAGTATGAAAAGCAACAGCAGGATATATTTTATATCTCTGCACTAGCCGGTTTTCTTCAAGTCAAGTCTTTCTCCATGCTACTTACTATAAAAATTGTACTGCTCTTGCATACTAGAATGCTACTTTTGTGAAAGCTTCAAATAATAAACCTCTGGATGGATCCTCTATTCTTTCCCTTTGTTTGGTAAGGCAGCTGCACATCTAACATACACTATTCGTGGTGAGGGTGTCCCCAGAGGCCTCTCCCAGCACTGAAGACCTAGTGTGAGGAAAGCTGTTTCAGTGCTCCTGCCCATTTAATGATTCACTTATGGCCCTATCCTGCTTAAATCATCAGTAACTTTGGTCCCCTAGTTTCATGGGAGAGCATACCTTCCTCCAACTGGTTAGATTATCTGTGTTTACACAGAAATCTAATGTATTTAGCTTTTTGTCTTGTATGTGAGAGGATCATGAGTAGGCCTCATCCTGAGTTTCCCTTCACATCAGCTTTTTCAGATTGTAGTTAATAATTTCAAAGGCTCCACTCACATTTTTATACCAGAGTATATTTTTATTTTTCTTGATTTATTCATAATTCATGACTGCTCAAAAATTAGAAATTAGTAGGAAATTTGGATGAGATTACTTGATTATTTTTTTTTGCAAATCCATTCTTTTAAAAATATATACATTTATAAACCTACCATTCAGGTTTATAATAGCAGCCTATGCAGCTAAATTTGTGCATAACAGAGCTTACTGCAGTGGATTCTGGACTGTGACTCGCCAGGAAAATACAAGAGTATGAATTTGCCACCTGACAGCTTGTAGTAACTAACTAATCACCTAAATCACACGCCACTGTAACTACCTGTCTTAGACATGCAACCTTTGATCTATCTATTTTTGTCCCTCTTCTTCACAGCCTGAAGGAGTGGTCTGATCTTGCACCTTTGAAATGATAAGAGCTCTTTCTCTGTGTGACTTCAATGGCCATAGGATGAAAATGAAGCATTTTCATTTGGGTGATAAGGAAGGATCAATTTTGCCCAGATTCACCATGCTTTGCATACCTAAGCAGTTTCTGGTATGGAGTACAGCCATTATAAAAGCATCAGTGCAAATAAAATTCAGTTGTGAGAGTATCTGCACTGGCAGTGAAGATAAAATTGCATGGGTAAGGCTGAGTGGCTCTGCAGGTCTTGATTCGTTACTCCTCCAGATGACACTGACTTGCCTTCATTCTTCTGTATTAAGATGGGATATTGTGGTGCATTGGTGGATGCCAGGTGCCCACCAAAGCCACTCTATGACTCCCCCTCCTTATCTGGGCCAGGAAGAGAAAATGTAACCAAAGGCTCGTGGATTGAGATAAGGATGGGGAGAGATCATTCACCAATTACCGTCACAGCCAAAACAGATTCAACTTAGAAAAAAAATCAACTTGTTTTGCTGCCAATCAAATCAGAGTAGGATCATGGAATCACAGAATATACTGAGTTGGAAGGAACCCATAAGGATAATGAGAAATAAAACCAAATCTTAAAACACCTCCGCCCACCTCTCCTTTCTTCCTGGGCTCAACTTCACTCCGAAATTCTCTACCCTCTTCCTCACCCCCAGGGGCACAGGGGGATGGGGAATGGGGGGTGTGGTCAGTTCATCACACATTGTCTCTGCTGCTCCTTCCTCCTCAGGGGGGACTCCTCACACTCGTCCCCTGCTCCAGCGTGGGGGTCCCTCTCACAGGAGACAGTCCGCCACCAACTTCTCCAATGTATCGTCCACTTAGGGCATCCTGTTGTGACCAGAGCAAAAACCTGAGAGTAGAGGTAAAACCTGAGAGTAGAGGTACATGCTTCTGGAATTCAGAAGAGAATAAAGGCACAGACTGAGATTTCTCCTTTAAGATCAGGTCCCTAGAGTTAAAGATTACATCACAGTAACGCACTCTAAGTCAAAAAGGCTGGGAATTATAAATTGCAAGTTTGGATGATTCATGCTGTCTGGCAGAGTCCAAAGCTTTGAGGGTGAATTGAAAATATCCTGTCGCAGCTGGATTTATAAAAACCTCTGGGCCAAATGCTGATTCCACAAATATCAGTGACAAAGCCTGCAGATTTCACTGGGAACAAGATGGCACAGCTGTGTGAGAAACAATGCATTCCGCTACGTAGCCTGGTGGGGTGGGCTTTTTTGTGAGCAGACTGGAGCGTTATCCAAGCCTAAGAGATTACTTTTAAGGGCACAGTTGTGTGCAAGTCTCTCCCCTATAAAATGTAGGTCACTATATGTTCTTAGAGTAGTTTACATTCACTAGAGGTAAAGCATAATGCAAGTAGTCCGTTTAAATGAATAAGCTTGATATCTGGTAGTGCTCAGCATCTTTCCTACTGTTCAAGTCAACGTAAATTATGGATGTTCTGATCAAATTACTTTTGAATTAACCAGACCATTTACTCAATGCTTACTTTCTCTCTGAAGATAAATGAGAGGGATTCTCATTTTAATCAAAACAAAATACAGAAAAGAAAATCAATTACTATTTAATGTTTTTTCCATCAGTGTGTGATGGAAAGTTTCCAGAGGAACTTGGACTTAAAACTGCAAACCAATATAAAAAGCAGGAATAATGTGGTTGGGTTTTAAGTACTGGATTTATATATATACACACACACATATATATATACACACACTATCAGAAAATATAGCAGTGTGTGTTTTTTTAAGAGTGTCAGAGTAATTACTCCAAGTAATTAAGTAAGCAAAACCAAGATAGAATAGTTTGTTTTGTACAATAAATAAAAATCTGTTGATACAGATGTAAAACATCTCCAAGCCAATATCCTAAAAAAGATCAGCCGACTCCTTACACAGAACAGTGTGAATTTGCCGAATTCATTAATGAATAACTTCATGGATTAGGCCTTGATAGATGGAGTGCTCACATCCAGATGTTTGCTGTGATTTGTCAATGGCCTTGTACTTAATCCTCCTGAACAGGAAATAAGAGTCTTTTCTCTGGTGTGTCCCTTGGGGACTGTGGCAGTCTCTCTCTCTGGCCTGAATCATCTCAACACAGGATCAGGCTGCTGGGGAATTAACTGAGTGGAGGAGGCATGGATTTGCCTTTAACCCCTTTGGTTTCTTCTTGGCTTCAGATTGAGTTCCTCCCCATCTGCCATGATGGGAATGTTATTTAGTCAACACATGAAGAAGAAAAAAAGAAGTCACACATGTAATCCCATAAGCCACATTTGTGGGGTCCGTGTCCCCACAAAATGCATTGAAGCAGAACGTCCATCCCACCACCACTGAGTGTGAGGACTGTGGGCAGATGACACCTCTAGATGCTGGTGTATGTCTCTCCACATCTCAGAGTTGTATTTTTATTTTGGTGAGGCTGCAGCTCCATGGCCACTGCCAGTGACAGGGATGGCCCAAGAGGAAGTATTTGTGAGAAGACTGGAAGTCCCCAAGGTGTCCTTAGCCAGGTATTCCAGAGCATGTGCAATGTGTGTGTGTATAAGTAGATGAATGCAGCTTCTGGTGACTACCCCCATTGTTCATTTCTCAACATGTCAGGCCCCATGTGCAGTGGAGCATCCATTTCATTGTGTAGGGCTGTCCCACTTAATGACAGCTCTTGGCAGCCATATGACTGCCACTCCTGCTGCATAATGGCATGTTTGGGTTCTGCTCAGCAGCCCATGATGGCCTGGATCAGCCAGTTGCATCTGTCTCAGTACCCAAGAGCAGGGGGAGGCCAGTGAAAATCTGGCAGCTGAATGTGCAGCAGACGATGAGGGGCAGATACAGAGGTCTCATATGTGGTGCACATGGTTACACAGGTCTGAGAATGGACAGGTATTATTCATATCCCTGGTGTGGTACTGTACAGGGCAGGAGGATACAGTCCTTCTCCCCATGGAGGGGTTGGTAAGGTAGCATGGGGGTACAGACCTGCCTTTAGGTGAAAGGTAAGAAAATCTCTAGCTTGGACAGTGTTTCTTCTGCATAACTTGTGTGAATCTCTCATAGGTGCTAGCTAGTAAAGTAGGGAATCTTAAAGGAATTGCATTTAGGTGGTCCCTTGGTGTTGCCTACCAGGGAGTCCCATGGCTACAGCCTTAGGGGAAGACCTGCAAATAAGGCTGCAGGATAAGGCACTACTGGTAGCTGCGTGGACCACATGGGGCAAAAAAAAAGCAGCATCCTGGTCAGAGGGGATGACAACGGGCATTATAACTGGATTAGAACAACTGAGTGGCAGTGGGAGCTGGAGAGAATGGCAAGTTTTGGTGTGGGTGTGCTGGAGTGTAAGGGACTGATTGCTTGTGTGTGTGCGTTCAGGGTGGAAAATACTTTTTGCTAAATCCCAGGTATGGGGACAAATAAATTCTTTTTCAGGGAGTACCTGGTGAAAACATTAGTAACATATGTCAAGCACTTGACATGTCCCACTCTTCTATATGCCATCCTTTCCCTCCACTATCTTGGCTTTCTGCTGGTAGGACTACTCTGCAAGAAAGCATTCACACTCTTCGTCATATTCAAAAATCAGGGATGCTAAATAAGAATTACCCTTTGCAATTCCTTGCTTGGAGTAGAAGTTTCTCCCTCATTAACATCATCCCCACACTTTCTCTTAACCCGTTTCTCTTCTCTTCCTTTGTACCCACATATACAGATACAATACTAGACTCTCAGAATTGTTAAAGATGCAAAGAAAGTAGTTATATTCTACTCAAACACTATACAAGGCAGCTGTATTTTCCTGCTATATCGTTTAATAATGTACATTTTCTTCATAGGGTTTTCAGTGTGGCTTTCAGCAAGATGAACATGGGCAAGTCTCTCTTTTCCTCCACACATTAGCATAATCATTTCTACCTGCAAATTCAGGATGTGAATACCACAACACAACATTTAAAAGGGCTAGAGGCTTGGGTTTCCATCAAGAGAGAATATAAATTCAGCCTAATCTCTCCCAGGCATCAAGGTGCTGCTCCCTGTTGTTGATGAACAGCAGAATGGATACAGCTGTTTCAGAGGCAGCAAGTCTACAAGCCCTCTGTGCACTTCCTTCTGCTCTTCGTGGTACCCATAGCCAGCACCCCCCTGGGCTGCATCCCCAGAAGGCTGTCTGTCACAGTCCTGAGGATGCTCACTGCGTGAGTTTGAAAGTGCCATCAGGATTGAGAAGCGTAGGAACAGGGTTGAAAAATAGATGTGGGATTTTTTATGAGGGGTGCTTGAAAGAGGGAGAGGAAATCTGTTATGGTTAGCGTGTATGTCCCTCTGGAAGGCTGGGGATTTTTTTCTGAGCCTTTGGGGACTCGTCTAATGCAGTGACAGGTCACAGCAACACAGTGCGGTCAGAAGCAAGAGTAAAATGTAACCCTTGTGGGAGGAGGTCCCTGGAAGGGGGTTTTGCAGACAGGGAGAAGGGTGTATATATTCAAACACACACAGGAACAGAATGGGGAAAAGTACAGAGGGGAGGGAGCAGGCACAGGCGGTCACAACTCATCTACTGTATGTGGTGCTACTGGTTCTATCTGCGTGCAGATGAAAGCACAGCTGAGTGTCTGTAGATGCCTGTGACTGGCCCCATGAAAGGGCTGTATTCATGGAGCAGACGCCAAAGGTGTTGGTTGCGATGGCCCGGTGCCACAGTTCCCAGGGCACAAGTTATTAATTTGGACTGGCATTGCCTCCGGGAGATCCATATAAACTTGTCTAGGGATGCTTCCTCTTGAAAGAAATTATTATTCCTGACGCAGCGTTCAGAAGGAGAATATGTTGCGCTAGAGGAGCTGACAAAACTGGAGAAAGGAGATGAATATTCCAGTGTGCAAGCCCTTCCTTCCTCAGGTTATAATCCCTGGCACGCACTGAGAACAGATCGGCCATTGCTTGTTGGGGTGCACAGGTGTCTCTACCCATTGCAGCGTCAGCTGCTCCCAAAGGGTATTACGCCACGTTCTGCAGGCTTGATACATTATTCTGTTAAATGGCTGCTCCTGCAAATTGAAGGGCTGTTATTTTCCAAGGGCTGCTCCAGAAAACTTGCCTGTTAACTTTGCTTCTAGGAATAAACTGCTTGTGTGGGTGACGCGATCCTTTACTTCCCTGTCACAGTGGCAAAACAGGGCGGCAATTCTGTGCTCAGTTCTTACAGGTAAACTACAGAATATGGCCATGTCAGGAGTGAAACAACACTTGTAGTACCTATTCAATGTAATTACAGTTTTCTGTTTTGGCACTGTTTTTAACATCTTCAGGCCTATTTCATTGACAGAGGTAATGTTTTAAATTAAGCAAAACCCACTAATCCAAATGAACCTAGGTAAATTATTTGATGGAGCTTTAAGTACTAGCCAAAGGATTTAGTAAAAATGTCACTCCAGTGAAGCCAACTGGAAGGCAAAATGGTTTTCCCTTAAATTCTATGCTTGATTTTGTTAGAAACCCAGAAACCCCATGAGAGTGGAGTGGTGTATATATATATATATATCTCCATATAGTTTTTAATCCTACAGCATTTGTACACATATTGAGTATATTCCTTGTAGACCTTGAGCAGCACAGATGAGTTCATGGTTTGAAGACAGAAAGTAAGACCTTGGCATTGACTGTATTACCGAAGTGTAATCGAAATCATTGTGTAAAGCTGCTTTGATTCCTTTTCTCTAATAAAATGTGCATCGACTGAAATGCATCAGCCTCGGATGTGGGTTTAAGGACGCATCGCACGGGAAGCGCAGTCCTGGGCTGCAAACCCTGACGTGAAGGTAGCCTGCTAGAAATGTTGTCGCCTGCTGGCTTTGGAAGCCTGTTTCGGAGCTGCACCAATTCCATGATAAACTGGGGGGAGGAAGGGGGAGAGCAAAAGCAAAGCAAAAAATAATACCCGATGCCTTCCTTTGTTCTCATTATACCTGGGGAGAGTGGGAGGGGGGAGAAGAGGAGGGAGGGGGGGCCCTCACGCCGAGAAGCGCCAGGGATCCCCGGGGCTTTCTGTTTTGATTTTCATTATAGGTGAGTGGGGGTTTGCAGCCAGAGCCCTCCCTGCGCGCAATCCCTTTAGCGAGTAATCCACGCGTGGAGGCCGCATCGTAATCCCCGGCTGCTGCTGCTGCCGCGGGCAGCGGGGGCGGGGGCAGCGCGGGGGGCTGGGGAGCGGCGTCCCGTGGGGCATAGGGCTGCCTCTGTAGCCCTACTCCGGGCACAGCTGCCCCCGCGGCCCCGTCACCCCCCTCCTTCCCCCCCCCAACCCTCCCCACAACATGCCCGGCCGTCCCCCTTCTCAGGAGCGGTCGCCGCCGCGAAACCCACCCCCGGCGCGGCGGCGGCACCCGTGGGCATCCGCAGCGACCGCACCGCCGGGGACCGTCGCGCTGCCGACGGGTGAGCTCCGCTTGCTCGGAGCGTGTCCCTGCCCCGGTGCGGAGCCCCCATCGCGGGGCGGGGCGGGACGGGGCGGGGAAGGGTGGTGGTGGGGATGCGGTATCCCGGTGCCCGGGGGATGCTGCCGCTGCCTGCGCGGGGGCGCGGAGGAGAAGGGATTCTTCTTGACGTCAAGTGACCATAATATAATGATCGCTCGTTCATATCCGGGTCCCCGGGCGGCTCCCCCGGGCCGCGCTCGGCCGCGCGCCGCCGCGCAGTGAGGCGGAGGCGGGCAGGGCAGGGCAGGGCAGGGCAGGGCAAGGCGCCCGCCCGGAGGTGGCCGGCGGCGGCGGCAGCGGCGGCGGGTCGGCGAGCGCAGCATGCCCGCCGCCTCAGACGTGCCTGCCTCCTGCCGCCGCTGCCCATGGAGATCGCGCTGGTGACTCTGGAGAACGGCGGCGCCACGGCCATCGCGGGCGGCGAGGATGTCGCGGCCGGCGGCGGCGGCGGCAGCAGCGCCCGGGCTCGGCGGCGGGGAGACTTGCTCCACGTCGCCGGCTCCGCCGCCGCCGCCGCCGCGCCGCGGCTGAGCGACGGCAAGGAGGGCGCCCCACCACCGCTGCCGCCGGTGGACGAGGAGCCCCCGCCGGCTCCCCGGGGAGGCGGCGGGAGGCGCCGCAGCGGCAGCGCGGGCAGCTCCAGCGGCCAGGCGGCGGCGCTCCGCGGGGCTCCCCCGCCGCCCCAGCCGCCGCCGCGCGCCCCGCGCCCCGGCGCGGCGGTGGAGATGGGCCCCCCGGAGGAAGGGGGACACCGCCGGGGCATGGCCATGGCGGCGGCGGGCGACGAGGAGGAGGAGGCAGCGGCGGCGAACCGGGGTGCCATGCACCACCAGCGGGTGCTGATCAACATCTCCGGGCTGCGCTTCGAGACCCAGCTGGGCACCCTCAACCAGTTCCCCGACACGCTGCTGGGGGACCCGGATAAGCGCATGCGCTACTTCGACCCGCTCCGCAACGAGTACTTCTTCGACCGCAACCGGCCCAGCTTCGATGGGATCCTCTACTTCTACCAGTCCGGGGGCAAGCTCCGCCGGCCTGTCAACGTCTCCATTGACGTCTTCGCCGATGAGATCCGCTTCTACCAGCTTGGCGAGGAGGCCATGGAGCGCTTCCGGGAGGACGAGGGCTTCATCAAAGAGGAGGAGAAGCCCCTGCCCCGCAACGAGTTCCAGCGCCAGGTCTGGCTCATCTTTGAGTACCCTGAGAGCTCTGGCTCGGCCCGGGCCATCGCCATCGTCTCTGTGCTGGTTATCCTCATCTCCATCATCACCTTCTGCCTGGAGACCCTGCCAGAATTCAGGGATGAGAGGGAAATGCCAGTGCCCTTGCCCCCACAAAGTGGAGGTTTGAATGGCACAGCTGGGGACTCCCCACCCATGCAGCCACCCAGTAGCCTCTCTGACCCCTTCTTCATCATTGAGACCACTTGCGTGATCTGGTTCACCTTTGAGCTCCTTGTCCGATTCTTTGCCTGCCCCAGCAAGCCCGAGTTCTCCCGCAACATCATGAACATCATCGACATCGTGGCCATCATCCCCTACTTCATCACCCTGGGCACCGAGCTGGCCCATGAGCAGCAGCAGCCTGGGACTGGCGGTAGCAATGGAGGCGGGGGCCAGCAGCAAGCCATGTCCCTGGCCATCCTCAGAGTCATTCGCCTGGTCAGGGTCTTCAGGATCTTCAAGCTCTCCAGGCACTCCAAGGGGCTGCAGATCTTGGGACAGACTTTAAAAGCCAGCATGAGGGAACTTGGTCTCCTCATCTTCTTCCTCTTCATTGGGGTGATCCTCTTCTCCAGTGCTGTCTACTTTGCTGAGGCTGATGACCCCGAGTCTCATTTCTCCAGCATCCCTGATGCTTTCTGGTGGGCAGTGGTAACCATGACCACTGTGGGCTATGGGGACATGCGACCTGTCACTGTGGGGGGCAAGATTGTGGGTTCTTTGTGTGCCATCGCAGGTGTGCTCACCATTGCCCTCCCTGTCCCTGTCATTGTATCCAACTTCAACTACTTCTACCACCGAGAGACTGATCATGAAGAGCAAGCAATCCTCAAAGACGAGCACAGTAGTGCTCAGGGCAGCACAGCGGGGGGAGATGCAAAGAGAAGATCCAGTAGAAACTCTCTGAACAAATCTGTTGTGCACTTGGAAAACAGTGAGGGGTTCAACAATGGCACCGAGCCCTTAGAGAAAGCCAATATCAAAGCTAAAAGTAACGTAGATCTCAGAAAATCCCTATATGCTCTCTGTCTGGACACCAATAGGGAAACAGACCTGTAAGGAGAGGAGAGAGTTAAGAGTTCAGAGATGCAGAAGGATTTGCTGGTGTCAGAAACTCACTACTATAATTATTATTTTGGTACCAGTTAGTTTTTAAATCAGGCTATATTTTATAAATCGATCACTGTCCTGAGCAGTCCTCCAGGAATACATGTTTTTATGTTCTTTTTCCATGACACAAAGGGTCACCTATTTTTAAAATAGACTAAGAATAAGCTACGCTCCATGATGCAGGAGCTGGTAAATTTTGACAGTGCAAAATCTAATTTGTAGAAACTTATTTTAGCAAATGTTGGTTGCTTTTTAATGGGTCATTTGTAACAAATTCAGTTGCTCCAAGTTTAGTATTAAAGAGTTGGGGGTTGTGTGTGGAGAATGAATGGATCGGGGTGGGGGGAGGGAGGATGAGGTTCTTTTATACTGTAGTTTCACACTGAAATTGTTCCAATATATTTTATATCTGTATAGCTGTATTTATGGTTGAGAGGGGATTTCTTATTCCTGTGAAATACGACATCGTTAAAGCACTAGGAACATTAGCAGATCAGCACTTTCAGAGTTTCCCACTTGTGATCAGTACAGATCTGGTTATCTAGTATGTGAAGTGAAATTGGTGCTTTCAACCCTAGAGCAGAAAACTTTTGTTGTCATTGATAGGTTAGTTTCTTGTGAGCCTTAAATTATTAAATATTGTAGATACACTTCTTTATAAATAGTTTTATGAATTACCTTACTGTTCCAGAATTTCTAAATAATTCAGAGTCCTGTGCTTATTTCCCCCATTCAAAAGAAGTGTACATGCAGCTTTTTTTTCCCTCTCCTGTAGTTTTATAGTTTTATTCCTCTGTTATGTTTTTGAGACTTAAAGTAAAAAAGAATAAATTGTTGTCTGCAGTTACTGGTTTCGATCCAAGTGCACAACAGATCAATAACATGAGGGAGTGGATAGAGGCAACGAGAAAGTAGAATCCAAGGGCAATATCTGCAAAACTAATTTCCTTGTACACTCCAGATTATTTTGGCATGTGTTATCTATCAGTCACCTCTATGTATCCATACCATTTGTGTACACAGTTCACTGCTTTTAATTATCATAGACTGGAAACGGATGGCACTTACAGAGTGACATGGCTTGCTGTGCTACTTCAATAACCAGTGTGTGGCTTATATCTTGGATTCTGATGGAAAGCATCACCTTTCATCAGAAGGCATCCTCGTCTCTTTTCCAAACAAAACCTTTTCAGTGCTGTGGATTTTACAGTTAAGATGTTGTTGAAATGCGAATGACACATTATCTTCATCGTGATAACACAGCACAGTACAGCTAACTGGTGAAGGCTGACACAGAGTTGCTTCTTTAAATCAAAGAGCTGTGTTTTTCTTGCAAAGGACACCTCTGGTTTCCCCTCAAACTTCGTTTTTTTTGCTGAGGAATGTTTCATGCCTTTACCACGTACGGTGGCACAGGAAGACTAGCAGAAAGAGAAGTCTTGATTGTCAACGCTCAAGGTTTGTTTCTAACAAATTTTCTACTGCAACTAAGTAATAAAATGGGATTATAATTTATGCAAGTACCTCAGATATATGTACTGTCATAAATTTAATTGAGTTTTGCAAAACAGCACTTCGACGTTTCCTCATCCAGACACAAATTCTGCTTACCTGTCCCTTACCATGCTGTTTTATGATACTGTCCAAAATCGTGACATTTTTCCTTCCTTCTCAGTAAAACAGGCATGGTAAGTGCCAAGCAAGTGGTATGTTTCGTGTCTGGTATAAAAGAACTGTTACACAGAGCTCAGCCCAAAGCTCAGGGCTGAGGGGAAAAGAGTCTGGTAATAGAGAACAGGGTCTTCCACGTTGACTTTAGGTATTGGTTTCTTGGTTGGTCTGCTTGTTTCTTTAGGTGGGGAATGATGATGTAGTACGCTGAGAATCTCTCTGCATCAAAACTGGCAGAAACAGTGCCTAGTCCAGCTGCACTCCAGATGGAAGCAGGTCTCCTGTTTGCTTTAGTGAGAGTTTTAGCATCCAGGTGAAGCACAAAATTAGGCCTTTGGTGAGACAGAATCTGAAGTGAAACAAAGAAGTGGCATAATTGCCTGTCGCATACTCATACGGAGGCTGTTGAGGGATTTACAGTGAAGCTTTTTGCTCTGGCAAATAGTTAGATGTGCTTTCAGTGATAAATCCACGTGACTCACCTGAATGAGTACCAAACAATCCAGTGCATCTTTCAGGATCAAATTTTGATTAGATCTTCCTCTAATTACTTACCCTACTTTCTGGACCACTCTTACCTTTCATAGTTTGCTCTTCCAGTTGCTCATGGTGCGGAATGAGACTGTCAGCTCCTCAGGGGCAGTGTGCGTATACAGTTCCATGTTTAGCAGTGGAGCCCAGTTTATGGCCAGGGCTTCTGGATATTAAATCTCTTAATTACGTAATAGTAATTACGGCCATTAGTGGAGTAACACTGGTGTAAAATTGATGTAGGTGAAAACTGATCAGGGCTATGGGGAGTGGGTCGAGGTGACCTAAAAAGCCCGTTGCAGATGGAAAAGGAAGGCCATTTCCTCTTCCTTCCTTTTCAGTTTTCTTCCTCCTGTTGTGTGCCCTTCTGTTGCTTACCCTGAACTGGTTCTGTCCTTGTGCAAGTGCTGCCTTCTCTCTTCCAGGAGCTGCTTGAGCTCACTAATCTGTCCGAAAATCCAGTGCAGCAACAGCACAACAAAGTAGATTTTCTTCTGTCAAATTCACGAGTTGGAAAGCAAGTGGGTGCCAGAACCAGTGCAAGGAAGGGATGGGGAAGGTCAGTGGTGCAGGGAAGAGTGAAATCGTCATCCTTCAGTGGCAATGAATTGTTAGATTATCATGACTGCTTGTTGAACCGTGTTTCATGTTTGCAGAGATACCACAGGACTTGATTTTGCAAGGTGCTGGGGGCCTTTAACTTCCCACTGGAGCCAGTTCAGCTCTGGATGCCAGTGGATGTGCCCTGCTATAATTGAGGATGGAAGTTGTCCCGATCAAGATCAAGCTCCATGAGAGCAAAACATCTTGATTGCTGCGCAGGGTTCTATGAGAGCTTGTCAAATCATTCCTCGACCTTCAGTTTGAACGGGCTGCTTTTTTCCATCATAAAACAACAGAACTTTCCAATAAAAAGAAACCAAATTATTCTCAAAATATGGCTGAAAATACTTGTTTGGCTTGGCTTTCTAAACAGTTGTCAAGCACAGCTCAGGCAAACTGGGCTTTGACACCTTCTTTACAAGGGTGCATAATTACTATTGGCTTATAAGGCAGTAAAGGATTTGCTTTCTAATGAGAGGCTGCTGCCAGACACTGAGTAATACGACCAGACACATGGTTAGTTCACAATTCAGCAAAGTACTTAGCATGGGCTTGGTTTTACGCACATGCTTAAGCAAAGCATTGCTCAGCACGTATTTTAGGTGCCCCGGTCTTTAGGACAGTTACTTAAAGATGAACCACATACCCTGGAGAAACCTTAGAGCTGTCAGTTTGGTGCAAATATTTAGAACGTGGTACAGTTTGTGAGCCTGAAAGCAAGGGGTGCTGCAGGATGCCATAATCAGCACTCCAGATTCTTACTACAGGAATGCCTGTTATGCAGCCACTACTCATCAAAGCAGTCCTCTTGATGTGATCAGTTGCAAACTTGAGTACTGGGATTGTCTGCATGACGAATTGCAACTTTGGCTTGGATGAGAGTGAAACTGCCCCTTCCAGCAGTGAGAACCTGCTTTTGTTGTAATTGATTTTGGTGTCAAGAAGCTTCACTGGCTTCAGTAGGCAGCCTGTATCTGTGCTTGGGATACAAAGGGAGCAGAAGGATCGTAACATGCCAGTGCAAATTTCTGCTGCAAAAGAATATGAGAGAACGAGAGAACCAAATCCCTTGGAGAAAACCCCTGTGAACGTGAAACAGGAAGAGAGTTTAGGCTATGTATGCCAATTCGGGGCTTATTACAAGACTGAAATCTGCCCAAGTCATTATTGATTTTACATTAGCTGACCTGGAATGAAAAACAAGCTGAATGAAACCTCTCTGGAATATCAAAAGCCAAAAGATATCTGAACTTAACAAACAGCAAATCATTGCAAATCTCAAAAAAAAAACCCAACCCAACACTTTTTTGGCAAACTCTTTTGATTAGGGACTACATCACAGAAGATTTCTCACTCCACAGATGCCTATAAGCCGTAGTTATTAATGGTTCATCATTTTGCATGAGTTAGTGTGTACTGAAATGCATTACTCTTCTATTCTTGCATTTGGGGGATACTGAAGTGAATATTCTTTTGGGCCACCAGTAACTTAAGTTCAGTGTGTTTAGTTTGGCCCCAAGGAGAGTCTACATTCCCATTTTACTTTTCCTTCATTTTTAAAAAATGATAAAACAGTAGCTAGCAGTTATGTAACACCATTCAATTCCTAGTGCTTTAGGAACAATAGTACAATGATCTTCTATACACAAATATGGTAAAGAAATGACCGTGAAGGGGAAGACTGAGCCTTTCAAAGCGGAGGAGGGCTTGGAATGGCACAGAAATGAGTGGGCTTGGCTGGACGGGGACATCTAAAATCTGAGATGTCAGGGAGGGAGTGAAGGGAGGAGAAAAATTCACCCTGTGGTCTCCTTTCTGGTCTCTTGCATGGCTCTTGGTGGCTCTGCAGGCAAGGGCAGCATGCCAGCATCTGTGCACTGTGACCCATCTGGTGGGGTCACTGAACACAGAGGGAGAGTTAATGCTGCTTTGAGCAGCACAAACAAATCCCTCTTTCGTGTGCTCTTTTTATTTGGACTCTGTAAGGAGAAAATGGCACTTCTGTTGGCTGTTTCCTGGCCTCTCACGCTGCAAGCACCACTGTTCTGGTGGCATTAGTGGTGGTGGTTGGGGCGCCACAGCACACTGAGTGCTGCTCTGAAGTGGCTTCCCTCCTCCACACACTGCCCTTCACCTCTAATGAGGTAACAAAGCAAATATCAGGGCACTTTCAGTCCCATGGAAGATACAGATATGTACATAAAAAGCCTTCTGAAGTGTATCAGTGAAGCTGGTTCTGAGGTAGCACAGAGGCGTGCAACAACGCCACTTAGCCATAGTGAGGAATGTCAGCTACCTAGCTGGGATTTTTTCAGGTCATTTTCGTTTGACAAGTGCTTGCAGGCAAATTTCTGCCACGCTTAAAGAATAATGAAAGGAGGGCTTTAAAGGTCTAATCAAGACTTTAGCCTTGCTACTTGGCCAGTGATGGAATCAGTATGTGATATGGCAGGCAGTGTGTTGGAAAAACCTCACAAATAACAAGGTGGTGAACCTCCTGTTCAGGACAGGCGTGAAGCAAGGAAACTGTGAGCTAAAACTTTTAACAGCATCTGCCTGCCTTTGGTGTGGCTTTAGCTTATCATTGTGTGACCACTGGTTTCACTAACATCCCTCTGTAAGATAACTTAGTTATTAATGTTTAAAAAATGAAATAGAAAAGATACTTATAATAATATAGCCTAGAAACAGGCAAAATCATTGTTCCAAAGTCATTCTGCCAAGGCTTATGCAATATTCAGCATCACAAAAAATTTTTAGAACATGCCATTTAATGTATTTGTAGCTTTTGTAAGGTTTGTTTTGGGTGGGTTGGGTTTTTTTTTCCCACTTTTTTGCCGGTTGCATTAACTTCTCCCCAGTTCTCCTTGTGAGCTTGCTAAATTTCTGCTGTTCTTGCCTTAATTTGAAACCTAAGGGTGATGGTACTCTTAGTGAACCTGTGTTATACTCTCTGGCATCAGTGTGTCAACTCGTAGCATAAATAAACACAGAAGTTCTCCAGTAACTATCTGTGGGTCCATTGGCCAGAGCACCCCCCATATTTGTATGATGAAACATTGTGAAAAACGTGGGTATGGAACCATCAAAATCATATGAAATAAGAAACTTTACGTTAAGCAACAAAGGAGAAAAGTAAAGCGTCATATTGTAATGATATGACTAAAGAATTAATGGGAATTAGAAGTTGCGAAGATAAACATCAACTTGTTTAAAGAAAAAAGAACAACATTCCTGCACAAATGACATGTGTATATCACAGCGCTTTCTCACTCCTGTAATCTAGTAATGTAGTGTCCTTGCTTGCTATGTTTTGATTCCCAGGTATCTGTACTGTATTTTTACCAGGGCTGAAAAAGACAAAACCAGAGACAGAGACAGAGCTGTTGTGAACCAGTGCCTTGAAGATGACTTATTTACCTGGAAGCATTTTTTTCTTGTTTCTTTTCTCAGTAATACCAGTTGATGCAATAAAAGCTTTTTTCTGTCTTCCTAAGTACTGCAAGTAAGCATATTTATATAGTCAGTATAGCTTTCTTATAGTCACCTAAGGATGGAACCCAGCAACTACAGCTCCAGAGTCTCACACAGAAACAGCCCTAACTTCTTTTCCCCGCTGCTGTAAATGAATGGGACTCATTTCAGTGCTTGTAAGAGCTTGTGTGCTGCTTTGCTTTGAACTTAGAGCTCAGCTGCCCTCGGTAAGGTGATCATATAATTTTACCAATGATGCGATGAATCTGACTCAGCGAAGAGTCACTCATTCTGTACTCTGAAATCCCACTCCATGGCACAATGAACAGGTAGTCCCGTTCATTTAGGACTATCTGCATCTCCAGCTTTGGGTCTTTCTTAAAAAAATTTGTGCTAGGGACAGAGACCTGAATTTTGTTCACCCTGATGTCCGGTCGAAACCAAAAGAGCACTATTAAAAATCCAATGGCTCTGACTACAATCTTGTTTCCATTGTTCTAAAAGAGGTGCAGTATCCTTTATTTTTAGAAACTTTCACCTTTTTTTCACTTGGTGTGACATGAAAATGAGGTTACCCTTTCCAAAGGAACAACTTTACTTTGAATTCTCAAAAAATTGACCTCATTTCCAGAAATGACCTGATCTAACACTAAAATAATACCCTTCCTAGCTGGCAACAAAGTGTTTGCTTTAGAGCATGAACTTCTTAACACACATTGTCTACATGATTACTGCAGAATTAATGATTTTTCTAGATAGAATTTAGAATTTACCAAAACCAATCTGCAAATTCTCCTCTGTTTTAGCAATTTACTCATGCTCACTTTCATCAGGAGGATGTATCCAAAGAAATCAGTGCAGGTTGTAACACAAAAAAGGGTATTTCTCATTCCTGTGTTTCAACTCCAGCGTGCCACTTGGAATCTTGTGGGAAGTAGCTTTTAAGCAGCCAAGGATAACTGCGATTTTTTAAAAGCATTCTGTATTTTTTCTCCTCTATAGCTTATGTCACCTGTTACAGTCCTTCTCACACGAGTAATGACTTAGTCTCAGAGTTCCCTGATCTTACCTGATACTATCTGAGAAGATGCAGATTTGAAATGAAGAGCTACTTCTGACAAACAGGAGTGATTTGCATTTTTGCCTTCTCTTCCAACCCCAGTTATTTTGGGTTTGGATTACCGTAGCTCTTGCCCTTTAGATTAATACCTCTTTGTTCATTCCTCCCTTTACTTTTATCACATGGTATATTTCATAATGATAGCAGTCATTACTGCAAAGCACTAAGTGACAGAGCTGTCCTGCTGCTGTACGTAGTAGATGTGATTAATGCTGGCCATTCTACAGCCGCCTCTGTCCAGTTCCAGATGGATGTGTTTTTGCTGGAGGTGGTTATGTGAAGACTGACCTAGGAAAGCATGTTGCTAGAGTAGGCACCTTGGATGAAAACCCCTAATAATTCCCTTCTCAGGACAGCAGTAATTCTACCATTCTCCAGTGTACTGACAAAGCCAATTTGGTGTTGAAATGTACGGTTTCTTCTGTCAGGCAGTGCTGGTTTCTGTGTGGTCAGTTTCCTGTAGGTGAAGAGTACAGTGAAGGTTTGCAGCTCTTCTCATGAGAATACAGTTGCATAATAAATACTCATATTCAGGGGTGCAGTTTGTACGAAGAAACTGCAGGAAATTGTGCTATTTAAATATCCTAGGTAGGTAGCATAGCTAGCTAAGGCTCTGAAGTATGCATAGGTACCAAAGATTGGGAATGGCATGAAGCTACGACAGGGGAGGTTTAGGTTGGATATTAGGAAGAGGTTCTTCACTGAAAGGGTGGTCGGGCACTGGAACAGACTCCCCAGGGAAGGGGTCACAGCACGGAACTTGGCTGAGTTCGAGAAGTGTCTGGACAATGTACTCAGTGCCATGCTCTGACTTACCTGGCCCTGTGTGGAGCCAGGAGTTGGACTCAATGATCCTTATGGGTCCCTTCCAGCTCAGGATATTCTGTGATTCTATGTTAAAATTCCTTCCTTCATGTGGTTCATTCATATGGTTACACTTCAGTGGTGGTGACCTAGAGTTTAGTAATTCCCCTAGAACACCTCAGAAATCCATACCAGGGTTTTCTTTACTTCCTCCAGAGTTAGCAGGGATTAGATTCTACTAGTTTAGCTTAGTTAGATTCATACTTAATTTCTTAAGCAAGTTCAACAGATCTGAAACCTCTTCCACCTCCTCCCTTTTTAATTGTTAGTAGAAATGTGTGTGGTTGGGGAGGGGGGCACATGCACAGGTGAAAATTACTTGAATAAGCAGTGTAGCCTTATAATTTTTTCTGCCTTGTTTAAAATGATTTGAAAACCTGAGGGGGCGTAATTGAGGGAAGGCTTTAATGTGAATCTGTAGAGCAGATTTTTCTGAGTTCCTTAGTTCAGAAAACGCTATAATTTTCAAGGCAGTGCTGCATAAGAGGCTTACTTAAAGACAGGAAAGGTTAATGTGAAAATACATGCTGATGTTGTTATTATTATTTAAATTATTATTATTATTATTATTTTACTGTGCAGTGAATTCCTGGAATGTTTTAATTAGGAAATACAGTCTTTAACCTTTTAAGAAATTCTGGCCATGCAAGAGAGCTGATGAAAAGTATCAATCGGTCCCAAGGGTGACAAAGGTTGTCCTGGGAAGGAACACCCCCTAGCTAAAACTCAGTCACTGTGTTTTGAAGGAGATATAACATTGCTTGAGCCAAATAAGAAGGGAAGAGCAGAGTCTATAGCTGAGAGATCAGGGCATTTGCCTAAGGAAGGGATGGTGGCTCCCAGTGTCGTTTCTAGATTTCAGCTAATGGACAAAATACCTACACAGTATCTCTCAGGATCATGTTCAAAGTCTGCTCAGTGCTTTGAAAGAAAGCATACAGGTGCCTATCTTTAGGAGAGTGTGCTGAAGTGTGGATCTGAAGCACACAATGGCATCTTCCTTCAGGCTGGTGGATTAAGTCCCAGTATATAGCAACATTTCAGTCAGATTCACATAACTTGCTTTTCTCACAGGGTATCTCTAAATGACCCATTCCTTGGGCTCAGATGCTAACTTCAATGACTCTGATGCCAGCGTGTTCAATATTCAGAGATGCCCCAAACCCTTCTATGAGCAAAAACTCTATAGCACAAGCATTTCAATCAGGATTTCTCTGGAGCTGACACCACCACCCATTCTTCAGTGACTGTATCTATCTCTGTGATTCTTGAAGCACAGAGGAGCACTGACAGGTATGCATAACTTGCTCATGTAGGTGAACTGTTGCAGTAATGCCAAGTATTATTACACAATGGAAAAAAGTAATTTATTATAAGAAGTTAATTAGTTTTCTAACTTGGTCTGACAGGAGAATTCATTCCACTGTATAACAGAGCGTTCACAGGCTTGTCCTGGTTGGATTTTAGAGGATTTTTTTTTTCCCTTCAAATTTTAGCTTTCTTGACATTCTGAATTGAAACCATCTTAAGCAGGTGCTGAAAGAATACCAGGGGATATAACAAGCATCTCAGGGATGCATACTGATAATGGAGCAGGGGCTGAGAAGCATAGAATTTTGGATCATGAGAGAGAAATCCTTCTGGAAGACTTGGAAACACTGCATTTCAAAATGGAATTTGCACTGTTTCTTGCTAGTGGAAAACGGGGTGGGTTCTGTTCTTAGTAAGGAAGCTGGATATTCCACTAAGGAGGAGATACGAATTCTCATAGACATCCTGACTGCATCTGTATTAGAAGAGGAAATGTGCCCAGGACAGTGCCTCTGGCGCTGCGGCCAATTGGCATGCAACAGCCCATGTTCAGGCTCTTCTTCTAAAACAAGGTGCCTGGAGGCAAAGAGCCTAATGGGCTCAGTTCCGGGCCTGTGCTGATGCCTGGATAGTTGTTAGGAAATATTTGGGGGAGAGCTCTCTGATACAGACTCACAAGTGTGACCTGGAGCCTTGTTGTTTGTGATTAATTGCCTGGGTATGTTCCCTCAAACTGTTTAACTGACCAGTGTTGATACCACTCCATTTCACACTCAGGGCTAAGAAGTGTGCCCTTCTTTGATGCTACATTGCATCATGTGCTCAGGCAATTTCTTGGAGTATCTTAAAAGCTTTACACACTCCCCCTATTGGTACTTTCTTCCCTTAAAAAACAGTCAGTCTATTCACCGAACCCAGTTACTTCTGTAGAAATCTGTTCCCATCTATTTCCACCTGAGCTCATGTATATGCAACTATCCTAAAAGTTACCGCAGAAACCCCTGGGGTTTTTTTAAGTGCAAATGGAAAACCCCAGGTAAAGCTAACAAGGAGAGTGGGACACTGTTGCTTTGGCTTTTGACTCCTTTTCCTGTTTGCACAGCCCTAGTGTAGGCTATACCTTGTGTTTTGGACACTGCATCTTGTAACTCCGCTTATGAACTGTGATACAGTTGAAGGTTCAGTGGCCAAGCACATCCCTTGGTTTTGCTTTCCCGCAGGCTGCTCTAGAAAATAACTGGAAATTTAAAAAAATCCTCAACAAACAAACAAGGAAGGGGGTGGGAGGTCATTCCTAACTGCATGCAAAGAAATTCAGGCAGGCTTAGACCTGCAGAGATGTCATTGAGGCCAGCCTCCTTCCCAAAGAGATGGTCAGACTCACCTATGTGATCTTCTGCAGATATTTGCCTAGCCTGTACCTGGCATGGGCTTGAACAAGGCATTTCTTCTGTGCTGGTCCATGGTGTTTACACTGCGAGTTATTTATTTCTGTTTGCATATATGCTAAAAGAATAATTTGGATCTAAACTAATTGCAGTCTGAAAGGGGAGTAACTAAAGGTCAAAACAGCTGTGTACTTTCTGAGCATTGTTAGCTTCCAGATGGCTTTGACGTCTCTAAATCCATTGAGATAGCCTCAGAAAAAATGTGCAAGTAAGGACTGCTCTGAAAGCATCTCCAAACTTCCCTTACAAAGCATTGTGATTTTGAATGTAATATTGGAAGCAAAACTATTAGAAGCATGTGTAACAGTATTGCTGCTTCTAAACAATGTATAAAACATGGATCACTCAGCATGGGCAGGAAATGGACCACCACTAGAATTCTTCTGTAACTTCAAGGTATACGCCAGCAGTTACGTTGCTGTGGTCCCCAGGGACTGGAACGTTAGTTAAGTTCAGTCAGACTGAGAAGTAAGAGTGTATGTCTAGAAGTAAAGTTCCTCTTGAAATCTTTTCTAATACTGTAATTCATGGATCTTGACAACTCTAACTACAATAATTTAAGATGTTAATGCTGTCAAGCATCCAAACAAGTGGATGAGGAGCAAGTCCCTCGGAAGGGAGGACTAAGGAGACGTAAACCTATCAATGGGCTTTACTGTCTTGGGTTTTGTATATATAAGCGTCCCATGTGATCCTCCACTGAACATAGTCACAGAATCACAGAATCATTAAGGTTGGAAAAGATCTCCAAGATCATCTAGTCCTACCACTTATATTACTATCTAAACCATGTCCCTAAGTAGCTCATCTAACCTTTCCTTGAACACCCCAAGGGACTGTGACTCCACCACCTCCCTGGGCAACCTGTTCCAATGCCT
Source organism: Gallinula chloropus (assembly GCF_964237585.1). Lineage (NCBI taxonomy): Eukaryota > Metazoa > Chordata > Aves > Gruiformes > Rallidae > Gallinula > Gallinula chloropus. The sequence goes on from NC_140085.1 coordinate 67,813,849, forward strand.
AACCACTCTTTCTGAGAAGAAATGTCTCCTAATTTCTAACCTGAACCTCCCCTGGCGCAACTTGCAGCCATTCCCTCTTGTCCTATCACTAGTTTTCTGAGAGAACAGGCTGATCCCCAGCTCACCACAACCTCCTTTCAGGTAGTTTTAGAGAGCAATAGGCCTCTCCAGAGCCTCCTCCAGTCTAAACAGTCCCAGTTCCTTCAGCTCCTTTTCATAAGACTTGTGTTCCTAGCACTGCGTTTTCTCCTTTGTCTCACTCCTCTGACAGAGATTGTCATCCTTCAATAGGAGTGTCAGGACAAGACTTCTCGGTACTGTTTGATGATGCCAAATATTCTGGACAGTAGAACTTGCTGGCTGAGGAATTACTGCTGTGGAGATGGTTTCCTCCAGCACATGAGTAGGCAGATTAGCGTGGAGGTCATATCTTGGGTGACTGTAGAAAAGATCACCGGAGCTTCAGGTCCAGAATGCCAAGGTCCACCACCTCAAAGTCTGATGAAACATTTTACATCAGGGCATCAGTCTTGAAAGTCTGTTTCATCAACAACTAAGGTTAAAAACTCTGTTTGTCATATTTCTGTATTGTTAGGAATACGTACTTAAAATGGACATAGTTAAAATGTGTAGATTTGCAAGAAAGCAAAGGTATAGTTGAAGAGCCAAACATATCCTGGAGGTAAGTGAGCAAAATAATCATTGGAGCCTGTAAGGGGAGAGGGCCTTCCTATTAATTTCCCCTAGAGAGAGAAGTTGTAAATTCATTTTAAATCATTCATTGACAGTACATGTTTAAAATATTTCAGGAGCACATCCTGTTCTCTGTTCACTTTGTAATTATGGATTAGCCCCTACTGAAGTCAATTTATGTCCCATTCCATTTCCAGGATTCCTACTTGAGGGTTGCAGTCATAACCTTTGTTTTCCTTGAGTCTTGACAGACCAAAAGCGATCTCTCTTACGGTGACAACACGCTGAAGGCTTGTGATGTGGGGAGAAGAGAGTGTGGAAACAATATTACCTACTGCTTGAACTCAGCTTGCAAAATAGCAGCATAGCACATCTTGTTCTTCTGCACTGGTTTCTCAGGCAAAGCAGGTGATGCTGGGAAAGGTGTGTGAAGGGTCCAAATTTGGAACAGAAAATAATCGGAGACTGATGGCTGGAACAAAATGCTCAAGCCAAAATGCTTCCTCCCTGGGAAAGCTCTCCCACAGTCAGATGCAGAGTTGTTTAGCTGTCTGGTTTTAATTCCAGGACTGCAAAGAAAGCATGGCTCTTAAGGCCCTGCCTGGGACGTTTTTTTTTGTCTGCTGTTGGGTTACAAACCCAAACATACAGGAATCAGGCCTGAATAAGAATCTCATCCCTGAAACCCATAGTATTCCCTGGTCTGATTTTTTAACTGAATTGTCATGGGTGTAAAATCACGCTGTAAAATTTCCTCCTGTTTTTTGCATAGAGGCAGGAGCCAATGTAACATACTTTGAATTTGTTTTCCTTTTTAGAAGGGGCTTGCATTTTGGACTTCTATTTTTTTTTTTTCCTGGGCTAATGTACATCTGATGTCAGGCTTCCCAGATGAGAATGGTTAGTAGACTGGTGTTGACATTTTTAGAAATATGTGCGAATGGAAAAATATCCTGGGAGTGCTGCCAGCGGCTGATTCTGTAAAGTTTTAGTCTCTGTTGAATAGGAAACATGACCCAGGTACCATTACTGAAAAGAAGCCTTGCTCATGAAATGTCACTACTCAGGTGTGTGCCACGCTTGCCTTCTCAATTTAAGGAAAGGGCAGGACTGAATTCCAGCAGGCTGTGACTCATTCAGGCGATACTCAATTCCCCTTTCTGACCAGATGATGAACAGCCAATTAGCATCTTTCCCATAGGGAGGAACAACTGCAGCAAAAGATCCTGGCAAAAAAATGGATTTTTCAAGGTTTAACTGCAAGGATAAACAAAGTGGCTCAGAGAAATCTCCTGCCGGATCTGTGGCTGTTCCTTCCAGTTTGGTGCTGACGTGACTGGGACAAAACAGCGTAAAGCTGAGCTGATTTGCAGTGAATCAAGGCTGCAGCTTTCCATTTCACAGGGAGATGGTATAATTTGGAGGATGAGTGCAGCTGATTAATGGTGCTATGAATGTCAGTAATTTTTGTAGGGCCTGCAGTATGCTCTTTTTAACTGCCTCATCAGAGCAAATGTCTTGTTAACAGATAGTATACTTTCACACGATGCAGTGAACAGGGGGTTGTACAGGGGTTAAACCAGTGCGGGATGTGCTTTCAGGGTGCAGTATCAGTGCTCGCTGAGAACAGATTGGATATGTCTATATCCAGGGCTACAGCTGGCTCCCGCTGAGCTCCTGGCTCAGTTGAGTTTGGATCTCAGTAGGAGCCTGGAGCCAGGAGCTGGTGCTTTTCACTGAGGCAAAACAGTGCTCAGTGAGTGGCAGGGCCTTGCAGCTCCAGCTGAGCTCCGTGCTGAGCCCAGTTTGCTGACTGGCAGCGTCTTGCCTCTGTGAGAAGCAGAATCAGCTGAGTTGCCCCATGGGTCAGTGCTCAGCAGGAGCCATGGCTCTCCTCATGCTTCAGGGGGTATATGGCATTGCAGCCGTCCCTCTTCTCTACTCAGCTGAATGGCAGGATGCTTGTGTGCTGCATGGTCTTGCACACCATCATTCTCTCAACACTGTCTCTCATTTGAAGAGTCAGTAGTCTATCATCATCATCATCATCTCTCGTCTGTTTACCTTATGTGCTGACAAGGCTGAGTGGATGTGGCTGAGCCTGGTGCTGCAGACACCAGCCCTTGTGCAATGGAGTGCACACTCTGACCTTGGCAGAAGGCAAGGGGACACTGGCCATGAAGAAAATAATTTTATTTTTTTTTTACAACTTCTGTAAGGTAGCTGACTGCATGGAGGAAAGAAAGGCCTGGATTAAGTTTTTTTCAGGCTTATAATTTGCTCTAAAATCTGTTTTAACTGGTGGGGAGGAGAGCAGCAGGGAGAGATTTTGGTGAGTTCGGGGCCAGGTTTGTCACGGTCCACCCAGTATTTTACAAGTTGAGGAAACAAAACCTTGAAATTAAAGCTTGTCTCCTTTTCTGCTGCATTCCAGTGGTGAGCTTGGATGGGTAGGAGGAAGAGAGGAAATGCATTTACAAGAAGACCTCTACTATTGCACTTCACTTAACAGGGTTTGAGTAGACTGATTGCATGCCCCTTAGCAGCCCTGCACAGGAGCAGTGCAAGTTGCAGCTCCTTTGCTTCCTGGAGCTGAGTAATAGCTCATCCTATTTGCTCTTCTTAGCACAAGGCACTCTGCAAAGAGTTCTTCCCAGCCAACTAACCAACTATTGCTATGTGTTGCGTTTAAGACTGGACCTGAAAAGCATTAACTGAGTGATAAACAACTGTGCTGGGATGCAGAAGAGAGGGCACATTTCCTGATGGGAGGCTAATACCTGAATTTTAATTTTTTCCTACTTTACAGTCATAAACTGAAATGAAACTGAAAGGTATATGTAGCTAAGATAACTGCCAATTTACAGCTCTCTAGTAGGATAGCTGTTACATGTATTTTCTTTGTTATATACAAACATATTTATCACTCTGATCACTACACTTCAGCCTTCTGGTCTAGCCAATGCAATATGTTTTCTTTACATTCTTATACTGTGTTCATCACTGGTTGTGTGGATGGAACCCTTCCATTGATGCCACAAGAAATGTGGCTCATAGCCTTCTCTCAGCCTCCTCCTGAGAGCTGCGAGCAGTGAAGCAGCTGGGGTTTTTAAAAAGAAAATATAGATACATATGTGGTAGCAATATGTGATTTCTGAGAAGTTCTTTATCCTCTGAACTTTGGCCCTGTCCCAAAGGACGTGTTTTTTTCCGGGTCCCTTATGGAAGGAGGTTTTGCTGTGCTTGAGTAGCAAATTCACTCGCTGCAACTATCAACTTGGAGCTCCTACCTGATTTTTTTAATACCCAGCGCCAAAGTTCTGTTTCCTCAGGGTTCATTTCTAGGGCAGTTTTGTTCAATATATTTATAAATTACCTGGATGCAGGTGTTGAGTGCACCATTACCAAGTTTGGTGATGGCACCAAACTGGGAAGAGCTGTTCAGTCTATTGATGGACAGGAGACCTTGCAGAGGGATCTAGAGAGATTGGAGGACTGGGCTACGGTTAATAGGATGAAGTTTAAGAAGTAAAAATTCTGGATTCTGCACCTGAGACGGAATAATGCTGGTCATAAGTACAACTGGGGAGAGGAGTGGCTGGAGAGCAGCCCTGCAGGGAGAGATCTCAGGGTGCTGGTCAACAGCAGCTCCATAGGAGCCAACAGCATGCCCCAGCAGCCCAGAAAGAAAACCACATCCTGGGATGCATCAAATACAGCGAAACCACAGGACGAGAGAGGGGATTATCCCACTGTCTTCAGCGTTGGCGCGGCCTCACCTTGAGCACTGTGGGCCCCACCATTTCAGAAGGGTGGAAATTATGGATCACCCTGGAGGCAGGGCAGTGAAACTTGATTGGTTCACATGCAGACAGATCTGTGGGGATTAGAAGACATTAGATCTGCCGCCGTTGTTAAGACTGACTGCAGCATTTTTTCATCAGGATAGTGATGGATTTCATGTGAAATGTTCAAAAACACTGGGAGATGCTCACCAGATTAGACATTAGCAATAAAAGTACAATAACTCTAAGAAGCCAAAGGAAAACAGAAAGACCCTCACACTTGAAATCTGACTTTTAAATTAATCTTACGATGCCGTGAAGTCTGACTTATGAGTGTTGAATACTTGGCTTATCCTATCCTGTGAAAAAGGAGCCATATTTCAAATGGTAAGAGATGCTGTAGAAGGAAGGAACAAGAAGGGCAGAGGCATAAACATCCTGGCCTGGTAACCAGTGAGAACTTCCAGGTTCTAGAAAAATCTTAAGTAAAAGCTTAGTGCATGATTTCATTTCCCTTTATATTCTTTTACCACTCCAAAATGAATGTAACAGTCTGCTGCAAAACAAGTAGACCCTAATCTGCCATTTTCTCTTGGCCATTTTGAAATAGTCTGCTAGAATAGCCAAAGAATGGCACACACGCAGTTTGTGAAATCATTTTGCATGAAGGGATTTCAAAAAGCTTCCCCAAAAGCTACCTAGTAGTTATTAACTCACATTTGGGGACCATCTGCCTGGTGGGTTTCCAAACTAATCCTATAAGCACACAGGCTGAAAGCAAGGAATATCTTACAAAAACATATTTTCCAGTACAAAGAAAGAAAAAGCAAATTCCCCAAATAGTTGAGCCTTACCTTTTGTTATACCCATAGGTGATAAATCCTAAGGTATTTAATAACAGAGGAGTGTCTGGGGTGTTGGTACAATGTGTGTTCTGGTAATCATCTTGGGGTTTCTGTTGCAGAATTTTGAACCTATTTTGGTGCGGCTACATTTGTTTGGGGAAAATGCAGTGTATGTAACGGGGACATTGTTATGATTCTTCAGACTTTGCAGTCAGGAATTTACACCAATTTGCCTGCTGTGGAGAAAGACCAGGCATTGGAGATAGGGTTTTTCTGAAGCTGTAAGGCTTCATCTACATGGGAACACTTGGGAAGCATAACCTGAAAGAAAAAAATAAAAGCCAGATCTGAAGTACAATGACTTGAAGTGGAGCATACTCCTCTGAATAATCACGTTTGGAATTAGATAGGTCTGACTCATGTGTGACTTAGTCCACTTCAGAATACTAAAACAAATTTAATCTTTATTGTTTTAAAGGAGACTGACTGTGCAGAGACTAGCCAGAATAAACATGGCTTTTCCCTAGGTAGGCAATCCCCATTTTTAAAAGTCATCTGAGAAGAGAGGAAAGACATTGAAAGTCATTGGAAAACAGGCATGACATCTGTATGATTTGCTGTACACAAAGAGCACAATTCAACAAGGTGCTGAGCAATATTTTTTTAGGTGCTAAATTCCTTTTTTCATCTGTAGGTGTTGAAGGCAATTGGTATCAGCCATGACGAAGTACAGATGGCATTGAGAATGACCTGTGCTGCTTGATATGCAGATATATCATAGCTCTTATCAAATTTCATGGGTACTGAATGAAAAGTAACTTAATCCTATAAGGTATGAAAAAATGCTTCACCATTCCTAGCTGCAAAGCAGCACACTGATGATGATTGGGCCAGAGAAATGCCTGCTCTACCCTTTATTTGATTCAAATTGGTTTTGGACTCTGAAGGCCGGTTCCTTGGCTGTAGAATTGAATGGAAATTTTGCAGCTGGTTCCGACAGAAGTAGGATCAAATAGTATTGTTGCTGCTTTTGGTGAACTTTCCTGCTGCTGGCTGGACAGGGTAGCAGTTGGTCTGAGCCTTGTTGTTCTGGACTAGTGAAAAAATATCATAGAGTGCGCTTTGAAAAAAGGATGGGGATGAGATTATTAATATTCCCTGTCAGCTACGAGCCTAAATTATGATTCAGTCTGTTTCTGTGCTCTCTAGAAAGGCATCACATGGCGTTATGTAAGGCTGGGTGTCACTGTCAGTAGCTAATGCTTAACCTGGAAAAAACAGAGCTGCAGAAGGTACAAGAAATCGGAGGAAACTTGAATTTATGGAGTTTCCTTAAGAAAATTTATCTGAGGGGATTACAACTACCAAACTGATGTTTAAAGGCCTTGTGTGGCATCACAGCATGCCATGATAGTACTAAGTATTTGAAAAGATAGATGGAATAGCATTCTATTCAATCCTTTCATTGGGATCTAGTAGTGTTGATGTAGTTGTTTCTGTAGATTTTAGAAGCCCAAGCTGGGCTGCTGAATGCTTTAAGATGGAACACAGGAAGTTCCACCTCAATATGAGGATAAACTTCTTTACTGAGTGTGACAGAGCACTGGCACAGTCTGCCGAGAGAGGTTGTGGAGTCTCCTTCTCTGAAGACATTTGAAACCTGCCTGGAAGTGATCCTGTGCCACCTGCTTAAGTACGGGGGTTGTGAATCTCCAGAGGTGCCTTCCAACCCCTGCCCTTCTGTGATTCTGTGATTCTGTAATGACAGTGAAAATGATTAGGAACTACATTGGGCAGTGACTGTGTCCATCAGCCATTCTGAGTGCAATAATCTTATCTCTCAGATGTTCAAGTGTTGGAGTGAAGGTAAAACTCCGTGTCCTGGCTGCGGGTACATGGGACTCTCCTGAAACATGCTTTTTCATCTTTTGCTCTTTTTTAATTTGTGAATGTCCCAGTTCTTTGTACAACTACCAAAGTCCTTAGCCAGACTGCCTTACCAAGCTGTCCTGCTAGTTTTGACAGGCTCTGTGAGGCTCAGAGAGACAACACCTCCCACAGGCTCGCACAACACCTGCTGAAGCTACACACTGTCAGACTCAACACTGCCTTGCCAGCCTGAATTTGTCTTTACAGATAGGCAGCTGGTAGCTGCAGGGACTGGGAACCTGGCCTGATACTACACTATATTAAGGGAGGGGCTATTGTTTCTACAAACCCTGAGTTTTTTCTGATGTGAGTGTGTTCCTGGTCTACATTCCCAGTTCACAGGGGAAAAGTCTGCCCTCATATAGCATGTGTGGAAACTTTAACAGAGGAAAAAATGATGATTGCTCTCATATTGCTGAATATTAGATCAGAGCCGATCTAATTGAACTGCATGGATGGAAATCGAAAAGCTACTCTGACCCTTACCATGGCTGTCAAAGTGTGGGGCTTAGGTAATTGCCAGTGTTTGTCTTAAAAACAATAGTCCCAGTCCTGATGCAGTTGAAGACACTTGGCGCTGTGCCACCGACTTCACGGGGATCAGAACTGAGCTCATTGTTCTATTTTAGACGGAGCAGAGTTCAAGGAGAGGATACTGATCTCTGTCAATAACTTCAAATTGTATCCAGTTGCTTCAGGTAATTTCTTAGGAAAGTCTGTTAGACTTTTCTGTATCAATACTCAGTTTCAGAGGTATATGTGCTGAATTACTCTTTTGATAAAACTCCTTAATAAGCAACCCTGCTCTCCATCTGGTGCTGATCTTACTTAAAATACAGTGAGATTGGCAACTAATTCATTCTTGGACAGACTAAGTATGAAAATTGCATAAATCAGTTAATCCTGGTAAACCCAAAGATTCTTGAAATAAACTATGAACCTTTCCTCTTAGGACAGCAACTCTTTGTAAGATGGAGAAATATCTCATGCACTTCTGGTGCTGAAATTCAGAGTAGTGATGTTTGGTTTTTTGCAGATTCCTTTCCTGTTAATTCTTGTTCCAAATCTAGTACTTGTCTTGAAACTTGTTACATTTCATGGTCAAGGGAAAATTCTTGCACTTTAAAGATTCAGTTTTACCTTTGAGGCTTTAATCTTGCATCGGTAACTTTAAGTGGTTTCCAGTGATGTACACTAACATCCTCCTGTGTTGTTTTCAATGCCACATAACATTCCAGTGGCAGGACTCCATTTGCCATGAAGATGCAGTTACAGGAGAGGCAGTGGACGGATGTTAGGCAATTTGATCAATGCCATCTGGAAACTATAGCAATTATATATATTTTAGGATTTAGTTTACCTTCTAGGCCCCAAGTCTGTCTTCTGAATCACTGAAAAAAATCATGCTACTTTTTCTTTTTTCTAGAATCCCTCTTAAAAATTTGCTTAAAATGAGTATGGTAAATCCACTAGCAGTTAAAGATGAAACTTCCCAGGCACAGAGCTAAAATGGGACGAGTTCAGAAGAGAAAAGTACATGCATGTCTTTATGGCTGAACATTTGCAAAAACCATTTTTTCAGGTAATGATGGAAATATCCAAAGTAGAGGGCTGTCTTGACACACAACAACAGTCCTGGAATCAGAGCTTCACTGGCCTTCTCATTGAATGATCAGGAGGAGGAAGGGGGCTGATCTTGATGTCTCAGGCTAACAGAGATGAATGAAACCTCCTGGAGGTTTGAAGTAGGGAGGAAAAACTGCGGGTTGCTCTATTTGACAGCCAGTTTACCGAAGTCCTTTACAACCCACATTAGAATTCACTGCACCCACCCAATAACTCCTGGGGTTTGAACCGGCCCTTTAAAATTCCAAGAGGGTATCTGCTAATGGGTTGGATTTCTACTGTTGCACTCTTTTTTTCCCCCCACAAACAATCTCATCTAGTGCCTGTGTGGTGGGTTGACCCAGGCTGGATTCCAGGTGACCACCAAAGCCTCTCTATCACTGCCCTTCTCAGCTGGACAGGGGAGAGGAAATATAATTAAAGGCTCATAGGTCAGTCTTAAAAAACCTGGCCCCATTCCCTGGCTCAACTTTATTCACAAATTCTCTACCTTCTTCCTGCCAGTGATGCAAGGGGATGGGGAATGGGAGTTGCAGATAGTTCATCACACGTCTGTGCTGCTCCTTCCTCCTCCATAGGACCAGGAGCCTACTCCAGCAAGCATTCCCATGGGGTCACAACCTCCATCAGGTGCCTACACCTGCTCTGATGTGGGATCTTCCATTGTCTGCAGGTGTATGTCTGCTTCACCATCATTCTCCGTGGGCTTCAGGTGGACAGCCTGCCTCACCACGGTCTTCACCAGAGACTGCAGAGGAATCTCTGCTCTGGTGTCCAGAGTACCTCCTCCCCCTCATTCTGCACTGACCTGGCTATCTGCAGTGTTATTTCTCTCACATCTCACTCCCCTTTCTGGCTGCACTTGCTGTTGTGCAACAACTTTTCCCCTTTCTTACCTATGTTATCATAGAGGTGCTACTACCATCGCTCAGCCTTGGCCAGCGTCAGGTCTGTCTTGGAGCAATCTGGCATTGGGTCTATTTGACATAGTGAAACTTCTAGCAACTTCTCTCAGAAGCCATCCCTGTAGCCCCCCCAAAGCCACCAAAACCTTACCATGCAAACCCAATACAGATTAATGTGTCATACAGTCGTGCAGGCCAGGTCTCATTTGGTCTCATGGCTGCTGCATCTGTGAATGTGGCAACAGACAGAAGTCCTCCCTTTTAATTTCTCTTTTGTGATCTTTTGCTGTACATTTTATAGTGTTCACTTACCTAGTGTAGTCACACAGAGTAAGACCATCATTTGCATTGTTTTAGTTGGCAGTGGGCTTAGGCTAGTCCAGGAAAACATTGCACAGTTACCACAGGACATGTGGTCTTTCAGCCTACAGTGCCCTTGTTGCCCATCAGCCGCATACACGCAGCAATCACAGCTATAGAGATGCTGGTCTTGAGACCAGCCTGCTCGAGCTCCTAAGAACTGAATGGCAAGTTATTGTCTGCTGGAGATGGTAAAAAGCCCATCTCCTTTCTGACTGAGAAAACCTTTCTGAGAGAACTCTGAATCAAAACAGACATGTTTCCATTAAAAATGTCTCTTCTGAGGACTTAACACCCTCCCAAAAAAACAATGCCCTGAGAAAATCCCTTGCTTTGATCTGTCCTTTATACTAGTTGACTACAAGTGAGCATGATGGATTATGCCCTTGCATCTTCCTTTCCTTGTTGTTTGAGAAGACAAGTGGGAAGAAGTACAGACACCCCATATCAGCCTCATGTGAACAGAGAGCTCCTCTTTACAAGTGTTTTCCTGGCTTTTCCTGGCCTTGTGTGCCTTCCAGGTGATAAGAAAAAGCTGAAAAGTCAGGTACTGTAAGTAGGAGTCCCACTGAATTCATACAGTTGGCTTAAAACAACTGCAGACAAATATAGGTTCAGAACAAGAGGCTGCAGCTCGGGACAAACATTAGTTTAAAGGACTGCTGATATGAGTTTGACAAGCGAAAACTTGTTGTTTAAGCCAGTAGTACCAAGGAGCCTGTCTATTGAACAGAGAGCTTACAGCTGCTCACAGCAGGACACTGCTGCTTTAACAAGATTTACAAGATTTTCTCTGGCTGCTCCAATTCCCTGTAGCTTTCGAACTGCAGCAGCATTTATTGTCCTGAGGTGCTGACTCTAGTGGAAGAGATTCTAGTGGAAGTTTTTTACTGCAGTTTGCAGAGACTTAGTTTCAGGTCACTAATCATCCTCCTCAGGCTCTTGCATCGATTGTCCTCCAGCTGGAGCGATTCTCTGCAAGAAATGTGATTGGTGTGTTGAGGTCACATTTCTAGAATGAGGGTGGAGTGAGGGAAGCTTGTGCCCTTTGGATTCAGGGGAGACTTGACATTTGAACGTGGTGTGGATGTGCAAGCCTTCAGTCTTCCTTCTCTGTCATGCACATCTGTTGCCTCCCAGGCAGCCAGTTGTGTTGGGAAAGGACGAGAGAGCAGAGGATGTGATGGGTGACTTGAACTGGTGTCTGGATGCTGACCAGCAAAGTGTCTCTGGTGTATTCGGCTACTACTACCAACAAAACTCATTGACTCTTCTCTGAGTCACCATAAGGAATCTGCATGGAGGACTTGAGGTGACAGGATAGGAAATTTGTCCCATGAGAAATTTGGAGAACAAAACCGTCAAAGAAATTAAAAAATGCTTAATATTTTCTAGTGTTAACCTGTATAACCAGATTTGACAGAGCAGAAATGCAGGAGGCCAGGGGTTCTAAAAGCATGAGGCGAAGGGCTAGTTGAGATCATTTGGTACATTTTTCTGTGAAAACTGGAGTAACATATTGGAACACGAATGATCCTTCTGCTAACCTCATTCCAGAACCAAGCTGGCTCCTACCTACTATCTCAGTAAAAAGTCTGAGCTCATTGCTCCAGTACCTACATGACAGGAATCTTTCTACTGAGAGGAAATCTCATCCCTGAGCTAGGATTTTATTTCCCTTTCAACACATAAATGCCTTTTTTTTGGTCAAAATGTAGATATCCTGTGGACAAGGTTTATTTGGCTCTTTCCAATTAAGTTCATTTTTAAATTGACAGAGTTAAAAAAAAAAAAAGGAGAAAACATAACCTTCTAGCCTGAGATTTTCTAGTTATTTTCTGGTAGGAGTCTATTTTGAAGGATGATATGGTGTCCAATTGTCAGTTCAAATGGTATGGGAGTACTCTCTCTAGCCTATGGAATATTTGCTTGTTCATATACAGAGTGAACCCTCTGTGATCTTGGCTTCTGACTGGTTAGAAAACGCCATCAGGAGGATGGGATGAAAGTTCAAATGCAGGCAGGGAAAGGAGGGAATTAGTGTTCTTGAGCAAGGGGTCATAACACTCCACTAAGAGGTAAATGAAAATACATTGCTTCAGATCACCCTAATTTCTGCGATGTGGTAGAACATAGGTGCCTAACTAGTGAACACCACGTTATTTCTGGATTTAAATTGAGGCCAGAGCCTAGGTGTTTGGGAAACCGAGTCCACTAAGAAGTATGAGTGCAGGATTATAAAGTGGCAGAATGAGCAGGGATTTTGATGCTCTGCATACAGTAGCCATGTATGCAACTAGTAAGAATTTAAACATCTAATTCCTCTTGTGACCTGGCTTTCCCATCCCACATCAAGTAACCGTGGTTTGTCCTCATGAAGCATAGATCCTTGATGGTCTGTCTGGTGTGGCATTGAAGACATATCCCTGAGGTAATAAAGTTAATGAAGAAATGTGTAAGGAACAGCTCTTCTGCTGATGTTGAATTTTATCAACCTGTCTCACAAGAGCCCTTTATCACCTCACAGGATGAGTCCTGTAATTTTTCTAAAGTGTTTTGTGGTGTCAGCTGGCCATGTGACTATCTATAACTCAGAAGATTTTCACCACCTTATATCCAGTGACATTATGACAGTAACACGGAACACTTTCACCACCCTATATCCGGCAGTGTCGCCAAGGCTGTAAAACCAGGAAGAACTGCAACCCTCACAGATGCTGAAGACAGTTTGCTAAAGAGACTGCGATAGCCAGAGCAGTTGTGTCATAATCAGTAAGTGATGTTGTCTTTCTTTATTTTTAAGAGTGACCTGGAGCTCACGCAATAGCGCTGTTCTCCAGATGGCTTTCCACAGCATCGTCTTCCGTAACACACCAGTGAGCCACGAGACTGAGACAGAAATTCCAGTGTGGGGAGGGTGTGAGTCATGAGATGGTGAGTGAAAGAAACAGCAGGATAAAAATAACAAGGGCACAGTATGATGCAGAATATTAATCTCTTACCCTGTGTTATCCTAGCTTGTATTGCGTATTCTACTATGTTATACGGTAGATGCTCTGCAGTTCAAAACAGATCTGCCTATGCTACTCTGAAAGATTATGGCTCAGGATGCCAGATTGCAGGGACTTCTAATACTTGTGCCATTAAATTGGCTGAAAATTCTTAATCAAGAAATTCCTGCAATAGAAAATGTATAGAGAGCATCAAAACACCACTTCTGCAACATGCATATTTTTATATTTTATGTAAAATCATAAAATTTAGCTAATTTAATATCAATTGGATGCATTTGCTTACTCAAAAAATAAGATTATATCTATTTTTAAGTCCCTCATTTATTCAACCTTCCTTTTTTTCTTCTTCCTTCAGGAGGAGAAAAGAAAGAAGAGAAGAATAAAAATACTATGAAAAGTGGACATAAAAATTTAACTTTAATTCTAGCTAACAGAAATCAGTAGAAAACAAATAGAAAAAGTGGAAGCAGTAAAATCAGAAGAAAAGCCAGGTATTTTATTTTGAAATGCGAATCCCTACTCAAATCCACCATTCTGTCTTGGATGAGCTTTGTTCGGAGGTCCCTCCCAACAAGAGCAGGAGCCCTTCTAGGGAGCTATTGATTTCAGTGCAGTTAGTTTGAAGCATTTGAGTAAAGCATCTAACCCAGTCACCTTGACGTATCCTATAATCACCGGAGCAAGACAGTGATCTTCAGAGAGGTATTTGGAGCTTAGGAAGCCTATTACCATGTTATTTTTCAATTCAGTCAGGAATCTGAGCATCATAAAGACAGAAGGAGCTTTTCCCTTAACTTCAAAGGGTGCCAGCTCTGGCACTGAGTCTTCACTACAGATTAACGCCTAGACAGCCCTTTTAATAAAATCTCTGTCTTTGTTACTTGGGAGTGGGGAGAAATGTTTATTTTATTTCATGCAAAGTCTTGCAGATGGATTTCACTTGGCTTTTTCTTTTTTTCTCCTGTAAGTCCCCTCCGGGTTTTGTCAGGACCATGGAATACCTTTCCAAAATGGGGGAACGTGCAAACAGATGACAGGGCAACCTCCTCTGGCAAGCAGGGAGGTGACTGGGTGGTCCCCATGTTGCAGCACTCAGAATGTGCATGACCAGTCTTTGTGGGGCTCTCCCTCCTCCTGGCCCTTTCAGGGCTGCCTGTTGAAGTGAAGCATTTGCACACACGCTGGAAAAAGATGCTGTTTAATAATGATCAATTGCTTAAGGTAGGCAGGTGTGTAAAGTAGTATGGTTTAGGTATGCAGTTATGGCCAGAATACTACCTCATCCCTTTCAGACCCCACTGAAACCAATTTCTTTGATCCCACTAAGTTGAAACTACTTTGAAAAATCCTTTTTTTTCTTTCTCTTTTTTTTTTCTTTTCTATTTTGTCTTACAGAAGCTGCCTGGAAAGCTACTTGGGAATATCTTTTCTGTTTTTAAATACTGCTCTTAAGTAATCTTCTGTTATTTTTTACATTAATATTTCCATCTATTTGACTTATTCTTGTACTGGAAGTCTTTAACTTAACCTTGTATAGGAAGTCTTTTTATTTTCCAATACGTAAAGAAAAAAAACCCCACCATACTTATTTTTGAAGTTATTAAAAAATGGAAGTAGTTGTAATCATGATCTGATGTCCTTGGAACACATTTTATTTACTATTCAATAGCCACTGTTTTTATTAGGACATTGTTTGAACGTAACTTTAAGCCCAATAAAGTTCCAGGGCTAATCTCCTGGGAGAGGATATTTATGGTCCATATTTTCAGAGAGGGAGATTGGAAGTAGAAAAAGGCTTAAGTATTTAGGCCTCAGTTCAACTCTCAAGTCAGGAGAAATCTGTCAGTTGCAAACAGTCGTTTGACCAGTTGAATAGACAGTTGCATGTGCAGTTGCCCAGCTTGAAGGGGTAGCTGTATTCAGCACACTGGCTATATCACTGCAGGGGAACAGACCTGTTTTTTTGGAGAGGAAAAAAAACCCCCATGACCCTATCATAAAATTCTGATTTGCACGAACTGTTAGAGTGGAAACTGTGCTGATTTTCTCTAGGATGTTTGGTTATTCAGACAAATGATGAAGGAGTTATTTCCAGCAGGAAGACCACTGGTGGTGTTTGGTGTCACTCAGTTAATACTGATGCCCTTGAAAGGAAAGTGAGTCTTTCACTGGGTTCTGAGCCATAATTCTGTATCAAGTGTAGAGCCCAACAATTTGCTTTTGCCATTTCCTATAGCTTTTTGCCTTACAGAAATGTGCTTGCTTTCTTCCTGCAGATACTGACCATTAGAGAGACACTGCTGCAGAGACTGAAACGAAAGCCATTTAGTCCTTGTTCACAAATCATCTTGGGTTAGACGTTGCTGAAAATTTTTCTTCTGGATAAATAACTGTGATGCCCCCATCAAGCGTGCATTCTCAGTGAGTTGGATTTCTTCATTCAAATTATTTAAAATCTGTTCTGCTTGGAGATTTCTCGAGTAGAGGAATTGTTCAGCACCACAAAAGGAGTGTGCAGAGGTCTCATAAAAGCTTAGATGCTTTGAACTCACTCCCAGGCACAAAAAGACTTTTATTACCTGAGTTTTTGTTTGGAAATAAATCAGTTCCTGTCATTGTCTGGGCATTTTCTGCCATGGTTCTTACATATCAAAATTTCTCATCGTTCTGGAAGAAGATTCAAGTATTTGTTCTTTTTCTTTTATTACCTTACATCTTTGTTTATTTATTTTGTATTCCTGAGATGTGTTGCATCTCTGGAGTTTGTATTTCTACTTTTAGTGTAAGAATGCTGTGCATACAAGTCTTGAATGCATCTATCTGAAGATTAGTCTAATTTTTCATGTGACTTTGACTTGAACATTCTTCTGTTTATGTTTATATTGCTACTTCAAAAGTGTGCATTACCTGTATTCTTTATGCCTTTTTCCTGTCTATAACTCAATAAAATTATGTCCCCTTTCTGCAGAACTGTATCATGTGCATAACAGCGATAACAGTTTTTGAATAATAATGGCTGGCAGTTGTAAATGAGTTAAACTATATCTGTATTTCTGTCTATATCTATTCTGTATCTACCTGTCACAGCCTGAAATTCTTCTGATGTAGTATTTGAGATGGTGAAAAAATTACCAGCTCAGCTCAGGAATAATTCTTCAAAAAGCTATTTGGACTTGAAAAGTAGATTTTTCTGTGCCCCACTGCTGTATGTTCTTTGTTTCATTTCATGGCCAAATTTAGACCAGCTATTAGCCACGTGAGCCAATGGAGTGTTACCCATTTCATCAGGCTGCATGTATATCTTATGTCACTACAGCTCAGGGATAAACCAATGACTTTATTTATGTGACAAATATGCCCTTTGTCACAGAATATGCAAATTTATAAGGAATGTTAGCTTAACCGTTCAGAACTCCCAGTCATAGTGTGTGATTAAGAAGGAATGTAGCCCAGGAGATCTGCTACGGTCCTGGAAAAGCAAAGGCCTGGGTTATGTTGAATGACCTAGCATGAGTTTTCTTCGTGAGAGCAGGTATATTAGATGAGTTCCAAGAATATGGCAATCACTGGAAGTTAACAAATTCTAGTTTGAGTACAGCACTAAAAATTATGTGAGAATCCACATCCTGCTGACTTGTTCCTGGACCTTACATTTGAGGCAGAGCACAGAAAAAGCCAGTGTCTTCTGATGAGTGGCTGTTCAGTAAGTGAGTCCTCTGAGCACCAAAGCGGCAGGTACAAGGGATGGGGGTTGTCACCCTCGTCATGTGGACATTCAAGTTCTTTACAACTGCCTTGATGTTCTCTGCTTTTCTTTTACAGTAATAGATCTAGTGAGGTGCTCAATTCTATGCTTAAGTGTAGCCCTAGCTGACATGAACAGAGTGCACACGTACACAAATGGATGCAGGATCAAGGTTTTAATGAGTGGATTTTGAATAACTGAAAATAGGCTTTGATTTTAGAGCAAACTTATCAAACTCCTGCAGGCTATGAGCATTCATACACATTAAAATCCCTCAGAGCAAGGACATGAAACCATCCAATGTCTCTTCTGCTTTGTGGAGATTCAGCTTTTGTTGGCATATTTATTATAATTTTTCACTGCCAGGAGAAACAGAAGGTCATTATACAATAGTAGTTTTTTACTGCTGTAATATTCCTTTGGGTCTCCAAAGTTTTGTGAAGTCAATGGGAAATTTTCTATTAGTTTCATTGTGTTGGGAACATATCCTTACTGCAAGGAAGATTCAACTCAAATATTTACAAAGCATTCCAAGAAGGAAAGACATTTATCATTATTGTCTTTTTAATATTGTGTGCCTAGCCTGTGTGCAGTATTTTCATCATGGAATCACAGAATGGTTTGAGTTGGAAAGGACCTCAAAACCCATCTAGTTCCAACCCCCTGCCATGGGAAGGGACTCTCTCCATTAGACCAGGTTGTCCAAAGCCCCATCCAACCTGGCCTTGAACAGTTCCAGGGAGGGGGCAGCCACAGCTTCTCTGGAAACATGTTCCAGTACCTCACCACCCTCGCAGAGAATTCTTTTTCTAATATCTAATCTAAGTCTTCCCTCTTGTAGTTAAACCCATCACCCCATGTCCTATCACTACACTCCCTGATAAAAAGTCCCTCTCCATCTTTCCTGTAGGCCCCTTTCGCTACTGGAAAGCTGCAGGAAGGACTCTCCTGCAGTCTTCTCTTCTCTAGGCTGAAGAAGCCCAGCTCTCTCAGACTGTCTTCATAGGAGAGGTGCTACAGCTCTCTGATCATCTTTGTGGCCTTCTTCTAGACTTGCTCCAATAGCTCTATGTCCTTCTTATGTTGGGGACCCCAGAGCTAGACATAGTACTCTAGGTGAGGTCTCATGAGAGCAGAGTAGAAAGGGAGATCACCTTCCCTGACCACTATGGAGTTGCCTTTCTGAGCTGCAAATGTGCGCTACTGTCTCATTTTAAGCTTCTCATCAACACTTGCAAGTCCTTCTCAAGGCTGCTCTCAATCTATTCTCCACCCAGACTATAGGTGTGCTTGGGATTGCCCTGACCTATGTGCAGAATGTTGCATTTGGACTTGTTTAACTTCAAAAAGTTTGCAGAGGCCTACCTCTCAAGCCTCTCAAGGCCACTCTGCATGGCATTCCTTTCCTCCAGTGTGTTCACCACACCACACAGCTTGATGTCATTGACAAACTTGATGAAGGTGCACTCTAATGTCCATGTCACCAACAAAGATGCTAAACAGCATTGGTCCCAATGCCAGCCCCTGAGGAACGCCACTTGTTATTGATCTCTACTTGGACATCAAGCCATCACCCACAACTGTTTTAGCATGACTGTCAAGCCAATTCCTTATACACCGAGTGGTCCATCCATCAATGTATCCCCAATTTAAAGACAAAGATGTCATGTGGGACAGTGTCAAATGCTTTGCACAACTCCAGGTAGATGACATGAGTTGCTCTTCCCTTATGCACCAGCACTGCAACCATGTTGTAGAAGGCCACCATATTTGTTAGGTGTGATTTGCCTTTAGTGAAGCCATGTTTGCTGTCACCAATCACCTCCTTATTTCCTTTGTGCCTGAACACAGTTTCCAGGAGGATCTCCTCCATGATCCTGCTGGGCACAGAAGTAAGACTGACTGGCCTGTAGTTCCCCCAGTCCTCTTCTTTACCCTTTTTTAAAATGGGGCTTGTTTTTCCCCTTGTCTAGTTACTGGTAACTTCAACAGACTGTGATGACTTTTCAATTATGATGCATAGTGGTTTAGCCACTTCATCCACTGGTTCCCTCAGAACCTGTGGATACATCTCATCAACTCCCATGGGCTTGTGCACCTTCAGGTTCCTTAGACAGTCTCCAACCTGACCTTCTATAGTAAGCAGTTCTTCATCTCCCAGTCTGCCTTTGCCTTCAGTGACTTGGACAGCGTGGCTGAGCACTTGCTGGTGAAGACTGAGACAGAATATTTATTGAGTACCTCAGCCTTCTCCATGTCCTGTGTAACCAGGTGTCCCATTTCATTCTGGAGGGGGCCCACATTTTCCCTAGTCTTCCTTTTATCACTGAGTACCTATAGAAGCTTTTGCTGTTGCTCTTAAAGTCCCTGGCAGGATTTAGCTCTATATCAGGGTTTTAGCTTTTCTAGCTTGATTCCTGGATACTCAAACATTTTCTCTGTATCTCTCCCAGGCTACCTGCCCTTGCTTCCAGTCTCTGTAGGGTTCCTTTTTGGTTTTGAGTTTGCCCAGGATCTCCTTGTTCATCCATGAAGACTCCTGGTGGTTTTGCCCGACTTCCTTTTTGGTGATGTATCACTCATGAGGTTGAACCTTGAATGTTCTGGGCCCCTCTTACCTACAGAGCTTTGTCCTGTGGTATTCTACCAAGAAGATTCTCAAAGAGTCCAAAGTCAACTCTCCTGAATTCCAGGGGAGCAAGCTTGCTGTGTGCCCTCCTCACTTCCCTAAGGATCTTGAACTCCACCATTTCATGGTCACTGCAGCCAAGGGTGCCCTTGAGCTTCACATTCCCCTACCAGCCCCTCTTTGTTGGTGAGAACAAGGTCAAGCATGGTACCTCTCCTCACTGGCTCCTCTATCACTTGGAGAAGGAAGTGGTAATCAACACGTTCCAGGATTCTACTGGATTACTTATGCCCCATGGTATTGTTCCTCCAACAGATATCAGGGTGGTTAACATCCCCCATGAGGAGCAAGGCTTGTGAACATGAGGCTGCTCCTATCTGTTTGTAGAGGGTCTCATCTGCTTATTCTTTCTTCAAGGATGGCCTGTAGCAGACCCCCACTATAATGTCCTCTGTCCCTGCCTTCTCTTTAATTCTGACCCATAAGCTCTTGATCAGCTTCTCACACATCCATAGGCAGAGCTCCATGCACTCCATCTGGCCAGTGATGTAGAAGGCAACACCCTTCCTTGTCTGCTCTGCCTGTCCTTCCTAAAGGGCCTGTGTCCTCACATCCCGACACTCACTTCCAAAGAACTACCCCACATGTCCATGATGACCATGATTCTATGACCATGGCATTGCAGGCGTGTTCACATCTCTAAGTCTTCTTGTTTTTTCCCCGTGCTAAATGCATTTGCACAGAGGCATTTTAGGTGTGTCCCCAGTGAGGCTGAATTACTGGATGGATTGGCTAGAATTCCTTTGTGCTGCATTGCGGGTGCTCTCCTCCTGACCTGTGATCCTTCTCCCAGCTCTGGGCATCTATTGCTGGTATGATCATCAAACTGGTAAGAGTAGGGTGGATTGAGGTTTCAATCATATCAGTTGAAAAGTGAAATAGAATGAACCAGTTCAATCGTCTATTCTGCAGGGTATTTGCCGTGGGGAAAGAGCAGTAGGACCTCTAATGAGATGTCTGAGGACTGCAAGAGATGACACTGGTTATGATCACAGGTGACTAGTCTGGCTCTATATGTACCCCAAGACATATATTCCTGTTGAGAGCTGTCTTATTTTCTCCTGTATTAAAAAATGACAGCTTCTGACTCCTGGTTCATCTTGGAGATATGGAATACCCATCTAGACATCTCCAATAACAAGATACATTCATGTAAACAAACAGCTGGGGCTGCCTTATCATTAGGGTTACTAGTTATAGGACATCTTTCGTTTAGGTGAACTACTGTTTTGCCAAAAGCATGTTCATTACTTTCCTTCTATCTTCTCCTTGTCATTATTAGAGAAGAGAAAGCAAGTTTTGACCTTCTGGAGGAACCTGCTTGTTTTCACAAATTGCTTTTATTAGGTATGGTCTATGGCCTTTCTTTTTGTTACCTTTCTTGCTTCATTCTTCTGATAAACATTACCAGGACAGTCACAGCTTACAGTGTCCACTGTTATCTCTTCTCATAATTCAAAGACAATGCTTCTCTATAATTCAGCCGCTGCTGCTGTAACTTTTGCAGAATTCTGACAAATGCACAGTAAAAAAATGCCAGGACTTTGCATCTACCTCTTTTTATGGTAAAGCCAGCAGAGCACAGCCTGTATAGGAATTTTGAAAATGAAATAGGGTGTAGTTCTCATTTCAGGGGGTCCCCTAAAATTGATTGAGTGTGGCCAGAAGGATATGTTCTAACATTGCTCCTCCTTAGGTATCTGCAATAGAATGAGTAGATTTTGTTTTGCTCTTGTACAGAATTTCTTGTTCAAGGAAGAAACTGGTAAGGGGGTTCAAGCAGAGGGTAGTGTCAAATCTATAAGAACTTAAAAAATTATAAACTTAACTATGTGGGCTGCTCTAGTAGGAGGTGCACATCTAGATATATTGATATTTCCACAGTAGACTTGAAATCTTGCAATATTGCATGCCAGGATCAAATCATATAGGTAGCTGAACTGTGTTTTCTCATTCTTTGAGAATTAGGAAGTTCTGAGGATGATTTCTACTTTGGGCTAGGGTGAAAAGCTAAACCAGCAAATATGTTCATGGGTTAAAAAGCTTGTATTTCAGACTAGGCTAATTAAATCACTTTGCTTCTATTTATAAGCTTTCAACTCACCAAAAAAAAAAAAATCAATTTGCATGAAAATATCTTCAACCTGAAAAAAAGGAATTTGCTTAGAAATCAACTCTGTCCCTAACCATCTCCTAGCTCCGTGCCTGGGCTTTGTGCCTGTAATTACAGGGGAAAAATCCCAAGTTAGGCAGGAAACACATCAGGAAAGTCTTCTAATAAGAAAGGTGATGGACTGAAATCCACAGAGGTGAATGCAGTGCAAAGACCTGGCTGTGGCAGGATGTTTAATGGCAGGATTCAGATACACAGACCGGTAAGTGTGTTTGCAGCAAAGAAACCTTGCAGAGCACATGCCCGCAATATGCCCAGCTGAATCGGCTGCCAACACTCTACTGAACACTAAGTTCATTCATTTTTATTGCTGGGTTTTTAGGAGGCAAGATGAGCAAAATCAACATCAGTCTCCAACAGATGGGACTGAAGCAGGGCAGCTGTGGGCACGCGGTGCACTACATAAGGCATGCGAGCGCACGTGGAATCCTCTGCCCCCAGAGCTCTGGCATTTCCGTTACACAGGCAGTAGGAAAATACAATTATCTGAATTAACTGGCACTACCCAAATCCCTTTACTTTGTGCTAGACAGTCAGAAAAAAAAAATAAAAAGAGGCAGGATTCAGGGAACACTCAGTCCAGAGCTGCAGTTTGTCATGTGGCAGCGAGCGCTGCAGTGACAGAGCGTGTTGCTGCCTACGTGAGATGAGCAAGGGCATTCCTGCGAGCCCCCCCTGCCTTTTCTGTTTTGTTCTTGGCATCACGTTTTGGTTTTTTACCTTTGGGGCTGAAAGGCTGGGAAAGAAGATTACAGCACAGGCATGCAGAAAATAAAATGCAGCAGAAACATGTGTAAACAGGATTACTAGGCCAAAGCAGTGCCTCTCAGCACATCAGTTGCACTGTGGGGGAAGTACAGCTGGGGCAGGTCTTGAGGCGTTTTTGCCTGGGTACAGCAGATACAGTCGGGAAACACTGGCACAGCGCTCTTTAGAGAGCTGCTCTCATCCCCATTCATCGAGCATAGGCAATCTGAAGTGTAAGGTGTTTGATTTGTTTTCTGTTATTCTTTCCCCACCTCCCAGCCCCCTCAAAATCCTGTTGGATTCCCACAATCTGAAAGGATCTCAGCTGCCATTTTGCTGTCTTTGGTGCATGTACCTACATGAACATTCTTGCTCTGGTCACTGAGATAGGACATTAGGAGCCACCTTAGGATGAGAAATCCAATAATAACCAAGCATGTTTTGTTGATGTTAGGGAGAGGATATTTTTGGTTAGGCTATTAGTTGATTTAAAAGTCCTGAGGCTGTCGTTACAGACCCTGCCTACCGAGTCTGGTAACCTGTCCTTATTATTGTCTGAAGCACCATGAACTCTTATGTTCCAGAGCTCTACACAAAGAAAGGGCCACAGGAGAATAAAATTAGCGTATGTTTAAAAAAAACCCCAAAACACATCATGACAAACCCTCCAACCTTTCTGCTTGCTGGCAGAATCTCTGCTCCCTCCCACGTAGCCCCAGCTGGAGAGCCTTTTACTCGCAGCAAAAGCTACTCTGCTTTTGCCAGTCTCTTTCCAGTCACTGCTCCCTCTCCCTTTCTCCCTCACAGGTAGCAGCAGCTGCAGCCACAGCAGCCCTCTTTTCTGGCTCCAGAGGGGTGCCCCACTTACGTAATTTGCAGAGAGCAAAGAAAGGAAAACATTTTTTTGATGCTAGATGGGAGTCAGGATGATCTTCCTAGCTGCAGCGATTAAATAGGTCTAGTTCGTCAGTGAGCATCCTACATTGGAGTAAAGCCTTACACCCAGGCCCAAAGCATGTCCTACCTATAAGTTAAAGGCAGAAGAGCTCTGTGTTCATGTGTTTCTGGGTTTAAAAATGCCTTTCAGGCTATAATTCAACCTGGTGTTTTGAGTGAAGCTAAGTTACTGGGTTGTGAGGATGATGGCCATGTGGGAGCTTTTTGGCATGTGACTAGCAAAATCCAGTCTCTTTTGTGAGCAGTAGGATTAGTGGTGCTGCAGAGGAGTCCTCTAGTGAGAATGACCCTTTAGGACCCACTCTGTCAACCGGGGGAAGGAGAGTCTGTGTGTCTTACTGAACCATGCTGAGTCCTGGCTGGGTCAAGGGCCCTTTAGTTTCTATCCATAGTGAGTAAAGCTTAAAATAGCTTTTGGGTAGAAAAAGAGGTGGAAGGCAGGAATTAACTTTCTTCTGGGAACTCTGGGGTCCACCCCATACCCGCTCATCAGTGAAATGCACATGAGTGTGGAAGTTAGAGGCAGATGTGTACATGTGTACATGTGTCCACTCATTGATGAAATGTGAGTGACTGCCTCCCTTCCTGCTGAGGAAGCAGAGGGGAGCACTTGCTTTCATGCCACAGCAAGTCTCCTGTCTGAACGGTGAGTCTGAAGCTCCAGTACAGTTGCTAGAGAAGATGCGTTGAGGAGTCAGGAATGAGCTGAGCATCCTTTGGGAACTGAAGGGGTGGCAGCAGTTTCGGTGCTATTGATACGTAGCTAAGATATATTTTATAAATGGATCTCAGCTATCATTCCTTGGCAGCATAGAGGTTATGGACCTCTGGAAAGGATAACCACTAATTTGGATTAATTTGAACAAGATCACTCACTGAAAGAAGAAATGCAAAATACCTTTTTGAGAAGAGCATGCTCCTAAAGTATAAAAAAAGATGGAAAGTTGGCCAAATTGCCAGGTATCTGTGAGGTCACCAAAGAAAACTGGTTTCCTTCACATATTTCTGTGATCCAGCTTTTTGCAGAGCTAGATGTTGTAATGACCTGTTAGCATGGATTGTCAGTTAACTCTGCAGTAGGAGGGCTTTTGCAGCATTTTGAAAGATCTGTAAGGTTTTAGGAGTTGACCAGATACAAGTAACAGAAAGAAGACCCAACTGACCTTGATGGGCAGGGGCATATATTGGCTACTGAGTTACAAATAGAAGCTTTATCAAGGTTTGCCATCCTCTGCAAGACTTTGGAGCTGAGATACCTGTATAAACAACTCATCAGAGAGTCACAAACAAGACTTTGGGGACAAAATGTCTGTGGAGAATCCTCACACAAGCACATGATCACACCGTTTACTAGAATTCGTTACCCTCTTATCCTGTGAGCTTCTTTCAATTCCTTCTCTCGTTTTTCTCTTTATAGCTCAGGCTAAAAGGCAAATAACATATAAGAGCAAACCCTTTCCTATCTGATTACAGAAAGAATTGCCTGTGTTCAGCAGTGCATTATGAAAAAAGTGTACTGGAGTCCAAAACTCTTACATCAGAGCCCTTTGCAATGCCATTCTCCCTCCTATCTTGTGCATACCTGGGCCCACTGGCAGTGCTGGGCTATGCAGGTGGAGAATTCCCAGGCTCAGCATATCACCCACGGGAGTTTCTGGGTTGCTTTGGCTTTGCTTGATTTTTTCCGTGCCCTTCATGTTTCATCAGTGTGAAAGAAAAAAGCAGTCTGCTCCTCCCTGCATGTATTTGTTGCACACACTTGGAGGAAAGAATAAAGATCCTTAAATGCTGAGGGACATATTTTTCTCCTTAGCTTTTTCCAGCCTGCTTTGCCAAACTGGCACTCCCAGGTCAGCCTCCTTTGAAAACCTCCACAAATAAAGCCTGTACTGAAAACCTTCAAAGTACAAATAACTGTAAAATTAATGAGTCTGACAGTTCATTGCTGACCAAACTTTTCTTCACCTAAATTGGGGTATGGTTTGGCAAAGCTTGGCATCCTGGAAGAGAAAATATGAGTAGCAAAAGAATTTAAACATATTTTTAACTTTTTAATATATACATATATTTAAAATCTGTTTAGAGGATTTTAATGCACCAGAATGCAGTTCACAATACACATATAGAGGCAGCTTTTGTCTCTTACTGCTGATTATCTAACAGCTTTTCTGTGTGGAATATTAACAAGAGCTGGTGGAAAAAAGAAAGGGACAAGCCACAGTTAATCCTAGGTTTTGAAACTAGCAATCCAGTTTAGGGCTGCTAAGTAAACATGACAGCTAAAACTCTGACTTCCCTGACTCTGTCTATACGAATTGCTGGTAAAACAAGATCTCTTGCCTTCCTCTGAGATGGACACTTAGCCTATTATAGTGGTATAGTTCCTGAAGAACTCCATGGTGAGCATTGCCATTCTTTGCACTTGCACTGATGCAAATAAGAATAGAAGTCCCTCCTCACAACTTTCTTTATCCGTGATATAAGGAGATTCCAAGAATAATTATCTCCCAATCCACCCTCTAAAAAAATGAAGCTCTGGTCCAAAAGGGTCTTTACACTTGTGGTTATCCAGATGAGAAACTGATCATTTTTATTGTGGTTCTTATAGTGTTCAGGGTAGGCACAGGGGAAAATCTTTCAACAGTCATCCTCTTGAGACCTATAGTCTAAGTAAAAGCAGAAACGCATGAAAGAGTGTAGGTGCAATATAGATTCTTTTGCCAAGACTGGGAAACCAAGAAGTTGGGATGGCTGACAAGCAGGTGAAAGTGGGGAAAATGAGGTAAGAATATTCTCTTATTCTCCCCTTAGACACAGAGACATGTCAGGTCTATTCTGAAGAAGGTTCTTTGATCAAATTAAAGTAACACTGCCCTTTGTCTGTGTAGAAGCAAGCACCAAAGATAGCATGATCCACCTTAGCAAATAAATGTATCAAATTCCTAAAGGGTTAGGTTACTCTAGAGGCTGCTAACAGCATTATGAAGAAGATATTAAAGTCTTGGAGAAGGAGGACTTACGGAAGGTTGTACAGTGGGGAAGAATGTAACAGGGAATAACTTGAAAAAAAATTAAATGAAGCCCCCAAAATTGAGTGCAATGAATTGTTCTGCATCATGAGTGTCTCACATAGATAGCAGTCAAATACCTACACGTGTGAATTTTAAAAATAGGTAAATGGTGCAGTCCACAGAGATGTTACAAAGCCAATGAGATCTCTTCTCTCAGCTTGTTAAAATAATACACAGAATAGTGTGGGCTTTGTGGGTGCCTTGAGAACCAGCAAGTAGACTGTTGAATCAGCCTTGCCTTTTCCTGTGTTGGCACCAAAGATTGAAAGCTGTTGTTATTAACTGTCTGGGTAAGCATCATGGAATCACAGACATCGTCCAGAAAGGTCTGTTGGAGATCGGGAGTTCAGCTTCAAACTCGGATGCAGCTGCTTCCATCCAGGTCTTGCAAACCTCCAAGGGTGGAGTTTCAATGACATTGCTGGTTCACTTGCTCCAGGGTTGCACCACCTCTTGGTGAAATACTTCTTGATGTTGAGTTTGAATGTCCCAAGATCTAAGTAGATATCGAGTGAAGTGAAAATGACACTGGATTTCAGTTTCTTTACACTTTGTTCAGTCATAGAATCATAGAATATTCTGAGTTGGAAGGCACATCTAAAGGTCATTGAGACCAACTCCTGTGGTTTAAGGCTGCTATTTCAGACCCCACAGAAATTCAGAGTTTTCCATAGCATCAATCTAAGTCAAGTTAATTTCCCATCATGCTGTCATAGTAATTACCTTCGTTATGGGGTGCTCTGAATCAGGCATCGTTATTGTCTCTCTGCTTTGTGATGAAAATGTGGCTCTGCTGGTCACAGAACAATACATTCAAGGCGGGGTGGAAAGTGGGAAAATTTGCACCATCTAGTATTCCTAAGCCAATTCCCTCAACACAACTTTTGGAAAAAAAAAAATCCTTATGTTCAAATCATCTAAGGCTTTGTGGTTATTAGGGAAGGTGTTTCCTACAAAGGACATCCCATGCGTAAACACAGAAGTGCTCATTCCTTAGCCTGCATTTCTTGAACAAAATAGCGTTACCTATTTCAGACATACTGGCTTGTGTTAATGAGCACTGAGCTGTAGAATACCTACATGTGTCTGCCTAATGAAAGAGCTTGCAAAGGGGTTGGTACATTTTTAAGGAAGTGCACATCAGTTACCTAGTGCACACTGTCTTGAATCCTTCCTCTTCAACAGTAACCTCCTGGCTTTTAAAATAAGATGGCCAATCAAAGCTACCACAGAGTTGCACACACAATGCTGGGATGTAGTGCAACAGACTGTTAGGAGAAAAGTTACAGCTAATGACCCAGTCTCAGTGAGTTAAACAACTGATGCTGACAGAGTATTCTCTTTCCTTTCATAGGATGGATAGATTTAATCAGTCTTCCTTTCAGTAAAATGCCTGAGTACAAGTGGTATTAATATCTCTGAACTGGATTCTGCTGAGACCTCAAGTGAAAAAGCCATAGGATGCCCAGGAAGTTTCCATGTTATTGAGAGCAGTTTTCATGAGACTTCCTGAAAGAAATTGCAAAAAGGAGCTTTACTCAAGGGCCAAGACTTCAGCTTAAACATATGGTTTTTAAACATAAATTTCTGATCAGGAGGCATGCCACACTGTGTGACTTCAAACACAGTTTCAGAAAGACTTTTGCCTTTCTCCTGATGTAGATTGATGCATAATAGTAATTTCTAGAGAGCCATTTTTTTGTATCACTTGAGAAACTCTTTTCATATTTTTATTTTTTCTCCTTATATTTTGTCCTAATTTTAGTACAGAAGAAAAAATACTTAATGAAAGTAAATGAAAATTTTGAAAGCTCAAACTGAAATGTTTTATAAGCTAGCAACTTTTTTCATAGCTGAAATGAGACATGGAGTGGCATGAACAGAACATCTATGACATTATGGTTACACTTAAATAATCTTATTCATATTAAGTGTCATAGAAATCAAATAAGAGGTGAAACAAAACATTGCTATAATGTTGGATGTAACATCTCCATTCACCCAAACCATGTTATCCAGCAGAGCATTGTTCTAATTTTTTCCACTAGCTCTTTTTCTGCTCAAAATTGCATGAGACATGTCCCATTTGCCAGGAGATTAAAGACTGAGAAAACTACAGTGATTATCAAGACAGAAGCTGGGAGTAAACAAGGTCTGCATATACTCTGCTGTGTAGGATGATCTGGTCTCATGTATGTGGTCAGCTCTCTGTGGCTTACATCCAGGATCCCCATCAGTCTGTTTGTAGGCTTTCCTCTGTCTTTGTAATCTCAAAGCACCTCCAGCAATTCATTGCAAACCATGGAAGAAACAGGTCCTGCACTGCACATACTGATCTAACTCTGTGCTGGAAGAGTGATGTGGAAATTGGAAGAACAACCTGTGAGAAGAGTAGTATATTTCAGAACTCCATTCTGGGAATAATGTCCTTCTCTTCCAGTGGTACAATTCCCCAGATATCCTAAATTAGAACGAATAAACCTCCTCTATCTCAAAATGTGTTTGTCAATGCAATAATATATGAAATATATGAATATATAAAATATGAAACAGCTGAGACTTGCGGTACAGTTAAGAATAATGAATAGGATTAAAAAAATACCAGCCCTACTGAGGTAACAGCTCTGGTGTGCTTCACCCTAGCATTACAGTCCTTGCATTTGTCTATTGCCAGAAAGCTTAATGAAGGAAAAGGTTTCTATCGGTACTTGAAATTTTAGTTTTGGTATTTCAGACACCACAGAAGGTAACTCAAGGAAATAATACAATTTCCTCTAAGTAGCATTGATCCATTTTGGACCTCATGTTATTCTGAGCTCTAACAAATTGGAAGAATTATCTAGATCACAAAATAAGCAGCAGAAGTGCTCAAGATAAAATGGTGTGATTGCATCTCATTCCCTTATGTGTATTAAGATAAGCATGGTCTGGCACCAGGACAATGTTCTGATAGGGAACACTGTTTATGCAGACACTGCCACCTGCAAAAGCTCTACCCTTTCCAAAAACCTAGTCTTTGGGCTTTGGTAAATTGGGTAAGATTTTCTACCCTAACCCTTCTTAATGTCCTTATAGATATGTGTGTGTATGTATATAAAATATAGAAATATATATATAAAGATATAAAAATATATATTTATTTCCTTTTGATTGCAGTTATTTATCCTTTTAAAATGTAAGGAAAAGCATTTTCTTTTTTAACCTACATAATCCCTGTAAGTGTCCATCATATTGTTGTATCCCATGAAGTTTCCCTGTCTGTGGATTGTTCTTTGTTTACTCATTGTGTTTCACACTTAGATATTTAAGAAAATAATCTTTATATGTATTGCTGTGAAACTATGAATGACTGTGTTTCCCTACTAATGTTTGGTGGTCAAGGTGGCCCAACAACAGTTATTTTTTTCACATGGGATTAAATTTAGATTGTTCTTTACCCTAAGACACTTCAGGTATCTGATGGCATGCAAACACTAAATGAATGAAAGACTACAAAGTTGCCCTCAGTCTGTGTTAAGTGGAAATAAATGCAAAAAAGTAAGGACCAGGGGAAAAACTTCTCTGTGTTTGTCACACATAGAGAAGTTTCAGTAAATGCTGAAGTTCAGTTCACATCAGGTGAGTGGAAAACGATTCTAGGCCAAAGAGATTGAACTGATCACAACATGAAGAAAACCTAACCTGACAAAACCAGTATCTGCCCTCACATTAGCTGCAGGATCAGTGACCTCAGTGGCTCTTTCCCCTTTCTCTCCAGTGATTTGCTTTATGCACCATGAAATGTGCATTAGTTTGACAGCCAACAGAGGACTGAAAGTTGGAAAATGAATATTACAAATGCAAAGTTCTTCACTCATTGAGTTGATCTGGCATAGTAGAGGTATTTTGTCATGTATGTTTTTCTTTAAACTCAAAAACCATGAAATGACTTTAAGAAGTGTCTGTGACAAAGAAATCTCTTTAGATCCCTAATCAGCCCTCTAATTTCTGATTTCTTTCTTTTGTCTCTTGTCCACTGTCCTTTGCTCACAGAACAATATGAACCAGAAGTCAGATGCATGAAACAGGTCAGAGCATTTGCAGTAGAAATTTTGCTTCTGATCACTTCGCAGTCAATGCTGTTTGCTCCTTGTTCTTGCTTGAAGATAAAAGATTTTCCTAAAAACAGCTGCCTGGTTAAGAACAGAATGTAGAGAACTGAAATTCCAGGGATTAAATTGGATTTTCCCATGCAAGAGCATGCATACAGTGAGATACATGCCATTCTGTTTACTCCTCTATAGAGTTCAGCGAAGACAGTTTCAAAAGCTTGCAGATAGCTTACATACCAGGAGAAGTTACTTCTCAGTGATGAATCCATACTAAATTTATCTCAATTCCAGAGCAGCAGTTTATAGTTCTATAGTTTATATCAGTTTATATTTTAAAAAAGAAGCTTCTTTACTTGCTTTCTGGCTCTGAAGTTTCACTTGGGAAACTTCTCTGAAGAACTCTGTGGTTTTTTTTTTCTCTTTCAAGTAAAATCACGAGCTGCTGAAAGGTCCCAATTTAAGTTCTATGGGATGGCAGGGCTCCCCAAAATGGTCTCTGCAGAAATTACTCTTGCCAAAGGCCACATGCCTGCTCTTTATTTGATTTCCTCTGTGAGGGTGAAATTCCCAGCACAAGGTCAGGCATGGGCTGGAGAGGGAAGGTACTATATAATCCTGGAAGACAAATAGTCAAAACATTAATAAGCTTAACCTCAGAGTGATGGGAGAGAATACAGAATTTAATGGGTACATGAGGCAGATAGATAAGTAAATGTGACGGAAAGACACTCGACTGTAGAGTTTAAAAATAATAGTAATTTCTTTAAAACTCACATGCAGATTCAATATGTCACTATTGCAGGTTTCATGGATACAATAGAAAAACGCACTGTTCCAGTTTAGAAGTGTGACTACACTTATCACAACCACAACCGATTCACAGAATGTGCTACTGCCAACACAGCAGTGACGAAAGGCAGCGTTACCACCCACAACAGTCATGTCACTCACTATTCCTGCCCGCGGGCAGTTCACAAGGTTCAATATTACAACAACAGCAGGTTCACGGAACACACTATCACGAGCGCACCAAATACTACACATGTGTTAGTCAGTCACCTGAGACTACACACTTAAAGCATATCAAATATTCACTTACCCATCTCTCCAAGTACGGGTTCTCAGTACGTTCCCTTAGCCAGCATCATGGCCAAGGGGGAAGGGTCTCCTTGCAGACTTTCAGAAGCTGCTCCCCCATCTCAGACTGAATTTGAGGGGTTTTTGTCTGATGTATGTGACAGGGGGCAGGACTGTGCCCTAGAGGACAATGCCACCTCCCCTGTTTGTCATTAGCAGTGTTCCTCCTTATCTTATGCCCTATCTGTTGCATATCTTTGTATTGTCTGAGCCCATTGACGTCAAATGGGGACCTTCTAGTTTGCCTTTATCTTACTGCTAGACAGCTGAACGGTGTCTTGATTGGGACTCAGGGCATATTGTTTGTTGAAGGAAGTCAAGGCCCAACCCAGTTTTCACTCCTTGAATTGTGCAGCACTGCCCTGTTCAGTCTTACAGGACAACTCAAGTCTGAACTATCTACACAGCTCTCCATGAGCTGTCTCTGCGGAGATGGGGCCTCAAGGCAATCCAAGGCTGAGTCGCTTTACAACCCCCCATGAGTCGCCTGATGTGCTAGACATTGCTGAAACCAGTTTGTGGAACTCTGAGCCAGAGGATCCTTACAGTAAGGGTACAAAATGTGGGGATACAATGAGAAAGGCAGACAAAAAGAAGAGCATGTGCGGCATTGTCTTCTACTTTGTGAAAGTGTCCATCTGGTCAGTGAATGCCACCAAAAGGAAATCTGCTTGGGTACAAGATATGAAAAATAATTAGGAAGCGATCGATAGTCAGATATACATCATAGGAAATATTCTGGAATGACTGCTCTGAAGCCTTTGCTTTCCCCAGTGAAATCGGTGGAAGATACATTGAAGGGTTTGTAATCACAGAAGTATGGAGAAAGGAACCTGCAACGAGACCGATATCTTTCTGATATGCTGTTTTGATGGTGGGTTTTTTGTTATTTTAAATAATTGTAAAATATATTTTGTAAAATTGGTACCTGGTAGTAAGAGCTTGAATGCAAAGTGTCTCTGCTTATTTTCCTCCAATTTTTCCTCTGAGACTGAAGCCTGGAATCAGATCACTGTGAGTGGACCTTTTTGGCTCATCTAGGCCTGCATTGCTTCATCTTCCTCCAAGTCTACTGACATTGATGGATTTTGAAGCAAGGACTAAGAATATATCAGGTATAGGTCAAATGTAATAATTTTCAGATATGTGATGTTTTAATGTGTAGAGCAGTTTTGGTGGTTGTTCTGGGTTTGTAGAAAACTTGTTTCAAAGAATAAATTTGAAAATAAATGGCTTGTTAAAGAAGTATCATCAATAAGGAATTCATTTATTCTGAAGATTCTGAGAATTTGTGGGTTTTAGGGATGTGGGTAGATTTCATACAGATGTCCATTCTGATATGTAGGTCACTCCAACTCATGTCTGAGCTGAGCAGGAGTTCTTGAGTATCACAGTAGGAGATACATCTATGCAGTGTAAGTGCCAACACACTAGCCAGTAGAGCACGTGTAAATACATTGGTTGCATGATGCCAGTAGGTACATGGCTGAAGATCACTAGCTCTAGTGCATGTTTTGGCCTATTTCAGAATGAAAAAAAAGTTATGCATAAAGTTGATGTAAGAAGTGGAGTAGAAATGCAACCATTTATTTAAAATTGTGTTCCCAGTTCTGTAGTGACAGAAGGTATTTCTTTCTCCTTAAAAGAGCACTTTGAGCAAAAGGAGGAGAGAATTGTTGATTTGTGTACAAACACTTCTTTTTTTGGGAGAACCACTCCATCCCTGAGATGTGCAGCTGAGTAAGCTGGGGGAAAGTCATGAGTCAGCTTAATCAAGAGAAGCAGAGACAGCAAGCAGTTTGGGGAGTCACACTGGCATTCAAGGTAACCTTTGCAGGTCTGGAAAAAAAGACTTAGAAAATGGTATGTAATTCTTCAAGGAAATCTGTGTGGACTTAAACTCATAGAATTGCCAATTTTAATCTAAGTGCAAGCTAGAAAATGACTGGTGAAACGATTTTTCTGTAGACAAGGACCAAAGACACTGGTGTTCAAACTGACCATGAATCTGCAAAATCATAATACAATGAAAAATTATAAGTTACCCTGGGATGTATAAATAATTATGTTGAATAAAACATCCTTGAAATAACCCTTCCTTTGTACTGAGCATACACATGATCTTGGGTGGTGCCCTTTGTCTCCAGGTCAAGGAAAATGTGTACAGATTGGAGGAAGTTCACATATGAGCAACAGGAACAAGGCTCAGAATATGTGGAATAACTTTTTGGCCAGTTCGGATCAGCTGTCCTGGCTGTGTCTCCTTCCACCTTCTTGGGTGTCCCCCGCCTTCTCCTTGGTAGGGCAGTGTGAGAAGCTGGAAAGTCCTTGACTGCTTGGTAACAACAAAAAACATCAGTGGGTTACCAACATTGCTCTCATCTTAAATCCAAACTGCAGCTCTACACCAGCTTCTAGAAAGAAAATGATCTCTACCCCTGATGAAACCAAGGCAGTGTGTTAAAAAAAAAAAGGTGCTTCAATACCTAGGCTCACCCTGGTATTCCAGGAGGAAACCAAAACAAAATCCTGGTAGAAGCTGTATCAGAATACTTTTGACCATGTGGAGAGGCTTGCCTGTTAAAGCCAGAAAAAAGATAAGAATGAAATCACAGGAGGATTACCTAAACGACTTCTTTAACCCCATGTGCTGGAGGAAGAAAGGAGGATAATTGATTGATGATGCAACTTCATTTATGCATTTTAAAAGGAAATAATGCTCTGTTAGATTCTTGCCTGCTTGCATTAAGCAGCAAATACTTACAGTCTCAAGATCTTAAGGGCTGCAATCTTCTGTGCAGAGGAAAGCATCGTTAGTTTAGAGATGAAAAGTAACAGATGTTCTCTCCTTTATGCACTAATCTTCCTGTATGTTCCAGAAAATTAGTTAAGAGGAGTGAGGTTGGGAGGGTGAGTTCTTTTCGTGCAGGAGAAGGTTCAAGAAAAATCACTTCAAATAGTTTCACTAAAAGTATTTGTCTCTTATGGATCAGTAACTTGCAGGCAGATAGCCTATCACTTTTCCAGAAAATCAACATCTTGTTTTAACAGTTCTCTATTACACAACATTTTTGTACCCATCTCCTCTTGTACTGTTCCCAAACTCTTATGGGCTATATTGAGTCAAAGCAATGTTTTCTCTGCTGCCAGACTATGTGCAAGTTCTACTGTGGCTTGGTTCTCATCTGGGATTTATTTTCATTCCACTTCTTCTGTGCACTTGATATGAAAGACTCACCTGAAGTTTATCTGAAGAAATCAGGCAACTCTGGGCTAACTTGGGTCTAATATATGTTTTCTCCTATAATATTTGATCTAATCATATACAGGTAGAGTATCACACTTCCAGTGGATCTACAGAGAGTTTTCTGAGTGAAGCTTTCATCTGTTTCCTGAGGTTCTGTCTGGGTTTAAAGTTTTGGGGGTTTCAGTGTGTTTTTTTTCTGTTTAGCTGTTTGGTTGGTTGTTGTTGATTTGTTTTGGCACTTTTACACGTGGCTTCTTCAAAGAGCCGTCCTTAAGATCCCCTCTGACATCCACTCAAAGTATACTCAAGTTTGCATTAAGAAATAGAAAACTGGCCAGAAGTTAGGAAACCTTGGGGCTGTATTTGCCATGTGAATGCCATGTCATTTGCAAGGAATCGCCAGTTGCTAAGGAAGTGCCAAAGGAGGAATTCTACGTCCCAATATTCTTTTTTTTTGTTCAAAATTAGTTATTAATGTAGGTAAAAAACACTTGACCCTGTGGCAGCGGGTCTGAGAGGACACTCAGGCCTTTCTCAGTCATGGTCTTGTCCTCAGAATTCTTTAGGGCAAGGCAGTATAAGGTTGTGTAAGTAGAGTTTCACGTTATTGTGCCATGGTAGTACATGGGAGATCAAGTGGCAGCTTGGAGGCAAAAACTTACACAGAGGTGTTTCAAACGTGGGGCAGGTTAATTGTGACCTTTCTGCTTTTGAAAAGCACTGCATGTTCAGAGTTTTGCTGTTGCCAGCTATGTCTTCATCAGGTTTACATTTATTTTGGGGTTGGAGGTCCATACGCTGTGTGTTTTGTTGTAAAACCTCAGTAGCAGTGAGGCTAACTTAATTCTTATATTGATGTACGTAGGCAAACTTAAATAGGACAGCAAGTAATCTGTCAGGTGCAGCATGACTGCAGTGAAATAACTTGCAGCATGAGCTATCTAGCGGGAAGTGTGTGCAGGTTATTGTGCTGATGCAGATGCCATGTTCAACAGTGGAGAATTGGTCCAGGCCTCTTCCATGAATAGTAACTATCCACCACCCATAAAAACAAGAAGGAAGAAAGCCCGTACGCATTTGGAACTCCCTTGAATTAATTGTTCCTACTTTGGGAAAGACTGTTTCTATGCTTGGAGTTTGACAAAGCTGGAGATAAAAATCTGAAAAGGGGGAAAGTGACAAATTTCCCTCAGCAAATTTGGAAACAGAAAGGAAAGTCACAAATAGATGACTTGCTTGTCTTGCCTGCTTGACAGAAATTCAAAAGCTACTTTGTAGAAAAACAGAGCAAATTTTCTGCTCTGTTTTAGTGTACACTTTTTTCGCCACCACCTTTCTGATTTTTCACTACCTGTGCAGGAATAATAATAAATGAGGGTGTGCAAGCTTCTGTGGTCACAGGAGTTTGTTCCTGTTTCTTTACATCTTGTCTGAACATGACCATGTGAATTTCATAAAAAATATGGTCATGATTTTAAAGCATCAACAGAGATACACTTTCTATGTTGCCTTTCTCCCGATTTTAATAAAGACAAGTAACAGGAGGGCTTGGTTAGTACATTGTTTTTGTGATGCTGCTAATGCTGACCTTGTTTCTTCAGTATCTTATATGATGAGGCATTGCCATCATGACCTTCAAAGTAGGGTTATAACATCTAGGTGCAGACGTCATGACTTGTGAATTAGTGTTGTGATGGCAAAGCTGGGTCTCAAGGGCCTTAGAAATGAAGTTGACTGAGACTCACTTTTCTTAAAAGAGCTGTTGTGGTGCACCATAGTCACCTTTGTTGCGGATTCTAATGAAGAGCATTTGCAATGATACATGATATAGCTTGCAAACATTTTGGAGGGGTGAAAGCCAAAGGCTGGTGTGGAGTTTCAGTTAAGTGATTTCATAAATTAACTTTAATGTGACCTGTAGTTGCTTTGCTAAATAATAGGTTAGCAAATGAATTTGAATATGTATTATCTGGAAGATGAAAGCTAATGTTAGTACCTGAATGGGACCTGGAAACCTGACAGGTTTTTATTGAACTCCAGTCTTCTTATCATATCCGGTGAATAATTCATGTCCTGAAGGTGGCTATGGCAGAGTGGCTACCTAAGCAGACATAAGACAAAGCCAGAGACATTTACCTCATCCCATTCTCACCCTAAAGTGTGTATTCAGTTCAAAACAAGACTCAGAAACTAATTTCCTTCAATGTTCAGTAATTCACAGCATCTTGATGCAGCCTTCCATTTTGGGGAGTGGACCATATCACTGTGCCAGAGAAGACATTGGGGGTGTGAGACAAAACATGCCCATGTTTGTAGTTGAGGGAAATATAGGTTCCTACACAGTGATCTTCTCATGAGCCCACTGATCAGGGTGTGCCAGGAGATTTCCCTCATGCATGTGATGTTATCCCATCCTAGGTAACAGACAGGTGAGAACAGATACAATGTGGACGTGGGAATTTGACATTTAATTCAACGTAATATCTATGTTTACAATTGTACATAGTTTATGCAGCTGTGGCCCCAAATTCTTGCAAGTTAACATAGCAGAGTGAACTAATCATAATCTGGGAACGTGATCAGAATAGGCCCATGGAAAGGATTGCCTTTTCCTTCTGTCCATGGAACACGATGACAAATGCTTCTACTAGGAATACTAAGCTGAGATCACAGAGTTTCTTTTTAGAGCATGCACAAGGCAGGAGGAGCCAGGTGTCTGGTTCTGATCCAGGTTTGACCTCACTTTGAAAAGCTATGAGGCTCAGTGGCCATTCTAGGCCAGTCTTTCAGCATGATGTGGTCTGTTGCAAATAACCTCCCACTTTCTGGAAATTACTTAGTGGAGAATTATTGAATTATTTTCTCAACGAAATCAAAGGAAAAAGAAAGCTGTTAAAATGCATAAATAATTGATTCCATTGCTTGAAAATACCCACTGAAACTGGTGCCATGACCAAGACCTATTTTTTATTCAGAAAGTAAAATGTCAAATTAAACACAATTCTATTGATACACCAAGAAAACGGTTCTTGGTATAATGCCAACATCAATAATTATAAAGGGGAGACAGCAGGCTAAAAGGCATGGCTGGCAGCAGTTTTAAAATATTTGTCCTTGGTGGGACTAGAGACTGATTTTGTTTAAATTTAGATTCCAAAGATAACTAACATCTCGAAGGGCATATCATAAAACTTGCTGGTTTATTTGTTGCAAATCAGAGCAAACAAGATAAAACAGAACACGCTTGTATTAGCTTTAAAATAATGTAACAATGCTGCAGCCAGATGAGTGTGTCAATTTAGTTCACAGTGGGTGAGGATTTAGCTTAATAGATCACAAGATGTGGGAACTGAAAGCAGTAATATGAATTTATGAAGGCCTACGTTTGCTTAACAGGTATTCCCCCAAAACAGTGCCAAGCAAAGTCTCAAAGGCTCTGTACTCAGTGCGAGCCTTTATGATGAATAAACACAGGTCTTTTAATCTGCTGCTGTTCTCTGGTGCTACCTCTGCAGAGAAATTGAAAACTCTTGATTTTTTTTCTGGTTGGGACTTACCAGTGGGTACATGCCTATGGAAACTATCGTTGGTGTTAAGGCACAACACTGGCATATCCAGGGGAGTTTTTTTGAGGCTTCTGCTGTGCAGGTCATCCTAACAGCACCTTCTATATCAAAACGCTTTTAATTTCTATGGTTACATTTGAGCATCATTCAGTTCTCAGTGGCGGGAGGAAGTCTTGCGGGACACAGTTCTGGGTGAGGAAAGATGGAGCATTGAGTAGATTTCTGGCATAATTGTTTGTGGGTGGTTTGTATGTGAGACTAGACTATCCTGTCTTTAAGGAAACCTCTGTTTTCAGATCTCTGTTTGTCAGTGTCTATAAACATGTGGTATGTGCTAGACAGTTCCACAAGATGAAGAAAATAAATTTAAATGGACAGATTCTGCCTCAGTTGTGGCTCCGACCCTTTTATGATTTATCTCGAAAAGGAAGCAGGTCCCGAGTGTGTAAGGCAGACAAAAGGTCTCCAAGCAAATATTAGCCATTAAAATCTATTGAGTGGAAGTCTGCTTGTGGTTTATCAAGTGGTCATACACTTAGACAGTTAAGGCAGAACCTATTGCCAGTGGGTGATCTAAACATTTTCTGGCAGATCCTGGGCTAAATCAATATGACTGAGGTTTGTGAAAGAAAAAATCCTGTTCGCTCATTCAACATCCTCTAACCTGTTGTGCATGAGCCATTGATGGATCGGAGCACAGACATGGGCTGAGCTGCACTGAACATCTATGAGTGGCCCAGATGAGAAATACCTGGAGCAACACAACTTGTCAAAAATAAGCAACAGAAAGTTTACTGAAAGTTCCTGCTGCTCCTACTGCTGTAGCCTGTTCTGTTCATAATACAGAGAGCATATTGCATGGGTAGAGAGCTCATCTCTAGGGCAGAGAGAATAATGGCTCTGGACACAGTGGCGATGGTGCATTCTTTGGAACCAAGCCTAACAGGAATGTGAGGTACACTGGAGGATATTTCCTAATCATTTTTTTATAGTTCTACACTCCAAAGTCATGCCCGCTCCAACGAATAAAATAAATAATAACTATTAGCCTTTTGGAGCTAGTACAAGCATGGTCTTCCATGCAGCATGATCTTCAAACTATATTTTGCCAGAATGTCTAGGAAATAAATTTCTACAACTCTTCCACAACTCCTCTTAGGAAGAACATGTCCAAGTGGGGATGCTTGGAGGAACTGATTGAGTACTAGCTCCACTATAAAATAGTTCCTTTAGAACTGATTTATCTCTACTTTGAAGGAGAAAGTTGTTGCTTATAAGAGTGCTGTGGGAGTGGTTTTAGTTTGTACCATGAAATACTGCTTTCATTAAAACATGTGCTGGATACAAACGTTCTCTCGTATCTTGCTGCTTCTCGGGCAACTGACAAAATACTAACTTGGCAAAAAATTTTCTACATCAAGCTGATGCCTACTCTAATCTAATGAAATATGTTATTTTGGAAACACTGAGTCTTTGTCAGAGAGATTTCATGTTATTGTCGTGCATGGGTCTAATCACCCACATTACATTGCAGGCTCAGCCCTTGAAGAAAAAAAA
This sequence comes from Gallinula chloropus, assembly GCF_964237585.1. Taxonomy (NCBI): domain Eukaryota; kingdom Metazoa; phylum Chordata; class Aves; order Gruiformes; family Rallidae; genus Gallinula; species Gallinula chloropus. The sequence continues at coordinate 67,853,986 of NC_140085.1, forward strand.
CATGAATTGCACCTCCCCTGCCGACTTGGCCTGTAGACTCCTTGCCAGACAATCTATTCCTTCTCTAGAATGTTTCTCGTGGTTCAAACTTCCTTGATACAAAGTGTAGTGATGTAGTTAAAAAAATAAAAATTCATCGAATTTCCTTTGGCTTTTCCCCTGACTATGATATAATTTTTATCATATAATACAATATATAATATCATAGAATATCATAGACTCTTAACTAGCAATCACCTGATCTAACATATTGTGCCGAAAGTTAAGAGATGAGTCTGATCTATCATCTGAAGCTCTAAGGATACTTTTTCAAGAGCACATGCTCAAAAAGTTATTTTAAAGTCAATTTTGATTCGAAATAGGAATGAAGAAATCAAACCAAGAAGCTTTTATGGTCTCATTTTAAATGAGCACTCTTAACTTCAGAGTGTGACAGCCTAAATACTGAAAAAATACAATGTATAATAACTTCCCAATAGTTAAATTTGAATTTGCAATACTTTTGTGTAACAAAAGCATTCTTATTTTTTCTGAAAACAATATATTGTCTACTTAGTACAACAGCTGCATAGTACCAGTGGAGATGCCACTATGTTTGATAAAGACCTTTTACCCATTCAGCTGCAATATTCTGTAATCTTTTACCTTCCATGGTGTGAAATTACTTTGCAAATGCGTAATTTTTTAGGAATTATTGAAGACTGTAATTTGATTGTGTTCTTTTCTAACCCCTATGTGAAAACTTGTTCCCTTCTATGTACCAGTAGAACTGCAGTTTCTCTTGAATTTTTTTAAATATCCATAGCATCGTGCCAGGTCACATCAAGTCATTCAGGCTTTCAAGACATAACATAAGCCTACACAATGTGACATGCTTGCTGCATCATGTCACAAATCTTCAGAGATATTATAGTTTTTCTAAAAATTAATGTGGAAGTTACCATGGCTACAAACCCTCTTTATTCTGTTCAGATTTGAAACATTTTTAAATATTGAGTAAACCACTCTTTCCTTTCCAGCATCAACACAGCAAGTGTTTCAGATGTACTTATTGTCAGCTTTTGCAGATGAAGAAATCCCCAGCATATTTCCATGCTTTTTTATCAGCTGTAACTTCTTTTCTTAGGGTAAATTAAAATGTGAAGAAAAGGATTTTTTTTTTTAATATTTTTGCTATGCAAGTATTATCTAAGAGGACTAGACAGAAGTGCTACGTAGCTGCTGTAGATCAGGATGACTCTGGTTTACACTTGTGGATGCAGTGGCCCGTGAAGGTCAAGGTGGGGGTTAGAAAAGCACAGTGTCTGGAGGAGGAGGCAGTGCCCCGAAAATGTCAGCTGTCATTCCTACTCAGCAGTTCTGAGTTTCATAATGGTTCTCTTTCTTTCCTTAATCACAGAGGCATTAACATGGGGCAGCTTGTCGGGAAACCCCACGCTCCATCCTCTGGGGAAACCCCACGCTCCATCCTCTGGTGAACAGCACGATGAAGCAGCTTCACTTCCCACTGTAACACTGGTGTGGATTTGCTGGTTTTGCCAGTGAAAGCATTTTACCTCCTTCTGCAGGCTCTAACGACGTTGCCTTGCAGTTGCCACAGTGAACAGAAAGGGGTAAAACAGTGCTAAATGTCAGCCTGTGAACCCAAAGGCTATTTGCCCTCCTGCCCGTGTGTACGGTACTCAGCTGCATGCAGGATTCAGCCTGCTTGTTTGAACGTGGCATTCCTCTAGTCCAGGCTCCTTCCTGTGACAGTGGCCAGCACTGGGGAGCCCTAAGGAAAACGAACACATTTTGAGGGAGAAGGATGTGGTTTATGATACCCTGTTTGTCTTCTGGCATTGAAATGTCAGCCTAGCACTTACCTGTGCTAAGGAGAGACCTTAAAGTGTGTGATTTTTTTTTTTTTTAAAGGAGAGAATCTCTTTTAGTTTCTCTTAGTTAGTATGCTGCTGTTTTCCCCTCTTGCTTCCTCACAGTTTCTTTTTATTTTCTCTTTTCTGAAGGCAGAGGTGTTTATTTCCAGTATTCTGGTGCCAGACTGTTACTTAAGGACTCTACACTAAAAAAAAAATAATAAAAAAATCCTGAAACCCACCTACCCCAGCAATTTGAAATTATTTGCTTTATTGTTAGGAAAATTGATAGGACTAATAGCTAGGAAAGTAGCAGCTGGCAGGATAGAAGAGCTTGAAGAAGTTTTAATAGAAAAACCTTCTATATTAGGAATCTTTTTTTTTTCTGTTCTTTCTCATTGTCATTATAAAAGTGGAAGAGATTTTAGTAATTAAAATGGTTTACAAAATTCTTCCCTCTCAAGCATGCATACAAATGCCGGTGATCTCGGATGAGATAAGCACACTATCTAGCCAACAGCAACTGCATCAGACTCACACAGTTTTATATACCAAGAGGCAGCGTGCAGTCTCTGAGCCCTGCAGCTCTCACTTAACTTTTTTGCAATGTATTTTTCCTGTGTATTTTATTTGGTTGTTCCTTTCTGTGGTTATTTTCTGCAAGTTCCTGTGACTAATCCATTTCTTAGGTGGCTCTTTTTGTAGTCCGTCCTCGTTCCCTGGATGAACGAGACTTTGTCTGAATCAGTGGGGGCCAATGGCATCTGAAAAGAAGGTCGATGAAAATGATGTAGCCAATTTAAAATGGCAGGGAGGGATAACCAATGCTCTGATTTTTCTCCCTCAGCAGTCTCCACACAGTGCATTTGAAGGGACCTTTTCCAGTGGGTTTCTGTTCTGTGCCAATTGCATCTCTTTGTAATCTATCACCTGAGGCTTTTTAGCTACTGTAATTTTTGCTATCCATTTCAGAGGGAACCCTAGTTGGGCCCAATTTAATGAAGGCTTTACTGGAATCTGATTCATTTCATTTCTTGTACCCGCTCTGTCTGAGTATGAAGGGATTTAAGGTAGTGTAATTCAAGTATCTGGGAACTGGAAAAAAAAAAAGACAAATGTTATTGTCCTCCATTAAATAGTTCTCTTTTTTTTTCTTTTTTTGTGAGCAAAACCTAATTCTGAAAAGAAAGAGCAGTAAGATATGAATTATCTTGTTAGACTGTAATCCTCGCTGTGGGGCAGCAGGAGACCCTCTTCCACACAGCAGCTCAGTTACTTCAGAGGGGTTACAGTTCCCTGTGAGGTGTGATACTGACTCATCTCCTCTGTGCAACGCTCTCACCTGTACAACATTATTGTGTGCAACTTAATGTATCGATAATGTGTCTGTTTCTGCATGTGTCTCTGTGAACATGTGGGTGGCATAATTGGGGGTTGGATAGGAAAAAGCCTTTGGGAATTTACCTTTGCTTGGTCATTTCCAGAATTCCAGAAATCATTTGGTTTTGCCTGTTGTCAGGTAGCAGCAAGGCTGCTCCATGAGAATAGGGAACCTGAGAGTCTTGGCAAGGCAGGGGTAGCATCCCTCACTGACTTTGCCACAATCCCACTGATCCAAACAGGAAGATCAGAGAGGACTCATGATGATCACCAAGATTCTTGGGTCAGCCAGCTAATTGGCTTGTATTGCCCTGACCAACTTGGTCCAGAGCATGCATCCCCAGGCTTATTGCCCCAGGATCTCCATGTGACCTCAGGTATGGGCACCCAGCTACGGATGCCTTTAGCTTGCTATAGGTGTGCCAGTACCCAGCCCTGTCCTGCTGAGTGGATTTTCAGGACTGACATTGGACTTGATTTGTTTACCTTGTCTGATGATCATAGGACCATCAAGGGAATGTGTTGCTGTTACACCCTTGCTCTGCTTACCCTGCTACCCTACTCAGGCCCTGTGGGACTACATTCTGTTCACTGGAGGCTCTGCATCTGCCCATATTGCGTTCACCCTTGGTTTCTGGCTTCATAGAGCAGCCTTGTTGCTGTTGCTCCTTGATACTTGGTGGGGTCTGGTTCAAGCCCCTTCTTCAGTCACTGCTGGGAGAGACAGGCAGGTGCTGAGGTGGTTCTGTTCTTCGGTGGGTTGGCACGGCACTCAATGGTGCCTGTATTCCTCCTGTCCCTGCCAAGGATACCTTGGAAGGCTGGGCCCCATGTGAGAGAGTATGAATAGAGTGTACAGAAATGAATTGGCAGGAAACCTAATGTGAGTGCTACAATGAACAGGTACATTGCTTTCAAGAGGATGAAAAGAAAAATGAAGAGAAAAGGATGAGGAGATCAAAAAGGTAGAATAGTCTGGAAAGGGAAGGTGTTGAGTGGAGCTGAACTGAAAACTTTACAAAGAGAACGCTCCACAAGAGCTGGAAGTTGCCAAGCAGCACAAGACTGAGAAAGTCCAAACACAGACATGATAGATGATAATAAACCTTTCTTGTGGTTGCTTCTATCATTGTGTATGAGCTCAGTGCCACTGTGCCTGTGTCCTCTCTCTGCAAATTTAACTTCCAGTCAAATGACACATGATTTATCCTGATGCCAGAGGAAGTACCACTTGTGTCCTTACTGCTCTTAGGAAGCCTTCCTTACTTTTCTTTGGTTTTGAATAAAATGTAATCCTGGTGTGAACTCTCACTCAGGAATGCTGCGGCTGCTGCTACGTCTACTTGTGCCACACAGTTGTACCAAAAGTGGGGTTGCTACCAGTGTGGGGTACACACAGCGCAGAAAGATTTGGTTTATTCCACATCTGTATAGAGATGGGGGCTAGCTGGTAATCCCACAAAGCTAGCCCCTTACACACAGAATTTACAACCTACTTATCTTTTTACAGGATTAGAAAATCCCACTAATTGGTTAGCAGTTAATTTACACTAATTGGTTAGCAATTACTGCATCATCTACTATTGGTCAAGCATATTCAAATTAGTATGCATTGAAGGTGTGGGGGAGGTCATTTATATAGACCTTTAATTGTGTAGGTGGTTGAGATGTCCTCCTGCTACCTTTACCTTTCCCCCAGTTTTTGTTGACTCCAGGCCTCTCTGGCAATGCCCCAGCTCTGGCACCTTCTGGTATGGGATGCTTCCTCTTTATCAGCCTTTCAGGTCTTCTCCAAGGGTACCTTTTAGCAAAGCAAGCTTCTTGTCAGTCCTTCAGCCCTTCAAAAGCAGAGCTGTGAGCAAAGGAAGTTAGTACATCTATCCCTAAACTAAACAGTATTGAAGCATTAACCCAAACAAATTTCTGTATCTGTGAAAATTTTACTTTACAGATACCAATGTCAGTCCTATGTTCTGAATCCCTAGCTGTGGATAAGATACACCAGTTCTCTGTGCTTTGGCTTTTTAGTGAGACAGATAGTCATCCTCTGCAGTAAGGTCAGTGTGAGATTGGAGGAATCCACATGCTCTGGCAGGTAGAAGGTGGTGGGAAAGGCTATCTTGAGTAAAATAATAGCTGGGCATTGGTATGGCTGTGCTTTTCCAGCATGATTTCTCACTGATCCTGGGGCTGCGCCATTCACAGGAAAGACATAGCCCAGCCCTCCAGTCTGTCTTCTTCTTTTCCATTAGGACAATGTGTTTCACCCATGGACTGGCCCATCTCAGAAACGTGTTTGGTTCACTTTTACCTTCAGTGAGGTTATACATGTTGATAATACAAAAAATAAGTAGCCCTGCCAGCGCTTTTTGACTACCTGGCAATAGCACACGGATGAGATTTTATTACTCTGCAGAGTGGTTCTCCTTAGGAGTAAAGTGCAAAGGGAATAAAAGCTTCACATTTCTCAAGAGGGTTCTAACACCTAAAGGCTCTGTTTTTCTAACATTCCACTGAATGACAACTGTACATTTCTGAATAAGAGCAATTTTAAAGGTGCAGCATTTGTTGCAAGGTGCTCTAAGTATGACAGTAGTGTTATGGATTATTCTGGCAGGCATTTGTCTCTAACCCCTTAATTAGCCAATGGTGTAGAAAGGGGATCATTTGGTAGGGCAGATTTGTGGTTCCAGGTTTCACAGGTTGAGTTTTGATTAGAAGCTAATCCCGGGTTATTGTGAAAACGGTGCTCTGCTTTCACCATGCTCTGAACCATGTTGTAAATCCACTGCTCCTCTAACAGTGACCAGGTAGCTTTGAGCTTTTCCTGGAGAGCTGATGACTGTGCTCTGGGGAGAGACTGAGTCACATCTGTAAAACTTTACTGGTGGGTGGTGTCTTCAGTCCCCATTAAGGTGAGTGGGAGCATCTGCTTCTCCCCTTTGTGAGAACGCCACCATGTAAAAGCAAGCTGCTGGTTAGTTGCTCTTTTGCTCAGCACTCGGTTGGCCACTAAGATCAGCAGGCAAATCCACTAACCATCTGAGAGATGGCTAAGGGTCTCATTTCCTTTGAAGCAATATGCTGCAAAAAGCTTGGATGTAGCTCTTGAGCAACCTTAAGGCAAGCGGATGCTTCTCTATCCGTGCAAATTGTCCCCTAGCCAGACAATCACAGTGGATTACAGCTACTGCACAGGAGCTGTTGAGTGGTTTATAACTAATATTAGTGTCTCCAGGGCAAGTGCTCCCTTTGAAGACATGAGACTGAGCCAAGGGAAGAAGTTAGGCTGAAGCAGCTTGCCACAAAATCAGGATGCTGCAAAAGTTTTTCTCCACCAGGGTTTGAATTCCTGGTCCTGACAAAAAGTCTAGCCCTTGTAACATTTTTTGCCTCTTTTATTTAAGAAATTTTTGCTGTGTTTTAAGTTTCCACACGGCTTCCCAACTTAAAAAAAAAAAAAAAAATAAATACAAGTATTACTTGTCTGCTAATACTTGCTTTTGGATATGTGAGGGCTGCTTCCACTGAAAACAGTGGAACAACATCTGTGCCTCTGATGTACTGATGCAGAGCACTTCGTGCAAACAAAAATAGCAGATGACAACAGCTGAATTATGCTGCTGAGTTCTTGCTTAGAAGTCAGACTCCTTCAGATGATTTAATGGTAGTGACAAAAGCTGTGTCAAATGATTTCCTTGTTTATCTGATAGCATCTAGATACGTCAGATATTAGAGCTCCATCATGCTAGGCTCGGTGCTTATATATGATAATAAATTGTTCTTGCCCCAGAGCTCTTGCTGCGTTGACGTACAGTGAGAGACAAACTGACAGGAGGACTGCACAGTAGCTGTGAACTGATTAAGATTATTATAATGAGCAGCAGCCATTGTACATACACCAGCTGTCTGTCCTATCTCTAGAAAGAATAGAAGAGGGGGTAAGTCTTAAAGAGATATGTTAAGAAATATATGGCAATGGATTTTCACATTATGGCTGGAAGCTTTTCCCTTACACAGAAGACAATACAAAATGAAAGATGAGCATGAAAAAAATCTAACAGTCAGTCGACAAAAGCAGGAATCAGTATCTGCTGTGTAACCCATAATTGAAGATTTATCTGTATTTCTTCCTTTTTGACCATAGTAAATTATTCTGGATCTCATTTTCTTTGTAACGTGTACATTCACCAAAAATACTTCAGCCAAGTAATTTCTAGCCTCTGGACTGTTTGTAAACTGGTAGCTTCTTTGCTTTGCTATTACTCCTAAATTGCATGCCATTTTTAGTCTTAATTACATAAGTGAAGGAGGTTAAATAGAACAGTAGACAGTCACTGACGAAACTTCCAGAGTGGCTTTTGTTATACAAAGTATTCTGAAGTGCATAAGATTGTCATTAATAAAGACCAAAGTGTCTGTATAACCAACTAAAAAAAATATTTGTGTTCTTCTAATCTCTGTGAGCTGATTAGAATCCTCCTCACCTTCTTTAATTTATGGAAAAATATATGTATATTTTGCTATCCAACTAGCAGGGCTTGTAGTAACTATATGTTTTCTCTAAATTGTGCACACATACCCTCTGTGCAAGGGGTCTCACAAAATGCTCATCTGTGTGTGGCACAAAAGTTAGTCTAGGATGATATCCTGTGTGAAGGTAAACAGACGTGAGGGGTCTGCTGTCACGTATTCTGGTCGTGTCCACCAGTCCCCTGTTCCTATAGTGATGTGACTGATGTGATGCCAGAGTTAAAGGTCTTGAGATACTTGGTTGCTTTGGTAACTACAGATTATTTTCATGCCAAAATACGTGGGCCGGCGGGGCAGTTCTGTGTTCTGCCACTAGCAAGTTTCTTTGCAATAAAAATAAACTCTGCTGCTAGTTAATCGAATAGATTAGTTTTTGCCTCTATTTTGAGGTTTTTTTTCAGGCCTCTGGCCAGACTAACTTTACCTTCTGGTGATGCTTATCTTCTGCAGTACTTTAGACAGGATAAATTCATTTGTTTGTTTGTTTCCTGTTTCTCAGATAAATTGGTAACTTACATTTCCCCCCTGTTAAATGGCAAAACAACTGCCCACTGTGATCTTTCCCTCCAGATTTCTAGAGGACAAAAGGCCTGTTGCGAGGTACCTAGAGCAGGGAGACAGCCTACTCCCACATGGTGCTTGCAGTGGCTCAGGGTAGCTGGAAAGTAGCTGCAAAGCATCTCCAAGCAGGGCTGGCAGGGCAGGCAGCCACACAGCGAGCCAGCCCTATTCCCCTGCATCACGTTTCCTCCAACGTTGCTAACAAACAAAAAAGCTCCCAAAGGCTTTTGGCCTGCGCTGAGTGCAGCTTCCTAGGGCAGAGGCTGCAGGCGTTCTCCGAGCTGCTCACTGGCTTGCTGCATGGTGGGTGAAGCCCCAAATGCTCTTGCATCAAACAGATCCTTGCAGCCAGGTCATGTCTCAGAACCAACCTCTCAGTGGGCAGCCGTGAGATTACACCCAGTGCTGCTGTGCAACAGGGATGTCCCTGGGGCAGGTGTATGTCCCAAATCATGCTTTTTGGTTGGTTGGTTTTCTTTAAGTGCTTTGCATCAGAGTTTCAGCTCCTGCCCTTCCTTCCCGTTCTTTCTCCTTTTGTTGTGGAAGTGGTATGGCTGGAGTACTCTGTTGGCACCCATGGCCAGTATTTTATAGGGTTTTTTCAGGGAAAAAGAACACATCTGGCTTCTTGAAAATGATACGGAGTCGTATGAACTGCAGATATTACAGGGAAGTTTTAGCTTTATCAGCTGTAGGAGAAAGTGAGATTCTGTGTTTTACGTCAGAGTATTTAGTGGAAAAAAGTGCTGTTCTCCCTCAACTCCTCCTGTTTGCTGTGTAAGCATGTGGAGAGCAAGAAGAGAGGGAGTGAGAGTGAGAATATTTGTGCTTGTGTGCATAAAAGCTAAGTTTAGCTCTCTGCTCTTCTTGATGAAGTATAGGAACAACCAAACATTGCATGAAAAATTACTAAGTTTATCATCATAATCATAATCATCACATCGTAGCTCCTCTCAAAGACATTCTAAGTACACGTATTTGTACCTTAGACTTTTTTAAAAGAATGAAGAAAGATCTGGAACCAATTTGTTTTCATTCTTCCTGGGATTGTAAACTGAATAAGACAAGGCCTCCTTTTGCCCCCTTTACTAATCTCAACAAGTGCTCAATGGAAAGTAGAGTCATGTTGCTAACAAACATCGTCGTGCCATGGCCCCAGACTCTTCTCCTTGTGTACTGACCCCATCTGTCCTGTAACAGCCCGCTTCTGAAATGGACTACAGGAAGCTGACAAATGGTGGGAAATTTTAACGCACTCTATTTCCTTCCACACACCTTTCATATGAGCACAGGGGCTTCCAAACGTCTTCAGGCTCAGGATCTTCTGCTGGAGCTTGTGAGGTCTGAGATGAGATATACGGCTTTTGATCCCCTCTGTGAGGTATCTTTGGAGCCTGGATAACTTGTACCTTAATCATTCGTTGTGTGCAACGGACAGGATTTGCATATGACATTTAAGAACTGTTTAGGTGAAGACTATTCAAAGGTGGGCAAAGGATGTTTTAATGGTCTACAGCAGAGGCTGTCATGGTCTTTGAAGACCTTGTAACTGGCTGACCCTTTGAAAGTCCTGTAAATATTCTTTGGACTGCAAAAGCATCTGGGCAAGAGACTGTTTGGTTCTGGAATTCTATGAAAAATCATGGCTTTGTATGAGGAGTATCTGTATGCCAAGCATGGTCAGGGAGGAAAGGGCTGTGAGCCGCCTGTGTTCGAATCAGCCTAGCACAGTGAGTGTGGGCGCTGCTTGTGCTTGTCTCTGCTATTGCACCTCACCTCACTCACCGAAAATGTGGACCATGGGTTTGCTGGGAGGTGCCCTTCAAAATGTGTTGTACAACTTTCCTTTCCTTAAGAAGGGTCAGTGCTAGTCCTAAGCAGCTTGGCTGTGGTCCTGTTAATTAAGTAGCTGTCACTGATTTAAAGGATGAATCACCAGGGGCTTCATTCATTGCTGGCTGAAAGCATCAAAGCAGTCAGTAAAGCTGCCAGGATGTGTTTATTCCTACATATTCCTACACTGTCCCCTACACGTGACAAGGTTTTGTGTGGGGCTGAGAGAAGTCTGGCTCCACAAAAGCTGACACGAAATGTCAATACCGCAGACCATTTCTGACATGCACGAGCTTATACTAATCCAACTTAAGGTTTATGCAGACCCAGTCATTCATAAGTCCATCAATCACACAGCCCCTCATGTGTGCTCTGAGCCCCTGGAACATGCAGGGCCATCTGTTGTTTTAATGGAGGATTAATTTCTAGGAAACTCCAGCATCTAGTATCAAAGCTGACATGCTTTTATCCATGTTTGGCCAATTTTTTTTTGGAATATTTTTATTCTGTGCAATAGTTGAATCTCACTCAAGATAAATAACGCACATGCTTATCTTGAGATCGGGCCAGCATGTGCAGTTTTCAGAGAAATCCTGTCAGGTTTGATAAATCCTGTAATTCCAGGTGAAGGCTTTGTCACCTGTTGTCCTGGTCCTGTGTGGAGACTGTCAGGTATTATGTCCTTCTGAGGAAGAAAAACAATGCAAAAGAGAGTTAATAAACCACAAAATTATGTCATAATGAAGCCAATTTATCAGATAAATCTATTTACTTTGTAACTATTATTTTTAGTAGTACATTAAAATATGTTTAGTGCTGAACATATGATGCTTATAAGAGAACAATGAGGAAGGCACTGTCAGTGTAAGGTAGGGGCATGCAAGTTCTTCAAATGGTGTGACAAACTCATTTTTAATTTTCCAAACCAGAGGAGATCTGGAAAAGATTAAAGTATCTGCACAAAGTGTTAAGGACATGTAAATAAAAACTGCAGTTGCTCTGAACTTCATTTGCAAAGTGCATTTGCTAGGGACTGTGAGCACTGCAGTTACCCAGTGAAATGTTGCAGAAATGGGGAAGGCTTCTACTCTCTCAACCTGTCTTCATAGGAGAGGTGCTCCAGCCCTTGGATCATCTTTGCAGCCCTCCTCTGGACACGCTCCAACAGGTCCATGACCTTCTTCTGTTGAGGGCTCCAAAGCTGGGCACAGTACTCCAGGTGAGGTCTCACCAGAGCAGAGTAGAGGGGCAGAATCACCTCTCGATCTGCTGGCCATACTTCTTTTGACACAGCCCAGGATGCAGTTGGCCTTCGGGGCTGCAGATGCACATCGGTGGCTCATGTCCAGCTTTTCATCCATGTGTACTCCCAAGTCCTTTTCCTCAGGGCTGCTTTCTAGCACATCATCTCCTGAGCAGTATCGATAGCAGGGACTGTCCTGACCCAGGTGCAGGACCCTGGACTTGGCTTTGTTGAACCTCATGACTTTCCCCTGAGCCCACTTCTTCAGCCTGTCCAGGTCCTTCTGGGTGGCATCCTGTCCCTCTGGCACATTAAGTCAACAATCATATTTGTAAGAAACTGTAAGTTAGAGAACAAAACAAAGCAAAAATACAAAAGGAGACAAATGATGTTGGAAAGGTACAAATTCTTAAATCATAAGAGGGCTTTTTAAAAATAGTGTTTAGGGTTGGTGTGGCAAGGTTTTGGAAGTGGTGGGGGCTTCAGGGGTAGTTTCTGTGAGAAGCTGCTAGAAGCTTCCTCTAGGTCTAACAGAACCAATACCAGCTGGCTCCAAGATGGACTCACTGCTGGCCAAGGCTGAGCCCATCAGCCATGGTGGTAGCACATCTGTGATAACATTTAAGAAGGAAAAAAGAAGAAAAAAAAAACCTCCTAGCAGTAGCTTTGTCAGCCAGAGAGGGGGGTGAGAAGATATGAGAAACTCTGCAGACACCAAGATCAGTGAAGGAGGGGGAGGAGATGCTCCAGGCACCAGAGCAGAAATTCCCTTCCAGCTGATGGTGAAGACCATGGTGAAGCAGGCTGTCAGGGTGCAGCTCCCATGAGTCTGTTCCTGAAAGTCTGCACATTGTGGCAGGGACCCACACCGGAGCCATTCATGAAGAACTGTAACCCATAGGAAGGACTCGTGTAAGAGAAGTTCATGGAGGACTGTCTCCCATGGGTAGCATGCCACATTGGAGGAGGGGAAGAGTGTGAGGAGTCCTCCTCCTGAGGAGGAAGGCGCAATGATGTGTGATGAACTGACTGCAACCCCCATTCTCCATCCTTCTGTGCTGCTGGGAGAAGGGGTTAGAGAAGTCAGGAGTGAAGATAAGCCTGGGAAGAAGGGAGGGGTGTGTGGGGGGGTGTTTTAAGATTTCGGTTTATTTCTCATTACTCTGTTTTGCTTGGGTAATAAATTAGATTATTTTAAATGATCTTTTTGTCTGTTTTGCCCATGACAGGAATTGGTGAGTGATCTCTCCTGCCCTTATCTTGATCCAGGAGCCTTCTGTAATATTTTCTCTCCCCTGTCCAGCTGAGGAGAGCAGTGGGCAACTGGCCTTCAGCCTGGGTCAACCCACCACAAATAGGATACAGGAACTTGTTAAATGGGCTTGATATGGGCAATAGCATAAATATTGCAGGTTGATATTTAAAATTGCAATTAAAGATGAGGTGTATTGTAGAAAGGATATTACATTCTATTTCTTAGGCCAATTTCTCTTAGTCATCAGGATAAATTATGATGTTTGTGCACAGAACAAGGTGAAGGTGAGTGTCCGGGAAGATTGCTCTACTGCAAAGTTGTAAAGCTCTCTGCACGCTTTCTGAAAAAAAGGTGACACACTGTCTGGAGCAGGATCTGCATCACCCTGACCCACCATGTCCCTTCAAATCTCATCTTTAGTAGTCCTTGGCCCATACAAATAGATTTGATCAGTGCCCTTCAGACCCTATGGTGCAGCCACAGTCTGCATAGCTGGCTTGTGCCAGAAATTCTGCTGGCAGAAAAGCCACTGGGGAGGTGGATAGAAGACTAAACATCCCTACTCTCATCCCCCACTGATTCTGGATCATGCTGGTATCGTTGGTATTGCTCTATGGTGCGGTCCAGCTGTTGCTGAAAGAAAACCTGTGCTGAGGCATATTGTCAGTGTGTCAGTCACATGTATCTTGTTGACTCCAAATTCATTTTAAAAAAACCCACCAACAAACCAAAAAAGAAACCCCATAAACCTGCCAAAAAACCTGAAAACCTGAACAAATCTTTGATTAAAAGGGCTGTTGGTTAGACTAGCCTGACCTATCTCCTCGATTTTAACCTACTGTAAGCAGCTTGCTTTCTCTGGTAACACAAAATCCTTCTGCAGCAGTCTATATTAAACCCAGATTCTGTCAAAATATGTGAAAAGTAGGTTAAATCTGATACAAATATCACTTGTTGATTTTTTTTTAATGGGCGGGTTTTGAAATAGGATGATTAATGCTGCTTGAATTAAATTAAAAAGGAGAGAGTGGGATGAGAAGAAACCAAATATCTGTAAATTGAGAATGGGAATGATGAGAAGGGATTTGCCTTGATCTTTAATCTCATCTTTTTTTAATATTCTTCCCAAACCTATAGAAACAATCTCTTTTATCACAAATGTATAGCTTGTTGTACTGAAGCACAAGCACGAAACCAATCTGGGATCGCGCTGACTGACCGTGCTTGTATGAAAGAAGGAAACCCTTAGGGATTACAACACCTATCTTGCCATGAAGTCCTAGGCCTCTGCGTTGGAATAAAGAAACATTTCATTTGTATTACCTTCTTTAATAATCTGCCCTCACATCCCCGTGGGTCGACTCACTCTTTTATGCTGGGTTTTTTACGCCATCCTGAGGCGCATGTAAGGGATGCGCGTGTGACTCTTTTGGCTTTCATTTTTTTAAGCCTTGTCTTGCTCAGTTCAGCGTTGCCCGTGGGGATCCGGGCATATGTGATCTCTCCAAGTTTATGGCTTGATTTCCTCCCAGATGCGCAAACTCTGTTCTGACTGACTGCGCTTTCAGAAGCTGCAGCCAGCTAGCCAGCTCTGGACTCGTGGTAGCTTAGTAACTCTGACCTTGGATTTGCTCAGGGACCTCACCGTGCTGCCTGGCTGTATCCTCTCCTGTCATTTGGGCAGATTCTGAGGGCTGTATAAAATAAAACTCATTAAATGCCAGTGTCCAAAAGCAGCAGCGTAGCCAGGCAATGACTGGAATGCTCTGAAAAGATCGAGCAAGCAGGAATATGACCAGTTTACATAAGCATGAAGGTCACCCAAAGATATTATGTCTTGTTGTACAGTAAGATATTAAAAGCATGATCCTTTCTCCCTCAACCCAGCACAGATATCATCCATGGAAGAGGATGCAAACAGAGCCTTTCCCTTGGACACTTGGAGTTTGCTGTGAACCAGAGATGGCTAAATTGGAAAACAATCTTGACCAGGTTGCTGATGGTGGCTGTTCCCAGAGATGGGATACCAGCCTACATGGGACAGTAGGTGAAGAAGAGGAAATGAAAGCTGGTTAAGACCTGCCACAGTCCCCCCTTAGCCATACATGTAGCCCCTCAAAGGGATTCCATGGGGATTCAAAGTGACTCCGTGGCTACAGCTGTAGTAAAGTCCAAGCCTTTCACTTTTCCCACCATTTGGAACAAAGCATGTTCCATGTGCATAATCTGCTGACTTTGGGGGGGGTTTCAACCCCCTCTTTGTCTTTGACCCTCCATGGGCAACCAGGACAAGGAAAGGAACGATGATAGGGTTATGTGAGAAAGGAAAGGTAGAGTGTATCCCTTTGAGATGGAGACCTGCGGGGCTACCCAGCATCCTTTCTGCTGTGCTGTCCGTGGTTTGAGGCCCCTTCCACACAGCACCCTGTTCAGAGGATCAGGCTGATGTGCAGTGTGTCTGCCCCTGAAAGGGCTCTCTGAAAGGTGGAGGGTCTTTCTGAAGCGTGGTCCCAGCTCTGCTGGATCTGAGCTCATAGCTGCTCCCTTCGCTGTGAAGGAGCCGGGCATCCCCTGCTGAGCAGCAGATGCCAGAGCTGTGGCAGGGCCTGGAGTGCAGGCTGTGCTGGAGTGCAGGCTGTGCTGGAGTGAGTGCAGGCTGTGCTGGAGTGCAGGCTGTGCGGAGGCTTGCTCAGGATTAGGAGCGGGTGACAGATGCACAAGAGGTGGCCTGAGGCTTTGGGGAGTGGCTGCCCAGGCATAAATACCACAGCAGCCGGTGCACACAACCTACACCGCAGGACTCGGGTGTCTGAGAGGTCAGGGGGATGTGGAAAGGGGAGGGAGTGGATTCAGGGTCTGCTTGGTTAAAGAGAGAGGAAGGTAGCAGAAGGGTTTTAGGAAGCTGATTTAGGGCTTTGGTTCAGGGAGAAAGAGGTGATGTAGCCATAGCGGGGTGCAATTCTGGTTTGGGAAAACGCAGTGGGCTCAAGACAGCATGTGAGGAAATAAGTCTTGAACTAAAGGCATGGAAGGATTTCTGTAGACATGTGAGGCTTTTGATTATATACATCCTGGATCACAGTTCCTAGCGATGCTGATGGCTTTGCTTTCACGGGTCCTGTCGCGCCCCGTGTCCCCGCGGAGCCTGCAGCCGGCTTGGGTATGGTGGGCAGCACAGCCCAGGGTGTCGCAGCTCCAGGGTCTGCAGATGCCGTCTAGCGCTAGCTGGGTGCGTGTGCCTTCGCGCCCGAAGCCTTCTAGCCAGCAAGCAGGAGGCCGGCCGGTGCGGGGCCCGCTGCAGCCGCGGACCGCCGGCGCCACCTCCCGGGAGCCGGCGGGAGGGAGGGACGGACCGACGGACTGAGGGCACCGTTTGCTCTGATGGGCTGCACAGGCATGGAGTACTTCCCCAACATCCCTTCCTGCCCACCGCCCCCCCGCTTCCCCCTACCTGGTCACCCCGGGGGGATTGCGTGCGTCCGAAGTTCAGCTCAGTGGAGCGCTGAGGCTGACTGAGGGCTCTGCCTCAGAAACGGATGAGAGGAGCAGAGCCCCTTCACTTGGCAAACACCTAGCGAAAGAAAACTCGTTTAAGGCAAGAACTGTAGCGCTGTGGAGAGATGCTCAGTGTCCTTCCTTCGCTGCCTGCTGGTGGGCTGCTGAATGTGCTGTAGGGTCCTCAAATCTGTGGAAACGATTGTTATTCCCAGAATAAGAACTGGAAGATGCCACTTGCTAGAATATTTATTTTGCTTCCTTTGCTTATTAATTTACTATAATTTAATATGCATTTCTTGGTGTTAGATTTTAAACAGTACTGTGCCAGGCTTTAAGTAGATGGAATAAAATTCTGGGTTTAAAAAACCTCCAGTCGCTCTTTGTGAACAGGCTTAATAAGCAGTACACTGCAGGCAAGTCGTTTATGTATGGCCATGTACTTTTCTTTTTACCTTTTTGGTTTTTTCCCTTTGTTGGAGGTTAAAGAGTCAAAAGAAATCTTCTGGTTTTCCTTGAAAAGTATTTTGTATTTTTTTTTTAGACATTGACTTTGGGCAGCTTCCTAAACTGAGAGTTCCAGGAGCCCCAAAGCACTGAGTTTTTCACTGAAAATGAAAACTGTTAGACTGGCTTGATTTATCAGTGTTTCAAACAAATAAACTTACAAGGATGTGGTGACTCAGCTGTTTTTCTTTCTTTCCTTCCTTTAAATCTTTCTTTTCCTAGCAACGAAAGTCTAAGGTTTAGTTTATAACCCTCTTATGCACTGTATATGAAGAACACACTTGTAAATATTGTACCATATATGGAAAAACAGTTTTGTTAATTCTAAGACCGGAACTTGTAATGTGCAGAGTTGAAAGCCTATGTAGTGCCTCTAACTGAACCATATGAATTAATAACCCATCAATTATCTCTTCTAGAACAGTAGTAGTGTCTTGAGGCATATCGCATGGCTGAACACTTACTATATAACCTTTCTGCAATGTGTGTATGTGTGAGTGTTTTATGAGTCATCTGAGGGAGCACAAATACAAGAAATCCACTGAGTAGAGAAAAAAAACCAGAAGATTGTTTTTCTAGTTGTGTTTTGGGTTTCTTTTTGTACAGCCAGCATACAAGGTAGGCACACAGACAGTTGAATCGAGCTGGCTGAGAGGGTGGGAAGAAAGACTGGGAGCACAAAGAGGTCAAGAGTCTCTTGTAGGGTAGTGTCCACAATACTAAGACTGAAAATTCAAAGACAGCATAGCTTTTATTTATACTGATTATACCTTTTATTTATACTCTATCAGCTGTTTTGGTACAGGAGAACTCCTTTTCTTGCAAGTCTTTCCACTTCTGCCCTCGGATCATTACAACACTGTTCATACTGCCTGTACTATAACATTCATCTCCATCCCTGTCTTTGGAGATGCTCTAGTTAGGGGAGGTTTATAAAGCTGTTGAAATGCAGACTATTGTGAAGGTCAGGTTTTGTCTATTAAGTCGAGTAGACGGAGTTCCCCACCAACATTTCATCGTGTGAGGTGAGATACAGCATCAAGTCAGCTTATTCTTGTTACAGCGTCAGGCAGGCATTTTTTGTTTCTCTCTGCTAGACACTGAAGGAGGGAAGTTTTGCAGAGGTTAATGATTTAAAGGTGCCAGGAATTACTTCCACAGAACAAAGGCCTTTTTTGAAAGGTGGAAACAGCAGAGAACTTGGAAGCTGTTAGTTACCAATATGGAGAGTTGACTGGGAAAGCTCACACTCTTCTAGACATCACAGGGACAGATTGAAAGGGGCTCTAATGGATGTTACAAGAATTGGCTTCAATTATCTCTCATAAAATTTGCAGTACGTTCTGTCAGAGCGAAGTCGTACTTCTTGACAGCGTATGAGACTGCTGCACTTCTGACTGGAATTTGGATACTTGCCACAGCCTGTTAAGCAAAGCAGCACACTCCAGTACCTTTGTCAAGCTTGTCTTTTCATTTAGCTAAGATTTTAATTTAAAAAAAAAGAGAGGTAAAATTCGTGTGTGACTGTATTTTTAAATAGATTGCATTAAGCAGAAGTAACTGGAGCTCTGAAGTGCTTCAAATTCTGCACATGCAGCTTGGCATCTTCAGTGGGGAGTGATGGGCTGTGGCTCCCTGGACACGGAGAGAGGCTGGTATGGTGGAACCTAAGCACCCAGTGATTTCACCCTAAGGTGATTTAGTGACTGAATGCAATACAGAAAACTCATCTGTGGAGAATCCCTACTTGGTGAAACCTATAAAAAGCAGCTTTCAAAGTAGAATTCCAAGAAAACAACAAAAATTATAATCCCCCAGTTACATGGGATGCAATGTGAATAACAAAGTTTTCCTAATTTTTGACAAATGAATATGTAATTTTTTGCTTCTTTCTAATTCTTAATCTGCCCTGTAACATTTCTACGGCACCTGTCATGACAATTCATAAAAATAAGCACTTGTATTTCTTGCCCATTTGGCTTGGCAACATTGCACTGTAGAGAACATTTGCTGATCTCCTTCTTTATTTCTGAAAAATGCTGATTTAAGAACTTCAACTTGTTTCAGAAAAGTTTAGCTCCAGAAAAAGCTCAGATACAAATCTATTTATGAGGAAAAAACTTGAAGATGATCTGTACTATGACAATAGTTTTGAGGCTTTATTTTTTCCCCTGCTTAAAAACAATTTGCACAGCTTTTTTTCCAAGTTAAAACACAAATTTATTTATTTTTTTTTAATCTGTAGATTGAAATTGAATACTTAATTTCTTGAAAAAAGATGTATTTTTTTTCCCTGTAAAATATCACCTTTCTTGAGATCTCTGGAATTTTATCCTAATTTGTGGGGAAAAAACCCAAAATCAAACCAAACCAAACCAAAAGACCATGTCAAAACTATTAGTAAAATAGAAATAATTTCCCAGCTGGAGCCATGGGTGCCTGAGTCTATTGGCCTAGATTTTTGCATTATAGCTGGAAGTTGTGTACTGAAGACTGTAGATGAAGTAATAGTTTTTCCATATTTAGAAGAGAACTCTGATTTGAGTTCCTCTTATTCCAGGATGTTGTCCTCCCAAAAAGGATGCTGTATGAGGTCTTCAGTGGGTGACTGCTTATACTTGTTCCATGTTCAGCCTGAGTGATCTGAACTGAAGCATCATCTTAAACTCTTACACAATTCTGCAAGACATTCAGATGAAATGACTTGAATGATTATTTTTTTACTAGCTCTGCTGCCCTGACGATCATGATGGGAGCAAGAGTTTAAGGCATCGAGGAGGTTAAAGGCATCAGAAGTCATCTTGTCCTCTGTATGAGAAGAAAGATAATCCTTTGGAGATATATATGGTATCTATTAATAACAAAAGTCTCAAGTTCACTCACGGTAGAGATATTCTAGGTACGACAGTTACACCAATGCCCATGTGCTTTGTTGTTCTTGCAGGTTGGGCTTGTTGGAAAGGGTATGGATGTTTGGTCATTGACCACAACTCTTTGAGTACAACCATACAGACAATTCCTTATCCAGTGAGTGATCCATCCATCAAATACATGTGTCCCCAATGTCATGTAGGACAGTATCATATGCTTTGCACAAGTCCAGGTAGATGATGTCTGTCACTCTTCCCTTATCCACTGGCAGTGTAATCCCATGCTAGAATGCCACCATATGTTAGGCATGATTTGCCCTGAGTGAAGCTATGCTGGCCATCCCAAATCACCTCCTTATTTTCTGTGTGCCTAGGCATAGTTTCCAGCAGTATCTGCTCCGTGATCTTGCCAGGCACAGAGGGGGCACTCACCAGTCTGTAGTTCTCTGGCTCTTCTTTTTTTTTCCCTTTTTAAAGACAAAGGTTATGTTTTCACTTTTCTTGTCAGTGTGAACTTCACAAGACTAACATGACTTCTCAGGTATGATGGAGAGTGTCCTAACCACTTCATCCACCAGTTCCCCCCGGGAGCCAAGGATGCATCTCATTAGATCCCATGGACTTGGACACCTTCAGGTTCCTTAGATGTTCTTGAACTTGACTTTCCCCAACAGTATGTGATTCTTCATTCTTCCAGTCCCTGCCTTTGCCTTCCGTATCCTGAGCACTGTGATTAGAGCCCTTGCTGGTGGAGGCTGAAGCAAAAAATGTGTTTGGTACCTCAGCCTTCTCCATGTCCTGGGTAACCAAGTCTTCTGTTTCATTTCAGAGGGGGCCCACATTTTCCCTAGTCTTCCTTTTATTGCAAACCTACTTATAGAAGCTTGTATTGTTGTCCTTGGTGTCCCTGGCCAGATTTAATTTTATCAGGGCTTTAGCTTTCAATAAGGTTGCACTGAGGCCTATGAAAAAGCATTACTCCCTCCACATGCCACTAGTGTGAAATCTTAGACATGCATCAGACAGGCAAGATGAGATTTCCTTGTTTTCCTACCACACAGAACGGATGTTCAAAGGCCCTCTTCTTGCTTGTTACCTGGAGATTCTGTCCTGTGTGGGTGACTTGAACAGACCCAGCAGTGATAAAGATCTGATCTAACAAGATTGTTGAGCGGGACACTGGGATTTGGAGTATGGTAAATAATAGGGTGAACGGGTAAGTGATCACTGGAGCATGAAATGAAATGGGTTCCTGTTGTGCTGCTTTGCTATGCTCATTTATACATGTGACTATGTGGAAATTTTCCTGTTTCCATTCCCCTCTTTTTTTTTTTTTTTTGTGGTCTCAGTATTGGTGGCTCTATGCTTCTATGAATTTGAATGTTTCTGAGTGGAGAAAATGCAGAGTCAGTGCTGAGCAGCACAGTGGGGCATTTTTTTCTTACGACCTGAAATAAAAGCATGGCTTAAGGAAGGAGCTTGGGGTTCTTGGTTTTCTTTTGAAGAGATATCTAATTGGCAAAGTCTGAAAATGAGCAAGCCCTTATGATCCTTTCCCATCTGTTCACCTGCATGTGCTGATGCTTTTATTTTTGAACCATGAAGTACCTCTCTCTTCTCTCTGGGTACCTCTGAGCACAATGAGTGCTGGTCAGTGGTGATAATTCCACAGTTCTGCAATAATCCAGAAAGCCCGCAGTCAATAAGTAGTGTCTCCCCCAGACTTCAGAAATATTTCAGTGTCCTTGAGATTCTCCTTTGCTTTTTCTTCTGCTTTAGCTAATATTTATTTTTATTTCTGATTCTTTTTTGCAGCTGCCAAGAGAAGTCTATGCAGCCTTGAGTCTTGGAAATCAGATGTTGGTGTTATGAGTCCTATTTTTGCTCTTAATACTGGCAGGGCACCCACAGGCACTCAGAGATGGCTTGAGTTGTTCTGTCCCTGTTTGTCGTGTCTGTGTGCTAAACAGAATAACTCTTCCTCTTGACTAGCTTTCCTGTTTATAATTTTTTCATGTTTTCAAATGACTTATCTTTTTTCTGGATTTGAGCCACTCGATAATAATTAGCAAAGCAAATGGTGGGCAGTTACACTCAGTCTTCACTTATGCTCCTTTGGCTCTAAGGAGATCTGACGTAAATATAAATAACAGAATTACAGTAATCTATTTATGGACAATGTTCCTAGTCCTGCTGAGGCTTTCCCAGCGGGAGTAGGAAGGAGGGTCAGTGCCATCCATGCTATGAAGAAGTAGCACTGTCCTATTATTGTGGTTGCAATATCAGTCTGTATGGAGTTCCTGTTTTCTCTTGCTGCAGAAGGAGTGGCCTCATGGGTTAATGGAGGTGATTTGTAAATCTCTGTTAAATTGCTGTGTTGTTTTTTTGTTATTTTGGGTTTTTTTTGCCAAATACCCACTGTGGATGGGCATGTCATACTGAAAAAGGCTGAATGTCTCCTTGCAGTCACTTTCTTCTGTGCCCCACCAGTAGCAGGACATTTCAGGCTCCCCATGTTTTAAATGCAGTACATCTAAGAGTAGGTAGACCTGAATTTTCCTGAAAATAAATGTGGACATAATTAAAAATTCTGAGTTTGTAGGGATTTAAGTTTTTTTCCCCATTGGCCTCAAGGACTTAGGCCCTCAGTGATGCAGCAGGGATGGGCAGATGTATTACAAATACCTTTTCAAATCTCCTGAGCTTTTGCTCAGCATGAAGCTGCCTTGAGAAGGGAGAGCGAGATGAAGAGGCAAACCAGTGGCTTTCCTGCTCTGTAGCAGTGGTAGCAGAAGCCTACACTATAGGCAGGAGGTTGCCATGACCCTGTCATTTTCCCCTGGCATTGCATGGTGGCTTTTGCTACTGAACTCCTTTTGGGGTGACATCCAGTCATCAATACTCAGTGTCTGGCTGTTTGATATATCTGCCTGCTAGATATATTGAATTGCTTTTATTGTTATTAAAATTAGAATAATTGTTTCCAACAGGATGCTAACCAGATGTCCTCATTTAATCAGAACAGATCCCTTTTTTTTCTGTATAATATCCAGCTGTCCTACCACTTTTCAGAGCAGGCCCATTAATCTCAGCTTTCTTTGTGCTGATATTCCTGAAAGCTGTCAAGAATTCCTCACTAATAATTGCATCTCTGATACTTTCATCAGGAGTAAAATATGACTTGAAGCTCTAGGAAATACTGTTAGTACTCTTTTATAAGCAAGGGAACTCTTATCCTTTTTGCAAGTGAATGCTCCCATCCTGTCCCCAGTGTAAAGTATTTTTAAAAGAGTTCATTATGAAAGTAATTTTGGATTATCTTTGATTTAGTTTGTGCACTGTTTTCTGAGACGATAGGAAGCAGTTGGAATGTAGTCTGACTGAATGTGTGCAGGAGAAAAAAATACACATTTTTACATAGTGGAGGGCTAGAAGACTGGACAGGGAGCTGACTTGATCTTGGCGTTATGGGAAGGGAAGTTTTCCTTAAGAATAGTAGCCACTGTTGAAAATGAGACTGATCCACAGACTCTGAGTAGCATGGAAACTAACTCTTTGTCTCTGCTAACAGCATAAACAGCACAATTAAATTGGGAGGATGCTTGGAGTTATTTTTATTCTGGTCATAAGACCCTGGTACGTTTTGTAATTACTTTGAGATTAAGTATATTTTAATATTTGGTGCATCTGTTTTCACCAGATTGGAATAAAGTACTTTAGGATAAACTGTGCTTTCCACTTTCGGTGTGGTTTTAATTGAAATGGTGTATTTAATGAACAGAAGTTCTTGGTGCACATAAGAGTTCAGTCTGAAAAGGTGAAGAATGGTCTATATAATCATGGGCAGTTACCCATATGGGCACTTCGTGTCCCACAGAAATCTGCCACTCTGCTCAGATATTTATTGTCCGCTATAATTACGTCAAATCTTTAAATCCTTTCAGATGTTATTTAGATGCTCTGGGGGCTCATGGTTGTTGTTTTCAAAAATTGTCCCAGGGTGTCTAATTTCCATTTGGCAAGATAGTCATGGTAGGCACAATCTGGATTAGATTTAAAGTCTCGGGTGACTTCCCACAGCAGCACCTTATTTATGCATATCTACTTGACTGGGAAAGTATGTTCTGATATACGGGTAGATGATAAAGTTCATTATCTATGTTGTTTGCAGTGCTCAGTAAAAGCAGTTAAACAGTTAATGAAAAGAAGCCCTAATTCATTAGGACTGTTGTTGACCTGGTGCTTTTGATTCAATCCAACACAACAGAAGTCCAAGGAGATTCCTGACAGTGACAGCAATTTGAGCAAGATAGTGAATTTTTTGGACTTACAGAGTACATTACAACAGGCATATGTGGCCATAATGGTCTGCTCACCAGAGACATCCAGCTCTTTGGCCAGAGAACAGGGTAAATGCAGTAAACTTCAATGTACAAGATAAGAAGGGAAACTGAAGCCTTTTTCACCACAGAAGGGAGAGAACTGTTGTTCCAGAAAACTATTCTAAACAAAGTAATCAGTGTGCATTGGGGAAAATGAGTGGACAAAAATTAAAAAAAGAACCTTTCATTAACAATGTGCAACAAAGGCAAGGGAGGGGTGTTGTCTCATGTACAAGGAGTCAGTCATGGTATATTTTAATCAGCCAGCAATAGATCCTTTCATACCTAAAAATAAAGTTCTGTGTGTCTCATCCAAAACCCATAGAAGTAAATGAAATTATTTTAATTGACCTTTGATTTGGCAGCCATAAATAGATTATTTTTCTCTTTCTCCCCTTCTGCTGGAAAAGAAGAGGACAATTTGGGTTTCGTAACTCTTTGAGCCAAGCTGCTGAAAGGGCGAGTCTAATGAGAGTTATGCACAGATCGCTCTTCTCTCCCATTCTTGGGAGACACAGTACAGCTCGTGGTGAGGTGAGCTGAGAAGGGGTGAATTGTAGGAACAGCAGACTCCAACATGCCTAAGCATGAGGAAAAGAAAAGGAAGACTTGTTTTATACAGAAAACATCAATTGGGATATCTCTGGTGTCACTGGTGGGAGTGAAGAGAGTTGATTTTTTTTTAAGGGAGGAAAGGAATGAGTCTTCAGATGCCTGCTTTGGATTTCTTGATAACATGTGCTAGGAAGCTATGCTCAGCAGTGAGCCTTGGGCTTCTGGTTGAGCAGTAAGATCTCTTAGAAAGCTACTTCCTTAATTTCAAAGCAGCATATGTTTAAATGACAGAAAGTGTAAAGTGTCTGACTGACTGACCACCATTTATGCAATTCTTCATGGAAGAACCTGTCTCTCAGTATATTTACAGAAGCCTGTCCACTATGGAATAAATGTTCCTCACTGTTGCTGTATTGTATTATTACACTTCACTGTACTAAAAATCCATGCAATAACTTTAGTGCCTATGTACTAACAGGCTTAGGGCATGCGATAGCTTGAGAAAAGGACAGATCCTATACTGAGTTCTGAACAGGATATTGGCAATCTTTCTGCTTGAAGATAGAGCTGGTCCTCCCATGTCCCTGGAGACTTTATGTATGTGGTAGGCTAACTCCTCCTATAAGAGGTGCCTGGAAAGCTTTAGGATCTACACACTAGTTTGTTTAACATTTCAGTCCAGTCATTGAGTTTTTCCCTCCAGAAATACTCAGCCAGTGTTGGGAACCAGACCCCTGGTACCCCACCCTATCTCCCACAAATAGAAAATATCTCCAGTTGGGCCTGAATTATTATCTGACCATGCTGTTGTATTTGTCTTTAAAATGATTGCTGAACTGTTATACTGACACCTCTTCACTTTTTTGATGCCCCAAGAACCCTTGTTAACTCTAGAGCTTTGGTTGGGTTGGTTTTTTTCACACCTTGCTGTTTCTTCTCTAATTGCTTTCTCCTGAAGAGAACAAAAAACTAAGACATGCAGCTGAGTCAAAACAGCCAGAGCAGGTGTGGTAGTATGATAACCTTCTTCTTTGAAGAACAGGAGATTTTGGATAAAAAAGAAGACGCATTGTAACTTTCTATATGCAACAACAGCAGTAGTAATGATAGTTCATGAAGCAACAATTATTATGACTGGAACAACTAGTTCAGGCTGAGTAAATAATTAATGTCTATTTTTCCATATTAAAAATTGATATTTTTATTTTAAATTTTTAAAATTGATTTGTAAAATCCTTGGAATTTGGAGGACTAAGAGCAATGTACCCCAAAACCCCTTCTTCTTCAAGACAGGAGGCACCAGGAATTCCTTGTGGTGAATGCCCAGAGTATAACAACAGAGCAGCTTTGGCTGAGTGATGAGGGATTTCCAAGGAAACCGAGGGAGGTACATGCTATACTGCCTCAAAGAGTTAGCAGGACTTGATTGCTCAAAAGCTTTTATGAAAATCTTAAGGTAAATTTATTAATAAATTATTATATAAAACCTTGGGCATTAGTGTGACTCTTCCCAGTCTCTGGTTTTGGCTTCATATTCGGAAAATTTTTTACAACTTCCTGTGTACGAATCAATTCACTAGTTATTCCTAGAATTAATCAGGGATTGCTTTTGCTAGGCATGAATTCAGCTTTCATTCCTACTCTCACTTTCTAAAGTTTCTTACCACTATCTTAGACATAGTTTGGACTATAGGTTTCTGTGAATCCAAATCAAAATTTTGGCTTGTACAGATCTTCTTTTATGGGGTGCATTGGAGGGTGGTGAGGAAAGGCAAGTGTAAGATGTACCTTGGATAACAGAAACCTGGAAGAGGCCTGAGAAGTGTTTCTAGATCATAGTTTCACATTTTATTGTAGCTACCATTGCTCTTTCACAAGAGTACACGCTGTGTAAAATGTATGGGACCTGTTCTCTGTCTCATGGAAAAGGGCACAGCACAGCTCACATCCATGCAACTAGGTTTTCTTCCTTCACAAAACAGATTGAAAAGATTGCAGGCTGCCTACTGGGAACTCTTCTTATCACATGCCGTTCCCAGGCACTGTGTGGGAGAAAGCACGCTAACAGCTTAAATAGCACGGATCGTATTGGAAGCCATGTCCTGGCCTGCTTTTATCTACAAATACAGACTTAGCCATGCACAGTGGTGCTCAGGAATGGCTGTGTTATTTGAATGAATTATATGAAGTGTATACTTCAACAAAGCTATGTCAATGCAAAGCAGTGCTGGACTGTTTCCTCCCTTTATCCCTACAAAGGAAGTTCAGAGGACTGACCATCATCTCCTGCCAAATGCTGATGCTAAAGGATTCATCCTCTCAAGAAGATAATAGAAACCTGCCAATATGACACCCATTTGCAAGAAAGGCTGGAACTACAGGCCTGTCAGCCTGGCCTTGATACCAGGGAAGATTATGAAGCAGTTCATCTTGAGCATGCTCACATGGCACGTGCAGGACAATCAGCCCCAGTCAGCATTGATTACCTGAAAGGAGGTTGTACTGAGGTGGCTGTTGGTCTCCCAAGTAACTAGAGAAAGGAGAAGAGGAAATGGCCTCAAGTTGCATCAGGGAAGACTTAGATTGGATATTACGAAAAATTTCTTCACTGAAAGAGTGGTCAGGCACTGGAACAGGTTGCCCAGAGAAGTGGTGGAGCCACCATTCCTGGGGGTGTTCCAAAAATGTGTGGATATCCCATTTTAGGACATGATTTAGTAGACCTGGTGGTATTGGGTTGAAAGTTGAACTTGACCTTAGAGGCCTTTCCCAATCTCAAAGATTCTATAATTCTGTTCTGTGATTCTATGAAGTTCAACAACTACTTGATATGTGAACCCCAAATTGTGGTTCTCTTTGTTTACTCTGAGAGGATCTACTTGATAGGATTTTCAAGTTCATGGTTAACTTCAGGCATACAGCTTCCCATGAGCCAGTCATGCTCATGCTCAGAGATAAGTACTTAGACCACAGTTCATCAAGCTATTAAAATAAGATTACCAGTCTGAATGAAGACAGCAAGAAGAGTCCTGCAGGTAGCCATGTCCTTTGATAGAAACAAACCAGAAATGTGATTTATCTCATGCCCTGATTCTTTCCATATACTTATGCTCCGATTCTGTCTATTCTAACCCTGAAAGCAGGGATTTGCTCATTAATACCAAATTAATATTTCTTTGGCAGCATACCAGTCTCCCAGCATAGCTTTGGAAGATACAGATGGTTACTTGCAGTATGGAGGAAAGATCCAGAAGGTACTGGTTTTCCTTCATGGTGCTTCTCTTTGGGGAGGGGGAGGAGTTTGAGAGGGAAAAATATCTTATTTTGCCACAAAATGAAAATAGTATTTGAAGGTTTATTTAGATATTTCTCATGAAAAGGAATTGTTTCAAATTTTCAGCATTTATTTGAAATTGTAGAACAGATACTTGATGTCCTACTGCGCTACTCTTGTTTAGGAGAAGCTGAATTAATGACGTAGCTTTTTTATATCAGTGCCCAGCATTTTAGCAGAAACACTCTGTGCTGTGAAGCTTATTATTAATTTGTATTTTTTTAGTAATGCAATTTTTCTTTGTTACAAAGGAAGGAATAATTAGGCCTTGAGAAGGGTATTCTAGTACAGTTGAAATGGATTATCAAGATCTAGCCTCACATGACTTTTTTTTTTCCTCTCATCAAACGCCATGCCACCTGCTCAGAAAGCCTTGTTTGTTGTTGAGCTGTCTGGGTCTACAGAAGTTTGTTTTGCCTGCCATTTACATAATGCTTGAATCACCCTTCTTTTCACATGCAATAAAAGCGGGCTGTGAGCACTCAATAGTTTGATCTGGTCTTGATACTGCCCAGCTCCACTTTCCTGGCTCTGTTAGTATACTGTAACTGCCTTAGTGTACTATAACTCTGGTGATAATGCTCAGGAAACAAGATCAAAGCAAGACTTCTTCTTCCAGTGAGAGAAATCTGTGTTAGTAGTCAAAGAGTCACTTTGAGAAGCTGTAAGATCTAGTACTAATTTGTTACACTACCTTAAGCATGCAGCCTTTGGTTTTCATATCTCCATCTGCCAAGGTAACACTTCACAGGGGTGTGATAACGAGTGCAGAGATCTTAATGACTTCATGCGGTAGGTGCTATGGGAGGCCACCATTTCATGATTAAAGGGGTGGGTGAGAATCATGTAATTCTAATGTAAAACTAACTTATAAATACACAAGACTGAAGATGTCCGTAACACTTGCAGGCTTTTTGTGATATGGAGCCGAACCTTTTGAACTGCAGCCAGCATTGCTGGTCATGCTCCTGATATGCCTCCTAGCTGATTCCATGGAGATTTCCTTGCATTTTGTACAGAATGCCTCCCCTCAGATGGTGTTTCACATTCTCATGACTTCAGTCTGCCTGTTCTGAAATACCAGCATGCCTGCTGGTCACTCCTATATGCTCTAGTGACTCAGAAATGCTGTTCTCTGGCTGGTGTGGGATTTCCTTCTGTTTCTCAAGGATACAGTGTCAGCTTAGGTGTCCTGAGTTTACGTGTCCTGAAAGCCTATTTCCTCATCACTTATCAAGCCACATCTGCTTTTTCTCCACCTCCTACTTCAGCCCTTCTGTGTCTGTTTTGTGATGTTGTTAGTTTTCCAGCGCCTTGAACAGTTCATATATGGGATTTGTTTGTAGCTGAGGCAAAGGTACTTGAAGAAGAAGGGAAAAGTTATATTCGTGAAATTACAGACACTCCCTAAGCAAACAAAAAAAATTACTCATTATTCTCCTTTTTCTGCAGTTTTGGGCTGGGAAGGTTGGTGCTCTTTATTCAATCAGAAACTGATTTTTCAGACCTTTAGCAGTAAATTTAGAATATATGATTGCATGTGATGTACTGGTATTTTCCTGCTGAAAAGACTAAGCTCTCTGCAACAATTTTTGCTCTCTCTCAACTTCACAGCCCTCAGGAAGTTCTAACAGTGGAAGGGAGGTGATTTGTGTAGAGCCTCATGGTTCACACTGGGCAGAATCTTGCCCATAACTGCAATAACCCTTTTCCTATAGTCCCTCACCTTTGAATGGAGACTGGATTGACATCGGCCATGAGGAGATGGCCTTGAATGTTTTGGGTGATGAAAAGCTCAACATGAGCCAGAAGTGTGAGCTTGCAGTCCAGAAATCCAACCATATCCTAGGCTGCATCAAACACAGCATGCCCAGGAGGTTGAAGGAGGTGATTCATGCCCTCTACTCTGCCCTAGTGAGATCTCACCTGAGTATTATGTCCAGCTCTGGGGTCCCCAGTACAAGAAAGATCTGCACCTGTTGCAGCAAGACCAGAGGAGGGCCACAAAGATGATAAGAGGGCTGGAGCACCTCTCCTATGAAGGCAGGCTGAGAGAGTTGGGCTTGTTCAGCCTGGAGAAGAGGGGACTCTTGGGAGTCCTTCCAGCAGGGGGGTTGGAACTAGATGGGCTTTGAGGTCCCCTCCATTCCAAACCATTCTGTGAGTCTGTGATTTCACCATCAGCCCTGCACACTCCACATGAAGGAAGAGGAAATAAACTTATCAGGAAACCTGAGAGAAGCCAATGCTGCATTTGTGAAAGTCTAGTCTCCAGCTCTAAACCAATGAGAATATAGATTATGTCTCCTGCCATGAAAAGATGATAGTGAGAGGTGCTGTCCTCCATTGAGGGTGGAGAAGCCTTACAGAGAGACCTGGACAATCTGCTGGAGCTGGGCAATCACCAACAACAGGAAGTTTAACAAGGGCAAGTGCTGGATTCTACACCTGGGAAGGGGGAACCCTGGCTGCACATACGGACTGGGGGATCAGACACGGGAGGCTAGCCATGCTGAGAGAGATTTGAGGGTCTTGGTCAACAGCAAGTTAAACATGACCCAGCAGTGTGCCCAGGCAGCCAGGAGGGCCAACCATATCCCAAGTCTTACTAGGAGATGCTGAAGTCTCTTTGTTTGTTCAGCCTGGAGCAAAGGAGACTGAGGGGAGACCTCATCATGGTCTATGGCTTCCTGATGAGGGGGAGTGCAGGGACAGGTGCTGAACTCCTCTCTTTGATGACCAGTGATAGAACCCGAGGGAACAGCATGAAGCTGTGACAGAGCAGGCTTAGGCTGGACATTAGGAAGAGGTTCTTTCCTGAGAGGGTGGTTGTGCACTGGAACAGACTCCCCAGGGAAGTGGTCACAGCACCAAGCCTGGCTGAGTTCAAGAAGTGTCTGGACAATGCACTCAGTGCCATGCTCTGACTCATCTGGCCCTGTGTGGAGCCAGGAGTTGAACTTGATGATCCTTATGGATCCCTTCCAGCTCAGGATATTCTCTGTTTCTATGGCACTAACTGTTACCATAAAAAACCAACTTAGGCTATTTATATATTCAGTGACATTTGGCATGTTCTCCTTCCATATGTAAGAGATACAAGTGGGATCGTCTAGCTCATATATTCAAGCTGCAACACGTCATATTTTGCAAAAATTGTAAGAACTCACAGACCCTAAATGCTGAGTTCCCATTTAATCTAGTAATGTGAGGTGTATACACTATGCACTTTGGTATAACCATTTCTATATTAGGTTGTTTGTTTTTTTCCTTCAGGCTGCAATACTAGTTATTGGTATTCAGCATTTGCACAGGCTGATGTCCAAGGCCAAGTAAAGAAGTACAGCTATAAATAATGAGTATTCAGTACCTTATATGTCGATTGCTCAATTGTTAATCTTGCAAAATATTTTAACCTGTAGCATGAGAAATATAATTTGTTTGATATGACAACTTGGAAAGTAAAATGCTTTTGTGCTCAGTGCTCTGCAACTTTAAACTCAGCAGATGCTCATTTGTACTGAGAGCCATCTTGTCCCCTGAAGGCCACAACCTTTACTGCTTGTGGCACAGACTTTGTCCTCTTTCACCAGCTGCTTAATTTTTCGCATTTCATATAACCATTTTATCTGGAACTTTTACTTTACAGTCTGTGGAAGAACAGAATTGTAAAATTAGGGTTAAGCATTTTCTGCTGACAGCCCTCTGACCTGTTCCAGCTGGATGTTTGACTGATGCTTTTTTGGTTAGAATAAAACTATTTGTTTTAACCAAGAAATAATGGGATACTTTAGATAAATGGTACTGGGATCAGTGAAGCAAATGAAAATAGTTCTGGTGCAGATCCTGCATTTTACCTTGGTTTTTTTTCACTACAACAGTTTCTCGTTTGTGAGAGCTCTCACTGGGATCTCATTCCTGCCACAGTCAACCAGGACCCCCATTTTCCTCCTTGTATATTCTTGTATATTCTCACTGTTTGGGTGAGAACTAATCTGTGTTAGAGCTGATCATGACCTACCTGTGGGGACACTCACAGAACTGCAGTGAGAACCTTTCAGCTCAAGCTCGTGTATTCCCCTGACATTCAGTTTCCTTCTCCCGCTAAACCATGAAGCTTGGAAGTACCTTGGGTCTTTCAGACTTCCATTCCTTTGATAATTTTGGATAAAAATCAGCAGTAAACTGGAGAAAGTGAAAGGATGATGTCAGCTATTTTGCTAGGACTGTGTTAGCTTCACTGTTTTAGGAAATCATGCCTTGAGATTATTCCAGCTCATGCAGTACACACAGATAACTCCTTATAGAAGTGTAAAAATTCGATCTATCCTCCTGGTGTTAGAAAGACAGAAGGTATTGTTATCTCATTAAATTACAGAATTGTAATTTTTTAAAGGAATTTATGCAGAAACCTGTTTAAAAAATAGCAAACCATTCATAGCTTTAATTTTACTAAAAAGCTCATGGCATTTTGGAAACCTAGCCTATGAAAGAGGTCCTGTGATGCACCTGAATAGGTACCTGAGTAAGTTTAAGAAACTGGGACCACAGCAGTCTTTAGAAAATACTTTTTGGTCATGTGGCATGGTATCCTTCCCCTCATCACCTTCTGCAAGAAGAAGCCAGAAAATAGATTCTGAATGGTAATGGAAATGGAAAATGAATCAGGCTTAAAGGCTACAGAGATTAGACTCTGCAACATTAAATTTGGTACTCTGAGGCAAGTCAGTCCATATTTACATGTTTATTGTATTTCTTACAGTATCACTATAAAGCTTTGATCCTTCTAGGCACGAATATTATCTCACTTTAATATTAACAGTATCTCCATCCTTCTTGTTTCCCAGTGTTATGCTGTTGCTTCATATCTCATGTTACCTTGTTTCTTTATACCTCATTAATTCCTTGCTTTGCACTTATCTTCCTCTGCTGGTAAGGCTTTCTGCTTCTGAAGTGGGCTGGGTACATTTGAACCTGAATGTGTCTGAGCAGTCAGACCATCTGGGTACTCTGGTATGCAGCGTCATCCAACGAACTTTCCCAAACTCTCTGCTGCTATTGTTCTGGTTTCCCACCACTCTTCTCCCTGTTTCTGCCAGATGCTGCCTCATTTTGGGCCTGAATTGAGGATATTCAATCAGTTCTACTTTCTGTAGCTTGCATCCCACAGCTGTTATTTGATCTCATTTCCCCCCTTTTTTTCCCTCCTCCCCCTTTCAGTTTTGATCTAGTTCCAGAGTTTCATTATCTAATTGATTTGTTCTGGTAGACCTTTAATTTCTTCATCTTTTAATAGGTCTTATGAGGATTGGTTTCTCACTTCGGAGCTCAGTGATGACTGCTTTTCCCATTTTATATGTGCAGACTGCCAATCACTTCCACCAGACTTCATCTCAGTCTCCAGCAGTCACTATTCATGGTTGTTATCTGGCCTTTCCCAGTAGTTCTTTGGCTTGGAACCAAGAATGCAAAAGTACACAAATGCCCACATGATGATCTACTATTGATATTATAAGATAATTAACAGATTTTCACTCCAGAAATACTAGGTTTCTCTACACATTGCTGGCTGTGGTTAATTTTTGAGGTCTGTTTTGAGACAGACTGGAGAAGCTGCACTTCCTGGAGTAGAACATCTTTATTTACCTGCTTGCCAAGTTTCACTATGCAGGAATCGACAGAGGCATGCGTCATCTTGATTGTGACACAACTGTGGTAGACTGGGAGCCACAGGCTGAGAGGTATCAGATTTCTGTACAGAACTTGGGTCTCAATCTGCTGTCATCTTACCTATTTACACAGTTATTTCTTCAGGAAAGGGACCATCTCCTAGTTATATGCATTCCCCCCCCCCTTAACCAGGTGATCTTTGTCTCATCTAGGGCTTATAGGTACAGCTGTAATGTAAGTGTAATATACAAGCAGTTTAAATAATTAAGTGCTATTCAAATGAACAAGGCTGGACTTTAAGAACCTGAAATGTTGCATTCTATATGAGTTGCATCTTATCCAATGCACATGTATTTATTTGGATGTTTTTGGGTTCTTTAGAAATATTTTAGTCTATGAAAAATGTAGCATTACTTTGTCATACAATATGAACAGCATAGTGGGAGAAGGCAGGGGTAAGCACACACTGATTGAGTGAATTATGTGATTTTTTTTCTCTATAAATGCTACTGATTTTTATAAGGAATAATGCATATTTAGAAATGCTTGGAGAACAAGATCCCTCTTTTTTTTCTGAGGAAATGGAGGGAATGTGGAGATTTCTAAGCTTTTACACAGAACTTCAGTTCAGTCTAATATTGATGTCTTGCAAGTATTGAGAGATGCCCACACTGTGGCAGGAGTGCCACTTTTCTGCTACTATTTAAAGAACATGAGAGCACCATGGTTTAAGTCAAAAACCGAAACCATTCTTACCCAAGAAATATCCTGAAACCAATGTATTTCATTCAGTATGCTTTTTTTTTGTTATTTTTGTATATTAATTAATGTCTTGACTAAAACTTTGAGTTTCTGTCCTGTAATGTTGGAAAAGAGGCTTGTACTACTTTGGCCTCCATGTTTAATTGGTATTTTATTTTATTTTATGTCCAGATAGATTTTTGGCTGGAGAACAATCTGTTTCAGAATGAATGGGTAAGATTCTCATTTGATGTGGATCGGTGTAATATCACTAAAGAAGATGGGACAGCTATGGGTTATCAACTAGATGTCTGACACAATATGGCTGCAACAAGAAGCTGCCTTCGCAGCAGTTCCTCTTGTTAGTGCAGCAATGTTTCACAGATCCTTTAGTCAAGCAGTTTTGGTATACCACCAAACGACCACTCAATGCTTCATCCATCTCCTTTCCTAGGATGACATGTGATTAGCAAGCCTGTCACAATGCTGCTTTATCAGTAAAGTTCTTGGAGTCTGGAGGGCCTAAGAGTGAAAATGCCATGCTGTTTGACTGTTGACAGAAGGGCAATGCAACTTTGAGGTCACCTTCAGTCATGGTGCTACTGCTTGACTTCACTAAAAGCAGGGCTTGCACAGCTTCCTTCTGCCTAA
This sequence comes from Gallinula chloropus, assembly GCF_964237585.1. NCBI lineage: Eukaryota > Metazoa > Chordata > Aves > Gruiformes > Rallidae > Gallinula > Gallinula chloropus. The sequence goes on from NC_140085.1 coordinate 67,888,852, forward strand.
ATTCACAGGCAAGAAATGATACCAATATCTTATTCATCACGGCATTCTGACACCAGACTGAATTAGTGACTCTGGGGATATGAAGTCCACCTGGCTTCTGCTAGCTTCCTGAAATGCTCCCAAGCATGGGCTTTCAGTGGCAGCCAGTTTATGGGTGATGCTGTACTGCAGCCAGCCTTTGGGGTGGGAAATTGGTAGGAGTTTTACTGTAGTCGTCAGTGGGATTAGTAAAAATCCCTTATACAAACTAGATTCTGTTATGCTGTTATCTTTACAAGAAACCAAATAGTGGTCTGACCAAACGAGAAGGGTTGTAGACAAAGAATTAGGAAAAATAATGCTGGGTTTAAAAAAAAAACACCACTGTAGATATATATATATATATGTATGTCCATAGACAGACCACCCTCGAAGTATTTTAAATAGCAAACATTGTGAAGTGTAATGATAGACATCCAGTGTGCAAGCCAGTTTAATAAAGGGCAAGAAGCGACAGCAGCATTAGTTATGCCTGAAATAAGGGAAGTTTCAATGTCTGTGGGAGAAAGGAAAAAGCATGCATGCTTAGTCTGAAGTAACATGGGAAGGAAAACTACTTTGGCAATGAAATATTTGATTCCAGCCTTGAAGCATTTATGCAAGAGCATGAAGTGGTAGAAAGGGCAAAAATCAGGTTGGCCTGCCTTGAATTTTAGAAGTTTCTTTTACATCCCGTTGTCAGAGGTGTTCAAAGAGTGGCTGCTTAAGTGACATGAGGTTTAAATGGATGTTTATGAACTTTATAACAACAACAAAAAATGCTGTATGGTAGTGTGAATCCATGATACCTGGATTCTTGCTGATTTTGCTCGTTAAACTTTGGTGAACTGCATAATTTTTCTGAGTCTAGCTTTATTCAACTGTAAGAGCTACTTAGAAATGTTGTGGGAAACAGTTGACTGTGCCTATACATGTGCCTTTCAGCCCTTTTTTATTTACCACATTGCATTTTCCCAGAAAAGCATGATATTTTAATTCTTGTTTTCATTCTGAAGACAAGGAAAACCACTTTGTGAGGCTTTGCCATGAGGAAAAAAAAATCAGCATATTTCTTCTGATAATAGATTGAAAATCAGTTGAATGTAATTATATATATAATTGCAATAGGTACTTACTTAGATTTTGTTTTCAATTTTGGCATGAGCCTAAAATATATCAACTATAAAAATCAAATATTTAAATATTATCTAAAATGGTTGAGAATGTTAAAATACATTGTCTAGACCTTTTCCTTGACAAGGAATTAAACAAGCTGGCCACATTCTGCAAAATGTTATGATAGCAAGAAAACAGAGTTTTTCAGAAAACAGTTCTGCTTCGTGTCTTTCACTAAGTAGATAGCTGACCACACCTTAATTATGTACATCCAAAAGAGAAGTAGTTTCATTAAGAGTATTTATGTAAGTTACCATGAAATAAAAAGGAGTCAGCTTTGCTTAGGATGAGCCATGGCCCTAGTAAATTTGAGTTATTTTTAAATACAGTGACGAAAATGTGTAAGATCATGGAAAGGGTTCCTAGTTTGTTAAAACTGTTGCCAGCTTGTTTCAACAAGTAAACTAAGGTTTTGATCAACTACAGCAATTACTACCCAGTGAATTTCTTTACTAAAAACAAAGGTATCGAGTGTCTGATTTTCAGCTTTGGTAGTTACACCCTGCTTAAATGCCACCTTAAAATGTTAATTGTATACATGGTTCTTCACTTCCCACTCAACATATAACTTTTTCTCACTCAGTTAGGACCCCGTCCTCTTTTTCTCTTGTTGTAGTAGTAGTTTTTGCATATGACTTTTGAAACCAGGAGGACAATGAATGCTAAGCTGTGGGACTGAATCCTCATCTTGGAAGTGACAGGACTTCACTCTTTTTTGATGAACAGAGCTTCAGTTGCACTGTACATATACTATATGCACAATACACTGTATCAGTAGAACCATAATTTTTCCTTGATCATGCTTACATTGAAAGACTTTCTTGTTGAGAAGTTCTGCCTATTTTTCTAGGATAAGGTGTCATGTGAAGTAAGCATATAAAAGTAAGTTACACTCTTGGAAAACATTTGGGGTTTTTTGTGGGTTTTTATGTGTTTTTTTATTTTAGTTTGACTTTTTTACTAAAGGTAAAGCAAAAATTCGATATTAAAGCTTAAACTTCTGTACAGATGCTGTTAAACTTCCTCATGTGAGGAAAAAAATAAAAGCTATAAAATTAATGCAAAGTGCTTTTCCAGCAGCTGTTGAACATTCGTTTCTGGCCATACAAACACAACCCTTCTTAACTATACCTTTGCAGTTTGTACATAATCCACGTTATTTTTTTCCCAATTAAAATTTGTTGTTGTCTGACTGCACAAGGTAATATTTTGTGGTCACCATTTTACTGTGCTGCAGTATTCATAAATTAATCATATCTTGGAAGTCAATGCTTTGCTCTTAGCAGGTCAAGGGTATATGTGAACAGTCTTCCAGAACAACTGATATATTTCAGAGAACATAGAAGGATTTGCAAAACTTTTTGCAAACTTGAAGAAGTCCCCCTCTTGGGGAACTACTGCAGTTCTAATGGTTCTTGTCAAACCTTATGAAGTTCAAAAAGGACAACTGTAAAGACCTGCAGCTGGGAAAACACAACTCAGCAGTGCAGCACAGGCCTGGGGAGCCTTGGTGGACAAGCAGCTCAATATGAATGTGGCAAAGAAAACCAACAGGATGTTGGGTTTCATCAACTAGAGCATTACCAGCAGATCCCACTCTATGAAGCATTTGTCAGGCCACACCTGGAATACTGTGTTCACTTCTGCTCTCCACGGTACAAAAAAAAATGTGGACAGGCTGGAGAGAGTCCAGAGGAGAACCAGCAGGATGATCAAAGGGCTGGGAAGCCTGATATATGAGGAAAGGCTGAGAGAATTTGGTTTGTTCAGCTTTGAGAAAAGAAGGCTTAGGGGTGACCTCATCACCATGTTCTAGTACTTAAAGGGTGGCTACAAAGTAGATGAAGGCTCCCTTTTTACAAGGAATTACATGGAAAAGACAAGGGGCAATGAGAGAAAGTTACTCCTGGGGATACTCTGGACATTTTCACACTGAGAACAGTCAGCCATTGGAACAGTGTCCCCAGGAACATGGTGGATTTCCCAACATTGGGTGCTTTTAAGATTCACCTGTATGGCGTGCTGGACCATTTTGTCTAGATGGTGCTTTTGTTTAGACAGAGCTTTTGCCAAGAAAGACTGGACCAGATGATCCTTGAGGTCTCTTCCAAACTGGTAGTCTGTGATTCTGTGAAATTATGTTTCCTTTGCTGTGTAGGAAAGAGGAACATATTTGTGAAACCAGGCTTGTGGACTCCTCTCTCGATAGCTTCTGTGTGTCTTCAATTCAGGCATTAATAGGTTATTCTGGTTTAATGAGTTACAGCTCATCAGCTGAAACAAACTACCTAAGAGTATATGTCTGTGGGCTTTTTGTGTTTCTAACTGCAAACTAAAATGTTTTTGCTTAAATCATCCTGAAAAGACTTTAAGGGATTAAAGTTTACACTGTGAACCCACAAAGTTGTAAAGCTAATTATGTGTTGGGTGGAAATGTTAAGCAAAAATAACTTATTGTTTACAATGGCCTATCTATATTCCAGTATGAAATTATCAATTTAAGATACCCCAGTCTGAAGTAGTTTGGTCTCTTTGATTATGTTTACATTTTATGTTCAAAACACTGTTTTATATTTTGTGAAGCTTTATTTTATCACAGATTAAATAATAAATCAATCAAACTTGAGAGGATATGTTCCTTGGAATTTCTTTATGCTTAGTAGATGACCCTCGATTATTTCCTAAGAAATGTGTGCTTTTGCTTGTGTAATGGTTTAATCTGAAGAGAATGCTAATTGTAAGAAAATGAAAATGAGAAGTGACCTAAAAAATTCAGGAATTTTCATTCTTAATGTTATACTGTCTGTGCATATCATGCACGGTTCAGAGTGGTTCTCTGTAGTATTAGATAGGAGCATGATCAGTCATTAAAGAAAAAAAACCTAAATAAATGTTTTTATAAATTCCTGATATAATCTTGCAATCTTTCTTCTGTTTCTGTTGAGAGGTTGCCACATTATGGATCATTTCTTGGAAATAACTGTTTCTTCAGGATGTTATCTTTACTGTTACACTTGAATAACCTCAACTCTTCCACTTTGGCTCTTTCATGTTTTTTACTGTAAACTGACACGATACAGGAACCAGCAAGGCCATTTTCACAATTTAACTCAAGGGTATAGGCTAGAAAGCTGGGGAGAATTGCTTGCTTACAATATATTTGGCATGAATTAGAAAAGAGGAAGAACTCCAGATATACCATGCCAAACTTCAATGTTATTTATGTCTGGTGTTCTTCAGAGAACAAGTGTGTCTAGTTGAAATAGAGAATCTGTCAGAAAATTGTATTGGCTGGATTTACTTATTTTTCTTTTACAATGAGATTACTTTAGATGTTAGAAGATACTTAGTGATATTTTAAACTTAAAAGAATATTGAATATGTCCAATGCAGATCTTTCTCCAAATTGTTTCCCTTCCAGATTCTAAGTGTACATCTTTCCCAGTGATAAGTAAGCACTTCCTTACCTGGGGGGAAAAAAAAAGGAAAAAAAAAAACCAAAACCCACCAAAAAACCCAACTCCCCCTAAACCCGAACCACCAAAAAAACAACAAAGTACTCTCTATTGGGAGACTCAAGAGAGAATTAAAATAAGGTTCTTGGGATCCCATATGTGTAAATAGATAGCTGTACTGGCTGATATGCAGACTAAATACCATTAAAAAAATCTATTTGTACATTTCCCATGAATAATGAGGGATTCGAGTGAAATAAATTTGTTTTGGTTTGGTTTTTGTTGTTGTTAGTTTTTTTTTTCTTTTCAGAACTTGGCTTCAGGCTGAAATATACATTTTTGCAAACTGAAGTAACTAAAGCAAAAATTAATCACGTGATAAATTACTGTTTTATTCTGTGATATAGGAGCACAGCTTATTTGAATATTAAATGGGGCACTTCCAGTAGTCTGTAGATTAACTTGAATTTGAAATTATTTTGCTGTATAAATATATTAGCTTGCTCTGTCAAAGAGGCTTGGCAGTCACCATGGATGCTGCTCTCTTACTCCACCACAGCTCCTCCATTTCACATCAACTTAAGGTTTCCTGAAAGGTGACTCTTCTGAGAGCAGCTGAGTACATTATTTCACAAAGCAGTCTGGGCTGATGGAGGCAGGGAGGGAGACACAAACATGATGCCTGCAGCAGGAGAGAGTGACGTAGGAGAGAGGACAAGTGCCATGCAACCTACATGCAGCAAGGACCAGATTTGAAGTGAGGCTTTCTGTGAGATGGAAAGGAACAAATTTTCCTTACTAAAGCAGTTGCATTTTGTCCTAACTTTGTTGGAACAGTTAAACAAAACCCACAATTTTTGAGATTGGAAGTCTTTATTGTCTCACATATATTTTTATTTTGAGGAGGAAGGATTTCAGACCCCAGGATGTGACTGCATAGAGGGAAGGGTCATGGAGGCATGTGCACACTTCATGGGCTACACAGTTCAGCCGGGGATCCCAGTTCTCATCTGAGGATGGGGACACAAGGAGCAACCAGCATCTCCACCAAGGCCTCACAACTCCTGCATGAGGGCAATAATAAGAATATTTTCAACCAAAATTTTTTTCATTCTTAGCAAAGAATTAAAAAAATCTTTAAATTAACTGCAGAGATTCAGTGAAAACATTTCTGTGCTTTGTCACAATTAGACTATATTTACTTATCACAAGTCCACCTTTCGTGACACAGTTTAGGTGAATGGAGCTAAACAGATCATGGAGTATTTCAAGAGGAGAAGCAATCAGTTTTGGACAATCTGTAGCAAGGAGCACTCTGGACAGAACCCATGCAGTGCCAGGGGACATCCTCACGGGAGAGAGAGTGTTCTGTTTCAGTGAAGAGTAAGTGTTATGGCCTGAGATGCCTGTTCTTTGGGTGATGACTGTGGGGTCCTCTTTTGTCTTCCTTAGAGTGATTTGGTATAGCAGACTTAAAGCTCCTCTAAGTGATCTCACTCCTCAGAAATCTGTTCTGTGCAGCAGATCATGTAGAAGTACAACTGAAGAATTGTGGTCACTTTCAGAAGGTCTCTGCATTAAAATAGATTATATACTTAGGATATTTTTCAGCCTTTCTTGATTTTCTAATTCATTATACACCAGAAAACTTGTGGGGTTTTTTGTTTTGTTGTGGTTTTTTTTTTTTTCCTAATGGCAGGACTGTCTTGCCAAAGCCTAGCTGCCTCTTCATCTGACATCTTGACATGCTTTACTGGATCAGCCCAGACAGAACCAATTCTTCATGCCTCTCACAGGCTTTTCCATTCTTTGCCTACAATCTTGCAGGTCCTGCTGGGTATTTACCCATTTCCATTATTGGCTACAGGCTTAGATATGGATTTACTGACAGAGCTGAGAAAGATGGCACAGTTTTATCTAGTGAAAAAAAAAGGAGAAATATTCTAAGTTTGAAAGAAACCTATCCTTACAAATAAGCTAGTGAACTTTATATGTTTTTACTTATAAAATGAGATTTCCCCTTCTCTTCCCATCAGCTTGTCAACATTATAAAACATAGTCACTCAATTTATTCCACACTTCATTTGTTCTAGCAAAATGAACAAGTTTTGCATTGAATTCCCCTGGAAGTTTTCAGAAATGCTGTTTTCAGCTCAACTCATAACCAGGCTCAACAATGCTGATGGCTGACGCTAGTTCAGAACCAGCTCTGCAGGTAGTGGAGACTGATCTCAGGAAACACAAAATGTTTGACCCAAATGTAACTCCCAGCAGCTCTCAGCCTCTCTTGTTCTGCTGATATTTCTCTAGAAGTCTAAACCAATTCAGAATGGTGAAAAGCATCTCTGAATGTAATTATTATTTTTTTCATTTAAATCTTAAATCTATAAAATCAGTTAAAATCAGTCAACTGTGTGACAAATGTCAGGTACAGTACTCACAAATTTGAGCAAGTAACAGTCATAAATGCAATTGTCTGAAAATCAGTGAATTAAGTGGGAAAGAGAGGAGATCTGTCCATCAACTAAGGCATCAAATCAATACAGTCAGTAGTCATCTAATGAAAGTAACACAGCATGAAGACAGATCAGTAAAACCTCTAGGAAAAGACACTTTCCCATTTAACACTAAACCTTTTACAGGGACATTTACAGCAAAATGATTGATCGAATTAATTAAAAAAATTTAACATCAAGCCCAAACTTGTTTATCCACGAGTTCCTGGAGCAAATTTAGACTCCTGCATCTCTCTGTATGCTGAACATGATACCATTGATGTGGCCCCTCTCAGTTTACTTGCTTTTGATGCAGCAGCAGTTAGCTGGTTTCACTTCCTCCTGTACAGTACAGCACGGCCTTTGTCGGATCTTTGCACTGTCAGATGCCTGGCAATTTTGAAAGGAGGAATTGTGTAGCTCCTAAGTTTAGGAAATGGTGGCAGATGTCTTTTTCGTAAGAACTTGTCTGTGTGTGCTCAAATTCAAACACATGCTTAGAACTTCTGGAGTGTCAGAGAAAATGGTAATCGATGATCTTCCACCCTGTAGGAAAATAGAGAAAACAGACAAAATAGCTCCTTAAAACCTGAGGAAAAATTCATTGCTTGATTTGCAGAGTCTTCAGGTGTTTGTGGTAACAGGCAGTGGCTCAGAGAGTATGCTGACATCATCTGTTCATGACTCACCTTATGTTGATGGCATCATTTTTGGGTGCTCAGGGTTGTTCACTCATTGCTTCATCTTCTCTTTCCACAGGTGCAGACTGAAAAAGCAGGTATCACTCTCGTTGCTGCAATTGCCTGAGAAACAGCACCATCTTCTGCCTTTGACTTAACCTTTAACATGTCAATTCTGACCTGTACTGCCCTGTAGCACCTCCCCTCAAGGTATCCTCAGTGAATCGGGGGGAGAGTGCAGACACCCCTCTCCCCTTTCCCCCAGCTTAGTCTGCTTGTCCTCACAACTGGTGAGCATGACCCTTGCCAGTTGGGAAAACTTCCCTGAATCCAGCCGTTCCTTTTCAACATCCCCTGTTACAGCCGCAAGCAGCGTGGATTCCGAAAATAAACAAGGAGTGGGATAACAGGAGGTAAAGTTACGGAAGCTGCCTCAGCCCCCACTTCTTGGTAATAGCTAGATGGTACCACTTGACACCGAAGCGTGGTCATTTTCCCTCGCCCACACTCTTACATTTGAGGGTCTTGACATGTTCAGGAGCGTGACTGATGGTGACTCTCCAGTCAGTGGTCGCTTTTCCTTATCTATGCTTCTACCCCTCCATACATTTTCATACACCAACTCAATATCACCTAAAAGAAATGCAGATGCATTCTGGGAACTGTCACATCACTCCATTGGTAAAAATTGGGCTACAAATTATAGAATTAATCATTTGTAGTTTTAGGTAGTGCAGTGGTTTAGAATCATTCTTATCAATTTCTAACTGGGAAACAAAGTGCTACTTTAGATTCCTAGCAGTATAAAGTTCATAAGAGGTAAATAAAGTGTGTGTGTGAGCCCGTAGGCTGACTCTGTAGAGTTTGATGGGAGGTTAAGTCTTCTGCAAATGAACCCCAGTTATTGAACTCCTTTGGCATGAGCAGAGCACAAAAACCTAAAATGTTATTTAAAACATTGCTGTATTCCTATTACAGTCAGCATGCCAAAACCTGGTATGTTAAATTAAATGCTTCAAAGGTGAATCTGTGCAAGATTTCCTGTGGATTTTTTGTTGCAGAACATAACCTTACCTTTTAAAACATTACGAGCTTTTAAACTGGATGAAAATTACTGTCCTGAATTGCTAGCCTATCCAAAAAGTTGGCCACTAAAAATAATTAATCCAGTGCCTATAATTTTAGTCCTGTTTAGAAATTAAATTATTTCTCATTTCTGCAAGTTATTTTACATTATTAGCATTACTTTTGTTTGCCACCGAATACAAAAAGATTTTAAATTCTTGAGCTTTTTTGACATTAAGAATCAGTCACCTATTTGTTTAATTTGGTGCAAAATGATTTCTTCCATCTCCAGCAATGATAGTAATGTCGTGGTTCAGTGGTGCTGTGATCATTTGTGAAAGAAGGGAAGGGAAGGGAAGGGAAGGGAAGGGAAGGGAAGGGAAGGGAAGGGAAGGGAAGGGAAGGGAAGGGAAGGGAAGGGAAGGGAAGGGAAGGGAAGGGAAGGGAAGGGAAGGGAAGGGAAGGGAAGGGAAGGGAAGGGAAGGGAAGGGAAGGGAAGGGAAGGGAAGGGAAGGGAAGGGAAGGGAAGGGAAGGGAAGGGAAGGGAAGGGAAGGGAAGGGAAGGGAAGGGAAGGGAAGGGAAGGGAAGGGAAGGGAAGGGAAGGGAAGGGAAGGGAAGGGAAAGAGAGAAAGGGAGGAAGTTATTTTCTGAAAATTTGAAAGCCTCTGGCATCTTCAATCGCTTTTCATGCTTTAAAGATCCTCCTCTGAGGCTTCTGATGAGACAAAGTAGTATGTCAAGCCCCCACAGTGGGTTTTTACTAACTTTTATGTTTAAATTATTAAACTGGTTGTAAGTCACTCAGTACATCTGGTCGTTCAAGACAATAGCATTTACATTATATTGATGTTTCCAGCTAGGAAGACTGAAGCAAAGGCTATTTTACCTGTGGACCTGATCCACCAGACTGAACAGAAAATGGGATTAGGGTGCAAAGAGCAGCCATGTTTAAGGCATGTTCAGCCACCCTGTTTAAACCCACTAAATGAGGCCCACAAAATCCCACCACGTTGCAGGTGGCTGGAATTGTCCCCCACCATTTATTTTGCAATGTAGAGGCAAAGGCAGGGTGGGCCTTACAACCACTTGACTTTTACACTGAGACAGGCTGGTGGGACTGAGCCGTAGAGGGCAGACTCGACTTCCTTTTCCCACAGACGTAACACACACTTCTTTCTCATCTTCTTTTTTTTTTTCTCCCCCCTTTAATTGGCTCCTTTTCAGCACTGATTTAGAAGCAAGAGCTGCAGCTGACCTGGGTGTGGAATTGGGTCGTCCCACCTCTAATTCATTTCCTTCCTAAGGCCGAGATGTAGCGATTAAGCTCCATGAAAGGTAAAGGTTTGAGATGTGCTGCTGGACTGGAGGGCACGGCTGCCAACCCGGCTTCTCCTTTCCCTGATACACCCGTTACCACCCCCGCTTAGTTTCTAACAGCGACTGAATACATCTTTATGGAGGTCGTTCCTAATATGAAGTCTGGGAAAGAAGGCAGTAAACAAAATTTGATCAGGAGGTATGGGATGAACACCTACTTTACCAAATGCATTGTTACGGTACATAAGAGGCGGTGAGAAAAAATAGATTGTACAGAAATGCTCGTGAAAATTATGTTTCCTTTTTCGGTCCACTCAGGGGAGATGTAAATATCCTGATGTGTTGCTTGGTCCCAGGGTTTAGCGCAATCTTTTCAAACTCTGTCTTGTAACAATCTGTGTTTTCAATTTCAAAGATAGAATATGTTGTCTTTCTGGCCATTACCCCAAACACGATTGTGCAGCTACATTAGGAGTCCTGGCTGAAGACATTTTTGACATTGGATGACCATAAACTGTGCCTACTGATATAACTGTATGTTTGCTATTTTACAACAGTCAGATATTGATTCCCAGGTGCTCATGGCCCATCCTCAAAGCTGCGACTATTTAAATCAAGTTTATTTTGCTACAGAGCACAAAGGATGCTGAGCTACACACAGGTGCTGCACGATCTCACAGGACACTGCCTTCTCCTGTCTTACAGCTGGTCTTCTCTGAGCTCCACAGAAAGATGTTGGATCTTACTTAAAGATGTTTGAGCTGTGCAATTTTGAGCACAGAGGAGCATCTGCTTTCTCTGGCCTGTCCATCAAATGTTACATCACGCAATATGCTTTGTCACATTTCTCTCTTTTCTCAATTCCCTTTTTCACTAGTTGTTGCTTAGTGAACATAGAAGACAACTTCTCATCTGGTTCTATTTTCTGGTGCTCCCATTTCAGCTGTAGCCATCTTCTGTTTCTTCTCCTTTAAGCTCTACCAGGCTGGGACCATGCATATGTATATAGCGTGTTGCACAGCGGTGCTCTGGTCTATGTCACTCCTCACTTTTATCCAGCCCTCAAAGGTGCTGAGGTGCTCTAAGCATATGAGGTATTCCACTGACTTCAATTATGCTTGTTTCCTGGTTCGAGACTGCTTTTTATTGCCAAAGTAGTGCAAAAAAGCATTAGAATAAATGAGAAGCAGGTCATAGATTTATGGATACAATACCACAGCTAACAAAATTAATATACCACAGCTAACAAAATTAATCTAAAAATACATTTTCAGTTCACCTGGTACAGGATTATGTGCAGATGAAGCCCAACAATATACTTCTTATGAAAAACGTGCATTTTTTATTTCACCCCCACCCCTGTAAATTTACGGCACTTTGGACCTTGTCTGTGTGACACTGATTTAAACTGAACTGGTGAAACAATCTCAAGACCAATGTGATTAAATATATGCTAATCTCATGCTGTCCCAGTTTAATGGCAATTTGCTTTATTTTATCTGAAGTTAACAATGATTTATTTTAAGGTCGCGCTTTCAAATTGCTGAAATAAAGCTTCCCGGGCTTTTGGGGCTTTGGATATCTTTGAGGGGTAGCTTTGTTTGGGGTTTGGGGTTTTTTTTGGTTTTGAGGGTTGGTGGTTTTTTTTTTTGGGGGGGGGGGGGGGGGGGTGTTAGTTAGATTTTGTTTTAAGGCTTAAGTATATGATCATTTCACAGGCAGCTGCAGTGTTTTACGATGCTGCTGCCCCTTCCGCAAAGGATTTCCCCACCACAGGCAGTGACCAGAACATACATGCTCTCCTTGGACGCTGCAGGGAAATTCTGGTTCTTTTGTGTGTGTTTTGTAGGACAAGTTAAACTGCTAGGCGTTGCCACCAAGGCATCTGAGAAATGCCCCCAACATGCCATTCCACAGACACTGTTGTGAAAGCAGTGGCTTCCCCAGAACTGCGCTGATAAATAACAAAGGTCAACGACATCTTGACCCAGTGCAGCTGCTTCCTACTTAAACACAAGTCTAAGCTTTTACTGTATCAATTTTTAAACTGATACAGTAGTTTAATTGTTATCCACAGTTTCCTGACAAGGTGGTGCCTCACTAGTAAATGCAAACAAAACTAGGAAAAAGTGGGGGAGTGACAGTGTCTCGCTGATGAATTTTGGATTTTTATTCAGATGTTATGTGTTTGAATTACAGTAAAAGAAATTATAAATATTTAAAGGGGCAAAAATACATTCCTCCAGTGTATATGTAAGAACGTAAACCCTGACATTCTTTCTGGACAGTTTAAGTGAAATAATGTCTGCTGTAATATATTGATGCACACTCCACTGGTGAGACATTTTAATGATGCCAAGTGATGGAAATATGGGCATATTTCATTGATGCCAGGTTATGGAGAGCTGGGCATTTAAATTTACCTTGTGCTTTGGAGAATCTGTTTGCTAACAAGACATGCTTTTCACAGAATCAGAGAATCACAAGGTTGAAAAAGACCTTTAAGATCATCAAGTCCAACCATTCCCCTCCTAAGCTAAACCATATTCCTAAGTACCTCATCTACCCTTTTTTTAAACACACCCAGAGATGATGACTCAAGCCCCTCCCTGGGCAGCCTGTTCCAGGCCCCGAAAACTCTTTCAGTAAAATTTTTTTTCTAACATCTAATGTAAACCTGCTCTGGTGCAGCTTTGTACCATTTCTCCTTGTCCTATCTCCTGTCACCTGGCTGAAGAGACCATCGCCCATCTCTCTACAACCTCCTGTCAGGTAGTTGTAGGCAGTGATAAGGTCTCCCCTCAACCTCCTCTTCTGCAGACTAAATAAACATCCCCAGCTCCCTCAGCCATTCCTCATATGATTTGCTCTCCAGCCCCTTTACCAGCCTGGTTGCCCTTCTCTGGACTCACTGAAGGACCTCAATGTCCTTCTTATGGTGAGGAGCCCAGAACTGGACACAGTACTCCAGGTGTGGCCTCACCAATGCCGAGTACAGGGGCACAGTCACCTCCCTAGACCTACTGGCCACACTGTTTTTGATACAAGCCAGGATGACGTTGGCCTTTCTGGCCACCTGGGCACACTGCTGGCTCATATTCAGCCTGCAGTCAACCAACACCCCCAGGTCCTTCTCTTCCTGACAGCTCTCCAGCCAGTTTCCCCCAAGCCTGTAGCGCTGCATGGGGTTGTTATGTCCCATGTGCAGCACTCTGCACTTGGCCTTGTTAAACGTCATCTCAGTTCTAAAGCAACTTCTAGTATACTTTTAAGAAACAAAACTTGGAATTCCTTTACCCAATGATGTAGGACAAAGGGACATCAAAGTTACTTACTTATATGTATTTTTTCTTCTCCATGCAGCAGTACTTTTAATTCACGATGCGGTATGGTGTAGGTACAAGTAAAACTTTGTAACAAGCTGACTGTAAACCGAGGGGGTCCATGTGCAACAAAATGCAAGTAATGGGGAAGGGACACCGAGCTGCAATTTTCAGGAGCAACCATCTACAGATTTCCTCTGAGGTTTCTCAAACCCCTGTTGAGCTGACATGCAGAAGTCACTCATCTGCCTTAAATGTTAGCAAACAGCTCCAATGGAAAATGCATTAGATCATGTTTAAAGAAACATCCCGAGGATACCAATGCCCATGTTGCTTAGTGACCATGACAAGCTAATTATTCCTCAACAGGCTGTGAAAAAACTCTTGTCTACATTTTTTCTTTGCCCCAATTGCTGTTCATGCATTTAAACCACTCATGTCAGCGTGGCTATGTTCTGCATGTGGAGCTTCTCGTGTGGCCTGGGGTAAAAGAAGCCAAGCAATACTATTACTTGATCTAGTGAGCTGGCTGCTTTGCAAGGAGAACACAGGTTAAACTACTCTCTTCTTTCCCCTCTGGACTTGAAGGGGTAGGAGAATGTTCCCACAAGTCCCCAAGAAAGGATCTGAGTGAGGCTCAGGTCTCTGTAACCCCAAGGATCACATATTTGAGCTCCTGAGCACCAGCAATGACGTAACTGAAAGGAGTGTAAGTGTGGACACCCTCACGTTTACTCCCTTGTGTGTGACATTAATGTGAAGTCATTAAAACTTGAGGCAAACTAAGATGTGAACAGGAATTAATCAATCTGAATTAACTTGTCAGGGAAAGCATATTTGAAGACTTGCCCCAGCCAGAGAGATATTCAAGGTATCTACCACAGCTCTTCAGTTGTACTACTAAAATGCCTGTTTTTCTTTTTAGAAAAATATTGGGTTTGATTGTTCTTGTTTCTTCTCAAGCAGATATTTGCCATTAATTTGTCTACAGTCTCTTAGCTGTTCCTAGAATAGGATGCAAGCTATTACTATTATGTAAAAAAACAGGCTTTAAGGTCCACAGGGGGCCAGAGCAGCTCCTCTTGGAGCAGAGAACAGCCAAGGACAGATGTAAATAAGACCTCGGAGATCATGGTGCCATCTGAGGGTGAAAAGGAACATGATCCTTGCCCTGCATGTCAGTAAAATGCACTTCTGCCACTCTAGCCTTACGCTGAGGGGGTGGAAGTAAATGGGGTAGGGATGGGGGAGGTGACTGGGCCCCAAATCTAGGCAGGGCAAGGGAAGAACATGCTAGGTTTTCTCCAGGATACGTGAGTTCACAAATATTAGGACTGGTGGAGTCACAAGGCCAGCTTGTTGATTTAATACTATTCAGCTGTTGTCTGTTTCCATGTAACTGTACACCTTTCCTTGCAAAACTATTTATTGTACTCTATTATTAATAGCAATGTTTTTTTCAAAGTCACCTACCACAACCTGTCCTCACATCTAGGTCTTGGACTCTCTTGTGGGATACTGGGAAGAAATTGTCTTATCCTACCCAAAGTTTTCAAGTTTCATGAGACAGTAAACACTGCTTAATAATCTTTCCACCCTTAAATCAGAACTCTCATTTTGCTGTAAAAGTCCCAAAGCACAGAATGTTCTTTGTCATTGACCCACTGATTCTCAACTTGAAGTTTCTTGTCCCTACTACACCCAGAGAGTAGCAGCTCTTATTAGCAAATAAACCACAGTGAGGTTGGAAAGTACAAGCTAGTCTAGAAAATTTAGAACCCTTTATGCTGGCTGTGGCAGGACATTAAATAATGCGTGTCAGTTATCTTATGAATTCCCAGTGCATTCTTTTTTTTTTTAAATCAGTTTATTTTGGGATTTACTGGAAGATGTGAAAGTATTTTTTGTGCCTGTATGCATGTGCTGCTTTTCTTCATAGCAAGGACTCCCCCAGGCTAAAACATGGCAGTCAGACTGTTCTTTATAGGTTCACTTCAAGTAAATTATTTGGTGTTTCTTGAGTTGGACTGCGGTTTGGTTTAAGTACATATTTGGTTACATAAAATATCTGATATGATTAAAGTTATGGATTAAGAGATTTTCCTCTTTGGGTTGTTTAACTAGACATTCCTTATTTGAAACTAGGACTTGACATCTCCAGCTAGAAGCATTTTCTAATTAAAGAAAATATTCTTTTGAGGTCAGGCATGTATTAGTAGCCTTCAAAATAATAAATAAAAATCCAACAAATCCCAAACACATTTTTCTAAGAGTATATTAAAAGGATGGGGGGGTTTATTTAGGAAAAATGCATTAAATGCTCAAGGAAAAAAAGTGTATTTTTGTTGATGAACTGCAGATATTATTCGGATCGGATACGCATACTTACATGCAGTGATCTGGCAATCTGGTGAAGCTGTTTTCTCCAGAGAACAGGTTAAAAGTATAAGCTAGGTTCACAATAAAATTATTATCTAATTCATCTTGCTTAAATATGAAATCTGTTTGAGAAAGTCCTTTTTGAATTCTTAAAGACCCATTCCTCTTTCATTAGCAATTTTTAAGTAGCAATAAACTTCTCTCCTCATAGAAGACAGGGTTGCTGCTCAATACTGAAATCTACACAAAGAACCCCAAAGCAGACAAGCAAACAAAAAAAAAAAAAAGCCCAAACCCAAACCAAAGAACTGGATTTTTTACATCACAACCTCAGTAAAACAGTTGCTGAAGTGAGGCACTCTAAGATACCATATTAGCCTGGGTCTAATCTGAGCTCCACCAAAAATCACTTGCGTGACCTTGGTCATCTAAATGCAGGCACTTAAATCTGTAGTCTTAGTTCTGCATCTTTGGAAATGTTAGAAATAGGGGTGTACATTTGTGGCTTGAAAGGATGTCTAATGCACAGTATCAACAATTATATTTTTGTTTGTTTTAATCATCACACTTGAAACAAACCAAACAGCTGAAACCAAAGAACTCATTGGTTGCTTCAACTGTCTGAGTAAAAATAATACTGTTCTCTACAGATTTGCATGACCTAATACTATTTTTATCATCATTTCACTAATAGGTGTCAAAGGCACTTAATATTTCTCTCATTAAATCTGCTCTTACTGCTGTTGCCATGGGGTTGCATGCTCTTACACCACCCACAGTCCTTCACATCTCAGCCCTTGGAGACAGAAACAGTGAAAAGGTGCCACCTCATTATGGATGCAGAAGTCCTCTGTCACCTGCCCCCCACCTTGATAGCTCCTTTTTGCAAGGTCAACCTAACAGGTCCTGTACAATATCCCTGCTATTAGATTTGATATTTCAGCCACCGAGTTCTACGTCTGAGAGCGTAGAGCTTCAAGGCATATTTTCCTACATACTTACACTACTTTGAAAGTGGGAGGTCAGTTTTGCTGAGCTGGTTGCTCATGTAGGCTTCAGAGTGTAATGGACGTTAATTTGCTTGGGGGGGTGGTGGTGGTGTGTATATATATAGAGAGAGAGAGATGTGTATTTATACACACATATGCTTTGTGCTAGTGTACAGAAGACTAGGCATGCTCCTTAAATCCTTCCTTTTAAACTTGCAGCTGGAGGTAGGCAGACTGCTGCTGATTATTGCATGCTTGTTTCTACCTAAGCTGAATGATCACCCTCTCCTCTGAAACATGGTATGCCGCTTTGTAGTTAAATACTCTTCCCCCCCTCTGGGCCTGTTTACATGCAATTACATTGAGGCAATCAGATGCAGGTGCCTGCTACAAGCTCTATTTTTCATAGCTTCGCTGTGGAAATTGTTGAAAGTCTGCAATATTCCTATGGCATGGTGGAGGGGGTAGGGAGTAGGGAAGTACTAAACCCAGTGTCTGCAAATTTCCAGAAGTCTCTGCAACTGGAGCTGACGCACTGGATTGCTCAATGTTAGCAAGTGGAAAGTCGGTGCTGCACTTGCTTGTGTAGGATCCACCAATTAATATTTACGTAGAAACTATCCAAGGCATTAAAAATAGCCCTTGACAAGTTTGTCTTTGCTGTAAATGGAGAGCTGTTCTTCAGATGAGTGACCTCCGGAGGAATTTTCAGCAACTGCTACATCAAAAGGATTTTTTTTTTTTCTTTCTACTTATTGTTCTCAGGGGCTTAAGGCTGTGACGCATCAGTAATACCTTGTGTTTGTGTAATGCGATGCCACAAACGAGAAATACTTAAATTCAAGAAGTAACTTGCTTTAAGTAACCAAGGAAACCAAATGCAGCAGAAAAATGTCCTTTTGCACCTCATAAAAACCCCACAAATAGCGATCAGTGCCTCAGGACAAACCTATCATAGGCTTTTAAGGGAAAGGTGAATTTCAGCCTCCCATTTCAGTCCCTGTAAAAATCAACTGCAAACTTAATAATGGGGATCTTCTGTTGGTTCCACTTCTGGAAATTCAATTTTTATGATTCCTAGGGTGAGAGGGAAATGTTATGTCTGCCACTTCATGTTTGTTTCTTATTTATTCCTGTTAGCACAATAAAGGATTGACGGGGAAGATGTGTGGGAAGCCAGATAGACTAACAGAGCGAAGTGGGTGGCCATAACTGTAATAAGACATGTCCTCTTTGCAGATTATTCCTATCATGTTAGTCCCGACCAGACAACTACTTGCTGGTAAGAACAGCCAGAGTGAGAAAAGATACTCTCAACTGCTGGTCCTGAAAACCTCTGTACTTCTTCCTTCATGTTAAGGAAGAAAAGGTCATGTCAGCTCTGGAAGCAGAGGTTGGAGCTGAGGGCGTGAGCTTTCCAACCCCAGGTAATTAGAAAGAGCTAATAAAACATGGGACTGGATAACTACAGCAAGTGACAGTGAAGAGGCACAAGTTGTTGCATTCTGTGGTTACGTCCAGGAACTACTGTGTGGTTAAACAACCAAACCCCATTGATTTTTCATGTTTAACTGAGAGAGGGCAAAAATGGTAATTACAGTTATTAGATTTTTTTCAGGGCTGTTGCTATTTTCTTGACATCTCAAAGTATTTTATTTTGCAAAGAAATATTGTATACTTATTACCTGTAAATGTTTTTGTTGTTGTTAGCTAGCTTTCAAGATTGTGAAATTTTCCCATTTGGAGTTTTCATACTTGGAAAATAAAGACTTTGAGATCTGAGCAGTTTTTTATCACAGTCATGTTAAAAAAGTAAACATCTAATCGGTAATTTACATAAACATGATTTAAGTTATTGACTTAAGACACTGATTTAAATGGTCTTGGTTTAAATAAACTTGCTTTTAGTACTATTATTGAAAAAAGTGGAGTGTAGCAGCATGCAGTGATAGCCCATACATCTCTGCTGTGGTGAGACATGGGATGAATCATGCATTAGTATATAGATCATGAGTGAAGATGCAGCATAGCTGGACATGTTAAATATGCTATCTTAAGTGGTCTGGCTTGCAAACACGAACAGTAAGTTCCAGGCTTATCAGACTTACAAACCTGAAAATTGTTCAACTGCTTCCTGCTATGAAAGTTGAAGCAATGAAACATTTTATCAGTACCTAAAGCCTTTGTCACCTAAAGCTCATAGCATACAGTTATTATAATTAATGCGGTTGTATAGACATAGATACAGTTAAGCTAACCAGCCTACTAGTCATTTGTCTTCCTTTTTCTTTGAGCAAACCTTTATATCAGGCATGATGAGGACATCACTGAATCCTGCCACTGGTGAAGCTCCAAAGAAAGGCATGTATGTAGAAAAGAAGAAAACATCTGTGGCTGTGCCAGATGATGCCTGATAATGTCTGAAAATCCTCAGACAACAACACTATATACACCATGTCTATAAACAGGCCAAAATGTAAAAGAAATATCCATTAATGAACAAAAAACCCACCCCAAACCCCAAATCAACTTCCTTCTGATGTCCATCAAAACTTGTACAATGCTTTTGGAAGTTCAGAACTCGGTATAAGTAATAATTCCTAGTACCAAGGACTTCCAGTAGGTGCACAAAATGTCATGAACAAATCTGGAAGATATGGAGAAGGAGAGAAAGTGAGCATCTAATGACATTAACGTTATCCATGGTCTGAGTAGCGTTAGTGCAAGCAAATGTGGACAGCTACAGACAATGTCTGAGTTACTACAGAAATACAAATATTGAGTGATGCATAGTGATAATTCCATGTGCATACCGATCATTCTATTACTGCCTACATTTTTCTATCAAACAAATAATATTTTCAAGGGAAAAGATTATGGGATGTCAACAAGACAGTGTTTCACTGTCATCCTCAAAGGCTCAACCTAGATTGTGAGAAATTAATAAATTAAGTTAAAAAAATGTTCCAAACTTCTCTGTCTCCTATCTCTGACTTAATTGATTGTGTTAATATTTCTCTGTCTCAGATTTCACTGTTCATAGTAGCTGCTTACTCATCGTAGCTATGATGGGAGTAGAACAAGAGTAAGCAACAACTGAAAACAGTATTGTTGTTAAGGTATGAGCAGGAATAGAAACCTGCTCATTGACTCTCAGGGATCTGTATGGGGACTAGATCTGTATGGTGACATGGACAGTAGGATTGCATGCACCTTCAACAAGTTTACCAACACCAAGTTTACCTTACATGGGAGGGAAGGAATGCCACTGTCGTGGTTTCACCCGGCTGAAGGCCAAGATCCACGCAGCTGCCTGCTCCTTAAAGGAAAAGAGCAGGTTAAAGGGAAGGGGAGGGGGGGGGTGAGAAGTAAGGGAAGGGAAAAGGAAGAGAAAGGGTCAAATAACCCCAAGATCAAGAAATTAAGAGGCCCGTGGGTTGGGATGATAGTTTACTAAGATAACAGAAAGATACAATGTAACAATACTAACAGGACTTCAAAGCAAAATATATGAAGCTGTTGATACACAATACAGTTTCTCACCAAACCATACAACTCAGGCCATGCCACCCAGAGCCGTCCCAGAACCCGACCATCCCCCAGAACCGCACATCCCGGAGCCGCCCAGGCCTTCCTCCCGTCAGCCCCCCGATATCCTGGGCAGGACGTAACTGGCGTGGAATACTCTCTTTGGTCAGTTTGGTCACCTGTCCTGGCTTCGCCCCTCCTTTCTCATGAAGAGCTGAGAAAGTCCTTGACTGTCTGACAGCAACTAGAAACATCAGGGTGTTATCAGCACTACTCCCATCTTACTCTCAAACACAGCATTCATCCGCTGTTACAAATGAAATTAACTCCATCCTGACCAAAACCAGGACAACCACCCAGAGTAACCTTAACAAGATAGAGAGGCACACCTGTGTGTACCTCATGAAGTTCAAAATGGTCAAGTATAAGGTCACATGGGTTGGAGCAATCCCAAGCACAACTACACACTGGGCAGAGAATACACTGAGAACAGCTATGAGGACAGGGACTTGGAGGTGTTGGTTGATGAAAAGCTCAACAAAAGCCAGCAATGTGCGCTTGCACCCAGAAAGCCAACCGCATCCTGGGCTGCAACAAGAGAAGTATGACCAGTAGGTCGAAGAAGGTGCTACCCTCTCCCCTGCTTTTGTGAGATCCCGCGTGGAGTACTATATCCAGTTCTCGAGTCCCCCGTACAGGAAAGATGTGTACCTGTTGGAGTAGGTCCAGAGGAGGGCCAGGAAGATTATCAGAGGGATGGAGCACCTCTCCTATGAAGAGAGGCTGAGAGAGTTGGGCTACTTCAGCCTGGAGAAGAGAAGGCTCCAAGGAGACATTGTTTCAGCCTACCAATACCTAAAGAGGCCTAGAGGAAATCTGGAAAGGGACTGTTTACAAGGGCATGGAGTGATATGGGCAATGCTTAAAGAGAGAGATTTAGAATAGATATTAGCAAGACCTTTTTTACTGTGAGGGTGGTGAGGCACTGGAACAGGTTGCCCAGAGAAGCTGTGGCTGCCCCCTCTCTGGAAGTGCTCATGGCCAGGTTGGATGGGGCTTTGGGCAACCTGATCTGGTGGAGGGTGTCCTTGCCCGTGGCAGATGGTTTGTAACTAGATGATCTTTGAGGTCCCTACCAACCCAAACCACCCTGTGATTCTATGATTCACTGTTTTCTTGATGAAACACCCTCCCCCTCCATCCAAAGCACCAAAAAATGGTGTATGTGCCTGTCAAATTTGTGTAAGCCCAGGTTTGAGACATTAAGAGATTTCTCATCCTTCAGCTGGAGCTGGAGCAGATGTCAATGCCATTGCCTGTATTGGATTTACAGGTTTTTGAACTAACAGAAAACATGCTTCTTTTGACCTTATGGTGTTCTCAGATGCAACTGCATTGCAAATGAACCATCCTTCCATAGGTCTCATTTCAGGGCAGAATAATACTTTTAATCAGTTAAAGTAGTTTTCCCTCTTAAAGACAATTTTTCCTGTCGACATGCCTTTATATGTGTAATGTCTGTCTTGCCTTCTTTAATGTTGTAGTGCTTTACAGTAGATGCTGTAATAAGCCTCTTCCCTATTTATATTTGCTTTAAATGGCTAGGCAAGCAATTAATAGTTTAGGCTTCATCATTCTGCAAAAAGATTCTTTGTTTTCAAAGCCATAAGATACGCTGCATAGGGAATACACCTGCCTCCTCCAAGCAATTCCTCAACAAAAGTTTAAAAGAAATGTATGTTTTCGGGGAACAGACAGAATAGTTTACCCAGGTCACTTGATATCCTACTACATAGACTGAATACAAATTTGTTGTTGTAAGAAGATATTTTCTGCCTTTTTTTAGGGCTCTCTTTATTCTTCTCCAGTGGTTTTGCTGGGAATAATGAGATCTAATACCTATTCTCCCTGACACAAACACCCAGTACTTTCCATGCAGGCTTTGAAGTACTATGGAGACTTCGCTGATGGCTATCACTAAAAAAAACTGATTCACCATCTGGAAATGTCCACTGCATTCATTTTCTACGCCTCATTGTACCTGGCAACAAGGTTAGCTGGGAATGTGGGTGAAGCTTATTTCAGTTAAAAAAACCCCAATATGCTTATTCAAAGTATAGTGTAAAATATACACCAAATAGAATAGAATAAACTGACAGGGATCTCATGACATCAGACCAGAATCCAGAAGAAGATTTTGGTAATAAATGAAGCAAGCAGCAGTTTATAAGTATGTACAGAATAGAAAACTTTCTGAACAAAGTTCTCATTGTTAAGGGTTCTTCTTCAGACCGTAACCCTACTTATCTTTCCACAACGGCCTGTTACACTGAGATTTCATGAGCTAAACCAGGTAAATCTATATGGGGCCGGGTTCCATATTTCATTGGCCTTTAATCTTAACTAGGTTGTATTCAGAACTGTTCGGTCTGTTCTGCCTTTTATCTTGCTCGTTGCCTTTGTTAATGGACTATTTTAATTTTCTCTTTTGAGTTGGAAGAAAGGAGTGTTTCTAGCTTAGACTTTGGAACTGCAGCACCAGCTGCTAATCTTGTTGCATCTATTGTGAACTGTGATGCACTTATGAGTCAGTTGATATTCAAGTTGCAGTTTTATATCGGATGCTTTTAACACCAGCCAAGGGAACTCCTGCTATAACTGGCTTTCATTGTCATGCCCATGACAATGGATTTTAGGATTGAAGAGTTAGCGCAACAATCTCATTGGTGTTATCTAATGGAACAGTCATATCTCTCACATAAAAATTATTTCTCCGTAGTGTTTCAGTGGATCAGCCTTGGGAATGAACTAGGTCTAAAAATGTGGGAAGGTTTTAGAAAACCATGCTATTTTCACTGCTTGAAATTAGCCATAAGTAAAATACAGTGTATATCTGTGCCTCTGAATGCATGTGTGTGTATGTAAATGTATACATGTTAAAAATCACCTTTTAATATATATGTTAATATACACTGTATATCTGTCTCATAAAATGACAAGACTGTTATTGCAGATGTCTTCAATAAAACACAACTCATTCATTGTTCTCTGTTCACCCATGTTCAATACTAATTGAAAATCCTTTCCTTCAACAAAGCTTCTGTATGATCTCTTCAGAAAATATATTTAATTTATTTCAAGATCAGCTATTTTGCTCTTGTTCTTTCAAAATACATGCTACAATAAGTTTTATAAACATAGCAAGGTTTCTTTCTCACATGTTATAAAAATGCCAAGATAAAAATAAAGGAAGTGTGCTATATAAAAATAATACTCTGGAGTTTTCACTTCAGTCCTCTCTCTATTCTTGCCTTCGGTAAGATAAATCTAGTCTTATAAACCAAAAGGAGAAGCTGTCAGATGTTTATGTAGAATAGGACATATCAGGTAGTCAAGTACTGCTTCTTTGTAGTAAGTAGGGGAGGGGTTGCTGGCTTCCAACTCAAACTCATGGTAGATGCAAACAATTGACATAGTTCCATTTAGGTTGGTAAAGTTTGTATGCTGTGAGGTTGCAAAGTAAATGGCAAATAATACAACAAAGATTGCTCAGATTGGGATCTGTAGGGAATATTATTGAAGAAACATCAATATTATGAAGTGTGATTTGACTTGATTCTATCAAACACTTTCAAATCAAAATGCTGGATGTTTCTAAAATGAGTCAAAGCTCTTTTGAAAAACTCTTTTATAGATTTTTGAGTAAGATTTTATTTTTAATGGACAATTTGGAAAGGGTATTGTTCTTGCTTTCATAAAAATTAGGACTTCCTGCACACAGAAATATAAAAAAGGCAAGGAGGGATGCTTTGGGCCTTTCTTTTTTGACTACCCATCATCATTAACAGCGATAATTTCAAGATTATTCCAGACACAGGACATAATGAATCAGATATCTCTATGTGGGTGAGTGTACAGGTCCAGAGGCATGTACCTTTGAAGCTGAGGGCACCCAGTAAGTGAAGTAGCTTTTTGCTGGATGATCCAAAAAAGCCAAATGAAAGTTGCTGCTATAATAATATGCTATCTTGGAAAGCACATGTTAGAGGATGTTGTCTTTCTTCACCTAGCAAACCCTAAGCCATAGAATGAGGCACAATGTCAATGATCCTAACACAAAATTCCTTGGCAGCAGAGTGGTCACTGGAACCTCACGTAGCTGCAGGCTACTTCTCCCAAATTGGGTGCAACATCCTTGAAAAACATAAAGAATCATAGAATCATAGAATATCCCGAGTTGGAAGGACCCATAAGGATCATTGTGTCTAACTTCCGGCTCCACAGAGGACCCACCAGGTCAGAGCATGTGACTGCATACATTGTCCAGACACTTCTTGAACTCATCCAGGCTCAGTGTTGTGACCCCTTCCCTGGGGAGCCTGTTCCAATGCCCAACCACCCTCTCAGGAAAGAACCTCTTCCTAATATCCAATCTAAACCTCCCCTGTCGCAGCTTCATGATGTTCCCCTTGGGTTCTGTCACTGGTCACCAAATAAGAAAAGTCACAGAACCATAGAACCACAGAATGCTTTGGGATGGAAGTGACCTCAAAAATCATTTGTTCCAGGCCCCCTGCCATGGGGCAGGGACACCCTTCACTAGACCACATTGCCCAAAAGCCCATCCAACCTGGCCTTAAACACTTCTGGGGGTGGGGCTTCCACAACCTCTCTGGGAAACCTGTTCCAGTGCCTCACCACCCTCATAGCAAAGAATTTCTTGCTAACATCTAACCTAAACCTACTCTCTTTCAGCTTGAAACCATTGGCCCTTGTCCTATCACTGCACTCCCTGGTGAACAGCCCCTTTCCCACTTTCCCATAGGACCCTTTAAGTATTGGTAGGCTGCAATTACCTACTGCTCAGCAGCTGCACCTATTGCAGCCAGTCTTAAAGGAGCCCTGGAACTGTGTCTGGTTTATGTCTGTTGGGTAATTCTTTATACCACTTAAGCCAAACCATAGTAAGCGAAGTATTTTCAGGTCAGTCCAGAGGAAACATGATCTCTGAAAGCTTGCTGTCATGCCCATCCCTTTTAATGCTAAGCCACTCACCCCCACTCCTTTCTTTGGAGGCCCTATGGTTCTTGTTCAGGCAAGGCTTAGGTAGGCTCTTGGGCAACAATGGGATTTCAGGGCTTGGGCCACTGAATGCTTTTGAGGGTAAATTTGAACCCACCATGGCACGTTCGGGCAATGAGATGGTGCTCCAAGCCAAACCAGAAATGTTACTGCTGTGCTGCTGGCAGATGGAAGAGGACAACCAAGAAATGATCTGAGGGGACTGTGCTTGAAAACTTTCTAAATCAGGCCTAAGCAGAGGTGTAGTGACTACAGAGTGTGGAATTCGCCCTCCCACACATGTTGCAGATTATGGCAATGAATGCACCCAGCTGAGACAGGGCATTTGTGGTTTGATTAAGCAGTAAGGAGGGGGCTGGGGTGTCTGAGCTGCCCAGAGGAGCAGCTCAGAGGATCCTGACTGGTGTTTCATGAGAGAAGTTGTTCACATCCCCAAAATCAGAAACCCAGGCTGAGAAACCCTGTACTCCTCCAGTGCATTTGATCCTTATGCACCAGGGTGTGTGATAGCCCTCAGAGCAGAAGCAGAAATGCTGTGTATGAATGGCAAGGGAAGGTTATGGGAAAGGAAGAAGGGGTGCCAGGGTATGTTTGTAAGTTGAATGTGGGGATTTCCATTGGGGCCTGAGGGATAATTATCGCTGTGAGTGTGACTGGAGAACACAGCTCCTTGTATTGGGCACTATGTAGAAAACCAACTAAGAAGACTCCAGGAAGATTAAAACACTGTTTTCAAAAACAAAGTTCTTGACAAAAGGGAGACCTTTTTCTTTTGTAAAGCATAGTGAAGGTTCACAACAGAGCTGCTGAATCTCAGATTGGAGCAAAGTCAAGAAATTTGATCAAGTCCCCTCTAAAGCCCTGTGAGGGCATGTTCAACTCCTGGCAAACCCCTTCAGCTGCTGTCAGAAAGCCACATAAACATGCATTTGCAAACAGTTGTGAAAGAACCAATTCTGTTCACTTAAGGCTTGGGTCACATTCATGCTAAGACCCTCTCTTCCCATTAGTACTGTCCTGGCAGAGAAACTAGATTGTCATTTGTAACTATTTTTAAGTTCTTTCCTGTTGCCAAGATGCACCTTCATGTAAAGGAGGGTCAGGTCTGGATCAGGTTACATGGATAGCATCCCAGAGATTTTTGCCTTTCTGTCTTTTGTGGCAAAGACAGAGCTATTCCTACCACAACTTCTACAGGTTTCAACACAGTGATCTCTGATACGTAAATGGGCCTTTTGTATGGTTTCTTCTCCAGGTGTTAATGCACAAATGAAAAATACACAAAAGCACTTTCACACATACATCAATTCTTTCCTAGTGTATATTGGAAAGTTAATGATTTCTTTTGATTTTATGCCCTGTCTTTGTGATATGTCAAATATTTGTATTCTGTTAGATAATTAAGTGTACTAATGAACAGTGAACTGCAAAAATCCAGGTTTCCCTGTTGTTGTTTTGAAGCAAACATGCTTTCCCTGATGTGATTTGACAGTGGAAAGCAATTGCCTTGGTGGAAAACATAACTAGCTAAATATTGAGAAAGAACTGGTCATGATCAAGCAACTGCCTTGGAATTAAGTTACTTTGAAGACAATGAGTGTTGAATGTTTTAATTTTTTAAAAAAAATTTTGCAAAGCAATTCAATGATTTAAATGAAGAGTGCTCTTTGCCTCAGTTCCCCTAGTTAGTCATTGGTGATCCAGTTTTTAAGTGTTGGGGTAGGGTTGGACTTGATGATCTTAAAGGTATTTTCCAACCTTGTGATTATCTGATTCTGTGATTCTATTTATAATCATTCTTAATTATGGAGTTGTTTTAGTATGAAGCCATGGTTAACTTAAGGTTGATGATAAATATTCTTTTCTTCAAGAATATTAACTCTGCATCTACACCATTAGTTCTGTTGTGCATGAGACCCACCCATATGTCAGATGATTTTCTAGCTCTCATGGCAATTTTATGTTCAGCTAGCACACAGTGCTGTACATAGCTGTACATAGCCAACAAGTCACAAGTTTGCTGCCATGAAACAGCAAGAAAGTCTTCAGGACTTCAGGTTATCAGGTTTACAAACCACTTCAGGCTACTATCTTCTGACAAAACTAAGCAGATTCTCTCTTTATGATACATGTTTATTTTTTGTGCATTATTGTCATAAATGACAACATGTAGCTCTCAGAGACCATGCTACTAAGTAGATTTTTGAGGACAGCAACAGTCTCAGCAGGATCTCTGCTGAGGTAATAAACATGAACAGTTAGCTGCTTCTTGTTAGAAACTTTATGTGGCAAACGCAAAAATGTCTTGGAAGCAGATTAACTTTGGTTTAAATTCTGTTTTGAAAGGGAAAAGAGAGTGCTGATTGTCAGTATATAGAGACAGATTGAG
Source organism: Gallinula chloropus (assembly GCF_964237585.1). Classification (NCBI taxonomy): domain Eukaryota; kingdom Metazoa; phylum Chordata; class Aves; order Gruiformes; family Rallidae; genus Gallinula; species Gallinula chloropus. Next base: position 67,916,749 of record NC_140085.1, read on the forward strand.
GGAAACAATGAATTCTGGAAGCATGGTGGAAATTTGGGTAATGTTAAGGTTAGGCAAAGTATGTATTTGGTCTACAATGACATGCCCAGTGTTTGTGTGAGTGTATGAGAGTAAGAGTAATTTTTTTCAGTGTGCTTCCAGGTCAAGAAGCAGAGTGCTACCTCAATATGCCTGGAGAGCAAAGCTCAAGTTCTGGAAACTGAATCTTGAACAAGGTTCTGTCACGCTGTTGGGTACAAAGGGTATTAAAGTACCTTTTTGGAACTAAACTGCTATTACTGCTGTTAAAAGAGCCACTCTTTTCATGTGGAAACAGAACCTTGTTTAAGGTTTACATGTGTGTTTATGTGCAGAAACAGGTATAGTGGTTTTTCCTTTTAGAAAAGGATTATAGGGATTGTCTGGAAGCAGCACTTGGCTGCAGCCCAATTCATGGGTCAAAACGAAAAACAAAGGAAAGTACATCTAATGGTCTATCTCTGCCCTTCTGGGTAGATGTTAACCTGCAGAGGTCTTTGGTCAGCGTGCTGATTTCAGGAACTATACCGAGATCAGACATCTAACAGTAATTGTAGTATTGAGTGGCTTGGGGGTGGGAACAGCAGGGAATAATAGGGGGAAAAAAAAGAACATTTGGAAGGACAACTGTAGTGGATTGCTGTCTTATTTCTAGCCATCCTATGCCCACTGAAGTAACAAATTAGTGCAGGATCAAGCCTGGATCAGTCTCCTCTTTGTGTCACTCTTTGGATTTCCATGAATTTGGTTTTAGATAGATGTGCATGAATACAGGATCAAGCCTTAGGTATCAGATACCTGCAATTTAATTTTCCAATGTAAAAATCTCATTATAACTTGGCATAGGTATTGTTCATAAGCCTGAACCTGGAAGCTGATATGAATAGAAGGCATTTGTTGTCTTGGGCCATGAATGTCATGCAACCACAGAATAACTGGGTAAAAATATGCTGCAGATGCATTTAAGTGGAGAGTTACGAGGATTTAAACAACACCATTTTTGAAATTCAACATAATTAGATTTACCTTTCCTCTTCTTTCTAAAAGAAAAGCTGACTAAAACTCTCACTCCATTAGACACTATGATTAAGAATAAGAACACGTCTTGTGGAGCTGTGTCTCTCCGAGTACTTTATAATGGTAGTGTGCATCCCAATTTGCAATGAACAATGCTTTGTCTTAAAGGAATTTTACCAAAATGAGTAGAATTTACTGAGACTTGTGAGAGTGCATAACATGCACAAACCTCTCATTTGATAAGGGAAACCGTACAGAAGGCAAGAGCACAGTTTGACAAATTCTTGGAGTCTGATGTTAAGATGCTCCTAGTTTATAGATTTTTGTCTTTGGTAACTTAAAACAAGAAAAATCCCTGTCTCACTAAAGTTAATGAAAATTTCAGGTGGGGAAAGATTTTTAACTCTTTGTGCATAATGCTAATCTTGTCCATGAACCTGAACTGAACTGATAAACTGCTTTATCTGCCCATTCTATGCCTGCGCAGTAACTGATCATGTCCTGTTGCCTAAATTTTAGATGATTTCTAAGACAGTTGCTTGACTTTATTCCAGGATTCTTTCCTATTAAATACAGAAACAATTTCTGATGTAGGGATCAGAACCATGAATTCACAAATTTCCTCAGTCCCATTAGAAAGCTGTGGATTAGGAGAGCTATGTGTAAGGGTTTTGGTGGAGGAGCAGGTGCTGAAGGGTTTTGGTGGAGGAGCAGGGTTTTGGTGGAGGAGCAGGTGCTGAAGGTGTGGCTTTTGCTAGAAGCAGCTAGAACCTCTCTGCAGGCCTGACAGAGTAAACACCAGCCTACTCAAGGCCAGGCCCACCACTGACCAAGGCCACGCCCACCAGCGATGGTCATAGCACCTCTGAAGCAGCTGCTTTTTGCTGCCAGAGAAGGGAATGAGAAGATACAAGAAACTGTGTAGACACCAAGGGCAGTGAAAAAGGTGGTGGTGGTGGTGGTGGTGGTGGTGGCTGTTGTGGTTGTGTAGGAACTGCCCCAGGTGCTGGAGAGAAAGATTCCCCTGCAACCTCACAGCCCATGGAAGATGACGGGAAGCAGAGACCCCACTTGCAGCCTGGGGAGAGGGCTCCATGCTGGAGCAGGTAGAGGCATATGGAAAATTCTCTGACCCGCATTGAACCAAGGCCCTGGCGGCAGATCCACAGTCCATGGAGAGAGAGAGGAGACACCCACTCCAGAGAAGATGTGCTGGGGGGAGGAGGGGGTGAAGGGTGTGTGGGGCTTGTGATTCAGTGGGGGACCAGGCTGGAGCAGTCTGGGCTTGAGAGACTGAGAGACATTCTGTGATTTATGACTGCACCCCATAGAAGGGACCCACCCTGGAGCAGTTGGTGAAGAGATGAAGCCCTGTGGGGAAGGACTCATGTTGGAAAAGTTCATGCAGGATTGTCTCCCGTGGATGGGACCCCACGCTGAAGCAGGGGAAGGGTATGAAGAATCCCTCTCCCCTGCTAAGAAGGAAAACAACTTGTGAGGAACTGATCAAAACCCCCATTCCCCCACCCTGTGCCATTCTTGAGGGGAGAAGGGAGAGAAATCATGAATAAAGTTCAGTCTGCTAAGAGGGGAATGTTGGGAGGAGATGTTTTAGGATCTGGTTGTACTTCTCATTATCCAACTCTGGTTTCTGTGTGTATAATAAATTAGAGAGATTTCTTTATTCTGTGCTGAGTCTGTTTTGCCCATGACACTAATTGTGGAATAATCTCTCCCTGTCCTTATCTGGACTCCTAAGCCTCTTAATGCATATTTTCTCCCTTGTCCAGCTGAATTGGGGAGTGATAGAGTGACTTGGGGCATCTGGCCTCCAGCCAGAGTCAAACCACCACAGTCTTTGTCAAGCCTTCAGAATCCAGCTGTAAGGCAAGCAAGAAGTACAAGATACTCAGTCAACCCTGCCTTCACCTTCCCTGTCTGCATCACTGAAGGACTCAGGCAGATGATTTACACATGCTACTTGTGGGAAATCCCACGGGGGAATTAAGCTTCTGTCTTCAGAGCAGGACTTGAATAAGCATGTCCTGAGGCCACATGCAGGAGGAGGAGAAATGAATGAAGAGAATGGCTGTAAATGTGTACAGACCAGCCTGAGCACTTTGAGCACTGAGAGAGAACCATTTTAAAAGTAAAGGGTAAAAAAGGACAAGGATCACTCAGTTCCAGAATTTATTGCATTTCAATCACACAAAGGAGCTGAACTGTAGTTGTCAGGCACTATCTCATTTTTGACGTTTTCTCTCTTTTCAATACTTGACCTTACAACCTTAACAATGTTCTTCTAATACATTTTTAAGGCATGGAATTCATGTACATACCCACCTACAAGCCAGGTGTGTGCACTATAGTTACTTAACACACCCATTAGATACATATTTCAATTAGAAACCACAGGAAATAGATTTCAGTTAGCTTCTATTGCAGTTATAACTGATATACCTCACTTAGAGAACGGTGAGATTTTTATTTCTTTTCTAAGGCTTGAGCTTTATAAAAGCTCTGGAAAAAAACTGATTAAATGAAGATCATTTCTTTAGTTAGACGAGCTTACAGTCCATGTTAATAAGCAATCTGTGCTCAGATTTCTTCCAGTGTCTCAAAATAAATTGCCCCCAGATTTTGCTTCTCTCTTGTAACCAAACGGCATCTGGTCCACAAGTGATTTATGTGTCAGGAGACCTATAATATGCTGGTATGTATATATGTAGATTCACAAACATGATGCTTTGCATCTAGAGCTCTCCATCATCCTGCATACCCCATTTTGGTGAAGCACAGTAAGAAACCATAATTTCTTTTCACCAAATCCCAAAGAAAAACAAACAATCTGCTTAGGGTGTTGCCTAAGAAGCATCTAATGCATGTCATAGCATAAGGCAACTAAAACATCAGAAAGTCTTTCAACTACATTTGTCCCACTGGAAAACTATAAAAAAAGATTTGTGTGCCCACAGTATCTTCAGGAATGCCATGAGCTGTGATTCTCTTATTATCTGTGTTGCTACTCTTCCCTGCAATAACGAAGACCAGGAGGATGGGAATGTTACATTTACTTTATGCTATCCCCACAGGTAATCCGCGGCTCTGAGCACAGGTGCTCTCAGTTGGCCATGGACCAGTCAGGTGCTGCAAGTCTGATATACTCATGCTTTTGGAGGGGCAGAGGGCAAGGTTTTTCTATCTACAAGGCAGCATGGATGATGAGTTCTTACCAGGTTCATTTCAAGGCACCGGGGCTTGACCTGAAAGATTAGGATGGAGCTCTCTTATAGAGCACTGTAGACAACTTTAAGATTGACCAACCCAAGGATGGGTCAAGTCATGCCTTTAAGGGTCATCAAATCTCACCTTTCCTGAAGCCAGCAGACTGCATTTCATGGAAAGAAGGGGTTTTCTGTGCAAGGAGAAAGGCGGCAGCACATGCAGCAGCTCTGTCTCTCCCCTTCCCTCTCTTGACAGGCAGAAATGTGTGGAGAGCTGAGATCACCTGAGGTCTTCAACACAAACCTATTCTCAATTAGAGAAACCAACATAAAAAACCCCTCTGAAATATATACCAGAATACTCCTCAGCTGTCTCCTATGAGTGTTGTGCTCTTGTCTCTTCTCTAGATCTGCTGTTTTATTACTACTATGAATTTCATTTCTTTGCCAAATGACTGGCTACCTTCCTGGACTGAAGTGTTGGTCTTTGCTCTTGCATTAGAGAGGATGTGCTATGGCTGTATGAGAGCCAAACTCTCATGAATCTACTAGAGCATTGCTTTGAGTCTTCCTTTTGTCTTTTGCCATTCCTTTTTGCTGTATCTTTTGCTTTTTATCTTGCCTCTTCCCTTTTCTTTGCCTTTTGCCTTGCTTCTTGCCTTTTTCCATGCCTCTTGCCTTTTGCCCTGCCTCTTGACCCTTGCCTGGCCTCCTGCCTCTTGCCTTTCATCTTGAATTTTGCATTACCTTTTGACTCCTGCTTTGCCTTTTGACTTGCCTTTTGGAGTTTGCCTTTTCTCTTGACTTTGTATTATGTTTTGCATTTTACTTTTCCTTATACCTTGTCTTTTGCCATTTGCCTTTGCCTCTTGCTTTTACATTTGCCTTGCTTTTTTCCATTTACTTTTGCCCTTCCTCTTGACTTTTACAGTGAATTTTGACTCCTTGTCTTTTGTCTCTTGCCATGCTTTTTGCACTTTGCTGTGCCTTTGCATTTTGCCTTGTCTTTTGCCTTTAATTTTGCCTTCTGCCTTGCTTCCTTCCCTTTGGCTTTGACTTTGGCCTTGCCTTTTGCCTTTTGCCATTTGCCTTGTTTTTGGCCTTTTCTTTTGCCTTGAATTTTGCATTGTGCCTCTTTTCTTGCTTCTGGCCTTTTGACTTGCGTTTTTGCCTTGTGCCTCTTGCCTTGTTTTTTGTGTCTTGCTTTGACTTTGGCCTTGATTTTTTTCTTTGTGCTTTGTCCTTTTCCCATGCCTTTTGCTGTGTTTTTGCATTTTGCCTTTCCTTTTGCCTTCAACCTTGGTTCCTTCTTTTTGGCCTTGCTTTTGCCTCTGCCCTCCCTCTTGGCATTTTGTCTTTTCCTTTATTTCATTTTGCCTTTCCCTCTTACCTTTTGACTTGCCTTTGCTATGTCTTCTGTCTTGCATTTTGCTGTGCTTTGGCCTTTCCTTTTGCCTTGCATTTTGCCTTGTGCTTCTTTCCTTGCTTCTGGTGTTTTGCCTTCCCTTTTTGCCTTGTGCCTCTTGCCTTGTCTCTTCTTTCTTGCTTTGACTTTTGCCTTGCTTTTTTCCTTTTGCTTGGTCATTTTTCTGTGCCTTTTATCTTCTGCTGTTCCTTTTGCCATTTGCTGTGCTTTTTGCATTTTGCCATGCCTTTTGCATTTTGCCTTTACTTTTGCTTCTGCCTTCCTTCCTTCCTGTTGGCCTTGCTTTTTACCCCTGCCTTCCTTCTTGGCCTTTTCCTCTGCCTTGCACCTTGGCATTTTGCCTTTCCTCTTGACTTTTGCAGTAACTTTTGACACTTTCCTTGTGTTTTGCCTTTCTTTTCTGTCTTTTGCCATGCTTTTTGCTTTGTCCGTGTTTTTTGCCTTTTGCCATGTCTCTTCTTCTGCCGTGCCTCTCAGTGCCTGGCCTTTGCTTCATTCCTTGCCTTTGTCTTTTGTCTTGCCTTGTATATTTTGCCTTTTTCCTTTCTTTTTGTCTTTTCCTTTTTACTCACTTTTGAGTTTTGTCTTGCCCTTGGCATTTTCTTTGCCTCTCCCCTTGCCTTTGCCCCTTTTGCTTTGCCTTTTGCCTTGATTTTCACCCTTGATTTGTTTCTTCCTTGTTCTCTGCTTTTCTCTTGTGTCTTACCACCCATTGCCTTTTGACTATTGCCTTTTGACTTTTGTCTTCCCTTTTTGCTTCTTGCCTTTCCTCTTTGCTTTTTCTTATGTTCCTTTGACTTGCTTTTATTTTTCATGCCTTGCACCTTGCTTTTCAAGGTCTTACATTTCTTTTAATTGCTTTTCATAGCTTTTTTCTTTTGGGTATTTTCTATTCTGTTATTTCATCTTATGTTTTCTCTTACACTGTTATGCTACTTTTCTTAAATCTTTTACATTTATTTGATATGCTTTGCTTTCTCTGCCTCTTATTTTTTTTATTCTCTCAAGTTTTTATATTTGGTTTACTTATCTAGTGTCATGCAGTATCATGTTATGCTACGTTATTTTGTCTTATGTTAAATTGCATTATTTTATGGTTTGGTTTTTTTTGTTATTGTATGTTATGGGTTGGGTTTTTTTATTTCATGGCACTTTACGCTACACCTCTCTGTCTGGTTGGCAAAGGAAAACTGCTGAGCCATGGAAGTGAGCAGTGGGCATACAGGCCGTGCAACCCTTGCCTTTGAAAGCTTCAGAACCTGCGCTGCTCAGCCAGTACTACAGGACCCCTTCTAAGCACAGGCTGTGTAGCCCAAGAATGAACCCCTGAGGAAATAGAACCTTGGCAAGGGATTGTGCTCAGAGCTACAAAGGAAGACATACCCAGGGGCCTCCCTTGGGGGCCACCCCGTGAGTCCAGAAAGCTTCCTCCCTGGGTATATGGGGCATGAGGGCCACCTTTGTGGAACATGAGCAACAGGCCCCAAGCCAAAATAGCCCAAAAGAGACCAGGCAGAGGCAGGCAAAAAAACCCAAAACAAAACCCAGAGACATAATTTCTAGCTCACCATGGGGAAAAAAAGCCTTGCTATCCCTGGCTGCAGGGCCCGAGAGGCCATGCTTGTGCTGCACAAGCAGCAAGCAGTAACTGAGCCCAAATGGCCCAGAGAAGCCCTGAAAAGTGGTCCTGCTCAGTGCTGCAAAGGAAGGCAAAAAACCCCCCAGGGACCAGTGCCAATCTGCCCCAGGGGAAAATTCTTTCCTGACCCAAGTGGCACTGGTGATCAGCTATTCCCTGAGTATGTGAGCAAGACCAGCCCCCTCCTCCCACCAGCGCAGCCGGTCATGCCTCCCAGGAGATGCCTTAGCCCTGTTCTCCCTCAGCCCCAGAGCCTGATCTCCAGGCTTCCCAGAGTAGCCAAGTGCCACCAGCCTCATCAACTTCGGGGCAAGGATCCTTCCAGCACCAAGACAGAGTGCTGGCATGTGCTCCAAAGCTCTGGGACCCCAGCAATATCTCTGCATCTCTTTGCTTATGGCTCCTGCCCCTGGCTTTACAAAGGATGAGGATGGTAAATTCTGCAGGGATCCTCAAGAAGGAATACTGGTACACTGGCCTCTGCCTTTGGAGTGTCATCCTCTCAGTCCCCTTGGAGGAATTTTACCAGCTCCTCTAGGAGCTCCTCTCTGGGCCATCCCTGGGACGGCTTTGGAGGGGCACTGGCAGGCTGTCCCCTTTTATATTGGCCAGGGACATTGTGACTGCTGCATTGCTTGGTGATGGGGGTGTGATGTGCCCCCCACTGCCTTATGCACTGCAGTCCCACCCAGCATCCTTCAGAGGAAGGCCTTTGGGGATGCTGGGCCCCAGGCAGACCCTGTGAGTCTGTCTCTGTCTTTGGTGGCCATGCAGCCAGCACAGCTCCTGGGCATCTCTAAAGTGTCCTCTGCCACTGGGGTCCCAAGGGCAAGGCCAGGGTTCTTCTCTCAGGCCATGACACAATCTGATCCTGTGGCACAGAGACCATCCCTATTAGTTGTTCCCTTTCTGTGCCAAATGTAAAGTTTATGAGGCCACACAGCTTGAAGGACCAGGCACTTGATCATGCTGGACACTCTTGGGGATTTTGAGGGTGGGTGACTTCAGGAGCTGCAGCCTGGAGGAAAGTCAAAAAAGTTTATCTAGAGCCCTGGGTTGTGTAGATAGTACCAACAGGCCACCATGAAAGTAAGACAGACTTTGAGAGAGGTTGCATGGGTATGATGGAAAGGCTGTCATTTTCAGACCTAGAACATTTGGATCCATGCCCAAAGTACAGTCAGGGACTCCTTTCTCACTCCTTTCTCTGGTGGCAAAAAGCTGCTACCTCCCACCTGCTCCCCCCCTCCCGCATTATCACAGAGGGGCTACCACCACCACTGACTGGCTCAGCATTGGTCAGTAGTGGGTCTATCCTTGAGCTGGCTTGTATTAGCTGTCGGACCTAGGGTAAGTTTCTAGCAATTTCTTGCAAAAGCCACCCCTACAGCCACCCCTCCACCACTACCAATACCTTGTCACGGAAACCCAAAACAATGATATTATAGTTCTTTCTTTTGTCATCATCACAGTGCCACAGTGTCAGTCACTATACCCTGTGCCAAATACAACAGGTCCAGTTTTGGATATCTTGGTGAAATCTGAATATGGTAGCCTAAGGGGAACCACATAATTTCTTAATAGAAAAAATGTGTTTTAAATGAACTGTGAGATCACTATGGTGGTGTGTGTGCCTGCGAGAGGGACGGAGAAGTAAATTTCTGGCAAATTAGTCTATTGAAATTTTAAGATAGGTATACAACATGAATACAATATGAAATTGTATATGAAAGTACTTATATGGCCTTAACTCAAGAAGTGTCTCTCAAAATCACTTTAAAATTAATAAATCAGTTCGCAGATGAGACTGGAATAACTTGTAATGCAGGGAATTGATAGAACTAAATAATAACTGTGCCATGTGGTACTTTGTTGGGTAGTCTTTCCTACATCCTTTCCCCAGTAGAGAGCAGCAACTCACCAAGTGTTCTTCTGCATGATCCGCTTTACAGAAGCTGTAAAAAATGAGTCTTAGTTCATTTCAAATCTGAGTTTGTTCATCACAGGTTATGTTAAACTGAAAGCTTTGTAGGTAATGGTAATAGTATTAAAGGTAGTTTTTACAGTCTCTAAGAAAAGAGGGGTCATCTGGCATTCCCCAGCACTGTCATACAACTTGCTTGGTAGCAGGATGAACAGATACACTGCATTGTGTTCTTTGGTAGTTTTCACTTCCCTTCTATAAGCAGAATTTACAGCTTCTGTGTGTTAGACCAAGGCGTTGTTTGCCTACTCATATCACAGAATCATTAGTTCTACTCCCTCTCACACTTACTGGGATCACCCTTTTACATGAGCCTGTGTGGTATTTGCAATTGTTCAATTTCATCTGTGGTCTCTTTTTGTAAATGCCAGGTCAGGAAGAAGAAAAGAAGTCATGGAGTTGTCATTCTTTTGAAGATATGCAGAAAACCTTTACTCTCAAAGAAAAGACCTCTCAATATTTTAGAAAGCTATTTGTAAAGGCTCTTTGAAAGTCTTGGACCCGTGTGCATGTATTTTTTATGTGTTTACATGTTTATGAAGTACAAGGACACTTGTTGGAGGAGGCGAGGTGTGATGGCATGGAATTATTTTAAATTTTTCCCCTTTCTAGTTGAGTCTAAAACCTCAAGAATGCCATGTCAAAGTTTACCTTCTTTTCTGGGTATCTTTAGAGGTACATGATATGTGATTTCATTCTTTGAATAAAAGGGGACAAATTTTACTAAAAGTTGATCAAGATTTTGTTCTCTCAAATGCCTTAATAATTTAAATTAAGCAATGAATAACAAACACAAAGAATTCCATCTGCTGAAGTCTTTTTTCCCCCTGCAGTGCTTATCTTTCTCTGTCCGCTTGTGTCATCACCAATCCACATGTGCTCCAGACACGATAATCTCTAGAGCAGAAAAAGTCTTTTGATGATGCTTCTCGTAGCTCTGCATCGTGGGTGGACTCAGGGAGTGCAACTACTGTAAGTCTGTTCCTCTCAGTTTTCTATGCAGGCAGGAAGCTGACAGGCAAGGGTAGGATGTGAGACGGCTGTCGGAACACCAGTAACACATCAGAGCTGCCATAATGGAAGAGGTGAACCTGTCTTAGAAAAGGCAGGAACTCACTGGGAGAATTAGAAACCCGGCAACCAAAAAAGGTTGTATTTTGTGTTTAAAGGCATGTTTTTCCTCTGACTTAATGAGAAGAAATGGTTGAAAGGTTTGCAGAATAACAGTGAGTCTGCTTTTTCCCATAGTAGCATCCCATGGATGGAACATGACTGAATTGTCAGACTGGGGCAGTGCACACACAGTGAGAAGAAAGGGGGGTTGCCCAGAGGACATGGGACCTAAGTGGGTGCTCAGTTAGTGTCACAAGAAGCCGGGTAGTGGTGGCATTACACTGTTCCCATGAGGTATGTGCTGGATGGGGTAGCTGCAGTGTCATTTGCAGGGGAAGCAGCAGGGACATGTGTAGCCTGGGGCACAACAGAGGCTGGAAGGCAGGACGTGCACGTGATGGCAGCTCTGTAAAATGCTGGAAGCATGGTAGCACGAGGAGTTGCTGTGAAGAGGAGAATGTGTTTGCTCACTGCTGTGCCAGTGGCTGAGCTCAGCACGCGTGTTGCCGTGGGTCGGCGAGCTGTGTGCATGAGATGGGGCCGCAGCGTGCTGGCAGGCAGGCCATGGCAGTGTTGTGCTGAGCTGCTCTGTGGAGGTTTGCAGTGATGTTAAGCAGAGCAGCTTTGAAGTGGGAGCTGCAATAAAAAAGAGCCCTTGCAATGAGTTTGTACCGTCTGTTTATGTAAATGTGTGCTCTCTCAGCCGGGATACAAGGTGAACTAACTGCTTAGGCCATATCCTGAATATCTTCAACCTTCACTGTGGCTCTCCTTAGGATTTCTGCTCTGTCAAGCCATTGCCATCATTTTCATATTCTTAAAGCCTTAAAATCTTCTGCATGCTGGAACATTTCCCCATAATCTGGGTCTCTAACAAACTGCTGTCATCACGGATGTATCACAAACTGCTCTTGCCCCGGGATACTGCATGTTTCTGAAGGACTACTTTCCTAACATCATTCCAGTGAAATGCAGGAATCTTTTGTCTCAACATATCTTTGTCTTTGTCCATTTTTCTTTTAAAATGGTCAAATAATACATTTCTATCTGTGTGCTATTAAATCTCTCTTTGATTATATTTTCCCCCTGAACTTTGCATAAGGAAAAATGGTTATTTATATGGAGAGAACACAACCACGATCTTCTCCCAGCAGTGTCTTGGGAATATATTTGATTTTTTTGGCCATATATTTGATTTCTTGATAGTGTAAATTTCTGTAAGACTTCCAGCCGTTTTTTGCAAGACGGCCTGAGTGTTGCTTCTATAAATCCAGGTCTTGGTCTGTTATTTCTGCCTTTACATTTGTAGGAGATAAGGGTATGAAATTTGTCAAGCAGTCGATGCACTGTCACAGCTTTCAGAGGCTGTCCTCTTCAGCAATACACGGTGACCCTATTAGTAATAGTAAGTGATGGGAAAATTTTGTTTCTGTTCTGAAAAGTGATTGTTGAGGATTCGACCCTTCTCCTTAGCTCAATGCTGCTGTAGCACCTATGTTGTCAGTCTAATTGCTTGTACTGTTCAAAAGCCTCAAAAGTAAGCCTTTATCCCTTTTAACACTGCCAAAAGAGAGTGTGATCTCCCTCCTGTATGTACAAACGTGTGCACAAACTCCCCTCTGCAGCACATTAAGCAACTGCTCTATCAAACCACCTATTACGGCCCTTCCGAAAAGCCTGTGTGAGTACCAACATTACACAGATGTCCCCCAGGCCCCATGTTAAAGGCAGCAGTTTACAGAGGAAAGTGTTTTTTTCCAAAATTCATCTTCCTGGTTGTGAGTTGATGAGCTGGAACTCATTTAAGCTAGGTTTACTTCTGGTAAGTTTCTCATAAATACACTTGTGGGTAGAGCTACTTGAAAAAAGCAAATCTTTAAGGCTATATATAGAAAGCAGGTTAGGGGTGGTATTCAGCTATCTAAACATCAGGGTCTAACCGATGTTCTGAGATGTTCTTTGATATCCTGTTTGTCTAGAGCAGCTGCTTCTGATGGGTGGGCTTTCCATGAGACCTGTGTCATTTCTGTCTAGCTCATGTGAATGCCTTAGATATCCTCAAGTGCTTCAAATTGCACCCAGCACTTGTGTGTACAAGATTGAACTTCAGCTTTTGAAATACAGAAGTATTGGTAGTGTTCAGACAGTTCTCAGATGTATTTTCATCTAACTAAATATGCAGAGTTTGAGTTTTGCATGTTAGATTTCAGTAGTGAATTTTCATCTAATTATCTAATGGCCAGATGATAATTGCAGACATTTTCTAGAACATTTGGGATGAAGCAGAATCATTGTAAGGTTATTTTCCTGATGAAAAAGTTCTGGTTTTGAACAACTTAGATCATGAATGGGAAAATTACAATTTACTGGAACATTGAATATTTCAGTTTTCTTTTGGAAGATCAAAACAGTATCTTTCCATAAGCCTACCATCAAGAATCTCTCATTTTCATTGAAGAAAAGCAAAGACTTCAAGGCTTCCTGTATAGGAACTGAGCAGAGGCTTGAAGGTTAAAAAAAGGTGATGATAAAAAAGGCAGTGGATTCATGGATAATGAAAAATGAAAGGGGGGGTTGTTTCTTTTTTTCTTTTTCTTTTTTAAATTGAAATTATTCAATTTTTTTTCCTGCATTGAGAAAGCAGAAATTATGATGCTTTCAAGCTGAGCCACAAGCAAGCCACCAGAGTCCCAAAATGGAATATTTTAGAATTCCTATCCCATGAACAATGCCTGGGTTCTTCTGTTTTGTTTTGTTTATTGTGAATCAATATGAACTTGTTTTCCAGCCTCTCAACATTTTCCATGGGATGTTGATTCTGTTTCTCTGGGCCAAATCTATTATTAAGCTTCTGGGGAATATTTCCAATGGCAAAAAAATATGAAAAATAAATTAACAACTACAAAATCAATGCAATTTCCACGAGTTATGCACTCAGCTGGAGTTTGGGATGACCTCTCTAAGATATGGATCTCAAGAATCTCGACATGTCTTATGACATGTCTTTCCCACCTTTGGAAAGCAGCCTAGGTTACTCATGCTGTGCTCAGTGTGCACTGTCAGCACTACGACGCCATGAAGCACCATGAAGTCTTGCACCTGAGGATTTGTTTGTTCTAAAAAAATAAAATAAAATTGAAAATACCAAGGGAAGTCCATGCACTTACTACATTAGGAAGAAGGCTGGGGAGGCATGTAAGGTCATGAAAAGCTCTTCATCAGGCTGCAGAAAGTTTTTCCCACCCCCTGCAGATGGCAGGGGCATTCCTTCTAAGCATCATTTCTCACAAAAGCCAACTCTCTGACTGGCTGCCTCTCTGAGATGCAGCTTTTCCTGGCTCCTGATGAGGAGTAGGAGTGTGTTAGAGGCTAACATGCTCAGCCTCTAATTTTGTAAAACAAAATACAGTCCACCATAACACCCTTGAAAGGCCGTCAACACCCTTGCTCATCTGAGAGTCACACTGTGTGGAGAACCAAACCACCGTTGTTTTGGTCCATTTGTGAGACTGTCAGAGTTTCTCTTTGCCTCTTGCTCTTTCTTCTCCAGTGTCTGACAGGTGTGAACGCTCAGGATCACGAAGAACCTATGCCTGAGGGTTTATATGCCTATGTTTCATAATTATCACCTATTCCCAGCTAAAGTGTTACATGTGCTGGCCTAAAGTGAGGAGTAGAGGGCCCTGTTAAGAATGTTTTATTCTCCTACTTACTGTAACCATTTTGGATTTCAGCCAGTGCATATAAACAATGTGCCTGTGCCTTTACAGTTCTGCATTGCCATTTTAGCACTCTGGATATTAGCCAGTGCCTATAAAGTGTGTGGCATTAATTTAATTTCAGCTGTTTTCCTAGACATTTACTTTTGATAAATGGATCCAAGATGGACATGTCTATGTGAAACAGGAATTTAATTCTGTATTTGAAATAAACTATATTGGGTTAAATTCAGTTATCAGCATGGCTTTTAACTCTTGTCTAATGTAATGCCACATGAAAGATGCTTTAAGGAAGAGGATGGCAATGAAAAGAGCATTCCAGCGGGGCTGTAAGCTTGATATTTTATGTTTTATGCCCATGTGGATGTTCAGGCTGTGATAGAAATGACTTACTGTGATTTACCTCATTCCCATAATGCATCTCAACATTAGAGTATTAGACATGAATTCTTCTCATGTAGCGAAAAAGGCTTGTTTTCATAACTTCAGAGTGCCATTACTCGTTAATTAGAAGCAGAAACAGTCACAGCGCTATCCCAACAAGGTGGCTAAGTAGTGGTGTGATTCTAAATTATCTCCTGAAACCTCTTTCTTTCATGGACAATTTGGAAGGAATAAATCAGAAACTACCACACCAGTTTACAAGCTGTACTTCTTCAGAAGCAAATTTTCCACTTGCTCATTTCATGTTCTAAAATACTGAACTGGTAATGTATTTGAACAATGATAATAATATTTAAATTAACAGTAGGAATAACTCACACGTCAGGATTAAAACTCGCAAATAAGCAGCAAAATGACTATGAGTTTCATCGTTCTTTGTATGTTAAAAGAGGCGTGGACCTGGCCATTGCTTCTGTATTTGTAGTATGCCTAGAGCACCAAATAGTACTTCTAGATTTGCTGGAGATTAGTTTACTCAGGGGTCAGGTGAGAGACAGAATGCAGGTTGTATAAGACTATATGTACATAAGATGGCTGTCCTTCATGCTGTGGAGGCACTGTGTCTGCTCAAACTGTACCCCAAGTGCTGACCCTTCAGTCAAAGCAGTGCTGACACTTCAGTCCTTTGTAAGACGGTATATCCTGCATTAGAGGATACCAGTACACTAGACGGGACTCAGTAAGACATGTGTTTTCCTGTCATATTCAGTCAATCAAATTAAAAACAAAACAACAGAAAACAAAAAATCCAAAAACCAAAAAAACCCCCAACCCCCCCGAAAAACCCCAACCCATTACAGGGAGACTTCTTATGGCAGTGAGGATTTAATCAACAAAATTCTCATGGGAACTGATAGAGGCAAAGGTCAGAAATGGTCTTGGGCTCTGACAGCAAAATCCAGGTCCTGGTCAGAATCTGAGGAGTGCACTGCTGCTTTTGAGGATGTTCCACCTGAGGGTGGGAATGTGTCTCTGAAGAGATGGGCTATTGGGGCGGTGGTATATTTTTCAGTCCATTATTGCAGCAGGAATACATTTATACCCAGCTTCTAGTTTTGCCTTCTCTTCTATTAAAAAACCACCACTGTTTTTTCATCTTGCAGCAGAATAAAGAAGTCCTGTGCATGAGAATCAGCTACTCATTTTCTTAAGACTTTATTGATGCTGACCCGTAATGATGCAAAGCTGGTCTGCTACAGACTGGGCATTTGGCTGAATTTATGTATCTTTTTGTAAGAAGTGCCACAGATTATCTCTACATTAGAAACTAACAAACTAGAAAACAGAGGGAAGGAGAATGAAAGTTTGTGTGAGTAGTTTCTGTATTATTTCAAGATACAAATGCTTAACAGGGCAAGATACCCAGTTCTTATAATGTTCATTCATGTGAATTTCAAATAAGCTGTATTTTTTTCCTGTCCTCAAATATCAGCCTCACCAGTCTTCCTGTAGTTTTTTATTAATATTTTAGGATTTCAAAATGGATGAGATTTCTACAAATCTTTCCAGATTGCTACATAATGAAGAAGGGAAAACACTGACAAAAGTGACACGCCCTGGCCATTTGGGTTGGAATTTCTTTGAATCATGGATTTTCTCTCATTGCCTGTCTTTCCAACACAGATGTGTTTTCAATTGGCAAATATGTGTGCTGTTGTAATGGCTACACTTACAAACTCAGTACCACGTCTTTAATGTTATTTTTATTCACCAGTGCTATTTAAGTATCTAATTGCTTGTGCTCTTCAAAAGCACAATGTCATGACAAATCATGACATTTCAACAAGTTCTTAAAATCACACTACCTTTAATTTATCCTTTGTGGCTACTTTTAAGATTACTGTACTTATCCTATTAACACCACATCTCGAACAGTATTATCTTTATCTACCTAACATACATGGAGAGACAAACATTTAGGGTTTGCAATGTAATTAAGAGCTCTCTAGCTGACAGAGGATTGAAAGGGTTACCAGAAAAGCTGCAGTTGTCATTTTGACTGATCTGGGGGGAGCAGAAAGTAGAGCAGGCTGGAGGTCACCAGGAGGTAGAAGGGAAGCATGTTTTATCTAGTCAGAAAAATTAGGTGTTAATTTGCAGATTTAAATGCTAGCTAAATTACAAAGTTTTCCAGCCTTAGCCAAAAAAAGCAGAGCAGAAGAGGAAACAAAACAAACTCAGGCAAATACATCAATAGTCCCTTGCGCAGCAAAAGGTCCAAAAACTGGAGTGTTTATATGTACTTTTAAAGAGCTGTCAAATTCATCCCTAGAAGTTGTGTAATGATTCCTCTATGTGTTGCAAGGGGCAGTGATTTTTAACCAATATTTGCCAGATATGTTACAGTGAACGTAGAGCTGTGTTTAAGTTTTACTCCATGTATGTGTCCTGATTTTCTTTAATATCCATTTAGGCACATCTGGATTTTACTATTCCTATCGCTAGTTTAAGTTTAATGCAATCTATGCTTCTACAAAGCAGATCTGTTTCTTTGTCTTAAAATGCTTGCTTCAGCTCTATCGATGAGTTTAATAAAGAGAACATTTTAAGTCACTCTCATACCTCAAGGAGGCTAAAGCTGCAAAACAGGAACATCCTTCACCGACCCACATTTGTGGTAGGATCCTCATGGCTAGCAGTGATCCACTGGAATGATATCCAGTATTTGCATAATTAATGTGAAACACCACCTGGTATCCGAACAGAACAATGCAAATAATTATCTAACAATAATGGCAACTATTCTGTCACTTAAATAATTAATATTTTCTGCTGTATGTTGTTTGTAGACAAATATATGCTACCACTTTGTCCTGATTCAGAGCTTCTACATATGAGTGTCAAATAAAAACTATGGGTCAGATTCTTTGCTGTAACCAGTATATGGAAAAACTGTAAAGCAGATAGCCAGTGTATTGCTTTCTTAATTTCAGTCCTGCTTCTACTGAAGTGTGTTCTGGGAGACAAAAATAGCAATGTATTAATCCCCAAGCAATGCCCCAGTCCCCAAACCCCAGGATAGAGATTGCTTGTATTGAATCGTAGAATCATAGGGTAGTCTGGGTTGGAAGAGACCCCAAGGAACATAAAGTTCTAATGCCCCTGCCACAGGCAGGGCCACCAATGTCCAGCCAAGACAATGTCCTAGACAAGGTTAGCCAGCGCCCCATTCAACCTGGTCTCAAACACCTTCAGTGATGGGGCATCCACCACCTCTCTGGGCAGCCTGTTCCAGCACCTTACCACTTTCTCTGTAAAGAACTTACTCCTAATATCTAATCTAAACCTTCCCTCCTTCAACTCCAATCCATTCCCCCTTGTCCTGCCACTGACAGGACTACCCTTCTAGAAAGTTGGTTCCCCTCCTGATTCTCTGCTCCCTTCAGGTACTGGAAGGCTGCAATGAGGTCCTCCCACCCTGCCACCTTCTCTTCTCTAGGCTGAACAAGCCCATCTCCTTCAGCCTCTCTTTGTAGGGGAGGTGCTCCAACCCTCTAATCATCTTTGTGGCCCTCCTCTGGACCCTCTCCAACAGTTTCACATCTTTCTTGTATTGGGGGCTCCAGATCTGGACACAGTACTCAGTCAAGTTAGTTTTTCACACACATTGGGCAAGAAGAGAGGAAGACACCGAAGAGAATATCTCTAGCCTGTTGATAATCTTCAATTGATGAAAACCATCAATTTTTAAATTGGATTAAGAATCTGGGATTGCAGATACCACCTCACTGCTCCTAGCACTCAAAGCAGGAGACAGTGCTTTGGAAAGGAAAATCTTTTGTCACACTAGCCTCAACACATTGTTTCTTTTCTTTGTGAAGCCAAATCTCTTTGGATGGTGACTGTTCTTTACATTATCTACTTTCTTTGGCACTAGTCAAGGCAGATTTTGCTTTAAAGATAGTGACAGTGTGACAGGAGTGAGACCTATCAAGCTAAATCATTGTGTCATGACAGACCAAAATCCCAATGACAAACATGTCAGCTGCACAAATTATTGCTCAAAGGAACTGCTTATTTTCTCTATAAGGGGTTACCAGTATAGGTCTACACTATTCATATGAATAAGTGCCTTCAGGTATTGCATCTTCGACTTCATTGTGATGCCTAACCAAACACTATACAAGTAAAATTTTGGAATGTAGTATAAAATCTTAATAAAAATGGGAATTTGGTGGTAGGTTATGATCCAAGTTATGTCATTTTTATGCTCTGAAGTTGAAAAAGAGTTTATTTTACTGTTCAAGGCTTATAATTCTTATTTATCTGTAAAAAGATGATTGTCAGGGTGATCTATAAGCGAGATCATTCTCATTACTTGGAGGTCGCTGTCGCATCGTTTTTAAATTAATCAGAGTGTTTCAAAGAGAGGGCAATAGATCATCATGCTTTGTTTCATCAACAAAGTATTGTGTTTCTGCCTGGATACTTAACAGAAAATTGTGGTTTAGAAATGTAGAGTTTTAAATGCATCCAAGTGCATTCATGTAATTGGACTGCTTATATTATAATTGCTTCTTTTAGTTACATCATTATCACTGCATCACAGTTTATAAACATCTTTAACTTTTATGAAATCAGCTATGTGGAGTTCAGTAAGAGCCAAAAAAAAACCCCCAAACACATAAATTAGAATCATAAACATATTTCAGTTTTAAGAACTAACTTTTTGGATATGCCCAGGACTGGAAGCAAGTGACATACATCCTTCTTCTCTCTTATGTATTATACATGTTCTTGCTTTGAGCTTTGCCAGGTGTTGGTTGGTTGGTTGGTTGCTTTTTAGCAGATATCATAGAATCATAGAATCATATCCGCATGTGGTGAATAGCCATTGCTGCATCTTGAGGGAGTTTTAGATTAAGAGGCAGAAGAACAGAAAGTATGGCAGCTGCAGAAAACTCCCCAGAGGTGTGGCATGCTGGGAGCAGACAGAGGGTGCAGGGGGCAGGTGAGTTCATCAGATACGCATGACAAGTTTCAGAACTAGGTCATAAACACTTTTTTATCATAGGTTATTCTAAGAAACCTACAGTCTTTTCAAGAGAGTGCCCTAGCTTGTGAGGGAGAACTGCTCCACCAAAAGCATACTAGAGGGCTCGCAAAGCAGGTAGTGGAAGAAGGAAGCATCTGATGAGCAGTACGACTTTGATGAATGTTGAAACTGCACTGAGGGAGTGCATGGTGTTTCCAGCTGAGGTGTGTTTTACCAAAGTGTGTCATCTTCCTCCCTCCCTCCTTACCTCTCTCCTTCCCTCCTTCCTTCCCTCCTTTCTCCCTCCCTCCTTTCCTCCTTTCTCCCTCCCTCCCTCCTTCCTCTCTCCTTCTATCCTCTTTTCTCCCTCCTTCCTCCCTTTGCCCCTCCCAAGAGTGAATCATGTGCTCTACCCACAAACCCTGTTGCTTCTTCAAGGATTAAGAATAAAGCTAGCACCCATAAGACTTTTGTGCCTACTTGCAGTTAGAACAAAAACTGAATTTCACTATTAGGTTACTAGCAGGGAAGACGTGACGGTGACTTCCTTATCCTGTCTCTCCTCCATGTCCATGTCATGTCATGTCTGGATGAGAGAGCACGGATTGTCTGTCACCCACACCAATCCAAACGTAAGTGGGAATTCCTCAGCTGTCTTTATTCTTCCTGCTGTTCAACACATTGCTAAGCATTCATGTTTCTTTGGGCTTTTTTGCTTAAACAGATACTGGAAGTTAGCAGGGCATCTGGGCAACAGCTGTGTATTCACTTAACAGGAAAAAGCTGACGCACCTGCATAATACACCATCACCCGCCTCCACACATGCAAATAAATAAATCAGACAACCAACTACCCCAATATATATGTACTAAATACCACCTGAAAGTGCCTTGGTATAAAACTTCATCTATTATGACCTCAGTTCATCTTCTGCTGCTCTTTAAAGATGACTAAATTTTCATCTACATTTTGATTGCTGAAGCTCCAACCCCCAGATTCCCATCTGGAAAAATTAGGATTCAGGGCACTCGCTAAATGTGTGAGAGACTCAACTCCAAAGCCCTGGGAGAGTCTCCGATGCCCTGGTACATGTCATAAATACCACTTACTTTTGCATGGGTTTCATCACTGAAGCTGCCCTTTTGATAATGTTGTTAAATGTTCTTCAGAAGAGAGAGCTAAAATATGTAAATATGACTTCATATGATAGTGATGGGGCACTCAGGAGAGGGAAGTTCTAGATTTCCGCCCCTTTCCCATAAAAAATTTGTGCTTTTTTAAGAACTGGAACCTGGAGAGTTTAGCAAAAGAAGTGATGACATCTCATGGAGAAGAGGGAAGACACCTGAGCTGATTGATAAAAGCCCTCTTTAGTTCTTAGCATGAATAAGGGAGAAGTAATGCTTTGGATAAAAGAATTTCAAGGCTTATCTTGTTCATTTTCTGCTCTGTGAAAAACCTCCATTCAGCACAGGTGTTTCATTTTGAGCATGGGCTATATCTCACATGGTCAGATTAGTTGTGTTCTTCAGATGGACGAATTAGTTTGGCTCTGGCATACTGACTCTTTCCCATGGGCCCTCACATACATACATAATACACCCATCCAGTTGCTCCTCAGACCTCCTATGGTCTCATCCTTTTACTCTTAGGTACACAAGCTGTAATGTAGGGAAGACCATGTCAGGAAATCTCATGCTGTTCTTACACTGTCCTCCATTTGTGAGTACATACCATACCCACATCTCCACATGGTTCTCACAGCCAAAATGTGACAAGATTCTTGGGCAATGAGTGCAAAAAAAGGACTTTCTTTGGTGTGGCTGCTGGGCACAGCTTATTTTCTATGGCTTTTGCATTCCAAACCTTTGGTGCTGCACTATCTCTTTTGCTAAGGACAAATTTCTGCTTCAGGAAACCTGGAACTTCTATTAAAACAAGCTTGAAATAATCAAGACTAATCACTGAGGATAGTCCATAGAGGCTGAATATACTAGCTATATCAGAGTTGAAAACAGTGCCTTGTGGCTAGGTGACTTCTGTTTAGGAAAAAGTGTGTTGTCTCCAACTGTAAATTGCCACTTGCAAAACATAATTAACCAACTACACAGAGATGAATTGAAAATTTAAACAAAGCTGTATTTGACTGAGTGCCATACAAAGAATGTTCTCTGCTGAGAAGGCTCTAGGCTGTGGGCACTCTTTGCCTAACCAACAGCTAATTGCGTCTCTGTGGTTTGTGAAGAGAAAAAAAACTACAGACAACCCCCTGAACTTCAGTTGTCTAATGAACTTCATGAAATTTAGGCATGATGAAGAAAGTCTGAAGCACAGTTCCCTGCCTGCTCTCTCTCTTTCCTTTTGCTTCTCCCATCGAAAACTTGCAGAGCCTGGGAAAGTCAGGACAGTGATTTGCCTGTCCCAAGGGCAGCACCCACAGGAACTGTTTGTCCATCAGGCTCTAAAGCACATTTGGCATATGGTACATTGAGCCATTTTCCATCTAATCTCTGATTTGGGTGCAAATAATTTCTTTTTATTATACATTCTATGCCTTAGTTTAAAGGCCAGCAACAGTGTGGCTGAGAGCTCAACTGACCCTAATCCCTGTTTTGTTGACAAAAATGTCTGAACTATTGGGAGTAACATACCACTTTTCTACCTTCTCTCCTCAGAAATCTCTGGATTGTCACCATCTTTTCTGCAGGAGTCATTGAAAATAGCCACCTTTTTTTCTTTTTTTTTCTCCTTCCTTCTGATGAGTTTAGGCATATGCCAAAAAGGGAAGGATTTTCCTCCCATGCTCATGTGCTGTTATGCCAAGTGTCTTGATAAATTATTTTCTGTTTGTCTTCTGGTTGGATCCCAAACTCTGGGACTTTGGCTATAGTTCTTTGTTTAGGGAGAGGATAGGAGCTGTCTCCTAGAAACAGAAATAGCTGTACTCACTAACACCAGGATATAGCATTCAGGCACCAGCAGGCATCCAGATCTTTGCTCTAAGAAGTTTTTCTGTTCCTTGCCAGATTTCTGAATCCTTGTCTTCATTCATGTTTCAGTGAGACATAAACAAAAGTATAGGTAAACACTTTATGTTAATTTAAAGGAGGATAGGAGCCTCCAGACCATGTAAATCAAAGTATCCGAGAGATCACCTTTTTGGGGACTTTAGGTTTTGTGTGCCCAGTAAAATGCATATGGGACCTTAAACTATACTCACCAAACACAAAGCTCCTGGGATAACAATCTCCTTTTGAAAACATCTACTACTGATTAAGAAGATAACTTCATATCAGCTCAGAGGCTTAGTCTGGGGAGCCTATGTTTGGAAAACTGTGTACAAATCCAGACTAAGTTTAAGAGGTATATGAGACACTAGGCAGGAGAAACACATGTCTAGGATCTTAACCTGACACCTCAATCCTGCATCAATGACCAGTCAGGAGCTGGAAGCCACAACTGGGCTGCCACAAAACCTTGATGCCCCTCATCCTGGAGGACCTGCTTTCCTGAGAGTAAAAATCTGCTTGCACGAGCAGGTGTGGAGATTTCAGTCTGTGGTATTTTATATGATTAAGACATTTGCTTGCATGTTTATTTATTTTAGAAACTGAACAACATCCATTTGCAGTGGCATATTTTTGTGCTGACTTGATGGGAGTCATTGAGTGAAGAGTTGGCAAGCGGGAGATGTGATTTAGTCTCCTTGTTGATGTCCCTTCAACTCAGGTGGTGATTTTGTTGCCAGAGGAAAGACTTAACAAGTTTCAAATAGTCTCTGAAGCAATCTTTCCCGGATCCCAGATCTAACACCTAATTCTTCATTAACTTACCACTCTCTTACGAATTCCCTCACCCAGGGGCGAATAACTGATTGCTATCAGTCATGTCAGTTCCCCTCATCATGAAAGGCACAGAAATATCTTCTACTTTGTAAGCAGATTAATGCTAGTTGCATAATAGAGGGAGTAGGTCTTGGGCATCGGAGTTAAACATACCTTAATGTGTAGGGGGGAAATACAGCAGCGCAACTGTTGGCTTTATTCCTAAATTGGTGTTTAAACTAGAACTGCCCCAAAATAACAGTTTTGTAAATTTTAAGCTATTGTACTAAATAAAATTGAATAATTACTAAGTTTTCATCTGCAGTAGCCTGCTAAGATGTGTTTTGGCCATTTTTCTGCTAGCATTCCCATTGAGAATTCAGGAGCAAGGCGGTAGGATATACTTCTCAAAATTTGCTTTCTGACAGCTAGATAAAAAATCAAGGATTTCAAAGCAATTTAAAGTTCATATGCTACCTAAAAAGGACATGGAAAGAAAAAAAAAAAAAAAAGTCTTCAAATAATTTTGGGAGGAAGTTTTTTCAGCTGTTCCAATATAAGGTGTAGATCCTACAAAACCAGAATCATGGAGGTTTTAGTAAAGGCTCTCCAGACCAGAGCTGTATTGCCTACGAAGACTGTATACATAAACACATCCTTTATGCAAGCATATTGTTTCAGCTTTTACTGATAACCTAACATTATATGTTCGTTAATTTGATTTTTTTTCTCCAGGATTTGGTTAGATATGCCAGTAAAATATAACAAGTTCTTGTTGCTTGACTTGATATTTTAATACTGAATCCTCAGTTTCCAGAATCTGCAGTCTAGCAATGACAATAGATAACCCCATCATGTCAGGAATTAAGGGAAAAGTTTGAATAAACATGCTTTGAAAATAAACTATAAAATTATATTCTTTTAAAATAATTTACTATATATTCTCAGACTTGTCTTGATATATCAGAGTGATAAATGGGTCATATTTGAAGATTATTATTTCAGGTGCCTTCGAATAATAGAAAAATTCAGTCTGACTGTTTAGTGAGTTAAGAGCAAATTTAAGCTTACCATTCAAAAAGCAAGTTTTGCAATCATCCCAAATAAAACTAAAATATGAATTCTAAATTCTGACAAACTGCAAGCAACTGGTTTGAGGAAGTACTTATTTTTATTATAATACTATCAATTATTATGAATGGGAGAAGGTAAAACTAGGAAATGTGCTTCAAACTAACTTGTAAAAAATTGCCAATCTGTAAGGAAGTTTTTTCAGGCACACCATGAGCCCATTTAGGCAGTGGACAAAGTAGATAACATGTTAAAGATAGGAGAGGAGAGTTTCAAAATGAGGTAATAACAGTGGTTTTAAGAATGAAATGTAGCTCCTATTAAGAAATGTAGGTGAATTGGGATATTTTGTTCAACATAACTATGTTAAAAACTATGTTGCTCCATTTTAAAGCTTTTTTCTAACCTTAAGACAAGCTTCCAAACCTCTTAAGGTTCTTAGTCATCCTCTTGTCAGTTTCAGGATCTTTGCCAGTGCTGTTTTCAATGATGATACTTTGTGTGTGATACGGTGATTAGTGTTGCTTTCTGCATTTCAGATGGTGTCTATTAGCAAAAATGAAACATCCTTTTGCTCTAAATTCACCATAAAGATAACCATATGCCCTGACTTTCCTTTATTACTGAAGCTATGTGGTGGGTTGATTTTTTTACCCCTGATAACTCCTAGGTTCACTTCCAGATCAGTATGTTATCTGGTCTAGTTTTATTTCGCACATACCTCGTGTAGTATCTTTTCTCCTAGATCTTCCACTGCATTTTTCAATATCTGTACTTCAGTAGTAGACCTCTGTAGTTCTTAAAACCACAGGTATTACCCTCAGACTTCAGTTATCCAGGAATAATATGAAAGAAAAATACTAAGATATAACAAAGTCAGTCTATTTATCGTGTCTTTCCTGTGATGTAATATCACTGCCCTTGCTATTATATAACATCGCAATGGCACCTCTGCAAATTTACAGCCACTCAAGGAATATTCCCCTTATGTTCTGCTTCTGGCTTCTCTCATACACCCTTTCTCTCCTCATATTTCTTTCATTCCTCAGGTATAGGCCTTCAATTATGTCCCAGTTGGATCTTAGCCCCAGTCTACCTCCTTATCCTTTTATGCAATTAAACAACCAGGAGCCACAGATCTAACATTTCTTCCACTTATTTTCTAAGAAAGTATTTAACTTTCAATGGTTTCTCAGTACAGTAGTTTTCCCAACACTTGCTTTTCTGTACCAGTAGAGTGTCACATAAGAAAGTAATACCTTCAGGAGTAAGACATTTTGGAGGGAATGAGAGCTTATTTACTGCAAAAAAGCTTGAATGTTTTGACTGAGAAATAACATTTTTAACATATTAATATGTTCAAGGACATTTCCAAACCATTCTAAACCATCTTCTATCCCCCCATTCCCTCAGCCCCAACAAAAAAGTATTTTTCTAAATTTTTGCTTTTCTCATCCTGTGTTCTAGGGCAACACCATCATATTCCGTACTATCATATCAGCAGACTGCAAGAAAGGAAAAAGACTGAGTTCCTGGATTCATCTAAAAGGGATAGAAAATGACCCAAATTGTCTTTCTGCAGTTCAGATTCACTTCCTTGTCCTTCATGTTTCTAAGGAAATTATATTTAAACACTTTGCATTCAGAGCACCTCCTGTAGAGTTAGAACAGCTACCCAATATATCAAATAAAAATATTTTAATCACCCATCTGTTAATACATTTTTCTTCTTGTAGCTGTTATTAATTTTTATGTAATGACAATGTTTTTTTTCCAGCATGCAAAGTGTTAAGCAGGGAACCAAAACCAGGAAGTTTTCCCTATGCACAAATCATTACTATCTAAATTTCCCGAGGAGATCTTTTTCCGTTATCCTCAAGTCTTTCCAGTTCTGTCACAGAAATATCAACAACTCTGTAGAAGATTTGTGGTTTGGACACGAAGAGCAAATCTCTCTGTATTTACATATGTGGAGAGCTAAGAGGAAGAACAGAAGAGAAGCTACAGCACATCCCAAGAAGGTGAAAGACTTGGTTTCCTCAATAGAGAAAATTGAATCTCACGGCAGTTGGTCATGCTTTGGTGATGACTGGTTCTTCCACTCACTGTGCTTTTGGTAAAGTCTAGTTTGGTATATATAATGTGATGATGTATTTTGGAACAGCTGGTATAGTCAGATGAAGGTAAGAATCACCAAATCTGAGGATCCCTCCATGATTTTCAGTGGTCTGTGGGGACAGGACAAGGGGCAATGGCTGCAAGTTGGAGCACAGGAAGTTCCGCACCAACATGTCAAAGAACTTTTACACAGTGAGGGTGACAGAGTCCTGGGACAGGCTGCCCAGGGGGGTGGTGGAGTCTCCATCTCTGGAGATATTCAAGACCCATCTGGATGCCTATCTGTGCAATATGTGCAAGGGAGTCTGCTCTGGCAGGGGGGTTGGACCCGATGATCTCTCGAGGTCCCTTCCAACCCCTACGATTCTGTGATTCTGTGATTTAGGTTGTTCTGAGCAGTATTAATGGTTTTGAGAATTTTTACCTGTCCAGAATGGCTTATTAAGTTAGGACATCCATCCTGTCTAAACAATTATCAAATGGTCAGGAAAAAAACACAAGTGTGCATGTTAAAACACTTTTTCCTGCTGCATTGTTTTCACTGCTGTTGATTAAAGAGATTCGATGGATTCCGACATTTGGTATCTTTGAAAACTGAAATTTGGAGTTTTCTGTCTGTTAGAACTGACGTTTTTTAAATTATGATTTGTATGGCTCTAACAATGTCAAGGCTAGAACATCATCTCTGTGTCGAACTGTAGTATATGCAGGGTATAAAAAACCCCATGCAACTGAGTATAGTATGTAAACCCTGATGCCAGCCAGACCACTGCTAGATTCCTGCTAAATTCCCAGTACCAGCAGCAGGGTAAGCAGCTAATCTTGTAAGAGGTTCCTGCTCCCTTGGGAAAGGGATTGAGAACAGCCAGCAAGTACAAATGCAGGCTGTGCCCTTGGAGCCAAGGCTGGATAGCTCTGAAGTATTTCACATGGAAACAGTTCTGGCAGCAAGATGTATTGCCATTGGCATCTCTGTCCCAAAAATGGGGCATTCTAGGTGCTGACGGGGGTGGTGGTGTCAAGATCGGCAGCATAGTGAAGGCAAGGGAAGTCAAATAGGATCAAGTAACACCAAGCCAAACAAAAGACTTGGATAGTATACAAAATCAGTGAGGGCTTCATGAGGTCTTTACAACAGGGCATATGGAAACAATAGAGGGATTTGTTTCCATCTCCAGGCTTTTTGAATCAAAAGGCTTGTTAAAGTAAAAGAAATTCTGCTTAGATAAAAGGACCACCTTACAAGGGTGGTGAAACACTGGAACAGGTTGCCAGTGTAGTTGTGAAGTCTGTCCTTGGAGCTGTATAGAATTTGACTGGATACAGCCCCGAGCAGCTGCTCTAATCCCATATCACAGGGCTAGGCCACAGGACTTCCAGAGGCCTTTCCAACCTAATTTTGAGATTCTATACTACCAGAAGGACTTTGTGTTGTGAGCTAAATGCAGGTGCGTTAAGTAGGAAAAGCTTTAAAAGGATCTTTCCTTCACCCTTGTGGCAACTGTTAATTTCCACATTCAGGGCAAGGTACAAGCTGTATCTGGCTGGCATTATCAGCAATCTGAAAGTATGCTTTTGGGGGGTGGGAAGAGAAAAACAGATCACAGACACAGTAGGAGCAGTGTGGGAGTGTTACATACAGGTACAACAAGAAATGTCTTTTTCCACAAACCATTTGAGCCCCCTTTCAGTACGTTGTGAAACCATCACAACTGCAAGCACATATGATCCCTACCCTACACCATGACAGGCCTCGTGCATGTAAGAGCTTTAACTGACCCTTAATTTGCTACTTCCTATGGAATCTGAAAAGCCCATGAAATACAGTGGTTATTGGCAACCTCTGAGGTCTTGACTCAGTGAATCATTCTAGCTATGTTACTACAAGGGAGTGGAGTCTGGCAGAGGACCGGTTTGAAATTGTTTAATGGAGTAATTCCTTTAAAAGGGATTTTTTGGGGTTTCTGGGATTATTTTTTTTTAATTTATGTGATTTTATTTTTGAAGAGGGAGGATCTTTTGTTTTCCCTTGGTTTTAGTCCTTCCAGCCTTGCCTTGACAACAATATAACAACTAACTGTAGGATTCCCTTCCACTCAGATTTCAACACAAGATAGCTCAGCATGCATTTTGTGTTGCACATCTGGACATTGGGAACTGTTGTCTTCTGCAGCACTTTAGCTCTTGCAGTACATCTTCCCTGGAAAGTTGAAGGTCCAGAGATTTCAAGCTGCTATTATAGCTTTTGCAGTGAGGGGCTTTGTTTTAATATGAGCACACTCTGAAAACATGCCCAGTAGCAACACGCCAGCAGTGTATTTGGTATAGTTCAGCAGTAGAAACACAGAAGATATGAAAACTCACAATTTATTCTCTTGGAACTATATGGTTCCCTCCTACATGTTCTTCTAGTCACTATCCTTTCATATATGAACACGTGCCCCCTCCCCCAGGGACATATTTT
Organism: Gallinula chloropus; assembly: GCF_964237585.1. Classification (NCBI taxonomy): domain Eukaryota; kingdom Metazoa; phylum Chordata; class Aves; order Gruiformes; family Rallidae; genus Gallinula; species Gallinula chloropus. The sequence continues at coordinate 67,945,786 of NC_140085.1, forward strand.
CATAACCTTTAAATGAAGGACATCTGGCAGCACTGACTGAGGAAGGATATTGGCCAGGTCCTGGTACAATTAGGTGTAGTTCAGCCAGTGCCACTTGAGATCAGACTATTTGTATCAGTTTATAGTCTAGTCTGCTGTGGTTTTTTTCCTCTTCACTTCCCTAACACACAGCAGTACACGTTCATAATGATATGCAGGGAGAAAGAGTGCTAAGCGGTCACATTTAGTTGTAAGATCACTCAGCTTCAGAGAAAACAGGAGCTGGCATACTGGGTGAGAACTAGTGGACACGAAAAAAGGCTTTCTGTTTTTCACAGAGATGTGGCAGATGTCTCTGAGAAAGATCTACAAGGCAGATGTCGGGGTAAAGAGCTCTCCTTTCCTCTTCTTTCAACACCAGATGAAATGTTGGTGTGCATTATGTGAGACAACACTTTTGCTGTTATCAAGTGGTTACGGATGTGCATATGAATATTCAGTATTATTCTGAATCTGATTAAGTTTTTGGCTTCCCTGGGTCTTTGTTTCTCACTGTACTTATGCCTTATACAATATCTTTGATACCTTTTATGACTTTGAAACTTCCTTCATTTGAATGTTATTAGATACACATCATTATTGTCCTATGGACTATCACGACCCAAAGCTAGCAATATAATTACCTCCCACAAAGTATTATTTTCCAAATGCTTATAATATTTTCCTGTATTTACCCCTCAGTCAAACATTTTCAGTTATTTCAATTTCACTTCAGGGCATGTCATTCTTTGGTCTTTTCTAGCTTTGGGTATGTTGCCAGATTATCTCACGTGAAATAGAGATACTGTTGAAAAGATTGTTTCGCTGAGATTTTTTTTTTCCCCACATATTTTACTGCCTGAATGCAAGGAAGACCTCTCAGTAGAAGCAGTGGAAAGATCAATGGTGGGCGAGGCAGCTCCATGCTACATTCACAGAAAAGTCTCAGTGAATGAAAGTCAATTTAAGCCAGCTGTAAATGCAAGGGATGGGGCCTTATACAGAGTTATTATTTTAATGTGGGTTTTCTTTTCCCCATCAGTTCCCTATTAAGTTCACTGATAGTCCCTAAATATCAAACTTCTGCGCAGCACTGTACGTCTAGTTCTCAGCATTGTTAAAGTGTGGAAAAACGGAGCAGAGAAGAAAAAACTCTGGAAAATAGTAAGTAGAAGATTGCAGGGCACAGGGGAAGGAGCAAGAACAACTCAGGAAAAAAAAATTTCCAAGTGGAAAAAGTTGTGTAAGTAATGAGAGATAGATTCCCATGTTGCACACAAATTTTGAGGCAAACTATTTTCTCTTTCTAATACTTAATAAAGCCTTTTCTTATCCAAAATCATATTGCTTTCCTTAGTTGGGTTATTTATATATATATTTTTTAAACACAATCCACCTGTCTTGAAGGTCATGGTGTAGAACTGATTTCAAAAAAACACAAGAAATTAAGTTAATGATCTTGATCTGTTTCCCTAAAGTGATAAAACCCTCTGTGGAAGGCCTCTGTTTCAGCTCCAGACAGACCTTGGGAATGCCTTGGCAGAAGCCAGTAAATTCAGTTTGGTGTTCTTCTTTCCCTGGACCTCAGTGTCTAGGGTACGCCCAGTAAAAACCAGCTGACTTTTAAGCAGGCCTTCCTTTGTTATAGATTGGGATCTGCTGTCCCTTTTATTAGTCCCTGGAAACTTTTTCTCTCCCTGCTGAGGTGGCATTGGTGGAAATGAAATTATTGTGACTAAAGAAGAGGCAAAAGAAGTATACTGAGACTAAAATGTGGCTCGTATGTTTGCCTTCTTCCTGACAACCTTCTTTTGGAGAGGCCGAAGATAAATTTCTAAGGCACTTGTGATCCCATTTATTACAGAAAGTTTCTATGGAAGAAGTCTTAAAGTAATTTCTAATTTACCACGCTGTCAAATGTTAAAACTATCCAGCAAGGTATAACATTGTTCTGCTTGTTTTCTTAGCAGTTCTTCCGAAAGTGGTGTGTGAGCTCCTCTATGTATAACGAGCCTTGCCCGTGGCAGGAGAGTGTCTTATGTTTCTTGTTACAGTGCAAACTTTGTTGATTAGAAACAAATGCAAACCTTTGGGACTTGCCCTGTTCAACAGCTACCCGAGAGCCAAGAGAATAATTTCCTATGTATGTTCACATGGTTCCCACTCACTCACGCAGACAGAGCCATCACCTCGCACTTAAAACATAAAAATAGAGGGTACTGTAGCAAATGCCTTCAGGGAACAGCTCTGTGGTATTGGCAGTGAGCAGGGACATTACTTGGGAGAAAAGTCCACGTGGCATTGTGCCTGCGGCTGGCACGGTGTCACTCGGAGCTCTGCAGCGTGAAGTTACTACAGTTTGCTTGGTGGGAGGGTGGTGTGTGAGAATGTCTAGTCTTCTCTGCCTGTGCCCTCTTAAGTGATGCAGAGGATCAGGACAAGAACTTCTTACTTCAAAGAAACGCCAGACCCCATAATAGCTAGTGCTTGTGCCAGGATCAGTTAGGCTCCCCTTGCCCTTCTGCCCTTTACATCCATGCAAAAATCAATCACAGCCTAAGGGGTGTTCAGTCTGGCAGAGAATGTTATATCTGATCAGAGTTGGCTCTACAAGTGTTCCTGCATTTAAAAACAAAAAAAAAAAAAGGGTGGGGAATGAAAAAAAGAAAAGGAGAGATTATAAAGTCTGGGTACGGAGTAAAAAGAAAACATAAAATTCAACAAAAAAAATGGTAGAACTTGTATTTCTGTTAAGAATAACAGCATTTCTTTGTCAAAGTAGCTAAACAAAAAAAATTACAGATTTTAGCAAATATTTCTGAGGGAAAAAAAGATCTTGGAGGAGAAAACAGATTCACTGATCATGGAAGGAGGGGGTGGAATTGGTGCTGACACAAAAGTTTCTTACAAATCTACTGTTACTGCTACCAATTATTTCTGAAATGCCATAGATAATGTAGTGAAATACTTGGAGAAAAGTAGAGAACATATTTTTCTCTAAGAGAAGAAAAGGAAAGGTTGAAATGGAAGCCTAAGTCCTCATCTACATCAGTCCATAAGCTGTATCACAAAGTAGCTTAAGAATTTTCCAGTCAAACTTTCCATTAAGGGATTTAGTGCAGAGGATTTAGGCAATTACCATTATCTCAGGAAGAGAAATGGTCCTTAGACCAAAACTACACAAGTGTGATATGGACAGTGGTCTCTAAAGGAAACTTAAATAGTGTTACAGAGTCAGTCCATAACAGCTCCTTTCTGAAGCTCCTCTCTCCTCACAGTTTCCTTGCTCCAGCATGGGTCCTTCCATTGGCTGCAGTCCTTCAGGGTAAACCTGCTCCAGCATGGGCTCTCTGGGGACTGCAGGAGAATCTCTGCTTAGGCACCTGGAGCACCTTGTCTTGCTCACACCTAGGTATCTGCAGGGCTGTTTCTCACACTGGTTTTCCTCATTCCTCTCTGCCTGTGTGCCATTTTGCCTTTCCAAAAATATGTTTTCCGAGACACACCACCATCTTGATGCTGGGTTCAGCCATTCCCTGTACTGGGTTGGTTGGAGCTGGGTGGAACCATCTTTCTTCAGCACAGGACAGCCCTTCCACTCCTCACAGAAATTGAATTGGCCCTTCAGCTACTGCTCCCAACGCTGGGGCACCCAAGCCTGGTACACTCTCATGGAGCAAAATTTTGGAAGACATGGTGCATAAAGAGATGCAAAAGATAGATAGGAGACTCCATCAGGACTCAGATGGGTTCAAATCTGCTGCCGGTCAGCTACATTCCCTCTGAGGTAGGTGGTCAGAGATGGTAGGAAGGAGGTCTCACAAGGTCATATCAAGTTTATGTGAACTCTTGGAACATCTTATTGCCCAGATGACTTTTGCCTGAGAAGGTATGATGCATTCAGTCAGCACTGGTTCAGGAACATGCCTAGCAGCAAAAACGTAGCATCAAGGAGAAACTGCATTGAGATACACAGAATGACTGGTTCATGACACCAGAAAAAGGGGCAATTTAAAGAGAAGTGTGTTGGCCCAAGAGAATTTTCTTATTCCCACCATCAAGACATTAATTTTATATCAGCTTCTCCTCAGACACTGAGGAAGTTGTTTACTAAAAGGGTTTGTTACATTTAGACTGCCCATAATCAGAAATATACTTCTTTTTCTTCATTGCCCACACATCAGCTCTATCCATCTATTCTTTGCTTAGAGGCTGAAGGCTGTATCAGGTGATGACAAAACTCATATACTGAGAAGAAGATTGTTTGCAACTTTTCTTGCATGCATTCGTATAAGAGAAACAAGAATAGTTTGCTTGGCGTGCAGTTTATTCTAACAGTATTTCAAATAATAGTGTAAGGCAGTAACTGGGACACATTGTTAGGAATTATATTTAACTTTTAAGTCTTCTTTATGATCAGCATGTCTACCTACAGGAGCGTCACTGTTTTGTCTCATTCTGAATGGAATTCTTGGATGTTAATTGTCTCATTGCTATTAACTTAAAAGGGATCAGGGCCTCTTTTTGTTAGCAATCCAAAAAAATGCAGGCCACAAGAACTGCCCACATTTCTCTGGAAAATCAAGTACATTTCCAAAAGGCATTTTGAACTTGTAGCCTATACAGTTTCCTCCTTCTACCATCTGCAAAACCTGAGGGAACATTGGACTGTAGATTTACGGTTGCTGACTGGCATTTCTCTGAAGCAGGAACAGTTCCAATGCCGTGTCATCAGGTAACTTCAAAAAATAAAAACACAAGCCCCTTCTTTTGACCTTGACCCCTCATCTTTCCATTCATGTTTCCATTCCAAGCACCTCAGTGCTTGATAAAATTATGGAGAAAATTATACTGGGAATTATTGAAAAACACCTAAAGGTCATTGGTCACAGCCAACACAGGTTCAGAAGAGGAGGGTCCTGTCTATCCAATCTGATTTCCTTTTATGACAAGGTCACCCAGCTGGTTGACAAGGGAAACCAATTGATGCCATTTTTTGGATTTCAGTAAGGGTTTTGATACTGTGCCTCACAGTATCTTGCTGGACAGAATGTCCAGCATACAACTAGACAAAGCCATAATGCATTGGGTAGGCAATTGGCTGATGGGTTGGGCCCAGAGGATGATAGTGAATGGGGAAACATTGGACTGGTGGCCAGTAACTATTCTTTTTAATATTTTCATAAAATGACCTGGACACAGGACTAGAAGGTGTCTTAAGTAAATTTGCAGATGACAACAAACTGGGCAGAGCTGTTGACTCTGTTGAAGGTGGAGAAGCCTTACAGAGAGACATGGACAGATTAGAAAGCTGGGCAGTCACCAACAGCTTGAAGTTTAATAAGGGCAAGTGCTGGATTCTGCACCTGGGAAAGGGCAACCTTGGCCAAACATACAGACTGGGGGATCAGATGTTGGAGGCCAGCCATGCTGAGAGGGACTGGGGGTCTTGGTTGACAGCAAGTTAAACATGAGCCAGCAGTGTGCCCAGGCAGCCAGGAGGGCCAACTGTATCCTGGGGTGCATCAAGCACAGCATTGCCAGCCCTTCCAGGGAGGGGATTGTCCCACTCTACACTGTGCTGGTGCAGCCTCACCAAGTACTGTGTACAGTTTTGGGCACCACAGTACAAGAGGGACATAAAACTGTTGGAGAGAGTCCAGAGGAGGGCAATGAGGATGGTGAAGCGTCTGGAGGGGAAGTTTTATGAGGAGAGGCTGAAGTTTCTTTGTTTTGTTCAGCCTGGAGCAAAGGAGACTGGGGGGAAATCTCATCGCGGTCTATGGCTTCCTGATGAAGGGAAGTGAAGGGGCATGTGCTGATGTCTCTTTGGCGGACAGTGAGGGAATGCTATGAAGCTGTGACAGGGGAGGTTTAGATTGGATATTAGGAAGAGGGTCTTACTAAGAGGGTGGTCGGGCACTGGAATGGGCTCCCCAGGGAAGTCATCACAGCACTGAACTTGGCTGAGTTCAAGAAACGTCTGCACGATACGCTCAGTCCCATGCTCTGACTTGTTTGGCCCTGTGTGGAGCCAGGAGTTGGACTTGATGATCCTTAAAGGTCCCTTCCAACTCAGGATATTCTATGATTCTATGATTCTATGTTCAGTACTGTCACCTCACTGGTCCCTTACGTGTTTTCACATCCCTCAAGGACATGATGTTGTCTATTCTTTTTTCCTCCTCTCCAGGATTCTTCTTTTCCTGATGAATTTTTATTCCCACAGTGTCTCTTCTCTACTTCTTGTCCAAGCCTCTGGATTTGTTTTCTTTCCCTTATGTTGCACACACAGAGCCAGACCTGCTTCTTCCTCTCAGTTATTTTTCAGTCAGTGTTCAATAACCTTTTAATAAGGTTAAATCCTTATTATTTTAAACAATAATAAGGATTTTGAATGATCTTATAAAAATGAGTAAATAATATTATCCATACTAAGGATTTCCAAATGGATGGTGGAATTAGCCATTTCACAAACAGGAAGATTACTGTGCTAGGTTTGTGGCATGAGGCGAGGCTGAACTGGGCAGAATCTCTGATGACCTCTGGGACAGGCTTCCCAGAGAGTTTGTGGAGTACCCCTCTCTGGAAATATTCAACCCCCATCCGGATGCAATCCAGTGCAACATGCTCTAGGTGATCCTGCTCTAGCATGGAGGTTGGACTAGATGATCTCCAGAGGTTCCTTCCAACCCCTATGAATCTGTGAATTTGAGAATCAATGATACTGTGAAAAGTCATCTTAGTTTTTCCCTCAAAGGGAACCTTTAAGGATCTATTTTTTTTCCCCAGACACCATTTAATAGTGATGTATTGTGTCCCAATGACTGTTACCCCTTAGGTAGTTGTCAGTCCCTGTTTGTGCAGATCAGCTGAGTAGAGTTTCTTGTCTGTGTTTTAACCCTTAGCTCCCCCGTGGGATGCCATGGGGGAAGCGTGCAAGTGTGTGCCCCCAGTGCAAGCCTGCCACATGAGGCCAAAGCTTGCAGCCCTGTGCTTCCAGCTGGATCATTAGCACAGTTTTATGGAAAAGCAATCCTTAAAAAATTCTGCATTGCATTTCATCATGAACATGTGCTAGTTAATCTGGCTCTTGACAAGAAAACATGATTGTGTCTGAGGGGAGCTATGGAGTCTACGCTGCTTTTAAATGACCAAAATCAAGATGATGAAGTCCAACTTGTGAATTCCTGGTTTCTTTGTCAGTGCCCATATACAGGCAGCTGTACAATAATTACTGCAGAGCAGTGAGTGTGGTGATAGGGTTTCCTGAGGCAACCTGTCCCCTGTCAAAAGCAGAATAAATAAAAAACCTGGACATCACCTTTTAGTAAATCCCCTTCTTCATAGGAACCCTCAAATAGGGAAAGCAGAAATTTCAAATTAATTACAAAGTGTTGACTTCACTATTTCTAAGAGCAAAGTGAAATGGACTATCATGTATCAAGAAAAGTAAGTGTGACTGAAATGAAGGAACCATGCCTTGAAACACGTGGTGGGGAATCTGAAAATGAGATGGCAATTTGGATCAACTTTGCAGTAAATAGTAGATGTTTCTGAACTAATAGTTGCAACACTGGTATGCCACTACCAAACCGTAGAAGTAAAATGTGCTTCATCACAGAGTGGAATCCAGTTAAAGACCTATTACCTTTTACTATTAATTATTATTTTGAGAAATTGGAGGGTTTTTCCCTTTTTTTTTAAATTCTGGTTTTAGGCAAAAAAGATTGTGCATTATGTGGGATTCAAGAAAGCACATGCCACAGGAATGTCATCCTGCCCTCAGGCAAATAGCTTAGCAAACCCCAAGCACCAGACTTTCAAAAGTAAATTCATAAACTACTTTCTGCAACCTACTATATATTAGCAGGCGTGAATTAAACATGCTTATCCCTCTCATTGCTTTGCTGAGGGAACTGTTGCCATATAAGAACACAACTACCTAGAGGAATACGATCTCAAATGTCAGGTAATAAACCTTTCCTGCTCTCAGTAAATTTTTATGTTTATGTTTTTAATAATACCCAAACCTAGGGTACTTTGCTCCCTCCAGAACCTTTTAACCCTGCTGGATATATTGCTGATGAAAACCAAGCATGAAAAGTGTTTAATATTTGGCTGTATTATTTCATACAGGTGATTCTTGGTTAATATCTGACAACAACAACAACAACGATGACAATGACAACAAAAAGAGGAAAATAAAAATAAAATAAGAAAAAAGGCTTTGCTGCAGTTGTTCCTGGTTTATGTAGTGTTTAACTAGTCACCATTGTAGTGGATTCTTCATGCCACTAAGTAAACAAATTCAGGCTGTTAGCACTCATTTGTCTGGCTAAGTCTTTCTATTTGATTTTTGGGATGCTGATCTGTTACAGAGGACATTGGTCGGTGCCTGGTCCACAAGAGTTTAAGTCAGGTTCAACATCCAGTTCTTTGCCCCTTATGAGCCTTGGTCCTGGAACACTTCTCCCAAAAACAAAGCGGTGGTGCCTTATACCACTTTATGAGTGACGTATATTGCTGCCACTAGAGGGTATAATGTCTCCATCATTTATAGCTGGTCAGGCCTCATCGAGTATGTATGTACACTTGGCTTTTTCAGGAGTTTTAAAACTGAGGCAAAGCTCCTCAGGGAAACCCAAAGGAATTGAGGTTCTTTTGAGTATGAGCACCTAACTTCTGCAGTCTGCTTTGACAATCTCAGCCTGAGACTGTCTTTCAGAGATCTGCAAGCGTGAGTGAGAACTGACAGGTGGATCCAAAGGGAAAACATAATTCCAGTATTTGTGGGAAAACATAATTAAGAAATCAATAACCATAGCTGTTGAGCGGGCAGTGAACAGGAGAGGGAAATCCTAGCCTGTCAGCCCGGGCTGAACATGAAGGGCTGATGTAACATGAATCATGAGCCAAACATCCATTAATCATGCTTCCAGGATCCCTCAGCAGCCAAAACAAAGATCCCAAGGCTAGGCAGCAGCTCTGGGTAAAAATACAACTGAAGAGGTCTCTGGCTGATAATTCTGAGGAGGAAAGTACTCATGCCGCTCCACTGAGGTAACCAGCTCTGTGCCTGTGTAACAGTCCCACAACAGGATCCTCAGCCAGAACAGAGGGTACCACAGCCCCAACCAGAGACGAGGCTTGTTCCATGGCAGCTCTTCTTCTGAGGACATGGCATTCTTTGGGAAGAAAATCTATGTGTTCAGCTCTGGGACTTTTGGTTCCACATGACAAACACATTTATCTCCTTCCAGCTAGTGAGAAAACAAAGTTGTAAGAGAAAAGTTGTGAACAGTTAGATGGATCCATGCAATTTATCATCCTAATCTCTAGTATTTGGGAACAAGATATGTCTTTGAGTGCCTGTTTTGTGGTAGTACTTTGCTGTACCGTGGGTTGAATATCTTGCTGTTCTACATACTGTATAAGCCCACTGAGGAAAAATTGCAGCCCAAATTACGCATGTCGAAGCTCCTTCTTTATCTCATATAAAAAGGGGAAAATACTAGGTTCTCAGTCCAACGATTCTCTGTTTTGCAGTCTCTTACACAATAAAAAATGCTTTGGTGTTGCATATGATAGAGAGGGAGGAATATTCTTTTAAGGCACCGGAGATACAGACCCTGTGTAAAAGTAAGAGGGTGTTCGCTTGCCTGTCAGAGAATCAAGACACATACTGACACACAGCCAGATGCTACATTTAAGCAAACGGAAGGGCTTTCTGTGGCCAACAGTGTCAGAGCCCCTCACTGACACTGTCTGCCTCCCGCTCCCCTCTGAGCGCAGATGCAGTGCGGAGGAGCCGGGGCATTTAGATGGCACCTGAGTTTTAACGTAAAAACGCCTGCTCCGAGTTCCAGATTTGCCACAGTTCAGTCTTTTATTGCGAAGACATCAAGTAGTCTCAGAAGTATTTGCTCTGCTAATCTGGACTACATTTAATGGCTATCAGATAACCCCGCCATGGTGATTGTTAAGGGGCTTTTGTCCCCAGCCAGGGGAAGTGCAGATGGCCTAGCAGCAACTCTGCTGTTCTTTAGAGGGCAGTGCCCAAGGAGCACTGGAACACAGATAGTCTGTGTTAAAAAGGAGTACGGATTGATGGGTCAGGGCTGCAAGGCACCCATGATTGAACTCTTCCCCCTCCATACAGCATGTAGAGGGGCCTGGACCAGTAGAATAAATCCCTGGTGAGAAGCAGAGTGGGTGGTGGCTATGTCTGTGGCTTGCTGTAAACCCTGAACTGTGAAAACTCCCAGTACTGCAGTTTATCTGTAGTGTTGGAAAAGGGGCTAAGCATGTGAAGTGTACACCCACCAGCCGTAACGCAGAGTCTCTGCTGCTGCTGCTCTTGCGCAAGGAAGTACACCCAAAACCCTGGTGAACTTTAATGGAGCTAAATTTGGCCCTCTGGGCAAAGATGTTACATTGTGAAGTTTCTTTCAGGAATGGGGTAATTAAGGGTTATAATTGGGAAACAGAAAAGATGTATGAGTGGGTCTAGAAATGCCAGATCAGAGAAACTTTGACGTCTGGAAATAATGTGATCTTTGTCTGCAGATTTAAATAGGATGTATACTAGGCTCAGTTTCTGGTTATTAGCATAACCATGAGCCTTGTCTGTCTTTTCAGTTTCTAACCTGTCAGAATAGCAATCCCTGTTTGTCTGGGTTTTTTTTTTTTCTACTTCATTCCTCAAAAAAGTAATTTTTTAAAAAAAGGAATCTCTCTTACTTTCTGGAGATGCCATTATTTATTTATGTACTGTTAAATATTGAATATTTCCCCGTAACACCTGTATACAGGCAAAATAGGGGGATTCCCTGCATAAATCTCCCACATATTCCAATAGAAGGAATTAGATGCTTAAAGCCATGAAGATTATTGCAACAATAAAGCATTAAAAAAAATCACTTGCAGAGTTTTTTCAAAAAGGTTTATCCCGACAATAAAGGACCTAAAGAAACAAATTTTTATATTCTGCTAAAATACAGGAACTTGTCATGAAACTACATTGCAGTGGAAGATGGAATCATATGGATTATGTGTGAGTCTGAAAAAGGCCTGGAAATTGGTGCAACTACTTGTACTTTGTTATCAGTTCTTATTATAGTGTATGATACTCATATCCTAGGGAGTCTGCTTCAGTTCCTGGAGGGTAAGTTGACATTAAATGCAAGTAGCATATACATGTCACAGGATAGGTTTATAGCTCATATCAGCAAACATATGGAAATGTACAATTAAAGACAAAGCCATTTGCAGTTCTCAGTTTGTTAGCAGGTATTGAGGTTGTCTTATGCTTCTGGAACTACACTTACTCCGACTTGTCTAGAATTTTACCTTCTGTGGGTTACCACTTACTAGCTGTTCGGACTAGATAGATTTCTGTGGAAGACAGAATTAAGAGGTGGTTGACTCAGGGATTTAGATATAGCAGTCAGACAACAAATTTATCCCCCTTTGTCCATTTGTAAAAGTCCACTGAACCTGAAGATGTCAACTGGATATAAATAAGGGCATGTTTCCCTTGGCTTAAAACTAAACTCACTTAAGTGGATTGCTCCACAAATACTAAACAAAGTCTTCTCTAGAAATCGAGAGATTTATAATTTTAGTACATTCTTGAAAAGAAAATACCAAAATTGCTCTGGGTAGCCACTTGCAAACTTCTTAATGATTTCCAAATGCATTGCTACTTTCAAGAGTTATGATACAATACTGCTTATTATAGGATTGTATTACAGCACAATTCTTTCCTGTGCTTGTAATCCACACAGCATAGCTGAAGTGCGCATTCTGAAAGACAGAAACACCTAACAGCAGACCCAGTATTATTATTGTAATCCAAAAATGCAGAACACCTAACACCATACTTGCTTACAAATGTGCCACCCTGAGGAGGTCAAAGAGACTGTGTTGGTTTATAATGTTTATAAATATCCCAGTTGTGGGACACATGGGGAAATGGCCAGCCTCTTTTCAATGGTCTGTGGAGACAGGACAAGGGGCAATGGCTGCAAGCTGGAGTACAGGAAGTTCCACACCAACATGCAGAAGAACATTTTCACGGTGAGGGCAACAGAGCCCTGGGACAGGCTGCCCAGGGGGGTTGTGGAGTCTCCTTCTCTGGAGTTATTCAAGAGCCATCTGGATGCCTACTTGTGTGACCTGTTCTAAGGAACCTGCTTTGGCAGGGAGGTTGGACTTGATGCTCTCTGGAGGTCCCTTCCAGCCCCTACAATTCAGTGATTCTGTGGTCGTGACGTCTTTTTTGTTCCTTACCAAATAGTGACACTTTCCGTACTCCAGTCTGTAGTGCTGAACAACTCCAGCATGTCTAAATGTAAAACTTTTGAAAGGTGTATTTTCATAATGCTGAAAATTAGGGTACTATTGCTTTTATGAAAAAGCAATTTACTTCAAAGCAATGGAGTTATTTTGTCTTTCACCTCAGAGGTAATTTGTCTCTTTCTTCCTCAAGAAACACCTCTGAGCATCATTTTCTTTCCCTTTTTCTCCCTGTGGAGGAAAGAGTAAGTTCCTACTCACCTCTCCTCTAATTGTGGTAGTGTGAGTATCTCAGGCACTGTCTGCTTTGTATAGAGTTGAACATGTTGTTGCCTATGTCCATTTGTACCTTGTATTCATGTTATGTCTTTGCAGTCTGTAAGTGCCACTGCAGCTTTTGTAGGCATACTTGAATTGACTTCAGCTGAAAATCCTACCATTATGGTTACTCCTGTGAGAACTAAGGCGTTATGTGCTTGCCCTGAGCATCAGAAGGGCTTACTCGGCTCACAGAGAATCAATTGAATTGCTGTCTGTCTCAGAGCTTATTAATTTTAGGGAATCTCTGCTGCATCTAAAGAGCTGTGGAGCCCCTCTGAATTGCCCTGTAGACATATTTTGTGTTATCTGTAGTACTTTAGTTTTCCAATTTATTTCAATGTCACTTATGCCATCACCTGTATTTTCATTTGCACACTAAATTATGTGAATGCACTCAAACTCCTGCTCTGGGTATCACAAATCCCAGTACGAGTATTTGCTCTCAAGAATTTGTGCAAACATAGGTGTTGGTATTTCCATGCTAAATATATATTTGCTCCACACATACTTTTTTTCATTTGGAGAAATGTGCACAGGGAATGATATCAAAACCTCGAGATTAACTATGCCGATTTGTCTGTTTCTTTCCATTAATTCCAAATGAGTCTAAAATGGACAAATCTAAGCGTACATTTAGATAGGGACAGGAAAATCCCACCTGATGCATCTGTGCATTAAAAAAGAAATTTATTACAAACTACACCGGGCTGCTTATAGAAAATAATCCTCCTCATGCACACTTTCAATTTCCTCAGTTTACAGCAGTGAAACTTGTTAGCATTAACCTGTGTTTCTAGATATAGTCTTCCTTTCCACTGGAAGCATGAGAATAAAACTGTCCAGCAGCATTTATTTCTGTGAAGGCTGGCAGCATCAGCCACCCATAGGTCTAGATGTACAGCATACATTAGTGGAAAAAGGGAGTTGACGTATTTTAGACAGTGTTGAAAACCCCATCTTTACACTAAAAGTTAACAGTAGAAGGCTAAAGAAAATGTGAAGTAAAAGGAAAACTTAACACAAAAGCATTTTTTTCAGTGACATATTTCTACAGGAAAAGCCTTGCATGCTGAAAATTTTCCACTTATTAGTTATAGTTCTAATGAGGCCGCTTAGAACCTTTTTACAATTCTTGGTTAAACAAAAAAGTAGTTGTTAATGTGTTTTCTTTGTGTGTCTGTGTAAAGTATACTTTCCCAAGTTCCCAAGATGGATTCTTTAACAGTAAAAGGAAACAAACCTTAAAGGCATTGTTTTTCTACAAGCCTTCATCTTGTTGAGTTTGTGGTTAATTTTCTATTTTTCTTGTGATTCCTAAATTCCTTCAACTTTTCCTTTAACTTCTCTGTTACTTCTTGAGACTATAATCTAATATACCAAGAAATTCCCTGAAAAAGATTGAGCTACTAACTGTTCTGTAAAGGAGACAGAATGACTATAATAACTATTCTGTCCATTGTTTTGGCAAATAAATCTGGCAATAAAAGAAATTTAATAAAATGAAATTTAGAAATACATAAAAATAAAACCTAATATCACTGTGGGGATTACACAAGGCTTCAGACATACAGAGGCAATGTGTGGGATGCCTGTTTATGTTGTACAGATTTATAACCCTGGGTCAGTTTGTAACTACTCAGTCTGAAAGGGGATTTGGGGCTTTTTAATATCCCAGGTGGCCCTAAACTAGGTCTCCAAACAACCCCTTTTACGTGTGATGAAGGTAGCTGAATACAGTGAGGGTGTGAAACACGGGCATTGAAATTACTCTGTGCCAAAAGCCAAAAAATATTTTGCTAGCCTGCTAAGGCTACAGCATGAAAGATCTTAAACTCCAGCCCCCAGCCACACTCTCGTGGCTGTCAGGGGTGCTTGCAACAAGGACGGCAGCCCAACAGGAGGTAGAAATCAAAGTGGAGAGGCTTTGAGTCACTGCACGCACCTACTGCCCTCAGCAGTGTCAGGGAAGCAGCAGGGATCATGGGGGCACTCCATCTCTCATGGTGGGGAATTCCTTTTCAGTCTAAAGTGTAGGTTGCTGCAGCCATGCTTTTCCTCTCTATTTATGATAATGAAGAGGTGCAAAGAGCTATGTCTCTAGACCAACCAGATGCCGTAGGACTGCAAGTACTATGCAACCAGTGGGAGGTCTGTCATAGATGGAAGCAGCCCCTAAAGATGCTCTAGCCAGTGCTGACACTGTGAGATTTCCAGCTTCTGATGAGATGAGCTTTGAAAAGGTACATTTCTGACCTTTGTTTGACTCCTCGCAAAGCATCAGGACCAAAGTCATTTTCAAATCTGTCCATTACCCCACCCTGCACACGTGTGTGCTCTGTATTCCTTCCAAGGTGCAAAGCCATAATCATTGTCCCATGGGAACTGAGGTTTGCTCCTCTTCCAGCAAAGAATTAGACATTGTCAAAACAATAAAGGCAGCTTACATCTATTGCCATATTCCCTCCCAGAAGAGTGTCATTTCTGTACCCACACTGGCACTCTAAAAGGTTCAGTAGTCCCTGAAGGGCATTGGAACAGTATCACTCTGTAGACCAACAGTCAAGCCATCGCTATATCCTTTCTCTTGTAGTGCCTTGCACTAGCCAGCTCATTTGCAAGAAGCCATTAATGTTGCTAACCAGAGGGTGAGATCTTGTCTTAGGCTTCGCTTGCAGTAGCAGTTATACTCTAAATCACGAGGCTTCGTTTTTCCTTCCAGTAACTCCTGGGTGTATTTTTCTTTCCCCCATGTCTTCTGATGTAACTGTAGATAATACTATTCATTATAGGTGTCCAGTCCCTTTGTTAATCTTGCTAAATGCTTGACTTCAATGCTATCCTGTGACAAATGTATCCCACATTAAATAGTACTTATGCTGCATGTAGGCTGCACTAATGGCTATGCAGGATGTGTGTTTGCATCAGTGTCAGGTGAGTTCTCCCTCCCCTACTAGCCTGAGGTAAACAATAGCATGGTACAGAGTTCTTCCATCTGTCAACACGGTCTATTCATGTTAAGTGACCAAAATCCTTAACACTATATTATACCACTGCTGCTCATGGGCATAAAGAATATTTTGAAATCCAGAGTGGCTTTTTTCCTTCTCTGTTTCCCACCTTCGGAGTTGAGCAATGCCAACACACATGCTCTGCAACAGATTATATTCACTTCTTGAAGTGTCGTTTTGAATATGCTTAGATCTGCTTGGCTTTATACTATGTAAAATTTACTCCAGCTCAAAAAATAAATTACAATTCGCTCTCCATTACTTGCCATAGAGTGTAGTAAATAGTAATAAAAAAAGACTGTGCCTGCTGTCTTTGGAAAGTTGAGGAAAGCCACCAAGATAACAGGCACAGAAAGTTTTAGAGATCCCCAGGAAGCAAAGTTATTCTTTTTGCACTGAGTGTGAAATACTGAAAAATAACATCAGGTGTGAAGAGTGAGCTGGATATAGCTGGGTGTAATGCCAAACACATGACTTCCAGGTGAATGCTCTCCCCTGTGTAGCACTTTCTCCTTTATGGGATCCAGCAGTGTTATTGCAGACTCATTTGCACCGCTGTTTTTACGCCTTTGTCAGTATTTCCATTGGAAAGCCCTATTTTCAGGGATTTAGAAGCGGGCTATAAAGAGGCAACTCTGGTCTCACTATGGGAGAAAGCCACTGAGTTTTAAGTGCGTTCTTTTTCCTCAAAGTTGTAACTTGAATTACTTCATGGTCTTTCCTTAAAGGAAAGTTTTCAGACTATCTGTGTCCTCTTGTGGCCCGGGCTAAGGAAGCCTCCTGTTGCTGAACAAGAATAACACCTGTTGTGCAATGAGGAACTTCATGGATGAGTCTCTGGGGACATTTTTGCCCAGACCTCCCAGCTGTAATATAGTCCTGGCAATTCTTAGCCAAGAAGGGGAGAGCAGATAAAATTCAGGGATAATTCAGCACCTTTTCCCCATCCCCACCGCAATATATTCCTGGTGCCAAGCCTACAGATTTCATATCCTGACCAATTCCTTTCCATCTGTGGAGGCCATAAACTAGGGAGATTTTTTTTTCTTTTTCCCAATTCAGAGTTTAATTTCACATTTTCAACCTTCTTATTTATACCACAGACGTTTTTACCCTTCTCTGAATACATAAAGGAGCGATTAAGGACACATAAAGGTTATTGACACTCACTTTAAAGGCCCTTTTGACTGTTCAAGTGATATAAAAGGAATACAAACTAATAAGAAACAGAAGCCACAATGTGTTAGAAATAAAAGGAATGGGGGAAAAAAATCTCTTAGACTTGAGGGAGAGCATTTAAATGGTTTGCTTCATTCTTGCTCTGCCAGCCCTGACTGCGTCTATTTGCAGTGTCAGACACCCCTTGCCTGCTACCCACCCCTCTACCCAATGAGGAAGCAACTTCTGATCTCAACATAAACCTCGAAGTGACTTCACATATTTCATACCATGCCAAGGCAGCACTAGCCCTATGACAACTTTGTAGACATGCTCCTGCTGCAAGCAGAAAAAGTTACTTGATATTTGCCTGCGATGTCATTTCTGTCGATGGAATTGTGGTTGTGGGTGGTTCACAGTGACTCTTTACCTCGTTGTACCACACTTACATTACAAACAGGGTTGAAAGTTCCAGTCACAACTTATGTTCATGGTGGTATGCAAAGAGGATCTTCCAGTTTAGTTTCATTTCTTACCAGGATGACTCTGGATGTCTTGAGAAATCATGTTGAAAAAGGGAGTGGGAGAGCTTCTACAATCCCTTCTGTGGACACACATTATTGTTAAGAAGCTAAAACACCTTTCACCCCCTTTTTTAATGTGCATACAATCTTTGATAAAAAGTAAGGTGTAATCAATCTTTGTCCTTTTGTTAATGGGAGAAGAGACTAACCAATTGGTCTTACATGAAGTGATTTGCTTTGCCTTTGTGCCTTCACTCTTCTGTATTCTAGGTGAGCAGCTTTTCAGGCTATTCCACGTCTGGTCATTTTCCTGTTTCTTGGTTTTTCCAGGAAAGCTACACCTTTCTTGAACTGCAGCACTGAAGATGACACACAATGTACCTGCTGAGACCTTGGCACCCTAAGTACAATGAAGTCTCATCTTACCTGTGAAAGACCTCTGAATTCATCATACCCTGAGATTTTTCTTTACCTGCTGTTGACACAGCCTCATGCCATCGATGGTCTGTCACTCACAGTGATCCCTTTTTTTTAGTACTTCGGCCTAGCAGTTATTTCTTGCTTTATATGTATTTGCTTGATTGTTCCCTCTTAATTATATCACTTTTGTGCTTGGCTTTACTGAGCTTCTTTTAGTTTATTTTGGACCAGTTTCCAAATGTTTCAAGATTTTTGGATTCTGGTCCAGTCCCCCAAAGTGAATGGAACTTCCTTTTTCTCTATGTGATACTCAGTTCCATGAGAATTCTGTTAAGCTCAAAGCCCCAGTTAATACATTGTGCAAATAACAATTTTTTCAGTTCTTAGTCCTAACAAACAAAGCATTTAGCCTTGAACCTAAGTGGTTTTCTTTTTTTCTTATAGAAACAAAAGGAAAAAATCGTTATGAATCAAATGAAATATTTTTGTTTTCATTGCAGGCAATTCTAACAAAAGCAACGTACTGGAAATTAGAGACTTCATTGGGCAATGATGAAAAATAACAAAGAAGTGTCACTCTTTCTACCAAACCCAGTGCTTAAGCTGCTTACCCAGAACATCAGAGAGATAGATTTACTGCCTTCTCACACCGAGAAGTTTCGATTGCCCATCTCCCAGAAGAATGTCCTGGCCTCCACATCCTGTGCCAGAGCTGGACAGCTTCTCAGCCTTCCCTTTGAAGTAACTCATACTTTTTTACAATGTACTTAAGTGATCACTGGCACAGGGACAGGAACCAGAGTAGTGTACTTTCCAAGTAATCATCCTAACCACAACAGTGGAAGCACTAACAACCCACAGTTACTCTTTCTCATGTCTATTGACCCACTCAGTTCCTATGCATTGATACCCATGTTTGAACAGTTGACAGACTAAAGAACCTCCTTGCATCACTCTAAAACAGAATACGTGGTGATGCCTTTAAATGAGAAATGGGAGGTGTTGGCCTCTTCTCCCATGTGACTACTGATAGGACAAAGGGACATGGTCTCAAGTTCCACCAGAGGAGGTTTGGATTTGATATTAGGAAAAATTTCTTCACTGAAAGAGTGGTAAAGCATTGGACCAGGCTGCTCAGGGAGATCATGGAGTCACCATTGCTGGGGTTGTTCAAATATTGTGTAGATGTTTGGGAAATGGTTTATTGGTTACAGTGGTTGTAGGTCTGATTGTTGGACTTTGTGACCTTGGAGGTCTTTCCCAACTTTGATGATTCTCTGATTCTATGATTCTGAAAGATCCTTCCCATCCAAAATGGGTGCATCAGTATTCTCATAAAGAGCCTTACTGTGCTAGAGGTAGAACATCTATCCAAACATTTTCTTTTGGTTAAAATTTCCAGACATGTTTCACTAAAATCACAGCATCATTTCAGGTTAACCAAAACCTCTTTCTTCAGTAAGCAAAACTTTTGAGGCATAGTACATTATACTCGTGATATTAGTTAGGCCTCTACTGTGCTACCACACACCCAGTCTGGAGGTCACAGGACACTAATAGTGCAGCACTGAGCTGTGATAGAAGCATGGTACCACCTTACTGCTCCAGAAGGTTAGTTGAGGGTGAAGTGAACATTATTTGCTGTGTTCCTGGCACATCCTTGCCCATGACCTCATGCATACACTCGATGCCTACAGAGAACTTGTGACAGGTAGCAAGAAAAGCTACTACAGACTGTATTCCCTGTGTGCAAGCCACACAACTATGTCCTTGATTTGTAGGCTGCCTGCCATGACTCATGATGAGGCTCAGGCAACTACTGGTCTGAAGACTTAGCCCCTCTGCAGCAACTGTCCTTTGAAAGACTAGCTTTCCAATACTTAAGCTGTTTCTCAACTCTTCCTCATTCTCTGGCATCTGTCCCCATTCAGGTGAATTCAAGATTGACTCTTTCCAAAACTGATAGGAGGGACTTCAATCAGCTTCTATAGACAATGGCTGAAGGACAAATTTAGTGTCTCTGGAAAGCCCAGCATGATGTTACTGTGCCACAAGCCTCACAATTAATATGTTTAAACTGTTTCCTCTTTAAGTAATGCTACTCTGAGCTTCCAGATGTTGTCAACCAGAACAGTATGTGGTGCTCTGTTCTCAGATGCCTCGTGGAACCGTTTCCATAGTCTAAACCACACTATGAGATGTTTAGAGAATGTAATACAGAAACAGACACGGTTCGGTTGGAAATTCATCAGTAACAAATGTTGTACAAGATCTTTGCTGCTACACTACTTATCAAACAGTAGAGCTCAAGGAAGCTGGACTGGGGTTATGAGGAAAGTGCTTTATCCACCAGCCTTCTGAACCTTGCTCAGTGCCATGTTTGTGTCAGGAATATTAGCTTATTTTCAATTCTTATGTTTGAGGTATAAGCCCTGAAGTTTATGTTGTTGAAGATGCTCTGATGACTGAATTAAGTCTCTTGTTAGATGACAAGACTCCAATAAAGGCTGCAAAGAACTCAGAAGTAATGCAACATAGCATGATGAAATTCACAGCATGCCACTATGGTACCTAGTCATGTATCTATAAATAGTCGTTAATCAATGTTCATCATTGTTTGCTCTAAAGTACAAAATAGCAGTGACGGTGAAAAAAAACCACTCCCAGTTGACACTGAATTCTAATTCAGCTTTCTCTGTAGGATTTCACATGCTTCTGTCTGCAGCTTTGCCACTGGCCAGCAGTAGAAGAGAGAGCTGATCTGACTGGCCACCTGGTGCAGCCTAGAACTGTATTTTTCATGCAACATTATTATGGAACCATTTATGATAATGTTGAGCTTGTACACATACATTTAAAACTTCAAACATAAATTTAAAAATGAAAACCTCAGGATATGTTCAAGCCTACAACAAAAGCTAGCCTGATCAGTAACAGCAAGCACAGAAAGTAGCACTTTCTTCGGAGCTTAGAAGTATAAACATATCTGAAGAAGAATGTGGTGGAAATTATTTATGCTGAGTACTTAAACAAATATTCTTATGCTTTTATATTCTTAAATATTCACATGCTTTCAGAATGTGAAATCTGAGATTTTTGCAGTTGTGATGTATATCATACATCATTCAAAGCTGCAAACTTCTCAGCATCCTTGATGAGATGCATCTAAGAAATTTTACTTTCTAAAGCTTGTGTCAGTTTTCCTAAAATATTTTAGCCTTTTATAAAAAATTATAAACCAGTTATGTTTCTGTAATGATTCTGTAATTCTAACTTTCCTGTGTTCCCTGGGCAAAATCATAACTCATGATACCAAGATTATAAAGATGTGCTAGCAGGACAATAAACAGTGAAGAAATGTAAATAGGCCCAGGGTCTGGCGAAACTGCAACAAATCTTAATCTTCTTGACAAGTAAGAACACAAGGTAGTTTGGGAAATGAAGAGTTCATTTCGATGAGTCCTGGCTTCTCTACCTGTCCACACATCTTTTCCCCGTCTCTTCTCATCTCTCACATGCAATGACTCTCATTTCACTTCCTTGCTCTGTTTTCACTAATGTTTTGTGGAGCAGAGCTAAAGTAATTATTCTCCAGGGAGATGTTAAGACACTTCCACTCACTCAAGTGAGGAATTGCTCTGCAGTTTGCTAGGCTTTGCTGGCAGCAGATTTTTGAAACGTACAAATGAGAGGTCTCACAGTGCTGCGTTATCTGATCTCAGCAGTTGCTGCTTAGTCAGGAAGTGCAAGTGGAGATGGATCACCATGGAGTCCCACTATGAGTCTACACAAACATGCCATATATCACCATGAGCAGAAAGGGCAGAAAGGTGGAGATGAGGAGAAGGAGTGATGGAACCTGGAGAGCACATGGCATCCAGCAGCTGCGTGACTTCTTTCTCTGCTTAGGATTATTTGCTTATGCAATCTTAAATTAAGTGCTCTGTCCCCATGAAAGAAAGGGCCCAGGGTCTGGACTTGTTTTTTATTACAACTGATGCTTCTGTAAACAACCTTAGAAACTTTCTGGGCAGAATTTTGTCCTTGTCACACAGACAGAAGCAGGCTTTTCTTCCCCACTTTTCCTTCATTCTGTACCTTCTTCTCTTCTGGTCTACCTCCATATCCTCTATCTTTCCTGCTTTAGTCTGTGCCAGAGTGGGTCCCTCGGGTGCTTAAGAACTAGTGGAGCACTTGGTGGATATAACATTTAAAATAGATGTATCTGTGGTATAAATTTTTTCTTCAGCATATTGAGTCACTAATCTTGTACACTGCTGCCAGGTAGGAGGCTAAGATAACATGTTTAGAAATTGGACAGTATAAAAAGTTTCTTCTCTTCTCCCTTCTGATCAGAGCAACCTCAAAATGACTATTTGTTTCTCCTCCTTAATAGAAGTAGACAGACAGGAGCATCTCACAGCCATAATGACTAGGAGAAAACTGAGTTGTAAATAACTGTGTGCTGCTCTGAATTACAATGGCCACAACTCCACAAAAGAGTATCCAATTTGTTAAATAGCTATCTTAATGTCTAATTACAGTGGCTAAATCTCATTTTTATTAAAAATAAAATATACAAGCCCTAATGAACATAAACGTTGGCAGACTGGTATGCATTGGAAAACTCTGGAGTAATGTGTATGTGAGTGGATGTGCAGATAATTGAAGTTTAGAGCTGTATCCGGTACAACTGCACTAGGCATGGGTAAAGGAATCCTAAGCAAATCGAGGGCGCTGTTCTGAAAGCCACACACGTGGAATTTTCACGGCATGAATGAGAGGTTTACATGCTCAAAGCAAGGATTCTGTCGTCTGTTCACACATAACACGTTGACGTCATGGTGGGGAATGCACAGGTATGAAGCAAGGGGAAAGGCAGGAGATTTTTTTCTCTCTGTATGTGACTCCTCTTGGGCCATTTACTTTGTGGATTGAAAGTGGAAGAAAAGTCCTCTATAGAGAAGTTCAAATTTAGGCAGTCTCTCTTTCATGTGGAACAACACTGTTTTGATGTTTACACAGGTGGCAAAATCTTTGGAGTAGGTTTTGTAGCCACTGAAACCAAAACCAAACATGCCATTGATTTTAGGTAGCAAAGTAAAGGTCCTTTCCTCTTGCAAAGATCTTTGTTGTACTTTAGGTCTTCTAAATACTTTTGGTTGCTAAAATAAAAAGCTTCAAAACATTTGTTTATGAGTCTGCACCCATAAGCAAGATCAGGATTGACTCAGTAGGGGAAGCAGAATTTCACCGAATGAAAATATTTTAGACAGACTTTTAACTTAAAATACTAACACTTTGGTTTTACATTTTAATTCTACACTAATGCTGAATTAAAATGGAGCCCCAATGGTAATGCGCTATAGCTAAATCAATACCATATGATTAGTGTCATGAAAATGAATATTAAATGATATAATAGCAAGGGGAGTCACAAAACAAGAAGGGATTTTTAAGGGAATAAAGCTTTTGGTGTCCATTAACTCATGCCTAACTAATGCTAAATTATGATCAAATATCTGGAAAATACTTGTGAGAGCTTCACTAATGCCCACAAACTATATCCTAATTAATGCTATTATAATAAACGCTAAAAGAATTCATTGTGACTCAGGACTTCTGATAGATAATTACCCCTAAACTTCATCTCAACAAACTCTGACACTATCACAGTCACAGTGATGACTATTATTTCCACAAAGATGCAGTTTAAAAGGTCATGTTAACTGCAACCAAACTCTTTAGCTGAAGTCTACAAATGACTGATTTTTCTGTTTGACATGTTTCTACTGGAGCTTTCTACCATAACTTGGAATCAACATCTTGCCTTGTTTTGAGCAACAAAACTCCAGTTGCGCAGCATGAATTACACAACATGCTTAACAGTCAGCGCAATCTCTGAGTCCGTGTGTCCTCAACAATGAATGCATCCTTATGTGCTTGGGGCATCTGGGGGAGCACAGAGATGAACATGATTTGAATGTGTCAAGTCTCATTGTAAACAAAAGTTTTACTTAACTTGATAGAGAAGAAAATTGCTTTGACTCAGATTCTGCTATCAGATATATATGGCTTTTTTTCAGGTTGTTCCCTACTCACTTAGGGTCTTCCACATGTAGCTGGTAGAGGAACCTGGACCAATGCCTTCAATCTATAAAGAATCTGTTTGGTTTTCTCTGAATGAAAAATAACATATTTTCTATCAAAAGATTTACTATTAAAATATTTCTCTACAAAATTACCCCCCCCATAAGTTAAATATTCTTTAATTTCTAAACCACTAGGACCATTCACAATTTATCCTTGCAAATAATTAAAGCCATACTCAATAACAGGCTAATTCCCAATGTCTGGGTACTATAGAAATTTAAAATGAACAGTTGTAGCTTTGTGAAAATTACAGATGTTTCTACATACCTTTCTTTTAACTGGAGCTGTTTTTTGAACTTTAACATATAGCCTCCTGATTACAGAGAGTAAGTGGAAGAAAAAGCATGTCTGCAGGGAAGTTAACATTGGTTTGACCAGTCACCATCTTAACCACAACATGACGATGGTCCGGTGACTGCTGCAATGAAGTCAATCTGTGATCGAAGCCAGGACCTTACACTGGGAATTAACATGTCTGCATGCGATGTCTTTCGGAGATCTAAAGGCTTGAGCGACCTCATGACTAACAAACCTTTAGCTCACAAGACTGGCCTATAAAAGAGTTTGGTTGTTCTTGTATAACCCTATCTGTCAACTAAGCACCACACAGAGACTTGCTCCCTTACCCCCAGTGGAATGGGGGAGAGAATTGGAAGGGTAGAAGTGCAAAAACTCATGGGTTGAGATAAAGACAGTTTAACAGATTAAGCAAAATCCATACATGCAAGCAAAGCAAGACAAGGGATTCATTCACCGTTCCCCAGGGGCAGGCAGGTGTTCAACCATCTCCAGGAAAGCAGGGCTCCATCACATGTAGCACTGACTTGGGAAGAGAAATGTCATTAGTCCAAACATGTCCTCCCTTTCCTTCTTCATCCAGATTCATATGCTGAGCATGATGTCATATGGTATGGAGTATTTCTTTGGTTAGTTGAAGTCAGCTGTGTCAGCTGTGTCCTCTCCCAACTCCTTGTGCACCCCCAGCCCACTTGCTGGTGGGGTGGGGTGAGAAGCAGCAAAGCCCTTGTCTCAGTGTAAGCGCTGCTCAGCAGTAACAAAAACATCCTTCTGTTACTAACACTGTTTTCAGCACAAACCCAAAACATAGCCCTGTAGTAGCCACTCTGAAGAGAATTAACTCTATCCCAGCCAAACCCAGCACAGAGTCTATGTGGTTGCAATGCATGGAGAAATGTAACTGAAGGAAGTGAATCAGTCCTGTGGGATGCTGTGAGTCTGACAGTGTTCAGACCCTTGCAAGTATCATGTCTTTCACCCAAAACACATGTCCATCCAGAACAACATTTCTGAGCTTTGCTGGACTCACTGTTGGATTAATTTGAGAAATCTCCAGGCTATGTGTTTTATTCTAAACAGGACTGCATTCATACATGCTTACATACTTTCTTAAATGAAGGCCTGTAAACATACAGTGCTGGGGCTTTTTTGCATTGCTCATAACCTATCTCTCCAGTTATATTTATTGATAAAAAATTATTTACAAAGTAGCAAGTATCATCTGCAAGCATGACAGTTTTAAAAAGATTATTTCCTGTGTAGCCAGTAGACAAGAAATGAATGACAGAAGGTCTGTTCATTGTTTATATGCCTGTTACTTTGCATATTTCTAATAGGTTATGGTCCTTGTTTGTCTATACATAATTTATGTCACTTATAAATCAATTTAGCATCATAAAAAATGTACTGATTTGCTCAGCTTTTCCAGAACTGAATAAAAACCTTCTATTTTCTTGGAAAAAAAAATTGCAATGGGTCATATTTGTCCCTAGTGTGTGCCAGAGATTGAATTGTTCTCGTGCAATGGTTTTAGAAGGTAGTAACATGTGTTTCTTTATTGAAAACGTTATGTAAAATGACAACTTCTTATACAGATTAGTCCCCCATTCTCAATAATCAGAATCAAAACTGCTGACTTCAATGATGAAGTTATTTCTTTACTGGGTTTTTTTTCCCAAAGTACAAAACTGACATTGTAATTGAAGAAAGAGCTTCTGTGTTTGATTGAATTCAACATATTTAGACAGCAATGCAAGCTTGAATTAAGTATGTGCTGAAGTGCTGATCCTGAAAAAATTATATTTATCTGGACAGAGTGAGGTGAGGGAGTTAACTTCTGTTCCATTCAATAATTTATTTTTTTCCTTGGAAAAACAGAACAAACCAGAAGAACCCACCATACAAGACACTACAACCACCCCAGCACACACCCTTTATTTTTAACAGCTTTCTTTTTTCTTATTTTTTAACTGTCCAAGATACCACATTAAATCAGCGGAAATTAAAATTAGGATCTTTGCAAATAGACTTGATTTTCGGGGAATTAAGAGAACACGTTCTTATCTGAAAATGTGAGATGTATCAAATTTCACATCTACTACAAATGGGCATCCGTGGTTCAAGTCAAATACAGATTCTTTTCCTTGCATTGCAGCATGTGCATTGCAGTGCTGTTGCACTACGATAAATCTTAATGTAAGAATGTATAGGGGAGGGAAGTGATTTTACTGTGAAAGAAAATGGAAACAAACCCAATTTCACTCACACTCACTCTGTCAGACCCACATGCGCTCAAATACCAGGGCACGTGTGTTTAAGTAGTTTGTCCTGCCATATGGTACCAAAACACTTGCATCTAGGTGAAGTATCTAGTCGTCTTTGCAGTGACACAGAGGACAAAGAATGACTGTTGTTCAGTGCTTTGTGTATCTCCAAGGTTCTTCATGGCTTGAATGCTGTGTGCTACTTTGAGATGTTCCTTTTTTGTAGTCCCTATGGCCTGATGGTGATTGTCATGTTCTGCCTCTGCATCCTGTCCCACCTCTGAGAGATATTATGATTTATTCCTTGTCCTGTGGGTTTCTTGAGATCCTCAGCTCCTCCCTCTCCTTCTCCTCAGGTGTTCTGATGATTTTACTGCCATTCAGTCTCATAATCTCTACTCTGTAGAATCTATTACCTATTATATTCTAATTCTTTGCATCTAAACTTTACTTTAATCTTCAAGGAAACATAATTTAAATAATTAATTTTATACACTTAACTTTATATTTATTTTTAATTCCCTTTTTCATATATAGTCCAAACTAGGAATCTTACTTTTGTTTCAAGTAGAGATATCAAAAGTCCTTGATTTTCACAAAGGCAAACCCTTTCTCTCTTTTTATCCTAATGAAAGTCTGCTTGATCTTTTGTGTGTATCAACAGGTACACATGTGTGCAGTCACTCATGTGAAGATCATCAGACCAAACTGGTGCTTCCAGAAAGCAATCAGGCCTGCAAACTGCAGATTTAATTGTCAGGCTTCAGTTGGTCTGGACTACTAAGTGATGTCTCCAGCTGCATACAGTATGAGCCTGTCTCACTTCTGAAATTAGACATAAATCTGCTGGAGTCAAAGGATGTGCCTTCGCAGCTGGGTTAACACTGTCAGGAGGTGGTCTTTGCCACATCTCATTTTAATGAGCAACCACATGGATTATACTTCATGTTTTGCAGGCCTAGGGGCTAGAGTCAGGTCAGTTGTGCTGTTACCTGTGAAACAGCTGACAGTGTAGTAACAGCATCACTGAAAATTCAGACATATGTTGTCAAAGTTTATCTGAATCCAGAATTTATCTTCAAATGAAATACAGATACTCCAGAAAAAGATAAACTTTTGTACAGAACTCCTTCTACTCGCCATCATTCAACTTTGCATTCAGAGGTTAACTACAAACTCAAGGTAGCTTTCATCCAGTCAGCTCTTTACAGTTACTTCAGCACGTGCCAAAGCATAAACAGGAATTTAGTTTCTACTGAAATTCATGTTGGAAAAAATACAGTGTTTACAAGCAGCAAGTCAGTGACATCTCAGCTAGTTAAGATATGTCTACATGAATTTCAGCCATCCCTTACGCTCTTCCCATCATGGTATTGTAGACATATGCTAGAACAAACGTTTTATTCCTACCAAGCTTGACTTTCACAAGATCAAAATCATTCAGGCAGTCAAAACGCAAACAACCCTGAGTTACTGCTTCAGTCTCAGGTAACCTGATTGCTAGAGACTAGGAGAGTATATTGGGGCAGTATCACTTGTTGTTTGATTGATTTTCACAAGTTTTTACATGGAATGTGCTATTGACCTTCCCCAGGGGCATGCCTTCATACTGAGGTAGATGAACTTCTGTCCTGGACTTTGCTGTTCTTGCATCCAAATTTAACTAACTAAACCATTCATATTCAAGACCTGAAGTTATGAATAAACAACATAATAATTCACATAAAATTATTTTTTTTTCTCTTTTTTACTATTAGACAAGGAAAGCATTTAATTATTCAAAATCTTCTGGCCAGGCTGGGAACTGAAACTCCATGGGTCTCTGACCATCGTCCTTCAGAGCTACCAATTCCAACTCCTCTGCTGGAAGAGGCAGGAACGGTGGCACAATTAGTCCCACTGAGTTTGAGCTATCTGAAAATTAGACAGCTGGCCTCAGCTAATTGTGTGGGGCTCTCTCCAGTCAATGTATAAGCACCTCTAGGGTGTGATTCATGTCTCTCATCTGAGAAATTAGATTAAGTGGGGACAGCTAAATGTAGGTGAAATCAGTCCTGTTCTCAGTTTTACCCTCTCCTGTCTTTCCTTTCCCTTAAGTTTTTCTTTCCCCCTACTTACTGTATGAGATAATAACATATAACAAGTTTAATAGAACTTGTTAAATAAACCAACTGATTTTTAAAAACTTCTAAAGCTGATAAGGTGTAACAAAAATGTTTCACATATCTTCATTTCCCAGAGTCTGAAGAAGTCAGAAACAGATATTTAGAGACAAAATATTTTTTGGTCAATGGAGATTTATTTGTTCCAATGAAAAAAAAAAAAAACAACCCACAATATTAATTTCTCTTTTTTTTCCAGATTCCAGCACAATAATTTTCACTTTTTGGAAAGGATTGTTTTATTTTCTGTTACAAAATCATTTATATAATTACAAACTAATAACAAATGTTACAAAGATGAAGCATTGTGAGTTTTCAGTAGTAATATGGCCTTATGCATCTGAGATTCCATTTTCTTCAGAATCACAGGACCTGGCAAATTCTGAATTGTTTGTTTGCTTTTATTTAACTCTGGAAAGGAATAAATTTTGATATTCCAAAGAATAATGCTCTTCCACAACTATTCTCGTTTCCAGTTTCTTCCAGAGTACTCTTACTAGTTCTGAATGAGGAAGAATTGTTTCCAGAGCTGTCAATGAGTACCGTCTACTCGTTCCCTAGAGCCAAAAACAAGCTTATGTCTCTGGGCACTGACTTCCAAATCAGATTTAATTATTTTAGAAAAAAAGTCCCCTAATGCTGCCAGCAGCACCTGTAAGAAAGGATGAATGTCTGTATAAGATGCTTCCTGAATCATGGCCTTCATCTCCATCTGGGTTATATTTTTGTTCATCTGTAAATGGGGATAATATTTACATTGACCTCACAGAGGTGTTGCAAGGTTCACTTCATTAAAATTTGCCAAATGTGAGGTCCTTCGAAGCAAGATGGGATGGAATTATAAAGAATTTATTTTTAGTATTCAGAATTTCAGCTTTTAACCTGCCAAAACAGATGCGCTGTGCTTTTCTCTGTGCCCTCCAGGCTGCTGAACTCTGGTGAATCATGAGCAGAAATTAGTTCCAGACTTTGCCTGCAGACATGGTAAGGATTGCATCAGACCTCACGGAAATAACAATATGTTCTCAAGACCTGTTGGAGTCCTTTTGAATCCAAAAGCTGTGTTGAACAACTTCGTATCTGATTCTGCAGCTTTAAAAAAAAAATGTGTGCTTGAAAAGTCTTACATTGGAATTGACAGCTGTTTAGCCCACTGTAATTTTGCTTTGTTTTCTGAATTCTGCTGATTTTCCAGTTATTTTCCTATGTTTGGAACCAGGAATTTTCAAAACTGTAATTGTGGGGCTTGCAAATGAAAGAAGAAAAGCTACAGAATCCACAACAATACAAACCAAGCAAGCAAACAAACAAAACTCAGCCAAAGCCCTGAATAACTAAAAAATAAAACCAAAAAGGAGAAATTGTTAAGGCTTTGGAGTACCTGAAAGTGAAAGATACAATATGAGAAAATAGGCGAAGATGATTTCCTTAAGTTCTTTTTCTTAAATATTATTTAAGAATGCTTCATTTTAATTAGGAACACGACTGGTGATGTTCAGTGACTCAGCTTACAGACCTCAACAATCACAATTCAACAACTTGCAACAGCTGTTTCTTCCAGTATCTTTTTCTCTGATACTTTACCGCTGCTGCTGCCATGTTTCAACCCTGCCTGTGTTACCAAAAATGGGAATGTCGTGGAGGAAAATCCCTGTGAATGTCAACATTTCCTTCACTGCATCACGCAGGCCTGCTATGGAAAACACCACGCTACCAGTCGCTTACTGTACTGGCCACACTGCAGAGAGCATGTCCCTGCAGAAATGCCGCAGATTTAATTGCTTCAAGCCATCAGTATTTCTGCTCAGGAAGACCCCATGCCAGAGCTTGCCAGGATGACATGATCTGCAATAACATCACAGTGTTCTTCTCCATTTCTTACACTCTTTGCCTGAGCATCCACTGGCCCCTGCCAGACACGTGTTAATAGGCTGGATAATGGGACCCGGTCTGCTCATGACTGCACAGCAGCAGATGGGAAAACACCATGGTAAGGACAACTGAACTTCAAACCCAGAACCTGACCAGCACACTGCCAGGATCACTTTGCTCTTCAGGAGCTTCCTCAGAGTTAACTTGGCAATTTCTAGCATCAAGTTGCGCAGTACTGAAGGTGCACATGGCTCCATGTTATGCTGACACGACCGACTGCGAACATGGTGTGCAATGCCAGAATTGTCATGGAGCATAACCAGTCAGGTTACGTCGACGTGACCGGCTGCCAGTGTGGCATGCAACTGAAGAGTTATCATGGAACATAACCATTCAGGCATTTCAGGTAAAGAGAGATAATGGAGACACAGTTCAGAGAAGTGAATCATCTCATTTGTGCTGCTAAAACGTTGCTAATAAAATGTGATGACAGTTTCAGTGTTAATGCTGTGTGCGCTATCTCTGAGATCAGCAGAATGTTTATTTTAAAGAACAGTGTTTATTCCTTTCATTGCCTGTCCTAGTCATTCAAGACCCACCAAAAGATAATTTGTGTACCATGGAGCTGGGCTTAATCCTACAAAGAGCTACGAATTCTTGCAGCAGTGGATTTAATCACTTGCTTAACTTTAAGCATGTCAATAGCCCCAGTGAAATTGGCAAGACTAATTGTGTCCTCAGAGTTAAGCATATGCTTAAGTGCTCTTTTGGATCACAGCCAGAACCCTCAGCACCTTGCAAGGCTGATATTCCAGTGACCAAATTTTGTTTTGGAAAAATTTATATCCAAAGAAACCAAACCAACAGGAACAACAAAAACAAAACAAAACAAAAAAAACAAACCCCACACAACCCTTGCATCTTTCTGTAAGTATTATCAAATTGGATCCAGGCCAAAAGTTTGCCATTCCCACCAGCACATGCAGCTGTTCTCTGAGAAAAGGGTGTAATTCCAACCCCTGGATAAAAGTCTACATTTCAGTGCATTTGCCATAAGCAGAAGTTTGCCGTTTTTCACAGCAAAAGCAACTTTTCCTGGTTAGTGGCAGTTTCCTTGTCTCCAGTGAAAACTGCCTCAATTTCCTATGGAATTTTTACAGGCAGGAACAGGAAACAGTTTCATTTTATTACAAACCCGAAGTGTATTTCCCATTTCATCAAGTCCGAGAAGCATGCCTTTCAACCATGCAGGCTGACCTATGGCCAGGAGAACTCTGGGGACAAGCTTTCAGGTACTACAAGATGTGTATTGAGATGTCCACAAGTTTAACAGAGAGATTCCAAGAAGCAACTTGAATCCCCAGGGAAGGCAGGTGCTATGAAGAGAAGTGCCACTGATGCACCTTCATGTATTCCACCTGAAGGAAGAGAACTTACTGAAATAAGATTGAGTTCTCTTATGCAGTGAAAGATGTTCCTTTGGCTGGGGACTGCTCCTTCCTCTGTGAGAGCTCCCAGTGCCTATGTTAAAGAACAGCCTTACAGATCTGTGAAGAGTTATTTTTGCTACAGTTACAGACCAGTTTTGCAGTGAAAAATAGAGTAATATAAAGTGAATACAGTTTAAATGATATTCAAGTCCATCGACCATTCATGCATGAACTTTACTATAGTACGCAACACATTTCAGTCTAGCTTTGCCGCTTGTGCCTGAACAAACTTCCTAAATGTCACTGTTTAAGTGTGTTTGGACTTAGCCACAGCACAGAGCAAAAGTAGTATTTGCTGCCATTGAGATGAGCCAGAGTAGAAGTCACTCTATTTCCAGTAATCCACACGCTAAAACACGCCCCATGGGAGTTGTGATTCCCCACTGCTCAGCTTGCCATCTCTTCCAGAAGGAATCCAGTCTTCAGTTGCTGCTCTGCTGCCTTTTTTCTTTCATTTGCGTACTCATTTTCCCCCACTGAGCACCAAAATTTTCCCTCAGACTACTTAGATTCTCAGCTTTTCTCCTACTACATGATGCTCCCTGTTACTGCTCCCTTGCACCTCTGGAAGTGAATATATCCCAGCAATCAATTTCTTGTAGATGAAATAAAATAACTGCTCTTGTGGAGAGGAAATGGGAGGGGGGAGGGAAGCAGGAAAGAAGTAAGCCCCTTAGATTTGAATTCTATAGCCGCCAGTGCTTTTCTAGCAATGCCCTCCCAACTTGCCAGAACCTGTCAGTCTAGCCTTCCTATTATCACTTTCACTTTGAATTTCTGCTGGAATGTACTCGTTTGTTGATTTCCCATTTGCTATTTGGTGAGGTTAATGAGGAGCAGCTGCAATACCTGTCCTGACTCCTTCATCTCCCCTCCTCCCTGCCCCCTCTTTTGAAACCAGTCACAAATGTACAGCTGCTCTGGCTTGGAGACCCTACACAGAGTTTCCCAGCAATGTTTGTTAAACAGACCTTCAATTAGCTCTAAAATCCCCAGGTTTAGCTCTGGAAATGCTCAACTTAGCAGCTGAGTGTTCAGTTCAGTCACCTATCAACTGTGCTAACTTTTAGACTCCAATCTTTCTATAAACTCTCGGCACTGAAAGAGGGTCTTGCTTTCTACATCCACCTTTCCTAAATCACAGAAGAGTTCACAAGGTGACATTTTCTGCTTTCTAAGAGGCCAAAAGACTATATTGTTATAATATGCTTGGTTCTGCTTTTAATGCTTGCCACCTTCAGGTTCAAGTGACTTTACAATCCACCCCTATCCATCATCTATCCAAGCCATTATATCAGGCCCATCACAGTGGTACAAGAGAAATTAGGTCACTTTCCTGGAAGGATAGTAACTGCTGATTTATTTAATAAAAAATAATCTGTAAGCACAGCAAGCTGCGTAATGGAGTGGGATAGTGTGAGTGACTCCCTCTGCTTGCTAGATATTCTTCTTCATTTTAAATGTCAGTGATTACATCTTTCCCCCAGGAAATCCCTTTTGCTCATTTATTGCTTGTATTTGACAAGACTAAAAGGAAAATCTGAGGCTCATGTTTGTATATGACTGTATTCAAGTTTTTACTGTGTTTCACTGTGTTGCTATGTCCAAGCATTGGTCCCCTCCAGCACCATGTAAACAGGTCTAATTATTTAAATATGGAGCACAAATTCAAGCAGTCTGGAAAAAAAAAATAAGACTTTGGCAGTGTAAAATGTTACAGAAGGTTGAGTGTAAAAGGCAAAGAAGTAAGTTACTACAGAAGAACATGCTGTAAGAGAAGACTGAGCTATTTAGCTTCACAAATTCACACTGGCAAATATTTTATGTTGCCGTTAAAAAGGGGGGAAAAAAAAAGCCTGAAATAGTTTCTACAGCCTGCAAAGTTGTTTAAGTTGCACAAGCTTTCTAGACCTTCTAACAACAGTAATGTTGTTTCCTGCAAACTCATAAGTCTTTATTGCTTCCTTTGTCCGATTCATCAGTGGAAGGGTGCATAGTAATGTGAATCTGAAATCATGCCTTACTGCAATGAGTATTTTCTTCTAAGATACACGCTCCGCTCCTGTGCACACATCAATGTCTGCATCCTCCTGCTAAGCAGGGTGAAACACTTGCAGTTCCTGGACAGCAGATCCACACAGCAGTTGAATGCCATGACTTATTTGAAGCATTCAAAACTTATTAAAAAAAAAAAAAAAAAGAAATTGGGAGTCATCATGAGAAATGTCTGTTTACTTCCCACTGGAGGAATTTGAGACTGTTCTGAGGAAGTAGCACTTAATAACAGTGCAACATTTTTGCAGTCACTATGACATGAACTCAAGGTTTTTCTTGAGAAATTGCTTAGTCTGGAAAACTATCAATGCAGTGAGAGACAATGTGTATTTTCCTCTTCAGAAAATGATGCTTTTCAGTATGTCAGAACTGCTATATCACAAAATTATAGTGAGGAAAGTCATAGAATGGTTAGGGATGGAAGGGATCTTAAATACCATCAAGTTCCAACACCCCCCACTGGCATGGGCAGGGACACCTCTCTCTAGGCCAGGCTGCTCAAGCCTCTATCCTACCCATCCTTGAACACTTCCAGGGAGGGGGCAGCCACAGCTTCTCTGGACAACGTGTTTGAGTGCCTCACCACCCTCACAGTGAAGAATTTCTTCCTAATATACAATTTAAATCTATCCCTCCACAGCTTTCTTGTAGCCCCCCTTCAGACGCTGGAAGGCCGCTATAAGATCTCCCCAGAGCCTTCTCTTCTCCAATCTGAACAACCCCAACTATCTCAGCCTGTCTTCATAGGAAAGGTGCTTCAGCCTTCTAATCATCTTTGTGGCTCTCCTGATAGTTCTATGTCCTTATGGTGGGGACTCCAGAACTGGGCACAGTACTCCAGATGGGTTCTCACAAGAGTGGAGTAGAGGGCCAGAATCACCTCCCTTGACCTGCTAGCTACGCTCCTTTTGATGCAGCCCAGGATACAGTTGGCCTTTTGAGCTGAGAGCACGCATTGTCAGCTCATATTGAGCTTTTTGTCCACCAGCACCCCAAGTCCTTCTCTGCAGGGCTGCTCTCTATCACATCATCTCCCAGCCTGTTTTGATGGTAGGGAATTGCCCTGACCCAGGTGCAGAACCTTGCACTTGGCCTTGTGGAGCGTCATGAAGTTCACATGGGCCCACTTCTCTAGCTTGTCCATGTCCCTCTGGATGACATCCTGTCAATCTAATTAATTATAGAAAGGGCAACAGTAAATGGAGTCGAGATGTTTTGAACTCTAAACCAAAGTATATTCTATGGGGGAAAATTTCTTTCTTTCCTACATTTTTTATCAGTTAAATATAGTCTTGAATGCTGTAGAATAGTTTATTACAGAAAAAACTCAAACATGCTTGTAACAGCATATTGTCATCTTTCTGTCTAGAGACTAATGAAATATACACATGCAACTTGATTCAAGGTGAACATCTCTGATAAGTTCAAATAAAATTCTGGTGGCTTGCAGAAAATTTGCAGGCAGTGGGAGCCAACTTTGCTGTGTAAACTGTGGTGTGAATTGATTATTAAGTTCTGTTGAAAATATTTATCAATCTGTTGTCTAGAGACTTCTGTCACTGTAGTATCTGAGTGCTTTGCATTTTTATATTTCTTCTCTGTACATCTCTGCACAGTGCATTGATTTTCACGGTAAGGAATTAAAATGGAGAGATTGTGGCTTGCCTTTACAGAGAGCTTGGTCAGCAGTGCAAGGTCTTATGGTCAGGTTTATTAACTCTTGCATAAAGGGAGCCACGATAATTTTCTGTTGCCTAGCTATCAAAAAGTGCTATGATGTGGGATCACTTAATTTCAAGCCAATTCACTTGGGTAGGAATATATCTAAACTAACGTATAGGGAAAAGCTCTGGAAAGGGGTAAGATGTAAGTCACCTCTGAGGACAACTGGTATTAGCGATGGAGAAGGTGCTTTCCTTCACAGCCCTTGCTCCTTCTCAAGAAAAATAGGTATAAATATGTAACTGCTCTGGCTTGAAGACTTTATACAGAGTCTTTTCATTCAAATCTGATGAATGGCTACGCTTCCATGTGAAAGGGCAGCTGCAGGATTAATATGTGGTTGTAGTAGTTTCTTGTGTCTCTTTGCATACAGTAACCTCTGCCTGAGAGGTTTCCAACTCCATCTTCTACTTTCTGTGAGAGTGCCTTAATCACCAGTCTATAAACTAACTGTTGTGAAGTGAAAGGTCATCCAAGGCTCTCTTGCAGTAGCTGTTCTGCTGTGGTTCATAGCTCTAGAGAAAAGGACATGAAGAAAAGTTCAGTCTTGCCAGTAGGCTAGAAGTTGCTTGGGAAAGAACTCTTGGTTCCCATGCTAGCTGATAGTTTTCTCCTTGCATCTCCTTTTATCTAACGTAAGATATAATCAGTAAACAGACTAACAAAGAAAGTAAAAAGTCATACTCTGCGTACATATAGATCTCTCTGAGCTCATTGAATCTTGAGTTCTTTGCTCTAGACCGGCATAGATGTGCCAAGAGTTTTTCCTTCGTCCTTGAAAAGCTATACGCAGCTGGATGATTAAGATACTCTTCTGGGAAGTTGCAGATAAGGGTCAAATGCTGTAGGGCAAACAATGAAATTCAACATGGGTTTTCCACATCTGGGGGGGAAGCTCTAAAGCACTAAGGTCCTGAAGTAAAATAATTCGCAGAAGAACAAAAAGTGTTTTGCTATACAAAGCTACAGCTACACCTTGTCACTACAATGGTTTCCACTTGCCCCACTTTCTGTTCCGTTGCCATTTCCAAGCATTTCTGAACTTTTCTGATACATGCAAATGACCTCCTTTGCTTTGAGATATGAACTGGAAAAAAAATTCTAGTGGAATAAATGGATCAGGATTATCCAACTCAGATCAGAATAAGTACTATTTCTTTTTCTACTTTAACAGATGAGTCACCTTTTTCATTGGATGATTGAGTAGAGTTGTAAAACCCTGGCTCATGTTAGAGAAATCTGACTCAAGGCCAGCCTTTCTCCACCTCAATACTGGGGCTCAGACAGCACACAGGAAAATAACTTTTAAAAAATATTTAGCAGCTGGTGAATAAATAAATCAGAACAATCAAGTCTTTGAATGTAATACATTAAAAGCTTGGAAAAGATAACTTCTTAATTACAGACTGTGAAATATCACCTCATTGTGCTTGTAAATAAGGATGACATTTGATCTTGAGTCTGAAGGAATATGGCACCTGCAGAAAGCATCTTAGATGTCAATTTTTTGTGTTTATTTTTCTTCAGTTTTGCTATGACTAGTAAATCAAATCTAATTTGTTCTCAGGCTTGGTTCCTGTTCTATTATTTTTTTGACCAAGTTTTCACTATCTCTGCCAGCCTTTCCAGAGACAATTAGGAGTGGCTTGCAATAAACATGTAATCTTAGAATTGATATATGTGTGTACACATGTTTTTGTGTATACATATAATCTGTCTCACTTTATAATTCTGAATCTCACTTTCATATTTCCTAAGAACAGGCTGTTTGTAGACACAGCAGCAGCAAAGGAGGAAGAATTGTGCAAGCCAAGGGAAGCTTCAGATTTATTTGTGCAGTAAGGCTGTCATTGACCACTGTCAGAAGATTTCATTTTAAGAGTTATTATTATGTGTCAGGAAAACTTTGGTGATGGGGAAAACATTAGGATTTTGTACTCAGTTGCTGAAAGGAATTTGGTCTACTAGTGGCCAAAGAACTAAAAATTAGTATCTCAGGAAATGAATTACATATGATTACTAATCTGTCAAGCAACAGAAGAAATCCATCTTCTACTGATTCTGGGGCATCTATAAATGGATTTTTACTAGTCTAAATAGTGCTGTACAATAATCACTTGAATTGTCACTATGTTGATCATCAAACTAATATATGATACTGCCATGCTGGTGAACTGGCAGGATCTCATGCTACAACTCTACATTTAAAAGATGTATTCCAGAAAGTGGAGGAAGACTCAAGAGGAAACCAGAATCCCAGGTGCAGAAAACCAGGAAAAATGCTGAAACATGTAATCATCAAGGACATGCTTATGTAATTAAAGAAAAGGAACGAAAGAAAGAATCCCATCTTATTTTATTAGAAAACAACACAACCCCCCCACCCAATCTTTACATTGTAATTAAGAACCTAGGCTGTTCGTTTTTGCAGGTAGAGCAATCAAGAACACAGGCACACATCTTCATTCAAAGAAAGAGCTGACTAAATACTTAAATACAAGGTTGTATGACTAGGAAGACTAGTAGAAGCTAGGGAAGGACCAGAAGAAAGGACTACTTACCTTCCTAGTCATTCTCAACATTGATAAAATGTTGAGCATTATTTTGCAAACCTCATTAAAAGGGGTTATTTCCCAATGTACTAAGAGACACCACATCTTTCAGTAGGCAGTGCCTTATCTCAGATTTAAGCTACATTGCTGTGTATTGATTTGTTGACTCTAACCAGGATGTTCTTCTAAGCAATTAAATCTTGCCTGAATATGTAGGAGTTGCTGCTTGCCTCTACTAATCCTCAGATTTCAATCATTATTGACAGACAAGACGCAACCACTGCTAGACAGAATGTGCTGTGATTGTCCATTTTAATGGACACTCTATCCAATATAAGACATATCCACTCCCACACAAACTCCTATCTTCTAGAGGAGTCTCCTGCCTTGAATCATGCCCTGAAGGAACCTGTCCTCCTCCACTGACTGCAGAAGGAACCTGCACTGACTAGCCTCTCATTCTGGCACTTGGTTTGATGTTAGTCATGACACTTCAACCCTAATCAGACTACCCGAAGCAAGTCCACACGGACAGTGATGTGGGGGAATCTTTTGTTTATTTGGCCTCTGCAGCACGGATGGAATATTATCATTTACGTCTCCAAGGCACCGGGAGAACATCAGCACCTTCCCTGGCCAGAGGAAGGGGAGGGAGAAGCAGTGACTCAGACATGGATCTGAGTCACGGTCCTCACAGCAAACATTAGGGTGGTGCCACTTTCACCACGCTCCTCTCTCAGAGCTGCACTTGTACTCACAGCCTCACTTGCTTCCTCTCTGCATGAGACTGTTCTCACAAGGGGCTAAGCTACTTGCCCTTGTGTACCCGATTTTAAAACTTGGACCACATTCTCTAAGCCATAGAATAAATGTATAATCAGTTCATTGAAAAGGAAAGAAAAAAGTACTTAAGAAATCCTTCTAAAATATCCATGTCAGCCCTTAAGCCGATTCTGGCTAGTCTTCAGGCACTAAACAAATATTTCTGCATGCCAAATAATCCTCTTTCAAGTTGGAAAAAGAATGCCACAGAGGAATTTCATTTAAAATTGACAGAAAATCCAAGAAAAATACAGAGCTGGAGGTTTCCCAAACTGTTCTTCCCCCGCTTTCTTACGTAGGAAGCAAAGACTGACATAGTGACGTTGCTACACACCAAATAAAGACCAAACAGTTGGTCATCCTCATACCTTCTGCAACAGCATGTACTACAGCTAATGTTGTGTTCATAGTAACTAAAGACAAGAACTCTTGCAATTACCCATAGGAAGTTATTTTCTTTCAAGACAGAATAAAATTAAAAAACATTTAAAAGTTATAGGCCAGGTACATAAATGTTTGTACTGCCTTATAAAGTGCACTGTTTCTGCCCATTGTTACAAGGAAAGCAGGGAAGGACTCAGACTTGAAACAGACCCAGTAGGGTGATAATTATATTTAATGCAAGAAGATGTTACCATCTGCCATTGATCTCAAAGTGTTCAGACACTTAAACAGAGACCTTCACTTCCAACTTCTTAGAGCTAAAGCAGCAGAGGGAAAGGTAAGGGAAAGGGAAGGTGTAAGAGGGGAGGGGGAGTAGGAAGAATCAGTCTACTGCATCATCATCTTTGCAGTCATTATACTTGGCTTTTCATTTATACAGAGCAACCACATTTATAGTCAGGTCATCCCTGAAATTTGTATTTTATTCTACTGCACCCCTTTCTGAGCGATATCAGTTTTTCACATTAGTAAGAATGAGTACTCTGAAAAAGAAGCAGAAATAGAATTAATCACTGTTTGAGCCATTTGGACCCAGTAGAAAGCATATTGAAAATGGGACTGACCACATGCTGGATTTCCAGAGTAATCTGAAGAGAATTGTTAAAGCACCTGAGGAGTGATGTGAAATGTTCATCGTACTGAAAGCAAATGCAACGTCCCATCAGCCACGTTGGAAATCTTGCTGGTGCACAGGAGATACACAAAAAAGCTGGTGTTGTCTCCAAATGTGCTGCCTTGTGTCAATGTCACCATACACCGTCATAAGGGGAGGCTAGCTCAGCCCTGTGAGCGGTGTACCAGCAGTAGTGCAGCATGGTGCCATACCTGTGGCACTCATCTCACCACTGGGTTTACTGCAGCAGGGTGCAGCGCTGCTGATACAGCTAACTTGCTTCAGCTCTGGATGCCCATTAGTCAGGGGAGGTTTAGGGGTTTCTGCAGGGCACTCAGCAGGAGGTCGAGATGAGACCCTGGTGCTGTGCAGGATTTTCACTGCTGTGTGTCACCAGAAATACCAGTTTAGGCCATATAAGGATTAGGCTTGGGACAATCACTTGAAAAGCAGGACTCTTGTCATGCAACTGGTGAGCCAAGATTCAAGACAAGCCATATGAGGGGGATTGGCCAGGCCTGGGAAGTTTGTATCAGATCACATTTGCATCCCTCCTAGTTCAATGTCCTATTTCTGACTGCAGGCAGTGCCAGTTATTTCAAAAGAAATTCAGCTGTAGACTATGCAATTTATCCCCAGGGAAAGCCTAGTTTTATATTTATGGCTTGTGTCTTGAACAGAAGATTTATATCTATTTGAAAAAGAACCCCTTGATAAACATTTAGGTTTTTGGACAAGACACTCTCCAGTCCCTGGAGAAAAGCATTTTGAAAAGCCCTGGAAGGGGCGAAGGGGGCCTCAGACAGACTGTTCAAGATTCAAGCCTTGGGGGTATGGGAGGAGCTTATGCAAGAGCAAAGTCACTTTAGGCTCTGCAAGCTTAGGCTAGAAACAGGATAATTTCTAGGGAGATGTGAAATTCACATCTTCTACCATACTGAAGTTTCTTTTTCAGACAGCAGTTACTCCACTCTGAAACAGGTACTCCACGTTTCCCAGGAAATTCCCAGCAACTTCCAGTAAGTTTGGTTTACCAGCCTGTTCCTCTATGCCCAGGCAAATGCCATATGCCTGCCATTCTGTAAAGAAGCAGATTTGCCCCTGTAAAGAAGCAGACCCATCTAATCTGCAGCTGGATGAATGGTGATACGCCTCAGATGAACCCTCTAAACCTGTTTCCTCCTTCAATAGCACTCAGCTAACTAAAGATTTACTAGGCTGTCAAGGGAAAACAAGGCGTTCAGGAGACCCTCCTGATCCCATCCCCAATCTCATTAACTTTCTGCTTTCCCAAGTGCCCTGGTGGCTGCGTGTTAACGAAGAGCTGTAATTGGTAAATGAAATTGATTACACAACTGTTTGAATGAGGCAAATTGTCCATCTCTGGAGAAAAGGTGTAATTTTCTACTGCACATAAATCAAATGCAGGTCTCTTAAAAGCACTAGGTAAGTAGAGAGCATTTCAAATTGGCTACAAAGTGCTGGACAAAGCACTTGGCAGAAGGAAGGGCATGGACAAAAATGACCTTAGAAGCTCTTTTCTATCTCCAGTTTCTGCAATTCTATGAATTTTAATTCTATGCTGCACAATTTAATTACCACTTGCAAAGAGCTGCAGAAAATGGATAGCCATTTTCTACTGCAGGCAGATCTTTGCTGTCATCTGTTAGCTGTGAGGGTGCTTAATTGTTCCAACAGAAATGTGGACATAAAATTGATTCGTGTCTGTCCAAAGACTGTACATTAGGGCATCACATCTATGAAAAGCTGTCAGAGGTAGTTCTAAAAAAATACCCAAATGCCTCTTCAGGAAAACAATCTGAATCCTGTCACATTGCAAGGCTACTCAATATCTTGTCCTTTGTCATCCTGGTATCTTTATATGCCTGGTTTTAAGCTGCTGCAGAATAAAGAAATCAAAAGGGAATATATTTCTTTACCCACTTGCTCCATTTATAATAGCCATTTTACTAATGCTTAGCTTTGTCTTTTCTTTCTTGGTTAGAGGAGAAATGATTTTCTAGGCTATATTTGGAAAGAGAGAGTAATTCCCTGTTAATAATTCCACTCTCTACTACCCTTAAGAGCCTGGTGTCACTTTTATTGTGAACATTTTGATTCCTTCATATTACACAGTTGCTTCTGAAGCTGTAACGACAGCATAGGGACCAAAAGGTCTCAGTGTCAGGTCATATAAACTCTTAAATTAGCCTGTATGTTCAGGTAGTTTACGGTTTATTGCCTGTGTGCCTCTTATCCTTTCTGTTTGCCACATCACAATTTTCTGATTTTTTTTTTTTTGGTAATTATTATTCATTTCAGCATTTCATATATGGCTGTTTTCAGGTGTTGCTTTTTGCTATTGCATATGTGGTCAACATCTGTCTTGTCCAATCTAGTGCTTCAAACATGGTGCTTTCTAGCATGCAAGCCTAATGTAGTCCATCTGCAGAGCTTTCATTCCTAGTCCAGCCAATGTTTTTGAGTTTAATGATTTCACATTTTCTGTGCATAAACATACATCTTATCCATGGTTTTCATGTTTACAAACAGGCAGTTTCATCTCACAAATTGCAAAAATTAATGAACTGGTGGTATCATTGATCTTCTTACAGTAAGTCATACTTTCAGGGTTTGGTCTGTGCTTGTTGTAAGGTAACAGAGTGCTCTGCAGTGAGTACTGCTTGGTGATGGATGTTTAGGGTTCTGTGATCTTTCATTCCCAATAAACTAAAAGCCTATCACCTGTGACAGCTCTGATAATATCCCCAATTATGATCTTATTTTTCCCAGTGGAGCTATTACTTTTAAATGATTAACTGGTGCTCGGCAACAGTTCCTTATATTGTACTTCTGTTGATAATTTTTCTTGTTTGGATTGCACTAATTTGTTTATGCAGTTTGATATGTTATAAAACCTAAAATTATCCTATACATAAAGTCCCTTGATCTTCCAAGATTTCTAGAAATGCCTAAGGATGGCAGGTGTCTAAGTTTTTCATTAGCATTAGTTTAAGTCCACTTGATGATCCTAATAGAAATGATTAATTCAGCATGGTTCGTTAGTCCACAAAGGTTACTACCTCACCATTCATTATAACATGAATTTAGACAAGAGGATTAGGACGGTAAGTACCTCAGATTAGCTCACACAAAGACAGAGTGAATAGGGTTTTTTTTTCGATGAGGCAACAAATAATCATTTGCATTCAAACGCTCTCACTTCAGGTGTCCTGATTTATTCCAACTCCCTGCACTAAAAAGGGAAGCACTGTGTTTTGTGAATGTGCTGAATAATGAATCCTCCCTAAAAACCTGGCATAACAGACAAATAAACACTTCAGCCATGGGAAGGCAGCAGCAGGATGGTGTTGAGACTTGCCTAAAGCCACACAGGGTGTTAGTGTCAGAGAGTAGATTAGGATTTTGCAAGTCACTCATCAACAAACTCACTTGACTAGGTATCTGGGAGTTACTCACAAAGAAACTTGGCAACCTTTACCAGTGTTCCTACCGTTGGCACTAAGGTAGGGTCTGAAGACATATATGTATCGGATAAGGATTCTGCCACAGCTCCCTGGCCATGTAGTGTGTATGTGAAGACAAAAAGGATCAGGCAGAAAGGTGCAAAATATTCAAGTAGAAGCTGTATCATACATTCTGCGAGACTGTGAAATATATTGTGGTGGGTGGGGACCATGGTTTGCTGAGAACTCACTGTGAGCTGGCTCTGCAATATGTTACTGCCACAACCCAGTTGGTGTTTTTTGTTTATTTGGTTTTGGTCAGAGAATGCATGTCCAAGATCTGTCTGAAAAAGGCAAAGCTTGCCAAGTGTCATTCACCCTAATCTCTTTTGGACAGGATACAGAAACCTACTGGTCTAATAGGTGGCCTGGAGCTTGCTAATGACCATCAAGTCAAACTTAGAAATACAGTTCCTATCTCTGACACTACTCCTGTATTTGGAATATCTATGCACTAGTTGCCCTTCAGGAAGACTTAGTGACCTAGGTTTGATGAATCTATTGCTCAGATAATTGCCTCTAACAGTAATCTGCCAGGTGAATTGACTTTGTTTTTTCTAGTTTCTTTAAGGATTGTGTGCCAAAGAAAATAATTTAAGTATTTCTTAAATGGAGGACTACATCCATGTACCTTCACACACATATTCCATACTATTCCATTCCTAGAGTCCCTGTAGACAGCTATGAACAGGGTTTAGGAGGATAAAACAAAAGTTTAAGAGCATTTCTGCACTCTGTAATTCTTAAACCGCCTAACAGCCTATGGATTTATATCTACCTTCAAGACAAGGTTCCCTTTTCTGTTCATTCTCCAGCATTTTGTAACAGTTTGGTGCTTGTCGCTGAAGAACATTTGCCATTTTTAAAGCCT
The DNA here is from genome assembly GCF_964237585.1 of Gallinula chloropus. NCBI lineage: Eukaryota > Metazoa > Chordata > Aves > Gruiformes > Rallidae > Gallinula > Gallinula chloropus. The sequence goes on from NC_140085.1 coordinate 67,990,379, forward strand.
ATTACAATGTCATTTATCTCCTCACACTGGAGCAGTTTGCTTTCCACACCTCCTTCTGAGGATGAGTGGGCAAGATGGATGACAGTTACCATAACTAGTGGCAGTACCCAATGTCATACCAACATAACTTGAGGTTCATGGGACACTGGTTCAGACACAGGACTTTGAGACCTGTCAGTTTCACGATGGTCAATGAATAATTCAATTCACAGTGTGGTGTTTTGACCCTGGCTGGAGGCCAGATGCCCACCAAAGCCACTCTATCACTCCCCTTTTCAGCTTGACAGGGGGGGAAATATATTTTGAGAGGCTCAGGAGTCGAGGACAGGGAGAGATCACTCTGCAATCAGCATCACCAGCGAAATGGACTCAACACAGAATAAAGGAAAGAAAATTCTCTAATTTATTACACTGCCTTGCACACCCGGTGACACCAGAGTCAGGTAATGAGAAGTGCAACCAGATCTTAAAGTACTTCCCCACACCTCTCCCTTCATAGCAGATTTAACTACCCCAGCGTGGGTCACTTCTATGGGGTGCAGTCATAAAATCACAATGTCTTTCAGTCTCTCAGGCCCAGACTGCTCAAGCCTGGTCCCTCACAGAGTCACAAAAGCACCCCCCAGCAAACCTGTTCTGGTGTGGATCTCTCTCTCATCTCTGTGTCTCTCTCAGTCCATGGGATGCAAGTGCTAGGAGGGGCTTGCTCCAACATGGGTCACAGCATCTCCTGTATGTCTCCACCTGCTCTAGTGTGAGGTCTCTCCATGGGCTGCAGGTGGGTTCTTGTCCTTTTCCATGGGCTGTGGGGGGACACCCACTCCACCATGGATTTCTCCATGGGCTGCAGGGGCATCTTTCTCTCTGGCACCTGGGGCGACTCCTCCTCCTCCTCCTTCTTCACCGGCCTTGGTGCCTGCACAGTTTCTTCCATCTTCTCACTCCCTTTTCTGTCAGCAAAAAGTGGCTGTTAGAATTTTTTCCCTTCTTAAACGTGATTCCCAGAGGCGCTATGAGCATCACTGATGGGCTTGGTCTTGGTCAACAATGACTCTGGCCTTGAGTCAGCTGATGTTTGCTCTCTTGGGCCTGCAGAGAGCTTCTAGGTGCTTCTTGCAGAAGCCACCCCTGCAGCCCCCTGCTCCTCCACCAGAACCCAGCCATGCAAAACTACAACACACAGTAATTGGAACATCTAATACAATCTTCTCTAACCCAAGTGGAATTCATAATTGAACACAGACATATTCCTGCAGCTGCACATCCTACAAAAACACTATTTAAACCTAATGGGTTACAGTCATTCTCAGTGTTATTCCACTAAATACGGTGATGTGGATCAATCTGAAATTCAGTAAGTGGTGCCTAAACCCCTACCATAGCCTGTGATGTGGTACAAGTATGAAATAGTAACACGAGTGTAAGAGCAGAAAGTGTAAATGAGGAAAGTCGAAGCCTGATCAGCATTTTTCCTTTTGGTCCAGGAAGGTTTGTAACACAAATATTGCACATATCTATTATAATTGTATATATATGATGCAGTTACACTGTTGGGCAGAAACATTTGGAGGATTTTTTTCTTCATTTCAAAGATTTCCATAATGTAAATGTAGGTAATATTGCAGATATGTCAGTCAGATTATGAGTCACCTTGGTTTTCAAAATAATTGAAAGTTGTTTTATGAAACTGATAACTTTTTGATATATTAGATCAAGAGCCAGAACAAATATGTGGAAATATTTGATAATCAGAGTACATTTCAAATCAAAAAAGTTTATCTCTGATCTAGCACCTATGCTTATTGACAATGTTTAGTTTGTTGGGAACTAAGTGTAATTTACTCTGATGGCACCTAGTCTGTGCATTGACACGATGGGCATGTGGAAAAGAAAAATAAAGCCATTTCAACCAATAAAACAATGCTTCAGTGAGAATAACAACTGAATCTCTAGAGAGTAACAAGATTTGTGATTCATGACCAGGGACTGTCATAAGGTAAGCAGTAAGTGACCCCAGGAGAGATGGTGAAGTCACAGAGGGTGCTTTTTCTCAGAGTCATTCCACATGTGAGGCTGAGAAACTTCAGCATCAGTGATACACTGATCACTTATGATCGCTAAAAATCTACTGCCAGATTTCATAAGACTGGCTCTGGTGAAGAGACTTAGCCTTTCAGTGTAGTTAACTACGTTCTACCTGCTTAGATTATTGTGCATTTTCAATATTATGGCATATTGTATTTCTGGAAATTGCTGGGTATCCATTTTAGGAACAATAAGGAGAGCTACTCAGTGACAGATGATTATCAGTTATCACTTACAAGTTGAGGATGAGGTTTGTACCTACAGTTGGGCAAATATTTCAGGATAATCAAATAGACTTTTAACCTACAATTAACCGTTGTAGGAACAGTCGTGTGTTCCTAGAGAGAAGGAAACAAACATAATTGTTCATATATATGCCAAGTAGATATTTATACTGCTATTTTGAAATTTATTTCCTTCCTTGCTTATAAAAGTTTTCATTGTCCAACCAAGCAAAGTAAATGTGCTGTTGCACAACAGAAAAAAAGGACAGCACCAAACACTTAGACATAATTTTCAATTAGAGAGTTTGCTGGCAAGTGGATAATTTAAAAGAATCTCAATATGTTCATTGAACAATTGCAAGCAAAAAAAAAAAAGTGTGATAAAAAAACAATATGCAAAAGCCTAAAAAAATAGCAACAATATTTGCACAGTTCTTTCCAAGCATGACCTTGCTCTGCTTGTAAAGACCGCAGGAATCCTATGGGATCAAATATATTACGTAAGTCTGAGGATTTGAACTAGAATTAATTTCTAAGACTTTCTGGTTCAAGCACTGCAATGTCTCAGTGACAGCACTAAGCAGAAAATCCACCTCACACAATGACTGTAAGGGCCCTCCCACAGCAGTGTCACACAGAAACACAGCATGATTTCTCACCATTATGACTGCTGTCTGGAATCTTGCCACAGGGAACTGGGCAGACTTGTCATTGCCTTGGCTTTGACCTTAGTCACGAAAGTCATGCTATCACACACATGCTTAACCCTACCAATCAATCAACCAAACTAGCAGCACGCAAGCTACTGGACCAGTTTGGAGTTCCAAGCCTACATAGCTGCTCCATTGGATTTTTCTTTCCAAATTGTTCATAAAATGATTATACAACTCCCCTGATTTTGAGATTTCCAGTGCTGGATACTCAGTTAAGAATTTTAAGCTAAGCCATGTCATTACATTACACTTTGTGTTGAATGAACCAGGGCCTTGGTTTGAACGAGCATGTAATTCTACCTTGAGGCTGACCATTCTCTAGAAGATGCTTGTGAAGGCAAATCAAGCACTGTGATTTGAATGATTACTTGCTTTTATAGACTTTTGTGTTTTATGTAATTTACAGAGAAACATTAAGCAAAGCTGAGTCCTGGATGGAAGCCCTACAAGCAGAAACTGGAAGATTGTGCTTTTTGAGCACAACGTTGCTCTGGTGGATTCAAGACGTACATGTGAGCCAGGGTCCTACTTGGGACTCCTCTTCTTTGTAGAAATGGAAGCAAAGGCCCAAGACTACACTGGAGTGTTGCCCTTTTCCAACTTCCATTGTTTTTTAGCTTTGACTTGTATCTTCAAGGCAGCATCATGGACTGTTCTCTCTTGGTGTTCGTACATGCAATAGTTAACTTTGTGGGTAGGTTCATAGTACAACAGGTAGATAGGATGACACGGTCATTGTGAAAATAAGGAAGAAAAAGAATGATAACAGCCCAGGACATTTGCCTCGGGGGCATATCATGACTATAAACCACTCAATTTCCAGTGAATGTAGATCTCTGCTAAATATCTACTTAAATGCTTGGCCCCTTAATCTATGCCTACCTTGAAAAGAGTTTGTCATTAGGAAAGCTTTTTATCATACAAATGCCTAGTTTCTTCTAGTCTTTATTTCTGCTGCTCCAGTCAAAGTTGTTTTTCATTTAAATGTGGTAAACATAACAAGCCCTTTCATGAAATGTTAAAGGTCAAGTACACTCCTCATTTTACTTAGTATATATTTCTTTATTTCATTTAAAAGAACAATAGCAAAACCACAAACTGAAACCGAATATGATCAAGCACTGAAAACAAAAAGGTGCTTATGGCATTGGAGTCCTGGGAAAAAAAAAACAACAACAAACTTTATTTCCCAAAGCATTCTGAAAAGCACAACTAATCTTCTTATTTCATTCTTTGGTGCCTGATGTTTCAACCATCTATCCAGAGTTTAATTCTGTGTGGTCTACCAGCAAATCTGAGGTCTGTTCCAGATGTACTGCTTATATACTGTGTGACATGGATTAAAGCATATATCCTTGTGGTGCCTAAAGACACCTGAATTTAAAATGGCTTCAAAGGTGTATTTAAGAATATTGCTTGTTGCCAGAAGACTTGTGCGTGAACAGTCTCCTACTCATAGTACCTAAGTGCAAGATGGAGAGGATCCTTTTAATTTTTTTGTTGTTGTTTCTGGTTTTGTTTGTTTATTTGTTTGGAGAAGATGCAAAGTATGCTCTGGGACTGTGCAACATAAGTTACCCTTCATCCACCCTTAGATACTGGAGCAAGAGCTGCCCATACTGATCACCACTTCTGTGACTTTTCCATCAGAAGAGTCCCCACACCTACTGCACATGGAAGGAAAAACATACCCCCACTGGCACCAACTCCTTCCAATACCACACTTACTCTAAGATACTATGGTCACTACTTCTTGCTTCCTCCATCTGAGCTGACCCGCGCTTTGATTCAATACTGTATCCTTTGCCTTAACCTTCCTCATTTCCAGACTGTAACTATCATTTATGGGTGTCTTTTCAATATTTCTCTCTCCAGATTTATCATCTCACACTTCCAACCATTTGTTAAACCAATAATTCTTAATAAAATAAAAAATACAGTCCCCATAAAGGAGAAATAGAGAAATCCAACCTCCTCCACTACTAATACCTGTCCTTTTCTCGCTTCATGCTCTAAAGCATCTAAAGATCTCTCATGTCTGGGACCTGTGTTTTCTCTTGTGTTTTTTCCACACTAAGTCTAAATATGGCATATTTATTTGTTTGAATATTCTCATGCTAATTTTTTGGCAATAATTTAAAATTTAATTTTTAATCTTTTTACAGCCCCCAGTTCTGGAATGTCCTCTGGAATTGTTTCTGCGGGAAGGACTGCTGGACTGCTTTGTTCTCTCATGTCACAAGCCTCTAGCAGATACAGCTACTCTATAAATCAATAAAACTGAGCTACAATGCAGAGGAAACAGCCTCAGAGGTTCCTGGAATGTATGGAAGATAACTTCCTGACACAGACGGTGAGTGAGCCAACTATGGAAGCTTCCCTTTTGGACCTGTTACTTGCTGAGAGAGAAACAACTTGCTGAAAGAGAAGGGATTGTGGGTGATGTGATGGTTGGAGACTGTCTTGGGCACAGTGATCATGAAACACAGTTTTCAGTTCTCAGAGAAGTATGGAGGGTGATTGGCATGACTGCCACCTTGGGATTTTGGAGGGCAGATCCTGGACTGTTTGTTTAGAAGATTGGTTGACAGAGTTATTTCAGAGGCAGTCTTGAAGGGCAAAGGAGTCCAGGAAGGCTGGACACTCTCCAAGGAGGAAATTATAAAGCAGGCCATCCCCATGTGCCAAAAGACAAGGAGAGTTTATGGCCATTGAAGGTGGGGGCAAGCAACTCAGGAGGACTACAAGGATGTTGTGAGGTTAGGTAGGGAGAAAATTAGAAGGGTCAAAACCCAAATAGAACTTAATCTACTTACCGTGGTAAAAGACAATAAAAATGGTTCTATAACTATATTAGCAATAAAAGGAGGGCAAAGGAGAATCTCCATCCTTTATTGGATTCAGCAGAAAACAGTGACAGAGGATGAAGAAAAGACTGAAAATGCCTTCTTCATTGCAGTATTTATCAGTAAAACCAGTTCTTCTCTGGGTACCCAGCCCCCTGAGCTGGAAGACAGGGCCGGGGAGAAGAATGAAGGTCCCATGATCCAAGGGAAAATGGTTAGCAACCTGCTATACCATTACACAAAGATCTATGGGGCTGGATAAGGTCCAACCTGGAGTACTAAGGGAGTTGGTGGAAGTGCTCACCAAGCTGCTTTTCATCATTTATTAGCAGTCCTGGAGGTCCCAGTTGACTGGAGGCTAGACAGTGTGATTCCAATATACAAATAGGACCAGAAGAAAGATCCAGGGAACTACAGGCCTATGAGCCTGACCTTGGTGGCAAAGAGTGATGGACTTGGCAGTGCTAGGTTTGTGGTTGGACTCAATGATCTTAAAGGTCTTTTCTAACCTAAATGATTCCATGACTCCATGATCCTAGTCCTCTCTTTGGTGATCAGGATGGAAGCCCATTAGTGGAAAATATATACATGTATCCCTATAGTAGCTGGTCTTAGACACCCTGTGGCTGGCCCCTGGATCCTGAGGTTTTCCCATTTAGTAGCATGGGGGCAAGCAAAGCCCTAAGACATGCAGCACCCCTTCAGCTGGTACTCAGACCTACGCACGCACACACACACTACATATCATTCCAGTAACTGTCCTCAGACAATTTGTGTTTCCAATGTCTGGCTCTTGGATCCCCTTGTCTTCCAGGTGCATCATTAGTAGACACACACACACGTGCACACACACATGCAATGTGCTTGTTTGTTCAGCTGCAGTGGCTGGCCTTCCCAGGAGCTGTCTCTCAGACCCTCTGGTCTCTTCAGTATCCTGCCCAGACTCCTGGTCACTCCAATACTTGGCCTGACAAACACCCACAAAACAAGTACACTCTTGACTTTCTCCAGTAACCAGCACCAGAGACAAATGGGGCCCTGAGTCTCGTAGTGTCCTCTCCAGTGGCTGGAACTTCGGCCTCCATACACACAGATGCACACAGAATAGAAAGGCCCTTGCTTAGGAAAATAGTCAGGGAGAGACTTTACTAAAATGGGACAGAGTGTGGTGACCAAGAACAGGGCATGGCCAGGCACGTGTACTGACCAGCATCCTGTTCACATGACAGCTGATTTTGTAAAACTGCCTATCTGTTTCCATGCTAGTTACCAAAGATCCCAAGCCAGTGCAATCCCTCCTTTCCCAGATCTTGGTTTCTCCCCACCCCCAAAATTTTCTTCCCAGCATACCATGATAAGTACTATACAGTTAAAATCCCCTCAGTCTGCAAAGTGACAGGAAGAACATCTCCCATTGACTCATCTGGTGGGTCTCATGTCCAGACTATGGGGCTGATTGTTCCCCTACAATAGACCTGGGAGTTGTTGCCTCAGAGTGCACTCTTGGCTCTCCACACATCATTCCTGCCTATCTGTGACTCCATGTCTCTCCGTGCATCTGTTTTTCCTTTCTGCCCTTTCCCCTCCCTTTCCAAACATAAATCTTTTAAACTAAAGATTAAATCTCAACCATATTTTTCAGAGGACCAGAGATCTCAAAAATGCCAAGTCCTGAAACTATTTTTAAAAATGAGCTGTTGGCCAGCAGAAAGAGACCCTATTAGTTCTTCACTCAGGAGAAGGATGGAGCATGAGTCCAGCCTTTGTTAGGTACAAGAAAACCCACACCAATGATCAAGCTTAAGATAAAACCTATGGTAAAGTGGACTGTGTTAATTTCCCTATAAATAGAATTAATTGAGGAACAGTTAGAGGCTCCTAGGGAGACTGGAACATTTTGTGCTGCATGTATGAAGTTAGGACTTCTGGAGCCAATACTGCCATAGTAAGAAGCTTTCTTCCCTCACAACTAGAAATAAGAAACATGAACATAGATAATGTGCTGAACAGCACATTGACAGAGAACCTCATTGCTTGGGTAGCCTGTGATTACATCAAGAGAACTGTATCTGCAAATGGGATAAAATAAATTTATGTGTGTGTATCTAATAGTGTTAAAATAAACTTAGATTGGTGTAGTAAAAATATTAAACACTGAAAGACTTTGTAGCTTAGCCTGATACCGTGTTGTGTGTAGGCTTCAATGTCACATGGTAATAGACCAAATAGCCTGTCTCCTCCTTTATTTGAATGCACGTACAGCAAGTATTGCTTTTAAAACTTAAATTCTGAAATAGTCAGTCTAATACTTGAGTCTCGCTTTGAGCTTGTGTAGAATTATGGCTGTGTGAATTTCTGGATTAATTTGCAAGTATTAAAACATACTGTTTTAATTTATGTGACATCCCTACATTTTCTTTTTTGTCCCCTTCAGACTGCTTGTAAAGTTCAAAGGAAATAGTGTAGAATGACAAGATACCAGGGTTTTATTGTGTTATGGTTTTCCTGAAGAAGCAAGATTTGACACAGCAAGTAGGATTATAGAAACAGAGGCATTTAGAATTGAATTCAGGAAGGGTGTGTACAGGTATGCCTTTATGAATTCTATTTCAATGGGACAAGTTCATGTGCAAGGATTATATTAGATTCAAAGCAGTACTTGCATATCTTAATATTTCATTGTTACAAAATGGCCAAAGATCATTTCCTATCACAAAGCTCTGATAAAAACAGCTAAATATGGTTGGAATGTAACAGATGAGAACTGCTTTTAAAGGCTGCTTGCTATAGGTTATAACATCAGTTTTTCATTTATTCCTTTGTAGATCTGCAGTGAATAATTCCAGGGAAGAATACAGATTTAGCAACAAACATATGAAGTGGTTGGGATCTCTTGGTGGAATGATACTTTGCATGATTTTTTTTTTTTTTAATGGAGGAGTTTATTCCAGATCCTTATCCAAAAATGTGTTTGTTTAAGCAGTTTCCACAGTAATTGGCCACACCCGGAGCCTTATAGGGCTGGCAAATTGGGACTGCTCTTAATTTATAAAAATAAATCATGACTTAGATTTTACTTTGCGGTTTCATGTAGGGAACTGATAACCATTATTAAGAATGTTAATAATATTATAGTTCACATTTTTCCACCCAGTGGCAATAAAATTTATTCTCAATGTTGACCAAAACCCCAAGATAACATAGCAGCATTTGGGCTGGTTAGCATAATACAATAATTTGGGTCCACACTGTTTCCAGTGTCAAAAATGGCTTTTGGTGAACATCACTTAACTCCTCAAATTACATATACACATACATGGATACCATATAATTTGATATCTTTCCAATGTAAGGTTATTCTCTGCTGTTAATTTCCTGAAGTTGTATGAGCATCTTACCCAAACTGGCAACAGGCATCAGAGCTGTCTAGAAGACAAGAATTTCCATTTTTATTAGCATCTTAGAGACTTCAGCATTTGTTTTGTCCTGATGATTTTGGAAGACAAAGCACACTGGAATAAATATTGCACTGGAACAAAGTCTTTCCCTCTCAGGAGAAATAGGAGAGACCAGTCCTATGACTGCAATCTGTATCAAGGGCCAGAGAACACAACTATACCATGAAGGGATGCTAAGGTTCAGACCCCTGCTTTGTCTCCTTTGGCCACCTGGATGACTGTCAGGCCCTCTGAGCTACAAAATGAGCCTATTGTCATCCTTAAGAGACTTTAAATTATTTATGTGCCAAACCAGCAAAACCAATGCCAACCAAAACAAACAGCCTTTGTTGAATTAGTAGTTCCTAAACCTACTGAAATACCTACATAACCACAACAATTAGTAGCTGCTCACAACAGAACCACAGAATCCATGAACCCTAAATTTGTGTGTGTAATATAAGACAAATCTTATCCAGTGCACTAAAAGCTAGTTAAAAAAATAAACAGGTCTTTAGGACTGGGATGAACTTTTCAACAACAGATAAAGGATAGGAACATCCATTATCGAGAGAACATTTTTCACTAAATAATATCTCTATTTCTGAGCTGGCAGAGATGATTTTGCAGGGAAGCACAACTTTAAAATGTGCAGCTGGAAAATTGGCATTTGTTTTTCTATTTGATACTAAATCACGCTGACCTGATACTGCTTTTATAGCGCATTACAGTCTTTTTGCCCACGTGCTGATCTCTCTCTATGTCATATACAGAGCAAAATAACCCTCTCCAAAAAATTTAATCTTTTTCATCTCAATTCAACTAAAGTTATCATTCCAAATGGGATAATTCAAGACCATTTAAAACTTATATTTAGCTTTAAGTTCTTGCTTTGAGAGACCTGATAGTATGATTTTCTTTTCATCTATCCATCTATTTATTTTCTGTAGCTTATTTCTGTTTTCCAGCTATGCCTGCTGGACTAAGAAAGTACTGTGTACTATCACACTTGCTTCTCCTTCTCCTCAAAGTACTAGTTACAAAATTCCTACTATTAAATCATATTCTTAAAGTTTCTTTTCAGTTTCTGCTTGTTAGCAGCAAAGCTGAAATCTAGTGTTCGAAGCAGACTACGTTGTAGCATCCTCCTGAAAGGGTCTTGCAAAGATTTTCCACCGCTGTTAGTAGTTGCTGTCACACCAGAACATGCTGCATAACGTGTCTTCTATGCGATTCTTGTGCACTTGCCTAACTAAAATGGCCCAAAAAAATCAAACAGAAGCCATCTGCCCATTCTGCTGCTGCTTTCAAGATGCCGTTCTCAGCTGTTTCTCCTCTTGCTGCACCATGCTGTTGCTCAGGAGGCACACAGTCAACACCCTATTTTGACACTTAAGAAACAAAGACATGTCTGTAGGATAGAGTGGAATGGTAAGGCTGTGGATTTTAGAGAGGGGAATAAGAGGGATGCACCAGAAAGAACTGGCATAAGGAATGCAAATCATGTGGGTTTTGTTTATTTATTTTAAATATTCAGGAGCAGAGGGAAAGAAGTAGAATTAAAAGTCATTAAAAAAATGAAACAGCTAATAGGGAATGGATATATTAGCTAAAGTCCAAGTCTGCTACCTTTTATCTATCTATTTTTCAAAGTTTAAAAAGAGTAAAAGCCAGTAACAGAATACTCATTCTGTTCACATTGAAACGTGTAACTGAATATACCCTAGGAGTAGCTATCTTGACTAAAACTCTTTGAGACTTATAAAACTACTTGAAAGTTTACTAAAGCTTATGAAGCCAGTTATTAATAGAATCATTCAAATTTTAAAATGCTAAGGAATACATATTTTAAAATATATACTGCAGTTTATAGTTATTATGAAGGGAAAACTTTAAACCTAATATAACCTTTAAAGTCACTTGTTTCTGGACAGAAAATGTTCAGAATAATGAACAGTCAGGGTAATAATCAGTCACGATAATGATAGCTAGGATGCACTTATGTGCATGTAGGTGAGAATACTGTGTGTAAGGGAACAGGGAATTAGACCCCATTCACTTTAAAAATATTTTAAAAGATTAAAAAAAAGGATTTTAAACAATGACAAAAAAATACCACTCACTGTAGTGTAAATGAGATAAAAAAGGAAGACTGCCACAGACTGTAAGAGGTCATCCAGTCCATTCTTCTACCACAGGCAGGGTTAAATATAAGCAAACTTCAGTCTCATAACTCACCTGGCAAATGTTTGTATAAATTGCACTTTAAATCTCCAGTGAAAGACTCCATAGCTTCCTGAAGCAAGCTAATCCAGCACTTCACTATCTTGCCATTAAAAAGCTTTTTTTGCTAATGCCCACCCTAAATCTATTGAGGCAATTCAAACACATCATGTCTTGTCCTGTTCATAGTGGCTATTATCATGTCTCTCCACATTCTTCCCTTCCCCAGACTAAACAAACCCAACTCTTTCTATCTTTTCTCACAAGTTGTGTTTTCCGGACCTCTAATAATTCTTGCTGTTCACCTCTGGTTCCTTGCCAATTGGTACAGACATTTCTCAAACTGTTATTTGCCCTCAGCTGGACACAGTATCCCAGACAAGGCTTTATTCATATAGCAAAGGAGCATTACTTCCCATACCTTATTTGCACACCCCCACTTATACAGCCTGTATGAGGACTCCTTTTTTGCAGTAGGATAAATCTGCTGACTCACACTCAAACGCCCTTTCATGTGTCCACCGCCTACTCAGTTGTTCCACACTTCCTATTTTCTCCCTTGATTGGTTCTATCAAGGTACAGCACTTATTTTTCCTTATATTTTTTCATCTCATGGAGGCATTTCTTTGAACTCTTGGATTAAAGACAAGAGAAATTTCTGAGTTCAGAAGATGGGATGCTCCAACCCAAGAGGAACTGTAAATAAATAATATATACAATGTAATTGTATAAAATACAGTGGAAAGATGTGGGGGGGAGAGGGGAGGTGGAGTTTTCATTCTCTTCAAATGAAAGAATGAGAAAAAAATCCCTATCTACAAAACAATACTTCAGTTACATACCATCTTCTTTGCTAGGAACATGAATTTTTCCATGATCAGCAGAACACCTGAAGCCCAATTTCCTGGAGATCCACATTTTGTGGTGAAGATTTCCTCTGAACAACAAATTCTGGCCAAAGCTTCTTTCATGACTAGAGAATTAGCATTGCCTTCCTACTCTGTTGCCACTATAGTTTCCAATACTACATATGAGTTTCTGCTCCAGGATTTTTCTCAGTACAGACTTTGGATTTTCTTCTGTCCCACCCACCAGTTCATTGAAATTTACATTTTAATATCTCTGAAAACTGAGGTTATCTGTCTGATCTAGCTGAAATCAGAAAAGTCTTTCAAGGTTATGAATAGAGAGGACAGTAACAACATCAATCTTATTTCCATAGGAAATCAAGCTAGAAAGCCTGTCTTCCTACAAAAGAGAAACAGTTTTGTTCAGGCTTTCTAGACATAGATGGGACCAAAAAGAGAGTCTTGTTATATAAGTAACTCTTTGAGGATCTGAGTGTGAGACAAAACCCAATAAAGCTCCCATTGGCTAGAGAGAGTTTGGGTCAAACTTGTACAAACAGCGAGACAAGGGCTAAAATGAAAACTGAAATTTCATGCTTAATTGCAGCTGGCATCAGTGAAATCCTGTCTCCTAATTCACTTTGCAGGAACAGCAAAGACATTATAATGACACTATCATTTAAATGCCCGTGATAATAATAATGCAGAAGAACAGGCATGTTAGAATTTGAGCTGGACAAATATTTTTAGGTTTTCCATTTTAAATAATTAAAACATTTCTTTTACTTTCCCCTCTTCATTTAGAGCTATCAGGAACACCCAGGTGTCAAAAGAAAGCTGTGGAAAAATTGCAGAAAACGCTAGGAAAATGTATCAGATCTCAGCCTAGATGTTTTCTGTGGTCATGTATATGAAAACTGCAGTAATAACCTGCTTGTCAATTTTCAGTTCTGATGCATTTTCTTTTTCAAAAAGTAATCAAAATCCAGTCCTCCTTCCTTCCATATAAAACAACCTGGCAAGGTCATAATTACATATACTTTCACTGAAACATTTATCTCTGAGGCAAAGGATTTTTAAAAAGAGAGAGAGAGGAAAAAAACTAGCAGAATTATCCCTGACCTGTTTTGAAGTTGATCATTAAATTGATATTTTTTTCCTACCTTATTGCTTTTCCAAGGTCCCCTCTGTTTTCCTTCGGAAATTCCTTGCATTGTTTCAACAGCAGTTCCTAGTTCATTAATTCAGACTTAGGCATCCAGATCTTTTAAAAAGGGGTTCCCTCAATCATTTTCTGGTCATGCAAGTAACCTTCTTCTCAAATAGGGTTTGTTGTTTTGGTTTTTTTTTTTTCCCTCTTTCTCAGAAGCAAATCCACCAGTATTATGTTTCCCTATCAGAGAACAAATATATGAAATACAAATTCTTCCTTCTTCCCCCCCATCTCTCCCCCACCACAACAGCCCATTGATTTCATGCACACTTTCCCAGAAAATCCAGCAGCTTCACATTCTCCCTGCCCCCAAATCCACCAGGTTTTCCCATTCCCACAGTCTACTCCGGCCCCTCTGAACACACCATGCTTCTTATTCCCAAGGACTCAATAAACAGCCTAGAAGCGCGGTGTCTTCTCTGGCAGATCTTCTGTGTAACAGCACCAGCATGACAGTGGCAGCAGATGGGCTGCCTTGTGAGCCTCTGTTAGCAGCACGACGTGACAAACCAGTCTTCCTGTGGGGCTCTGATTTTTGGCTGGTTGGCAGGCTAGGAAGTGGGAGAATCCGACCTCCCTCGCTTCTGTGCATTAGACAGGAAACAAAAGCCTTCCCCTCCCTCACTGATTTCAGAGAGAGACAGGCTTAAGACCTTCACATTGCACAGACAACATAGACTGCCCCATCCTCCTTTACTGAGCTGGAGAAGGTAAATGCTTCCCACTGTTACATCGCCCGTCTTCCCATGGCATGCCGAAAAGATGATTCCTGTGCGATACACCTGCCTCTCTTGCTTCCAAACCACAGAAAAAGGACAAATTGCTGTTCCCTTGACTCAGTAACGAGCAAAGTATAGTGTGCATGTGTATGTGCTCGAGTGTGGTAAAGCTCCTCAAAACTTTTGGAGATGCTCTGAAAGTATTAGTAATTCCTATCATGATACCTCAACTGTAAGTAAGTAGTGAATTCCCTGGTATTCCTTTTAGTTGTTTGCTTGTGGGATTTACTAGGTTCATCTCTCTAGACATTTAGAAATGTTTTTATGTTACTGATGTTATTATATGGAAATCAGTTCAGGCAAGTTCACACAAGTCCAAGAGAATAGGTGTTAGGAAATTTGACTGCATAAATCAAGAGAAGCTCTTTCATTTACCCACAGGGCAGAAAGAAAATTAAGATCATCATTTGCAATGTTACTTGGGAAACAACTACCAAAACCTGTCCTTTAATACCCTTTCAAAGTAATTAAAGCACTTATTATTTGGTCTTCCAAATTTGGCATGTGGAAGTCCATAACAAACCCAGAATGCCTTTGTCTATTAATAAACATGACTCAATTAGCATTTTCATCACAACAAGACTACATACTTGTAACACAAAATAAAATAAGAACCAGTGATTTCTCACAGAAGTTGATCTATTACAAATATCAATTTTCTCTCTTTCTCTGCTTTGGAAACACATTCCAGTTCTGATAAACTGACAGACCATAAAACATTTACAAGCTAATCCTTACAGACTGTAAACTCTAAAGATTTCTTGTTCCACTCCTCCTTAGCAAGAACTAAAGACTTCCTCTTTCACACAGCAAATCTCCTTTTCCCACATATTTGCTGTTGGAGCTGTGTTTCACTAGACCTTTTACCTATGCAAATTCTTTCTGTTCTTTATTTTTTGGATTGAAATTCATCTATATGGGCAATAGGAGTAGCAAGAATACACATACTCTTCCTCCTCTTTCAAGGTACCCAGCCATCAAATATCCAGAGGCAATCAGTACTTTTTCTTGCATCCAGTAACATACTGAAGAGAATTTACAGCCTTATATTTATAAATCCATATATACTTTGCCTATGTACAGGAAAAATACTGTGATTCCTGTCAGATTGTTCATCCATGTCAACTCTTCCTCCATGGACCATTTTACCACTACACCCATTTTCAGTTGCTTCCTTGCTGCTATCCGGAGGGAGAACAAACAGCAAAAAGGTGAGATGCAGAGGCAGCACAGATGTGGGAAAATATTGAGATGGGGGAGAGGGGGTCTGCCTTGATGGAGGCAGTACAGGAAAATCCGCATTATCCACAGTTTTGCATTACAACATAGCTGCTAGAAAACCCCTTGGTTCCTCAGTTGACACCTCCTTGCATCAGTGAGGCTTAAAACTGTAACAATCCAGCTTCCTCATGAAATCCATCTGCAAACATTAGTGTTACAGCATGAATATAGCTCAACAGTTTATAATATTTCCCATCCTTTTCCCTTGGAAAAATATGCTTGTGCGTTACACCTCCAACTGCATGCTCATAATTCTCCAACTGCAACTTTTAAGAACCTGATTACATGCAGATCTATATAGCTGCATTATATGTGGACTTATAACTCCCCTGTAAAATTGATCAGTTTTTGTAATGGACTTGTAAATGCTTCTGTCAAATTAGTCGCACCCTGACTTTTATGTTGTGAAATGTAGAGTAATTATTTGTTCCGTTATCCATCTCTCTCATCTTTGGTGAGGGGTGGGGGGGAAGTTGAAGGCTTGCATCTTGTGCAGATCACCTAAAGAGAGAAAAAAGAGTCCTTCCAAAACAGCTTTATGAATGGGAGTCAATAGAGAAGTTAAAAGGGGTGTCAAAGGTGACACCTCAGGTGGGGGATGCTACCCTAGCTGACTCTAGATGCCACTCTTAATGTGGAACCAACTTTACCTTGAGGCATTCACTTTTTTTCTCCAGGCTGCTACTTACCTTCTCAGTAAAACTTTTGAAGAGGCTTGACCTGGTGTTCTCTCCATACATCTTTCAGAATGGGCCATCGTGCCCAAGCTGACAGTAGATTTTGCTGTAAGAAACAGCCTCATATCCCAGCTCCCAAATTTAGACCCTCGGTCTCAGCAGTGTTAGAGGATCTCAAACCTTCCTCTGGCTGCTTTGCCACACCAAAGCTGCTCTCTGGATGTGTCCTGCTACGTGCAAAACATGCTCTACGAACTGTCAGTGAACTCATGCACTGTGATGTAAAGACGTTGGCAGGGGAAATCTTCAGTTGCTCTTTTTAAAGCTCTGTGGCTGTGCCAGAGCAGAAGCCTTAGGGCGGACTACAGTTTAATCTGTCTTTGAAATGTTTGCTTTAAGCCCAGTTGTTTCTTATTAGAAAGCACTTTTGTTTCTTCTTGTCATTCATCAGCACTCTTGTTTGAATGCAGTGTTTAATAGTAGACTATGACCATCAACATCAGGCACCAGCTTTTCTTCTATTAAAAATATATTAAAAGGAGCATTTTCATTTATGCATTTTTATGTGCCAGAAATGCATGCACTCTGATTTACAACATATATATTTGTACCTATGTTTAAGTAAATAGACTCAAACACTAACTCACAGACCCTTACAGTGAGTGTTTAATGGGAAGTGTACTCCCTAGCACACTTTTGGCTCAGCCCAGCTATCCCTGGTGTGGTTAGGAGGTTATAACCCCAAAACCACATCCAACAGACATTTCAGATGTTTCAAGGAGGAAGAAAGTTTAGACATATGGATGTAGAGCCAGGCTGTGGCACTTGGTCTGTGAGTCAAGTTTGAGGCACCAGTTTGGAGCTGTTTTGTTTAGTAGTACAGATGAAATCTACATGCAATGTGGTTTTGTATTTCTCCTGTGAAAAATAGCATGCTGAATTAGGTGACTTTGATTAAAGGAAAAAATTAAAACATATAAGTTATTCATGCTTTCCTGATCTGTTCTTCTGGAAAATTGTATGTTACAAAAGAGCAAGAAACTATGAAAATATAATTTTTTCCATTTGGGGATGGACAGCTGGCAAGGAAAACCCTTGCATTAAAAAAAGAAAACAGAAAAGGTTTTTTTTATGACTAGTATTAAAACCCAAAAGTGGTCAAATAAAAGTAATTTAGTTATTGCATTATTATTTTTTCCAATTAAAATAATCCTTTAATAACAGGCTGTTGGATGCAAACTGTAATTCAGGACAGATCCCCCTGCTAATTATTGATTACACTTGTTCCAATACTGAATGGAATCCAAAACTATGCAGTTAATGTTTCTTCTGCTCATTTTCAGAGATTTTGGGTTTTTTTTTTTGCGAGAGGCTTTAGTTATATTATCAATCCGTTGCATTTTGTGAGAACATGGGCCAAGTTCTGCATTGATTGCAGAACAAAGAGTCCATTGGTATCAATCAGGCCATGCAGGAACACACAGAGAAGACCTACCTATTAGTTATCTATCTTATCTATTATTCTGCTGAATGTCCAAAGAGATTTTTTTTGGTTTAGAACAGTTTTATTGGGTAAGTATTATCTTTATCTTTTACTTTATTTTTTACCTTCATTTTCAAATGAACTTTCTTTCTTGCATGGAGCAGAAAAATGCTAGAGAATCAATGGCAATATTAAATGATATTTTAATATATTTTTGGCAATATTTTTTGGTGGGGGATTTTTTTTGTTTATTTTTGGGGGTTTGTTTTTTTTGGAAAAAAAGGACTTCAGAGAAAACCATTTGCATACAAGTCATGAACATATGGGCAGCATTTTCTGCATGAAAGAACTTTGGAAAGAGAATACACCTGAGTCAAATTTCTTGGGTGGCAGGAAAGTCCTTTATAAGTGTGATAATGACGACTTGTGAGTGCTAAGCTTTCTTTTTTCTCCAGCTTTGTGGCTTGATCTAATAAAACATTATCTGTCCCTTTGAGGTTTGCTTCACTTAAAGTACTGATGTCACTATAAAAACAGAGCTGATATACTCTGCATACTTTAACTAAAGACTATCATTAGTGAATCGATATGGCTGAGATGAGAATAATTTAGACTTAAGTATCCAGTGTCTAAAATTTTTAACCACTAATGGCTTTGAAATAAAAGAGTCAGCTAGTCCATCAGGTAGTTGTCAGAATTTCTACTTCTGTTTTTGATAGGAAATAAATCCGGCACCTTTCCTGGAATGCAGAATGCAGCTTTGTCATCAGTAGAAATAGGGGATTCAAGTGATAACGAATTAACTGTAAACACATAAAGAATGCATTAATGTCTAAGACAGCTTTGGGTGTTCCTGTGCTCATACCTACATGTACACATTCCTATGGCTTTGCTTGGAGGTTTCCCATGATACCTAGCTGATATCCATTAATATGTATGACAAGTTTAGGTAAAGGATCTTTACCTTTGGGCTTCAACTGGGGAAGAATAACATTCTAGGACGTTGGATAAAATTCTCTAGGTTTGTGTGTCATCAAAACCTCTATCAGTCTAAAATCAGTGCATCTATATATACATACAGATACCTGTGGAGCTCTTGTTATCACTAGAACCAAGAAAATCCTTTCAGATTTTAAGCCCTGTCTGCATAGTGAGGAATATATGTGTTTTCTAGATCGAGGTGTTGATTATCTATTACTCGTTTTAAGTAACACCCCAAGTAAAAACACTTTGATAAGTGATTTATTGATTAACCAGGATGTTTACTGTCTGAAACATGCAAACAAAAACCAGTGTTAGGACACCACCAGTAATTCAGGAGATTTTACTAGACAGGTAAAGCCTAATGAAATAAGTCTGAATTTCCGTAGGCATCCTTCTGGGATAACAATGTTTGGATATCCTTCAGATTCTGCTTCTGATTTAGGTTTGGAGGCTTCCCCTTTTTAAAAGAAAGTTAGAGCAAGCCTGGGCCTGTTCTTAACCCTTTTTCCCTCGTGGGAATACACACACTGAAGTAGAGGAGTTCCCAGATCAGTTGTTGTATCTGCATTTACTGTGGCTTTCCTCTCAGTCTGTCTCAGTGCTTCATATGTACATGAAAGGGTCATCTTCACATTCAGTGACTGCTGTTTTCTGCTGACTGGTCCACAGGGAAACAGGCCATGGACTTTGTCATGATTCTCTCTCTCTTTTTCCAATAAAAAATCATGGAGGAATAAAGCAAATAGTGCATGCACTCCTAGGACTTACCACTTTGACTTTTATATGGGCTACCTGTTTTGTTGGATGTCCTAACACACTAGAGAACTGCATAAAAGCCTAGAAGCATTTAGCATGGTGAAAGCAAACTGGTTGGCTGCTGCTGTCTGACCTCCACAATTTGGCTACCTCCTGCTTCATGCTTCCATTTGTTGCTTTGTTGCAATCATTCTTTCTCAACCATCTATCTCAAGCATCAGTTTCACGTACCAGAACCCTAAAGATGCTTGATCAGATTATGTATACCCACTTCATGTATTCCTCTCCAAGTGATATGTATCTTCAATAATTCAGGTCTCAAAAGGGAGCCAAGAATCCTACAGAAATATAGGCCTTACTCCAACTGTTGAAAATCAGTAAGGACTTGTGGGTGAAGATTGGGCTACTTTTGCAAACTGGTGCATTGATTGAGAAGATTACTGTCTAAAGATATAATTCAGAAAAGATTTTAAAGTTTGCTTCATTTTACACATGTAAGCAGTCTCAAAGAAATCAATGGGATTATTCATGTACATAAAGTTAAATGCACCCATAAATCTCTGTGAAGAGATGACCCAAGGGTCCAGTCTTGCATTTATCTTCAATATGGATTTTAGTACTAGAAGCAATTTCATTGATGACTTAAATATGCTCATCCATAGTAGTATCTCATATTCATGACTGCATACATCTGGTTGATCAGGTCAGACATATGTGGAGTGGCAGAAAAGAGAATTTTTCTTCTTCGGTCTGCTCACTTTTAGTATAGTAACCCCAACCAGATTTAAATACTTCTCTTTCCTTGCATTTTAAGTCTGAAAAGACAGAAATTATTCTTTAATAGTAAATTAATCAATTTCTTCAGTCTTCTTCAGGACTTCTGATTCCACCCCTCACAGTTCTCAATTTTAGTTTATAATTAGATTGCTACTGATAATTTGATTTCCCCCTTACCTATGTTTGGACTAGATCATATTAGATTCTTTTATTATGGTTAATTTAGTGTTCAATTTCCTGTAGGAATTTTCTTTTCCTTTACCTTAGCTAATATCATCTACCCCCATGTAAGTGCTTTATTTTTGACCCTTTGACATTCATTGACATTCATTGACATTCAACCAGGCTAAATGAAGGGCTGGCCTCATATTTTTACAGCTGTATCACAATGTCTTCTCCCCAGGGATTTCAAATTGTATCTATTACTATTAATCACTTCTCATTAAAGATATTTGCAAAAAGTATTTTTATACTTATTGCAGGTCTCCTTAATTTTATAGTCATCTTCCCTAAAATTTCTATTTTTATTAACTCTGTCTTCAGAGAATGAACTGGATTTTGATCACCCTTCTTTGAAGGCCTGTTAACCAAAAATTTTCTGTCTTCAACACTATCGCTAACCTGAAAGATAATTTTTCCTATTCAGCTTCATCATTAATACTGACTTTCCACTCTGACACTGGGTCTTTACACAGTATACAGCTCAACAGAATTCAGTAAAATCATGCTGATATGGAAACATGGTAAAAGTAGAGGAAGAGACCATGTTATTTTAAATTGTATGGTCTGGAACCATGACTATAATTCCCCTTCATGATTTTTGAAAAAGTAGCATGTAGGAACCAACAGCACTAGAATTATATTCATCCAATACCTGTATAAAATCAGAATCAATCCATACATAATATGGTCAGATAGATGGAAGCTGGAAAAAATGCAATAGTTCAAATTTACAATAATCTATCAATCACTGTATACTGCTCTGAAAAACAGGTAGCGGCTGTAACCAAAATTTGATCAGTTAATAGATAGACCCCTATTTGTGCTTGAACGTACAGTTTCCACAATGCTTTAATAGAATGATGCATTATTGTCTGTGTCAGCTAAGTATGACTTTGTTAACATTATTCACCACTTTTAGCTAGTCCTTCCATCCACCAGTCATGCTCTGGGCTTAGTCTAGCAAGGAGACTAGATATTCTCTTTCATTAAGGCTTTACTTACACTGCATGTGCTGCATTTCAATATTAACAGGGTTGTTGCACTCTACGGTGTTTAATGTGTTCTACAATCAGCCTGCAGGTTTGCATTTTCCTTGTATCTCCTATCTACATGCACGTTTCCTCAGGCACAGACTATTGGTATAAAATAAAACTCTCTGGATGGTATACTGTTTTTATTGTTGCTTTTTTGGCTCACCTGGGGCTCAGCCAAGGACCCCTGCCATTCCCAGTCTGCTCCAACTCTTCAGCCTTCATTTTGGGTACTGCACAGTCCACGTGCCATTCAGGAGAAGCCATGATTTAAAAAAAAGTTGCTATAGCACAAGTTTGGATAGTAAATGTCCAGAAGAAGCAGGCTGGAAAAGACAGTTATAGCAAGCCTATGTGAGAGTGTTCCCAGCCAGACCACTGCCATGGTAACAGGATGGTTCGAGATGTGCTAAATTCACTGGTTCCTGTCTGTAATCAAAACCCTTAGGATGAATATGCCACATGGAAGAGCAATCTACACCCATTCTGCACTCCATGTAGATGTACTGCTAGAGGCTTTGCCTTTAGGCTGGAGGCAGCTAACCTGTTGGACCTTGACCATCTGTTCTTCAGGGCAGCAAGAACTGTTCTCTCTGTGTAGCCAGGGGACAGGAATGGTCATAGCACCTGGGTTCTGAATGGCTAGCAGAAAGGCTGGTAGCAGTGACTATGTATCTTCACTGGCTATACACTAACACAAGGTAGTTCATGTCCTCCCACACAGATCACCTATGCAGCCCTCTGGTATGGACATCCTGCCTGATGTAGGACTCAGCATGCACCTTATGCACGTTTCAGGGTGACTTTGTGTCATTAAGCTCTGGCCTGATCCTGTGGGTTGAATTTGTAGCTGGTATGCATTAGATGTGATCCTGGACGTCTCACTCCAAGCTAATTTTGTTTAAAGGCAATGTACTTCATGTGCTCGGAGAGAACTCTGTGATAGAAACCACAGGATGCTATTAAACTTACTGAAACCAAGCATCTCTGATACTACTGACAGTGATCTGACTGAGCAGTATGTACACTTAGAAATAAGGGAGGTGTACATAGAAATCAGAAGATGTCTGTCTTCAAAGTGAATGTTTTAGATGCCCTAAATTATTGCTAGTTGTGAAGAGGATATTCCTTTCTGATTAAAAAAATAATGCCCAAATGCATGTACCATACCTCAGTCTTGGTGTTCCCTAGACAATTGGACTTATAACCATAAATGAGGGAGCTAGTATGCAAGACATTCACTATGCTAAAGCCAAACTTGTGCTTGAAAGAAATGCAATGAGCTGCATTTGCTGTACACTTTGAAAACATGCTCAAACAAGAACTCCTTACCTACTCTGCTTTAGCATGCTTTCATGAAGGTTTCAAACTTTACTTGGTCACACCTGACAATATCCACTGAAAAACAACCACAGGCATCACTACCGAAATGGACATCAGAAGAGCATCAAAATGTTGTAAACTGAACCTGAAGTAAGCTGAACCTCTTGAAGTACCCATGCACCTGCTGCCTTTCATTCAGTAGCAGTGAAGGGTTGCCAGAAGTGACCCTAAATAACCTTCCCTCACAATCCATGCACTGTCAGGGTTTTGTAGATAATGCCCCCCTCTGCCATCAGGCCTTTTACACTTAGTGAATGCAAATGGTTTATATGTGGGTAGCTTTTAGGAGGAACTGATAGCTTCAAGGTTGGAAGAGAAGAGTGATGGTTCGTGGAATGGTTCATGGATATACTATTGCACTCCACTGTTTTCAGAAACACTAATTTGAATTAGTCTATCTGTTACATCCTTGGAATCGTATGAAAGGAAGGAGGGAGGGAGTTTATTTTCTTCTTAGGAGAAAGAAGACTGTGGAAGAGACACTAGGATTTAGAAGACACAATGATTTAGTAGAATGTACCTTAATGCTCAGTTCTGCTGTACTGTTTTTGTAGTTTGCATCATGTGTCTTCATGGAGTCACCGAGACCTTCAGGGTCATCACAAGTATCTTCTAACCTATTTCCATCCCTAACAATCATGGTTCAAAAATTTGTTTCAGAATCTCACTGAAGTTTTAGTCTGATGAAACAAAATCACTGAAAGCTGTCAAGTAAGAAACACTCCAATGTTTTGCATGGTTATTGCCAAGTGCTTGTTCCAAAAAACAAACAAAAAAAAAATCAAAAACAATCAGTGAAATCACATTAGGAACTCCATTCATCTCACATAACTTTAGAAATATAGGTATGGCACACTGGCTGCTATGACTTGTTCTGCAGTTGATGAAATGAAATGAAACCTAACAAGAAAATTACCTCCCCCAGATTCTGACATTATGTAAAGGAACAGGAAAATTGACAGATTTTGTCTAGATTTGAAATGCTATAGAAGTGCTTTTTAAAAAAAAAAAAAAAAAAAAAGCTGCATCTTCTACAGTCAGGCTGCCAGAAGTGGGTTTCATAACATTTTTGACCAGTTCTACTTACAGCCATGTGTGCTGCCTTGACAAAGGTCTCTGGACTTTTCATGCTCAGTTTGAAGAGTGCCTTGTGCCAGAGGGGCTACTGTTCAGCAGGGTTTCTAGGGCACTGGTCAGCCAGACAATGACAAGTAATTTACAAGCTGTGGACTTAAATTTTATAAGTTCCATGAGAACAAGGTTTACAACATGCAGAAGCTCACAAGCACTGAAGAAACCACTTCCCATCCTCTGTACAGACTCTATCATGGGATATTTTTCACCATTAAAATGTCACATAATGGACTTTTTAAGCTCTTAAGGACACATATTATTATATCCATATTATTTTCATCTTCTCTTTCTCTGCAAGTGTCTAATAAAGTTTAGTGTCCCACAGTGGGATGCAAATTTTACTTTTTAATTTGCCAGTAGATTTTGGAAAGTGTCTTCCATCTGACAGATTTCTTTAGCTTTAAAGTGCTAATAAAATTTTATGTCATTGCTTCTTTAAGCAATTTTCAGATGCTATAATGACACAGTGAGGCAGATAACTAGACATTTAAGAAAAAAAGCACATGTTGTACAAAGTTTTGTGACTCACCTATTAGACTGTAGCTGAGGTTCTGTGCTACACAACTTGTACTATTGTTTTACTATTTTAAACAACTATTTCATAAAACAATCTAGCACCAATGTCTTATAAATCATTAACAATTTTGTTTTCAAGATGGCTTTCATCTTCCTCATATTTTACTGTAGTAAATTTCCACTTTAATGCAAGCTGCAACTACATTGTTAACCTAACATTCATTACCCTGAAGCTGAGTAGAGGTATCTGCAAACAGAGCTTAGCTTTTGCACTTGTCAGCTATTAACACTTAATACATTCTGACAAAATGCTCAGCCAAGTGCAAGACAGTACTGAAGACAGTCTGCCTTGTAATGATTAAAAAATAAAGTGACAGTAGTAGCATGTCAATACAGACGGGTAGGAACAGAACCTGGTTATGAGTACCTGTGGACTTTATTCAAATACTGATCCTGTAGGTGACAATATCCTGCCAGAAGTGTGGACAACAGAACCCTTCAAGATCACTGCTTTTGAAGATGCTTTTTTATAGCTCAAAATGCAAGCAATGGTCTGAGTAAGTCTCTTTGATAGCACAGAGGAGGAAAACTGCGATAGAAGCATAACAGGAATAGGGAAGTCTGTGACCATGTAGGAAGTGATCCACTGAATTACTGGTTCTGAGGTGGCTGTATCTGTGTTTTGTAGATGCTGCCAGCTGTGATGGATGACTAGTCATGGACCATACATAGAGCAAGCTATGACTGTTGGCGTTCCATGTAAAACTTTTTCTGATGGATGAAGTCACGGTCCGGTCATCATAGATAGCTGTTATTGTGTTTTGGCTGACATTGTTCGGTCTGTCTTTTGTCTGAATCATGCATCCTTTCATTTTACCTTGTCGACTGAATTGTAATAAAACACCCATCTTCAACAAGCCCAGTAAAGGCTGAGTGCTCCCATTCTTAACCCTGAAGAAAGATCCTGAACACTGAAGAGAAGAGAGAGTAAAAAGAGAAACTGGATATGGGAAGTAAGGGAAACTGTGTTGAGGCCACGGAAATTCTGTATTTTTGAAATGCTAGCATGTCTTAACGGAGGACAAAGGATAATACTTTAAGCAGGTGGCTTAAAGCAATGGTGAAGCCCTGTGATAATTTTCCAGGCATTTCTGCAATTTCAAAAATAAAACATCAAATGTAAGCAAATCTGCAATGGGTTAAAAATAGCTTCTCCCATTTATTTTTCTGAACTTGACAAATCAATCCAAATTGATTTGAAACATTTTATCAAGGACTCTCACCAGTGTCCTTATTATTTAAATCACAGCACTAGATAGGAGTTCTGCTTAAATGCAGACCTGCCCTAGTCCTGTTGTTTCTGTATAACACAGGAGGAAACACAACTCAGGAAAAACAGGGTGCCACAAGGAAACAACCTAGCAGTGCTGATTAGCGCAGCGGGTAGGTCAGCACAATAGCCACTGACTTCCCTGCAAGCATCACAGCAAAGGAGGAGAGGCTGAAACTGGCATGTGAAGAAAACCATCAATGTTTTCCTAGAGGTAACACCACAGATAGATAGGGAGGAAAGCTTGGGATAGGGGTTAGGTGTGACTGAATTTCTGGTCATTGAAGCTGTATGGTTTGGGCCCTTTTGGCCACACATTTGCACTTTTTATACTTATTATCATGTGCATTCCCACCTTTTCCTACATTCACTTGGCAAGTGTCAGAACAGTGATACTACTATTCCACTTGGGAACTGTGTGAGATTCACTTTTATTGCATGTGCTATTTTTAGTGTCTTCTCCTGTGATTCTTGTGCACCCCAAGGCTCCATTCAATGCAATGGATAGTTTGGCTTTGCAAAGAATTTAGTTTCGGGTTGTAAGTGTTAAGTATCCTACAGCAGAGTGATGGCAGGCATTACTCTGGATTCTGCAGTTACTAGTCAAGACAGCTAAACCACAAGCTGCCTGTCATAACAATGGATTTGGGAACTTTGAATGAATGAAGTCTAGGTGGATTTTACGGGTTTTAAATCTTTGGAGACAAAAATTCTCAAAATATCTATTTTAATCAACAGAAAAAATGATTCCCAGTGGAAAAAAACAAAAAAGATTAGGTAGAAAAGACTACCTCTCTTCTCTGGTCAGGACATCTATTAAGATCATTAAAGAAACCGTGGAAAATTTTTGTGTTACTATTTCCATGTATTCTTTAGAAAAGGGGAGCACAGAAAGGATAGAAATTCTGTTTAATTCCAAACAATAGTTTGAAACTCTGAGGTGTACTACTACTTTTCATTTTTAAAAAATAAAAATAATTTAAAAAAAATCTTCTGATGTCTCTCTCAAATATTCTATAAACTAATGTATTGCAATTAAAAAAATACAGATAACTAAGACCCGTGATTTGCCTCTTATTCCATGGAAATATTTTGATGAATATTTATTAGCGAAACATTTTCCAATGAGTGGTCACAAAGCAAATCAAGCTAGACAGACTTACTACTGAAAAAAAAAATCAGGTAGAAATTTTGGTAAAAAGAAATGTTACTCCTTTACTTTATGCTACTATATAAAGAAAGGAATATTTTAAATCTTTCTTTCTGAAAATTATTTAAAACCTATTTTCATATTTCAGAATTTTCTTATTAAGGTCTCAATGTTCTTTTGGCTCTCTCCAAAGTAATTATAATAAAAAAGACATAAAAATGTAGAGAGAAAAAATTTAATTTAAAATATTTCTAAAACACTCTTAAAACATATGATGGCCTGTGTCTGTCAAAATGTTGATTTGAGGTGCACTATTCAGCCAGACACATTTATATCCACATAAAACCTGTGTGCCTTATGTTGACTTAAATGTAACCTGAATGATGGGGTGTCAGATTTAGCTTTAACATTCAAATGGACTCTATGTAAGGCTTTATTTAATACTATTTTCTTGTTTAAGTTTTCTATTCTGAATATGAATATACATGCCTGGATTATTTCTTATAAACATAATCAAGAAACAATAACTGCTTTCTGAGAATGAAGAGTTAGACAAACCTGTAGGATGGGATAGATACATTAACATATGTAAGTTATAGCCCTGATAATTCTTTGTAGGCTAGGATAGGCATCAGATTAAGTTTGTGGGCACATTTAATTTGAAACAGTGAGAAAACAAAGCCAGGGCCCTGTGTGCAATGGCTTGCTACAGGTATTACAATGTTTTATCCTGCAATCTACCCATCAGTAGAGTGGCTATAGATTTAGTCTGACCAATAGCTAAAGGGGTCCTTACTAAGTTAAAAGCTGTTGAGTGCTTTTAAGAAAATTATGTGATACTATTTACTCTTAAGGGAAACATCATGATAGCAAGAGACCCAAAAGTTTTTACATCATAAATTTCATTAGTTAATTAACTCATTCATTCATCTTTCCTTTAATATTGTCCTGGTTTTAATTAGTACTTGATTTAAAGGCAACAAAACCAAAATAATCTGCAGCTGGGGACTCCTGCATTTATTAGCTAAATTTAACCTGGAACTTTATATGAAGTTGCTCATGAAACAGAAATGAGTATTATTTAACCATCTACAAATCGCCAGCTATTACTGTTCTCTCACATTAACTTGTGCTTTGACTATAATCTGGTTCTACTGTGAAAGTCCTGTGGCTCCGCCACAAAGGAAATGTTGTTTGCTGCCATAGACAGTAAACCTGAGCCTCCCTGATTCTTTTTTCCCCAGAAAATTAGAGGAAAGTAAAGACTCTTTTTTTTTTTCCTCCCTCTAGTTTATTTCTTGCAGTCCAATTTAGTGTTGGTATTTAAAAAGGGGGAAAATGTACTTAAAATCTAGTGCTGCAACTTTTGTACGTATGAGTAGACTAATGTTCATGCAGAAATGACACCTCTGGCCT
Organism: Gallinula chloropus; assembly: GCF_964237585.1. Lineage (NCBI taxonomy): Eukaryota > Metazoa > Chordata > Aves > Gruiformes > Rallidae > Gallinula > Gallinula chloropus. Next base: position 68,018,888 of record NC_140085.1, read on the forward strand.
GTGTAGCCTGAATATTTGGCTGGAGGTGGTTAAACAGTGAAAGATAATGGGATATTGACTCACTATGCATAGAGTAAACCTCATTTACCTGGTGAAGGGCAGAAGGAGTACTTGCATGAGTAAAGGCTGCAGTAAATAGACCATAAATCATACACAAAGCATAGGAAAGAGAAAGAGGAACCTGCTAGAAAGTAAGATCTGAAAAGCTCCTTAGAACCAAATCTGGTATTTCTTCTAACTTTTTTGAAACCAGCCTTGTGCACAAAAAGCTACATGAAGACATGGGTGAGGTAAGGAAGCTCTGTTTCTGTGTGAGGATGGATGTGTCCAGGACAGGACAAAGCAGGGACTGAGTCAGCACATGGTGTGTAGCAGCAAGAAAGAGGACATCCTGGATTCCCAGATCTATCACAAAATGGTGTCCTCAGCCTCTAAGCATGTAGCCTGGCCTCAGCTGATTGCAGTCTACAAATAGCATCATTGTGCTGTTAGCTTGACTGCTTGATGTAATGTATTGAGATTAAAATATTTCCTTGAAGTACAAAGTGTGTGCTCCAATTTGCACAGTTGCCCAGATTAAAACTTTTGTTACAAACTTATTTTCATGTTTTCACTTCTTCCTGGAGAAAACTAGGATTAACTCTTCTTGGAAAATCTCTACATGTAGTATGAGTGTAACCAATTTTGAGTCCACTGTGTGAAAAGAAAAACTTTGGCTACAATACTATATATAACCTGACAGTTTTTTAACTCTGATAACTACAAGAACATTGGGTGTGGAAATATAGAACTGAGCTTTCTTACAGTCTTCAGAGGGGTGGTCTGTATGCATAACCAAACTGCAAAAAGAGCACTGCCTAGGGATTATTAAGTTCTGACTGTTCAAGAGCTTTGTACTGCCTAGTTACAGCAAGAAATGTTATTAAGTTTGGGAATTTGCATTAGACAGGCCATTAACAAGAGACATTTCTATTCAGCTGAGTGGAAGATGTGGGAATGGTCTGCAAAGGACCTTCTTGGGCTTGCATACATGAAGATCTAGGAGCCAAAAGCAGAATTTGAGGGACAGAGTATTTATCTGATTAATGAAACATAACACTCATACAGTGACACACGCTACACCCCACAAGAATCAAACCTTCTTTCCCATGGCAAAGTAATCCGCCCACTCTAGTAACTAATGGGGGCAGAGAAGGAGAGGGGTCGAATCCAGATGCTCACAGACAGATTCCAAAGAAGAGCTTTTCAATACCTTGAAGACTGCAGTGCTCCAGAAATCACCCAAGGCACCAGAAAAAGAAAACTTTTTTAATCTGCTTTGGGAATTGAAACTGGTGATTTAACAAAGGACCAGTACTGAGCTGTCAGACCTTCAAGCCAAAGGACATACTACTCTGAAGTATCAAATAGAAAGTAGCTGGCATACTCCACAACATATTGACTGGTCTGCTCCCTCTTGCCAAGAAATGCTTGGTGTTTCCTCTGGCTGCCCCAATGCTTGTTTCTGTTCAGAATGACCCTGAGGACATCCCAAAGTCATACAATCTACTTGAGAGGGCACTTATGTGAACCATCACTCTTGTCTTTCTGTAAAAGTAGCTACAACTTTTTCTCACTCTTCACATGTGATTGCCAGTGTATAAGCAAGAGCGAACCAGCTGATTACACACCGTAAATGTACAAAGTTTAGAAGCATCACAGCACTTTTGAATTTAGTGCTGCTTAGAGCTGCTAGCAGACCTTTTCTGTGTTCCCTAGGCACAGTCATGTTGGAGCTGCCTTTTCAAGCTTTAAGTAAATGTTTTCTTTCTTGTGTTGGTCAAAATAAAAACAGGGTGAGAGTGCAGCCAACGCTAACAACAAGGTCTTTGTGAGCTCAGCTTACTCTGTGCATGCTTTTCTCAATTGAGAAGAGCTGTAAACCTTACCTAGAAATCTTGCCTAGGAAGAAAGGTTTCTAAGAATAGTTTCCCTTGCAACTTCCTCAGGCAAGGCTGGCTGCGGATTTCCCATTGGGATGTAAAGCAATTTAGGCATTGCCAAGCATATAGGACACAGTGCAGTGTGCTGCATTTTGCATCTAGTGTGATTTGTCTTCTCCAAAGTTCAGCAGCTGGATTCTGATCCGTAAGTCAATGGAAAAATGCCACTGATGTCTGCAAATGCAGGGACATTCTACCTGAAGAGAAAATGAGTTGTTCTGGTTATATGTGAAAATTTCCAGTCAGCGACAAAATTAATATATTCCAGGAACAATAGCAGCAAATATCAACTCAGTGATTTAAGACAATAGGGAAAAATGTGTGTCAATCACGAAAAATATAATATGCCTGAGGGGAAAAATTACTTTCATAATTTTAAAAAGGGCAATTACGTGGGATATCAACAATTGCTAGTTGCAGGTGCAACAGTGCACATGAAGTTTGAAGTAATAATACGTTTTAATCACTTCTCTGATTCTTTATTTTGTCATTTCAGTTTGGATTGGGTGTGTAAATTAAGTTTCTAATATTGACAGCTTTATAACTCACTTTTCATAAATCAGCATAACCTTTCTGACTTCCAAGCAGGAAAGTTGATTTACATGAGCCAAGGTGCTGGCCTAGACTTTTTTTAATGCGTTCACATAACGTTATTCCTGCAAATCTCCAGTTTTTGACTTCCCATCCATGTTACATACACAACAGCTTTCAAGCTCCCAAATAAAGATATATTGAGAATACCATGGAAAGGTTTATTAACTTAGGGCTTGAATTTGAAAATCTTAACCACAGACTACCCAAACAAAATCAGTGAAAGTACAGTGCAAAACCTGAGAGGAAATGACCTCTTTCTTAAAAATATTCTTTTTTATTTTTCCCATTGAGAAATTGATTTGTGTTTCTACTTCTTTTTTTTAAATACAAAGTCTCTGAGGACTGCACAGTAGAGAACTCTTATGTTACAGAAATTAAATTTATATTTATTTTTTAAATTTGAAGTATAAAGGCTGAAGTGCTAAACTTTATGAAGCCTATAACATGTTTTTGGCCAGAAAAATAGTAAGGAACAAAACCAATTAATAATCGTCTAATATCAAGCACTTAATGCCATGCCTTTCATCTGAGGAAGTCAAACCACTTTATAAACAACAATGAATTAATAGAGGAATGTTTTGCCACAGGCAAAAGAAGCAAAACAAGAAACCATCTCTCTGCTCCCTGCCACCTCCTGCACTATACAAAGGCAGTAATTTTGTGCATGAAAGTTATGCGGCTCTTTAGTGCTTATTTCTTAGCACTTCTGGAAACTTGGATCATGCTGTTCCTCTACACAAAGTCTCTTAGTATGCAAGGAGCCACATGGCAGGACTGGTTCAAGTAAATGCTGGGCCTCTAATTTTCTTTTCCTAGTTTTCCTGCTGAGCCATTGTATTGCAGGGAAGGAGATAAAAATCACTAGTGCATTGATTTGTTACCAGCTTGCTCCTTCTTTGCTCTTAGTTGCACATGGGTGAAAATAACCATTTCACACTCATGACAGAATGAGGAACAACTGAAGAAATCCCAAAGTAGAGCAATGAGGAGGACTGGATGCCTAAAGGACATGTCCTGTGAGCTAAGATCAGAAGAGTGTGTTCATCCTCATGAGGTGTAAGTGCCTTCAAATGTAAAAAGGTTTCTGCAAAGACACAGATAACCTGCTCTCTAACTGGATTGAAAAATAATGGACTTAAAACACAGCAAAGATATAACACAAATAAAACAATGATGAGATGCATGACAGGTAAACTCTAGAATAGACCCCATGATGGCAAGTTTTTCAGATTAGACAAACATGTCTTGTGTGGTGTTACTGGCATTGCTGATCTGACCTTTGAGGAGGGGAATGGCTCAGCTGGCCTCCTGAAGATACTTTCAGGCCCTGCTCTCAGTGAATCAACTTTTAGGAAAACAGCATTTTGATTCTGAGTTGAGATTCCACAGAAGGACATATAGAGGCGCTGAAGTAAAGGGGATAAGAATTAGATGCCAAGTCATCAGACAGTGGTTTGGGGACATCTGCACCTTTTCTTTATGAAAGTGCTTAAAAACACCAGAAGAACTTTTTTAAACATTGAATGAGGTTATATTTAACTATAATAATATATTAATGCATATGTTTTTTGAAACAGATGAACTTTTTAGTTGATGGTTCAAAAGGAAGGCTCTGAATCGATTGTGCCTATGCACCTTCCAAGAAACAGTCAGTCAATAGAGTATTCAGCATACGTTGTCCACTATGCTGGCAAAGACAAATGGGTCAAACCTAAAGAAATGTACCAGGCTCACATAACAATGATTTCTTCTTGCATAATCTAGAAAACAAACCCATAAGTTTCACAGAAGTGTAACTCTGCTGCTCTTAGTTCACTGAAAGTCAAGAGAGGTGTTTTTGCTTACTTACCCCCTCCATATCTAGTGAGGTTTTTTTAGAGGTAGACAATGGTCATATTGGTAATGCCAGATAGTAAAACATTAGGTGTGGTTTTCACTTAAGACAATATATAACTAAAGCATTGCAGGCAGGTAATCATGCTTAGAACTTTCTCAGGTGATTCTCCTGAAAACAAGCATCTAAATCATGCCTAATAAGCCATTTACGCTCTACTGAAATTGGAGGGGGTGGGTATGGGTGTACTGTCTCTTCATTGCAGATAGGTTGTGTTAGATGTGTCACACAATTTAGGAAAGAACAAAGGGAGTAAAAATACAGGGAAGATAAATACAGGAGTACAGGGAGGAAAAATAGAGTAAGAGATTCTAGGCATCACAGAAAAAGCTATTATTGTTTAGCTAAATGGGAAAGTAGGATATGGTATTACAAATACACAGGATTCAATCTACTGAGAGGCACCAGTCCTTTTCCTCCAGTCTGCTTGGAGAAGGGCCATGTGGCAAGGGGTTAACTGAAATTTGTGACTGCAGAATTTGCAGAGTGTGCTGAGCCTATCAGAGACCAAGAGTCAAATGCCTCCTGTACCCTGCATGGATTTATCTAAGCACCACTCATTTCCTCCTAAGCTCTCTGCCTAACTGGAGGACAGAATCACACTTACCCACAAAACAGCCCAGAAAATGTAAGACAATCAGTTGATCTGAGTCATCCTCTGGGGGATTTGTCTTTCTTTTAGTGTCTATGGAAGAAGTCTGAGGTGGCTAGCTTCCTATTTTAAACACTTGAATGAGGGAAATCCTCTAAGTATAAAAACTTCATCTTTGTGGCTGTAAGCATGAAATATCACAAACTATTTTGCTACCATATAATGAAAAGAATTAGCTAGATACAAATGTGAGGTTTTGCTCCCAGATTTGATACAAAGATTTTTGTCTCTGCAAGCTTGGGACACAAAGATGCTCTCAGTGCATAGTAGCAGGGTTATGATAATATATTTGTTTTTAATGGACTAGAAACCCCTCTAGTCACAGAATCAGGCCTGGTCCTTTTGTAGTCTTTTATCAGCTCATAAAAGCAAAAGGAATTTAAAGCTGCATTTTCAAAATCTTTTACCATGTTCTGAAAGCTTAATCTGCTTTCTTATATTCCACTTTGTGCTGTGCTGCATGCCATACACAGACATTCATGAAACTCCACGTACAAACCTCAGTGCTATAGAATTTTTTCTGCTCACATGTGAGAAGTGAGGCCCTGATCCCCTTTCTCAAATGCACTAGCTTTTGACATATAAACTAAAGAAGAACGTGTTTAGACACTGAACTCATCATCCCATAGAAGGATAATTTCATTCTGCCATCAGGAAGATGTGCTTGTGTTTTGTTTTTTTTTTCTTCCAAGAGTACCAGAGCCTACTAATCTATCCCTCAAGCACTGAGCAGAGGTCAGATTTGAAGTAGAATATTTTGATTGCAAGAGAGCTGTCATTGAAAGACAGCCTTAACAGCACTCAGTCAGGATCTTGAGTTGACAAAAAGATAACTTTTTAACTCCCCTCCAAATAATCCATAAAGTTCTTACTCAGCGAAGCACTGAAGCACATCAGCAAACTTAGGATCATACCTGATCCCACTGACTTCATCAGGACTATTCAGGTGCTAAACACTACATGCATGGTTGAATACTTTGGTGGATTGACAAATAATTACTCTTGTTCATTTCAAGAGCTTGCAAAATGACATTCTGAAGTGTTGGGGAATAGAGTGTACTAATCATAGACTAGCTTGCGTTGGATCTTTAAAGGTCATCCAGTCCAACAACACCTCATTGTAGTGAGCAGGGACCTGATCAACTAGATCAGGTTGTTCAAAGCCCCATCTAACCTGATCTTGAATATTTTCGGGGATGGGGCATCTACCACTTCTCTAGGCAACATGTTCCAGTGTTACATCACCCTCATTATAAAAAAATGCTTCCTTGTATCTAGTCTGAATCTACCCTTGTCCTATCACTATGGGTCCTACTGAAAAGTCTGTCCCCATATTTCTTATAAGCTCCCTTAAAGTACTGAAAGACCACAAGAAGGTCTCTCTAGAGAATTTCTCTTCTTCAGGCTGAACAACCCTAACTGTCCCAGCCTTTCCTCATAGGAGAGATGTTTTTACCTTCTAACCATTTTTGTATCCCTCACCTGGACTCACTCCAACAGCTCAATGCCTTTCTTGTGCTGAGGACCCTAGAGCTGGACTCAGTACTCCAAATGGGGTCTCACCAGAGCAGAATTGAGGGGCAGAATCACCTCCTTCAAAATGCTGGTCATGCTTCTTTTGATACAGCCCAGGACATGGTTGACTTTCAGGCTTTGAGGTCCCATTGACCTCATGGCCAGCTCTTCATCCACCACTAGCATCACACCTTTCTTTGCAGGGCTCTTCTCAATCCCTTTATCCCCCCAGCCTGTATTGATACCAGGGGTTGTCCTTACCCAGGTGCAGGACCTTGCACTTGGCCTTGTTGAACATTACAATGTGCACATGGGCCCATTTCTTAAGCTTGTCCAGGTCCCTCTGACTGGCAACTCATCCCTCAGGTGTGTCAATTGTACCACTCAGCTTGGTGTCATCAATGTCAGTCAAATATCTTCTTTTCCATCATAGCAGAAGAAAAAAGCTTCATAATTAAATCATGGTGTCCCTGAATAATTCCTCCAAGTTAGTTTCATGAATGGTCCTGTTTAACTAGCTGACTTCCTGAGTTTCTGCTTAGGAGAGAAAATTAATTAAATGCTGTTTTCCTCAACCTCAAGCAATTAAAAAAACCCACTTTCACTCCTCCCTAAAAGCCCTGAATCTTGTTTACTTTAGTTAACCTAGATGCTCTGTTAATCCTGAAGTAAGTGATTTTGCCTCTAGTTTGGGTATTTAACTTTTCTAAATGCTTAATTAAATTCAATTTTCAGTGAAAAAGACTCTCAGAAAGCCAAAACATTTTCTACTTAAAAAAATATCTTGGTAACAAACATTTAAAAAATATTTAATTTTCTTCACTGGAAACTATTTATTATGTATTACATCATTTATGTTTTCCTAAGTACTATATTTAAAGGAAAAAAAAATGCCTTCTTTGCCCTACTTCTTTGTGTGCAGTCCTCACTTTAAGAACTAATAATTTCTTTAATGTTATCTAAATTTATTACAAGCAATTATTTTTCTTCATACATATAAATATTTACAAAATTGGAGGCTGTCTTTTTATGGTTTTCTTTTAACTACTGTCCAGCTAGTTCTATAGAACCTCATCTCCCACTTCAGTCTCTGCAATGCAAATAAAACCTCTTTTTTTAATAATTACTATGAGATTCTTACCTGTCTTTCATAGACGTGCAGATTAGAATCTTTTCCTTATGAATTTGCAATGGCAATTTTTCAAACTACACAATTACTCACTCTGCAAAATGCTGTAAGTGCTACAGAGACAGGACATGTTTTATCAGCTTTTGCTCACCCAAGTGAGCTCATTGAAGTTACAAGGGACAGCTCATACAAATAAAATTTCACAGTACCTGCGTTTTCTGTGTAAGGCTTATAAAATGATATATCATTGCAAAGAACCGTGGAGGTTATTTAACAAGGGAGCACTAACCTTAAGGCTTTTCTGTTAGTCTTTTTAAGGAATGCCTAGCCATGCAATGGTGAGCATGGCTTTCATAGTATTCATAGAATCATAGAACATGTTGAGTTGGAAGGGACCCATAAGGATCACTGAGTCCAACTCCTGGCTCCACACAGGGCCAGACAAGTCAGAGCATGGGACTGAGTGCATCCTCCAGACACTTCTTGAACTCAGCCGAGCTTGGTGCTGAGACCATTTTCCTGGGGACCCTGTTCCAGTGCCCAACCACCCTCTCAGGAAACAGTGACTACTCCTTTAGTGGCAATGGACTAGATCGTTTCCATGTAAATTAAGAAAAAAAAATCATAATTGCTAGTTCAGGGCTGTTTTTTGGATGTATGCTGAAAACAATGTTGATAACACAGGTTGTGTGTTTTGGTTTTTATTCTTTGGTTGGTTATTCCGAGCAGCATTTACACAAAGCCAAGGCCTTTCCTGTTTCTTACTCCACTCCACCCCACCAGTGAGTAGGCTGAGAGTGCACAAGGAGGTGAAAGGGGACACTGCTGGGACAGCTGACCCCAACTGAACCCAGGGACATTACTTATCATATGTTTGGAAAAAAAAGGCTGGTGGAAGTAGCTTACCATGAACAGGGATATCTTTCACTAGATCAGGTTGTTGAAAGCCCCATCCAACCTGACCTTGTACAATTCCAATGATGGGGCATCCACAACTTCTCTACGGAACCTGTTCCAGTGTCTCAACACCCTCATAATAAAAATTTCTCCCTTACATCCAAACTAAATGTACCCTATTTGAGTTTAAAACTGTTTCCCCTTGTCCTGTCTTTCATATAAGCCTCCATTAAGTATTGGAAGTCTAGAACAAGGTCTCCCAAGAGCCTTCTCTTCTCCAGGTTGAACAACCCCAAATCTCTCAGCCTTTCCTCATAGGAGAGGTGTTCCAAGCTTCTCATCATTTTTATGGCTCTCCTCTGGACCTGCATGAACAAGTCCATGTTTTTCATGTGCAGTTCGGGTCATTGCACCTCAGGCAGAACTCTATAGGACTAAGACAGATCTTGAGAAGGATGGCAAGGGTGGTTAGAGAAATGAATGGCTTCTGCACTTGGAAAGACAAAACAGACTATAACTCTTCAGCTCGGAAAACAGATGTCAGAAGGGAGCTATGACTGAGATTTATAAAGTCATAAATGATGTGAATGAGGTGACTGGGGACAGATCATTCATTTTTTCTTATAGAACAAGAATTTAGGAATACCAGAGGCAGGATTCAAATGAAAAATAAGGAATGCTTTTGCACACAATACACAAACAAATTATAAAATTCATTGTCACAGGAGATTATGTACACACATAAATATTTAGACACACAAGAAAAGGTACAAAAGAGTTCCTGGAAGCTAGGCAGATATTAAACACCATTAAACAGCCTCCAGATCTGGAAGTTTTTGTTTATGTGAAATAATACAGTATCTCAGAATAGAGATTACTGTACACATCCCTGTACTTAATATCCTGCCTGTACATTGGGCCACATCTAGCACATTGTATCTCATGGTTCATTAATATCTAGCCTCTATTATCCATTAGCCAAAATACAACTTCTTGTTTTAAGTAATGCTTCAAGACTGTTTACCTAGCTTTAGAGAAATTATATTTTATTTCTTCAGGAATAATCTACATAATTTTATAGATTTAATTTAATATTTCAAAAATCCCATGAAACCTTGTAGGAAAATATCTAATAAATCCTCCTTTCTCATCATGTATCTGTCATCAAAGGATTTTTAGAATAGGTTAAATCATGAAGGAATAGAAGAAGTGCTAATATACTTTTATTGAATGGTAAAGTTCTGATTCAGGAAATTGCTTCCTTGATAGATAAAGTTACTACTAACAGTGATACACCAGAAATTAAGTCTGCCATTTTATGGGTTATACCTCAGACAGCTAACAGAAGAAAAACCACTGAAATGGCAAAGCATTAAAAAAAAATAGCCAAGAATGGCTCAAACAATTAGGTAGAATACTACCTTAAGTCAGTTCAGATTAATTTACCTAGTATTATCATTTGAAAAAGCCTCAAAACAGTCATGTTCCAGACTGAACACAAACTCAGTTTTCTGCTTGAGTGTACTTTGATAAGTGCAGTGGCTGATGCTCAGCATCACTATATTTTAAAAGACCCAACATAGGTGTGAAAGTAAGGAATCTACTAAAAGCGTTGTGGCTTCTGATGTAGAGGTATAAGATCTGGTTATTTTCAGTATCATTGTACATAACTACACAGTTCAAGGCAAGAAATCTCTCCATCAAAACAATCAGCCAAAGCTTGGCTAAAAGGAACTAGAAACGTGTGTCCTGACAAATCAGGATCTAAGAAAAAATCTTTAGTGGGTTCATCACATGCCCACAAAAATGCTGCTCCAAACAGCTGCAGGCACAAAATGGCATGTGCAAAAATGGAAGGAAAATGAAGAAGCCTTTAAAAATAAAAAGAAAACGCTGAGACAGGCTCAGGAGCATTTTATACTCCCAGCATTTTACAAATTGTTTTGAACAAGACCTATATTAGTACTGAGAATCTTACCTGCCATAAAATGAGCATCTTGCGGTTATGCCAGAAAGAAGAGAGATGTCTGAGGGAGAGGACAGGCATAAGAAGAGTTTGGTTGCCTGTCACATTCTAAGCTACATGACATGGTTTGGCAGCAATTTCTCAGATGACCTCTGGAGTCAGAGTTAGAGCTGGCCAAATGAGTCAGGAATAAGAAACAGAGAAACAGAGTGAGTTTACCTAAAAACTGATTCAGATTTCAAGACAAACCAAGCCCCTTTGTAAAGCACTTAAAATGTACCTAGAAATCACAAGAAAACAAAAATACACCAGGATGCAATATGCAAATAGAAAAAAGGGTATTTAACATTTCTTAATTATTTGAATATAATTAGTGCTATAAATGGTTTCCTAGGCTCTGGCAATTATTCAGGGAATGTCACTTCCATTAACATCTACTGCTCTAGTTTGTGAAGGACACATCAAAAGCCATTATGTCAAATCTAGCAGATATGTCCATCTAACACAAGCAAAATTCACAAATCCTCGTGTGTACTTGCACAATGACTGACATCTATTTTCTCATACAAATAATCCTAAGGGCTTTGAGGGAATTACTTAAGGGAGTAAAAGTAAGCCCCATATGTTTGGATGGGAGAGGAACATTTTAAACATCCTGCACACAACGTAAGATACCATTGCTCACAGCAATCCTTTGGAAAATTAGTCATTTCAATCTTCTTTGGTCATGTATTCCATCTGTGCAGCACCTAGACATATTTACAAAGCTAGAGTCACATTCCTTTGTTGGTTGCTGGAACCTTGGTATTACTGATGTACCAGAAACAAACCGGATGGTGCTCAGAAAGGAAAAGTGATATTGACCACAGGGCAGAAGAAACTGGCATATGGTGAAGAGACAGATAGCTTTAAGTAAAAGTGCACTAGGGCAGAGGGAATGGCTTCCTGAAAACACAGAATTTACCAGGCAGAGAATGAAGCAGAATTCAGGATGTTGTAATAGCGGGGGAATGATAAACAGAAACAGAATTCAGCTCGGTTTTCTATTGCTTTGACTATATAAAGAAACCTATCCAGAGATGTCCAATGTGTTCCAGAGATAACTTTTGGACAAAATACTTGTTTTCAAATTTTGGGAGAAATTTCCTTAAAAACAAATTTGCAGTGATTTATGATTTAATTAAGAAGCAAAGTCTGTTATTATCTTTGTATATTTCAAAAACATGTTTTAACAACTGACCTTTCTCTTTTTTTCTGTTTTATGTTTTTCCACTTGCAATCTGCATTAAAAATTGCATTTGGGGACACAAATACTAAAACAAGCAGAAAAGGGAATCTGGTTTTCCTCAGGTTAAACAGAAATCAGCAAAAATGTCAATAGACACATAAATGCTTACAAACAAATAGGAAGAAATAAAAAACCATCAGAAACTGTACAACAAATCCAATTTTCTACTCCTTTCAGTAGAATACTTTCAATTACAATGAAATTTCTCTTTCCAGTTTTTCTGGATCCAAAATTTTGCTCTGCCCCTGAACTGGAGGAAGCAATTACACGTATGTGATCTTAATGCACCAGGGTAAGAGCTTCTGGATCTCTAGTGATAGAGTGCTTCTAGTGATAATCTGCTCTGAGGTGTCCATCAGCTGCAACGTGAAGAGGACTCAGCACATAATTTTTTATCCTACATACTGAGCTACAAGTTTTCTTACCAACATACTAGCGGAAAAGAAGCAAAGCTTTACCTGTACCATGTTCCAGATCACATCCAGTGTCTAGGAAGTGATACAGTAGCTCAGCTGGATACATTTTCCTTCTCACACTACATTGCCCACCAAACAGCAAGGAAAGAATAAAATATAAGGAGACTGTAATCATCACATTCAGTGAGTAATATCGATATCTGACTCGGTTTATTCAGACAGATGCTGTACTTTCTCCTTACCATTAACAGAAGCTGCAACAACAGCAAGCAAAATTACTTAAACTGCCATTGGAAGACTTCATTTGATCCTGTTAGGAGGCATAGGTCTGTAAGATCAATTCACTGTTTGAATATTTTTGAAAACAGTTTAGTTTGTTACCTGAAAAAGTATCATCCAGTAATAACTAAGTTAGCAGAATGCACAACAAAACTAAAAGCAGAAAGGGCAAATTAGGTCTAAAAAGCCAAAATATTTTCTTAGCAGAGGTGCCTGCCTTTTGCTGCAATGGGGGTTGTCAAGCAGTGATTTTATTGCTTTGAAGCATGTAAAGCATTTTTAAAATGCCATTTATAGGGACTAACCCAATGTGTCTGCAAGACAGTATTCTCAGCCTCTCTTCCCACTTGACACCCCCTTCCCCCAGCTAAGTGGATCTTTACAGCTCCAGAAGAACTTTGGCTGTTATGTTGTAGGTGATAAAGTTAATGGAAAAATCAAAGCCTTTGAGGGTACAGGAGTGATGCTGACCAAAACGTTCCTCTAGCTGCAGACAAGAAATTCAAGCAGTGGGAATTTCTCCTTGTGTCAAACATCAGGATTGAAGTCTTTCCTGGGTACCTGGGTAGCACATTCCACAAGCCACTAGCTGGATGGTGTATGGCAGTTTCATTACAGCTTTGCAGCATTTACAGATTATTTAATTATTTTTATACACCCTGTCCCAGTTTTAAGATTTGTTTAAACATTTGTGTCTGTATTTCTAATAGAGGTTTCAATTTCAAAATGGGCTTGAAGCCAGAGATGTAAATGGAGGGCACAATATATTGCTTCCTGAAAGATGACATGGGCTAGAGGGGAGGAGAAGAGGCGAGCACAGAAGGAGAAAGGAGGAGGGGTAAGATGTGGGAAAAAAATGTGTTCTTAAGATTCAGGCTAATTGAACACCCCAACAGAAGAAGATAGATGATCCTCCTGGGCAATTAGCAGACTAAGCAGTATTAATAAAAGAGTCTCTTAGAGGAGACCTTCAACAGATAAAATGTCCTAGATGGAGGAGCTGAAAAGAAGAGCTCAGGAGGGTGATGTGGGAGAGAAGTGAGATACACAGAGAAGCCATTAAATCAAAATAGCTACATTTGCAGCATTAGAGTCAAATAAAGAGAAAGGTGACGCTTGACAGGCAGCATGACACTTCTGAACATTGCAAGGATGCAATTCAGGAGGGTTTAGCCTTCTTAGAGGTGAATAGTTTCTGAAACACTTGGCCAAGATACAACAATAATGGTAGATTCAGAGTCAGCACTGGGCCTCTAGCAGTTCTTCCAGTAGCATTTATCCCTGCTTGCAGCGCACAGACTCCTGACACAAGTGACCCATCCTACAAGAAAAAAAAGAGGTCAGAGTTTGAAAGGTAACCTCTGGACTAGGTGGTTGGGGTAGGGGTTTGTCCAGCCTTTTTTTTTTTTTTTTTTTTAAGAACACCTCAACCAAACAACAAACCTCTGAATTCCCTTTCTTTAGAACTAGAGGACAGAGAATCAGAAGGGGTTTTCCAAAGTCACTGAGCCCAAACTACTGCAAGCTCAGGGAACATCATACAGTCTTGGAAAAAAAACCCATGGAACTCTACTTTAAAACCAGCTTGGATTATTGCCTCACTTCTCCTTTCTCCTGCTGAACGGCTGCTGCAAGAACCTCTGTCCTTGAAAACTTAGGAATGCTTATCAAGTTTCCATTCTAGATGTATTCCTGTCTAGGTTATACCCATTTGTTCTTGTGCCAATGTTTTCCTTTAGTTTAATCACTCCTCTCTCTCCATGGTGTTTATTTAATTGCTTTTATCTGCTTGATTTAAGAGCTTGTTATGAAGTGGTTTTAACTGGTTTTTAGTTTGTTTCTAACTAGACCGTACAATGCCCTAAGGGGTTTGGCAGGGACTTTCTGTTGTCATAATTCTCCAGTTATTCTTAATCCCATGAGCCCTTCCTCTATCAGGGATGGCTTTGAGGTAATTAGAAACAGCACTGTCATGGTGTCACTGCTTAGACCAGGTTACTAAACCAAGAATACTTTGTTAGCCAAAACCCAGTCCCACTTACAGCTGTGAAAATTCAGAATGCAGACTCATCGGGGTCTATGGGGTCCCATCAAAAAGACGCTAAGACATTTTTCAATTTAGAGCAACTGAATTACTTCTTGGTGCAAGGGATAATTGGAAACTGTTCAAATGGCTAGAGATATTATTCAAATATGACTGGGGTCTAAAGAAAGTGTTAACTTTCAACAGACCCTCTCAGAAATAAAAACTATATTATTGATAATATTCCTGAAACTGTTTAAACATTTATAGAAATAAATACACACTTAGATCTCTTAGTGTGTACAAGAACCCCCTGCTCTTTTCTTTTTCCGATATATAGCCACTTCTTTACTAAGAAGGCATTGTAGCAGAAGATAAATACTATACCTCCTATTCACCCACATGTTGAAATTTAATTCATGCAGCTAGGTGGAGATGACTGTGTCTTTTATGTGGTTGAGCTCCGAAACCAGCAGGAGTTCAATTGAAGTGTTTTCATGTGGAAAGCATCGCACCCATGTGTCTGCAGGACTGCTGTCTTGCATTGAATTGTTAGAGCAATCTTCCACACAGTAAGTCCCTGGTCGCCTCCCCTCTGTTGGGACCCTGCAGCCCAGCTGAACTTAGCAGTATGAGCAGGTTGGAGATAGCTGTGAGCTTTCTACATGGCTGTTTTGCTACCTCTGAGCCAGCTGGTAGCATATGGATGTGATTTATTTAATGAATTGAAGTCTAATTATAAAGTAGAGGAAATCACCAGAGCGTGAATTTATGGGGTCCCTGAGATCACCTCACATTTTGACAGGAATTAGTGGTGGGAGTTAATGTTGCAGCAGCAGCATAGATATAAGGGAGAAGGTGTATATACCTGCAGGCTTTCCGTGACTCCTGGGTGGAGGGAGGACAGGGCTGAGGATGTGCCAGCAACTGGGGAGGCTCAGTTGGCAATAGCTTGCAAGCAAGTATCTCCTTGAATCCAGGATGTTATGACAAGTGAAATATGGAGACTTGGATAAAAAGTCCAGCATGTTCTGACAGCAGCCTTTCCCACTGTTTGGATATAACATGAAAAACTGAGTCATAAAGAACTGCAGCTATACAGTCCAACTCTGTGCCCATTTTTGGCTACGTCTTGAATTACAAAAATTACAATGACTTCTTAGAAAGGAAAGCTTTTCCTTTCTACTAATATGCTGTAATATTCCTGGAAGGGAGCCAATGTGTCAATTTAAGTACCCTCTCAAAGTGCGAGGGACTGTGATATTTCCAAGTCACAATGTCAGCTCGATCCCTTCTGGAATGTATGCCAAAGTCTTTCCACTGAGAAGAATGCCTTGCATTAAGCGTGTCATCCCTGGGCTGGCCCTCAGACCCCCCACCCCCCCACCGGAGTCTCAGTTTTAACCTTCATTCCTGTATCCCATTTCTCAGCCCCATGGAAAAAAAATGCCATGGAAGCAACCCGCATCCTCCTTTTACACATTAATGTGAAATGAAAATTTCTCATGGCTGGCTCTTGGACAAGAACAAGGCATTCCTGCGTGGGGAACTTTACTGCCACATTTTTTTCATAACCTGGATGTTGCTAACTGTATGCAGATTGCACTCATCACTACAGCTAATAATTTGTAGGTGTCTCAGGACCCAGCCCCACAGAGGCATTCACAACTATGCAAAGGTCCAGATATGAGCTGCCCCTATAGAAAGCAGCAGAAGTTTTGTCTGAGAAACAACTTGTTCCAGAAACATTTTCTGAGAGAAGATATCTCCATACACAAGAGCATCCCCAGACTTGTGTTACTTCCACTGATATAGTAGGCATTTAGAAATCCAGCTAACCATTATACATCTGTAGGTTAATGGAAATAAAAGCATAGACCATTTTAAGGTGTGGCTGATTGAAACTCAGGCCCTCAGAAGGATATAATTAGGTATATTTTCAAATGAAACTGAAATTTTATAAAGTCAAACTCCCAACAATTGATGTTCCTGATCTGGACATCATGAAATATAATCTACTTTCTTTGACCTTTTTAAAATAGCAAGATGTCGGTCTGTGTCTTGACTTTTTTGGGTCTCAAATATTCTCTATTTAAAAACAACAAAAAAAAGTTGGAACCAAGGTGTGTGTGTGTCAGAATGAAAGGAAAGAAAGCACAAAAGAAACACCTCCCAGCACAAACACAGCAAGGAGATTTTACTCTTTTTCTGTAAAAAGGGAAATGGCAGGTTGCCCTTCTAGATATCACAGGTGTACATATGGAAAAGCCCAAAGACAGAAGGAAAAGCAACCAAATCAAACCACTGTCACAACTGATTTTTCTACAGCCTCCCAGTTCTTGAGCTGGTCCTTGGCATCTGTCATTACAGACACTGCTAATTTGGTTGATTGCAGTTTCACCGACATTCTGTGTGTCTGTTGTAGCAAGAAGGTGAATCTGAGAACACCATCACTCACAACTAGTTTTAAGGCAATTTCTGTAATACTAGGATGGGGGAGGGAAACCCAAACCAGTCAAAAACTTTAAAAGACAATGTCTAAAACTTACAGGCTTTTAAAACACACACATTTTAACTCAGTTTGTAATTTAGAGAGGAAGATTTTTTAGTATTTTTCTCGGAGAGGACTGCAAGATCAGTAATTACAGAAGAAAACAAAACCTTACTCGTTGTTTTAATCTAGTTACTTCATTTTAGAACAGACTTTGGTAGGGAATTATTTTTCCATCCCTACACATCAGTGTGAAAAAACAATCAAATAAAAAAAATTATCCGAAACCCACTCAGTACAAGAGGAGAAGATGTTCAAGAGTTCTCTTAATTCAGGTGAGCCACATTACTCACTAATGTCAATTTAGGAGGATGGAACAGGAGGCCTTGATCTAAACTCTGTGCATCTCCCACACTCCAGGAGGGTGCCCTAACTAATGGGCTATGGGCGGTATTGCATGGTTTACATTGTTCTGATTGCATACCTTAAAGATAGCCTCTAGTTGTAAAATGGGTTTGGGTTTTTTAACTGTAAAAATTGAAATGTTTCTTGTTTCATGCCATTCTAGGCTTTGGCAATGATAGTGTAAAGAACCCCTTTTTGAAAGTAGGGTATAGAGTTGCGGGACGAAGGCTTTTAGCACACATGGAGAAACAACACCTGTTTTGGTAAGCAGTTTCAGCAGTCTTGCTCCCAGAACATCACAGATCTGAAAAAACAAGGACAGGGCATCACAGCTTAATAGCAGCAGGAAATTCACAGGAACTTCACATTGATGGAAAATTATTAGATAAGTAGAAGTCTTCTAGGAAAACTTGTTTAATAATCCTAATCTTCTGAAAAGCATCACTTGAATGACCTGTTGTGCCTGCTCCCTGCGAAGTCCACATACATAGTGTGACAAAGACTGCTTATTTTCAGCTCAAGAGTACACTTTCTACAGTTTGAAAGATGAGACCCACTGTTGTCAGCATTGTGATATTTCACACCAAACTTGGCCATGATTTTATTCTCTAAGGATATGCCTTGTTCTTTAGAGGTTTGAGGCTTTATAGTTTTGTTAAAAAAACCAAAAAACCAAACCAGGAAGAGAAGGAATTAAATACCCTGGACCTCCAATACCATTATAGATGTATATCATAAAGGCAGAAGTTATTCAGAAAAGGTGAAGAATGACACAAGTCTTATTTAGTTCCCAAGTTCCAAACCTTGAATCCTGGTCAGCTAAGTCTCAACTAGAAATGCTGTGCTGGGGAAAGGGATCTTTGTAGATGGGGACAAAACTTAATTCTCTACTGAATTTTGTACATACAACCTGGAAGAAGTAATTTCAGGTGTTATGTAGGAGATTAAACATCCTAAATCTCATTTAAACACACGCACACCTTATACACACATCCACATATCTCTCATATCCACAAAACTCACAACATTTTTACTATGTTTCTTGAAAGAACTGTGAAATCCAGGCAGTTTGCATTGGATTTTTATGTGCTGTTTTGTTATTCAGTCTGTTACTTTTATTTTGCAATTAACATGGAAATACCTACTTTTCCCCCTAGTTAGATTTTTGGAGGTTTTTATTTTGTTGTTTTTTGGTTGGTTGATTATTTTTTTTTGTAATTAAGAGATACAGCTGAATTAGGTGATCTTCCCCTGCTATAAATCAGGGTAGTGCCAGTGATTCAGTCTTTTGAGATTGACTTAAGATCCAGTGTTTAGGGTACGCGTTCTCTTTTAGCTGAATATGGGATAAATTAACAGCATGAGATTTCCGCAATTGCTTAACCTGTGAGAAAGATAACAGATTAGGCTGAGAAAGAATAGACTCACATATTTATAAATTAATTGTAAGATCATAGAATCATAGAATCATAGAATGGCATTGATTGGAAGGGACCCTAAGGATCATAGAGTTCCAACCCCTCTTCCACAGGCAGGGCTACCAACCTCCAGCCCAGGGCCCCATCCAACCTGGCCTTGAACACCTCCAGGGATGGGGCATCCACCACCTCTCTGGGCAGCCTGTTCCAGCACTTCACCACTCTCTCTGTAAAAAACCTCCCCATAATATCTGATCTAAATCTTCCTTCCTTTAGTTTTAATCCATTCCCCCTTGTCCTGCCAGTGTCTACCCTTTTATTCCCCTCCTGTTTGTATGTTCCCTTCAGGTACTGGAAGGCTACAATGAGGTCCCCCTGCAGCCTTTTCTTCTCCAGGCTGAACAAGCCCAGCTCCCTCAGCATCTCTTTGTAGGGCAGGTGCTCCAGCCCTCTAAACATCTTTGTGGCCCTCCTTTGAACCCTCTCCAACAGTTCCACATCTTTCTTGTATTGGAGCCCCCAGATCTGGACACAGTACTCCAGATGGGGCCTTAGGAAGTCAGAGTAGAGAGGGACAATCACCTCCCTGTCACTGCTGGCCACTCCTCTTCTGATGTATGTACTTATTTTAAATTAATGTAATAAACAATAAACACCAAACACACTATTGATACATTTACATTTCTCAATATTTGAATTAATTTATTAATAATATTTAAGTTTACTAATATTTATATTTAATATAGCTACATCAAGAAACTTACTTATTTGCCTGGCTTTTTAGGACTAAGAAAAGAATATGGAATTTAGGCCAACTTCATAGTCAGGAGAAGCTAACCAGAACAACACAGATCAAAATTTGGAAACCCACATGGGCACAACAGGCTGACTATGAACAACCTCAGAGTGTCTTTTGTCAAACTCTCAGGCATAATTTGGGATCAAGTAATAAAACTGAAAAAAAAGGTGTGTGTTTTCAATAACTGGTCTTTTCTCAGAGAGAAAAAAATCTTCCCTAATGGCTGACTTGGGTTCTCCTTCATCCTAAGGGAGAAATTGGTGGGGACTCACCCCACAACCATAACATAGTCTCAGGGTCAGGGTCCCTACAGATGAAGGGCTGGGACAGTCTTTTCTTTGGAAGTGAGAGGAGCAAGTGCTTACAGCATCCACAGAGAAACTCTCAGTCTATTTCCCACAAATTTTCTTTGTTCCTGCACTGTCTTTAACCTTAGGCAAACACAGACATCTCACAGCCCTTCCAGAGAGGGTCAAGCTCGCTCTCTCTCTCTCTTCTCAATTACACTGGTGAAAATCCAGAGACTGTTTTGGAAGTATGCTGGGGTTTAATCTTTGTTTCTCTTTGGCTACCATACTTTTTCACTACTGCAAACCCGACAGTTTAATTTGGCTCGTTACTGATTTACAGCTGTGCGGGCCCTGTCCATGTCCAGTGTGGCAGCTCAGTGAAGTGACCTCCTTGGAGGACATGGCCCGCAGTTTGTTTGTGAGAAACCGATACGGGGCTGAGAAGCTGGAGTGATGATTACACAAACTGCTCGCCTGCTTCAGCTCGGCCCTGTGTGCCAACAACAACAGAGTAACACGCTTTCGGAATCAAACCTGCACGTGAAAGCTGGGGACACACTGAGGCAAGCAGTCAATGAGCAGGACTCCTGCCAGCTTCCAGCCAGCGCTGGTGTTTTGTTCCTTTTTCATTCACTCACTAGCCAGATTATGCTTGTCTCTGGTAGTGGGTGCAATTCAGAGTTGCCTCAGGAAACAAAAAAGAACACTTTCAGAGCTTTGGCACCATCCCCACTGGCAGCAGAAACCGTCCCCTCCGTGCTACCTCCTTCCTTTGTTCGTCTCCCAGCTTCTAGCTTCATTTTAGCACTGAATAATGTGCTGCAGCTTATTCAACTCACTTCCTCACTTTTAAAATTGGAATCCTTGCATTTCCTTACCTGTATTGATTAATGAACTTGAGACGCAGTGGAGTACTGTTATTCTGGGGGGGGGTGTGAGGAGAGAGTCAGGGATACAACTAGTACAGATTGTATAGATAGAATCAAGCACAGCTACCTTTCATGACTGCATGTAAATAAATGTATTTGCTCTAATAATACAAGAGAGAGAGAGAGAGATGTGTATGTGTATATAAACTGCCTGTAAGTACTGTCTAGAGAGATGAATGGTTTAAAATCGGTAAATGCTTGTCAAGGACCATAACAATGCTTAGTTCCTCATCCCTGAAAGATGTGATAGAAATGGAAATGAACCTCTGAAAATCACAGGGTAATTTATACTCTACACAACTCACCACTAAGACAGGAGAGAAGTCATTACAGTAACAGTGAAAAGGAGTTCAGAGGCCAGCATGTTGGAAAAGCAAAGATGATAAAGGCTGGATCCTCACCTGCAGTAAATCAATACTCCTTTGGTTGAATCAACAGACCTTATTTAAATCCATGCTCTTCCCATGAAGTAATTGTTTCACTGTAAAAATGTCACAAAGCATTTAGGGAAGGAAAAAAGAGGCTTTTATTTAGATAACACAAACAAAAAGGTGTAAATTTTAGTGTTATAAATTCTTGTAGTTCCACTGAAGCAAAAAAGAAACTGCTGCTTACACCTGCTGTTGATCTGACACAGATTAGCACCTTCTTAAAACATCTCCTAATGTCTCCAAGCACTCCCTTGAGGTTTTGTCCTTTAGTATTAATTAACTATTCGCCATCTCTCATACACATAACTAGAAATTAGAGGCAAAAAAACAGCGTTTGAAGACTGTTCAGAACTGAAATTCATGTGCTAATATTGTGAAAAATGTTTGGCCTATATTGACATAAAAAGCCAAAATACTGTGTTTTCATATATATTTGTCAATTAATTTTCTGACCAAATAGAAAGTATTCCTGACACCATTCTTTTGCAGGCTTAGGTTGAACACTGTTTCCTGACATACTGTTTGTTCATCTGATGTATTTGACCAACACTGTTTAGACCTTGGGATAGAATGCTATCCCTCATGCGATGAGTGTGGCCTGCAGATGAAACTACTGTTAGGAGATAACCCGAATTTTGCAGAAGAAAGGGAGGGTTCGATTAGTGTGAAACTACCCAAAAAAGAAACAATTGTCCTTGAAAACGATTTTAGTGTAATTAGGATCAACCCAAACAGAGTTTCTTGCTTTTACTTTCCCCTCTTCCAATAAGCAGTCAAAAAGTTCAGGGAAAACTAGTAACTTCCTTTCTGAAAAGAAATACAGTGGTTTTCATAGAAACTCAGTCAAGCAGTCCAATGCAAGAGTACTATATCATTCTTCTAACGAAGGGGGTTATTCTCAGTGGGTTTTACACACTTTGAACACTAACTTTGGAGAATAAAGATAGTTTTTGAACTGCCTAGAAACTGCTCAAGGGACTGTTTTACCTCTCTGCTGGTCACAAAGCAGTCCAAGGATCAGTCGGTCTACATACTCAAAGCTCACAAAGCTGGAAGACTTTCATAATCATATCTAGTGGAAGAAAAAAGGCCTTTTATCTTCATGTTTTTTCCTCCAATAGCCCAGACCAAAAGCAAGGACATTTCTCAGCAGAACAGCAGACCAGCAAGGGAGCAATGTTTATCCACCTCCCTGGGGGCTGAAGTGTGCTTTTCCGCTCTTGTTATGTTAACCCCTAATACCAAATGTTAGTTTTGCCTGCCTTGTGCATGACATTAGCGGGCTCAGGGGAGTCACAGAAAAAATAAAAACATTTTGGTTCTTCACAGCAAAACAACAAAGTCAGTCCATTTGTGCATATTTACAGATGCTGTCCTATGATCATTAAATATTTTCTGGCTGTGTGGCCTCATCTATATCTATCCATAATACAAGAGGAGCGGTATTTAATCTGTGTTTGCAAAGTTGTGGGTATTTTGTTTGAATCTAAGCTACGGAGTGCCCACTAGGAGACTTCCCATCACAATTCTTTTTGCTTATAAGGAGATGAGCAACAATCATTGTATAAGCCAGCAAACCCCAAATTCGCTTCAGTAGAAGTTATTATATTCAGGATCAAATTTCCTGCATCATTTGTATTGCACTATGCCAGAACAAAGCCAGCAAAGGGTGTTAACGTTTTACTGCAAGCTGGGTGGAAATCTGTTAATCAAAATACATTTTTTCAATAAATACATAAATATAAACTAAGTGTTGCAGTGACATGTCACTCTTATTTAAGTTTTCCGATTCTTCAGCTTAAAATACTCTCTGAACATTATTTGAATATCTGAACCAGATTGATCTCACTGATAACTTGTGTTTTAAGTGGACTTGGAGAACTAAAACCCTTCAAGTACAAAAGTTTCAAAACCAAAATAATCTTTAAAGTAGAGATTTCAGTGTTGGTTGCTTTTTTTTTTTTAAAGAAACCCAGACCCACTTTTTTTTTTTCTCAGATAAAATGTTAATAAAATGGATGGGGTTTTTGCACAGAAAAAAACTTTTATGTTTTTATTAAAATACAGTGACAAAGTAAACATCTCATTTGAGATCTTGGAGACATTTAGTACCAGCACCAATTGTTCACAATAATCTGGGACTAGTGGAAAAGCACTATTTTTTCTTGTCAGAGCTGGACTTGGGGCACATTTTTGAGTGTAGAGGAGGCCTATTTCATTGTAGCTTTTAACAACTGGCCTGAGTAGGCAGTAGTGTGAAATAATTGTAAAAGCAATTGTGCCTCAGGCCATTTACGAAGGAGCAAAGTCATGTCTTATCGCCTTCCTCTGCCTGTTGAAATGATTTTGCAGCCTCAGTGTGCACAGTTTATCTTTGTTTCACTACATTCCACTAAATGTATTTATTCTAGTGCTTTTCAGAATTATCTGCTTCTCCAACTAGCTATTCCATTCACTTGTCTACTTGTTTGCCTCCCACCTTCCTACACCCTATCACTGTACTTCAGTTTTTTTCACACAAAAGCCAGAATCAGTCTTATGAAAGGGTAGGTGATGTGTTAAGCACTGGGTTGGATCCACAGAACGTGTGTTATACACACAGTCCCACGCGCGCAGAGCACGGGGAGGTGAAACTGTCTATAAATAGGGGTCAGTGATAGCAGCCTGCACGCTGAAACAGCAGTTGCAGTGATAGACCAGCACTTTAGAAAGAAGTCACTGTAGGTCACACAGCACTGGCACATCTCTGTTGGAAGATGAAAAAGAGCCATGAACTGAAAAACAACTGGGACATTTTAGCCCAAAGCACCAATTATGTGCAAGCTGAAATTCATAAGCATGGAGTGCACCATACTGATACCTTAAAAACACAGACTGTACAACCCCACCAGCTGCCTGGACAGTGAGGACCTCTCTGTTGGCATGCAATCATGCAATAGTACATCTTCTTAATAAATTCACACTTAAATGCAAACTGAAATCTCTGAATGTTCTGGGGTTTTTAAAATATCTTTCTTTCACAGGGAGAGGAGCATGATTATCCCCTCTTTTCCTACCCCATTGTGTGTCACACCGCCTCCTCCTCCCCCACCCCCAATCAATCTGTACATCCCACACAGACATACACGAGACTGTGACACAAGCATTAATTGCTAACCAAGCTCCACAACAGTAAGGGGTATTTTAACAGCTCAAGCCATTTATGTGTGAGCGGGGACATGTCTACTCCCTTTTAACAAGTAACCCAAGGATAATTCCATAGAAGTTTTGAATGGTCTTCATTTTATTAAGCTGATTCAGAATACCATTCCCTGGGAAAAACACAGCGAAGCATGGAAATTGCCTTTAAAGAACTTGAGACGGGACTGCAACAGAAATGACATGTGGCATTTCTCTAAGAGCGGAGTAAGGCATGTTGCATGGTTATTTTTTTCCAAGTGAAACAATTACAACTTGCTGTAGGTATCACATCACAAGACAAAAGCCTGTGGGTGGGGGTAGGACTTAGAAGTGCATTGTATGCTAGGAAATGTGTTGGTTCTAGCTGGACATTTTTAAGAGGATTTTCTGAAATTTACTCATTTGCTCAGTCAGAACCCAGATCTGTTACCTTTTTAGGTATAGTTTAACAGCCATTCCTTTCCTGAGATATTTAAAAAAAACCCCAAAAAACCCAAACCCACAAAAAAGTAGTCTTGCAGGGAAGAAGGGAGAAGGTTGAAAATAATTAAGGGAAGATACAGGGAAGGTATCAGGATGCGATGTAGGAAGTGAGCTAATAACTGAAGGTGTGGAGTTTGGTATGGGTAAATTTAAATTTGTCACTATTTGCTTAACATTCTGGACCTAGCCCAGTATAATCCTGTCTCCACAAAGAATTATGTGATTCCTGGAGTTTTGCTTTATTTGGGATTAATGGGAGCCAAAATATTTGCCTTTATCAGCTGCATTCTGACTGCAACACTGACTAGTGCCTTGTTGCAGGAATAATCTCTAAACTCAGAGGAACTAGCCATGCAAAAAAGTTTCACTCATTCTCAGGATAAAAATTCCATCTTATTCGCTTCATACTGTTTAGGCAGAGACCATGATAATTAAGAGAAAGCCAAGATGCATACTTAGACTGTAAATAGTGTCATGAAAAATGTCCTTAATACCTTTAGATTGCAACCACTTACACACATTTCAAGCCATTATACAACATAATGATGTCTTGCTTTATGTTAAAAGCAAAGCCTGCAGGCATAGAGCCTATCTTTAACAAACACTGTTGGCTACTGAGAGACGCCATCCACACTGGGGAATTACCTTCAGAAGGAACTTCTCAAGAAGGAGAAAAAGCATTGTATTAAACACTAATGCAAAGACTGAAGTCACACACAGCACGTTCATTGCAGAGACCATACATGGAATAGCCTTGTAGCAATTGTAGAGCCCCATGAAGTTTCCTATTGTTGCTTGTGTGACCATGCTTGCATGACTCATGCATTAGGCTTTGCCAGTCATGGACAATTGTGTGACCATGCCCATCTTGCTGTAATAAACACTCTCTGTTGTTCCCTGCTCAACACGTGGTGTCTTCATTTTCCTTCCTTGCAGGGCATTAACCTCAGCTGCTATTCTGGTCCTCGTGGTGCTTGATAAAGAAATGGCTCAACTACAGAACTGGAATGAGACACATGACAGACAACAAAAGATGTGAGTAGGAACCTTTTATACAATCACAGGCGTGGGTCAAACACTGATGATATTTGGGGAAAGATTTGCCATGACCATGTAGTAGAACAGTATTTGGTGTGAGCTGCCTTAGAGGGCAGAGAGAAGTACTGTTTGGAGTCAGTCAGTTACTTAACTTTAGGCATGGGCAGGCTGAAGCACAGTCAGCCTCAACTGTCAGTAGTTCAGTCAAAAGAACATGCTAACAATGCCATCCCATAAATTTTTGAGAATGAGAAGAAATTATAATCTTAAAATCCTGTATTTCCTTCTTTCCTTCCTCACCCTGATTACTTACAGCCTGAAAATTTCTTCCTGTCCTTCCAATTAAAAACAGAGAAGAATGTATGTATTCTGGGAAGAAAAATCTTTATCCATTTACTTGATTAAAAGAGACATATTGCAATGGAAAAAAAGGATTATCTACCTTTGAATAGATATAAAGTAGACTCTGAACATGAAAAAAACCTCTACTGCCTGTTCACACAGCTTCTAAGGAATGGTCTTGACTGTAAACATAGTGCACCCTTGATCAGCCCTCCTCATAGAGGTCCCTTACACTGCAAGGAGGCCACTAGCAGATAGATTGCCTGAGATCAGCACTGCACGAGGCCTCCCTGCTCTGGTGCTTGAAGCCCCACCTTTTCCAGGAAGCAATCTGTGGCTATGCTAGAAGCTGCCTTTGGAAGCTTGCTATCCACATAGAGAGCAATTCCGGCCTTAAGAGCAGGCTGTGGAGCTGCTTGGTTCTACTTAAGCCCATTCTTCTTGCTCAATCAGGACTCTTTTGTTAGTGCATTTGGAAGAAATCACTTTGGGATTTTGTTCCTACAGTGCAGGGAAGACCCTGTTGAAATCACTGCTTATATTTAACACTATCAAACTACATATTCCTTGGCACTGAGGCCAATGGGTGAGGAGCAGCCCAGTCCGTGCTAACAACCTGCCTACAAGAGTGTAGGGGTACATGGACTGTCTGCTGGCGATGGGCCTAGGATGGTCCAGCTGCCAGACCTGTGTGGAAGGAGCTGGAGAGATCATCACCTGAAACAGTCTCAGTTCAAGCTGGGGAGTCCCTAACAGTTCACTAGTGCAGACAATTACAGCGAGCTTAAACTGAATACTATAGACAGATGCATTAAATGTTTTGTCTATAGACACTAAAGGAGTATTAAGGCAGATAGATGAGCATACTGCCTTAGTTTGGAAAATATACTATTTATTTAATTTTTAAAAGATAGGCCAGGAATGACAGAGAGCATAGTTTGGTCCAGAATTGTTTAAACCCCCCTGCCTGTACATCTGCATTAGCTCAAATTGGACTTTCAGTTTTAGGATGCCTGAAAGTCGATCCATGCCACGTTTGCTGCCCTGCCCCTCCTCCAGCAGATGTGATTTCACACTAAGCTTTTAGAGAATTAACATGTAGAAGCTCAGCCAAATGGGAATCAGCATCCATCAGATAAAAAGTTTGAATAAAAATTGCTTTAATTCAAATAAAAGTGCCTTGTAAGGTCAGAATACACAAATATTAACTACAAGGTATACAAGCTAGTACTGAGAAATGTCCCACTGACTTCAAAAGCTGACTTCTGTTATTAAACACACCTCATCAGCTGTACTTTGAATCAAGTTCTAGCAAACTAAGATTAGGAATGTAAACAGAAAAGTCAGAACACATTTCCCCATGGCTGGACTATTATCAGATGTATTACGTGGAACTGTACCTTTCATCTTAGTGATGGGCTGCTTGCTCGAATGTAACAGACACAGCTTATGCCATGTTGGCAAGACAGCAATGCTCTGAGGAGCTACTTGATTTAGTGATAGAGGATATTATTATTCTTATCATCACCATCATCATTATTATTGTTGTTGTTACTATGATTTTGGAAAAAATATATGTCTTCTATTCCTTCCTTCAACTTGCTTCATATATCATAGTTCCACTGGATCTCACAGACACAGAGGGATCAGTTGAGGGGATAAAAACAATACTGAGATTTACCTCACTGCTGGGGAAAATTAACTGTGTACTAGTGTTAAAAAGCAGCTCTTTTCTATCCCTCAGTGTCCCAAATCCAAAGGCATATGGATATCTCAAAGGAACTTCCTGAAGGATTCCACTGGGAAGTTTTCTTCAAAACTAGGTCAGAGCACTAAGTACATGATGTTCCAGAAAACATTTGTTTTCAAAGATGTAGTCATACAGTCATGGGAAAGATGGACTACCTAGACCTTCCCTTGCCCCAGTGCAGGATCAATTACAGCCTTGTGGATTCTCAAAGATTTCTTTACCCTGCTTCTGTGGACCTTCAATGTTATATATATGTATATATGTTAAATGATACTACACATTAGGTCATTGCTTCTGCCGTTTTCCAGGTCTTCTCTGACTTGTTGATCAGAACTGGATCCTACTTCCCAGCTGATGTCTTATAAGAGTATTTTATGTACCTTGCAGACTAGGTACCTCCTCATGTTTTCCCTCATTAAATTTATCTTCCTTGTCAAAGAACATTATTGTGATTCAAAATATCTCCTTCCTCACCTAGGAGCATTAAAAACTGAAAGTACCTCTACCCAGTTCTAGCATAAGTACTGGAACCTAATTTATTCAGGTAGCTTTAATTTGACTTTTTTTCCTTAGCATTTATGTAAGAAAGAAACGGCTTTTGTATGAATAGTCATGCAAGTTCCCTTCAACTAATTTGGTAATCAGAACAAATGATTAGGTGCTAAAAGTATACCTGTTGTTACAGGAAAGATTTTTCTTTTAATTTCCCAAAACAGTGCCTATCATCAACCAACCTTGTTCTGCTTAATTATTCCTGCAATAAAGATTGTCTCTGGAAAAATTAGATATCATCAGAAAAAGACAAATATTACACAAGTTCTATATATGTGATGTAACACATTGGTATAGTAGAGAGATTTGTAATGGTCCATAACTGTTACCAAAATATAGCTATATATTGGCAAGTAGAAGTCCCCTCTTGTACATTACTTAATATGTAGCTTTATTTTGATATAGCACAGATCTCTACATTTCATTAAACAGGGAAGCTTTGAAATGAAAAGTATTTGTAAAACACATAAAATACTTGACTGAATACTGCTGTGTTGCATGTGTCTAAAATATTTCACATGAAGTGCTAGTAGTTGTACTTGTTAGGTACAAAATAGTCTCTTACTTATTATTTTAATTAATAATATATTTAGAAACTCAGTGAATCTCACTTTTCTATTTCCCACTCAAGAAAATAAGCTTGCAGGTGAAAAACAGAAAATAAGCTTGCAGGTAACTCTTCAAAGTTTATTGCTTTTAGGAATAGACCTGAGGAACAATGGGTTTCAGGGTGTGATTCTAATTGATGGTACTTGCCCTGCATTTTTTTTTCATCTTACTTCTTGGCACATCTACAGCTCAAGGTACATGTTTTTCACTGTGTCACCTTTGATCTGCCATGATAATAGTTAAGAGGTAATCTAAATATTTTAAGAATTTGTCTTTTTTTCTTTTTAATGAAAGAAGAAAAATCTCAGAAGGAACCTTTCCAAGAAATTTGTATCAGAACCAAATTTGAGGTAATTCGTGAATCGTGCTTGGAATTTCTCTTTAATACTTCTCATTTCTCTACCCTGGGTGCAAGAGTGTAAGGAAAACTCAGATGTGAACTTACATGATGGCTGAAGTTCAGCACTAACGCAAGTGTGTGGAAAGCCAATGTCAGCGAGGTTCCAGCAACTCTTTCAGCTCTGAATTGGTACCTCTAATACTCTTAAATTAATATCTAAATAAAGCTAAAATAAATAATTGGTACCTCTAATACTCTTAAATTAATATCTAAATAAAGCTAAAATAAATAATTTCTAAAATAACCTAATGCTTACCACTGCTGTTTCCACCACTTAAAGAAAACAATGCTTGTTTTCCTTTCATCTAGAAAAGACGCCAAGGAAAAATCTTTTCTTGAGGTGTTGTCAGACCCTTTATTAATTCTGGAAACTTGGAGAAAAGTGATTTTTGACATGTGAAAGCTGAACAGCCTCCTGAATTGAGGTTCTTATTTAGACATAACGTCAGGAGCTAATCTTCTGTTTCCACCTTTTCTCCTTTACTTCGAACTTGCCATCGCACAAATGGAGGATCACATGGCTGCAACATATTTCCATTGCACCTAAGTGTGTTTGCCGATGAGTATCAGAACCGCCATGGGAACAGCGTAAACTGGCTGAAGCCCATGTGGTGTCCCTACAAGACGTTGACCCTTTCAGTACCTATTCGGGACTTCCACCACAAAGTGGTGCTGTTGCAAAAGCTAACGGTTGGTGGGGAACCCCAACTCCCGGCTTTGGTAATCACCCAAGGCATGCATTAAGCCCAATAAAATTTTCATCCATTTACATACTCATATGTATATTTTCCCTATAAATATTCATATTTTTAAACATCAAACGCAATTGCAGTGGTATCTATTAATATGTAGAGAAAAATACATGTCTTCAAAGTATATAAAATGTTACATATTTTGAAGTCTGATCAAGGGCCTAATTAGTCAGATCAATGTCTACTAATTATTCCAATTAAAATCCACAGAATTTAAGGATTACATTCGACACCATGCTTTGACCAATTTATCAAGTTCTTCAAGGCAGAACAGAGTTTTTTTCAAAGTAAGAAATTATTTTTTGCCATGTCAGAACCTCAGATCCAAGGGCTACACATAAAATAAGGTGACCATTCGGGGAGCCTTACTGTTGCTCTTCAAAAATTCAGAAACATAATTAAAGTGAAAAAAAAAATAATAAATAAAAAATCCACTTGTGCTAAGTGTTAGCATTAAGAAACCCCAGATGCCCAGAATAACTGATGAAGTTGTAAAAATAATTAGTAAAAAAGACCCAAAACATCTTCAGAACAACAGAAACACCTTTAGCAGGGAGGTTGGAAAGCTGCAAAGATCAAATATGTCTCCGTTTTCTATAGCTGTGAAAACACCCAGTCCACAATGCTTTTTACAGTGCACACATATTTGGCAAGATTAAGGTGTCACATCTCAAATTACAATGCCTCTGATTGCCCACAGACCCAGACACAAGTAGAGGGCAAAACCCCTCAACTTGAGGAAAAGGCAAGGCTCCAATGGGTTTGCCTCCTGTCAGAGGTGGGTAGCCTCTCTGCCCGGGACATTTACTTGTAGCCTACTTATTTTCATTCTTCTATTTTTTTTTTTTTTGCAGGGATAGTTGCAAATGGGAAGTTCCTGGGTTAGGGCTGCCTTCAGATCCTTAACCCTTTGCCTGCCTTTCAGGAAGCCTTCACTAGCCACAGGAAAATTTTCTATTCCTAGCACTGTTTGTCTGCTTTAGGAGATTAAAAGCTGAGTCATATTTTAGGTATTTCTCAGATCTGACTACAGTGGTGGGGCTGGAGGGGACAGGATTTTAATTCCAATTCCCTCCTCTTAGCTGAAACAGTTCTGAAAAGGATGGAAACTGCATTTGGCCAAATGGGGAAGACAAAAAGGCTCTAAAGTTTTTTAAGGTTTGAGTGGTTTTTTGATTGGCAAAGCAGCAGGTTTTAGTAGAAAATTCTTAGGAGGAAACAGTGGAAGATGACTCCTTCTGCATCTGAGCAGTTAGAGAGAATAAGAGACTCAGGCAAGAATTTATGAGACAGATACAATTTGTAGAGTTCAGAGTTCCCTAAACAGTATCACTTTATGGTTGAAAAAAGGCAGATAAAGGACAACCATGGCACTGACTGTGTTTTGATCCACAGCAGAAAAATGTTTCAATAAAACCGTGACAACTATCTAGGTAGATTAAAATGTCTCAAAGAAAATGGTACAATGCTTTGACAGCATGAGACGTCTAATCATCCTGACACAGGGAGGGGAAAGAGGAAAAATTCCTTGATTAAATAACAAAAGGCGAAACTTCATGAGCTAGTAAAGGAAGTATTCTTGAAGGAAACAATCTGGTGACTCTTTAAGATTCAAAGTGTTGTATCTTTACACGGTCACTTTCTTATGGTTATGACTTGCTCAATTATGCTTGAATCAAATAGAAAAGAAAGATGACTTAAGCATGTAAATTTAGAGGGAGACTTAAAGGCATGCAGCTAAATTTATCAGCCATCTCTGTGAGCAATCACTCTAAAAAAAAAGTTTGGAAACCAGTCGCTGCTGGTTGCTGATGAACTTTCCATGTTTTTGGCACTCACCATCCTTTACTTAATGGACTAATCTGCAAATCAAAACAGGGGAAATATCTGGACACAAATCCATCCCAAGTTCTGTTTGTGACAATGGATATTTCTCCCAACACTTATTTTTGTGTCAGGGGTGGGGGTGTGACTTGGTTGACAGAAATGCTGACTGAACAAGTTAATTTGTCTAGGATTTGGTAGCAATAAAAAAAATATAGAATACAAAAGGGGAGACAGAGGGAGAGTACAGAGGCTTTATGGCATTCTGGTTCTGTGTCTCTATTTCACCTGTTTTCATGTCCTATAATGACTTCTGAATACGGGTAAGAATAGCAACACATGCTGGCAGTTTGACCAAAGGCTGTGCGTGTGCATGGTGTATGAGTGTGCATGTGGGAGACAGAGAGTATGGGGGAAAGCGGGGTAGGGAGGGGGGGGGAAGAGGGGGGGAGGGTGGATGGACCATTAGAGTGCAAACACAGAGACATTCCTGCAATAAAATACTTGTCTTCTGAGAATTGCAGTCCGGAAGAGATGGTTATGATTTAACAAAAGAATTCTCTAAAATGTTCCCTGGTGCTAATACTGTTCTTAATAATATGAAAAGATTTTGCCAGGAAGAGGAATAAAACCGTCAATTGGATAAAAAAAAGAAAAAAAAAAAGAAAGAAAATAGGCACGTGATAGCTTTTTTAGAGCACAGAAGGGAGAAAATGACCTTTACAACAGTTTTGTCATTTTCAAAAAAGTCCCTCATTCTCTGAAATTCCCCAACCAGGCAAGATTATTATAAATGGTAGGTAGGGAAAGCAGAGTGTGGCAATAAAAGGGTTAATCTGCAGAGCACAGAGCCATCTGGCTGAGCTGGTTTGTTATAATCGAGCAGATTATGTTCACGGGACTCAGAGTTTAAGGCTCCTCTCCCATAGAGCAACTCTGCACAACCCAAGCAGACCAACTTTGGGACTTTGAATGAACATATTTACATCCACCTTTCTCTTCATGTCGACTTTTCTGGAAACATTCACACGGATGCCATGGTTACTCCTACCACGGTAAGGGAAATTTGACGTTTTCTAATAGGGTCCTAAGAGGGCGGGGAGGGGAGGGGGGGGGAGAGGGGTCCTTTAAAGAAGTATAATGGGGAGGGGGTGGGGGGTGTCTTGTAAGCAGTAGATCTGTCCCAAATGTTGTTGCCTTTCCCATTGTGCCTCCTCCTTCCCGCACCCCTACTTGTCCTACAGCTTGCTTTAGTCCTGAGGTTCCTCTCTCCTCCTGCTTTGCACGCTGTTGTTCAGGTCCCTGGCAAGAAAACAGCAGAGGAGAAATATGAGGTGCTAAAGGAATCTGATTTAAGAGGCAAAAGTAAAAGAGAGCCTTGGTTTTATTTTAAGAGGGAAACCAGCAACTTCAGATATAACAAAAGGAGCTGCAAATCTTGAGCGTGGATTGCAAGAAACAGCCCCAGCATACATAGCATGCTTGCCCTCAGGGAAAGTTAGAGCCCATGACAAGCAAAGTCAAAATTCCCAATTTCTAGACCTCGCCTGTCTCAGGTAACTAACTTCACTGGAGCTTTCTTTTTTGTGTGTGTGTGTGTGTGTGTCAGACACTGGAAACCGACCCCGTTCTCCTCAAACCCAAACTCACTTAAATTCTCTGGGAGGAACCGTAGATCAAAGGACTCCCTGCACATCTGTGTCTAGGTGAAAAAGCTGCGCTCACTTTTTGCTAGGATGGCAGGAAAACTATTCTTACGCTGCAGTTTCCAGTGTTTGGTAAGTGCCTTCTAGGAACGCAGCACGCAACTAATCAACACAGACGCACATATAGGGAGCAAAATAGAAAGCTGTTTCTCATCTAAACAGCTGAAATGCAGCTTAAAGCGTCAGTTACTGGCGAGTCCTTATGGAGACACCAAACTGCTATTAGCCAAGAGGGGAAAAAGTCCTTGAATGGTTTAGATAGTTTTCTGATCAGTTCTTAATCCTTCATTAAAATAAACAGGAAAGCTCTGTGTTGGTCCTATCTCTTGAACTATAAATACGCAGTATCCGGAGAGATGGGTATTTTGGATTGAATAGGGCTGCTATGCGCACATTCTCTGGTTTCTATATTGCAAAACCAGTTATTTAGAGATGAGTGTGTGTGTGTATGTGTGGAGGGGGGAGGAGAAGAGGTTTCTTCCCCCCCACTCCCCTTTTTAAATAGACAGGGATGTGTGTTATATGGTCCAGTCAATTGTTATGAGCTACAACCTTTCAGAAAGCACTCTTTGCTCTTAGTCTCATGTGATTTGTTACATGAGGAGTGCAAATGGTATGTAAAGTTTGCCTTTCCATTGTGCCTTCAGAAAAATACCCAGACAATTAGAAGAGACGTACTCAGGCACAGAAATACCTGGTCTGTATGACTGAAAGAGTAGTGCAAGAAATACCTATAAATGAGATGTGAGAAAAAGGAAAACCAAAGAATATAAAAAAGAAAAACTCGCTTTGTGGCCAGGCAGGCGATAGCATTAGAGAATGGAAGGGAGTTCGGCGTGGTTCCAGCTGCTTGTAGTAAAAAGACTGGTCTTACATACACGTGTCAGTACCAAGAGCTCTGTGTGTAAGCATGGTGGGGGGAGGAAAACTAGGCATGATTGCAGGTGGTGAACCCAGAATATGGGGAGAAGAGGATGTACCAACAGAGCTAGGAGGGGAGTGCTTTGTGTAGAAGAGTGCTATGTGTTGAGGTATGAAATACACGTAGGTTTAGGATATTATATTTTTTTTTTCCCAGGCAAAGAGGACCTAAACGATACAGGGATAGATACAAGGAGTTTAGAGGGAAAGAGCTGTATATGAAAAATAAACTGCTATGTTATCAAGTGTTGTGCTTTG
This sequence comes from Gallinula chloropus, assembly GCF_964237585.1. Lineage (NCBI taxonomy): Eukaryota > Metazoa > Chordata > Aves > Gruiformes > Rallidae > Gallinula > Gallinula chloropus. The sequence goes on from NC_140085.1 coordinate 68,054,101, forward strand.
GGGTTATAAGGGCAGGTGAGCCATGCAAAGGTGGTCAGCATAAAAGAGGAACTGCTGCAGGTCAGCTGGAAGAAGAGGATCTTTTTGGGTGGGAAAAACTGTAGGAGCTGAGAAGGGGAAGTAACACTTGAGAGGGGTGGGAAAAGGTGCAGACTGGAGGCTGGGTGATGATATGAGAGGGACATAGAAGGATGCTAGGATCTGCAAGGGGAAGGTAGGGTATAGAGTGGGAGTGCAGGGAGAAAGGTGAAAGCATAGGGCACAAAGGATGTTTGGAGGAGTAAGAAAAATGTGACCTATTGTCTATTAAGAGAAAGGTATGGAAAATAATCAGCTACATCATGCTCGCGGGTGGCATCTGAAAGAGACACCTTTGATTCTGTCAAGAAATAGATACGAGGATGTGTTTGTGAGGAAGATATAAAGAGTTTGAGAGGGAAGGCTTGCATGGTGATGGAAACACATGCTGAGGAGAGGAATGCAGAAGAAAAAATATGCTGGATGGAGACAGGGTGTGGTGATTGGAAAAGGGCATAAGGACCCATAAAGGTATGAGAGGAGATAGTTGCTTAGAGAAATTTTAGAGGAGGTTGAAAACCTGCTGGAGTAGTGCTACAGACATGTGCTGCCTGGTTGCAAGGGAAAGACAAGAGCTGGGGATAAAGCTATGTGAAGGTGTTGTGAGGAAATGCAGGATAATGAACATCATGGGGGCAGAGTGAACTGTGACAGGAATATAAAGATGTGGCAGGTCTTGAGGAGTGGAGAACAGGGAAAAATGAGGAATGTAGGAGGCATGAGGATGAAATGAAGAGCTGGGTTTTCTGTAAAGATGTCTGGGCAAAAAGGTGGTTCAGAGGAGGCATAGGGCAAAGAGAGCACAGGGTGGAATAAAATTGTATTACTTTGTAGGCAAACAGAGAAAGTAGTGCAAAGGTGCAGAAGTGGTTTGGCCAGCAGAAGCAGGGGATGCCTCCTTACTGGGCAGTTGGGATAACAGAGGGGAAGAGCAGGCAATACATTACAGGGGAAGCAGTTGAAGAAAATAATAGAAAGGAAGGAATAATGGGGGGGTGTGGAGGGGGGGGTGGTGTGTAGGGGAGAAGGAGAACTTATACTCAAATAAAAAGTGATTTTCTGTTAAGAGAGATGTAACAAATGTGCTTATATCTCTGTGGTAGGTACTGGCTAAGTGAAGCAGCAGAAGGGAATGGAACGTATGTGCTAACAGAGAAAAGACTAAAGATAAAAAGGGGTGGGAGGAGATGGAATGGGATGTATAACTACCTGGAGGGCTGTATAAGCCACATGGCTGCACTAAGGTCAAAAGTAAAGTGTGAAGTGTGTGGGAAGGTGAGTGGAGTTTGGAGCTGTAGGGCACGAAGTGGAAGTGAATGGGAATGACAGTTCATGTTACGAGGGGTGAGAGGCTTAGTGTAGGCTGACATCTGATGGTATCTAAGAGAGGAAAGTACCTGCCAGTTTGTGCCTGCTTGTAAGGGATGTGGAAGGGAAGGTGAAAGGAGTGAAAAGTTGTGTCTGATAAGAGAGATTTCTGCACACAGCATGTTCAAATTAAATGAGGGAAGCACAGGTAAGGCTTACAGACCTGGGTATGGGACCTGGGAGAAAGAAAAGAGTTTATGGAGGAGGGAAGATTGATGAGGAGTGGTAAAAAGTTTATGATGTCTTAAGCCATCTGTAGTCATCTGACTTTTGGTTTAAGAGAGGCTGTCTAAGTGTGCAAGGGACAGTACATAGCTGCACAGCAACATGAGGGTAGGTTGAGAGTTAAATGCTAAGGAAGAGCAAGTAGGAAGCAGAAATAAATGCATATAGTCAGTGATGATAGGTGTGTGGATATGTGAGATGCTGGTTTTCTGTGTGGGTTAGGGACAGATGTGTCCAGTGCGTGTTGTGTTTATGTGACTGGCAGATGGAGGAGTGCGATGAGGACGGCCCAGCCACTCTGCTGGGAGAAGCCGAGATCAGTGAGAGTCATGCAAGAGTCCTGGGCTGCTGTAAGGGATGTATGCCTGTGGGGACATTACACACAGGCACTCAAGAAGCCACGCTGATGTGTAAGATGATGATCGGAGGCTGACTGGAGAATCACGTGCCCACTGCATCTGTGGCACAACTCTCTGTGTCGAAATAAGTTATGTAAGGCACACACAGAAGTGAGTTTCGCGAGTGCTAAGCAGCAATGTTTGCATTGAGAAGGAGGGTAGGGAAAGATGACTAACTGAGAAAATGGTTTGGTGCGTGGGCAGCAATAGGGCCGAACGTGTGCTAGATGTGCTTGCCTTCTGCGTGACATGCACAGCACAGACTCCTTTAGAGATTTTGCAGGCTTTTTCTAAAGAACTAGTGAATAATCCTGAGAAAATCCCAGGATGTCTAACTAAAATATTTACACCAGATTAATTGGAGGCACCTTATTTTTGTGCCTTAAAATCTTCAGTATACTACTGCTGGCACAAAATGTCAGAGAGATTTCTCTAGGAGCAGTTAATAGAGCTATTAGGTAGTTAACAGGGCTGTTGGATGAACAACAATTGGGTTGAAGTACACATAGGGAGTACAGATGTCAGTCAAAGACAACAAGAAAGTACTAGCTTTCTCCATGGCTTGAAGCAGTACTGGAATAATGTGCAGTTGATTGAAGGTTGAAAACATAGGATGCATGTTAGGTGTGAGAGAGGAACACTAAGAACGTCTTTCCCTTCAAAACAATCCCATGTATTGACAACATCTGTTCTTCAAATCTGTTCCACAAACTTCTTCAAATTGTCTGGCCTTCCTAGGGCTTTGGTGTCTTAAGTACTGTCCTACAGTGGGTAAGCGAGTGTTCATTTCCATCCATAGCTGATTAGAAGATTGTGAGTAACCCTGTGAGAATTGCAATAAAACAGTCCAATCACACCAAACTGCTGGGCTTGAAGGCTGAAAGCTCTGGGCCCAGACCTTACATAGCATCAGTCACATGAAAGTTCATGGATTCCCTTTCCCATTTACTCCAGGGATCAATTCCTGCCAAAAAAAAAAAAAAAAAAAAAAAAATTATCTTGGAAAATACTTAGCTAATAGCCAGTTTGTGCTTGTGCAGCCATGTGCAGTGTCAGGAACCTATTGTCCCACTTTATGCACTGGTTTCCTACTGTGGAGTCCAGTTCAAATTCTCCAGCTGGATCATTTTTCCCAGTGGTGTCTGGAGCTGGTTGAAATCGGTGGAAAGCCCCATTCTATGGTAGTGATGAGCTTTCCACCAGGGCGGGCTGTGGGTGCTGGGGACAGTGAAGCCGTTGTCCATGAGGGGGAGACGCGTGACCACCGCCAGCGGTCCTGGCCACTGGGATTCAGCTGGGCTGATACCACAGACTGCAGCCTGCTCAGCCCACCTCCCAGGGCAATGGCTTGGCCTCCAACAGCTCTGCTTCCTCCCCACCTAACCACTGAGAAAATAAAACACTTGGTGGCATCAACTTGCCAGTTGGCTGGGAAAAGAGAAAGGCATTGATGGGTACAATTAGTGCTGGGTTGTTACGGGAAGGGGATCAAAGCATGAGAAACCGAGCCGTGTTCAAGTGTGAAGAAAATGGCATATTTGTGCCCACCTGGACTCTTTTTGTAGCCATGACACAGCCAGAAAAATGTATTTGCGAGGGCTGGAATATCTGGGCATCCCTGTGTCCGCTTGCTGGTGCGGAGCCATGTGTTTGTCTCCTCATGGTGACTAGGAGCGGACAGTGGAAAGAAGCGGCATGTGGGTAGGGATGACAGAGGTGGCTGGCAGCTGTTTCTGTGTGGGAGACAGTCATCTCTGTCAGTACATCTGTCGGTGGGGGATGTGGGGATAAGTTGCTTTCTGAAGGGACAGATGGGATGTGCGTGTGAAGAGAGAAGTGGTAAGGGTGGATATGGAGTAGTTTCAAGGTTGTGAAATGAGTGCTAGAGGCAGTATACAGAATTATGTTCCTGATTTTATCATGAGGCTTAAGTCCATAGGGGAAGGGTACTCCTCTGAAGAAAGCCTCAAGGAAGATAATACTTCCCAAGGAATTAAAAGAAAAACCCATCAACCATGTCGTTCAGTTAAGACTCTTCTCCTGATACATACTGCTGTGTGAAGAAGCTGAGCAAGGTGCTTAGCAGGGCAGCAAGCATTTGTGAGGATCAGAACAAGACCATACACTCCTCCCCCTCTTATCTTACTCTGCCTCTCTCTTCACACACAGGCAAAAGGGTCTTTCCCAATTTGGCCTCCAAGTCTGTGTTTGAAATTTTCCTCTGCAGAAATGTGCGATGAAGATAGGTGTGAACACTGATGTGCTGGGGAAGGTTGTACGTCCGTACATGTCGAAACAAAGTTCATTCATTGGTAGTCATCTGGAGCTCAGAGAAGTAACCTGTTGGTTGCATTTCAGTGCACATGGAAAGGAGTAGCAGGTATTTCCATGTTTCCATCAGGCAGCACCGGGAAACCAGTGTGCATGACTCATTGCCACTCTGCCTGTGCTTTAGATGGAGTCACCACCCACCTAGCCATGTAAATATACGTATTCCACAGAGCAGGCTCCATTTCTGTTATCTATTACAAACCTGTACCAGATGTGATGAAAATATTCTTGGAAGATTACAACCTACTGGGTAAGATTTGCAGCTCCCCCCAACATTTTCTGCTCTTCAGCTGCACATGTTGCCCATAATGGAACTAGAGCAATGAATGTGTTTCTTCTCCATTGCTCTCTCACACCTTCCAGCAATGAATTCCTTTATTTTGGGTTTGTCCCTGCTATAGATTTTACATGTTTTATCTTACATTAGCTGAGTTAGCATGTGAGAAACTGTTAATCTAGTTAACTCAGAAATATATATTTCTAGGCCATGCCCTACAAAAATTCACCCACATTTTCTGGAAGTCTGAATCGATATCACCAGGGGTAACTCGCAGTTATCTGGGGAGTTACAGAAGGAAGAGGTAGATTGTACTCTACGTGAGTGTTTAAAGGCTTGTCTACACTCAGAAGAGAATTCAGGTTGTGTGAAATTTAAGCCCAACAGCTGCTTCTGAATAACTCTGCGGTTAGACAAGTTCTAAGATAGCATCCTCTCCTGTGGCTTCTGCCTCAGACAGGAGGTGAACAAGCACACTGGCAAGACGAAAGCAGCTTTTGTCCTCTTGAGACACAGGACTTGGACAGTATTTGGTTTCTGCTCCAAACCGAGATCAGATGTTATGGCTTTTAGCTATCAAATGCAAACCTCATAAATCCAGTGGAGACATTTAACCAGTTTTCCCAGTATGCTGTATTTGAGGTAAACCTGTAGTACCGCTACATGCTGTGATCAGTGATGAGCTTGGTTTCAAAAATACTAATGATAATGATAAAAGCGATGCCTTAGGGGAATAAAATAGGTAATGTGTAGTCAGCTGTGTCAAAAAAATGCTCTTTGGATGCAAAGACTACAGCAAAAATATTCTAAGACACGCTTTAGAAGAATGTGGAAACATGTCTGTGTATGTCCTCTCTCTACCATTCCCTACACTTTCCTATCCACACCTGGCACGTAAGCAGTAGGCACAAAACAAAACTGCAAGGTAGCAGACAAAGTAAAGTCCAGTGGCACCATCTCAGCAAAAAAGAAACTTTGCCCTGCTCTAGATATAGTAATAAAAGCATGGTCGTTAAAAAGGACATGTTATTTCATGTGCTGGGGGTCTTTCCTGAATTTGTGTATTCAAAAATTAGAAAACATTTATTCAGTTCATTGTCATGAGCTCCTGTGATAAGTACAGAACTAATTCCTCTGATAATTTCTCAATCAATTTGCAAAGTCTTAGTTAACGTGACTGACTTGCTAAATGGATGATGCAACTAATTCCATAGGATATGTTTTCTTTGCATTGATATTGATATTTGCATGTTCTCTCACTTTGGGCCCCCATCTTGAGTAACATTCCTTCCCTTTCTGTTTACTAAATATAGTCTTCAAATACTTGACATGAGCTGTTCTTTATTTAATCCCATTATTTGTTTTACAAAGTGCATAGTGGGGTTTTTTCCTTTAGGTCTTCTTTTTTTTTTTTTAAATCATGCTCTTTTCATTATTCTGGTTTGCCACAATTTCATCCACATTTTTGTGGCACTAGAATGTCCAGGGGTAAAGGTGAGGTTCCAAAACCAGGAAGACCTCTTTCAACTCTTTGTCTCATATCACCTTGCATTTGTATATTCCTTCTGTAATTATACTGACATTTTGCACTTTCAAATTCTCTCTTCTCTTTCTCTCTGTAATAAAAGAACTTCTGTGTAATAAATCCATCACTAATTTATTGTTTAAATCATGGCTTGCTAATTTTCTATATTATATCTTTCCATCTTCCTCCCTGGCATTTAATATAGGTGCTTTAAATTGATTTTTCCTAGACCTATAATCTTGGGCTTTTCCACTTGGAGTCTTTTGGGTTTTGCCCATTTTTCTAACTAATCCCTGTCTTTCTACATGACTATTTTTTCTATCCATTTGCAGCACATTTCTTCTCTACCGTTTTATTTTTTCTCAGCTGTAACCCTTAAGGCTTTCAGTCTGCTCAATGACATAACTGAAAAGAGTGGTAGGTCAACAGATGCTACTCCAGCCTTGATAGTCATCATTTACCAGTGTCCTTTTCTATGGCTTCCATACAGTTTTCAAGCCAGGTTTGCTTTGCGGAGTGGATGGGAGATGTGTATAAGCTGAATGTGTGGGGATAGTGCAAGCATGAATGCATGTGAATCAGAGGTGAAGGGTCCACATGTGACTGCAAGATGTGAGAATGCTGCACTATTTCTTTGGCAGCCTCTCTGGCCTTCCTGGCACTGTCCTTGCCCTTCCTTTTAGGCCATATAAGACTACCATATAATGGCTCTTTGTTGCACTGACCAACTCATTACCCTTCTACAAACCTCTGCCTGCTTTCCTGTCAGGGAATCAAGCATCTTTTCATCACACTGGAGACCTGAGTACCTCCTCCTCCTCCTCAGCTCTGCCACTCACACAAGCAGCATCTGTTTACCGACCAGGTTCCCTCATGCTGCTGCCACCTGGTCTTTCCTGACCACCACAGACCTCACCCACTTGCCCTGTACTTTCAATTCTCTCTTCAGCACCAACTTCTTTTTTAACATGGGGAAAACAGTTGACTTAGACTGGAAGAAGTGAGATTCTTCAAAACATTGGACAAAATATGTTTTTTAAAAAAAATAAATAGGGAAAACAAATTTTCATGTGATGAGGTATGCTTATGTCTCCTGCATAGGCTCTACTAGCAGCTACTTCAGACATATGCAAAGTTGAAAGCAGCTGTAATTAAAAACCCCTTGGCATTAGTACTAGTGAGGACTACCAGATTCCTGAACTTGATGGCCCTAAGGTCCAGAAAGCATGCTTTTCAAAAACAGAATTGACACTTCTTTCAGAAATGGATGGGGGTTTTAGCACAGATAGTAATAGAAGCACAAATTAATTCAATACTGAAAGGATCTGAAAGTCCTACAACCTATAACTTTATTTTTTATTCTTGGCCTTGTAAATATAAATACTACTTTGCAAGTCTCTTAAAGAGTCATCCTTTCTTCATGGACATGCGTGGTGAGTATCAACATCTGCCAAACAAGTCCCTCAGTTCTTGTATGTGTCAGCCTACATGAAGCAGGTTTTGCATGTTAGTGCTTGACACCATAACCTGGCCCTGCTTTATTTATTGATGTAGGTGCCACTTGAAAGACAGCTCTGCCGACTGTTACTGATGGTAGGGTGGTTGGTATAGTCTGGTTGCTCCTGCTAGCAGGTGGAATTGCAGTAGCCAATTTTATGCAGTCAAACTCTTTCTGAGAGATGGAAAATATCTCACTGTATCAGAACACGTACAGGAAATACTGCTTTAGTATGTCTTTCCTCCTGGATGGGCTCTATATGTACTTAGAAAAAAATGGTGAATCAATTTGTTACTATGAAAGCTATTCATGAAGTGATCTGGACAGAGACTTTATTTTTCTGCTGAGACATTGCATTTTCTGTGTTCAGACTGCCTTTATAAGTTTTAAACAGTCAAGAACAATGCTTAGTTTTTGTGCTGAGAGACAACAAATAGACTCTCTGAGAAAAGTAAAATGATCTAAATCCTACTACAAGAGGAGTTTGGGTTTGTTTTGGTGGGGTTTTTACTTTTTTTTGTTCTTGCCTTCCCCCTCTTTCCTCCCCCCAAAAAAAATCCCAAACCAAACAAAAGCTTCATGGAGTTAAATTTTGCTCTGGGAAGCTAAAGCTGCTTTTCACATCTGCTAGGATAGGGAGTGGTCTCCCTTGGAAAAGTCTGCATTTAGGGGAAACAGATACATTTTTTAAGTCCAGTGATAAATTCTGATTTTTCTCATTTTTTGCTGTCTTTTCTCTATGAGGAAATTTTCCTGTTACTTTTGCCTTTTTTTTTCTTCTCATAGTTTGTTCTCATTTGTTTTGTTCCTCTGAAATAAAAGCTGGTGACTTTTCAGTGTTTACTGTCCTTTGAACCACTATTAAGCAAATCTGATTGGTTTAGTTGATCTTTGGTGAGTTCATTTGTTTACCTTAATCTTTCTCTGTGTCTCTGGTTTAGATTGTACCTTTACTGACTCAGCTTCTGATGACAGGTTTGACAGCAGCACCTCCACTGAACTCAATGCACTTATTTCTGATTTACGCAGCAGCAAGAGTCCTCAGCTGAGCAAATGTGGAAATCCTTCTGATTAAAGGCCAAATTCTAACCTCAGGTGCACCCAGGCAATCCTACTAAAATTTTTGAGACTGTAATCAAAACTTAAATTTTAATTGTGGTATTTTTTTTTAAAAAAAAAACAAACATGGATGAACACCCAAAGCATTTTAGCATGTTGAATCATAGAGATCAGAGATTGGAAGAGAATATGGCTATATTAGATGGCTGATATATTTCATTGGAGAAATTGTAGAAAATCCATTTCTTTGCTGGAATTTGCAAGTTCCTCGGAACCAAAACATTCTTCGGTAAATCTCAATGAAGTCCCTCTGTACACCAAAGTTTAATAACCTGTCTGGCTTCCCCCTTCCTCAAAACCCATCTGTTGACTGCTAGAGACACCAAACATCCACAGACCAGGGAACTGATACTTGCAGCTACAAGGACAAAGCCAGTGAAGCCTGTTGGCCTGAAGCAACCCAGGGCAAGATAATGTCCCCTCACTGGGAACTCTGAAAGCTTCTGGGCTTTGTAAGTGAAATGGAAATCCTCAGAACTGGAGAATTAAAACCAGCAAAAGCTAAACTACACTACAGTCTAATATCTCCTAATATGGTCTGTGGTCCTAAGACCCAGACAGACATATAACATATTCTTCAAAGATCTGTCATGCCTAATTTTAAATTCATCAGGTGACTGGGCTGCCAGCACTCCACTTAAAATCTTCATACCATCCTCCATCCAACTTTTGTGCCTCTCATTACTACAGCATCAAGTGCTTTTCTATGTAAAAGTTGTTAGCAACAACAGTCCTGGGTAGGGCAGCTGGCAAGAGATGATTTTAGAGTAGAAGTTTGGTTTCCTTTTTATTTTTGTATTAGTTAACTTCTAATGGTCATTTTTTAAAATGGTGTTCTTTGAGGAAGAAGAGAAAATAAAGGGTAGAATTGTTCAAAATAACAGAAATATTTTAATATATCACCTGTTTGGAGAACTGCTATTTTTTCAAGAGAAAGGCTTAGCAGCACCTCTCAAAGACAATTCAGGTATGTCTATAGCCTGGCAGCTACGTGGACAGAGCCTAAACACTACAGCACCTCACTCAAGTAGAGTGCCCTGATCCTCCAGTCAATTAGCAAAACTGTACCAGGATATTGAGCCTTATTTCGGCTTGGATGGCATTGCAAAGCTTTCCAGAAACAAATCACCCAAAGGCACCCTGTAGATTGGTATTAAGTCATCACCGTATGTTCAGGTGGAGCAGAAGAGATGACATTTTATAAGCCAACATCCCGGCTGTGCCACTTGCTCTGCCATATCCCTGCAAACACGCTGAGGCTCCTTTCAGGTATTCAGACTGGTTGGTGAGGCACATGAACTAAGCTACAGCTTTCTTCTAGTTCCCTCAGGACACTGTGGTCTTTTAGGATAACTGGAGTCAGAAATCTTCTTGGTCCTCTAAGGAAACTGTGCTAAATTATTGGCAAGAGAAAGGTTCAGGCAGCTTCTTGCTCTTTTTTTTCATTGAAATGTGTGCACACACGGGTACCATGGCCTTATTTCATCCAGGACCACAAATCTGATTATTTAAATGTTTATATGCAAGTATCCCTAATGGCTTGCTTGTTCTAATTGTTTTCTGAATTGTCTCCAGATCAACTGATATTTTTTAGTAACACATGGAAACATATAGGCTACAAAGTAGCATTCAAAATGACTTCCTGGTTACCTGGCAGATTTCCATTGATGGATTTCACTTTGTTTTTTTCCTGTCTTTTCCCATCCATCAGCTTCTATCATCGTCCTGCTGGATTTTCTTGGATAGTCAGTTGCTAGCTCTGGAGATAACTAGCTTAACAGAGCCCTAATTCTGACCCCACTTACATGGAAGAAGCCTAATGGACCCCCAGGGAATAAGTTAATCTAGATGCAGTGAAAATTTAGACCAGAGTCAAGACCTGAGAACTCAACAGAGAAACTATTGCAAATAAGCAGGGAAATGAGAGTAGTTTTCTTGCACAAAGTTTTTTTTTTTCAGAACATAGAAACAGCTTTCCAAACCTGAACTAGAAAAATTTCATCTGAAATCCTGCTCCGACCTGTCCACTGCTAGATGGCATCAAGTGTTATCTAATCAGAAGTCCGATACCACTCTAGTTTGCTTGCTTGCTTACTTGTTTTGTTTACTCTTTTTGCAAGTATGTGCTGATGTGATGACTCTGGCTCTTTCAATTTTTCCATACGTGAATTTCATCCAGATGAATTATCTCAGGCAAGACCTGGAAAATGAAACCTGGCATTTTGCCTTTGATCTGAGTCAAATAACCATAGGTGCCATCACCAGCCGTCCACAGGAACGTAGTCCAGAATAAAGGACTTGAAAAGAATCTCTAAGATCCTTATAAAAGCCATGAAATGTTTTAGCAATTTCACTTTTTCCTTCCTTTTTCTTACTGAAAAGGAACAGATGGGAGCAGAAGTAAACTGCCATCTGGAAAGACTGAAAGATTAGTATGAAAAGGGCCAGGTGTCAAATTTGTTCAGCACCAGCACCATCTTTGCCAATTATCAACATCAAAACCTAGTCTTAACAAGGGCTAAATTAAGCTAAAGAGAAAATTTGGAAAGCCATTTTTTTCGGTACCTTTTTATCATCTAATTGTTCAACTGTCTTGAAAACTATAGTTATGCACAGAAACACAAAAGAAATTAGTTTGAAGTTTTCTCTCTTACAGGAAATTCTATGCCTTAGTCTTTCCTACACTACATTTAATGATGGATTCCAGTTAAAGTCCATTAGCTGTGTCATAATCTTTTAATATGCTAATTAGAATTTATTTATGGGTAATTTGGACCTTGTTCTTAAAACAAATTGACATGGAAATATAGCACCTGTAAATCTTTGAGTGTGACATCAGAAGCCTAAAATCCATTACATCTCTGTTCGGCCTCTCAGTGGTGTCTGATCCACTGAATTTTCTGCTTTAGGTACTGGAAATTACATGTGTATATGTAATACATATGTATGCCTTTATTATACATGTACACATATATATCTTTATATGTGCATATATATACATGTGCACTGACTGCACATAGAATAGGACTGAAGATGTCTTGTTCCTGATCTGAGTAGATCTTCTACTTTTTTTTACATTACAATTAAGAGAATTCACAATATCTTTGGTTTTAAACTTGTGGTTACATAAGAAAGTCTTCTTCCTTTAAGATTTACATTTGAGCAAATAATAAGTCTTCTCCATACTAATGAGACTGGTAATACAGAACCACAAAATATATTCCGCCCAGAATATACAAATAAACAACCTGTATCAGGGTCAGACAATGGATCTACTTGCTGGAAAATCATCATTGGTGATGTGAATTCCATTTTTTTTTGTTTGTGTTTTGATCTCACTGCACGTGAGGTAGACCTATTGCATCGCTGCCTTGCATCCTCTATTTGTGTGTGTAGTATCTCTTAACCTAAATTGAGGGACAACCTTGGAATAAAACACTGTCCCACAGCATTCTTTGATGTTTTCCCATCATTTTGAGTTTCTCTTAAATTTGGGCACATAAGCGAAGTGCCTAAGTCAGTTTAAATTTGGATTCAAGGAAATGTTCCAACTAATACATATAAAAAGCTATTCAACGGTTCCAACCATACCACTTCTTTTCTTCAACTATGCAGAATGCATATGTACTGAACTTTGTGGTAAATATCCTCAGCCCCGATTTCCCATCTTCTGCAGAACAATTTTGTGTCTTAGTTGCAAAACAAATCTTCCCAAAAGCTGGAGCTCCCTAAGCCAGTACTTTTTCCCATGCATAATGCAATCCTTTATGCTTCTTTTACAAGTTGGTTCTGATTGCCTTTTTGTCAATTTTTGCTTGCAGTCTTCAATTTTCTCCTGTGTCTGCATGTGCTTATGGTATTGTGGTTCGGTAACCTAGTCAGCTGTGGCCTTCTCTTGCTTTCCCTCCAAAACATGCAATTTTTTTTGTGTCTACTGTGCAGCCTGGCAATTTTCAGAGCTTTTAAAATTTTTTTCCTAAACATACAGCAAGAGTTTGTAACCTTTTTTTTCCCTTCAGCTTGATGCCTTTTTCCTTCATCACCATCTGAGTAGATGGGGCCCACAAGCTCCCCTAAAATTGATTGTTTGATTGAAAAAGTCTCAAATATGTTGTCCAAAAAAAGAATTGTTCCCTTTTTTTTTTTTTTTTCCTTTATATGATGCTGATAACTTTCAAAATTTTCTGTACTGCCATCTGGTAGCCACCTTGATTTTACTCATTGACACCATATAAAGCAAATCTGGGACCTCTGACCAAGCCCCCAAGACATGAATGACATAATTATTGTTCCTCATGTTATTTTTTAATAGCATTCCTTATCCTTCTGAGAAGACCAAATCCTGTTTGAATATCTTGTCCTTGACTTCAGGAAAGGTTAGGCTCTTTGAGGACCTTTAACATCTTAATATTCTCACTCATCTTCTTTCTGACTCTATTAATACTTTCTTATTTTTCTCCTGCTACAATGCACTGTGCCTTGATGATGGCTAGACAGAAAAAGGGATTAAGGGAAAAAGCATCTCCTTATCCTTCTCTCAGAAAGACAGAAATTGAAACTAGCATTTAATGGTTAAAAATCAGTATTTTTAAACTGTTTTTTAAACTGCACAGAAAAAATACGGCTGCATCAGACTTTCAAACTACATCTCCAGTAGTGTACCATATGAGACTACAGCCGTGATCCACCACAACAGTTTGATCTGAGGGAAATTAATAAATCAGCTCAGAAGCAAGAGCCATGTCTGTGAATAAAACTGTTATAATGTTGTACACAGAGAATTGATGTGTAATGTGCTATTGGGTTTAGGGGGAAAAATGTGTGGAGTTTGTTAAGAAAATATAAAGGAATTATCTCATTTTATGTAAATCACATGGGGTGAAACATTTACTGTTAGTGTTTAAGACTTAATGGTGAAAATGAGAAAAATATTGCCAAATCATAAATATCTGATAGAAAAAATGCATTGTACAGCAAGAATGTTTTCTGTGAGCACAATGACAAATTTTCAGCCGGCTCTCTTTCTAGTATTGCTGACTGGACCTAGCTATCAAGGCTTAACCTTAATGTATAGTTTTCTGTGTGTATTAATCCACAGTTTGACTTGAGAGAAACAGACAAAACCACCCCACATCATTGCCATGCAGCGTGGTTGTAAACACTGCAAATAGATTCTCCGCTGTGTTCTTGGTTCTAGTCATTGAGGAAAGGAAATGGTCTTGTCAACGTCATAATCATAAATTTATCTCTTATAAATGTCACCTCTGCCATTTTCTTTACTGATGGGAGTCAGAAAATAGAGGAGCTGGACAATTCCCCCGTCATTGCTCTTTCATCAAAAAATGTGGTAGATGATAACTGGCATCAAGTATATCACTACCATGTTATCTCATCACATTTACAACATGTGGAGACAATCTGGTGGTGAAAACAGCAATGGCTGGTCTAAATTAGTGTTTCCCTCATTGTTGGCACTACTAGAATCACCTCCTCCCTCTCCTACTTTAGGGTTCTTTTGTGCTTTTCAAGAAAATCATCTTCTTTCTGAGATTTTTAACTGTCTCTGGAATCTCTGATGCCATTTCAGTATAAAGTGAAAGAAAATGTCTGCTAATTTTGACCCTTAAAATTTGCTTTCAGTTGAAATCAAAGCAGTTAACAGTAAGGTTATTTTATGTATTACTTTTTTCTTTATGGGGGATTCTGGGGGTGGGGTTGTTTCGTTTTTTTTCTTGTGGGAGAATAAAGATTCATATCAACATCACACTAGTGTGGTGTCACAATTGGTATCAGAAATCCTAGAAGTACAGTCATAAGAATTAATATAAAAATTCCTTTTTTCATAATTCCTCTCCAATTCATTTGGTGCTCCCAATTATGAATCTTTAACTCGTTTATAACTTCTTTTATTTCTTGGCAGAACCAAATTTTAAGAACACTACCTGCTGTATTTATAAGGGTGATTGCAATCATGGAGGGTTTTTTTAACAGACGTAGCTCCAACTGGTGCTCCCATCTTTTCTTGCTTCTCGGCTATTTCTATGTTTCATTTATGTCCCTAATTGCATATTTCAACTAAGAATACAAGTGGGTGAAAGTTTTTAGGCATGCAGATTCCACCTTTTGAAAGGAAAGAGGTTAGTTATGTTTCATATCCAGTGTGCCACTACAGCATATATTAGAGAAGTAGAATTTGTTATTAAGAAAGCAAGCTGCAAAATTTAGACCCATTTCAAAATTATTCTAACCAGTTATAAGGAAAGGCACCTCTCAGGAGCACAGATTCGATACTTCTAGCTGTCCTGGATTAATTTACACTTAAATCAGTATTCTGAATGCATGGCCTCGAAGTTATTCAACAGCTTTCGAAACAGAAGACAGGTAGAACTTCATTAGATGATGATTTAACTGTTTTGCTTACTTGCCTTCCCATTTCATGCAAGACTTTAAGTAACTCTCATCTTTGCTAGCTTCCCTCCCAGGTGTCAGCATGCATACAAATTTAATATAATGGCATTGTCTTCATTGCAGAATAATAATAATTTTTCCTCAATCAAAATTGTGTTAACTTTTCTCAAACTTGTTCTTGGCAATATCTAATTCCCATAATGTCAAAGTTCTTGTTCATGGAAATAAGAAAGAAAAGTTTAAAAACCTGCTTTATTGTAAAGCTGAAAGTGCAAATTTAAAATTATGAACTTAACTAGCATGTCCATGTGTGCATGATCTGATTTTGGTATATGAGTGTCTGGTTTTGAGTTTAAGATAAATTATTTTCCAAGAAACAAAGACTAAACCAAAACAAGTTGTTTGTCTGCAGTTGCACGAATGAAACCTGGTTTCTGATGAACTTGTGTCCTGTGCCTGTACTCTTTCCCTGAGCTTCACTCCCTTTCATCCTGCAATCCCTCAGCTTCCTCCTATTCCTGCTCTCACATCCCTGCCCTGTAAGCACCCACACAATGTTTCATCTTTCCTCCACCTTCTCTTCACTACTAGCTTGACCAGAGACAGCATGAAATCTAGCTGTTCGAGAGCACTATCTATGCTAATGCACAGCGTAAGAGCTTCTGAGCTTGCAGTGAATTTGAAAGATTTATAGTATTGCGCTGTGTCCTGGTACCAGGACATTTATTCATCAGACAGTGGTCTGCCAATGTCATATCCACACAAATGCATTGACATTTGAACCACTATGAATGAATGATTTAAGGAAGGTTCCATGAGCTGTTGTTAGTAATGCATTGCTACAACCTAAGCATTGCATGTTTTAATACTCTACCATTGGGTCTTATTAGTAAGGCATTGCTAAAATCTATCACAGCCTTCTGCCATTCATTCATTCATTCACTCATTAATTCTCTTTTCTTTTATTCTTTGTATTAGGTTAATTTATTTTCTTTATACTTTTCTCATTTTTTATATACTCAGTTTTTTGGGGTATAAGCTCGTTCCCTCAGATGAGCGGAAAAATATTGGGTGATTTCAGCTGAAAAAAAATGGTTGTTGGAACAATCAGTTGCAAAGCTCTCTTTGGCTTCCGTTTCTAAATCCCATGAATATAATATTTGCAGACTCATTGATATGACCCTTCTTGCCTTTTGGATATAAACATGTGATTTATATTGACCTGTGTAGTTTCAGGTTAAAGGTGATGCATTTAATTAAAAAAGCAATTAAAAAAAGATTACAAGAGGAGTCTGAGAAAATAGAAACATATTTTTCTTGAACAAATAAATAAAAAAAGGCTATTAAAATTGTTTTGTCGGTGTTCAGTACCCCTTTTTGTTTTGCTTTTGATAATCGTTCCTTCAAGTTCATTCACTTTTAAAGGAATTTTGGACTTGAAGCCCAGAGTGGTTATTGAGAATTTGAAAAAAATTTGTATCTGCATGGGAAAGTCTTGAAAGTAGAGTGTCTGTTGGAGAGGATGGGATAAACCCATTCCACATGAAAGTGATGCATCTACCAGGTCAGCCTGACAATGAAGCAGTATGCATACACCCAAAGGATGGGATAAGGCGAGCAGGGTTGTCACTTCAAAGTCCCCAAAGGGAACACAAGGTAAAGCTGTTGTCATTCTCCAAAAGGTGGGCCTGCAGATATTTGGGAATGCAGGAGTCTTTGCTGCTGACAACTGGAAGGAGCTTGAAGAGGGAAGGGAGAGCAAAGGGTTGCAGAAAGAGGCTCCAGAGTGTCTTGCTGTGACTCTGACCAAGTGCTTATAGCAAACCGTCCAGGAACGAGTTCCAGCTCAAAAAATGCAGTCACTTAGTGGAGATTGTTTGGCATGCCTGCCTGAATAACAAATACTCTGGGGTCAAGGCAGGAGTGTCATCATCCATTTAAAACCAGTTTTTAAAGTCTCAAGTTCACCCTTTACAGAGAGTCAGCAATGGACGCTTCCACCACGTTGTTGACACTTAAGGCCTATTATTCCAAGAATTTAGTCTGAGCCCAGCCTCCTTACTAGTTTTCTAGCAGCGTGAGTTTCAGACAGGAGGAAGAAGGGAAATTCATTGAATATATTGGGGAGTGGACTAGATGATCTTTAAAGGTCCTTTCCAACCTAACACATTCTACGATTCTATATTCTTTTGTCAGATGGATTCATTCAGTTCTCCACGCCTTAAAGTTCTGCCAGTGATATCTGGGCCATGTGTGGTGGTGCCAGTAGTATCCACATTTGTGCAAATACCAATGAAACTTAGTTTGTTATGCATAGTTTGGCAGTTCAGTGTATGTAGTCTGCCAAAATGAGACAGGAGCCTTATCAGAAGGAGACAGGAAATTCTCAAGCAAATTTAGGAGTTCACTTTTGAATTAGGAGTGTTGACAGGCACAGATCCCTCTGTCTGGCAATTATCAATTCTCGCCCTTATAGCTGCAGAACGAATCCAAGCGTCTTGATTTTCGGCTGGGCAAGAGGTGTGTTCAAGACTTGGTTCTCCAGAGCCATTCTAGTTCTGCAGTTCTGGTTCTGACTTTTGTCCAAAAGTGCAAGGCTTGTGTTCCCATGGTCCAGAAATCTCCAGAAACATCATCTGTTGCTTATGGAAGATTCCCACCCAGCACAGTAGAAATTTCAAAACATACCTGACAAGATTGCAATGTTGTCAAATTAAAATATAAATTCAGCTCTAGATGACACTCAATCCAGGCCAGAAACACTGCCTAGGAAGTATTAGAGGTGCTTTTGCAAGTCAGTAGGCTGCTTTCTTTCCCTCCCAGGTATCTGTGGGACTATCTTGCCTTTTCCTCATCCGTGCATCACTTGGCTCTAGTAGATAACTAAGTAGCTGTGATTGACTCTAGTTGTGAGGGTACTCATGTCTTTGTGATAGTGTCTTGTCTGACTGCTTCAGCACCAGACAATACATTCAGACGCCAGTAGGAGTATGATCTGACACAAGGTGAATGTCAGTTTTTCTTGAAGTGGAAAACTTACTCGATTTTCTGCTAAATTATTCTGTCCCTATCGGCAGTTTGTTATTTCCACAGACTTGGCTCATAAATATTGGATGTCTGCCTAGTTGGGAAATTGCATTTCCATTTTCAACACCTGCTATGTGCTAGACTTCGAGAGGGCTAGCTAGTTTTCTGCAAGGACAGGATACTTGCACTTAGAATTGCTATCCAGGACTATTGTTGAAAAGTGGTTAATGCTCATCCCAGTTATACCTTTCCCACATGATGACTTCATTTTGCTATCAATTTTGAAGTATGTTTGGGATTCTTACTTGACTTTTGTTGTTCTTACTATGTGACCACATAACCATCTCTGGTGCAGACATAAAGATTCTATGCTCTTCCTTACAAACCCAGGCTCTGATTTTCTTGGCTGGTATCTCCCTCCACACCCAGTCTTTCACAGTGTGTTTGTTAGTGGCTGTTTAGCAAGACGTAAAGCATTTGCATTTCACAGCACTGTATCTATAGAGGCTGCAGAGAATTCAGCACATCTACTGAAGTGTTATGTAAACAGAGGACATTCTTGATAATTGTAATTATACACGGTGGCACACAATTATTCATGGAAGCTCTGAAACCATCATTATATATTTTGTTTACCAGATCGCAATAACTCTTTTAGTAAGACAGACAGATTCAGGGCTAAAGCTATTCTCTTTCAGGCTGGCGAACCTGGATTTCTGCCCATGCACAGCATGAGCACAGAATTGGTATGATGTCTTGGGGTTTTCTTACACAGTAATGCACAAATATGTAAATACCAAACTATTCTCCCCTAGCCTTGCTAGAGCACACCGAAGTACAGTGTCCCCTTAGGCTATGCACTACGGACTATCCTTCCCTGCCTTCTACTTACCTGTACCCTAAGGCTGAAACCTGCAAGGGCCACACAGGGGGCATTCCTTCAGTCTCAGTAGCCTCATTTTATAAGCAGATGTGCACAGGCATGTATTATATCATTAACATGGCAGATTAGTGCATATCTGATGCAGCCTGAGATGTTGTTTTCATTTCCTATACTTTAGGAAATCCAGCAAAACTAAACTAATTGTTTTGGTTGTTAGGGTTTTTTTAGGATATACTCTCTTTTGCTTCCCCATGAGTTTACAAAGACAGTTGGTTCAGAAATAGATGTTTATACGTAACTTGAAATAACATAACACAGCATCTCTGTGCAAGTCATGTCATCTATTAATCATAAACTTGCAAATACATACTTATACATGAGACACACTTCCTTCTCGTCTTGCAGCAGCCCTAGAGTTTTGAAAAGGAAAAAGATCCCGTCCAGAAAATCACACAGACTCAGAAATGGACATGAAGGAATCACCATTCTCTTGCTCACAGAGTCTTCCCTGTAAATAAATATCTGTTATCACATTCTCAGTGATGAAATCTGTTGCTTTACTGTAGCATCCACAACTGTTAGAGGAACATCCGGTGCCCACCCTATCCTTCAGCCAAGCAGCACTGATCTTAACTTCAATGTCATGTAAGAGGCTCAAAAAACTTCCTAAAAATTTAAGCTCATCATCGGTGGTGGAAACCTATTTGGCAATATCTGGAAAACATGAACTACGGCTTCTGCCATGTAAAACACCTTGTCAATGCTACATACATCTGCCATTGAACCGTAAAGCAAGATTACATGCAGGCTGCTCAGTGAAATCTCACTTTTCATAGACAAACAGGGACCAACTCACTTTTCTGAATGTCTTAAAAGCCATTTGAAATGCCTGAAATCTCCCTGAAAAGCTTGTCCTAGTTTATCTAAGACCCATGCCCTTCTAGAGCAGTGTGCCTTATTGGAGACTGCAGAATTCCTTTGGGCATATCTCTGACAGTTACAAGGCAAATAGTCTTTATTGAATTGTCTCCTGTGTCGAGAAGCTTCTGTAAATATCTGCAGTGATTATCATGTTTTCTTGGCTTGTATCTTTTTTTTTCTTATGAAACAGGCACTTAGATACACAGGTATAAATACAGGTCTTAGTCTGTAGCCAGGTTATATTAGTAACAGGATTTGGCTGGAAAGATAACATGAGTTTGCTGGACAAGTCATTATCTTTTTCTACATCTTGTGATTTTATTGTCAATTGCAACATGCAGCTTCATCCTCAGGTAGATGCTTAGGGTTCTTCTCCATTTCTTAATGCTTTGGCAGTGTTACTGCCAACAGTGCTGTGCAAAGCCTTACCTGCTAATTCGCACGGCTGCCTCGTGTAGGCAAGGCTTCTCACCCCTCTGGTACAACTGTGGAAAACAGAGGCACAGAGTTAAAATGACTGACAAGCTCAGTGGCAGGAGGAGATTCCTGTACTTAATGGATTCATTGCTACAGCCTTCAAGTATGGGTTTAACTTACAGCTGGCAGTAGAAGAAAGATGAAAATGCAATTTCCTGCCTCCCAGACTGAGCTAAATACACCTGGGAATGAACAGGACTAGAGAACACAATGGTCTGGAGTCCTTGAAATGGAGTCTGTGTGGCACATAAGTTTTGCTGTGGCACTTTCTATAGGGGTACGTTTATCTGCTGTGTTCATTCTTCTAGACTATGCTAAAGGTTATCACTGTTCTAGCTTTTATACTAGTTTCAAACATTTACTCATTAATCAGCAGAGATATGGCACTGAACTTTTCCTTGAAACTTCTGCATATTTACTGTCCTGCATGACATATGTATATATCATTACTGGATGTTGATAAGAACAAACGAGAAGGAAATATTTAACAGACGCAAACAAGCACTATAGTTAGCATATGATTTATAAGTTTAAAATGGAGTCCAAATGCTAGTGGTGGGAGCCTTGTAAACTGCATATGCAGTATTATGATGATGTTCTGCATCACCACTTAAAAATGAAAAATTAAATATTATTTCCATTTACTTAGGCTACAATGAATAACTCCAGTGCTTTATGAATTACTGAGATGTGCTTTCATGCCAAACTAAAAGCAAAAAATAAAAACCTCGAAGCACCTACAAGAAAAATCAAGTCTCTCCACTTTGTAAGGCTCTGTGACTCAGAGACCAACATGTGCTTATGCCATCATAGTGCTGCATGGCCCAACACAAGGCAAAACAAAGCATTGCATAGTACATGAAAGAAAACTAATTCACTGGGAAAGTCCTTTGCAGGTCACTTCTGGAAGGCAAAGAAAACGATCTCCATTTTCAGCTCTCTCCAAAATAATCACTTTGCAGGATTTCGGAAGGTTACATAAAGCGGTCTCAGTAGGAGATGGAACCAGTGGAAACACTTTTCAGTGTCAGGCTTCCCTCTATGACAGCTAAAAATCGGCTTTTTAATGCCAAATAGCAGTGAAGGAGAGGAAAGGGAGTTTTTGTGTAAAAGGAAAGGATAAACAGAGAGAACATTCCTTCAGAGAAAGCAAAGTAATCATTTTTTTCTGCCCACTCTTAAAGTGACAACATTAGGACCTCATAGACCAGTCCAAATGAAGTTAATGGCGAGATTCCTAAAGACTTTGTTGGACTTTGGAGTTATACCGAACTTCTGGTGTTTCACAGAGGGGCTGCTGTGGGTACAAGGGATCCAGTCCTGTTCACCTTATGCTAGAAATAACACAAGCTATGGAGTCATGCCCTGCTTGTTCCGGGAAGGGGGGTGGGGAAAGTAGGCTTTTGTGAGGGTGACAGTTTTCTTCCCCTCTCTCCTTCCCAATGAGTGTGAACTGAAAAGCAGGCATCCAAAGGAAGACAGCACTGTTGAGGCAGATAGATAGAAATCGAGAGGTAGAGCAAGCTACACTAGCTGGTGAAGTTATGGTGCTTGGGGAGACATGAAGCATTGCTGAGATGGAGTGTTTACAGAAAAAATCCCACAGCTCATATTTGTATTATGTATTTATAAATTCCTGGAACTCAATTTTATAGGGTTTTTGATTAATGGCTGTACAGCAGTTCAGCTCCAAGCCTATTGAACTTACTGTACTGGAACTGAGCAAGACATACACTAGCCAAATATGAACACTACTACTGGACTGTGATTTAAAGGTGGTTCATTGCTCAAAGGCATTTCTGTGGAGGTTCTGTTTATTGTACATGTAGAGCTCAAAGCTAAAGGAGGGCCTCTCAGAAGCCTTCTTAAAATCAAAGTCGGATATGTGTTTGTCAGATATCTCCATGGCAGAATATGTAAAGAACAATGGAAAATGCTGTGATTTCCCCATCACTTTCACAATTAAATGGGTGCAGCTCTTGTTGATGTACGGATTCTCCTAATTATATATTTATGTCACTTCAATTACAGTATCTTCCAGGAGCATGGCCAAATGCTTGATTTTCTTGTGCTGGTAGTGCATGCCAAGTGTTCCCACACTGTGGTATTTGACATTAGTGCTGTTTCTCCCACACTTCAAAGAAGACATCTGTGGTTATGGCTGGCAAATGCCGACTTAATTGTTGATTATCATAATAATATAGTAAAAGCGGTCTCATTCTGTTGAGGTGGGAGTCACTTCATTAAATACCAGCCTTATGGCTATTATGATTTGTGAGGCGAAACTTGATGCCTGTAATCTCTTGGTGTGCCAACTGGAGTCAAATGAAGGCAATGTAAAAAAAAAAAAAGAAAAAAGAAAAAATCTGGATGAGAAATCTGAAGATTTGCCAACAATGAGAGAAATTTCTACAGTCCCTTGGGTTGTGGCCTTCCCAGACAATGCAGCCTCGGGCTGTAAGATGGGATCACTATAGTAGGTACAAACTCTGTTCTATCCCAGAGCTGGTATGTGACAACAGGATCACCATGATGTTTAAACACACCCTCTTACAATCACTTTGATAATAATTTTTCATAATATACATCTTTAGAAAGCACAAGGAACATTTGTACTCCTTTTGAAGGTGCAGGAGTTAAGGCAATTAAATATTTCGCCTCTCTTCTTTCTGATTATGGCATAAAGATGTAGCTGCACGTGAAATTTGGAAACAAGTCTCTCTAAGAGAATAGTGTCTTCTTCTATACACTGTCTACAGCCCACCCTTCTACACACAGAGTAAATGCCAGAAAACTGAATTTGCTAGTAAAACTGAATACTGAAGAACTGCTTCTAAGAACAATTTTCTCCCTTAGTAGTTTGCCTTTGTGTTTTTAAAAACACAAAGCAGTTGCAATGATGCTGGCTTATTAAATAGCTCCAGTCACAGAAAAAAAAAAAAAAAAAAAAAAAGATGAGGTATAGAGTTGCTTAAATTCATTTAATTACACTTTTGCAGCGTAATGGACTTAGTCTGTTTTTAATGAAAATGTTACTAGTTGTTATGACTGCTTGAATTTGGATGAATGTCCTTTACTGTTAGGTTGTAAATACTATACACAGGTAATTAGCATGATCTATTTATGGCAGAATTACATCTTTTTTTGTTTGCTTTGTTTGTACTGGGTTTCTCTGGTACACATCTTCCATTAAGTTTATTTTTACTTAGCTGTTCTTATTTTCTTTGAGCTTTCCAAGGTATAGTGGCTGGTTATTTTGACTCAGGACACTATTTTAGAAGATAACAGTTTGGAGTGGCTTCTGTGCCTCTTTTGAAAGAAAACCTTCGTTCATGTCTGTTGATGTCCTTGGTTTCCAGATGTTTCAAATATAAAGCAGCATTTTTTCTTGCTGTGCCACACTGTATCTTGCACTGCTGTGATGGTTTAGTCACAACTAATGGCTGTCAAGCAAGTGAAACTCTGATTTGTTATTTCAGAAGTCCCTGCTGAATGATTTAATGGTGTGAAGTGGGTCAGCCACCAGTCAGACATTGCAGCAGACGGTCAAGTTCCAGTAGGAGTGACAGACAATCATAAAGTTGCCATTTTAATGGGAGAATACTGGGGTGGGAGGAAAGCTACAGTCTGAGCATGTTAACTCCAGAGAAAAAAAGTGGTGCTTTAAAGAGGAAAGGCAAAGACATCAAGAGTGTGTTCATATATCTATTGACTATGAAGGTTTTAGATGCATTCCCAGACTTTGAAATAGGAATGATGTGAGGTAGTGTGAGCATATTTCAAAGTACCAGAAGTTAGAATTGAGCCTGATGATTTGAGTGAATGTGGATGGCAGAAGATAGTTCACTCTAGATAGTTAACTAATTAACCAACTGGTGAACTGTGCCATCTTGGATGTAGTCATGCCTGGTACTATCAGGGACAAAAACGGTGGAGGAGCTGTGAGTGGACACACTTCCAACTTCCAGAACTAACATCTCTTCGACACAGTACTTAGGTGAATGATGTGAAGAGAGGACAGCCCACACTGTTTGGTATAGCTATGGGTACAGGGGATTTAGAGGATAAACTCTGGTCGCCAGTATCTTGACATACTGTATTACTGAAAATACAAAGGATTAGGGAATACCAGAGGGATCATGTATTTTCATCCTGACTCATTAAGTAATTTTGAGTAAAGTATTCCCAAAGGTTTCTCCAGTGTTTCTCACAGATTTATCAGTACAATTCCATCTCACCAAAAGGAGACAGACAGACTCCCTCTGACTACTTTATGAGCTGGATTGGTCCTGAAGTGTGCTGCTTACAGAATACACAGTTAGTTGCTTATAAGCCCCAAAATAGCTAAAAGTGTATTAACAAAGTGTGTGTATGATCATTAATTGGAATTCTTTTTGATAAATGTTGTGCATTTTATAGTTCATGCTTCTGGCTGTCAGATTATATAAACAAATCACCAATAAAAAAGGCATAAAAGATTAAGAAAAACACAGGATCACAGTCACTAATCATGCCATGTATCCTGTGAAAGGAAAACAAGCACAGCCTGCCTTTGGGACCAGTGAAACTATGACCATTTAACAATATTCATACTTGTAATTCACTTCTGTATGTCCATTTTTAGAGTGATACCTTTTTTCTTCACTGGCACACTTTAATCTTAGCATCTAGAATCCATTTTTATGCTTTCTCATGTGAATTTAGTGTGAAAGCTAGAGGAAAGGACTTTTCAGAACCATATTGCAGCAAGTCTACACACATACTTGCTTTTGCATCACAAAGTTATTAGAATAAGGTAGTTCTACACAAAATTCACATTCTACATCCCATACTGCTATGGTTTATCTGTGTAGGGAGTATCATACCGGATTCCAGTTTTTATCAATTTTGCATTCCAGGAAAGCTGTGTCTTTTTCAGTCAACGCAGCAGCAGGACTTGTCCACTTGCTAGATGCAGAGCAGAGCATTCATCTCTTTAGTACTCCTTGAACATATATAACTGAAAATTTTGAGCCATTTTCCAAAAGGTCATCAAAGGACAAGGGTTCTGAAATTATTGTCACTTCCCAGAGTCTTACAGAGCCGTTCTGAGATCTGCAAAGGCACTGAAATCCTTCTGGCAACTGAAGGAGTGGGCATCATTAGATAAGTTTGAAAATCCTTCCCATACCTCGCTAGTGGCCCTGGGAAGATGCCACAGAGCATCTGGGCCCAAGGTCTTAGGGTTCAAGTCCGGAAGGTGGATAGAGCCATATTTGTGCTCGTTTCGGCATCACAGTGTTCACTTTGGCAGCACATATATTAAAATTGGAATGATACAGAGAAGATTAGCATGGCCCCTGCGCAAGGATGACAGGCAAATTTGTGAGGAATTCCATATTTTTTGGCCAAGAAGGTCAGTGACATCCTGGCCTGCATCAGGAACACTGTAGCCAGCTGGAGCAGGGAAGTGACCCTTCCCCTGTACTCAGTGCCACTGAGGCTTTACCTTGAGTACTGTGTTCAGTTTTGGGACCCTCACTACAAGAAGGACATTGAGATGCTTGTGCATGTCCTGAGAAGGGCTGGCTACAAAGCTAGTGAAGGATTTAGAACACAAGTCTTATGAGGAGTGGCTGAGGGAGCTGGGATTGTTTTGTCTGGAGAAAAGGAGAGTGAAAGGAGAACTCATTGCTTTCTACTACCTGAAATGCATTTGTAGTGAGGTAGGGGTTGGTGTCTTCTCTCTGGTAGCTAGTGACAGGAAAAGGAGAAATGGTCTGAAGTTGCATCAGGGGAAGTTTAGGTTGGGTATTAGGAAAAATTTCTTTACTGAATGGGTTGTCAGATATTGGGACAGGCTAACCAGCAAGGTGGTTGAGTCACTGTCCCTGGAGGTGTTTAAAAAAGAGTAGATGTTGTACTCGGTGACATGGTCTAATGTTGCACCTAATAGGACTGGATAGATGGTTGAACTTGATGATCTTGAAGGTCTTTTCCAACTGAAACCATTCTATGATTCCACTCCATGATTCTATGCTGTTTTTCCCCTCTTTGTTTCCAAACATGAGGACACACTGAAAGAGACTGGACACGTATACTCTTTTCTGAACTCACATTTTGGCTAAGGCATCACTATGAGGTTGCACTATGTGTAGGAGATGCGGATCCACAAGAAAACTTCACTGATATTATTGGGATCACCACAAACATTTTCTCATCAATTAAAAAAGGAGTCAATACACATTGTTTCTAGTACTTACACATGGCAATGCAAACATTGAAAATTAAGATGGTCATATTTCAATTTAGATGAATCTGATTTTGAATGGCCTTATGTAAAATCAAACAAAAATCTATGATCAAAAAGTAGTGTCTAGATAACTTTTATTAGAAAAATCAGTAACATGGTTTCCATAAACAAATCTAAATACATGATCTACCATACCATGAGTAAAAACCACTCCTAGTATCACTGTGGAGATGAGGGGTGAGTAGGTTCACACAGTTCCCAAACAACGTTCAGGTTATCCACAGATCACTTGATCGCTGTCTACATCAACCATCAGCTTACCAGGTTCTGCATCTAGCAATATAATTTACAGCTATATTCATGTAAACTTTTATTACAGATATTCTGCAGCTAGGAAAAATAGTGGCTAGCAGGAACCTAGCTTTCCCTAGGTTTTATTTTTAGTTTTTGTGACACAGATGAGTGAAATGCACAGTTGAGACAAATATCTAAATATATTTTTGCCCATACATGAATAAATCCAGGGAGACTTGGGTAAAAAGCTCTCCTTATCTCCCACAGCAGCTACCACAACAAATACTGTTGCTCAGTTTTTACAGTGTATTTGACAGTATCATTGAGACAAAACTAATTCGTACTGTGATTCCCTTTTTAACAGGTAGAAAAGTAGCTTTAGAAAGCTGCATCGTTCTTTTACCTCAGAACCACTAAATGCACTCTAACTACCCAAGATCAAAACTACACTGAAGGAGAGGCAAACCAACAATCTCCCTTCAACTGTTCTATTGAGTCAACCTCAGCAAATACACATCTCATTGAAAAGACCATGTTTTGTCTTTACTGGTATAACATTGTGGTAGCTACATTTTCATCAGTAACTGCAGTAAAAAAAAAGAAAAGTTAATTTTAGCAGCGTAAACAAGGCCTTAATATCTTTCCCAAACTTATAAAAGCAATTCCCAGGGGAGTTAGGAACTGAACACAGGTTAGTGACCTTAACCACTGACCACTCGTTTCTGACTAGTTGAATACTGAGAAGGAATCCTGAAAAATTTCTGGGAACTGTCAGCTTTCAGTTGGCCTCAGGAGTACTTGGCATCACAGATATTCAGAAAGCCACAAATACAGTCTGCACAATGCTGAAGGCCAGTTTTGATAAGACTGTAGATGTATTTTTTGCAACATTTTGTTCTAAAGCTGTGTGAAAAGCCAGATTATAAATTTATTACATGTTATTCAGTTAGTTATGGTAGATTTTTAATTATTATTGCTATTGCAATAACATCTGGAGGCCTTCATTAGGATCTGGCCTCCCTGCCCAAAGACTCTGTAAGACACAGCTTTTCTGAGCTATAGCGAATGAGACCCCGCAGACTTCATCATGTAAGGGGATAGGAAGTGGGGACATGCTTCTGGCATCTGGGGCTGGCAGGCAACCAAGATGCTCTGGGATTGTCCGATGGGCACGTGTCCAGTCAGGAGAAGGGCCATAGCGCGAGGCTGCAGCTGAAAATAAAAACCTCATAAGGCTGCTTTCACACGCAACCCCATGAGGTGAAATACTCAGCTGCAAGGCAGGCAGGCGTGTGACGTTTCTCCTGCTTTGTGACCTCAGTTAATCCAGCGTGTAGGTTCACAGAGCAGGAGAGAGGCCACAGAGGTGTTCAATAAAAACAGGAGGTTTGGCCTTCCCTGCTCAGGAGTGATAGGAGCCTCACGCTTAGTGCTCAAGGTCTGACAGAGTTTACATAGAGGCATGAAGTGAGATGTCAATCTCTGTCCCACAAAGCTCAGCATCCCATGGAAAAGTTTTAACTTGTGGATTAAGAAAGCAAGGCAGGGAAGGGGGAAAGCTGACAAGAGAAGAGGGTATATTTACATATGTAGCTGGGTGCTCAACTCACAGACATGCCCTCAGGCAGTCTATACCAGCAAATGCAGCAATAAGCTGCACTTGTAAATATATATTTTTGCTTACTCAAACTGTAAACAGTGATGACAGCTGGGAGAAGAGCAAAGACGGGTAGGAGGGAGGAGAGAGGTTTTGGGTTTTTCTTTTTTAAATTTCTCGTGAAGAAATATATTTGTCAATCTTGGAACTGGTGAAAAAGTGCACTGGCATCAAACCATAAACAGTTCCAACATGACACATGCTGGCAGTCAAGGTTTCTTGTTTGGTTGGTTGGGGTTTTTTTCTGAATTATATTGTTTCACAAAGCATTGGAATATTTTCAGTTAAGGGCCAGAGCCTCACAGTGATGCAAACCAGAGCAATGATACTAGTCATTGATGCTACACTACGGAAGATCTCACCATCTAGACGAAATTCAGACACAAGTATTCTTAGAGAAAAAGGGCTTACAAGGCTTTTAAATACTTTTCCCTTGTGTCTTTTAGACAATATTGTTTGTTCTTTTGATTCCGCTGTAACGATATTATCCTTCAGGTTGCTGACTTTGTAGTATCTAGCGATCAGATGAGCTTCTCACTTTGTAACAACCACACCATACATTGCACCGCTCAAAACATTTTAAATCAGAGAAGTCCAATCAATTAAATTCAAACAGTGTGGAAGGGAAGCCTATTCACTTCAAACAATTAAACAATTTGTGTCTCTAAACATATTTTTGTTTGTTTATTTCTTTTAAAGTTCAAGTCAAGCAAGCTGTTTTGATCTGCTCAACCCAAAATATTTTCAGATGGTCAACTTGTAAACTTTTTGACATTGATTTATGTTATTTCTTGCTGAATTCATTACTTTAACTCTTTGAGACTCACTCAGCTTTTAGGATTCCTCTCCTCAATTTTAAATAGTACTTCAAAACCAATTTTATTTAATCTTTTAACTGAAACATACTCCAGTGATTTAAAGCCTCTTTGACCTTCTGCAATCCCAAGACTTAACTTTAAGAAGTTACCACTTGCTTTGTTTATTTGTTCTATGTGTTTATTCTTGATTCCTTCTCTATGTACACTGCTACTCAATATATGTTCCTATGCTCTTCTCATCCAAAAAGTATGTGACTGTTCTTTGATTTGGTGGGATTTAAAATTTTTTGTCACTATTTCAAATGCATATTCTTCTCTTATATTATGGGGGGGGGGGGGGGAGGGGAAAGGTTTGTGATGTAGGATTTATTCTCTATTTTTTTCCTGGGCTTGAAGTGTCTAGCATTGCAGAAGACACTTCTGTTGTGTGTGAGAGAGGATTTATCAGCCTTCATGAAGGATTTTCAATCAAATGTCCTATAGAAACAAATCAAGATAATGATATAGAAGAGAAATACCCAAAAAGCAATCTGTTCAGAGTCTGATTGTTGCACCATTCAATCTGCAATGAAAGTGCAGTATATGGAGTAGCAGTATTAAGCACCAGCTGAGCAAGCTGTCAGCAAAGTCCTGTGGCCTTTTTTTTGTTTGTTTTTAAATTGGTTGGTAGCAGCAGTGCTGAGGTACTGACAGGCTGACTCCTGATCTTACCTCTGCTGTCAGAGTGGTTCCATAGAATGTTTATCAATACGGTGATAGGCATGTTATATAGATAAATATAAATATAAATATAAATATAAATATGAATATAAATATGTATATATATATATATATATATATATTTATATATATGAACTGGGGTTGTGGCAGAGAGAATGATGTAACAGTTGTGTGCTACAAAGGCACAAAGGCTAAAGCACTGATAATGGGGCAAACCCCAGAAGTGTTTCTCTGTGTCTAAGCAACACATAGCTGATCTCAGCTTAGATTGTCACAGATGGGTGTTGGTCTCTTCACTAAAGTGACAGGTGATAGGATGAAAGGGAATGGACTCAAGCTGTGCCAGGGCAGGTTTAGATTAGACATTAGGAAAAAAATTCTTCACCAAAAGGGTTCCTTGGCTTTGGAACAGGCTGCCCAGGGAGGTGGTTGAGTCACCAGCCCTGGCTGTATTGAAAAGATGGGGAGATGAGGTGCTCAGTGATATGGTTTAGTAGAGGACTCGATCATCTCAAAGATCTTTTCCAACCTTGTGATTCTGTGATTTCATCCTACTCTCTGTCATACCGTTGGCCTCCTGCAGGCCTCAGGCAGGTTAGCTTGTCCCTTTGCCAGACAGTTTTTCACCTGTAAAACAGGAATAATTGTAGTACAGTTCAGTTCCATGGGAATATCATGAATGTAGATACTATAAAGGCACCAAATCATAAGTGTTATAAAGCTGAGGAGAACAGAAGGGGTTCACCCTTCTGATAGTTGCCTCTGCCAACAAAGGTCCCTAATGGGATGACAGCACATGACAAGGAAAGGGATTTAGGTACCAACAGAGCTATGCCCTTTCCAAGTATATGCTACAAAATACAAGGACTTTGCAGCAGCATATCTGTGTCAGCGTTGTACAGGTAGAGCTTCTTTTACAGATACTTTTATTTTAAAACCTAAAGAACTGTGAAGGAAAAACTCTAGTGTAGATCTGTCCCAGCCCTAACCATTGAGTATTTGCCAGGCTGACTCCATCAGCTGTCCTTGTAGGCAACAACCACTAGAGGCATGATCATGATTTGTATAGATATAAGTACCTTCCACAAGCAGGCTCAAGGAATAAAAATCCATTTTCCCCTGGAATGTGTCAATGGCAAGAAGTAGTGTGGTCCTTGACTGATCCTGCTGCAAAAAAACGCATTTGACTTGTCTGGCTCTTTGTGTAGCCAGGAGTTGGACTTGATGATCATTATGGGTCCCATCCAACTAAGGATATTCTATGATTCTATGATTCTATGATCTTTGAGATAAGCTCAGTCAAGATTTCATAGCTGAACTGGTATAACTGTTTCTTTGATCTTTTTTCCACCTCTAGAACAAGCACAAGCTAGGCTGATAGCAAGCAGGTTAACCCACTGAAGAGACTTTGCATCAGGATATAAATTTGAATATTTGAAGAATGTGCATATTGGGAGAAGAGACTCAGAGAGAGGGGGCACCTCTTTTGTCACTAGTGCCTGATTTGCACAATTTTAATTGCATCAGCTGCAATAGAGTTTCTCCCATTCTAAACTAATGTTATAGAGGTGAGGCACAGGGAACATCAGGAGAGGACAGTGAGAATTTTTGAATTAGTGAACTGAAAAGTCTGTGCATTTTTTGAGTACAGACATTTCTTACACAGAAGCCTTATGCGAAGGCATAAAGAAAATAATGCTTGTGAAGATGCTAAATGCAATTTATTTTAAGAAAAAAAATATCAAAGAGAGTATTTGCCCAGGATGAAATTTGTGTTTTATGCAAAGCATAGAAAAATACTTGTGAAGCCACTGTTAACAAAGAAAATCCTCTTTGGCATCTACTCCAGAGAATAATAAAGAAAAAGGAAGATAATAAGCTTCTGTGTTGCATTACTTTAAAGATTCACTTGAATGAAAGCAAGTAGTATAATAATGAACTGAGTCAGAAAGCACTGTTCAATTAGATGTAGAATTTAAGGGTATTTATAATAGCAACACTTACAAAGACTTGGTTTGGCTTATTGTTAAGAAAAGGGGGGAAAAAGTTGTGGCGAGTTAAATGACATTTATAACATAGGAGAGTCTGATCAAACTGATCCAGATTAGTCCTCCACAGCAGTAAGACCTTAAAATTAGGTCACAGGGATGAAAGGAGAATTTAGTCTAAACTATTTCATACAAAGGCTATGTGACATATGGAACATGTTACCCCAAAGAGTAACCAAAGCAAGGAGCATGAATGTTTTCAAGAAAGAAAACACTGAACTGCATAAGGAAATTTCCAACCATGAAAGCTTCAAAAGGAATACAGTACCTATTTATTTATGTATTTATTTAGGATAATCAATCATTGTCTGTGTTCTGAAGGGAAATTATGATAAGCATTATTTATTCTTCTTTCCCCCTTCCTAACTGTGGTGTTTGTGGGATTTAGTTTGGTGTGGTTTTATTAGAAGGGCTGCAATTTTGCCTTCCCAGAACACAAAGGGCAAGAGCTAATAAAATGTTAATGGCTATGTATTTTCATTCAATATGTAATGGTTTAAAATCTTTGTATTCTCTTTTGCTTTCACTAGGAGCTCTATGAGTGCAATGATTTTTTAGTAAAAGTCAGCACTTTACTTCTTTTTCATATCTGGAATAACTTTGTATCCTGAATGTGTTCTCATAGCTTAGTCTGTCTACAATTAGACACTGGCAACCAATCACCAGAACAAGCCATGGGACAATTTGTGATAGTACTGCTGGTCCTGTACTGCTGGTTCTAGCCTGCTGTGCTCATTCCTTGACCAAGCTCTTACTTAGCCTCCCTGCTAGGTATCTCAGATACTACCTCCTGCACTACGCATTGTCTGAAGAGGTACAATGCTTTTTTTGATTACTGTAGATCAAGTGCCAACCTGTAACATAACATTTTATGACAGAAGCAAGGACTAAATGAGGTAGAAAAAGAGAAGAGCCAAAACCAGACCAAAATTACAACCTCAGCCTGTAGGAGAAACCAGATTTCAATCCCAGCCTCGGTATGGCTAATTCACAGTGGTGCAGATTTGCTTCACCCAACACAAAGCATGCCATTTAGACGAGTCAGCACTCATAGGCAGGATGGATATTTGCTTTCCAGTGTGGACACTGGAAAGGATTTAAAGATAACCCGCAGTGATGTGAGGGGTTTAAATCCCTTAATGCAACTGTGGGGTTTTGGAGCTGAAACTGAAGGGAAATATTGAAAATTAATCCAGAACTTTACTTTCAAATCTTGAATATAAGACATTATTGCAGTATGAAAATTTCTCTTTGGTTAGAATCAAATAAAAGAAAATTGAAAGGCTATTGTCTGTATACTGTGAATAAACGTCTCTTTCCACTGCCAAAAATTGCAGATTAGGAAGAAGGCAACGTATTTTTGTGGAATGATACATGCATTTTAAGGTATTTCTTTCACTAGACTGTAGACAAACTAGCCCTGTTTCTTGCAGTACTGTTATTTTCTTCCTCTCACATAGCTATAGACCTTCTGACCCAGCAAAACAGATGACTCCAAGTTTCAGAGTACAGATTCACACTTTCCCCAAATTTAAGGGAAAGGAAAAAATTTGGAGAAATAACAATCTTAGTTTCAGATTCTTCATAGAACACTGAAAAGAAGACAAGAGGATACTTTGTTTGGTTTTACAGCCTGGCTGTTCAGAAATTTCCCTATGTGACCTTCCTTCACTTTTCCTAGTGATACAACATGGAAAGATCTAAATACATGCATATTTTCTTCTAAGTTGTACCAAGGTAAATCTGAAGTAGCACCACTCAAGTCAATAGTTATATTTAGTCTAAACAAGCAACTTAATCGTAAGACAAAGCATTGTTTCTTAAATGCCTCCAATTTATTTGGAAACTTGTTGATTGTAAGCATTAACACCTGACCCATTCCCTGTTGGATTTCCTCATAACAACTTACCAGTACTGACATTAGCTTAATAGAAAACCGAGCCAGCTCAGACACTATGCCAGATTATGACCTCAGTTATATGCAACT
Organism: Gallinula chloropus; assembly: GCF_964237585.1. Taxonomy (NCBI): domain Eukaryota; kingdom Metazoa; phylum Chordata; class Aves; order Gruiformes; family Rallidae; genus Gallinula; species Gallinula chloropus. Next base: position 68,088,392 of record NC_140085.1, read on the forward strand.
CAGTCTACAGTTGCCTGCTTTCTGCGTGACCAAAAGCAGAATTTGGCCTTGAGCTTTAACTTTTAAGAGCTGCATACACGCAATTGTCTCCAAGCATAATAACATTTAATAATTTAAAATGGCAATAAATGTTCTTTGCAATTTTCCTTCATTTCTAGCATTCCCAAAATATGTGTCTTATCTTTTGTAAATAACTCTAGCACACTACTTTGCTTGTAAATCCAAGGTCTGCACAGGCACTTGAGTCCTATAGTTCAGATGCTCTGAATCCCCCAGTCTTCACCTGTCAGGTTCTCTTCTGCTTTCTAATCACCTGTATCTTAATCAAAGCTACACTGAAAGTTTAAAATCACAGACTGTACTCCCATATGTATACTATCATGAAAGAGGCTTTCATGGTACAGTCAATGAAGACATTTCTGAGGCTTGATGAAACACATCAGCGTTCAGCCTCGAGATGCAGGTTTAAGGTTAAATGATGGGAGAATGTGTCAGAAAAGAGATATATCTGTGCTTTCACCTTTTTCTGAGAGGGCACAGGAGATAGATTTCATGAGTATTTGTAGGCTTCCCATCAGTGTCAACCACAGGAAAAGCTGCCTTGCTTTGGAAAAACTCTTTACTCCAGCTTGTAGCTGAGTAAAGCTCTGTGTTCCCATTGAGAAAAAGGCCTGAGAACTTGCTAACCCCTTCACATACAGTTAGCCTAAGATGTTGACTGACATCTCATCTTTAGTAGAGTTTCCCCATATGTCTGCCTCCCAAAAGTTCCTAAGGATGTGATTACTTTGTTTTGTTTTTGCAACGGGCTCCCTTCCATATTTTCTAGTAACAGACTGAGACCAGGATAGGAAGATGCTGGTCTTCCACCGGTTCCAGTGAGGATGCTGCCTCATTTTCTAGCACAGATAAAGTCCTGTATCATTTTAACCTGGGCCTGTAACTCAAAATCTGTATAGAATACACTTGCTAGGTTAAGCTTACCACATATTTCTAGGGCCAGTATCTAGACAGACAGGAATATAACAGGAAGGGAGGAGTGTCTCTCCACACACATACCCGCCTTCCGCAGCCTTGCTCTCACGAGTGTTCAGGTTCAGCTTGCGCAGTGTAACTCTGCCTTTAGCAAGGAGAGGAGGGACTGCTCACCCAGTACTCCCTGCTGAGAGGAAGTGAGTGTAGAGGGGGTGTTAAGATGACAGAAGTGCAGAGAGCCCAAGCTTCACCCCTTCACTTCCTTCATTGCTAGCCAAAGTAGCTGGCTGGGACCATGGGAGAGTAAACTGCTCCACAAAAAAAACCAACCCAAACCTGAAAAAGAAAAACAAAAGAAAAAAAGAAGGATGAAGTGAAGTAATTGACTCTTATAGCAGAGCAAAGGGAGTGCGTGAGGTGGTGAAGGGAAGATAGGGAGGAACTGTGACTCTGACTCACAATATATTCTGTGCTCTGCTCTTGGGGAGATGCAGCTGTGCATCTCCTCTTGTATAGGCTACACTGTAAGGTTACACCGTCATCCAAAGTAAGCATCCCTAATTCTCCCACTTCCTGAATCACAACAGCATTTGGCTCCTTTTTAATCAGGGATTTCTACTGTGCAAATTGAAGTCTAGGACCAAGCTTTTCCTATGTGCAGAATTAAAAATCTCTCCCTTGATTGTTTTGTTGGTTCCCGGGGAAAACTACCGAACTGTTACAGCCGATTTACATTGGCCTGCTCCTTTTCTAAGCCTGATTCCAAGTTATTCTTAATTCCTCACGGCACCTGAGATCTTCTACATGAGCCAGCCAAGGACACCTTTGGCAATGTTTTCCACATCCTTTTCCCTTCCTTTGCTTGCTTCCCAGTAACTTCTGCCTTCACTGGAGCAAGGATTGTTTCCCTTTGCTACCACTTCAACAGAAAGAAATGTGGCATGGAAGTACCTCTGATTTTGTCCAGCTGACTCATGGACTTTGCTTGGGGTGAGCAGATAGTTGGGAAGAGGCTAGTCCAGTGGGTAGAACCAGCCACAGCCTAGACCTCATGATGGGAAGGTCTGAATGTCCACTCTCTCACTCTTTTCTCACTGTCCCTTGGGCTCGCAGAACCTTGAAAAAATCACAACCTGTTAGGGCCTTAGTCTCCAAACTGTAAAATAACAGCAAAAAACACTTGATCACCAAACCTGCTCTAAATTAAGGAAAAAAAGCTTCATGCCACAGTGTTGCCATACCTGCAATAAAACTGCTAGCAGTCTTCCCTTATCCTCTGTTACCTCTCATGCACTCACCGCATCTGCTGTTGTGGGGCAGGGGGGGAGGGAGTTGTGCCCAAGCATGATTTCTTGCCTCTCCCAGTGACTAGCTGATGTCTCACAAGAAAAGTAAACTCCTGCAGAAGCGTCTTCATAGCTTGCATCTGACCTGTGATTCAATTATCCAATGATGCAACTGACCTTTGTGGTGATCAGTTGTCAGTAGGATTCTTTCATGAAATGTATGAAGTGTGCCGATGACAAGAGGTGAAAAAAGTCTACTAAAAAAATTAGTTTCTATTCCCAGTCCTCATACCCTGAGAGTTACTTTATTCCTGCCCTTCTACAGATAAAATTCCTCATAAACAGGATTTTTTCAGTAATAGGAAATTTTCTAAAAAGACATTCTAGCTAGTGACTGCCAAAGGAGAGGCAAGTCCCACTGCTGTACATCCCATTCGTCTCCTTCCCATGCCCAGTTTAAAGCACTGCTTTTCTACCAAGTATCTGGAGATAATATGTCTGGCGAGAGACAGCGTGTGTTAAAGTGCTCCCAGTTCTAAAATTCTTCTCTCAAAGATTTTTGGCAAGAAGGAGTGGAGGGGAGACATTGTGTATCAACAGCATAATGGCATCTGGATCGAAAGATAAGAAAAGCATTGTGGTTTCCAAAAAGCAAGGCAGTTTTCAGGCGAGCTTTGAACCTGGCAGAGGTGCAGAACCCGCATTAGCAGGATAGGAGAAACAGAGATCGGGCATTGACTTTGGAAGGTAGGGCTCAGCTCTGCAAATTAGCAGACACTTTGGATGCATTTTTAGCAGAGCATTCAACTGTGAGTTGAAGGAGTGAGCAATCTACATTTCAGCAGGGCAACTCACAAGCTTAAAAAACATACTTTCTGCTAGAGCGGGGACAGAGTGCTCTGCCCTTCCTTGAGGATTAAACCCTAAAACACAGTTGAACTCGCAGCAACGTGTTAACTGAGAGTTAAAATTAGAAAACTTCGGTGTCTCAAGGAGAACTGCATACTGGAAATTTTATCCACATGAACATTGATGAACTAGAGCGCTCACAAGCAAAGTTCCACTTCAGGCAAATTTTTACAAGGAAAAAAATGCAGAGTAGCTAGATTTCCTGAAACAGTTTTTACCCTCAGGGCAGGCCTACATGTAAACAATTTCCTATAAAGTAATGCCAATTAGTACAATGAGGTTTTTTTCTGTAAATGGGCAATGTTTTGGTTTTTTTTAAAAGATTCAGATGCAATGGGAAAAAGCACAACAGCCTTTCATGGACACACAATATATTTGTGAGCTCTCTGTAAGATGGCTTCAGAGGTCTCACTGTGCAGCTGGGAGTAGTTCTAGGAGAACCATTATGATTGCTGTGTGAAACTGCACAAGGTTGAATGGAGAGGTGCTCTCTCATATTAGACCATCTTGTCAGAATAGACTTCTAGACATACAAAGTCCTTTTAATCTAGAAGTTTATACGTTGTGTAAAGAAACAAACTTATAACCTTAAATTCCCCCCCCCGAACCCTTACCTTTATTTTATCAGAAATTCACAACTGCTTTTCTCTGAGAATGACTTTAAAAATGTAGTATTAAACTGGTTGCGAGCAAGCTACTGCACCTGTACAATTAATTATATACTGAAATGCTAACTTCTCACTATGGTCCTGATGCAACAATTGAGTTGCATGCTACATGTTTGATAATATAAGAATTAAATATCAGCTGTCTCCAGTCATACTGTCATTTCCTCACACCTCTTACTGTGCAAAAAACTTTGTCCAATTCATCCTAAATTCAGTGTGGTCTTACTGGTGGCTTTAAAGTATTTCAATCAGGCCGTGAGTCTAGTTCTTGAGAACTCTGCATCAGATACCTTGCACCTGCCTAACAAAACTTTTCTGTTCGGAGGTTCATGAACCTTTGAGGAACAGGGAAAGGTAATTCAGAAAGTGAACTTTGATTCATGAAGTGGCCATGGATGTATTTCTGTACGGCTTTAAAGAAACCCGGAGTCATGGGCTTTTTGCAAAGCAAACACAGGTGCAGCTTTGGCTGAAATGAGACAGGCCTTCCCCACCAAGCCTCTTGTGTGGTGGCTCACCACAATCCCAGTCCCGTGGAGCACATCTGGGGTGGCAGTGCATTGCATGTGGAGGCAGAGCAAGGCTCATACTTGGTGCTTGGGAGAAACCCTCAAGCAGCAGTGCTGTTCCTTCTCAGCAAATGGTACCTTAAAAATTTGACTGGGCCTCTTAAGAGGCAGTGTTGCCCTAACAGCATTCCTACTCTCAAGGCAAACATCTGTATTCAAGGGTCACAGTAGATCTGTCAGAAAACTAAAGAAATGCTCGTTTTTCAACAGAACTATCTCAGGTTCTCGTCAGGATTTTTTTTTTTCCCAAACCAAACAAAAGCTCATTTAATTTCTAACTAGCATTCTCTCTTAGCATATTTGTGTTTCCTTGTGAGTGTGAGGTCTTTCTGTACCCATAAACTACGTTTAGGGATGCAAAGTTTTCATATGGAGACTAACATTTTTAAAGCTGTAACCCTTGTTTTCTTGCTTGGTTTTCCTTACTTCATAAAAGAAAAAAGAAAATGGACAGTATTAAAAAAGATGAAAGAGGAGCTTTTCAGTTTCTAAACAAAACCAAAATTGAAGCACTTTTGTTTTCAATGTAAAATCCAGCCGAATCATAATCTTGAAATTCATAGTTTGAAACAGTTTTTCTCTTGAGTTTCTTAACATCAAAGCCACCTAAAAAATAGAATTTTAAAAATATCTCAATTTTATTCTTTATACTTTTTCCTTACAAAATGAGCTGTTTAGTGGGAATGTTATTGTAAAAACACATCAGAATATCCTATATCACAGGGTATCCAGAAGTCTGCTCTTTCATAGCCTAACAGGACAGGGGCAAAATTCTGATGATCTGAGAACTGTTCCACATTCTCTTCCTGATACCAAATTAGATAAAGCCCACCTCTGGCTTTTAAAAATCAAACAACTAGAGCAATCCATTATAAATCTAGATCACTTCACCTTAACCCTTTCCATGGCTTCCCTTGACCTTTCCAGAAACATACACCAAGTATAGTCATACCTCTGATATATCCAGAGGCCAGACTTGAAACCCCTGGAACTGTGTGGAGGTGAAAGAAGAGAGTTTCATCTGGAGGCTCTCAACTTTAATTACAGAAAGCTTAAGCCCTCAAAGTATCTCTCTGACAAAAATAAGAGGAACTGCAACTGTTGCCTGCCTTTAATATAAGACAGTTAATCAGCCCTGGTTGATCCAGAGTAGGTCCAGGTTGACTTGAAAGGTTAATGGATCTTCAAACTGTTTTTTAAAAAAAGAAAAAAAACTTAGATGGAGTTTCAGGGCTGCAACGAAACATGAAACCAGGCCTCTTTGGTGTGGCTTTGGGCTGGTTACAAACATCTTGCAGAGCTTGAAAACTGCTTTTGATGATCAGCCTAACTTCCCTTTCCTTAGTTTAATCCCATTTTTCCTGATTGTGCTCCTTTGCCCCACCCTAAAGAGAAGGTTCACTTTCACGATGCTTACTCTTTCCAGATCTTTGCACTAGGTTTTCTGTTCATGCCCTTTCTGTCAGCTCATAGCAAAAGCTTGCACATTCAAGAGAATTTCCTCAAGGGCCAGTTATAAAGCCTTTCTAGTAATTTTTGGTGCTCTTTCCTAATCTTCTTCTTATATGACAGTACCTTCCAACTTTCAAGCATCTTTCCTGATTTTTCTGCTGTGCTAGAAAAGATGACAATCCCTTCTTAGACATACAATGTCATGCCTCAGTATTTGCATGTATTAAATACTGTGCCTTTCCAAGGTTTTAGATCAGTCCTGGGTCTGACTAGGCATTGCTCCTTTCTAAGTTTCTTTTCTCCTCTGCATATCATTGCTTAATACCACTGTTCCCCCAGCATGCTAGCTTGTAATTTCTGCTTTGACTTTCATTTTGTAATTTTCTGCCAGTATTTTATGTCCCCATCTCCCCAGCAGAGATTCTATTTCTCTTTGCTCACTGCTGTTTGCATCGCCTCCAAATTCAGCCTCCAATTTAATTTGTTTGCTGCTTGGCCCTGCCGCTATTAACAAACAGTAATGAAAAGATTAACTAACACACAAACAATTTATCGGCTTAAATCATCCACTACCATGATTTAGTTCTGGTGGTTTCTATTCTTCTGTTTGCAAATGGCTTCTCAAAAAAAAAAAAAAAAAGAAAAAGAAAGAAAAAAAAGGAAAAAAAGAGAAAAAAAGAAAAAGAAAATGCAAAACTCTGGGCAAATCTTCTGGTTTTTTAAAACTAAGCACAGGTCTAGTCAAGCCATTGGAATTTTTTTTGATTTAGCTAAGAATATGACCACTAGATTTCTTGTTACTTTGGACAGTTTTCAGAAATACACAGTAAATAACATGTAGAAGTACTTCAGCTTTTGTGGGAATTGTTTATCAAACTACGGCTTTAACTCTTTTTCATGAATAAGATGCGGCTGACTGCTCATCTCAGATGGCACTGTTTTTATTTCCTTGCATTTCATGTTTGTCATTGATCAAACTTCCAGACAGAATTACAGATAGACTTTCCTGATGCAGACAGTGCAACATGAAAACACAGGGCCTGTTGCCCAACTTGCAGCAGAACACCTGTATGAGCTTGCAAACATCATCCGACTGCTGTGCATACCAGTCTGTGCTTTTAAAATGGGAACAATCATTAGTATTAACAAAATAGATGCTTGTGGAATGCTCAAATATCAGTGACATAAGGATGGTAAAAAAAACCCAGGATGATTTACACTGAGAACATTTATGGAAATATATTTTTTAAGATGCCTTGTTACTCTCAAAACAGACAGGCATCTCCCATGCAGCATGCAGGTCATTGCCCTGCAGTGCTGTCAGGGCGTCTGTAGAGAGGAAACGAAATCTTTACTTCTGCTCTCTTAGGGCAGCAAGAAGCAGCTCTTTGAGGGACAAACAAGAGGATGTCAAGGTATATATCTAGGGTAACAAAAGCCCGGCACCATTCCATAGAGTTCCTTACTTCACAGATGTTGAAAGTAATGTACAGGTTTTGACTTGAGCAAACTCTTCCAAAAAATCAGAGCAACCAGGGTCCTAGCCTCACAAATCATTGTCCTGACCTTCTCAACACACCAATTAATTAGTCAAATGGTTAATGCAAAATTAAACTATAGCAGTCCCTGGAGAGACCGACAGGTGTAAATATCATGTCACAAAAACATCAGTCAGGAAAGGTATAAAAGTAGAAAAAAAGACCTAGCAGAGACTGAGGAAAGTCTGCCTACTTCTATAGTTGATTATGGACTTGGGGATATAGCTAGTGCAATTGATGTTGCACTGGACATTATTAATAGTCGAATCCCTCATTGGGATTGCTGGGGGATGCTGGGGAGTGTAAAATGTCTCTAGGAGGATCTTGAGTGCCCTGAACTCCAGTCGATGTTGGTGGCGGGGGAGGAAGGTGTGGGGCCAAAACCTAACAGAATTAACTTTGCACAAGGTGTGAGATACAGCCGTGGTTCCAAGTAGTGAGGTAAGCACTGAGGAACTGCTCCTGACCTTTCTCTTGGAATTGGGCAGGTATATGGAAGACAATCACATTTTGATCTCCAAAAAGATGTATTTGTGGAAAAATCAAATGTAGACACACATGATGTTGAAATCAGCTGTGACTAAAATGAGTGGACATTGCTGCAGTTCTACACAGGGCATATAACTGTTCAGAAAACAGATCGCTCCTTGCCGCAGATGTAGTAACACAAAACTGTCCCTCAGAAAGATGTCACCAGTTGGGAAAGCTGTGCTCAATGACTAGTAGGTTCATGGTCACAACTGTAATCATAAACAGTAATGGAGTTCAGTTAGAAGTGCAGCTGAGTTTTTCATACTTGGGTGAACAGCTGTCTTTCTGTGCTTTGCTCAGCCCGTCATTTACAAAGGAAAAGGAAATGCCAATGACGTAGCAGACTGAACTCCATCCATTTCCATAAGAGATTAGGTATATACTGTTCATTGGAAGCTACTGGGGCTCAGGGCTGAGATGTGTCTTCTTTTTCGAAAATGTCCTTGAGTAATGCATTATTAAAAGCAAGTGACCTGCTGCAGACACTTAAGAAACTTTGGTGCCCTCATCCTCAGATACAATGTGTAGCCACACTCCCCAGCCCATCTGCAAGAGGAATGCATGAGTTTCAAATTGCATAGCTGTAACTTACGGTTTGGTTGGCCCCGAGGATGGGAGGGTTAACACTTAGAGCTGCCGTAACTCAGTCCCACTTGATTTTGTCTCTGAATTCTTCAGCTTCTTAGCGGGTCTGGCTCTAGTGAAAGCTTTAGCTTCAGTCTGTATGTGTTGAAATTTCCGTGTCTTGAGAAATGGAAATGTTCAGGAGGGTCATAACATCTCTAGGGGCATTCAGCACTCCACATCAATCTACCTTAACAAATTCTTATACAGGCACATATTGTATAAATAGCTCTTTAGTATTCTGAAATACAGTGCAAATTTTCGTATGTAATTATTTTGTGCTCCCATCTGTCTGCATACACAGAATACAGTGATACTTTTCTTGTTCTGTACCTTTTCACTGTACCCCCAAGCACAGAGGAGAAGGACTACATGTCTTCCATACCTAGTTATTAGGCTGAGGGAATCAACAGGGCATTCTGCTGTGAAAACAGCGCTTAGCAAGCAATGAGAATAATTACACTGTCGTCTTTGGCAAAAGCCTGAATAAGCTGTCAGCCACCACAAATGATCATTAGTTGTTCAGTCTGAAGAACAAAAGCTGCTCTTAAATATTTCAGAAAGTGCCAAATACTTCAAGCTGACTCACATAAATCATGTCGGGTATTACAACACTGAAAGTAAAATTCGCCAGTCACTTTTCCTTCTATTCCAGCTCCTTTTAGCAATGACTTATATTTAAATACCTAGGCAGCACCTCCCAGCACTTGAATTTCATTATTTTCACAGAACATATTCAATGACACTTTGGTCTTCAGCTGTGTGGATTGTTCAGAGACTGATCCAAATAAAGCAATCAGATTTTTTTAAAGAAATTTGTTTAAATCACCACAAACGAAAAAAAAAAAATCTAATGAAAGCTTTCCAAGACTGTGTAAAGTGATGAGTCTGAAAATAGCAGAAAACAATTTGCTGGAGTCTGTTGGGGATTTAATTTGTTGATGGAAGCAAGAGGTGTGCTTATTTACTTCTCCTAAATTTAGGCCTTCCCTGAGATACCTATATTAGACAGAATTAATACCCTAGTAACACCACAGTGATAGGCAGTTATACAAACCATTAGAGTAAAACTAAGCACTAAGCTACAGTTGAAAGATTGAAAAACTTTGCAATGCATTAGTTTTTCCTTTCTATGTTGTTCATTTTTATCCTCAGTGCCACAAATGTCAACAATCTCAAAATCAGACTTGGTTTGTGCAAATAAAGAGCTGGCTCTACATTACCTGCCATGCTGTGATGTGTGCTCCCAAAACCCCTCTGGGTTATTCATAATGTCTACTTGTCCCTTATTTCCACTCCTTGTTCTTCTTTGCTTCTGTTGCCATGTTTGCAATCACTTTTGAAAGCTGGGGTAGTATTGCTAAGTAAGGGAGCACTAGCACAATACAAAAGGATCTGCTCAAGGGGACTAATATGCCTTCCCGCCTCAATGTCCAGTGCTTTTCCAAATTGCACATAGCAGAGTGTTTCTAAGCACATTTCAAGGCTGATTTGAGAGCCATGTTCCCTCTGCACCCTTTTTAATTATCTCTAGCAAGACCTCAGAGCATCAAAGGTGCGTCCCAACATCTAGAAGGGCACACAGAATAGCACAGCACAAAAGCAGAGGTGGCCCAAAGTTTCCCAGCAGATCAGGGAAAACAGCTTTCTGGAATGTGTTGGCATTCCCAATATATGGAATAGAAAAGGAATTGCATGATGCCTGCCACTGAGTCCCCAGTCAAGTGCTGTTTGCCGCAAGTAGGTAGGTCAAGGTAAGATATCTTTTCGTGAGAATCCATTGATGTGGATCAGTTCTTCTGGATTCATGCTATCTAAACTGATCTGCTACTACATGGCTTCTAGAACAGGTATGCAGTAGGTCCTGCACAGTAAGCTGATTGTCCTGGTTCAAATGGATGCATGTGATACATCCAATATACATTGAAGACCCATTTAAGTCATGTGCTATTATACACTTTTCTGTTGACTAGGCTGTGTTTCACTGCTGACTTGACAGCTTGTGGAAACAGAAACTGAGCTCAGGAACTGCCATTAATGCTCTAGCACAGTCAGGTATCAGGCAGGAAGGAAGTGGAAGCAGGCATCGATTATGGCCTATTCGTCCCTAATAACATTACTTGAGCTGATACTGGACTATGGGGCATGCTGCTGGGGCTGTGCTCTTTGAGCTCACTGTGAAATGCTTGCCTATGCTTGTTTGGCACCCAGACCCGGGCCCCCAACTATGGCAATCTGATCTGTACTTCCTGCAAGAGTGTAAACAGCATTGTGTCAATTTCTAGGACCGCTCATCACACTCACTTGATTGTAAGCGGTCCACAAAGACAGCTTAAAATTAATCTTCTCAGGGATTTACACATGGAAGGTTTCAAGAACTTTGAAGAATAAAAGCCCCACAAGCCTCACAATATGCAGCTAGCTGGAAAAAGTTTAGATTGAACAAAATCAGGTTTTCTACCTGAAAAGAATAATTTTCATTTTAAGAATTTTTCATGAGAGAACAGAAAAGTTCATGTGAAGGACTAAATTCTTGGGGGATTTTTATGCTGTTCTCCAAAAGGCTGAAGAAGGAGCTACTGCTACTGGTGTTGGCGTAGCTTCTCATAAAGTCCACAGAAGCCTGTGCCCTAGGAGCCTAGAAGTTATGTCAGTCTTTTTTAGACAGGCCACTTCTGTTGAACTCTTTTCTCTGAATGCAAATCTCTACAGATAACTTACTTACTATATACTCAGTTGATATACTGAGTACACACTTTTTCTGTTTTGTGAATTACGTTGTCTAAGTATGTCCAGAAACATGATTTGAAAATATGAAAACAAAAATTTTTTGATGTTTTACATTTGTATCTCCTCTGTAATGAAAAATGAACAAAAACCCAACCAACCAAACAAAAAAATGAATAAATAATACAATTTGTACGAATTTCAAGTTATCCTAAATTTAGACGAAGTTCCATTTTGGACACAGAGACATTTATGAAAAGCCCTATTACCCAGCTGTCCAAAGCAACACACTTTTAGGGTTTTTAATACTCGACAGGCCATAAACCAGCTGCAATTTCCCAGTGACGTCCATTTCTCCTAACTAGACTAATGCCTTAGGCATATTCTGAGGTGCTGCAGTTCATCGGCAGCCTTGACATGTTCATCATGGACTGGAATTTCCAAACATGCTACTTATCAACTTTTTAGGTGAACTGCCTTGAAGGAGCTTACTGAAATCACACATATGAGTTCTGAAACATTCTTAATTTTGCAGGAAACAATTTGCCAAGTACAAATCAAACTACAAGTAAAATTTCAGAGTAGTTTAGCACTGTCCCGACCAAATCCACATGATGTTTTATGTTAGGTTCAGAACATTTTTTTCCACTAATGGGGTTCCTCCATGGATGAGAAAAATAATTTATTTGAACTACTCTCCTTCTGAGAGAGCAGTTCATTTTTGTGTGCGGCATGACATTAAAGAGAGTCTGCAGGAACTCCAGTCCTACTTTTCCCACCTCATCACCTGCTCCAACTTGTGTATTTTGCTAGTGCCACTTAGTTTTGAAACTAAGCAGACCAGTGATTACATGCAACTGCACGTTGGCATGAATAATGCTTTCGGCTTTTGAGCTGAGCATTGTCAGAGCTTTGCTCACCATCCTATGGACTGTGTGTCATACTGCGTTTGGGCTAGCCCTTCTGCGTGTTGTAAGAAATCTGCTGAATGACATCTGTTTTATAACATTTTTGCTGTTTTTCAAAGCACATAATTTACTGAGGGAACACCAAATTGCACACGAAGAGGTCTTGTTATGCAGCACGGTCTAAGCTCTGAGATCTCTACATTAAGTTAATGTTTGTTTAGGTATGAGAGTAATTGTATGGTAACTGAAAATCTTAGATTTCTTTTTTTTTCCAAAGCATAACATTGCTGCAAGCAACAGTCTAGATTTAGGTGAACTCATACTGTGACAAACTGAGAATGGAGAAAACACATTTCTTGTCCATAAAAGGGCAGATCACACATCCACAGAGGGTAGCTCTGATTTTGCTGCAGTTCCAAACTATGAAGTGGGGACTCACTGTCGCTGAAAGTAGTTTTGCTTAAAGTGGATAGATGATTCTCCAGTAAAACGTTTTTTCTTTGTTTCTTTGCCTTAAATAGAAAATAGTTTGCCTTCTTAAACACAAAATGGTGACTGGAACAACTGGGAAAAATTCTCTTTAAGAGGTTTGATTTCTTTGTAATTTCTTCTGGGAAAAACACAAAGTACTCAGAATGTCACCAAGAGGTTGAGGGAGGGGATCCTCAACTCAGCACTTGTGAGGCCACATCTCGTGTGCTATGTCCACTTCTGGGCTCCCCAGTATAGGAAACACATGGACATGCAGGAGCAAATCCATGAAGACGATTAAGGGACTGGGGCATCTGTCATATGAAGAGAGGCTGAGGCTTCTCAGCCTGGAGAAGAGATGGCTCAGGAGGGTCTTATCAAAGTGTAGAAATACCTGATGGTAGGGGTTAAAAAAAAAGAGAGAAATAGAGCCAGGGTCTTCCCAGGGTTGTCTCAAGAAAGGACAAGAGGCAATGGGTATAAACTGAGATACAGGAAATAATCCTGAAACATGAGTGAGGTTTTTTGGTTTTCCATTGTTTTTTGTTGTGAGGATGGTCAAACACTGAGAGAGGTTGTCTCCATCCATGGAGATACTGAAAACCTGACTGGGCAAGCTGCTCTAGGTGACCCTACTTTGAGCAATGGGATTGGACTAGATCATCTCCTGAGGATCCTTCCAACTTCATTCAACACTGTTCTGTATTCTGTAACTCCATGCCTTCATTCCAGAGTGCTAGTGGTCTGATATGTAGTGGGCATGTTTGTAGAGCATGAGAATCAAGTCCAAAGCTGTTCTGAGTCATTTGAAGCAGGGCTTCCCACATGGGATGAGAGTGCTCTAACATGACTTTAATATTTTCTCCTACAATACACTACTTGACCAACAGTTTCATTAAAATAGGTGTGTTTTGAAGTGATGGTTTGCTTCCATGATTTAATGTTTTACATTGAAAAAGAATTTAATTTATATATAAGTGCAAATCATAGAATCATAGGATGGTTGGGGCTGGAAGGGACCTTTAGGATCATTGAGTTGCAACCCCCATGCCATGGGCAGGGGCACCTCTCACTAGACCTGGCTGTTCAAGGCCCCATACAATGCGAAATATACAGGTATCCACAAAGAAAAAAAATATCAACTCCTTAGATGTATGCTCAGTTCTCATCTACACAATCAGGATGAAAGTAAGGTTTAGCCAGAAATAACAAAGTAACTTCTGGAAGATTCTCCAAAGATAGAATTACAAGGACAGTATAAAAATCTATATAGGGCAGTTCATGGCAAAGTACGGTACAGAGAAGAAGCACACTTTTATGTCCAGTTCTCAAAATATTTATCTTGAATTCGTTGTGATCTTTTGGAAGAAGTGTCTTCACTTTTTCAGGAGGAGGTCCTCCAACTGTCCTTGAATATTTATAAATACAATTGGTTTTGCTTCACTTCACATAAATGTAACAAAGGAACTTAATTAAAAACAAAAAAAAACAAACAAACCAACCAAACAAAAAAATCCCAACACTGAAAGCCACCAGTAAAAAATGTCCTGTGGATATTTATGAAGTTCAAAATGTAAGAAACCGCACTTTACTGCTTGACTGTGTCCTTTTCCTTCAAGAATATTTTTTTCTTCTAGCACCAGAGAGAAAGAATACCTATTGAAACACAGTGTTTATTTCCCAGTATATGATAATGCTCTTAAAGTCAAACACATGCCATTTGGTGAATAGTAATTTGAGGGATATGTGACACAGTAACACACAAAAATTCACAACACTTAGCAAAGTCAGAGCTTCTTAATTTTATATCATTAGATGATCTGCTACTCTGCATGCTCTTGCAATTTGGAAGCTAAACCACTCTCTAGAATAGACTCTGTGAAATTAACTCAGCCTCTCTCTATTGCTGAGGCCTAGGCACACTATCCCAAGAGTAGCTACCTACCTCTGTAGAAAGAGGACATAACTCCACTATGCATGGAAAGAGGAAAAGTGAGATCATCCTGAAAAGTGCATGAAATATATATGACATAATGAAAACTAAAAAGTCGGAAAATTTTTGCATTCATTATAAACTATAATGATAAATTATCTTGTAATAAGCATATAACCTGTTTGTATCAGTAATGTGCAGAAGATGTAAAATATGTTAAAAACATCTGAATTTGCATGTTTACAGTATTTATTAAACTTTCCTATTTAATTATTTTTGTTGCCTTTCTGTTTCTTTGCAGATCTTACAGGTGAACAAGGTGATGTCCATCTTGTTTTATGTGATATTTCTCACTTATCTTCGTGGCATCCAGTCTACCAACATGGATCAAAGGAGTTTGCCAGAAGATTCAATAAATTCTCTTATTATTAAACTCATTCAGGCAGACATTTTGAAAAACAAGCTTTCTAAACAGATGGTAGATATTAAGGAAAACTATCAAAACACAGTGCAGAAAGCAGACACTCAGCAAGACATGGATGGAGATGAAAATGTGAAATCAGACTTCCAGCCAGTTATCTCAATGGATACAGACCTCTTAAGGCAGCAGAGACGCTACAATTCTCCCCGAGTCCTCCTGAGTGACAACACGCCACTGGAACCGCCACCTCTGTACCTCATGGAGGATTATGTTGGAAACTCGGTGGTGGTGAACAGAACCTCCCGGCAGAAAAGGTATGCGGAGCACAAGAGCCACCGAGGGGAATATTCCGTTTGTGACAGTGAAAGTTTATGGGTCACGGACAAATCCTCTGCAATCGACATTAGAGGACACCAGGTAACTGTGCTGGGAGAAATTAAAACAGGCAACTCTCCAGTTAAGCAATACTTTTATGAAACGAGGTGTAAAGAAGCCAAGCCTGTAAAAAACGGCTGCCGCGGCATCGATGACAAGCACTGGAACTCCCAATGCAAGACATCCCAAACTTATGTTAGAGCACTAACTTCAGAAAACAATAAACTGGTAGGCTGGAGATGGATAAGAATAGACACCTCCTGCGTGTGTGCATTGTCAAGGAAAATAGGAAGAACATAAATCTGCATCTCTTTGCTATATAAATTATTACTTTAAATTATATGATATGCATGTAGCATATAAATGTTTATATTGTTTTATATATTATAAGTTGACCTTATTTATTAAACTTCAGCAAATCTACAGTATATAAGCTTTCTCTCTCAGTAAACAAGAGCAAAGGGTGTGTGCCTCTGCTGTGGGCAACTCCAGGTTTTTTTTTTAGACTGTTTGTGACACTGCTTGTTGGCAGCATACCATAACCTTACTGTAAAATCTGTGTAAAAATCAGTATTTTTCATTCAGTATTGTCAAGCCAGTGACTGTCATTTAGTAAACTTGTTAAAAATCAGATCAATGTCAAAGAGTTGTGTACATATTTATATTCCTCAGCCTATACGTTCACATTCAATTGGACTCCTCACCGCCAAACAAAATGGACCAAAATGTGTGCTGTAGCCAGCAGATCATGCCATGGCATCATGTTTATGGCAAGTAGCCATGAAATACAATTTCTGTGTATTATACCAGTTCTGCCACTGAAATGACCATTTTCCCTCTGTTAGTACTTCAGAATGGCTGCTAATAATCCAGCAACTTTTGTTTATGTTTTTGAAGCACATTTATTTTGCAACTGTTTCTAATGCTGCCAGTTCATCATAGGAAAAATATGAAAAAAATCTAAAATATTTGTAGCAGAAACTTACTGAAGCCAGGAACAAATCTAAACTGATCCTTAATATAATACATAAAAAGATTATTTCTTCAGAATTTAGTATTTATTGTGATCAGCCTTTTCCTCCTCACACAAATCAATTATCTTCTCTTTGCATTGCTGCATCATTCCTCTCTCTCCTAGTTTTTAAAGTGGAAACAAAGCTGGTGGTGTTTTAAGATTAAAATAGCTGTTGGCTTGCAAATTGTATTAAAGAAAGATATGATATCCTGGCATGGATATCAAAGCCACACGTCCATACAAAGCTGTTCTCCTCAGCAATCCATTCCTCATTTTTCACATGGGAAAAGTGGGTAGAACAGCTCAACCAACCCAGTAGCTTTCACAGGGACTTGAAATAAGAAATAATCTGTTTGAGCAGTATGGTGACTGAAATCCAGGTAGTCCATAATTATAATGAAGTCCTTCAATTACACAGGTGAGTGGTTACTTTGGACAGACAAGTGTAATAGCATATATATACCTCAAACTCTTTGTATTGTCATGTAGCTCCACTGGGAAAGGTAATAATTATGCTACTTGAAGAGTTAGTCTCTTACACACTAGCTGTATAATGCCCTGGATGCGATCCCACTCCCATAAAAGTAAATGAGAGTCTTGTCATGGATATCAACAGAGTTGAGATTGGACTGCATATGTTATCTATGTCTAGCTAGATCTTAACACGCAGTCAGAGCTGAAAAATGCCAGCCATTCAAAAAGCATTACAGCTGTAGTGGTCTTTGGTTTTTACAGCATGGTTTTCACTGTTGCAGCGTGTTCAGCATTGCAAATGAGAACGAGATCAGAGCACTCAAAACCAAGGTTGCAGGATGCCTTTGTTCACAGAGCTTTCACTACTGAGGAACCCGCTTCAAATTTGCAACAGGACATCAAAGGTTGCAAATTGGATGCTCTCCCCTAATCCTTTACAGAGAGCGTTGCACATCATAAAACCACCGGGGAACCAGACAGGTTGTTCATGAGGCCAAGCACCGGAATAGCAGTGACACTGAAACACAGGTTGGAGCGTGTAGGCATAATTCTGCAGGGGAGGCCATAAACAAAGGTTTTGAGAACCATCTCAACTTTCAACATGAGACCAGAGTATTTACCTCACAGGAAGTATCATCACCTCACAGGACTAAATCCTAACTTTGCTTCAAGCAATAATAACTTCAGAGGTTTGATACCAAGGCAATCATTAGAAGGAAAGAGAATATGTAATATAATGAGGAACTTGGTATCCGATCTGACTAGAATTTGTCCCACATTCTTCTTCCTTGGAAAACATTTAGAGAAAAGTAAAATCCTCAACAGAACTTTTTCTAGTTTTACTAGTAGGAAAGTTTAAGCTTCCATGTGGAAAACATAATCCCTAGCCATTAATTCTTCGGCTTGGAGGGACAAGCATATTTTTCAGAGTCCTGCCCCACTGAAAAATATTGCAAGCAAAAAACTAATTTTACACCCCGAATTCCCAAATAAAGATCATTTTCAGATGCTGTGAGAAATTGAGAGCAGATATTGTCATGGATCATTAACTTTAGAGATCAGGTCTGTCTGCATATGAGAAGAGGAAGTAAGAAAACTGAGTCTGGTTAGTCATTGGTGCTCACAGAACCTATATCCCATTAATTGGAAACTGCCTTGTCACTGCAGTGTGGATGCCATGTTTGTTTACATCACTGTAAATCCAGATGAATTGTACTGAATACCGGTGAGAAAATGTAGGATTATAGCAATGTAAAGAACATCAGAGTCGACCCTACTGCCTTTATTTCTGTTGACTGAAAATCAAGTGAGGTTCAGATAAAACAATTTGTCATTTTCCTCTGTAAATCAAGGAACAGGAACTGGACTTTGGCTCCTAACTTTATTAATGCATCAGGTATTTTACAAGCAGCCAGCAAAAATGTATCAGAGCAAATACAATGCCCGTCATCTGAAACACCTGAAACACATTATATGAGAAAGAAACATGGTGCATGAGGTTGTTAGATCGGCTGCCTCTTTCCCACCCCAGGATAACAACGGAAGTGTTACCCTCTGGATCTGATCCAGTTTCCACTAAAGTCGGTGGAAAAATTCTCACCTTCTCCTGTGGAAGCCGGATCAGGCCCTGAGCGAAGAAAAAACCTGTAGATCTCAACCAGAGAGCGGAGCAATTGCACACATCAGTTACGTGTTCTTGTAAATCCTGTGTACGCATAAGATGCTGTATAATTTTGTAACAAGTTTGTAAACAAAGCCTGTAATAAATTTGTTAAGGCCTGATCCTGTTTTCACTGTAGCTGGGGATGGTTTTTTTGTCAACTTTAGTCAAAGCACTATTAATTCAAAGTTCCTATCCAATGTTTTTGTATGTGTTTTAAGTAATTAAGCAAAATATTCAGCTCACAATGCTTGTTTAAATTGAATATTCTAAAACTCACTCCCATTAGGCAGCTTAGATGCTCTGTCAATATTGTTTTGCCAATAGCTCATTATAAACCCACTTTTTATTTAGCTTTTCTCCCAAACCACCAAATGCTATTCTGAAATTGCCTGTCTGTGTCAAACTGTATTTTCTCTATTTTTTTCCCTATTTTTTTTACAGTCCATTTAGTAACAGTAAAAAATGCTCCACTGAGGTTTTGGGAAACCATCTGCATTTATTTTATCACCTTTGAACATGTGTTCAGGAATGAAGTCTGTGCAGCGAGTTTACTGCTACCAAGAGATTTGTGCGGCTGCACCAGGAAGAAACTTTGACTGGACTATACAGAGTGTGTGCTCAAAACCATTCTACTCATACTCTTTATTTCGATGCTTTAGCAATCAGAGTTTTTCACTCGGCTCTACGCTGTGTGTCTTGCAGATGACACCAAGCAGGAAACAAGTCCGATCGGGAGTTCCAAAATTTAAAATTTAATGCTATTTCTGACCTTTCAGCATACAAGTTTGCACAGGGTAGTAAAGAGCATAACCATTCATTTCATTTAATGGAAACATTGTGGCAAAATCAATGGGATTCTGTGTTCTCCACACTTGGTACGCGTATGTAATTCATCATGCGTGTTGGGGGGAGGGGAAGGAGGAGGAGAAGGAGGAGTAGAGGATAATAAGCACTACAGCTTGTGAGAAGTAAAGGCTGTGATCCTGGTTGTAGCATTTTCAAGTGTGGAGGGTTTGTTTTCTAAAATGCTTTGCCTGTGTTTTGTTAAAGCAGATGGCAGAATGATGAAGCAAGTGCAGATGTGGTGTAAAAAATGTCGAGCAATATAAGGATAACGAAACCCTTCCTGGGATGGTCGGCCATTCGCTACTGCTGTAGGTCTCTGCAGTTCTGTGGAGGTTATTGCAGAACTCAGCAATGACATTTCCAGTAAAATTGTTTAACAAGCCTCTGTGGCAAAAAAATGTACTTTTTTTTCCTGAAACTCATTACAAGCTGGATAATTTTCTTCTTTTATTTTTTTTTTTTTGTAATTGCTAACTGCTTTGGTACCTCTGATGAACAGTGAATGGTAATGCTTTCCATGAAGGTCCCCAAATATAGATTTCTCCTTTGCTTTACTGCTGAGCTTTGAAGCCAGCGGCACCTGAAAGACATACTTTCACCATGGAACTGGCCTTTTGATGTCATGACCTCATGTTTCCGGACATTTTGATCACAGGATCCTATTTTGGAGCTGTTAGCCACACAATTAAGTGAGATCATGACCAGGCTGCTCTAAATCACTTTTGAGAAGCAGCTGTGTGCACAGCAGCCAAGGAGCGAAAAGAGACTGAGGCTGTCCGATGCCATCTTTATGTCCACCTTCCCAAATCTCCTGCTCTGCTTTCAAGTCTTGAGCTGCAAGTTCCATAATCAAGGGCTGCACAATCAAGGGTTTCTTCCAGCATGCCCAAGGGTTGAGAGGCAAGTAGACCTTTGACAGAAGGACAGCTTCACAGTTTGACTTTTTTGCCTGTCTAGAAACATGCCTTAAGTGAATCTGGATAGACCTTGTGTAAAAGGATGCTGTGGCTGCAGCACGTCAGTTGCTCCCTCTCTAAAACACAGCATGTCATTACTGTTTACCTGTGTCACAGAGAGGAGAGAGCATTACTGGTAGACCAGATCCATTATTTATAAATTATATTGAGACCATTTGACAGGAAGCACTGACGTGTCCAGAGGAGTCTGCTAAGGGAAAAGGTAGGATACTCCTTTTATCTAAGCAAAAATATTTCCACAGAGACTGGGAGAAAAGGAAAGTTAGTGCTGAAAGGAGGAGTCATAGCTGTTAGGTGCTAAACATCTTACATAGACCTAGGAAAGCCAGGGAGAGAGATCGTTCGACTATAACCTCAGATAAAAGATTCTTTCCCGCTATGATAATGGTCAGAGAAATACCATTAGACCATTTGAAACATGCATTCAAAAGGAAAACAAGCATGTATTAATTGGGGTCAATCCCACTGCATTGATTAGGAATTCATGCTCACAGAGAACAGATGAAGTCTTGCTCTCAGCTAGAACTACACAGCCCCTGTTGTCAGCACTTTGGACTATGAAGCTGTTAAGTGAGGGCAGAATTTGTCTCAGAAGGTATTACATTCAAATTGAATGCAGAAGGGGGAGCCTAAGTTGAAAGCATTATCCACCACACAAAGCAAGCCAAGGTTTTAATATCAGTGTCATAAAAATTGCTCATTACTTTGTCTAGTTCCAGGGATTTAAGCTTTAAAATATGTTTTGAACTGCCTGATATGACCAGTGCACATATATTTAGTGGCAATTTACAAAAGCAAAAAACCCAATCCTGCAAATGGAAGTATGCGGTAAAATACCGTGTCTAGCACTGCAAATAACTCGTGTTGATTCTCCTTTATGTTCTCAGTGTCTGAGAAAGGAATTTTAATACAAATCTTGGTTTTGTTTTACATGTGGTATTTTAGATAATAACAACCTCAATTTACTGCTTGTAGATGTTTGCAGAATGAAATCTTTGTGGATAGTGGAGCAGAAATGGGGCTCTAAAGTTGGTGGCCAATGTAGAAGTTTTGAATCTCACAGTTTTTTGCAGTAAACAGTTAAACCAAACGTGACAGTGATGAAATCTGCTTCACAAGCTCAGAGATTAAATGTGTTTTAAAATAACAAATGGCAGCTTTTGTCAAGTTATTACAAATACCTTGAGTTAGATTCATATGTGACGCAGCCCACTGCTCATATGGACTGCAATTTTTTTTTCAGTCTTTGTTATTGCATGAAGCTACTAAATGTGATTCCCATTAAGTACAGGAGATAGAAATTTGTTAATTTCTACACCACTGTCAGAGCATACACCATAACACCAATATATGAGCTAAATCACAGGTCAGAGCATGATTCCTGAATTTATGACCTAAGCAAAAAAACTTCCAGGAAAGAAATTTTGTCATGATATGACAAGGGCCTGTGTCTGAAGTCTCAAGGAGGTAGAAACTGTCTGACTGGAGGGCTGAAGGGTAGAAGTGGGATGAGTGAGGCAATAAGTATTACATTTGTTCCTTGAAAATTAGACCCCTCAAACACGTAAAATAGACTGTACAACCTTTGTGATCCTCCTGATCTCAGGATCTGACTCAGAGGCACATACCCCCTAGGTCAATAATCTTGGCTGCCTTGGATTCCTGAGACCTGGTGTCAGTGTCAGGACATGGTACTCTTCTTAGGCAGGCATAAAGGTGAAAAAAAAAAAATCCCTTCTGCCAGCATAATCAGATAACAGCAACTATGCAAAAGGGAGTTCTCATGGGAACAGTTTTGTCTCAAACTCCCATGGTTTTTCGTTGTCGGGTTTTTTCCACATAAATGGAAAACATGGGTTCCTGAGAAAGGCCTGCTGCAAGCTTTCTCAGAGGAATATGAGGATGCTGGAGAATATAAGTTAGACAGAAAGAGGAAAATTCTCTTTTAGTAGATTAATTTTTTGTTCTGTTTTCCTCTCAGGTTTACTCTTATCATTTGATGGTTCAGTACAAAAATATGTGGCAAAACCTTCTGAAGTAGATCCTGCCATGGGGAGCATTTATATGTGAGTTGGAAAGAGGAACACCACAGTACTATGACTGGACTGAAGAGGGGGGCTCAGCAGTCTTTGTGGCTCCTTCCTCTCTTTTTCTAAATAACACAGACACTGGGGTGTGCCAATGCAGAAAAAGAGCAATAGCAGTATAGCTGCACATCACAATTCCCCATTCACAACAGCCAAGCAAAGAGAGTGTGAGGTCAATGCCATCATCTCACAGGCTGGTCCTGGGACAGGTTCTTTGTCTCCTCCCATAGGAACTTTGAGGTGAAGAATCCATGCTGCCATTTCGTAAATCGAGTTTAAGAATTATCAAGGCAATCCTGCAATGGCTTGGACCCAAGTCACACAAAGTGAAAGAGTAAAGAGGAAAGCAAAAACGGGTGGGATTTTTTTAGCAATAATTACTCTTGAACAGTTCCAGTTGCATCCAGAATGTACAGAAAAAATTCAGTCTGAATAGTGGAAAGTGTTTAGGTCACCCATACAATTTTAGGGGAAACCACTGCGGACACAACTGACAAATGCACAACTCCACTCTGATCTCAAGCAGGTTTAATGCCTGACCTCAATAGGATTAGTCTGAGTTTTTCACTAATACCATAAAGCTTAGGGTTATGCCTGTGACATTTTAAAGCAGGTGGTAGGCTTTGTACTTAATCAGACTCTCAATATCTATATAACATGTAGCTACTGCCTACGTAGCGATATATGATGAATGGCAATGGAATTATTTAATGTGATATATTACAAATGCACACTTCTATGCTGTAGCAGCTTTAAACTACTTTTGCTCTGCATGGAGGGAAATTATTGTCTGACCTCACACCAGGTAAACCCAGGGGCTTTCCATGGCATCACTAAATAGTTTCCCCTGAGAACCACCATGCATAGCATTCAAAACTAAATTAACTTCTTCACATTTAATTTCATTAGGCCTTGTTTTGCTTGAAGAAGTGATGAGATGGAAGTAAAACCTAGATTTTCAGGTACTGGCTACCAGATTTAAATTAAAATTAAATTCTGAAATCCACAACTATTAACACAAGAAATAATACTGCAGAACTGAGATAGCATGTGCACACTATTGAGTCTGTGAAGATGCTTTTGTTCAGAAACAAAACTGCTTTAGACAACAATAATCTAATCTCAGCTAAGACTAGGAACCCTCTCCTGCTGAACAGAAGTGCCCAACTGAGTGTGTTTTTAATTCACAAAAAACTTCTTATTTTGTCCATCCCAAGCATTTTTGAGTAGGCAAATATTGAATATAATTAGGTTATAACTTTCAGAATATTAGATACATTTCAGAACTACAATCTGAAATAAACCGAAATGATTCATTCTGGGTAAGCATCACATCCTGCATTTTGTAGGCCAGTAATCTTTGCCATTTTGTATTACTGAGACTTGGCGTCAGGACCTGGAATTGTAGAACTATCACTGTTGGAAAAGACCTTCAAGATGGTCCAATCCAACCCTCATTGTTACACCACTGACATGCTACTATTCAAATATTTTTTTAATTTTGAGAGTTCTACAATTTTGTAGAATTGTGTTGTGATTTAGCCCCAACAAGCAGCTGAGCACCATGTGGCCACTTGCTCATTGTTCTAACTCCATTGAGATGGGGATGAGAATCTGAAGAAAAAGGTAAAACTTGTGGGTTGGGATAAGGATGGTTTAATAGGACGACAAAAGAAGAGGAAAATAACAAAGCACCTCCCCTGGTGCTTTCTGCCAGAAACTCCAGGTAGGACCATTCTCCTCCGCTGTGGTGTAGAGCACATTTTTAACATCTGGGCCTGGCTTGAGTGGCCCAAGGGCTACTGCATTGACTATCTCCTGTTTGATCTGTTCAAAGATTTATTGCTGCTCAGGGCCCCGATTAAAATCATTCTTCTCCTGGGTGACCTGATAGAAAGGGCTTTGCAATCAGACTAATCTGGAGTATGCACCCTCCAAAACCCCACAACACCCAAGAATTCTTGTGTTCCCTTTTTTTCAGTCAGTGGGGACATAGCTGCTGTTTTGTTGATCACATCCATTGGGATCTGATGACACCCATGTTGCTGTTTGATTCGTCAAAACTGGGTGTCCTGAGCAGATCCCCTGGCCTTACTTCGTTTTAAGGTGAAACCAGCTTTCAGAAGAATTTATGTATTTCATTCCCTCTCTCAGATTTGTTTTGTTGGTTTTTTTTTTTTTTTTGCTGAGTTGCCCCATAAAAAGATGTCATCAATGTATTGCAAGTTCTCTGGAACAGTGCAGTCTGGATCAGCAAATGGTGAGGCTGTGTTACCACCCCTGGATCAGTCAACTCCAGGTGTACTGGACACCCCTCCAAACTGTGGACTGCACTCTGCCACCAAAGGGGTTGAGAAAAACATATTAACAATACCAGTTGTGGTGTACCTCTTGGATGTCTTTGACTCCAGTTAATATTGAAGTTCTAGCACGTCCAGCATGGCAGCACTCAGCACCAGTGTGATTTTATTCAGACCACAATAGTCTACTGCCAGTCTCTACTCCCCACTAGAGTTTTGCACTGGCTATGTGGGACTTTAAGGGGTGATTAGGTTCTGCTGATCACTCCTTGGCTCTCCAGCTGATGAATCATCTTCCAGATGGGGATCAGGGAGTCTTTATTGATTGGTATTGCTGCCATTACACCATTGCAGTAACAACTGGCAAAGTCAGGTCTGTTATTATCTCAGTGCTTCAAGCTCTACACTGGACACATGGTTTAGCCCCAGCTGGCAGCTGAGCACCAGGAGGCTGCTCAGTCACTCTTTCCCCCCACTGTGGAATGGGGTGGACAGTTGCAAGAAAAGGGTAAAACTCATTGGTTGGAATAATGACAGTTTAATGGGACAACTAAGGAAGAGGAAAATAATGCCAACAATACTAATAAAAGAATATAGAAAGTGGGTCATACCCAATGCAATTTGCTCACCACCTGGAACCCAACCCCAAGCAGTTATTCCTCTCCCCCAACCAGCCCTCCCTTCTCCCCCTTCCCCATTTATACTGAGCATGACATCATATGGTATGGAATATCATTTTGGCTAGCTTGGGTCAGCTGTCCTGGCTGTGTCCCCTCATAGCTTCTTGTGAAAATTAACTCTATCTTAGTGAAAAATCGGGACAACCAGCCTTCAGTAATGACTCAATTTGCAAACTGGGGCATACAGCTTGACTTTGTGGGCTTGGAAAACTTCTTCAAGATTTTTCACTTCATCTGCTTTTCCATATATTCTTCATAAATGAAAATATTTTACAGTCCCTAACCATAACCTGAAATGTCTGTTTCTGTCAGTCTTAAGGTCGTTCGTAATTCCATGAATCATAGAATCATAGAATTGTAGGGGTTGGAAGGGACCTCAAGAGATCATCAGGTCCAACCCCCCTGCCAAAGCAGCTCCCCAGCTCATATTGCACAGATCGGCGTCCAGACGGGTCTTGAATATCTCCAGAGAAGGAGACTCCACCACCCCCCTGGGCAGCCTGTCCCAGGGCTCTGTCACCCTCACTGGGAAAAAGTTCTTCCGCATGTTGGTGCGGAACTTCCTGTGCTCCAACTTGCAGCCATTGCCCCTTGTCCTGTCCCCACAGACCACTGAGAAGGGGCTGGCTGATTCCCCCTGCATCCCCTGCTTAAGATAATTATAGACTTTAATTAGGTCCCCCTTTAGTCTTCTCTTCTCAAGGCTGAAGAGTCCCAACTTACTCAGCCTATCCTCATAGGGGAGATGTTCCAGGCCCCTAATCATCTTCGTGGCCCTTCTTTGGACTCTCTCCAGGAGATCCCTGTCCTTTTTAAACCAAGGAGCCCAGAACTGGACACAATACTCCAGGTGGGGCCTGACCAGGGCAGAGTAGAGGGGGAGGATCACCTCCTTTGACCTGCTGGCTATACTCCTCCGGATGCACCCCAGGATCCCATTGGCTCTCTTAGCCACCAGGCATACTGCTGGCTCATGGCCAACCTGTCATCTACCAGGACCCCCAGGTCCTTCTCCACTGAGCTCTTCTCCAGCAGGTCATCCCCCAGCCTCTACTGATACAAATGGTTGTTCCTTCCCAGGTGCAAGACTTTACACTTGCTTTTGTTGAACTTCATCTGGTTTCTAACTGCCCGGCTCAAGTGTTTACTAATTGTCCCATTGCCCCAAGGAATGACCTACTCAGTAGGAACAGTGCAGGCTCCAGAAGAGAAAACTAGAGCTAAGGATGTGTGACTACAGAATATAACACAAGCTCGTAACAAAGAAATTATTAGGAAAGCCAAAAACTGGAGTTTAGCAAGGACAAAAATAAGAGGGAGAAGCAGCAGTTTAGGCAAAAAAAAAGTGCAGAAGTTTGTAATCATAACAAAAATAGATCAGCTGGCCTTTGATAATAACAATAATTAATTTCCTCTTTCCTCCTAGGGTCATCCCCCTCTGATTACTGGCTTGTGAAATCCATTCCTTTCCTATGAAAATAAAACAGAATAGCTTGTACTGAAATGTTGCTGTCAGGGAGATTTTTGTGCTTAAAACATTTTGTGGGTCTCTGCTAATAATCAGGGTAACCAATCCTAACAAATTCCTCACTCAAACCTGCAATCCCACTCTGTCCATCTGGATGTGGGAGGGTTTTACAGATTCATTCTTAAAAAAAATACACAGTTAGGACTTACAGAGAGCCAGTTCCATAGCCCAGGCTTCATTTAAGTGGATTTGGTTCAGTCAGGCTGCTTGCATATGTCTCGATCCAAAATAGCCCTTAAGCATATGCCCAGTTTTAAAAGGAAGAATAGCTGTTGGTAAGATTAATCCTGCACATAAAGCTAAGTGCATGGTCAATTGTTTTTATGGAGCAGGGCAATAATAAGGTTCCTTAGTGATTTTATTGTTGGAAATAATAGCATTTCACTAAAAAAACCCCGAATGCAACAAGAATATGAGCAATCCTACTGGTTTTCTTAAATTTTGCTTAAAATTCCTAGGACCAAACCCCACAACAAGTAATCTGTAAACCTTTAAGACCTGATCCAAGGTCCATGTAAGTTTGTAAAAAGCTCCATAAATTTCCAGTGCGTTCTGGATTATGTGCTTAATAATCGAACCATGATCAATAAAATGCCATGGATTTATAGGATAAAGAAAAGAACACACCAAATAAAACTTATAGAGTGTTTTTTTTTTTTTTAATCAAAGAACAAAATTAGCAGATAAAAAAATATCTAGACTGCAGTAAAGTATTTGGCAGTACTTCATAAATTCTTACTTGAAAAAGTCATTTAAATAGACTTGGATATGAATGCAGTTACCTGGTGGGGAGCTGAGGAAAGGAATATGATTTACATACAAAGATAACTGGAAATGTGCTGAACCAGAGGCATTCAGTGGGTAACCTCAGAAACAGCTTTAGACATGGGGTGAAATGATCAGGACCACCTTATTGACTTAGGTGCCCATATCACTTATTTGAAGGCACATTGCACACTTCAATTAAGAGGTTTGGCAGCAGCACTCTCTAAAATATGCTGAGGAAACAGAAGGGAAAATGTTTTGTATAATAATTTGAGATTAATTTCTTCTTGCTTAGTGACTCTTACTGATTTAGCTGCTCAGAAGGCTGCTACAGCTGCAGTTTAATGTTCTAGTCACATGCCCAAAGAAATTTCATTGCAATTTCTCTGGATTTATCCCTCCTACCATTAACATGCCCTATCCAAGACTTAAGCAAGTTGCTACAATGAGCTTCCTAAGCCCTTTCAAGTCCCTGGTAGATGACCAGGAATTTATGGAAGATTTAAAGCAAACACATGGAAAGTTGAGGGAATTCCTCCAACATAAGACAGTTTATCTAGCATTTGGACTAAAAGGATTTTTGGCATACAAGTCATGTTTCTTCTCCCTGTATAGTAAGGGATCTAGGAGTAGAGTCCCCCAAAGCAAGGATGAGTACTTTTGCCTTCTCATACTGCTTTGCTCAATGTACATTGTGTTCAAAAGGAAGAAAGCAAGCATCCTCCACTTACAAATGGAATGTTCTGTATGAAAAACAGGCCCTATATTCTCGTCTTTCCACTTCTGTTCATAGCTGAGCTAAGTATTGTCTTAACCTCAGAGTCCAAAAACTGTACTGCTCCCACTAATAGAAGTGATTGTTGTTATAACTTTGTTGGCAGAGAGTAGGACACACAACTGAAGTTTGGCCACCTCCATTCACATTCATGAGCACTTTGCATCAAGGTGCCTGAATAGGTGCTGTAGGGGAAGGGCATCCCTTTTGGGAGAAGTAGGTTAGGCCTAAAGTGGGCTGACAAAGTAAATTATCAACAGCACAATATGATTGGTCCCCACCCCCCTGCACCCAGTTGCACATATATGGGAGGAGCATTACCGAAGTGATAAAGTAAATTTAGAGGACCTTAAATCTAGATATATCCACTGTTACCATGAACAAGTCAAACACTTCCTAGAGACAAGCAGTGGTGTACCAACTTTTGCATTAAAAATAGCTGATGCCAGCCTCCTGCCTTGCTGGCAGCAAGTGCCATGCAGACTTACTTCCCTGCCCAGTTCTTCCTCAGTCACAGCTTTTGATGGCTGCTGGAAGACAAAGGTATGACATGCTCTTTAGGAGTAGAAAGGTGAGTACTTATTAATGTGACACTTTGGAGCTCTCCACCCAATGCAAAATACTCTAGCACAAACACAACTTCGTTGGCAGCAGATGGAGAAAACAGGCAAGGAGGCTTTTCAAACACCAAACACAGAATTTGTTTAGGACCATGACAAGATCCTGTGAGGTTGATGTTGCTTATCAGCAGAGAGAGAGAGTAGATATTGGGAGAAATGGGTGGACGAATAGTCATCCTCTTCTGTCTCATGTGATCTGACTAGTAGTCCAGATGCATAAATTTCATGTGGGATAATGAAAATATTTGGGCTTTTTGCATCTTCCCCTGTGGTTCCTACCTCCATTTTTTTCCTTAAATGTGGATGTCATCTTCACTGTTAGGATAGGTGAGCTACCTTCACTGTGGAGATGCAGAGGTGTTAAAAGAAAAGGTTTAACACTTGCTTTCACATCTCTCTCCTCTCCAGTTAATTTCTGGTTCTTGATGGAAGCGTGTGTGTTACCTGGATGCATTGGAAGGGCTGGGAAACTGTCACAGCTGATACAGGGAAATCTATGAACTTACATGTTATGCAGCTAAAGAAAAAGTTACAATCTCGGGCACAAGAAACAACCGATTCTCTAAAGAAAGCCAAACAATTCTTATTTCTAAGTTGAGATATAGGTTGCTAGTCATGGTAAAACAGATTTCTGTTCCTTTTCTTCTTAATTAGTTCTTCAGATTAATTTATTAGTCTATCACCCACATGTGAGGAACTCTGAGGAAAGGTGGCCAAAACCAGACTGTGCAATGAATTGGCCAGCTGGAAACAGCTTGTATGCTGCAGGCTGGACATCCCTGTCTTAGGGAGTGAAGGATTCCATCACAGACTTAAAAGGAGGGACAAAATGAGGATATATCCTTTTTTGGTCAGGATCACAACCTCATTTTCAGACCGCTTTGCTTGCCTTCCATCCCAATGTGTACTGACAGATTATAAGTAGGAACTCTGAGCAGAAAGGGGATCAGGCTCATGAGAGAGACATTTGGCACTGTCAGAATCAGGTGCTCTGAAACATGAATCTAGCTTGTAGAGAGATGAGTTTTCCCTTAAAATAATGAATGATAATAGTTCATCACAGGTAAATATATATTTATATACTTATTGATTCCCTTTTGCCCTTGGTGCTAGATTCACTATAAGAAAGCTGTGATTCTTTTTTTTAATTGTTTTTTTTACAGGCCTGTGGTGTTCTGTAATTGCTGAAGCCTCACATGGGCTGGAAGAATTGTCCCTAGTATGGTTTACCTAGTTAGGTAAAGAAAAGAGGCATGGACTGAGAAGCACAAAACCACTATTTTAACTTAAGGTCTTCTGTGAAGAGGAAGTCCCAGGTGTTTTCAGCTCTGAAAATGAAGTTAAAGCTGTCAACATTGACAGAAAATGAAAGGGGTCATGAGACAGCATAAGCAGAAGGTAGAAATCCCAGGGTAAACAGCTTCAAAGAGTAAAGGAAAAGAGAGACAGAGAGAGGGTGGAGAAAGCAAGGGAGGAAGAGACAACCTCTTGGGACATTTGGCAGGGGGAACAAAATACCAGTCCTCAAATAAAAATGTGTAGTTTACAATAGAGATGATGAATTGGGTACAAGACAATCAACCATTTCTGGGCTGGGCAGGAGACAGGATAAACTAGTAGGAAGATTGACTAAGGTTAAGGAATAGTTGAGGCTAAGGAGCTGAAGGCCACCCACGCAGATCAAATGGGAAAGCGCTAATGGGAAAGACATTTTGCAAGTTAAAAATATAACCAATTCCTTAATCTGGGAACACAGAGC
Organism: Gallinula chloropus; assembly: GCF_964237585.1. Classification (NCBI taxonomy): domain Eukaryota; kingdom Metazoa; phylum Chordata; class Aves; order Gruiformes; family Rallidae; genus Gallinula; species Gallinula chloropus. The sequence continues at coordinate 68,119,268 of NC_140085.1, forward strand.
TGTAAAATAACAGCTGTACAGCAAGGCAGAACAAAGTTTTCTTCGGTGGTTGAATGAAAGGTGGTTGAATGGAAAGACACCGTCTGCTTTATCAGAAATAGGCCCTGCCAGGCCCTCAGCCAGGACAGCTTCGTGCAGAGAAAAGGCAGGGTCGCATTCTTCCGAGATGGCAACACAGCTCTGTCCCACAGGCCACAGCAGCAGTCTTCAAAGTAACAATGAAATATTAGACGTTTTAAAAGGATTTCCCACTATATTGATGTTGTTCCCACAACACAAGCCAAGGAGTAGGAAGGCAGCACATCAAAACACATTTGCATGCACTTGGAAACAGGCGTCTCTTCTGTACCAGATAATGCTTTCTACTGCCTGTAAAGACAACATGTGGACAGCAAGTCCATGGAAAATCTTCCTGTGGCACCTGCACCAAAGGCAGGATGTTGAGAAAGCAGCCTCCGTTGCTGATGGCATCTGATGTAACGAAGAAACACATGGGTGTGTCAAACCCTGTAGGGATGAATACTCGAGCTCTTCCCCAGCATTCAGCCTGGCCACTTCCATTGTTACTCGGGCCTTACACTTTAGGATTGCTATGACTGTAGTTCTTGGCCTAATAAGCATAGGCATGAAATATACTGTGATTTGGAGTAATTGCATAACCCTCATGTACAGTTCAGTTCAGAGGTACAACTGATGCAACACAGGCAAGATGCTGTCAAGGCTGTTGCAAGGAGTTCATTACTTGCCTCGAGAGTGAATGCTGGTAATGCTTAAAACATCCCAGAAGAACCACAAGTCACAAGATGCAGGAGACTGCAGGCTCAGGAGCAGAAAACACTCTCTGCACTTCCCAATCATCACATTTTACAACAGCACATAGTGTCTCCCTGCATTCCTCTTTCTGCCAGCTCAGTGTTACCCACTGTTACTGCTCTAATTTTTTTCTTTCAAGCTGCAATACATGACAAATACAAAACAGTGACAACTTGTACAGTTTTTTATCAGCTCTTCCAAAATCCCCTGCAAAGCTTGGAAGAGTCACAAAGCAGAAAAAGACCATCATCTTGCAGCAAAATGACCAACTGCTTCATGATGTAGTAGTTACTACTCACATACTCCCTTCAGAAAAGGTGTTGGCATGCCGGAAGAGAAGGGTAGCTTGCTGAGTTTACTTATTAATTTCCTGCAGCTGAACTTCATTCATGCAAGACAACCATGTGGATTGCTTGCTGCTTCATCAAACATTAATTTGTAGACAACCCTGTCAGTTCATTCTATTGAAACTTCTGCCTCATCACAGAAATCAGCCTAACAAATTCAGTATCTTATCTTTGCAAATTCTATTATTTATTATTCCAAAGTTATTATTCCAATATCTTTATTATTCCGGTATTCTATTTATTCCGGTGTTATTCCTTACTACTCTCCAAGAAGTAGTTCTAAAGCATTCAGTGGCATCCAGATTTTTGGCTGGTATAATAGGATATATATCAAGGATGAAAGCATTTACTGATTCTATTTGATGAATCAATATAGGATAGAGATCTGAGAACGGCATCCATTGAGAGGTAACACAGCTTTTTGCTACCCTGCTTTTTATCACCTGCAGCTGCTACCTTTGCCTTTTATTTTCAAATCAGAGAATACTGCAAAACAGAATCATGCAATAGATGGGGCACCTGTCTTGCACCTGTTTTAGGTATTTACCAATCACAGCAAAGCACTGAGCTGTCTGATTGAGAGGGAAAACAAGAAATATTACTTAAAATTGCAAGGGAAAGAGCCGACGGAAGACTACTTAATGTAATCTGGCAAAGTCCTGCATACTGGAACAGACCCTGCTCTTCGGTACTGGCTAAAGAATAGAGACAATTTTTCAAGGCTATGGACATTTCTTTTAATGCTAGCAAATGATGTGTTACAGCATTTTCACCATGATCAAACATAAAAGAAAAGTCTGACTTACCGCTGGATGAACCTTTTTCAATCCCATATGTGAGATGCAGGGATAAGAGGAGAGGGCTGCGGAAAAGCATACCAGGTACTAACAAGTTAGGAGGCAGAACAGGCACCCAGCACTCAGCAGTTGCAAAATGGCTACAGTAAGACTGGAGCAGTTCGGCTCTGTAAAGCTTAAAGGGCCAGTTTTATACAAGCACACTGGGGGAAAAGCCTGTGTAACAGCGTAATTCTCCGCTGGGAGAAGGCAGGCCTCAGTCCCGGAAATATTTAAGCATGTCCTTAACTCTAAGCATACGAGCATCCCTGTTGACTTCAGTCTGTGTATTCCTGTACAAACAATTAAGCATGTGTGTAAAAGTCTGCAGGGCCATATTTACAGACAGACAAAAAAGTCACCCAGGAAGGTGATGCTCTAGAATAGTGCCTGTTACAGCTTTATCACAAAAGGAGCGGGGTAGAGTCACAGTTACTTCCCCCTCTGGTGAGTTACCCTGATCACCAAATAGCATTAAGATAACTTCTAAGATTCCAGAAAGGAAAAAAAAAAAAAATCAAAATGTGTCCTCAAAAAATCCCAAATTCTTGCAACAAACATTGCTCAGGTATTCATTCCAATATTTTAATATTAATATTAATATCAAATATTTACATTTTATTCAGTGTAATGCTCATAATAGGACCCCATCTAATTGAAACAATTCCAAAGCATTTTTGACTGATCAAAGTGAGAGCAAGTAACCTCAATTACTGATTTCCAACTCCTCTCTCCTCTATAAGTGAATCACAGCAATGCAGTCAATAAAACATCAATGTTTTTAAAGTGTGAGCAGAAACATCCTAGAGGCTGTAGGTATCTTTGAAGGCTTACCATTGGCAAAGCAACCTTACTCATACCCATGCTCTGTTTCCATTTTCTGCTCTCTATGGAAGGAATTATAACATCTTTCTCACTTGCAGCATTCAGCGACTTTCATGATTGATAAGCATTTCAGGTCTTAGCACTTACTCTTGGAATGACCTAGATTAGACTTTAAAAGCAGAAGACACCAAAGCAATATCAGAGGATTTCAAAGTAGAGTTTCTTCTTGTTCTTGCTGCCCAAGAGCATAACAGTATGGCTGTATAGGACCATTGGAGCCTGTGCAGTGTCCTCAGCCCTTTGTGAACTACAGATACCCTAAACAGCATATCTGAGGTTTCCTTTTAGGTATGCCAGGTGGCATCCTGATTTTGGGACAGTAAATAGTGTACTTCTGCACTTACGTGATATAAATAGGCAACAAATATTGACTCAGGCTTGCTCTGAAGTGATGGTTCTCTATAGCCATAAAGATACAGCTATTTGGTTGCTGATGGGATTTATTTCCTTATATTGAATAGGTAGTTAAATGTTGACAGAATTGAAACTCCCTTCTTTTTTTTTTGGCATATTTTCCCCTATGATTTGAAGCTAATCTTAGCAATTTTCCCAATGTCATCATTTTCCTTCTGTTTCTGAGTTTTCCCTATACTTTGCTCAGGTTTTCACAAATATGAAATCAACATTAGAGTCTATTTGAGATATTTTACTTCATAAAAATTCATTAAAATTGTATCACCAAATAAAACCCTGTATATGCAATAACTCTGACTTGCACAGAACCTATAAACCACTCATCTTTGATTGCCTCCAGACATAAGAGGCTGTGACCTTCTCAAGCATCTTAGCGCCAGAGGAATTGCTTTGCAAATTTCATCTGCTACAGTATGTTTTAGTAAGCGTGGTGAGTTTTTCCCCACTAATTGAAATGTCCTGAAACATTGTAAGATTTATTTTGCTCCTACTTACAATACAAATCACTAATTTGTATTGTTTCACAGACAACTCAGTCAAGGTGATACCAGATCAGTAGTGGTTCCAGTGGTGTTCCAGTGGTGTTCCAGTGGTGTTCCAGTAGTTCCCACTTCATATTTTGTGTAGCTGTGTGAGTTAGAGGTTTTTTACAGTGTGTCATTAGCATGATTGACCACATGCTATTAACATGTTGTAACTTCAAGTTGGATTCTTAATGAAAGTCTGGGCCTGAATCTGCTTTTTCTTATACTGTGTTCACTCTGGGGCAGCAACTCTGAAGGCAATGTGCATTGGAGTGAGATTAAAAGGGACGCGTAGGCGGAATCCTACGCCCAAGAACAACTCTGAATATATTGGGTTGGGGTGATGGACATTGAACACGTGGCAACTGGAACCTGAATTTTGCTTGTAATATTACAGACTGCAAGAATTACTAATAGGCTAAGACTTCATGTATTCTGTAATCAATTAATGGGGTTAGGTTTATCATCTCAAGATGTTTTAATAATAGAAATTCAAAGCCAATCACTTCATGGGAATTCTTTATACCCTGCCATTAAAACAAAGTCTCCTTGTAAGGCATTAATACAGGTGGGAAGAATGTACCATACAGGGATAAGAAAATTGGACAGGAACTGGTCCAATGATTCTTTTAAATGTCTCTGGGTTAGGTAGCAGACAAACAGGGCTGAGGAACTTCAGAGAGTTTAAAACCTTTTGCTTTCTGAGCCAGACTGCACTTTCCAGAGACATACTCCTAAAAAATTAGGTACCAAAAGATTTATTAGCTGGAGAGGGAAAAAGTTTTAAAATATTTTTCTTCATTGCTTTAACATGAAGCAGCTCCAAGTGTGTGTGTCCCTAGACATGAAGGCAGAATAAGATTATTCTATGACACAACTATGCTTTGATACAACAGCTCACTTTATAGCTTACTATAACATTGGTTTAATTGTTTAAAAGCTGGATTTTTGCTGACTTGATTATATATGTAGATATAAGAATTTGGTTAAGTAAGCATATACTTGTACTGTATTGGAGCTTAAAAATTCATCTTTTGCCGTATCAAGTGCTATTGCATCCTTTGTTAGATGCTTATGCTACACATACATACTGATGCCTGGTATGCGGCTTTCTGCAGCCAGGGATGTCTCAGGCAATGTTCTACACAAAATGCAAGTGCTATTTAGCATACAGTTGTCTGGTGGTTGTTTTAGATTATATGAAACTGCCTCTTCACTGTTCTTGTTTCTAAAGGTAAAAAAAAAAGCAGCTTTTGTTAAAGACTGTTGGCTGAAATGCATGATGATAAGGAAGGTGGTAAAGTAGTTGCCAGCAGAAACCTGTTATATTTGCAAAAGGAAAAGCAAAAGAAGTGGCCATGATGGAGGAAAAAAAAGAGACTATAGAAGTGATTTCCTGTCCAGTGAAGACAATAGGCACTTGCTTGAGAAAGCAGAGTGGAGCAGTCAACAGCAGGAGAAATGTTTCCAGTGGTTCTCACAGAATTGGAACACAGAGTTTTCGTTGGCAAACGAATTAGCTGCAAGAGCCAAATGTCTTCAGAAACAGCTTATCCTCTGGTAGCTGCCTTTTGCTTAAACTCTCTAAAAAAGCATCTGTAAAGTACTGTGAAGCATGAAGCCATTCCAAATGCAATCAGTTAGATAAGGCAGTGTCCATTCGGACTTAGCCACTTGTTCTAACAAACTTAGTAATTCAAAGCTCTGTGGAGAAGAAACTTCAGGCTGCCTGCTGCACGGCAGGACGTCATGGATTAGGTTCTTATATACAGGCCAAGTGGTTTAGCAAGAACTCAGCCAAGATGCAAAGACCAAAGGGAAAATCCTGCTCTTAGATCCGCAGGGCTGATCTCAGACCCCCACATCTATGAAATCAGAGCACAGGTCTATTGCTGTACATTATTTTTTCTCCTGTTTGCATTCCTGGGATAAAGTACCGAGTGGAACAACAGCAGTTGCTTGCAGGAGGTTTACCCACTTGTTTTCTCTATCTGATATTTGATGGGAAGAGGGAAGAGCCTGCTGGAGAAGAAGCAGTAGTCTCTAGCATTCCACAAGAAAGAGCTTTTCTTCAAGGGAATACATCAAAGTTCACAGATAGTTGCATTTTAAATCCATTCCTTACAGGGCAATGATCTGATAAAAGAGGAAAGTCTCTGGGGACACACTGGCTCATGACAGGAAGTTAATGATTGGTGTGCAGCTTATACTCTGCTGGTTATGTCCTTCTTTGTCAGCTACCAGCAATACAGGCAATTAGAAAAATTCGACTACAGTTGAAGCCTGGATACTGGTTGTCAGTTTGGCACTAGCCTCCCTCCTGTCAGGTCCTAGTTGACAAAGAGTTCTAGTTTAAGAGTGACTCAGGCATTTTATCTCATATATATTTTATATAAATGGTGAAAGGCACCTGAAACAAACAAACAAAATTGCTAGCATGTCTCTTTTATTACCTAAATGGACTTGGGGTCGTGTATTCTATTTAATTCAGCACTGAAGTAAAATTTCACAAACTAAGTGGAGAAAAAAAAAGTTTTCAGAACCAAGATTCTCAGGATCCACTTACATGGAGACTTACATGTGTGCTTAGTTTCACAAAGTGCAAAAACAGTATAGGGCAACACTGTTTGCAGGTTTAAAATGATGATTCCTTATTTCCACACGTTTAACTTTCTCTGAAATATGTGTGGAATCAATTTTCCTTTTTAAGCTAATATTTTGCATCAGTTTTATTTCCCCTCTTTTGTCTTAACATTGTCCACCTCTATGAGAAGAAAGTTTTTCAAATATGAGACACAATGATTATTCTTTCTTTAAAGATGGAAATCCAGGGAAGCTTTGTTATTTGTCATAAGGAGGGTAGAAATTCACGTAGAATTTATTTATTTATTCTTTTAAATTTATGTACACCTAGCATTTCATGGGAAAAAGACACTGTCAGACAGGGCAGGGATCTAGCTCAGGATGTAAGGTCTTCCGCACCTCAGAAGTCCACGTTTCTGCCTTCTCAGCATGTGCAGTTATCAGAACAGAAGACTTGATCCCACTTTGCTTATTCTAACTTTCATCACTTCAGTTTGATTCCTTTTCCCCTTTACCCAGGGGACTTATAAAACAATCATGACCATAATCATACGTAACTATTGTTTTTGGATACCTCTGTTTCCAAGCCATGATGCTGTTTCAGTAGATATTAGAGTGTAATTGGAATGACTCCCCTGTAACATTGTTGTGATCAGATTTATTTACTCAGCACGGAGAGTGAGTATTCAGCTCCTTCTTGCCATGCATGGAACTGCCAAAAACTTTCCAAAAAGTAACACAGGTCATAAGCACCTGTATATGCTTCACTGTTAAGATGAAGATACTCTGTAAAGATTTTCATTCAGAGTTCTACTTATTATCCTGTATGTTCTGCCTCTTGGAAGTCAAAACAAATATTTAGGCCAGAAAAGAAGCAACCAAGTATGCACATCTTGGATCACAGGGCCAGTTCGAGTTAATGTGGGAGTCAACGGAAAGACTCTCCTTGGCTTTGGTAAGGTTTGGGTCAAGATAGAAGCCAAGAAAGTCTACAAATAATTGCCATAACAGCTAGTCTCTTCTGATGACCAAGCTTTGGAGATGATAAGGCAAGTTCTGCAACGTTTTTGCCTTTTCTACTTGATTAAAGAGTCTATATTTGGAAATGGAAAATAGCCCTATATAGAGCATTTTGTAAAAAATGTTAGTTATAGGCAATGAATTTTTCCACTGACTATTTATAGTTATCTGAAGTACTGTTATGTTCAGGTCAGGAGACAAAAAATTATTTAAACTGACTTAGGTCTAATGCCACACTGCAATCCTTTAACTCAACATCGAGAAGCAGTTGTATTCCATGAATGGTTTTAAAGTGTGTATGTCCTTTACAGTAGTGTTAGCACATATAATTTACCAGGATCAGCAGTCAGCAAACCTAAAAGTGTAGCCCCAGGCACAGTCACAGACCACCTTCGAAATACACGTAATTCTACATCCCAAAGGAGCAGGATACAACTTCATGGGGTTTTGATTCTCAATTAGGTAAGGGAATACATCACAGGAAGACCTAGATAGCCTCTAAGTGTGTAGAGCATCCATGTGACCACAGGTCTCATCTTAGTGTGCCATGTTCCTGGCTGCTCCTTGGACCGTGCTTTTGTATGCACAGCCACTGAGAACATTGCTTACTTTTTGTAAGATGAGATATACCTTGATCTGTGAAAGGATGCCATATTTAGTGCTTTTGATGAAGAACATTACTCTTGAAGCAAATTTCAAAGGAGTAATCATTTGCACAAAACTATGTGAAATTTTCTGTATTACATCGCCCCTAGTGCTGGGTGATTACTACAAAGATATTTGAGTGATGGATCTTTTCCCTATAGTCATACCAAACAGGATCTGGTGTTTTCATTGTCTAAACAATTAAGTCAGTGAATGTTCATTAGCAGTACCTTAGGCCTCAGAATCTGAACTGATATCCAGGGCATGACGCATTCCACAAACATAAGAGCCTGATACATTAAAAGGAAAAGACTCAAGGTGGCAGGAAAGGAACAAACCTTTTCCAAAGAATCAGAGAAAATGTTTGTATTTCTTTTTGATTTCCCAAAGTATCCACTGAGCCACCACTCACAATAAGGTACAGGTCTAGACAGGGCTTTTATTTTGGGGTTAGAGCAAGTCAGACTTGCATTCAGCAAGCAGCAGTAAGTGAAGTGACTTGTTTGAAGACACCAGAAGCTTAGCAGCAAATTCAGCTACAGAACTACAACCTCCAAAATCCCACTGTTCTGTTTTTTCAAAAATCTGATATTAACCAAGGTCCTGTGAGTGCATCCAGGGATTTGGGAATCTTTCATAGATGATTAATTCTCCGTTTGGTTACTTCACTGAATTAGCCTAGTATTTGATCATTCCAATACACAGAATTGGAATTAACCTTGTCCTCTCTCATGTGAAAATACACAGACAAGTCCTTTTCAGTCAATATGTGATTTTTTTTTCTCCATGACCTAACAGGAAATATTTCATGTGAAGTATCTGGGACAAAAGGGAATGCAGGAAGAACTAGAGTCACAAAGCCACCCTGGGAAGATATGCACCTGCGTTGGTCTTCATCCAGCATCTCATGAAGTACACACTGCTTTCAGCCAGGATGTGAAAACAAGAGTTCATTACTCTTCCTCCCACCCCAAAAGAATCTCACAGAAATGGTCATGCCCATTAGGCTGCAGAGTAATGAAGAGAGAAGGCAGTAAAGGGGTGTTCCTCTTCTTAATTCCGTACAAATATTCAGGGGAAGAGTTAATTATGTAAAAAAAGGTTGTTGTGAGCAACAGAGACTTGCAATCAGATTTGCCTGATTGTAGCCCAAAGCGGTAGGGTTCTTTGGGTACTATCCTGAGGGATATAGGTGGTGAAAATCTCCTGAAGCAGAGAGTTTAATATTTTTTTTTTATTCTGGGAAAATGCTCCAGGTGCTAACACACCATAGCAGCTTCCCAGCAACAAAAATATTGTTGAACTACTGTTCTCTGGTACCTATTCTGCTTTTCAACCAGGTTTTTTGAGGTTGATGCTGAGTCTCTTTGGTGAACTGTGCCTGAATTTGCTGGATGCATCAGGAATTATGGAACTGCATTTTTCACTACACTGGCTATGCTCAAGAACAAAATCCCACTCAGACTTTCATTAAAAAGTGAATTGTATTAACAAAAGAATATTTGCTAGGGTTAAAGACTCTTGAATTAGCCAGTAAAGTAATAGTTTAATCTGTGGTAGCCTGTGGGGTTGGTAACTTCTACTCCTCACGTGCCAAAGTCCAGTTGTGACAAACACTTTCAAGGAGAAGTTCAAGATGTTTTTGTAACTTTCTAATTCATCTCCGTGCGTTTGCTCTGGGTATTGCGTGTGTAGATGTCAGAATTTGCTATTTCCTCTCTTGCCTAACTCTGCAGTGGGTTTAAAGTTTACTTAAGGACACACTGACCAGTTAGAAAAGATTGTTTGAGTTAAATTTTGTCAAGGTGCCCAGAATCTTTCAGAACAGTGGGTGCCGGGAGTGGGGGAAAGAAAGGGGCACTGTTATTATTTACACATGCACTCACAGCTCATTTCTGCTGTGCCTCCCCTCAGTCTTTCATGTTTGAAATGGGCACACACTCATGGCATGTCTTCCCTGGAGTTAACTCAGATGCTTGGCATGTGAGGCTTTAAGATCGGGCAGTTAGCTTTGACTGAAAATGACACTCAACTGTGAAACATGCATTCACATGGAGGATCACACCATCAGTTATAATGATCTGCCATTTATCCTACCTGTCAATGCATTCCCAGCTTCATTGCATCCTTCTGGTGCAGGTTCTTGAGAACTCCCATAAGTGAACTCTCCCAGTGTCTCCTTCTTAGGTATCAGAACTCTTTTGCATCAACTTCCATGTACGTTTCAGTATCCAACTATCAGATTGGACTCTTGTCTGATGTTGCAGACACATTTGTTGACATTTATACTCCAGATCAGCACATTTCAAATATAGTCACATCAGTGAGAATAGTAGAATCACAGTACTGTCCCTTGAATGAGCTGGTGTAGAAAAAGTAAGTTTCTTGTTTCTTACAAGAAAGGCTGATACAAACCTCTGGCCACCTGGAAGAGACTACAATGAATTCTTTTGAAATCCTGGCCAGGCAGTGCATAGAGACAAAGGGAAGATGCCTACCTTAGTCACTGAGGACAGACTAGTGCTCTAGAAAGGTTGCTGGCCTGGTTTGGAGTGCATTTCTTCACAGGGAGTGCCAGGTCAAGCAGATCCCTCCTTGTGTCACCAACAGATTTCTATGGACCTGTCAAGTGAGATGGGCAGAGAAGCTTAAATTTAAAAGAAATTTTTAATAGCCCCGTGCAGTGTTGCACTCCAGTTAGTCATGCAGCTATTCAACCAGCATTTGGAAGGAGAAGAATTGCTTGTCACAGCACTGCTGCCAGAAGAAATCTCAGTGGAGTCATGGCCAGAAAGAAAAGTGTCTTGGAGTCCACATTTTTAATGAACTTACTCTCTTCTGGGAATGATGAGAGTTCTGCCTTAGTGTCTTATAAAGTGTAGTACTCAGCCCTGTTTACATGCAACCAGTTCTCCAGTACATTTCTATGTTATTCTCACCCTTTCATCCCGGGGAGGAAATTTAAGTTGCACTGACTTTGCCTTTTTTTCTCTGAAGAAGACCTCTGCAGTCATACAGAGGTTCTATCTCATTCTCTTATCTCCTATCTCCCCATCCGTACCCATAGGATCTTCACGCAAAGACTATGTGGCACTTTGTAATCACAAAGGAAACAAGCCAGCATGGGGAGCAAATTTCCATTCTTTTTTTCTAAAAAATGTAGTGGAATCAAGTCAAATGACCTCTACTGTCTCATGTCTCCAATGGGTGGAAAGCAGCAGTAGTGAGAGCACAAAGCTGGGAAATAGGGTACTGAATCTTTAATACAGAAATGATGAGATGGATGGTCATAACTCTGTATCTCAGTTCCCCACCTGTGAATTGGGAATAGGATGATGTACAATTAAGAAGCACTGTGTTAAACCTCAGCATTGCTTCATGACTGCAGAGAACAGAGCCTGGTAGGCTCTATCGACCGGTTCTTTGGAAGCCAGTTCCCTCTAAAAGAAGGAGAGGAGATACTTGCTACCTCTTATCGGGCAATTCAGTGACGCTAAGAAATCCTCACGCACTGGGAAAGGGCTACTGCTTTGGACAGGTTTTAAAAAAAGATAAAAGCAGACACAGCCGCATGGAAACACAAATGACATCCGTTCAGAATTATCTCTGCCCCTTTTATCTTCATAAGAAGCCAAGCTGAACTCCAACCTTTGGATTCTCTCGAGGCATTAGCTTTTCATTATGAATGAATGGCTGATCACATTATGACAGACAAATGATCGGCAGCAGGAGGGTTTACCAACATACCGTGCACTCCCACAGTCACTGAAGGGGAAGTCTAATGAGCAAATAACCTGCTGCAACTTTCTACATATTTCCTGTAATTGAGAACGCTTCTGTAATTCGTCTGGAATGCAGATGCCTGTCAGTCACGGGGTCATAAATAGGATTAGGGGCTGTTTCTGGAAAGGCAGGCAACTAGCTTGAGATGCTCAGTTGAAAATACAGATGTTTTCTGGCTGCATGGCTGTTAGGCGGTGGTATCTCCAAGTCTGTTTAAGCAGATTTGGCTACTAGCTTTTCCCTGAGGCCCCAGTCTTGCAACTGGTGCAGAACCTTACTAATTTTGTGCCTATGCAATCAGTTGCAAGATCCAAGCATTAAAAGCTCTGTACAGAGATATACAGTATATAACTGACTCTCCAGCCTCTATCAAAATGAGCTCCATCGCCTAATGGGCACTGAGACCTTTTTTCTCTTAAGAGACTTGTTTCAGACCACTGCAAGAAAAAGATTAGAAGTTTATTTCCCCCATAAGAAGAATCCTTAAATAACTTCCCTAAGTTATCCTGAGAAACTTGATAAAATAATGTAGTCTTCTGAGAATTTTAACCTCCTCCATCCCAATTATAGCTGCTGTGTGTGACAGAACTGTCTGAATAATTGCTATTTCCCAATATTTAGTTGCAGGTTCTTTTGGTGGTACTGGCCAATGCGACACTACATTTATTTCACCTCTACAGTTACAAACAGCAAATATTTCAAGAAAAGGAAGTTGGGCGGTTTGGTTCAGGGTTTTGTGTGTGTGGTGTTTGTTGCTTGTTGAAGGGTGGGGGATTTTGGTGTGTGTTTTTGGTTGTTTTTTTTTTTTTTTTTTAATACTGCAATGTGTTACTATGAGCTGTGTTGCTTGCACAGCTACTTCGAAAGTTGTATAACTTGTGTCAAAGTGACATGACCACTTAGGGTAACTGACAGGGTTTGCCCACAGCTTTGATATCCTGTTTGTTCCTTCCTTTCTATATCTATACTGGAACTTCTTTCTCGTGTTGGTAGAAGGTCTCTCTCCTATCAGAAAATCTGCTTTTAGGAATGTTGTAAAAGAGCCTTATGATCCCAACCATTCACAGAAAGAATTCTTGCCCCAAACAGCACTTGAATCTCAATAGCTGTGATACTAAGTGTATAGGATGAGAGCTACTGTAGGGAAGTAACTTCCTCAAGGTCACACAGGCCAGACCAGGAATAAAACCTTCACCTCCCACATGTCTCTGTCGTGCTCTGTTTTACTTTGGTAGAAAGGAGTGAGTGTTGAAGCTTACTGGTTTAATGCAAAGAAAATTGCATTGGATTTCATGGAAATGAAGGTGTGGAGAGGCATTATATCTACATTTATCGGCCTACCAAAGCTTACAAAACCCCTGCATGTAATGCATCTGGGTACAAAACCCTCTCATGTCAGCAGCGTATTCAGGATATGCAAACCAGATGGAAGTCTATCTATTACATGATTAAATATACTCTAGATCAGAAAGGAGCAATTGCCAAAATCATCCAAAGCAGTGGTATGAGAGAGGTCATTGTCTTCTATTCATCTATGTTAAGGTCACAAAAGCCTCCACGGAGATAAGGGGATGTGGTCAGTGCCCTGAAAGGCTGACACACTAATTACAGACAGAACAAAGGGGACAGGGGATAAAGCACAAGCCAGGGTAAAGGAATGACGAGGGGTGATGAGGATAAGGCCACAAGGTTACTCAGCAGAGACATGCTCAACAAGGCTGTCCGTGTCTCTGGCCATCTTTGGGTTGATCCTAGTGCAGACAAGGTTCTGGCTCTTTGGGGATATCATTATGAAGTGACCATACCCAAATGCTCTCCTTTGTCACAGGACACAGAAGAAGGTTTCAGAGAAATACTTCATTCTGCTAAACAGTGCTCCTGTATTCTGAGATGATTGCCTATCTCTAAATCATAGCCACTTTCTCTCTCCCCCACACAGAGATACATACTGCATTTACAGGAAAAAAGATGTTCTACCTAACTACCAGCCCTGCTTGTCGATTTTATTTCCAGATATCACCCTCTGCACAAATTAACGTTTTTCAGGTACAAGACACTTAATAAGAATGTTGAGTTGGCAGAATATTTTCCCTTATTACATTTTACATTATGAAAAATCACATTTTGGAATCTGAAACATTTGGATGAGTTTTATCCTGAAAGAAACAAAGACTGATTTTTTTCCTCACATTGTCTTTTTCCAATTTTTGATATGGCATCCTTCAAACTGCCATGAAGAATGGCTGTATTTTGTCCTGTAGCTAAGTTAAAAATTCTGTCAAGGATGAACCAGTCAGAGCAAACTTAGTTCAGTCTAGTTTGACATTTGCCTCAGCAAGATCCTGAAGCAAGGAGTTCCACTTGTCATACACACTTCTGCAGGCAAAAGGAATTCTTAAATTAGTACACAACATGTAATATTTCATACAAGGGACTAACTACTAGTCTCCTATGTATTTCCAGAACACAACTAATGGCAATGAGGCCTGAGACAAGCCCATGAATTATGTTAATGTTGTCAATAGCAGATTTGGATTCATACTTAAATACCTCCAGTTAATCAGAGGCTTTGAGGTGTGCCACAACATGGGCAGTGGACCAGGACCAGCCTCAGAAGCCCTCAGGCCTCATTGCCAGATTCTCAAATTTCACCAGTTTTCAGCACTTTCTTTCCTTTGCCCAGATAGACTCACACAGCCATGAGGACACTGAATTTCTATTAATTTGGGTCTGCCAAAGGCCAACATTTGTCCCTTGGTTTAGGAGATCTGTGTAGTAAATAGATGCCATATTTGTCCTTTCACTTTGTGACCAGTAACACCTTGTGACAATGAGGAGATGTGGAAAAAAAAAATGTGATGACTAAAGAAACAAGTGGAATTAGCCCAAACTACCAAGTTCTCTATGATCCAATGTCATGAAAACTATATTTCTCTGTCTCTGGGGAGGTACATTACTTGAGAAGTTTGACTTAGGAAAAAAGCAAGGTAAATAAACCGTTAACCCTCTCTGATTTTCAGTCTTGGACAGTGTTTGAGTTCATTAAGGAGAACACTCACATTATCTTTAATCTCATGGGGTTTTCTCCTGTTTATGGAGTATTTGACTATAAGCTTTCTTCAGCTCATTCTTTCTCTCAGTTTTCTGTACCAAATGTCCCAGATTTTTCATTACCCATGCTTGTGCATCTCTCAGCTCACACCCACACTGAACTACATTGACTAAAATCCCAGCAGTACGTGCATACCCACAAGCTTCTTAAATCCGCACGCTCCTGGGGTGGCCATTACCTGAGGTCACATACCTGGGCAATAAATTAAATTCCTTATTCCATCTCTGCTCTTCAGAGAAACAGCACCCTCATGCATTTCATGTCTGGAAAAGGACTGCACAGATAGAAAACTGGGCCAAAAGGAGAGACTGGTCATTCAATTCAGTTGCTTTATGTACTTGTCTCTGTCCTTTTGAGCTTTCTTATGGAAAGGCACTGGTCTCCCACTGGACTTGTGACAAATCAGAAAGCCCCATGAGGATGTTTCCAATAGCCCTGCAAATCTATAGGTGGCAGAATTTGATTGCATGGAGGCAAGGTAATTGATCCTTAAGTGACTCTTCTCACTTCTTATAACATCAAGGTGTGAATGTCTCAATCATAAACCACTGACCAAAACAGAAGCCCTGGAGAAAGACTCCTTTTGAAATGATGCTTTATTTGTGTCAGGTAGACAATGGAAGTCTAATGACTCAACCCTCAAGAGGGATGAGTCAAAGTAGAAAAGATTTGTGATAGTCACCAAAGTTGTGTTATGAAAGTACATGAAGGAAAATAAGATGACAAAGGAAAAATTAATAATTTATATATTTAATAGGAACAGGACCCAGGGGCAACACAGCTCTTTCAGCAGTCCTCCATCTGTGTTCATGAACTATCTGTACCAAATAGTAAATACATTAAATCTCCAAAGGACTGAAGGTAACATAGACCTCACTGTGTTTCCTGGCCTCCAGGCAACACATTTTCAAAATCAAAAGTGACGCCTGATGCCAGCCCTGCCTGACTGTAGACCCAGTTAAAAGCATGTTGTGCTTCTTTTACAAGGCTTTCCTGAGCATGGACGTGCACCTTGGAAGTGGATGATTACTGTGTTTTCAGCTTTCTTACCTGTGAACACTAAAACACTTACTACTACTTCAGAGGTAACTGGGATATAAATTGCATTAGCCCTGATACTTGAGCAGCGGGACTGCCTTCAGGGAGCAAGGAGAAAAGAAAAGCTCAATGATCTGTACCATTATTCCTTAACAAACACAGTATTAGGGCACCAAGCTGTTGATCCCAATATGTCCATGTCTCCATTTGGAGCTGGTTTGGGTACCTCTGCCTGGTACTGTATCATGGGGTTGTACTTAGAGTTTCCTGTGGGGAAAAACAAAACTGTATTTTTTGTTATCATTACCTGTTTTTTCCTGATTGTAAATTCATGACAAGGACATTATTTGGTTGTGAACACAACATATTCCTAGGCTAAGATCACTGCTGCTGGAGAACAATTGAAACATTGACCCAAAAATGGGTATGTGAAATATCACTCAAGGATCTCCACTTCCCTGACACTAAGATATAAACACTGAAGACTTACGGAACAAGTAGCTTTGGAGGAGGCTGAATGAGCTCATAAGATGTAAAGTGAGCTGATAGAAAGCATGATATTCTACAGTGGTGAGTTTTATCAAAGGGCACAGAGACATTACAGGACCTGGAAAATCCAAAACCTAAGATTGTTCTAACTACACACTTGGTAGGGGATAATTCTGACCATTTAAAAAAATAAATCACATTAAGCAGACAGAGGAAGATACCAAGTTCTCTGTGCTTCACATCTAAGGTAGCACATTTTGCACAGTGCTCACTAAAATTTTACCCTTCTAGAACCATGGTGGGTATACAGTTAAGCACTCCCAAGTGGATCAAAACTGGATGAAGTACAACAAGTGATGGGCAAAAAATTTGTATCTGGCACTGTTTCAAGCTGAGAAGCAGCATGTAATTAGCTACCAGAAAGGATTCAGTGTTAAACTTAGGCTTGGTAATTTTCTGATTAATTAAATGTAGCGTGCATTAGCATTATCTCTACACTTAGTATGCAGTTAGATTTTGATCTTGGCTACAGGGATTACTACATCTGTACCTTTTCTTTTTCTCCCTGCTGGCTGCCTGCACTGATAGCTGGTAAATGTAGAGGTGAAGATCGGCTCAAAAGATCCAGGCAGCTCTGTACCATCCTGCCTTCCACCCTTGTAATACCTTGTCTCAAAATCCACAGAGGTGGCTTTCCTCTTCTGCTCTTGCCTTACTAAACCAGGAGCCAAAGCCTGTACTCTTTTATACAAATGTACAACCAAAAGCATGCCTTGTCTGGGTGTTTTGCCATAGCCGTGATGCATCTGTTCCCCATTTTTATGCACATCTTTATCACTACAGCTCTGTTCTGATTTTGCCGGTGACTGGCACATATTCTGGCCACCTGGCACCTGTTTTCCTCCTTGATTTCAACTTGGGTCACTTTACACAGCTCATAATCTGCATGTATCTGGGGGAGGCTGGTGGTTGTGGGCGGCTGGGAGGACAAGACTGTAACTCAGGAGCTGAAAATCTTGCAGTTGTTTGAAGGATAGAAGGGCAAGCCTTTATGCTGCATCAAAGAGGATGGCTTTGAATGGAAAGTCAACTTCTCAATTTAAATATTCCTTTGAACTGGGGAATGACACTCATAGACCATTCCTAAGAATAGCACTCTTTTATATTTATTCTTTTTTAGTTCTGAAGAAAACTATTTCTGTCCAAGCATGGTATCTCCTTCACGTTTAGCACTGAAAATTATTTATATCATGAAATTCAGATTCAGGAAAGAAAAGAGGGAATTGATCTCACTGAAACAGATTCCTAGATGAATGCCTTCACTGACTTATTTTACCCCCTTCATTTCAGCTCTGTGTTGAAGGTAATGTCTTCATTGTACCTCCTTACTGTCCTTTGGTTCACTCTGCAGTGTGTTCTCACAGAGCATAGGATTAATTTTGGAGGAAAGAGGCATCAGAACCATACCTGAAGGGCTCCAGTCGTGAATCAAAACTCAGACTAGAGTCAAATTTGACTTGAAGTAGTCTGAAGACACCCACCTCTCAAACGTGTGCGAGGTGGGCTAGTCTGCTTCCATGGTCTGTATCGCTTGCTCATGTGGGTGTAGGCAGCATGATCCCCCACTCTTACAACATTTTAACATATTCCATATTCCTGGTCTTAATATAATATCTAAGGGTTTTGCATGGCTCAAACTGTAGCTTGTGGAGTTGGGTTAAAATTTTCAATAAGAAGCCACATGTAGGCTGTAGCAAGACAAGAGAAATTTACTGACCAGCAAAGAAAAATGCTGAAAATGGCCTAGCCAGAAAGGTTTCCAGTAGAAATTACTAGATAAATACGTTAGTACCAGAAACATCTCTATATATGATAACAGCATTCAAATGCTTAAAACGTGTTTGTACTGCTACAAAATTGGCCAGCTTTTGTGGCATCTGAGCCTACTCAATGACCACATGGTCAAAATCCTGAAACTACAGTTCATAATAAATTACCATCCCCTTCACGAACATCTATGCGTAAGTGATGCCTATTTTTTCTCATCATTCTGGTATATTTTAAGAAAATATGATGGTTAATTGAAAATAGATATTTTTTCCATATGGCCTGGAACAAAGTTTTGGATAAACATAAGACTGAACCGTCTGGAAACAACAGATGGCAGTGTTTTAAAGATGAAGAGATGAAAGCTTGGATAACTAGTGCTGAACGTCAGTAGTAACATATGATGGAGGCAGTACACTTACATCTGGGAATTTAGCTCTACCGTAATACCGCGGGATGGACGTGTGGTCCAAAGTAGAGACTTTTTAAAAAAATGTCAAGGAGGAAAGTGAGCTACCTGCCCTCTTCCAGCAGCCAGACACACAGTCTCCTTGTGTTTAATTTCAATAGTATCACTTTTGGCTGTAAATAATGCTCCCAGATCAGTTGGCAGATGTGTGTTTAGACTACCAGTGCAAAGGCTTAACCTATTTCTATTCTCTATTTACTTAAAATCCTGGGAGAAGTATTCAAAAGAGGACAGGAATAGGAAATTTAAAATGAACATAAAAAGATTCAAATGTGTGTGATAACTATGGTGTGCAACAAATAAATAAATAGCCTACCCCATCCTTTTGCATGTAACACAATCGAGCTTTCGTCTGTAATGAGTTACCATGTAATATATTTACCACACATTTAAGCCATAATTAAAAGGTCTATTTCCTTGACACAGTAAGATGAGTGTAGATTCATTTGAAAAGCACCACGTATGGCAAAGGGAGAACTGGTCCCAATTTTTACATCAGGTTATGCTAATATCAAAATGAGATCCCAAGTCAGCTCAAGGACTGGCTGAAATGATGCTTCCTTCCCCCAGTATAACACCAGCAATGTCTCTGAATTGTTTTCTGACAGATATGTAACATTTTAAAGAGAAACTTCCAAGGCAGAGAAGGAAACAATTCACCTTTTACTTTTCTGTCCAATAATTTGTATTTATTTTTGGAGACAGGAGAAATGGAGGTGTTGTGGGGCAACAGAAATAAGTCAGACTAAAGGATATCATATAAAGGCAAGAGAGTCATTTGTTTTAAAACTTCTAACTCACAGCAGTAGACCTCCTTCTGTTCCTCCAGTCTAAGGATCTGACCTATGTTACACTTTTTGTCACGACTATCAGTGTTAATGTATACTTAATACATAATGTTAGCGTGACATATAGAAGTAACTCCTCTAAGACTATATCTTAGACTATAT
Source organism: Gallinula chloropus (assembly GCF_964237585.1). Classification (NCBI taxonomy): domain Eukaryota; kingdom Metazoa; phylum Chordata; class Aves; order Gruiformes; family Rallidae; genus Gallinula; species Gallinula chloropus. The sequence continues at coordinate 68,139,003 of NC_140085.1, forward strand.
GTCTTAGAGGACTAAGACTATGTCTTAGAGGAGGAGTAAGGAGGAGGGAGAAATAACTTTGTCATTAGCTTACAAAATTTTTGCAGATAAAGCCTAATATGGGACAACACTGCAATACTTACAGCAAAGGCAGTGTCAAAAATCAGCTATTGGACCTCCAATGCAGGGGTTCACCTTCGCCAGGCCAGACCCCATTCAGCAACCACTGCAGTCCCCAAAGGGCCATGCACAATGCCCCAGCAGCCCACCTGTGAGTGTCCACATCTGCAGGTGCGGATAATACTCCACAACTCCTTTTCTCAGATGCACCGACACTGGGATTCTGGGGATAACACAAGGCAGATGTGCAAAGGGGAAGGAAAAAAGAAAATCTTTCTGTGCCTCTTCATGCTTTCTTCACCTCAGTAATGTGGGATAGCTGTGTTTGCCTCAGCTGAGAAAGGGCTGGGTGCAAAATTTCCTCTTGAGCCTCACTCTTCAGTGCAGAGGCAGAAAAAAATCCATTATGCATTACTGGTATTTCTCTTCTTATTTTATTATTTAGGCTTCACTTTCAGTTTCAATAACCAATTCCTTCCTCTGTCTCTATACCCAGACTGTTAAAATACAGTCCATCACTCTCATGGCTGGATGCTTGAGTTAAAGCCACAGCAGGACATCTGTTCTCACTCTCATTTTAAGTACAGGGTGACTTTTTTGAGAATCTGCAAGTTTGTGTGGTTACAGTTTTATGCAATATTCATACGACTGTCATCGATACATTTCAGTGTTCACATTAATAGAAATTTTCTTAAAAGGCAGTATGTCTTACGCATATTTCATTCACCAGCAGAGCTAAGATTTGTAAAATGGTGGGGTCTTTTTCATTAGCATCCTTGGATTTCTTTGTATTTAACAGCATTTTTTTTAATTTCCTGGACTTGAAATGCTTAAAAAATCATTTCACTGTTCTCAAAACATGTTTTATTTATGTGTTGCGGGTATAAGCTCCCAAATCCTCCTCCCAGCTTCATGTACCTTTCTGTCTGGGAATCACACTAGCCACAGATAGACACAAGCACCTACTAAAAACACCCCCAACAGCATCTTTCCTAAGCAGCAGTGTTAGGAAGTTCAGTAACAGGGCAGATTCACAATCCACACAGGCATTTTGCACACTTACATGTCACCTTCACTTTGGGTTTTGTTTTATCTCCTTTACAGAGCTGGAGTCTATAGAGCCCCTGGTCTACAGAGAAAGGGAGCTGGAACAGATGGGGAGCATGTCTCAGCAATGACAGAGAGAGCAGGATCTGGCTTTTCTTACGGGATTTTTGAGGGATAGTCTCTTCTCACCTCTGCTTTGGTTTATGCAGCTGATTTATGCCAGTGTCTGAGAGAAGAGAACAGGTGGTCACTAAAAAGGGGTGTCTGGTCTTCATGATGCTGAACTGAGAAACCACGCGTTGCCTTCAGCACATGTATGTTTGAAGCCATTTGCTAGCCATTGGAATGAAAACCATTAGGCTTCAGGCAAACCTTGTTAGCAACATCATAAGGGCAGAGGATCCACTGGGCTGCCCAGATGGTTTGAACAGCAAGACTGCGACTAATAGATTTCCTCAGTATCAGATTAGAGATGATAATTGCATCTCTCTTTAAAATGAAGAGAAAAATCTTCCAGCAAATGCAGTCTTTCCAGGAGACCTAAAACATCTAAAATTTTTGGCAGGAATCAAAGGGCCTTTTCCTCTTTCAAACAGGTGAAATCAGGTGTGAGCCCCTTGCAGCAACAAAGAAAGGTAATTGTAAGATAAGGCAGGCTTCAAACATCAGGATTTACAAGGTATTACTGCTCAAATGACATTCAGGCTCCACATCACGTGTAGCTCCTTTTATCCACTAATTGTGTAATTCATTCAAAAGAGCAACCAGATTGGTTTCATCTGTTACATGTTGTATGGACCAAACCCCAGGAAAATATTTCCCTTGGCTCATCCCAAGAAAAACATTCACACACACTGTTTATTTTGATATTTGCAAATACTACTTTTATCTTATGTTTTAGCTAGATATTCCTTTAAACTTGCTTTTCTGATTCTTTGTCCCTTCGGTATCTCTTAATTAGACCTGGTGACTAATTCAGAAGGAATTATTTATTTAACAAATCCCACCCTTTCCTATCACAAAGTATCTACAAGCAAAACAAGTCTTTATTTTTTTCAAGTTGATATTAATTTAAGAAAAAAACTATTTACAGATATTCAGTGCAGAGTCCTTCTGCAGCTTTCCCCTTGTCCTTCTTTGAGATGTGCCATCAGTGCTCTGCTATGATGTGCCATTTGAGACAGTGATGTCCAAATGACTGACATGGGTAATAGCTATGCTGCACCTTGGAACAGATAATGGTTTTGTCCAGATATAGACTTCTCTACAAATACAGACAAATTAATAGCCTCAGACATCTCTTTGTTCCTTAAACAAATCTTTTGCTCATTGTTTTGCTTCCCCAGTTCCAGAAAGAAGCTATGGTCCTCCACAACTTGAAAAGGTCTCCATGCAGTTGTTTGTTCTTGCAGTGGCAGCCAACAGCTGCAAAACGCGATGTGAGCACAGTCTCCTCTCTCCCTGGCTCTCTTCCTTTGCTGATACGCTGGCTCTCGTCACTCAGACAACTTCTGATTTTACTGAAGGGAGAGGAGGAGGGAAAGAAAGTGGGGAGCTGTGTTTACTTCTTCATATTGGGTGTCCACACACCTCGTTTCACCCCTGCAATGCAATAATATGCATTAATGTGTATCTGCATAGGCACGACGATCCCTATGCCTTTCTGCTGACTTTCTTGTACACCCTTGCTCTGGGTGCAGCTGGAGGGGAGAACAGACCTCTGAGATCCCTGTGCTTGTGGCAGATACATGCTGGAAGACCACATTGAACCTTGACAACAAACCTGAGTAAAGGGTCATTTTGTAGGAGACAAGAGAGTTATTGTCTTTTCCCAGGGCTTTGAACCTAATGAAGGAGAAGAAATTTGTAGCAAAGCAAACTTTTTTTTTTTAATCAAAAGAAAGAGAAAATAAGAAACCATACAAACCTGCTGGGGTTACCTGCAGCAAGAAGCACCACTGTTGCCAGGACACTCTGCAGACACATACCCTTCTACGCTGGAGCTGATGCAAGCCTGATGTCACACGTACACACATCATCCTGTCCATATGGTCAGAAATCACAGAGGATACCCTGGAAGAGCATCACTGGAAGGAGGTGACAAACATCTCCTCACAGCATCCCCAACACCTGCAAGGGTTTGTGGCTGGAAGCCCCAGGGCAGGAGCTGCATTTTCACTACCAATGTTCTGAATTGCTGGTTGCAGCGTGGCCAGGCACAACTTGGACACAGCTTTGTAGTCAAGCACCAGCACCTCTCCCTGGTCAGGTCCTCCTATCCGACTTGCATGGGCATAAATAAAGGCTCTATTGAAAAGCCTTTTTAAAAAGGAGAATGTTTCAAAGGAGTTTAAACATCTTTGCAATGACTTTTTTTTTCCCCCTGAATTATTTCTTAAGGAAGTTAACCCCAAATCTTTACATAGCTTTCAGAATGATTTCTTCGGATCAATTTTGCCAAAAACCCTCCAGATGAGCACAGATGAAGCTGGAAAGCGAGGTCAAGCTGACCATCACTGCCAAAAGATAGCAGTGGAAATTGTCTAGAAAATACCTGCTGGTGGGGATGTTCACATAGGGCGTAGGGACAGTCGCTTAAGGCTCAGTCGCAGTCTCAGGAGTTAGGGAAGAGGCAAGAAGAGGGGCTCCTCCCTGTCAGCAGGGGAAGGAGCCGTGCTCACAGATGTTCCCCTTTCCCTTAAGCTGGGTGTCACAGACTTCCTGGGCCAGTGACGGGACACAGGCCTCGCGGATGTTGCTGGCCGACTGCCGGAGGCTTCTGTGATAAATATGTCCAGTTAAGAAGAAACAAAAAATCACTGGTTCAAGTGAGAACTCCTCTCATTCATTGTCACCAAAACCAGCATCGTTTGGGGGGGGGGGGGGAGGGTGTTGTTTTTGTGGGGTTTTTTTCCTCTAAAAGTTTTTCACTTGGGGGGAAGGGAAAGGAAGAAAAAAATCCAAACCCAAACCAGTCATTTCATCCCAAATGAAGACCTCGGTGTTGCTTTGGCTCCCAAGATGCCATGGTGTCTCCCAGGAACTTTGGCTCAGTGGTTTGTGCCTGTGCGGGGGCTCCAGCCACCTTTCCCGCAGGACACGATGCTCACTGTTTGTAAACAAGTAAAGTACAGCACATACGGAGTCAGGAGAGACAGGCGTTGGAAAAAAAGAGACAGAAGATCATATGGGATACGTGAAGCTTGTCTCATGTAATACTTCTCCACAGCATTAGCTTTTGTTGAAGAACTAAGCTGTCTTAATCTCCACTAAAGCTCAGAGAATAACAAGCCAGTTATAATTAATCTATTTTCTGGGTTTAGGAGAAAATCCCAAGTGGTTATTTTAATTCATTTACTAAGCCAATTCCAAGGAAAAACTCCTGTCAGTGTCAGTTATGTGAAAAGCATTTCTGACTGAATTTGAATCGGTGGAGTAGCTTTCAAAGTGCTTTCTCCTTTGATGGTTTTGAGGTGTGTGTGCATTTCATGTCCTGCCTCATGAACATGTCCACCTCCTTTGACTACCTTAGGTATGTGGCATTATTTTCCTTCTGCTTTCTTGCTCCATCTACTGGAACCAGTTCTACATGGCATATGAATGAACAAATCATATAAGTATATTTATTCATCCTTGTTTAAAAACAAACAAACAAACAAAGCAAAACAAGAACAAAAACTCTTCATCCAGTCTTTACAGTTTATTTTAGTTTTATAATGAAGTGCATATTTTTCAAACTAAATTGCCCCCTTCTTCAGGCTTCTAATAATGGCCTGTAAGAAGATTCTTCTGGATGTAAATGTACTCATGGGTTCATGTTCTTACTGAACTTTAGTGTTTCCTAGTACTTACAAGAATATGCTTGTTGATTCTCAAAAGATTAGATGTTGCAAAACAACAATAAGAAGTAAAAACCCTCTTCCAGCATCAGCAGACGGAAGCTTTGTGTGGAATCAGCCGAGATGTGAATTGTACCAGTCATATGTCACTATTTTTTAAAAAATAATAAGTAAAAAAAGCTTTTCAGAGCAGATGGAAAAGGACCTAAAGCACTAGATGCCAGAGGAAATTTTGCACCACATCTGTAAGATTCAAGATAACTTTGTTGCCACATTTGTTTGACATTTATTAATAGAAGTGGCTGGTGGAAAAGTTTTTGGAAAATAATCCTGTTAAGAATCAGCTTTTTAGGGCAGGGCTTAAACTTTCTGTTTAAGTGTTGGGTAGAGAATGTTGCAGGTTCTCTCTGTAATTGTGCAGTTAAAATCTCCACAGTTTTTGTCTTGACTTTGTGCTGCCTTTTCTGCATCAAATTCATAAGAGTAGTCAGGAATCACTCCAGAAACAGGCTTTACCTTGTGAGTCTGATTCAGGTAGCTTTGTGACTCCTGGTAATTTCCCTTTAAGCAGAGAACAATTTGTTCCCTTATCTATGAATTTCAAGTGAAACTGTTAAGACTGATGAAATATCAGTACTTTTGTTAGGGGTCATCCAGCATTAGCTTTAGTAGTCAGAGAAAGAATAGCAATTTATACTGAATGAACCAAGACATTTTCTGCAGCCAAGTTTAGAAACACTGGCAATAGTGAATCATTTCCACTCATCCTGTTATGGTAGTCAGAGCTCCAGCAAAGCATGAGGCTATGGTCTGGAATATGATATTGATAAGTTCTGAAAAGCATGTGCCGACCAACAAACAGCACGCAGACATCTTTCTTTGAACAAGAACTGTGTTATTCTCAGAGCTTCATGGGCCTGTTCACCTTCTCCCCTGGTTCCACCTCCATGGCAAGCTTCTTTCTAGTGTAAAAGGCACATCTTTCATTCTCAGAACAATCTTTCCCAAAAATGTGAGCTTCAGGGCTACAATGACCTTTCTGTCACATTAATTCCCTGTTTATTCTCTCCCTGAAATCAAACCACTGTTGCGTGGGGTAACAGGCTATTTGTCCCCAGAAGTTGTACGTTTTACAGAACCTATGTAGATTACACTAAGCTGTGGGTCAGTATTAGTTTCTTACCTAGCTTATGGTATTTGTAACAGCATCATGTACAGCCTCCTCTTTCATCAGAATGACATTGAGAAAATAATTATTTCATTCCTTACATATTTAAATTCAGGGATCACAGTTTTCAAAAGTGAATTGTAGTTGTGTCTGCAGTAAATCCGTGCCACATGGAAGCACAGAGTAACAACTGTTCTGAAAATCAAGTTTACTAAAGCCAGCCCTAACAAGACACCAGTATGAACGTGGACAAAATTGCTCCTCAGTGTTGAAGAGTGATCCAATCTCATGAAAATGTAGGGTCAAATCCCAAACTGCTGACTGCCCACATTTTCCATAGCATTGACATAGTGGGACTCATTGAAGACCATAGCAATGGAAGGGTTTGCACATTTTTTCACTGCTGTCACATTTCTCTGTCTAACTTTCCTACATTTGGTTGAAAGCTGCGTGCAGTTGCATAGAAGAAAAACTGTCTGAACCAGAGGGTACTGAAGTGAAAAGAAAATCTTCCACTGATTCTGGTGAGATTTGCATCTGGAGATGTTGTCTCAGGTGGCCACATTAGAAACAGACATAATATAATCCCCTGTTAATAATCATTTTTGCTCATTAAAACTGTATCTTGTAGAACTAGGACATCAATGGGAATAGCTTAGAAAATGCTCCATGATGAGTAGAATAGTCATCGTTACTGACTTTCTTAAGAATCAAGAGAAGTAAAGCTGCAGGACTGTGCTGACAAGCAGCCGGAAAATACACATAAAAAGATTTCAGTAGATCATTATGTATGAATAAAGTGTATTATCAGGCTGTCTCAGGAGTTGTTAGGGAATCTGATTAATTTTAACAATTCCATTGGCAGTGTGAAAGAGGCAATAGGGCAGCCTGTTAATTAATGCAATTATTAATAATTTAATAATAAATTAATAATTGAGTACATTTGTAGATGATGGGTAGAGGATGGGAACTGTAGGGAATACTCAGAGTTTTGGTAGTGCTGAGGGATTTAGGAAGGGTTGAAACACATTTGAAAAAACAACTAAAACAGAACCTTCCTCAAATTTGTTGCACATAGGGCATACAGAACTTATACTCATTTTCATGGCAGAAATATACCTCAGCCTCCATTGCCTGTGGGCCTTTCAGGTGGACCAATGTCCTTTACAAGGTAAGGACTGGGACTTCACATGTACACCCTACCCCTTCCGCCATACCTCTAAGTGCAATAAATGCCCTTTCCACTGGTGTATCTGGAAATCTCGTGTTACTGGGCACGCAAGATGTCTTAACCAGCACATGGTGTGGAGGAATTCACCTACAAGAATAGGTCACAAACAAAACTGGTTTATATTTTCTTCTCAAAAGCAAAAGAATTAGACCAGACGGGGAATAGGAAGACCATCTGTGCCTAATTAAACGGTGAGGCTGCATAACAGCAACAGATGTTATATTATTGTAGTCAGAAGAGTTTATTGCTAACAGTGGTAAATATTGTGCATGTTGAGTCGGATATTTCCAAGCAATAATTTAACAGACATACTTCTACATAGGCTACCCTTTTCTTCATGGTCTACATTTCATTAATTTTAGTGTCATGAAAAGTAAAAAAAAAGGTCGAATTGCGGAAGAGGTCTAGATAGCAGTATTTTCTACATCCTGAGAATGCTGAGGACTGAAAAGCCAATGATACCCATCACAAAAGGGCATCTAGTGTTGATGATTAAAAAAATGGGCAAGTCTGGATGAAGAAGACATGACAGAAAGGCCTAACATTCCTACAGCTCAACTCAGTTCCTGAAAGGTCTCTTTAAAACTAGAGATAATAATGGATCGGGGGGGTTCTGTATCTGAATGGTGTTTACATGCATAGATTGACTCAAGAGCAGGGACCTCCTTCAGTCTGGGTCAATTCCTTCTCCCGAATAACTTTCACACAATGTTTGACCCCACATCAATACTCCAAGGGAGAATTTGTGTGACATGGAGCAGCAAACTCTTTGGATTTCCATGAGTTTCTGCTAGCCACGGAGATGGACACACCTTTTGTTGCGTGACAGTTACATATTATAGCTGTGTTAAGGCTTTATAGAAGCTGCATTCCTTCATTTTGTCACTTCCTGTTCTCACTGTTCCGATCTGATGTGCAATTTTGTGCATTCTTATTAATCCAGGCCTAGAGCCTGGATTTGGTGTTTTGTGACTACCTGCAGCATTAGCTAATTGCATACAGAGGGGTGTGGGGTTTTGTTTGTTTGTTTATTTGCTTTAATTGAGCTTTTTACTTACTTCAGAGTTGGAGGAATCCAAAGGACTATGAAATTCTGAACTAAATGTGCAGGAACATCTATGCCTTCCCCCCCCCCCCCCCGCTTACTTTATTCTTTTCTTTTGTAGAGCTTTTAACTCTTTTTCATTGCTAAAGTGAGGAATGACAATAGCTCACAGGTTTTATTACCGCTTTGTGTTTCTGCTTGCATCCGTGTTCTCTTCTTCCCCAGAGAGATCTTTCCATGCATGTCTCTTGAAACAGTCATTCTCTGCTTCTGGGACACAAGCTATGGTAGGGGGGAGCTTTGTGGGTAGATTTACAAGTATCATGCTGATAAAAAGGGATCAGATAAAGTCTTGCTTTGTTTGAAAGAGATAAGTTAGAAACTGGGAATGAATGAATGCCCAATGAGCGATCTACAATTACAAGAGCTGATGGGAAGCAGTGTCAGGAGAATCCAGAGGCTGCCATAGAAATATAACAATGGGTGCAACCCTCAGGGACTGCACCTGAGTCAAGTACCAAACGTGCAGGAATTCCGGGTGAATGAAACACTCAAGTTTAAGAGAAAAATAGAAACCATATCACAGATAAAGATAATTGAGCTGTCTGTCCTGTTTGTGATATCATGGTAGATCCCATCTGGACGTCAGCCGTGATTGCTGCTATGCTGCTTTCCCAGCCTTGTTTGGGTGAAATATATAAACCTCAGGAGAACTTTCAGTGTACGTCTGCTGGCTTCTCTAGTTCCTTTTGCTAGGAAATCTAGAAACACATTATCATTTTTGGACCACAGCAAGGATTTCAGTTGCTCGTTATGGAAATTCTGTGTAACAACAGCCTAATGCATTCAACTTTGGGACAGCATTTTTCTGACTGTCTTTGAGCGGCTCACTGTTTTTAAAAAGACAAGAGGGTATTTCCTGGGCAGAGGGGAGGTGTACAAAAATTGTTCAGTTTTGAGAAGAGTCTTCTTAACTCTGAATATCTTTCATCCAACAAGCAGCTGGAAGAAAGCCATGCAACCTGCAAGTCTCTTTCTAAACCTACCTCCACATGCAGTCCCACATACCTGGAAAAAGAAATGGACCATTATGATAGCCTGAAGGCCTGCCAAGACTGATGTTTCTACTGTTTGGAAACATAAATTTTCTCCCCTTTAGAAGCATTGTGGAGTGGAGAAAAATGATTGCATTTTAATGAACTAGAGTTGTAAACAACAAATGTGGAGTTGCAAAACCCCAAATCTACCACCAGATTACCCCGTAGTGTAAATGAAGAAATAGATGTCCTTAATATTGACTGCTTTGATGTATTAGACCTTGCTATCCCTGACAGGGTTTGTTGGTCTTTTGAAAGTGGAGTGACACAATTTGGTTTTGAGGAGTTACATGGCCTCAATAAAAAGAGGGCGGGGGGTGGGGTTGGGAAACAAGACATGTCTTAGCCGAGTCACAGATTTCCAGAAGGGCGACAAATTCTTACAAAAGACTGATTCAAGAGCCTGGCAAAATTAAAACAAAACAAAACAAGCACATTTAACTGGGGATCCATCAGTCACTGATTCTTTCAATGATCTAAACATCTTAAGCACTCTGACTTGGGAGGTTATGTGCTGGACTTCTGCAATCTAAAGCCCAAGCACACAATTTAAGACAGGCATCAGGGCTCCTGCCAAAGTGCAGGGAAAGAGACAGGCATCTCCTGAGGTGATACATCTGCCCATCTCAGACAGCAGCTTGCCATTGCCTTTCTCTCTTTGGTGACTGAAAAGAGAACCTACCTACATTCGAACAACTATGCTTTGGTCACACAAATCCCATGCTCTCAGCTTCCCCAGATGCAATAACATGACTTTGGGGCCATGGTGACTATGATGTGTTTATACCTAGAAAACGTTTAAATTGTATTTAAGAAGAAGACTGTTTTCCTATAATTTCCCTACCTATCTCAATCCAATTAGAAACACCAAATATATAGTTTATACACAGTGCATTGAGTCAGGAGCTCTTCAAATAGCTTGCTTTCAATAAAGTATATATTGGAAAAGGAGAAACCTTTTACAGTACACATTTTCCCACATTAACAAACTGTATTTGTGGTCTTGATCGTGTATAGTCAAATTGAGATCTGGGCAATATCCCTAGCAAATTGTTATTAATTTTAAAAACCCACAACGTTTCAGAAAGGGGCAGAAATCTCTCTGAATTAATTTAAAATTCAGCAAATTAGTTTTGGCAGGAAAAAAAGAAGAAAACATTTGGAGAGGTCAGACTTTCAGTTCAACAAAGATAAACATTTGCAATTTTATTTAAGATGACATTAGTATTTAAAAATTGATCCACTACATAGGGAAAAATAGCCCCAAATGAAACTTTAAAAATGGAACTCCAGGATGAAACTTTTCCTTTCAGCCCACCCTGAAACTGTTCTCCCATTTTCATTTTCTTTAGTTTAGGCAATGAATAAAAAACCCCCACCCAACCAAACAACCCCCCAAAATTGAAACCAGATTTATTTTCACATTTCTCATTAAATTACCAAAAATTCTTATGGAAAAATATTTTTCCATCTAAGGGGACCAAGAAATTCTTAGGCTTCAGAATTGTGTAAGATATCATTTTAATGTTAAAGAGCAATCATATTGCATAGGATACCTGAAATGGAAACCCATCTTTTGATTTGTGTTTTTGATGGTTTTGAAAGCATTGTAGAGAAGACAAAGTGAGAAGAAAATCTCTTATAAAGGCTCCAAATTTCAAGCTGAGTTAGAGACAGAATCTACAGTACAGAAACAGGTTTTTTAAGAAAATTTTATTTTCTTTTACAACAGAATACAGTTATTCATTAAATGCTTGTAGATTAAAGCCTGGTTAGTGAACATGTTTATCTTCCAGTAAAATGCAGTTCTGCAAAATATTTAACTTTACAGTAAATGCACAACAGCAGCAAGTTTTGTTATTTTACGCAGTGTACATGAAGATGTTGCATGATTTCCAGGGCTTGATTCCATTCTCACTGGCCAGCTATCCACCGGTATTGGTTAGTGGTGCAATTCCTCTTGATACCGGCTGAATTCTCAGTCTAAATGAGAGGGGAATCAAACATGGAGGGTCTTTGGGGTTGGTTTTGTTTGGGGTTTTTTTCAGGACAATAAATAACAATTTAGCTTCCCTAGTTCTAGCAGTTTTACTTCATTCTGATGCGTAGGTTGTGGCCTCTCTGCTCGTTAACACACACATTCAGGCTCCTGCTAAGCAAAGCACAGTATATCTGCAGATGAAAGTGCCTGGTGATTTTCATTGCTTCTGTTCCCACAGCCCTGCATGCTCTACAAAGACAGCACCAAGTGGCAGTGTAGGCAGTTAGGAAGGCACAATGACTCACTGAGACTCCACATGCTTATGAACCATCCGCTCGCTGGCAGCTACAAGCCATGAGGCCACATGTTGCCACACGCTTCGCTGTGGTGGGTCAGATCTGCCAGAAGATAGATACTAGGGCAGGAGCGTGCCTTCTACGTCCCCATGTCCCATAGGATGTCTGCAGGACAGGGTATGGCTGCAGCCTACTGCTGAGGCCACACAATTTCCTCGTGCCTGCCCAACTCAGGTGCATCACCACAAGGACCAGCTACAGACACAATTTAGCCCTTATCTCACACTGGTAAAGTCTGAAAATGCTGCAGCCCAGATAGTGTATAAAATGTAATGGAGACCCTTGCATGTGGAGTTTCTAAGGAAGCAGAAGTGGCCTTCTTTTTGCTCCCCGTCCCTTCCTTGACTGTCTCTCCCTCACTTGCTCCAGGTTCAGAATCACATCACACAGTAAGCAGGTATTGCAGAGGTAAACACAGTATGTTACCCTTCCCTAAGGAGTCACACATCTGTGTGTTGTGAGCTAAAGGAGGCACAGCTGCCTTTCTGACTTCGGTTAAACTGACAGAAGCTGGCAGCCCGGATCCTTTCGCCTTTGGTCCCACTTTTGTGTTTCTGTTTGTCACGTGTGATAAAGCTTTCAATCAGCTTCAGTTTTTCATGCTCTTCCTTCAGGAAGAAGTCAACAAGCACGCTCTTCTCCTTTTTGATCTGTTCGCTGATGTCCTTGGGGATGTCAGGAATCATCCAGTCAACTAGAACACTGAGGAACATCACCAAATTCTGCAAACACAGCAAGAGATGTGAAGCAAGAAATATCCAAAATACACTAGAGCAAAACCAAAACTTTGCCAGAGCAATGAGGCAGGCATCAAACACATTTGGCTGACAGGATGCAGTATTAAGCAGTTGAGTAAGGCCGCAGTTCAAGAAATAGGTCATGTTTATGCACAACTTCCCCTGGGTAGAGTGGCTGAATTAAATGCATGCTTTGGTTCAGTTTGAAATGGGAAAATACTTGGATTCCTCAAATGATTCATGGCATAAACAGCTGAAGCAGCTTTATCCTTTACAGGTGTTTGAAGGTGTTCAGCTCTTCAAAGTCACATTCATTGAGATTGAGTTCAGCATCCATTACTATAAGGGCAGTATCATTGAAAGCATCATCTAACACAACCATACCATGCGGCCTGACCATACAGCAGCTAACTCCTGTGGTCATTCTGTCCTCAAGTCCTTCTGTCTGTTGACAAGCAGGATTTTTTTACACTACTGGAGTGTGCAAGCCACAACCTTGCACCTCAAGTGTCAAGGTCATTATAGTGATACTTTTAACACAGAGGCAGGAAGCTGACTGGGAAAAGTTTTCCTTGCTTGTGAAATTTACAAGTAAATTATGCTTTGGGGTTTATATTATCATAATGCTTTGAACACTGCTGCATTGTGTAATGTCTGAAGATGTGTGAGAATGTGTGCTGACAAGGCTACTACCATGAAACCTCCGTCACCATCTGAGACAATGGAGCTAATTAACCAAGGAATGTACTCTGGCAGAACAACAGGCAGGCTATTTGAAGCCCAGCATAACCAGTTGGTTTCAAATGTTTTGCAGCTAGTGGTGGAAAATTACGGAAGACTGAACAAAGAAGCTTAAGAGGGTAATACAAACGAGGTGCGACTCACAAGTTACACTTAGGAATATTTGGCAGGTGAGGAGGAAAGACAGGCAGGTTTCGATATGAGGGTTGGGCCTAGTTTGACAGTGGAGGGATTCCAAATCATGGGAGAGAACAAGCCACAATAGCAAATCCCATGCCAATGAAATCTCCACACTGGGGACAAGTTACTCAATTTACTTGTAGGAAGTAGCAGAAGACCTTGGAGGATTTATTACTTATGATCATTTCTTGCTTTGGGTAGAGAACAGCACTTCAGAAGCCTACATAGCATTTAGTTACTTTCTACAAGTGGTACCCATGAGTGTATAAAAGCTGAAAGAGCCCATTTAAATGAAACATGCAATAGCTTGGAGTGTTTTTGGAGATCACTGCCCGTGCCAGGGGCTATGCAGGCTGTGGGTCTTCCATGACAGGAGAGGAGATCTCTGCCAAAGGAGGTGTGCCACAGTGCTCGGAAGGGAGAACCTGCGCTGCAGCCCACTGACACCTCAGCGGGCTGGGTGCAAGAGCATCAGGCTGGGTATTTGCAAACAGAAAAGCTCTATAGGACACAGGCTTCTTTGACCTATGCATTTCAGACTACTTATTATAGTATTTCTGTGACTGAAACTGCAGCAGCTCAACAGACTTACCTGAAATAGAATAACAAAAGCCAAGCGAGCGGACAAGACCGCCCAGTACTGTTTAGAAAAGTCATACTGGTTTTGGGACCAAGGTGGTTCTCTGTAGTCTTTGAACCTGTTGATGGAGACAGGGTAGTTATCACAGTTCCAACAATCTCCTCCTGCAACAATTGCTTTGATTAACTTGATTTCCCAATCACATAAAACCCTAAAGAATCAAATCCTCCAGATGTTCCTACTTCAACACTTATGAAATACAACTCCAGAATTAGAGCTGGACTATCTCCACTGAATTTAGCAAGCTTAGTCTGGTTACCACAGTTTCAACCAAAATCAGAATGTGGTTTTAATTTTGGAAATTTCCAGATATTTCAGGATTTACAAATGCCCCCCCTTCTTTTTTTTTTTTTTTTTGTTAATGTTTAATTGATCTCAGTGTACAAGGAATGAAGTGTTGAAATTAAATCATATAGTCCAAAGTATTCTCAGAGTAAAAGAGAGAAGAGTGCATTCATCTCACCCTAACCTTGATTAATATAGGGGATAATTCAGGCCATGTAAAATCTAACACTTTGGTGGTTCCTGTCTTTGCATTAACAACAGGGGGAGCCACGGGAAAGGCACTTCCTAAATTAACTGTCTAGCCTTAGACAGGATAAAACAGAGCCTTAGTGCTTTGGTGTAGACTGATGCTTTTAGTATTATCATCAATCATTTGGAAGTAAACAACATGCTAATAAAACTCACAGATGCTCCTAAATTGGAAAGTTTGGCAAATAACAGGAAACACAGAGGGCAATAAGAAATACAGACAGGAAATACAATGAGAATAATCTGGGGAAATGGAAATAATTAAAAATAAAATAATTGAAGGATCTTTGAAAGGATAGGGTTTGAAAGAAAATGCAATGAAAATAGCCTGGGGTTTACAGTGGCCAACAAGTTATCACAAGTTTGAAATATGGCAGCAGGACAGTATGACTTGTGGATGTATAAACAAAAGTCATGATGGTGCTGGGGGGTATTAGCCCTTCTCTGAACAGCTCAGGTAAAGCCACACCTGGAATGCTGCATTCAGCCACTCAGATGGGGGATTTCAGAGGGGAAAAAACCCACCCAAAAATCAACAAGAAAAAAAACCCTAAAAACAGAAAAAGGAAAATACAGCAATAAATTGAAGGCAGTTCAGCAAAACAATCCAAGGGCTGAGGAGACTGACTCACCAGAAAAGATTAAAGAAGAGCACATGTATTGCTCCACTTCGGTAAGTAACAGCCACAGTTGGATATGATAACCATGCACAAATTGTGCCCTTAGGACTGAAAGGGATAATTTAGTGCTGTTCACAGTGTTTGACTAGGAGTAATGGGATGAAATTAAGAAAGGGAAAATCTGTTTTGAATACCACAAAACCCTTCCTGACAGTAAGATTCATTAGACTGTGGAAAAGCCTCCATCAGGGGATAATGGAGAAGGTTCATATATAAAATCTGTCAGCTTCAGTTTGCAGGTGCGCTTACCAAACTTACCATCAGCTTCTATCCACATGATTTTGCATGTGAAATTATGCATTTACAATCCACACCACCTCTACATCCCACACTCCCCTCCTACCCTCCTTAAGAAACGTGGTCTGAAATGCTGGGTGTAATTCTGTGCTACACATTCTGGAGACAAAGCACATGAGCTGCAACCCATGATTCAGAGAGCGAGGAGGGAGAGAAGGAGAAAACAAATTTAAATTTGGGGCTGTATTAATTTATGGAAGCACTGTCTGGGCTGTGTTAGATCCTGGATTATTTTTGTTCAGTGGTGCGGGCGCAGCAGCTGAGCTCTCCATCCTGTCTCACACAGGACTCCTGTTTGGTCCTGTGCTGTGCCAGCACCTTCAGATTCCCCCTCTAGTACCTGTCCATGCAGTGCGGCCTCCTGCACATTTCCAAATCTGTGTGCGAGGGCTGCAGGGAGGGGCAGAATCAGTTCTCTTGAATTCAATATGCTTGAACATCAAAGCCAAGGAAAACCACTGTGTTTGTTGTGGATTTGGCCTAGCACTATAAATCAATCCCAGTCTTGAAACAGAGCCCAGGTTCACCTGCAAGGGTCACCAACTGTGGTGGGTTTTCCATTTAATGTTCTCTGAGTTTCACAAACTATGTAAGTGTCTCAGGACATCAGACCTCATGGAAATTTCTCCTGGCTCAGATTGAAATCACACTGCTTATGATGCCTGAATCTACATTCAACAGAACACTAGCAAATGATTTATGGTGAAGGGAGATGTTGTCAGAGCTACAGACAAGGTAGCTGCGCCTCCTCCCTGACTCTCTTTTTAATTACGCTATGGCACATAGGACTTCGAAGTACAATAATCCAGGCCTTTTCTAACCAACACATTGTACAGGTAGTTTCTTTTCTTAAAAGTCCCATCTTTTCCCTCACCTTTTCAGTTCCTCATTCTTAAAAAATGTGTTTCAGCAGGTATGCTAGAAAGAGCAAACCGGTGGTCCAAATACTATTATGTTTTAAAACCAGCAAGCAACTCTAATTCCACAAGAATATGAAGTGGTTGGTGTGGTTAAAGAATAAAGCACAGAAAAGTTCTGGGGGGAAAAAAGAAAAATGCACACTGAAAGTAGAGATACACTGTAGAAGTCAGGATGCCTGGAGAAGGCCAGGCAAGACTTAGACACAACTGGACTGCAGGCAGAACTAAGAGAAATAAGAAAGTATACTTTAAGTTTATTGTATGGGAAAAAAAAGAAAGTTTGGTAGGGGGAAAAACAAAACAAAACAAAGCAAAAAAACCCCTGATCTGTTTAATTTCTCTTTTCAGCTGGTCTTTGACAAGAAATTGAAGAACACATGACCGAATCACAAGGAAGTAGTGCTTCAGTATAGCAGGAGTACATAACAATTGTTCAGGGAAAAACATTAGAATCCACCACTGATTACTTGGAGTAGATGAGATAAATCCCAGGGATGTTGAGAAAATTAATAAATTCAAATTAAATTTGAAGAATATTGGAGCAGAGTTGTGTTAAAGGAAAAGTCCCTTTAATGTCTCTCTATCTGCTGCTTTCTTCTTTTCAGTGTGTTCCCCATGCTTTCATGTACTCTATTATCATACCAGATTATAAAGATTAAAAGGCTAAACCGATAAAAACATCATGTAACTTAGCAAGGTTTGCTCTTAATTTGCCTTTAGCTACACAATTGTCATTTGGCTCTGAAAAAGCATAGTCACGAAAACTAATGCATCAGAATGGTGTTATAGCAAATATTATATTATATTATATTATTCCAAATAATTTGGAAGCAGCATCAAAGAGTTCACAATTTTGTCAAAAATGCTGCTCAAAATATTCAAAGAATGTATCTGGATGTTTGGTGGGAGAGTTGATTCTGGCTTGCTATGGTTATTTTTAAGATACCTTAATCTCTGGCAATGCCTGTAAGGAGCAAAAGGCAGGCTTATTGTGACCACATTTATCTCCAGAGGTCACAGAAATCTAAGAGTAAAAGAGGTCAGCTTGTTCCCAACATATTTGCCAGAAACAGAAAAGCAGATTTTAGTTCCAGCTTAAGGGACAGTGTTTGTTGCTTGTCTCTTGGGACACAAGCTAGATACCCCGTATTTTATCACAGTGATAGTTCTGTCCAAAGCTATGATTTTGATAAGATTCAAATGAGCAGGGTGATAACAGCAAAACAGAGAAAGTGGATGCTGGCATCTTTTCCTAATTAATTCCTGATAATGAAACAGAAATGCTTTCATAGTTGTTTCTCATCAGGACCAGTACACAAAGTTTTAGTATATGTTTCTTGTTTGTAATCACATTTTTTTCTTTGTTTTACACAGCGGCATAAATGTGATAGCAGGCTAGTGCTTATTGTTCCTTTCTCCCTGTATTTTGTCTCTGTTGAGTCCATGCTCATCTGAGGAGTGCATTTTGTCACTATTGTTAATGAAGAGATTTCCAAATACACTGGCAGACACACACCATAAACACAACCCAGTGTTTAAGACCAGGTACTTGGGGGATGCACATTTAAAAGTGCCAAGAATTTCACAGACTTAAGAGTCTATCAGAAGGTAGAGTGATTCTCAATACTCTTACAGGTAGCATTATACTAAGACATAACTTAGCAGTACACTGAAGTACACTGGTGTCATTTTGCAAAGAACAAATTGTGTGTGAGTGTTGATCTTCTCAAGGGTATAAAGTCTCTACAGAGGGATCTGGAAAGGTTGGATCTATGGCCTGAGGCCAACTGCATGAGGTTCAACAAGGAGAAGTGCCAGGTTCTGCACTCAGGACAGAATAACCCCATGCAACGCTTCAGGCTTGGGGAAGAGTGACTGGAATGCTGCCTGGCAGAAAAGGACCTGGGGTTGTCAGTCAATAAATGGCTGAACATGAGCCAGCAGTGTGTCCAAGTGACCAAGAAGGCCAACAGTATCCTGGCTTGTATCAGAAATAGTGTGGCTAGCAGGACTAGGGCAGGAATATTCACCTGTACTCAGCACTTGTGAGGCCACACCACACTGCCAGTTTTGGGCCCATCACTACAAGAAAGACTTTGAGGTGCTGAAGTGTTTCCAGAGAAAGGAAAGGAAACTGGTGAAGGATCTAGAACACAACTCTTACAAGGAATAGCCGAAGGAACTAGAGTTGTTTAGCCTAGAGAAAAGGAGGTTGTAGCTGGATGGGTGTCAGTCTCTTCTTCCAAGTAACAAATGATGGACAAGACAAAATGGCCTCAAGTTGCATTTAGATTGGATGTTAGGAAAAATTCCTTCACCAAAAGGGTTCTGAAGCACTGTAACAGGCTGCCGAGCGAAATAGTGGAGTTACCATCCTTGAAAGTATTTAAAAGATGTGCAGATTTGATGCTTAGGGTCATGGTTCAGTGGTAGGCTTGGCAGTACTGGGACATGGTGATCTTAAAGGTCTTTTTCATCCTAAATGGTTCTAATTCTATTCTATTCTACTCTATGCTATGCTATGCTATGCTATGCTATGCTATGCTATGCTATGCTATGCTATGCTATGCTATGCTATGCTACTAGATTAAAAATCTTGCATCAGAAAGACAGTGAGTGTATGAAAATATGCCTAAAAAATGCAAAACCCAAGGGAGGCCAACTAAAGAGCTATGTGAGGTAAAAGACATACAAATGAAGGCTCTCTTTCCAAAGAAAAGGGAAGAGCAGTTTTTGTGATTTCTTGCCATTGCAGATGCTAAGTACAGTCTGAGTTCAAAGGAGTCCAAAAGGAAGGAGAGACAGGCTGTTGAGGACTGACTCGAAGAACTCAGGTTTGAACACTCTTGAGTTGTACTGGCTTAAAACAAATCTTTGAATTTCTTTTTATTAAAAAGCAAGTTTACTTTGAAAGACCTGGAACCACATTATTGATTTCTCATGTAAACTGGAACCACTCCATAGGTATCTGCAGTATGGGACCAGTGAACTAGACACTTTGAATGTATTTTAAAAGAAGCAGATCATGGTTTCCCCAGTCTGAAAAGATCAATCTGAAAAATAAGACATGTAGATGGGGAACAGTGGAGGTTTTAAAGATGGGCAGGATATACTGAAAATTCAGATCTCATTAAGTGAACACTGAATTTAATAAAGAAAAAGAAAGCCTGGTTCTAATTAGTGGGTGTCCATTTTAAAAACTCATTGTTTTAATGGAAGTTATGTTTTTCAATAAAGAAAGGATTATATTTTTTTATTATTTTAGTAAGTCTGCCTAACTTGTTTATTTTGCCTTTTAATGGACTGGAAAAACCCCTCTAAGAGCCTTCTAACATACCAAGAACACTCTAAAAGCAGTATTCTTAAGCCCACCTTTTCAAAGGCACAAATGAGTTCCCACTTGGAAAAATTTTGTTTGACAAAAGACGAAAAGAAATTACCTTGACTATGCAAACTGTCATTAGAAGTACTTTACCTGCAGAATAAAACATCCTTTGCAAACAGGGAGTTTTCTGGCTGTGTTCCAGCCTTGAGATGACTGACATTGAAGTATGAGAGCGTGTGATTGATGAAGCCATGCATGGTTCCATTTTGACTGTATGCGTATTGATACATAAGGCGTGGAATGAAATCAGATGTGACAGCAATTACAAAAGCCTGAGAGACAGAAGAAAAAAAAAAAAAGCAACCACAAAAACAGCAGAAAGAAACCAAAACCACAACCAGACAACGTCGTTGTGAATCTTTTCCTAACATGTTTCATATTAAGTTAATTCAGGTGATAATTTTCACCTTCAAGTAATTTTTGAGCGGTCATGAAGTGAGTGTTAAGTAGCCAGAGCTGGTACAAAACATATACTTATATAAATCTACAGTAACCTGCTCTGTTTCTCCAGGGGAAGGTTGTAGTCAGGGAAGTGGAATATTTCCTAGATCATAGAGTAGCAAAAGCAATTAAAGTACCATACATTCTCCAACCCTTTCCATCCCTGGAGGCATCAGGAGGTTTATCACTGGTTTTAAAAACTACAAGATATAATAGCTAGCTGGTATAATTTGGTGTAGTTATCTGAGATAAACCAGTTTAGTGCAAGGTAGTAATCCTCTGTTTTCCCCTCTACATCAGGATTTACACATCTGACATCAGTGGGTCTCGTCCTTGTATAAGACTGGTATAATCATGAGGTGGATCAGACATGGAAGTATCCAGATCATTTCAATAGGAAAGAATTAGATTAATTTAAAACTATGTTTTGCTAGATAGTTTTTCTGCATCAATATTATTGAGATGGAGAAGCAGAACTGGGCATTCAGTATCTTTTAAAATTGTTTATGTACACATTAACATTTCTGCCAGCAAAAAGTAGCCAATTGATTTTAATGGCAGAAGTGTTCAAGAGCTTGCTTGACACAGAAAATAACCAAGGATCACAAATCTGCAAAGTCTATTCAGATACAACCAAGAGGCTTCAGAGTTTTTCTCATCCAGCACAGATTAGTGCTGGATACTTGAAATCTATGCCTGACAGCAAAATTATGAGTATGTGCAGGGCTGCACAGATTTCCTACCTTAAATCTGGAAACTGCTGAGCCATAAGTGAACAATGCTCAACCCAAGTCAAACACTGCTTCTCTGGAAGCATTATAGTTCTTCCAGTTCTCTCAGCTTACATACTGCTACAGAGTGATGTTGTGCTGGAAGGTATTGTACTACATAAATTGTGTAACACCTCTGCTCAAGTTTCCCCTTCAGTAATGACAATCATCTGCGTTTCCAAACTGCTTTGATATCTTTTATATTTTACAGTTTGATTCAATGATCTTAAAGGCCTTTTCCAACTCAAGTGTTTCTATGATCTGTGGATCAAAACCCCACTATTTAATATTATGATTAAAATCCTAGCACATGGGTCTTTTTTATCTTAAAGCATGTATAGAAAAATTTTATTTAAAGCCTACATGTAGAACAATAAATACATCTGTATGAGAGACACATTTAGTTCATGTAATAATTCCTGTCCTGAGAAAAATGTATTTTTCCATTAAGATTTTGTAGCTTGTGTAACCCAATTAAAAGGAAAACAAAAAGAAAACAAAACCCAAAAAAAGCTACTCTTACGTAAATACTCACTTGGGGAGGGGAGAGGGGAGAAATTATGTTTAGGGACATAACCATACCTGTAAGTAACAGAGCAAATGCAAAGCTAAGGACTTTATGCTCTGTTATATTTACCTGCATTTTATTCATACCAAGAGTTATACTAGCAGAGTAAGAGAAAAAGGCATGGGTATAAATCTACCAATCCTGTGGAGCATTGCCTGCTTACATCACTTTCATTGGTTGTTCTTATATGAATTAATCTTCCTTTCCTACATAACATGGGGTTAGAGCGAATGAGATGAGTGAATGGTCATCTTGTTTGCAATTCACAGAATCACAGAATCATAGACTCTCCTGAGTTGAAAGGGACCCATAAGGATCATCGAGTCCAACTCCTGGCTACACACAGGGCCAGCCAGGTCAGAGCATGTGACTGAGTGCATCGTCCAGACGCTTCTTGAACTCAGCCAAGCTCAGTGCCATGACCACTTCCCTGGGGAACCTGTTCCGGTGTCCAACCCACTCAGTAAAGAACCTCTTCCTAATATCCAACCTAAACATTCCCTGTCACAGTTTCATGTCATTCCCTTGGTTTCTATCACTGGTCACTAAAGAGAGGAGATCAGCACCTGCCCCTTCACTCCCCCTCATCATGAAGCCATAGATCATGATGAGGTCTCCCCTCAATCTGCTTTTCTCCCAGCTGAACAAATCAAGGGACTTCAGCCTCTTGAACTAAGACTTCCCTTCCAGACCCTTCCCCATACTTATTGCACTCCTCTGGACACTCTCCAATACTTTTATGTGGTGCCCAAAACTGTACACAGTACTCAAGGTGAGGGCACACCAGTGCAGTGCAGAGTGGGACAATCCCCTCCATGGACAGGATGGTAATGCCATGCTTGATGCATCCCAGGATACGGTTGGCCCTCCTGGCTGCCTGGGCACCGCTGCTGGCTCATGTTTAACTTGCTGTTGACCAAGTGCCCCAAATCTCTCTCAGCATGGCTGGCCTCCAGTGTTTGATCCCCCAGTCTGTGTGTGCGGCCAGGGTTGCCCCTTCCCATGTGCAGAATCTGGCACTTGCCCTTGTTAAACTTCATGCTGTTGGTGATTGCCCAGTAATCTGATCTGTTTAGGTCTCTCTGCAAGGCTTCTGCACCTTCAACAGAGTCAACAGCTTACCCCAGTTTGATGCCATCTGCAAATTTACTTAAGACACCCTCTAGTCCTATGTCCAGGTCATCTACGAAATTATTAACAAGAACTGGACCTAAAATGGTGCCCTGGGGAACCCCTTTAGTGACTTGCCACCAGCCAGACGTAACCCTATTTACGTCTCGCATCTGGGCTCGACCTGTCAGCCATTTGCCCACCCAATGCATTACAACATTGTCCAGTTGTATGCTGGACATTCTGTCCAGCAAGGTACTGTGAGACACAATACCAAAAGCCTTACTGAAATAAAAAAAAAATACCATAAACTGGGTTCCCATGGTCAGCCAGCTGGGTGACCTTATTAAAGGAAATCAGATTGGATAGGCAGGAGCTTCCTTTTCTGAACCTGTGTTGGCTGTGATCAGTGACTGCGTTGTCCTTTAAGTGTTTTTCAATTAACTCATGTTTTATAGTTCCACAAGAATGAACTGGATAATTTATATGTTATTGTATTTTGTAGTAATTTAGAACATTAGACATCACTTTTAAATTACATTAGAGGCACAATATAAGCTCCCAAGATCATGGTAAGAAATTGGTGTTGCCAAATACTTACATTAATGATAACCGAAAGCTTTCCAATACAACTCAAAATGTTATACCAAATTCCTGTAAGTGAAAAAGAGAACTTATTAATGGGTTTACTCTCATTTTTCTTCTTCCTTACTGAATTTTTTTGCTATCTTCATTGTAATGTTTTTTATTCCTTACTTACCTATATCTTTTGCTCTTACTGTGTCTGGCCTTCTCAGTTCAGTAACAAACTTTTTTGCATCAAGCCGGACTTCTATGATGTTGTTCAGAAGAGCAAAGAGAGGTGCCAGAGGGAAGGAGGCAACAAAGAGTGTGACAAAGCCAAACTGGATAACTGGAAGAGAAATATGCAATGGTTTTTGGTATCTTCTGAAGGAAGATGGTAAATGCAGCTGACAGCAAATCATTGATGGGCTTTGTGGTTAACAAAACCCATAAAATTCCACTTAAAATTTTGATCCCAGTAATAAATATCATAAAACAAGGTTATGAAAGAGAGAAAGGTTTTTCTTTATGCTTTATGAATGTTTCTAATAACTCTTCTAGTCTCTAGCATGTCAGCACAAGCCAAAGTAAATAATAAATTTAATAAAGACAAAGGGTTCAGGGTGTATCCTTCTGCATTTATATATAATTAACTGATTAAGAGCTGCTGTTCTTCTCTGTCCTTTGCCTGAAAGGAAAACGATACAGAAGTAAGCAAGAGGAGAAAATTTGCAACGTGGCACAGTTTCTTCCCAGCTTCCTTTGGAAAGCTCAGTGGCACTTTATCAAGAGCAGGAACAGAGTGTCTATGTAGATGCATGTGCCTGTGCTGTTGTATAGCATTTTCATCGTTATGTCACTGTTATACCCCAAAGTTAGAAATCTTACCTTTTAAGACATAGAAAAGGAGAATGAGATGTTCACTTTTTTTTTTTTTTCTGGCTTTGCAATTTGTAGTAGTTTGTGAGAAAGAAAGCACTAGGCCACTTGTCCTATCAAGCAAGTAGTATTACAATGAAGCACAGACACCCTGGTTTTTCCATGCTGGCTAGAACAGATGCATAAATAATAAACCTGGCCTCTTCCACAAGGGATAAAACCCAACCAACCAAAGAAATCCCTGACATTCTGAAGTAGACGGCACATTTTGTAACATCTTGTTCCCAGTACTAAACTACTAGCACCACAGAGTTCAGCTCAAAAACTGTAGTATAGTGATATTAAAAAAAAAAACCCAACAAAAAACCCAAAGGCTTTTTTTCTGAGTGAATTATGCCTTTTTTCCTAGGGCATAGGATGACCATGGGTTCCCAGTTAGGGCAACCATGTCACACTGCAAAAGCACAATGTTGGAACAACTGTGGTTTTCTGAAAACTCACAGTGCTCTTCAGATACTTAGAATAATGTCATAGAAAGCCAAGTTCATCTAAGGAAGTTTCTTTTGGTTTTGGATGTGGAGAGTATCCTTAATTCCCCCTTCTTTCAGTGGTACTTTAGGGCACACAAAGTCTACCTTATCTGGGTATATCCCATTTGTGTAAAATTTGAGTCTGAAGAGGGTGCATTTTTTATTCCTCCAACTTGCTGAGGAATTAACAAATTACCTAAACCACCGTGTCTTCCACGGAAAGCAAGAAGCATCATTAGTGAATGTTACTCATGAGACTGGATCATTTCCTTGCAAAAACGCTACATTATTTTAATGTAATACTTCAGGGAAGTGACAGTTGTTTATTACTCCAGAAAACTAATGAGGAATAGAAGAAAAGAGTCTGAAAAGCATGCTGCCCAAATGCAAAGACAGTAATCCCAGCAAAATTAAACTAATAAATCTAACTATGATTTACGCTTCAGAATTAAATAAATGGTAGAATAGAAAAAAAAGTTTGGTGTGTATGAGGCCCTATTCATTGTGGCTTCTTTTTCAGCAAATCCCTGTATAAGTTCTTTCTCCACTATAGGAGAAATCTGTTGCACTTATTTTTTATGTAGTACAACTGCAACTGTTTACTTCAAAATCATTTCCTTAGGCAATGTTGTCACAGCCTACAACTAACGGATAAAACAGCTTTCCCAAGGATCATCTCGTGCGTCCACCTTTTTTTCTGTGCAGATTGCAAATCTTCTGACTGATGTTCCTGCTTTTCTTGGTGACGATGTATTTGAACAGTAAAGTGTTATCTCTGTGCTATATATGTGCCATTTTGCTTGTCATTGTTTTGCTTTGAGATAAAGAGTATATCCTAAGATACAAGAAGACAGAGGTTTCTTGAAGCACACAAACATCCTATCCTTGAAATCATACTTTCCTGAATATTTTATGTTCAGAGTCAGGAAAAGGAATTAACAAGGAAATAAAAACAGATGTTTGAGTAATGTCCCAAAAAACTGTGAAATGCTTAGAAAAATTCATAGTGCCAAAATATGCCTTATTTGGTTTTAAGTGAATTTAGCAGGAGTAGAGCTGGGAGGATTCTAAAAAAAAAAAAAAAAAAAAAGAGGTATTTTTGTAATGCTTTAAGAATAAACCACACACATTTGCTTTGATGTTGTTTGCAGTTCCTTTTATTCATTGCCTGGGAAAATGCAGTTTAATTTTTTTTCAAGTTCATGAAAGAATGTTCAAGGTATGAAAAGGACTTCTGGACAATTGTGTAAATATGTCTTCACAGAAAACTCTATGCCAGAAGTGTTTGTGTGGCCATCTTGAAATCTCTTCAGTCTTACAGCCTCCTTTTTATCAAAGTGTGAATGATGCAAAAAGCAGGTAAAAAACCCCATGAAAACAAAATGGAGCATGCCATAATTCACATGGTCTTGAGTAGTAAACTAGCAAGCAACCATTCAAAACAAGCAGTCTATGAACGGCCCTGGCAATTTAACAGTACCTGTGTAGCTTGGTCATTATTTAGAGAAAGAAATATGTCAACAAAGCTGCATGGATTCAAAAGAGAAGAATGCTTGCCATACAGTTCAGGTCGCAGAAGCAATCTAGTCCTAGGGTTCTGCAGATGCCTGCCAGATCACAGTGGAAACATTTACAGTACTTTTAGGGCACTCACAAAGACTGTTCAGGTACAGCCTTACAATCTTACATAGAAGCCCAGTCTGACTAGGGTGACTTGAGTGCTTTGAGGTAAAAACTTAAAGGGACCAGTGCCAGGAATTGAACCAGGGGGCATCCAGCCTCTTTCATAGCATTCCTACCAGGCCAGCCTGGAGACAACAGAAATGAATGTCACTCAGCCTCATGGTACAAACTTGTGAAGAAAGTGATTTGGGGGTGTGTATAAAGGAAAGTCAAGGACATAGGACATAACACCTCCTCTGGGGCATCAAAGCAGGAGACTAGATGTACTGCTAGTGATACAGACTTTTTTTTGGATGAGAGAAAAAAACCACTATTGGTACCCAGGACAAGTCACCTTGACTGTCTGATTTAGGCAGGAAAGAGGCAAGGGCCTCAGAGCCAGCCCATGAGGTGCAGCATTCTCAACAACTGATGCTATGTCTGCAATATCTCATTCAGGCTTATGCTGGCTGGGCCTTGAGGCAAAAACTGTAAAAGACAAGCAGAGCCAAGAGAAAGAAGTCTCTCAGACCAAGGTGCTTTTCAAAGCTCTGCTTTTCACAAAAGGTGTTCCTTTGTGCACTGGGCCTGAAACAGATCAACCCCAACAAAGACATAGCATGCACTGTCCTTGTAACTCCGTCCTCCAAATTACAGTCAAGGCTTTTAAATTACTGATTTGGAGCATGCTGGCTACTGCCCTTGCATGAGGGATACAGAACCAGTTCACAGCATAAAGTTTTCCATGGTGATTATCACTCAGGTTCCACCAGGTTTACACGCTGAGTAGTGCAAGTAACCCTGGTATCTTTTACATTAAAATCTAACCTAAGAGAAGGTAATTGTTTATAATACTGTTGGGTTTTTTCCTTACTTCTGTATCAATATCTGTCATGGGATCATGTGTTACTGGAGATAAACAGTGGAAGAGACAGTCCAGTGCTAAATGACTTTCCAAGTCCTAAGAAGAAACTCAACAATGTAAAGTCTAGCCTGGCTGGAAAACTAAGGAAAAAAGTAAAGGTAATTTACTGGTCTTTGGTAAAAAACCTACACACAAGAGACCGAGTTGCTATTTTCAAATCCATCCTCATTATAGAGATTACAGAAAAATGCAGGTTTCTTTTCAATGATCCTTTTTTTTTTTTTTCTTTTGCTGCCTCACACATTGCCTTTTTGATGGCTTTTCCTGCTTTAGGGGAAATTCTTCCAAACCTCTAAGATTAAGCCTTATGGTAGTTGGTAGCTACACACATTGAATCTGATCATTTTCTTCTTAAAATTCAAAAGGAGGTTTTGCCAATGATTTTTAACAGAAGTTGGATGATGAAACCCTTTATTATTATTTCAGAAAAAAATGTTTTCAATTAATTGCCACATGAACCCCGGACAATTAGAGGGGATAGACTGGAAAAGGAAAGACCAAATGAAAGTCATTGCTGATGACAGTTTCTTCTCAAGAAAACAGTCAGTAGCGGTATAAATTTCACAGTCACATGCATCATTCAGCTGGGTTTGGAGCTGATTTCATAAAGTTTGTTTCATTAGCAATATTTATTGCTACTCTAAACATGAATTTCTTGCCAACTCCTATCACTGAAGTCTCATTACAGATGTTGCAAACTTGCTACCAGCCGGATGAAGAAATTGCTACACATGCTACCTACTTTGGGAATTAATGTGGTCTGCTATGTTGGGCTGGGTCAAAAGTCACTGCACAGTTTAAGAAGTACTAATGACAAATTTGACACATGTTAACAATGATAATTTATGTTTCGGGATTTCTTGAGCAAAATGTACTGATTACTCAGGAGCATTAAAAGTGTCTTTGGTGAAGAGTGTCAACTAAAAATTACAAACATATATCAGTTAATAATATCAAAACAAACAGTCATCAGAAATTTCACTGGTGCAAATCAAAACTGAGTGCAGACATGCTACTGACTGACAAGGCCTATTCAAGAAAGAAGTCCAGCACAGGCTGCTGAATGAAATCAGATTCAGACTTCAGCTCACTGAAGAAATGACCCAGAAAAGTTTTCCTCAAAGGAAAACTTACTTGACTTTTTTTTTAGATTTATGTATGACTTTTATCTTAAAACAAAATGCCTTAGTCTTGATGCTTGCTCTGTATTACATTAAAGTAATGAACTAAATGCTTGCGCTATGTTACATCAGTTGTACTTGATTTTGCGGACCTACTCCTAGTTATATGTTTTCACCTTCATAATTAGTAACTTGAAATGCAATTTTGTGCAAGGGTCAGAATCCATGAAAACATCTTTCCTACCGCTGGCTGCCATGAATTTGCTTGTAGGGTCCACACTGCAGCTGCTGACTCTCCATCAACCAGTTCAGAACTATTGTAGCCCAGTTTTTGCATTGCTGTTTATTAATAAGTTTTTTTCTAAGTAAAACAATTTTTTTGCCTTATCTATCCCAGCTCTGCCCTAGCTACCTATTTCATTATCTTTCTAATGCCTTGGTTTTAGAAAATTCTTGAGTCCTTATTTAAGTCCAGGAATCATCCTAGTGTTACAAGTTGAGCCCAAAGTCTCAAGAAGTCACCTTTCCTGTCTAAAAAAGGGTAAATTAAATGTAGCTGTTCTTCTCCAGGTATGTCTTGCTGGGGTAGGGAGAGCTCTCAGCAAGCTCATGTGTTTGTGAATGGAGAGGAGGGATGTGAAGTCAACAGGCCAGCGGAAAGTATCTTTTCCCCTTTCCATGACATGTAGCAGAAATGATGAGGAAAGCTGCTTACAGAGACATTTTCTTTGATTTATAAATCACTCCTGAAGTGATGGGCAAGGCATGATGGTATAGATGCTGGCTCAGGGACCACTGGAAGTGGGAATCCCGAGGAACAGGATCACCAACAACTGATTTAAAGAGCTGAACAACTTCAGGAGGCCTTCTAAAACACATTAACTGAAAGGTAACACTATTTGGGCATTAGAGTACAAGTTAGCTCTAAGACAGATATAACTACAGCCTGAGTGAATGAGAGAAACTCAGATTGTTCTTCTCTTGACATTTCCCTTTCTCACATTTCTGGTTCTTTGGGCTTACTCTTAACAGATCAATCATGATTAGAGGTACCAGCTCAGTGCTCCCATTAGCCATCACTGCCACTTTTTTAATGCTGACACGGACTAGAGTGGCTGCATTTTGCAGAAGCAGACCCCAGTGAACAAAGGTAGAACCACATTTCCCAACATAAAAATACAGGAGATTTAAAAAAAAAAAAAACCAACACTATTTCTACTAAATTATCTAGACTGGAACTATGGGGAAGGGGGAAGCCTCTCCAAGGCTTCAGGCCTCCTAGTATAAGAAATCGAAACAAAAGTAAATCCCAGAAGTTTTGAAAAGGCCATTCCGAAAGGGAAGCAGGATAGTTACCATCAAAATCTCCTTTACTTGCGGTATAACGTACTGCAGAGCACATCCTGAGATTGCTCCAGACACACTCCCTCAGACAAATGATGCCTCACTGGGGCTAATCTGCTTCATAAGGGAAGGCAAAGAGAATAAATTATTTGCTGCATGGGGAGTGGGCCATAGTCCAGGTTTCCTTTAGAATGGGCACGTCAACCCTTTTGATAGAAATTGGTAGATGAAACTCTATAGACAGGCACAAAAGGCAAGGACTGCCTGCCATTAGGGTACAGTCTAGTAAACAGCAGACCCGGAATGAGGAATCTCAGCTTGTTCAGTGGCCATCTGTGTAGTCTTAAAGATGTCACCCATCCTTAAAAGTAGAGGCATCCTGACAGGACCAACCAGAACCTAGTGAATATTCAGAGTTGCATGATCTGTCCATGCATGTGTCTGCATGAAGCCCCATCTGAAAGGAAGAACTCGAAAGCTACAGTAGGCCCAGCCTAGTTTCTTATTCAGCTGCTTCATTCTTAGTTGAGCAGATAGCTACTGATACCAGCAGAAGCTTGCCTGAGTAAATCAGAGTGAAAATTAAGACCTAAGTTCTAAAACAGCAGTCAGATTTCTTCTTTCTCCTTAATTTCATGCCTCTTATTACATCCTACTTATTCTGCCTTTTTAAGAGATTCAGGGGGAAAAACTATCTTCTTCTGCACTTGCTGTATTGTTTCCCTTCCCTCCCTGCCTCAAATCAAATTTAGAAACACAGGTAAATAAGCTGTGTAATTGCCTCTGGCCTTGCCTTTCCAGCTTGATGCCCTTCAGAACAATCCCAGATGACAGGTTCAGTGCTGAGCTGTATAAAGCGCTTCCTGTCAGTGTGGGTGGTCTGACTCACTCCGCAGTGAATCTGACAGCTGAGCGCGGTGACATGGACCCAAGGCAACACGCGGGCTGGGGAGGTGCAGCTTGGGTTTCATGTGCTGCGCGTTTGTCCCACGGGCAGGGCCTAGCTCACTGTGGCACACTACAAGGTTCAGTGAGCTACTCTCTTCACTTGAGAAGCTGATTCTCCCGTTGTAAACAAATGTTTAGATTAGTAATTCATCCATTCATTTGCAGGGCATCTGTCTAATTATCCCTGAATGACTGCAAGATGAGGCACTCAACATTGTTTATCATCTATGCACAAGGAAGTACAAGTTATTGCCAATGCAGAGCTTTGCATGTAAGTGACGTGCTCATCAATGACTAAAGGGGTGATCTCCTGCACAGATGTCTCAAATCGGGGTGACAGCATCATCTCAGACACAGTGAGTTTGCCACAGGTAACAGAAAGCGAAAATGGGATGCAGTGGTGAAACAGAGAGTGAAAAGAGTTTCGTCCCACACCTGGACTCTGTGTTAGGTCCAACTACATTTAGGAGAAAGCACCTAAAGTGGGAGATTCTAATTCATGACACGCTCAAGGGCCCATCCTGCTTCTGTATGTCAGCCATGCTTCTTGATTACCACAGAGCATATTTAGCAGTCTCTGGCCCGTTATAACTGGGTAGAAGTCTTGCTCTTCCTTACACTGCCAATGGTATTTGCTGTAATTAGCACTCATGCTGCAACAACCAATCAAGGGCTCTAACTCCCAGAATGAATAAGATCAACCACCACAGATGTGCAAGGGCAAGAAATTAAATATTTATAAACAGTTGTATTTATTCTGTTTGTTTATTACCAATAAGTAAAGCTCCTTGTCCTTAGAGAGAACTAGCTAACAAGGAAATTTTGGATGTTAAAGTGCAGACATTTCTGAGTTAATGCCTGAGCATAAAAACATATGAAAATGTTTACAAGGGGAAATGTCTATATTTTTTCACCATTGTTTAACTCAAAAATTGCAAAGAAGTTTGCTTAAAGTTTCCAGGAGGAAAAATCATCTTGGGCTGAAGTAATGCATGGAAAAAAATCAATCCTAAAGGAGAATTTTTCTAAAAAATTATCATCATGTGCAGAAGGGGATAAAGTAGTAGAGGCTGCAACACATCAATGGATCCTATAGTGAGTTGAAATAAACGAGGGAGGGATGATGTCAGGTGGGGGCTTCTTTTTTTCAACTTAATGGCACTGCAGAGAGCGAGATTCAGATCCACCAGCTTATCCATAAAAGGGATCCACAAGTCTGCAATTATACAAAGTACCTCATATACACTTACTTATTTATATATTTGCATAAACTCACCACTATATAAAATTTCATATATGCATTTATAAATATATATTTTATATAGCATATATTTATAAAGCATGTGTGGTATTCACTTGGGCCATAAAATGAGGTTTCTTTCAAATGTTTTGAGAATAGTGGCTTGTTAAAACAGGAGTTGTCACATACAATATTTAACAGATGTCTGGTTTTAGATAACATGCCCATTGACAAGCTGTGGTTCTCTCCTGAATACTTTTATGCCCTAAAGCTTGGGTTTGCCTATATTATTTCTCATCTTCCCCCTTCCTTACCCATATCATTACTCTTTTCTCCTCCCCTGCCTCTCTAGGGTCTACTCATGAAGCAGCTACAGGGCTGAGTGGTACACTGCAATCTTGGTTTGCATCTGGTGTGAAGAGCCTGGCCTCTTACTCACTCCCTAGCATCCCTGTGTGCTGCTTCCTCTCAGGTTCTTTTCCCTGAGGACAGCTGAAGTTGGATTGTGTCCCAGGGCTGCAAGACTGAGTTATTTGGTAATTATTTGCACCTCTGTCCTTCTGGGTTCTGTTGAGTCACAGAGATACTGCTTGTAGTTTGTAGAAAACACACTTAGAATGAGAAAGAATGCATGTATGTATTTAACTTTGGAATTCTCTAAATTCAACTGTAGTGTATTTCTTTATCCCTGTGCTTTACCTGGCTCTGCGGGAGCTGTGGATGAGTGCAAATGGGTGTGTGGAGATGAATGTGATTAAATAATCTCAGTGAAAGGTGAGAGGAAGCAAAAGAGGATTCCATACAAAGTGGGATTATATCAAAAATGCCTAGTTGTTGGTTTTGCTCTCTGTATCAGTTTTACATGCCTGGTACTGTTCTTAGAATTTCAAACATAATTTCATAAGTATCAGTTCAACTGTGGACAATGGAATTACATTTCCTCGTGAGCAGAGTGCAGTTGAGATGCGAAAGGAATCAGACTGCCAAATTATAACCAGAGAGGACCATGACACAGTAGCAAAGATGTTAAAATTAAAACAAGTTTTTAGTGATATTTTGTTTTAACAAACTCAGTGCTTTAAAGTTTCTTTCTTGACTGTTAACTTCCAGATAACACTCTGATACTATGTCTCAAATGTTTTACAATGGACACACTGACCTCAGATTCTAAATCAGAAAGTCTTTTAATGATATGGAAATGAAGGATCAAGTCTCTAAGATTTCAACAATCCACACTTGCAGATAACAAAAGCTGCATACAGTTCCACTCTCACAGACATTGGATCTTGAGGGAGGTATTTGTGTGATGTAGCAGATCCAGCTCCTGGATCCCACCTAGTGGAAAAAAGGAACTGCTGTCTCCTTGACCATGTTGCTACCGATTATATGACTGGTGCCATTTTGCCACTTCAAGAAAGGATTGCTCCTAGTTAAATATGGGTTTCCACCAAAACACTTCTCTAATGTGGAAAGGCAAAGTGTGACATAACCTTGAGAAAGCACTGATCTCTGCCATAGTTCAGCGGCAACCTAAGTAATTGTGAAAAACAGCAAGCACATATGTCCATAAAGATGATACACACAGGGCACGAACCAGAGATACAAAATTAGAATACTATTGACTCTGATAGAATTGCTCCTACTTCACATGGGTTTGAAGGATGACTCACTGTTTGGCAGTGCATACCACTGGTGTGGTCAGTCACCCCAACCGAGGAAGTATGTGTGTGCTGCTGGCATAGAAGGTGGGAGACTGAGAAATAGTGGCCACAAACTGCAATATAGGAAATGCAATTTAATTGTAAGAAAAACTTTTTTTTACTGTAAGGGTGATCAAATGCTGAAACAGGTTGCACAGAGAGGTTGTAGATTCTTCATCTCTAGAAATATTCAAAACCCAACTGTACAACTGAAGAAGTTCTTGAACAACCTGCTCTAGATGAACCTGCTTTGGGCAGTGGATTGTACTAGACGATCTCCAGAGGTCCCCTCCCCTTAGCTATTCTGTGATTCTGTGGCTGTATGGTTTCTATCCACTGTTGTGAGCTGAGAACACTGGACTTTTTACATTAGAAGTATTAACAGATAGCAGGACTAGCAATTCTTGTTGTGCTGGTAATGTGGTAGTCTCGTAGCCCCACTATCTTGTATGCAATTTCTGCAAAGCTACAAGTGTTTTGGGTTTTTTCCCCTTTTATCACGGTATGTTACAACATACAATCATAAAATATACAGTGATTGGTCCTATGTAAAGCTATGGTTGTTACAGAAAGCAAAAGGGAATTCAGAACACTTACTCATTTCCATGTACTCTGGAGTCAGCCCAGTGAAAGGTTCCAAGATGTAGTCAAGATCCCATTGCTGAGGGTCTTTTGAATGGTTGGTGTCCATTTCCTTTGGCTCAGCTCTTTCATCCTTCAACTTCCTAAAGAGCTTCTTTAGCTTCCTGAGGAACAAAAGTTTACATTGAATCAGTCTTTTTCTTTTCCCCCGCCTACAAGAATTGCCTTCAGTCTTTGCATGGCAACACAAACCGTATAGCATTTTACTTTGGTACCCCATAAGGTTAGTTTACACCATCTTCTGAAGTTCTGATGCTGCTTATTGCCAGGTGGCAGGCTGCTAGAGATAGAAGTTCCTGTGTTCCCATGTCAAGAGGAAAGTTACAACAGCATAATGCTGGTAAAATGGGGTCGAACCTAGTACCTTTTAATAATTGTTTTTCTCTTGATCTGTGTTGAATGGGCATTCCCTGAAGTTCAAGTACCTTGGATTTTAATATCAGTAATAAGTAATACTCTCAAAAACAACACACTGGGCACCTGTGCCTCAAGAAACCAGGAAAGAAACAAACATAATACCAGAAGGTTATGTGATGCCTTCATACCTCATGTCTAGCACAGGTTCCCTTTTGTCTCACCATGAAACTTGGGAACTTCCAATATAGTATACTTCTAAGGTCAAATGACCTGACCTATTGCCAACTAAAGAGGGTGCAAGAATGTACTGATTCCTAAACCTGGTGGAATTGCTAACATTTTAGCCAAAAAACTGCCTGTTGGTCAATGCAAAAGGAAGTAAGCCCTTCTACCAGTAAACACGCACCACCAAAAAAAGAAGCATCTCCAAGATCCTGATAAGTCCAAAGCCACTTAGGACTCTAAAAGTGAATGTTATTGGCTTAAAGCCAGCCCAGTGACCACCAGAAAACACCTGCAGTTCTTCAGGTTCCAGTGCTCTCTTGTCATGAGCACATATACCTGAATTTATCTCAATAGACAAAAATAAGATGCTGTTTGTGGTACATTAAAGGGTAATCACTCTTTAACCAAAATGATGCTACAAGTAATAAAAAAAAATGAAATATGTACCTATGAATTCTTAAGTATAAGCAACGTCTTAATTTTAGAAAAGGCCTTTCATCCTGAAGAAATTCCCCTGTTTCTGCCTAAAGTGCAAACAGGGTTCAAACTGACAGAGAATCAGATTCATGAGAGAGTTTCAGCAAGGTCAGTAGAATTTGGTCTCAGAGGTGTGTATCATCCCTGCCATGCACAAACAGAAATCCCACCTGGACTCAGTAACAAATTTTGCTAGGAAAGTGGTACATATGCAGTAACAGCCACTTCAATACACCTTAGTGCAGCCCATACTGGAACTCACTGGGGAAGAACTGAGACTTTCTGTAACTCTTATGCAAGTTATTCCTAAGCCACTGGAAACTTCAGAATTTACTAACATAAAACCTGAAACATTTATTGAATGCTTATGTGAAAAATACGCATTTCTGAGTATATTTTTTCCTGAGAATTTACTGATCATGTATAAGGCAAAGTATGCAGACCTATGTAGACCCCGTGAAACGTACTTCCACGGGAGTTAGGTGCTTTATGGACTAGCAGAACCGTTTAACTTCCTTCAGAGAGCAAGTAAACAGAGATCAGTTATATCTCCCAGCTCCCGTAGATCAGAAGATGTTTTATCAGAGGTTCTCATTTTGACCACATTTTACAATAACATTGTCCATTTTGGCCAGACTCTAAATTACTCACGTGGGTGAGCAATCATTTGTGCAAGTATTTATTTGGACCTCGGCAGGAATAGTAGTATCAAGCACTACCCACTGAGATGGGGATACAAATTTCACAACACTGACAAAAACACAAATTTCCTAAGAAGTATAATCCCAGAGTAAAATGAATCTGTCTCTAAAAGAAAAGTATTTCCAATGCCCCACCCCCACCCCCAGATTACATTTCAATTGCATATGTATCATTAACTTAATGTTATTTTACACATGGAAAAATTTCCATGGAGAATTGCAATAGGACAAGATAATTCTTCAAAACTGAGGAAGTGAAATACAGTTGAATCAATGTCAACCACCAAGATTTATACTTACTGTACATCTTAATTTTGCAGATGAAATTTACCTTTCACAAATATGCACATAATTTTATAGTTTCTCACATATGTGCCATGTGAGTGAAAATCCAGACTAATTCCAGTGATGTTTTGCCAGTAGTGTAACTACAAAATTTCCCCCCACAGCCTGAGATAAATCCTTTGAACTAGAGGTGTGTGGCCTGGAGACAGAACTGTATGGGGAAATGGTAGTAGTTTTCATTTGTACCTCCAGTTAAGCAGAACTGATTTCTCAGACTCTAACTTAAGTAGCAGGGCAAGACTAGCTGGCAAACACACTAAAGGCTTTGATGAGTAGGTTTATTGCTTTGTTCCTGAATATACATTGAACCACACAGGAACACCATGTCACCACAGAGCACAAGGCTCTGCAGCAGCCTGGAAATGACCACAGTGGCTGCAGAATTTCTACACCGACCAGTGTTTGCAGGACCTGTTCAAGTTCATCACCAATAGAGAGGAAATGGGGGTTGACAGGCACACTTAAAACCTATCTAGACTGCATCAGGCCATGCCAGTCCCAGGATCACAAAGCTGCAAAAATCAACAGATCAACTCCAGCTTTCATTCCAGGTACAGCTAAGATATAGGTCATAAACCTGATGGTAATGTCCTCAGTACTTTGGCAATACCCAGATATATTTGGGCTAACCAAATACTTTTTGTACCAAGAACATTCCGTTTGCATATTTTCAATAAAAGGGAGGGGAGATTTAAAATACTTTGCTAGAAAGAATTAGATGGATCCTTACAAAGACATTTACTTTCTACATCATGCAAACTCAGCCATTTCAAAACACTAAAATTCCCTTTCCCCCCCTGTGCTTTTATGGCAATCAAGGGAACTTGCCTGTGACAGAGGTGATGTAGTATTTAGAGGGTAGGAGACTGGGGGCAGGATTTAAAACAATCAAAGAATTCCCAGGATGCTCTTCCAGCATATCCCAATTAAGTTCCTAATGTGAGAGACTCTCAGAGGACAGTGAACAATAAGTTCAAGACAGTGCTGATTTCTGTTCCAATAAAATGATATGAGCTATAAATGTCCCTCACATTTCCGTGGGCAGATGAGATTGAAGAGCATCTTGCCATCACTTTGCAGCAGCTGAGATAAAATTTGGGTGTGTTTAGATGTGAAGCCTGTACATGTGTGATCTAATCCTCTGGTTATAGCACCACGGAGTCAAGTTATGGAGTTTAATGCATACACATAAGTCCCGTGAGAACCCAGTAACTAAAACAATAGTTGTTGTTTTTAATGTTTATTTGGGAATACACTAAGTCCAGGGCTCAGTTGCTCAGAATAATTTTTAATTTTTCATCTGGTTATCTATAAGCCAGGCATAAGGAGTGGCACCTTTAACTATTTTGAGTTAAGCTTTGCAGAGTGTTCTTATTGTTATTTTTATGCAATTTTTAAAGGCTAGACTAACCAAAAGCAAGCCAAACTAATTCTTTCAAATTTTCCACAAAAAAAAATTTACCTTTGTGTCATATCCAAGCATGTGAAGTTTCAGACCAAAGAGAAATGTGTCAGAACGTTAAAGGAACCAGAGAACAAGGATTTGCACAGTGTTATTCTCCAGCTATACAGCAGTAGGGCAATGAAAATGAGTTTTGCAGAACTCTATAGCTACACATATGATTCTGTTATTAAAACTGAGTGAGGTTTTTAAATGCACTTGTGTGAAACCTGTTCCTTAATTACTGAGATTAATGTTTTTAAACAAAGTTGGCAGACATTGATAATCAAGAGCTACTTTAGCTTCTGATTTCAGCATGCCAGGCAGACCCACCACTGAGAAAAAGCTAGGCTTGCCCATTCAGTATGAGTCTCTGAGAAGCTTTGTGCTGAAGAGGCACATGGCAGTAATGTTTCATGAACACACTATCAGCTACATGGATTCGGACAAACAGAGAAAACTGTGGAACTTAGAATAGCCCTTATTTCTGGTCCTTTTGCCATTGAATATAGAAAAGCAAGATACATTCTTGAGGAGACTGAAAAGCACGAAAGCAGAGCGAACACAGGATCAGGGAGAAAGAAAATGAACGGGGCTTTGTCAGATGGCTATGTTTAGACCAGTTAAAAATGGGGCTGCAGTTTCTCACAAGGGGTTGGCACCAAACTATTGTGTTAGATAAGAAGTGGAAATGTAATTTAATTATGCCATTTGTAATTCCAAATATAATCAACAAGCATCCCATTATGTGAGGTAATCAGCATCTGAAGAGAGCATAAATTCGCCAGAGAGAAATGCCCCACCACTGAAGAACCCATGAGATTTTAACAAAAAAGATGAGAAAAAGAAAGAAATCAAAATCAAGTGATCCTGGCTGGGATGCAAGCATACCATACACCTACACAAAGCCTCCTTTTAAAAAAAAAGCAGGCAAATGATTCAACAGTTGTTGTATTTATACAGTAAAAACAAGTAACAGGATTTGGGGGATCTAGGAGAAGACATGAAGGTGACTTGGGAAAAATGAGAAATTTGTGGAGTGAGATGAAGTGGCACTTGTAGAAACTGGAGAGGCAGGGCAGCTGGGAGGCAGGTAGAAATAGTACAGATGCAGGAAAATTACTTTGCTGGCACAAGTCTTTGTGTCATCATTGGCTGTACAGTCCTCACGGTGCATCTCCACCAGAGCTTGCCAGAAAGATTTGAAGTGAAGGTTAGTTTACCAGTTTCTCAAGACTCTCAGTTAAGAGTTGCCCTTGGGTACTGCAAGGCAGATGACTTGTAACAGTCACCAAGAACTGGATTTGAGGCATTGCAAGGCAGTACTTGCTAGAACACAGATGTAAATGGAGATGCTACATGAACGACAGAAGAATCCTAGAATCCAGCTGCCAGGGATGAATGATTATTTCTATCAGGTGTTTTTTTAAGGCTGTCTTTTCCAGTTGGTGTTTTGTTT
The DNA here is from genome assembly GCF_964237585.1 of Gallinula chloropus. NCBI lineage: Eukaryota > Metazoa > Chordata > Aves > Gruiformes > Rallidae > Gallinula > Gallinula chloropus. Next base: position 68,178,429 of record NC_140085.1, read on the forward strand.
CTTTGTAGAAAAATTGTACAGGTAAAAAGCTGAACAGAAAAGACTATTAGATTGAATAGCTGGAGAACTTGTGTCTAGAGAAAAAGAAGTGCATTGACTCAGACTGTTTAGTCCTTGGATGAAATTTTGTTTGCTGCTTTGAGAAAGGGCCAGTAAAGACCAAGGATTTTCTTCAGTCATATTCCTGCAGTCTGTTCACATAAGAACAGACCTTCTCATAGTCACAGGTAAGGGGCAGAAAGGGTGAGTGAAAGGACTTTAAACTCTCATCCTGTTCCACACCTTTATGGTATAGTCATGCTTCCTTGGCACACTCAGACCTCCTGAATTCTACAGGATTTTCAGTTGTGTTTGGGATTTATTGATTTCTCAAACAGAAGAAAAAACAAACAAGAACAGGAAAGAAAACCCAACCAACCAAACTCCCATTAATTAAGAATGATTTAATAAATGTGAAAAGCAACATAAAAGCTAATAATTATGAAAAGGTGTCTTTAATTTTTTTTTTTTATTAACTCTGGGTATTTTCATCCAGCAAAACTAAATACATTTTGAAGTAAGGGATGGAAACTGATGCTGAATAAAAAGTCTGAAATCATGGCCCCACTGAAGTCATTAGGAGTTTTGACATTGACTTCAATGGGGCCAGGATTTCACCTAAGGGTTTATCACCAAGGTCAAAGACAGAAAGTAGTAAAATAATCCCATGATTTTTTTTCAGTAAATTCAGAATAGCAGACCTAAAGAAAAGGAGTCTTAGTGGAACTCTAGGTTAAGACTCTTGGGTTCTGAAGCCTTTTAGGGTCAGTTCCCGTGGCAACAGAAAAAGAATTATGGTATGTAGCACATCTGAGTGAACTGAGGCATATTTACATCTGTTAAACTTGTGACTTCCAGACCCACACAGTACACATTTCAATTCAAGGGGCTTAGTTATCCATATTCAACTGTTATTGCATTTGCTTAACTGTTTTGATATTCTTGGGAGCTGAAATTGAGAAAGTAATCACAGAAAGGTTTGGAAGACCAGCAAGTCACATACGTTGTAGCTGTGCAGCAGTTTCTCCAGAAATATTGAAGAAAAAAGCAAGGATGTCTGCCATTAACCCCAACCAATGCAGGGGTGCCATCTGAAGTTTAACTCCATAACTCTTCAGCCACCCCAACCACAGATAAGCCAGAATGAAGACATTTGAATGATGGTTCACAACTGCAGCAACATTACGGGTGCTAGAGACAGGATGGCTGGGGCTTATAAACTCTATCAACCTCTATGAGATAAAGAAACAGCAAGTGGGAATAAAACTTCATGAACTTCTGCAAAGCAATTAAAATGTCTTGGGCTTTATGGAGAATGAAATCAAAAGGTTTTCTGAAAATTATCCTGAAATCCAGAGATATGAATAAGGAAGAAAACCCTTTTGATCTGGGTCATCATATAACATAGCAGAGAGATCTTTCCATGTTACAGACATATAGAGGACAGTTTCAGATTCTGAAGAACAAATTACCTTTTGCCTCCCCATATGGGCAACCTGTATGAGTTGATTGCAGCACTTGTACTCTGCCCTCAGTGAAAATATGAGGAACCAATGGAAGAATGTGTTATTTGCTCCAACTCTCATTCCCTCCAAAGAGGTACAAGGCAAGGGGACAAAAAATGCAGCTGCTGCAACTGGAGATTTTGTGCCACAGGAGGACTGCTCATCACAGTGTGTATGTAGCCTATGCAAAACTAGACACTGGAAAATAGAGAAAGGGCCCAATGAAGACAGAGATATCCTGGGAAGGAAAAGAAATAATAAAAAAATAAATGGTAGATAAAAGGTGTTCTAACAGAGATGGACTAACTGTAAGATCTCACCAAGGAAAATAGGCAGCAGAACAGAGAGAACAGGATATGGTAGGAAGCCAGACAAGAAGGCTGGAGGGTAGAAAGTGAGGGTATGTTTTCTATACCTCTGTCACACCTCTTAACTACAGCATGCATATACGTAGTAGACTGCCGTGCCAGAACTACTATTTGTACAACACATGCATGTTCAGAGTCCCTTTTGGTCTGGATTTATGTGTGTCCAGCAGACCTATGCACAACCCTCTAAAAATCTGATTGACTGGTACTCAAAATGCATCTGTGTGTCTGCGTATTGGGAGGGGCAGGGGGTGGGGGGAAGCAGATGAGGTAGAAGAAAGTACGATTAAGGATCCAATTCAAACCAGTAGGGTGGTCTATGCAGAAACAGAAGGCTAACTCTGATTTAATTAGCTTAAGTGTTCAGCAAAGCACTGTGCAAACAGGTCCAGTGAGAAGGGCCGAGCCCTACAGACATAAATGTGATTTTCTTGAGAAGGCAGGCAAGCAAAAGAAAACCAGATGTGCTTATTTCAGGATGACAAGATAGCATTGTGACTGAAATGAGGTATTTCTCTGGGAAGGAGAGGATGAAACTATGTTTGTTTTTAAACAGTTATTGAGTTTTAAAAATTGAGGCCACCATACATTGTTGGCAAAAGGGTGGAAGAAAATTTTCTGTTTGGACTGTATCAGACTCTGTTTTCATGAGTCAAAAATAATAAGTACAACATTTCTAACATCATAAAATCCCCCATACAAAAGTCCAGTAGCAGTAAGTTTTTGGAAAATGGGAAAAGAAATCACAGAAGGTTTACACTGAGAAAGCTTTAAGTCTTCAACATGTCAGATATTTTGGGAATCATTTACCACCCTTTTCTCAAAATAAATTGTAAACTCAATGAGATGTAGACAGAAAACAGGCCTCTCTATTGAACTTTGACATAAGAATATTGAAACCATCCATAACCCATATTTGATTTGTTTGGGATTTTTTTTTCTTTCCATTTAAATTACTTCCAAGAAAAAAGTTCCTGCAAGGAAAAGGGAGGAAAATGTCTCATTTTAAAAATATTTCATAACCCTTTAAGCATCACTCATCTTGGTTTCTAGTTAGCATAGTCAAGACCTTAGGGATGTGATCCAAAAGCTACTGACCGGAGTTGAAAGACTCTGACAAACTTCAGCAGAGTTGAGGCTTGCATCCAAGCCAGACTCTTCATCTAATGCAACATTTCACAGACCCCTACCACCAACAAGGATGATTCAGTTAATAGAAACATGAACAAACCTCACAAGGGGCAGGAGTGGGACATTTTCAGTGGATTCTCAGTGCCTGAACATCCCCTTGACCCTGGATACTGACCAAGACTTTGATGTATTTGAAGCAGACAACACTGTGCACTTAGCTTCCTGTAGCAGACAGGCACTGAGCAGCATGTCAGCATGTCTCCCGTACTCCAGCTCCTGCGTCACACTGACATGCACCTTAGAAATGTGTGGATTTCATCCGTAAACCCGTAAAATAGTCATAGATGAAGTAATACATTTTAACATCTTTTATGAGCTATTGCTTTTCTCCATGCCATCTCTCCTCCACTTTATACTCATTTGTATTCAGTACTGCTACTCTGAAAGCTTCTCTAAAACTTCCCAAGAGATCTATCACACCTTGCCTGTTTTCCCAGGTTTCTAAAATTAATTTAGATCAATTATTTAATACATTCAATCACTTTCTTTAAGCCATTTACTGCAGATATAGCCAATTATTCAACATAAAATACAGCCAGATCATTTCATCATAACCAAAAATGTGATTTATCATTACATTCAATTAGAATCCACTGAAGGCAGTGGCAAAAGTCCCATTCAGCTGAATAAAGATCAAACCTTTAATTTACTGTGTCATAGGTATAACGCTTGGTAATGGAGAAGGCTGGGATACATACGGGATTCCAATTTCAAATAGATTGTTTTGAATTAGTTGTTTTCCAAGCATGATGATGCTCAGCTGAATGCAGAGTTCCATCAGACAGCCTCCTGGAGCACACTGTAATTAAACAAAACCATAGAGAGTGAAGTGAGTTGAGAGAATTAGTTCAACAGTGCCCACTTGGGAGAGCTACTGATGTCAGTATGTGCCCGTCACCCCTGCCACCAATTTGTGCAGGAGCATGGAGCTTGTCGATCATTGCAATTCTGTGCTTAACAAGGTATTTCATCTCCACTCATAAAACTGCATTATGGAAAATATGCAGAGCTCTGAAATAACTTACTGTGCCCTGGGGCTACTATATTTCCTTTTAAAATATTTACTATATAATCAATGTAATAAACATAATGCAGTATCACCAATACTCTTCCACCATGATGTCTCCCAAGGGGGAAGAAAGTCTTCAACCTTACAAAGACTTATGTGTTAAGCTTTATGGTAAAACCTTGAGTACATCTATTGATTTTCACAGGAATACCCACAGCAGTAAAAAGACATTTTCAGGGAAGAAAAAAAAAAAAAAGAAAAAAGAAAAAAGTGTACAGGTTTAGCACAAAATAGTTATATTTTTTTAGATTATTAAAATTGCCAGGCTTCTAGTGATCTACAGCATGAGAAGCTAAATTCAAGTTCCATCTCTGCCATAGGCTTCCCTTAGTCAAATCATGTTATGTATGTGCCTTGGTGCCCATTTCTAAGCATAGTGATTTTGAAGCTTCATCTAAGAAAGACCATGAAGTCCTCAAAACAGCAGAAAGAATGAACATACAGGTGACTTAGAAGGAAAGTTTAGGGGTTCTCTATTTATGTTGAATATTTAACATCTTGTTTTAACATATTTTTATCTTCTGTCCATACTGTCTCAACTCCATGGAAATACACTGTACAGATATCTCTCTTTGATAAGGAGGTTTTTTGTTTCAATTTCTATGTACTTACCTCTTCCATTCGATAACCATCAAACACATAAACATAATGACCAGGACGACCAACAAATCTGAAAGTGATAAGAATATATGAAATTATAGACAAATAAGAAAAAAGTTAACTTTAACAATGTAACTGTTCATTCACATTAGCTGAAACATTTCAGAGCTAGCTACTTCAATGTGAGTTTAAAAATTTGATTATTTAAAATATATTTTATTATTTTAAATTATTTCAAAGTTGTAGCCCTCTATAAATGTTTCTCCACTACATCTTGATGAAATAGTTCTAATAAAATCTTTTCCTTCTCTTGAATCCTCCTTCTCTTGAGTAGAGATCATAAACAAAACTGGGAATGCATATCCTAATATTCTCTTGCATCTGACTAGTGCCCTGAATGAAGTTATTTATACTTCTATACCCAGTCCTCTGAATACATGGGGATAAACAGTGAGATTGACTGTATCATAATGGTAGAACATTAAAAAATGTTTAAAATCAAAAAAATTTGTGATATTTTTCATTAGTGTCTTAGAATATTTACAGCCTCTGGTAAAATGTACCATTAATTCTTAAATCAATGATGCTGAATAGGATTAGTGAAGAGTATAGATTAACAAACTTTACAGCCCCCAAAAGGAACAGAAAAATGGTATGAAACAGAATCCAGAGGATGTTTTATAGATTTTTGCCAAAGTTTGAGCAAACAATCATTTTAAGTTTCCCATTCAAAAGCATGTGTTATACTGTGGATAACTGAGTCCCAAAAGACAATGATTCTGAACCCATAGGAAGTCACACTTATTTAGCAGGACAGCTGAATTAGCATTTTGGTCAATCGGTTCATTTGCCAAAACATGCAACTTCCAGTTGACTATAACTATTTCTTAATTTAACTTGATACAGGCGAATACTGTGAAGCACTGAGAAAGCAGTAGAGAATGTAGTTCCATAATTTTAATTGAAAAAGGAATCTTCCCTTGCTAGAATATCTTCAAGAAAAAACTGATAAAATGTGGAAAGAGAAGACCTGTAAGCCCTATCATTCACTTACATAAGCAACACCCTTTTTTTTTTTTTTTGCTAAAAGGAACCGTTTTCTGAGGTGTTCTTATTTTAGAAATAAAATTAAAATGGTTGCATTTCAGAACAATGGTCTACTTAAAAGAGAGTTAGACACTACTGAATATCATGTCCTGACAGTCAAAAGACAATCCTGTTTGTGATATTTCTTCATAGCTGATGAAGGTGGCCAGTCCCAGACTTACTTAAGTAGCCCTTAGTGCCCATTCTTAAAGACAGTTCCACTAATATGGACATATAAATACACATTAATACTTATAAATATCTATATTTAAAGGAGATTTATCCTACCTTCCTTTAAAAAAGGCAACATAAAATATTGGTGCATAAGAATTCACAAACTTCAATAGGAATGCCTTCAAAATCAGTCTCTCCTCAAAGGTTTTCTCTGTTTTTGGTACCTCTGGGGGTGCGAGCAAACCGGAGAAATCCATTAGTATGTATAAATATTTATAAACATCCCTGGTATCCCTAAATATAAAGCCAAACTGCAAACTCTGAGATTATACTGATTTTTTTTTTATACTTTTAATGCTCTCACTGACTCCTGGTCTCCAGGGACTCTTTCCAAATTTCCAGATGGAAATTGAATAATCTTTGATAGAACCATTGATAATGTCAATGTAATGAACTTGATTCTCCAAAAGGTCTAAACCAGCTTATTCCAAGTTGCTCTTGGCTGCATATCCAATACCCTGATGGCAAGAAAACCAAGAGATCCTGACACCAGGTCCGGACCTGACAATTCCTCACTTTTTCAGTCTCTTTGATTACCCTGCTGAGAGACCTAGGTAGAGCACATCATCTTCCTCTCTTCAGGCTACATCTGTGATACCTTAGCAGAGACCTCCTCTGCCATTTACTTTGATATCTACTATATTATTAATATATAATGTCAATAAATATATTTTATTAACATATTGTTTAGTATTAATAATAACGTATATGAATTGTTATTATCTATTTCCATGGTTCTCTGACTAGCTCTCTGTAGCTCGCAGAAAAAAATAATTAGATATTGATAGTCAGTTGCATAAAGTTTAAGCAGTATAAGCAGCTTTAATGCATGTAAGTGTATCTCTATTAACATATATATCAGCTACACAACTGAAATAACAAAGTATTAACATTCTCAATTCATGAATAATGAAAGCAAACTGCAATGATGTTCACCCAGAAAAACACTTTAAAAGCCTTCTTAGCTGTGTGTGTACAAGCCTTTTTTTTTTCTTTAATGAGGTTGTTAAAGTGCTTAACACTAAACAGACCACCATTTCTGGATAAAGCATTATGTGAAGTTTTAATTGGTGTGCAAAATAAACGCACATTTTTGCTAATGGTTTTCTATTCACTATATATATGAATTTCTAGTCTTCTTTAGATCCCAATTTCCATGGAAATTTTCTAGCAACAATACAAATAGGTATAAGACAGAAGCTTTTCAGATGGACCAGAAAATTTTCTTTCAAAGATTCTGTATGGGTTGAACTCATGTATAGCCATGCTCATCTAATAGCAGCCGTGCTGCTAAGGAATGTGAGAGCAAATAATTTTGTTGTGGTGTGCTCTTGACTGAATTTCTGTAGCACAACCAAAGTGTGAAATAATAAGATATATCCTGAGCTCTGGCTTTAAGGACTTCATTAAAAATACTGCTGTACTCCTACAGGCTTTTTTTTGGGGGGGGACACAGTTTGAGTGTTTTGTTTGCTTTTGGATTTTTTCCTTAAAAAAAAAAAGGCATGTTCTTTATCTGAACACTAAATGAATAGCAAAAGTCTCATAAATCCCTGTTGCTCAACTTTAATCTGTGATATTTTCAACAATATTTGCATAAAACGTGAACACAAAATCTGATGATCCGTGAATCATCATTCACCTGTATATATAGAAAAGCTTAATTAAACCTTCCAAAGATTTGAACAATTTGTAGATGGCCCCTGTGCTGGATATATTCTCACGACAACAGCTCAGGGCAACAGGAATATCGAGTAACAGCAGTGCAGCTTTTAATTTGAGGGAGAAAAAATCCTAGCCTTTGCCTTATGAAGAACTCCCACAAAGATGAGCTCAGCCTCTGGATGAAAATTTACACACCATATATGGTTCCAGAGACTCTCTCAGTACTTCACTCCCCTCCCCACACTCAGATATACTATACCATACCAATAGAGGCATGCATAGAATTTGTCCTCTAGCTAGTGGAGTCTGTTACACAAGAGATGCATCCAGAGAGAATAGATGCATTAGTAAGAGAGAAAAACTTGCCCCCCCCCAAAATGATGCACACATAATATATGTTTGCTTCTGCAGCATGTTACACCAAAATCAGGCACCAAAACTTTCCAGGTAGAGAATGAACGGAGACAGCTGTGGCATGGGCCTTAGCTCACAGAAGGAGTTGCTGTCTTTGTAAGTGACAAAGACAAGTAGTTTTGATTTTGTCCCCACTTGACTGGGTTCTTCCTTAACCTGAATGAAGTGACAAATGAACAAATGAACTGTAAATAGAGTCTGACACCCCTGATTAATGAAGACGACCTATTCAACCTGAGAATACCAGGATATAATCTGCATTTCTGCTGCTCTGATCTGTGATAAGGGGGCATCACTGTACAAACTCTCTAATCTCTGCCCCCACCCAGCCCCAGCACTAATTCAGCAGGTATTGAGACACATCCTTACTTTGGCCTATGATGAATACAATCGCTATCAGTGGCACTATTCTTGTGCTTACAGCTGTGATTTTTGCCTAGAACAAAGTTTCAAGCATGCTTGGGGTTAAAACAGAAAGCTATGCTTTCAAGAGCTGGCCCAAGTCTGTTCCTCGGTTTGTCGATTAACTGCAGCGTGAAAAGAGAATTGAGTGTGTTTTGCTCTGCTCAGCAAAATGAAAGTTCATAAGGTAAGGAGCATTTATCAGCATGAATGAATTGCAATTTTTTTTAACACTTTGATTATATTTGGCATCTGAGCCTAGCACTGGAGAAAGCTGGCTGAATGAACTTTCTAAATCATGTAATTTGTAGCACTAGAGATTACTCAGACTGGATCCTTCTTAAACAAAACATCTGATGGCTAATAAGGGATGCTGACTAAATAAAGATAGCGGGCTTAGAATTAAATGCAGAGTGACAGAGGTGACAAAAATCGTTGAGTATGAAATTTTTGTTTCTTTCACGATTCAGAGTGGTGCACATTTCAAAGGGAGATTTTCTTTTGGTGCCTCCCTCAGAGAGGAAATGGCAGTGTCTTGCAGTTCCCAGACTTAGAATTCCCAGCCTAGAATCTCATCTTCATCTCTTCCTAGTCTTTCTGCATAGGAGCATCATGGTTGTGCCCTTCCTTACCTGGGCAGGGACAGTGGGAAGAATTGATCAGGTCACGCACAATTAGCAGTTTATCGTTTATGTGAAAGCTGAAAATCTGGGTACAGTTTTAGCCTGGACACTAACCCTGATGTTCCTTATGCCAATAGAAATGAGCTCATTTGTGTAACCCTGCTATATTCTGCCCAAAGCCTGATGCAAAACACAAACAAATAAATTAACCCTATATGGCGACATTTTGTGAAAATTAATTGCTTTGTCTTATTTTTTTTCAAATTTATGAATTTAATATAAACTATCAGGCTATCCTTACTGGTAAAACCGCAGGACCACATTTAAAAATTTCAGGATTGGACCTCTATCATGACAGCTACAAAACTTCAGTTTATGCTGTTCTTCAATGAGATATTTCACTTATGACTTTGAAAATGTCTTGAGCAAGGGAGAATAAGAAACACAACTCATAAGAGTTCCTAAGGTTTTAATCTGAAGTCTGTTAGCTCCAACTAGCTTCACATCCCTGTAGGTTTTACAAGGAGGGAATCTGCAATTTTAAATAACTTAGGCTTCAATTGCAAAAAGTTTCTAATTTGGATTTTTAAGCTTACATGACCAACTCAACAGGTAGAGCATTTGCTACTGTTAAAGCAATCTGTGGCTGCTGATTAATTTTCACTCTTTTGAATTGATTTTATTCTTCTAGACTTCAAAGCATCTAGAATTAGAAATGATGTATAAAATTGTGGGAAACAATACTCAAAGACAGCTGCAAGAATCTCATGTTAGGGCTCTATCAGTAAACATCTTTGGCCTAATTTATAGAACAAAAGAAAACCCTAGCCTAATCCCCTACAGTAGTTAAAGGAGTGACTCATCTTTAAAAGATATTACCAGCCTTGTGACAATAAAATGACAATTTAAAAAATATTTTAAAATCCACCCCCTATTGAAATAGATATTATTATAAAAAGTCCATCCCAGACAAGCCCTTGTAATGACAAAAAAAAAATCCTCTGAGTGGTAAGGACCTAGTAAAAATCACATCAGCACAATAACATTTCTCTGTGTAGCTTCACCAGAGCCAGCAACATCTTTGAAAGAACCCGATGACGTTCAATAAACTGAGCTCCAAGAGGTAAAGATATATATCACACTACATACCAGGTCAAAAATTCTCAACCAGCTCTAGATAAGTGGATCTTGGCACACAGCCAGTGCAATGCAGAAATACCAGCTGAGATCCTGTAAATAGTACAGCTGCGTTAACATGGCATTATGGCCAGGCTAATTAGTCCTATTAGTGGCACACTGCGTGTTGCAGCTCAGACCCCTAGTTCACAGAGGCATGTCTGAGCATCTTACCCCATAGGCCTGAATATTTTCACTGGCACTCTTCAGAGGGAAATATTCCTACTAGAACATCCTTGCATACTCTCATGTCAATACATGTAACGTACTAATGAGGAATGTGGTGAGATAGTTTTACCAATTTCTGTCAGCCATTTGGCAACAGCTCCATAAATTTCATCAAGTATAAGTATCACAACGAGGTTAATGATGACAGCAGTTGCGGTCACAGTCACTCGAACATTTGACCTGGTTGTCTCATTCGTGCTGAATGACAAAGCTGCTGCTGTTGTGATTCGGTACACGATCACACCAAACACCGCTGCAAACGTCAGCATAATCTGCAAGGAAAGGCACAGGTTGATTAGTTCAAGCTTGATACTAGCATTTGAACAGAAGCTTCAATGGGTATGATGGGCTTGTTCCATGAATTGGCATTATGTGGTTACTTCTGAGAGCAACAGTAATACAGAGATAATCAAATCGAAACGTGAGCATGCAAAACTCTCTGACCAGGATATAATAAAGAAAATGGGCGCAGAACTCTGAAATGGCACACCACTTCCTGGAGAATATGCATGTTCTCTCTGATTTAAAGCTGCACATGGTACTCATGCAGTACTGGAAAATTCAGGTTTACAAGTTTATACAGTTATTAAGGATGTTCTTTTACCCTGCAACAGGTTCAGATGGCTTGGATTGAAGGACCTACTTATATGCGCAGTCAGGTAAATAGACCTCACTGGCTGAAACAGCTGCAACTGTGCACAGGAGTGGCACCTTATTCTACAGTTGTGTGTGCTTAAGTGTTACCAAAAATGTAAAAACCAAACCAAAACGAAACACATTTCCTTTAACATTATTATTTTAAGACTGACCTAAACAGGATTACTTAGGGCTTCACCATTTCTGTCCTAGAAAACCATTGGTATCCTAGGCTGGCTTTGACCCATGAGATGAAAGTCAGCCCTGCTACTTTAGGGTCAAATTCCCACAAGAAGAATTTGAATTTCACAGGGCTGTGGTATTCTGGTTTCAGAAAAAAAAAAAAAGAAAAAAAAAACAACCAAAAAATAAACCAGCCAGCAATGAAAAAAAAAAATCAATAAAATAACAATAAAAACCCAGCAAATCTTCATAGCCATGGCAGAAAAAGGGGAGAAGGTACATTTTTCTCTCATTTTTGCCGTTGGCAAGAATTCCAATGTACATTCATTATTTTAGGCCAAACATCTTGAGATCCTCAGATGAAAGAGACTACCTAAATGTGAAAGATTAGACTATTGCAATTATTTCAATGGGCCTAGGGGCCTAGATTCACAATGCAGGTTTAAGGAAATTTAATAGTTCATTTTAATGACCCAGAAATAGTTTATTGAATTCCTGTATACAGAGGGAGGTTGTTTTATGAAAAACTACTATTGCAAAAGAACCAAAACAAGTATCAGAGCTATGTTAGAGGTTGAAAATGAAAACTAGTCACATTTAGTTCTAATAGAGAACTGGTAAACATACTGAAAAATAAAATTTTGGAGAAAGTTCTGGAGATACCAGACAAAATCACAAATATATTTTGTGAGAAAATAGTAATAAGATGTTAGATCTAGTAACACATCTGATACTGACTTTTAAAATAAATATTTCACTGATTTTAAATTAAATGTAGGTGAATGATTAATCTTTGCTTCATAATAATACTTTTCATTCAAATACGAGTCTAAAAGAAAAAGTCTAAAATAAAAAACTTTGAATGAAAACGTTTCAAATGGCATAAAATATTATTTCCTTTCCTTTCATAGTTTTCATGGTGCTGAGAAAGCACTTGTAAATTTTCTGCCAATTTTTCTTTTGACATACCTAGCAAACATTCAGACAATCTGATTTAGGTCAAACTATCTGCTAAGCTCTTTTTATGACAGAATTGGTTCAATTCAAAGATTGGAACTTTTACTTATCCTGTCTATTGCAGAAGCAATCACTGAAATACAGACCGATATCCTCAATAGACAGCATCACATTGTGATAATCTAATTCATCCTTCACCTCTACAGTCACCTTAAACTCTTTTTTTTTTTCTTTTCTTCTTTGTTTGGGTCACAGGTTTCTTCTTAATCACCTTCCAAATACTCTTTTTAAAAGTTTCTTTCCCCTGTAGATTTCTTTGAAATTTTTGCTACGATGGTAGACAAGGAAAACCAGCAAAGTAAACTTGTCTGTATCATTCTTGGGATGATTAGCTCTCTGGGCCTCCATAGGTACCTATTTCCTTCACAGGCTTCCACTTAGAAGTGATACCTTAACAACACAGGAAGAAGACTCTAAACAGAGAAAGAGGAAAATTCAGGTCACTGAAGTCGAATAGCAAACTCTTGACCCGACCAAAGGATTTAAGGGATTCACAGAAATGAGGAAGATTACTGAAGGATGAGATACTATCTGAGACTTGACATATTGCAGCTTCCTCAATTCTTGCAGTGCCATAGCAAGGTATACAACATTACCCAAAAATATGTTTTATTTGTTTAAAGAACAAAGGTACTGGTTTTGCAAAAGCACCAGAGCTTCAGGAACTCAGCTGTATTTAAACATCTGCTTAGGCACAGATGGAAAAACACTCCTTTAGGAGTCTTCATTATCTGTGCATCCAGCAACATGAGAAAATTGAGGAGGGCTTGTAGGAATGCACAGTAACTGAGAGCACAGTGCTTACTCCCCAGACAGTCACTGAAAGGGAGCGGTTCCTGTATCTTCACAGCATTTCTCCTGTTCCTAACAATTCCTCTTTTGACCACATTCCAGATCAGATGGTGACCTTTCATTCAGGTGCTTATTTTGTTGGGTTTTTTTTTTGTCACTGTCAACTTTTCATCTGGCTGGTTCTAAGCCCTACAATGGCAGTTTCTTCACTGAGTATCTAAACTAGTCTGTCAAGGACTGAATTGCTTAGAAACAGATGTGAAAATTGGCTGCAGAGAAAGTCACCTACTGAGCCTGGTATGAATGAAGACAAACAGGAAAACATACTAGATCTGAGAAGGAAGCTATAAAACCCTGTGGACTAGACTGATACCTTCATCCAAGTAGGATAACAATTTAATGTCCAAATAGTTTTTTTGCTCCCCAGTGGGGCTAATGTGGAGTCAAGTATTATGCCATGCAAGTAAGAATAGGGAAGTAGGGTCCAAAAGGAGGAACAGGCTGAACTTTTGTGCCTTGGCACATATTGGTTTTTTCCTTCCTCTCCCTGAGCCATACACAATGAACCCAAAGAAAGGCTCCAGTGATGGCATAGCTGCGTGTCATCCAGCTCGCTTCCAGCACCCATCAACGTATTCATCACATACTCAGAAATCTTTGCTTCAACATGTACTTTCCAAATGCAGAGTTTCTAAACTATGACATATGTTATTACTAATTACACACAAGCCAAACTTGCATATGCCCAGCTAAGCCGAGACTTCCTGCTACCACTGGTCTCACTGGGCAAAAATAAGACTTGTGAACTTCTGCTCTAAAGTTCCTGCAAAAAGTATTGCTTAAATTAAATCTTAAAATCATCTGTCTCCTCTGCGGTCAAGTGAGGCTTTGTGTGCCACAAAGGAGCTGTGACCAGGTTTTAAAGCATCTATAGATGTGCAAAATAATCCTTGGAATTATTTGATGGTGTAAAACATTAAGACCAACTGGGAAAGAGAACAAAATCCAGCAATTAGTTTTTCAGTCTGCACTTATAAAGAAACTTAATAAAGACAGAAGCAAAGACAGAAAGAAAAAAATACAACACAGTTCTTGAAAGATGATTCACAAAAATGAAGCACACAAAAGTATGCAAATGAAAAATAAAGAGAAAAGGCTTTACAATAGGAAACGGTTAGCAGCTTCAAGAATCATCAGTGAAAGTACAGCGTGTTAAGCTGAGGGAAGGAGGGACATAACACAACACAGAGGTGTCATTCCATAGCAGTGTAGAGATCTGCATGGAAAATACCTATGGCTTGTGCCACCAGAGCCTATGGGCCTGGAAAAGGTAGTATTCAGCAATTATTTCTGCAACACTAGAAATTGCAGCACGTGTGTGTGCGTGACTCTGTCTGACTACACCATCTCTGTGTGATGTATACGTGCACACGGACACATACATTCAAAGTTTCATCACCTCTTATTTATATTGTGCTTACAGCTAAAAAAATTAATCTGTGTGAATAATAATGAATGTAAAAGAGACCAGTTTAGTTTCCTGAGTGCAATTCTATTGAACAGACTAAGAGCAAACTTTAGTCTAGTGTTTCCAATTCCTGTTCAACTAATCCAGCAGAAAGGAAGGAAAAAAAAAAAAAGGAAACAAACAAACAAAAAAGGAGAAACATTGCACACAGTAAAGAGGAGACTGTAATTTCCACATGGGAAAGCAGAGCTGGTGCTCCCTTATCACGAGCTGACTTAAATTTCATGCATGATTTGTAAGTTGTTTCCTGTAGAGGCTTTCATATTAATAATGCTTAAAATATTCTAAAAAATTAATTGTGGCCACTTCTGTAAATGGCGAAAGCAACATAGTTCCACTGGACAGCAAGAGAAGTTAAAGAATTAGAGGTCCACGTTTTACCTTTATAAATCTCTCCAAGATGTTACAGTAAGCACAGAGTGTAATACATAGGCTATGACTCAGGAAAGCAATTTAAGCCCATGCTTAGGGGAGATTTAAACGTGGTTAAAGTCAAGAGCACATGTAAGCACCTTGTCTGCAAAAGAATGACTTGTAAAAGCTAAATCGGGGCTATATGCTTAGTCATACTCAGTATACTGTGCTTTAAGCAAAGTCCCAACTGATGCTAGTTAGAGGTTCTGACTACAAAGCAAATGCTTGGTATGGCCTCAGGATGCTGAACTCATTAAAAGTGTTATAAGTACATAGATTTATTTATGAATGACACACCTAATATGTACAGCAAATATATTTAATATACAATACATATATCTTCATAAACATATACACATAGATTTATAAAAATGCAGACCATTGTTTGACTTCAATGTGTATAGAAAATATTTTTGATTGTCAGAAAAAGAAATTAAATCTTCACAGGATATCTGTTGCAGTACATGCAAATTCCAGCGTGTTAGAAACACAGTTAGGTACTTTTAAATAATTTAGTCCCTATGTAAAACTCCCATGCCAGATGCTCCTGTGATGTAAACCAGCATATTTCGTTGCTATTTTACACTGGCTCTAGATGTCAATACATGTTTTTTGATTCAGTAATTCCTGTAACTGAGGAATAACGGAATCCTTGACAATGTCATTTAAGGTTTTATTGAGGTTTCATGGCAAGGTTTTGTTAGCAAGGTGAAGCTACAGGGGTGGCTTCCATAAGAAGATGCCCCCATGTCTGACCAAGGCCAGCCAGCTGCAAGACAGACCCGCTGCTGGCCGAGGCTGAGCCCATCAGCGATGGTGGTAGTGCCTTGTGGATAACAGAGGTAAAAAGAGGGGGGATAAAAATGCTCAACACTTCTGAATGTCATTCCGACAGAGCATATGCAACACTGTGCACACCAGCACAGTGGGCTTCCCTTCATCAGACAATGGATGGAGCAGAAACCCTGTTGGAGAGGCAACATCTATAATGAACTGCTGTCATTACAGCAAGTCATCCAGCCCGCAGCCCTCTCATGAGCAGCCTTTGGAAAAAGAGAACTATGCTGGAGGTGGGCTGTCAGCTCCACGAGTCTTCTTCATAGAACACATTTTTCTCACAAACTATAGGTTACAAACCTAGCTTTATTCAGATTTTTTAGCATCTACAAGAACACTAACTCAGGATTCCACTCGAGATGCTCATTGCAAAGTTTTTTGCAGCTAATAAATGTGAAGAAATGCAGATTATATTACCATAAATAAAATCAATCCAAAGTTTGCTGCATATCCAGGCATACGGTCACTCCATGTCAGCTTCTCCTTTTCAACCTGTGACAAAACACAAAGATAAAATAACAAACACTAGAGAACTGTACAATGGCAAATATTTGAGTTAATAAGGTCTGTTAGTGAAAAACCTTCTCAATTCCCATAGTCCTATTCAATTTTGAAGATGATTATAAGATTTAGAACACTAATATTTTAAGGTAGACTTTAATTTGAGAGAAAAGAGAGTAAGAGTGTAAAGACATACAGAAAATGCCTGCAAAAATCAGAAAATATCACATGTATCTACAATTTTAATATTTGAAAAATTTTTCAGCTTTCCCTAAATTTTATAATAACAGAAGGAAGCCCTAAGATTCACCTTAATTTACATTTAGGCAAAACGAGTTTTAACCATTTATTTTGACTTGTTTCTTGTAAAACTTCTGAAGAGTCGTGCTTGAGACAGAAATCATGAAAAGATTGCTTCCTACCTCTGAACCCAGATTTTTTTGTCTAATGGTTATCTTACCCAAAGGTGGTCCCAAAAATAGTTCTGGCAGACACCCCAATTCCTTCTCCTGGTCTACAGAAAAAAGAAACTACAAAGGCAAGCCCCCTCTGTAATCTCTGCTGCCAACCTTGTTTTCTTCATGTGCAGACAGCATCTCTCTCTTCATTGCATAATTCAAAGCAACTGTGATCAGTGAAATCTAGTATGCTTTTTCTCTCCCCACACAAACCTAACTCCATCTCTAGCAACATGTACATCTAAAGAAGACACTTGAAAGTGGATTTATGTAAGAAATACGATTCCTTCCCCTCAAAATAGGTTTCTTAAAAAAATAATAAGGTCATTACTTTGTTTAAGTTAAGCTAGAACTATATAATTAAATTAACTAAGGACACAGAGCCAGCTGCTGTTTGCATTTCTGTGAACCAGTCGCTATCCCATGGACTAGTACTTCACTTACATTGGCGTTAACCCAGAGTTATTCTGAATTTAAATCAGATTAGAATTCGGGTCAAAGGTTTCAAATAAACCATTTCTGAAGCACAATGGTCCTCAGATAGAAATAAAAATGTGGGAGTATGATGCTTTTGTAAAAGGCTTTCCCAAAGTAGGACTGGGGATACAGTATGTACTTCAAGCACAGAAATGTAGCCGTGGATATTCTCATGGAGCTTACTGGGCTGTGGAATTAGACTGAAGACACAATCCTGTCTACACATCCATTGCCATTGTGGTGGTGCCTCAAACGCTGTGAGAAGTAGTATTACTCAGCATCCCCTCTTCTCAGCTCAGCTGTTCAAACAGACAAGTTAAGCATGTCCCCTCTGGGAGAATGCTGGCAGGACTGGGCCATAGCAAACCCAAGCAGAAGCACAAATAATTTGGCCCAATGTATGCAGTACATAAATAGTCCATACAGTACATAAATGGAGTCCATCATTTAGCTGGAAGGCTACTTTAAAAAACATTTCTGTGAAAACACAGATGCATTTCATTTCATTTTGGCTTTTACCACACAGCGATTATACAGGACATAAAGAAGGTCTAAGTGATTATACTCAAGAAGGCCTGAAGGACACCTTGCCTAACAATTTCACTAGGGGAAGAACACTAAAAAAGCAAAGCAGCAGAATGAGTTAATGCTAGCCAAAGCAGATAAAGGAAAGATTAAAATCTTCTATAACCAGACTGAGGTGGAAAGAGAAAATCAGGATTTGTGCAAAAGGGCCAGTGAGAAGCAAAAATTACCAAGAAAATTGCTTCAAAAATCTCTCTAGTGGTAAGAATTTTGGAAAAGAAATTATAATATCACAATCACACTTTCACATGTCATGAAGCATGCTCACCAAATCCTGAGTGGCAAAATGACCAAGGGGTATTTTTAATGTTTTGGGGTGGGTTTTTTTTCAATATTTCTGGTGATTTAAGACAGTTTCTGTATTTTGAAACATCAGCTAGGATTCTGACATGATCTACTGCTTTCCTAGTCAAGAAAAAAAATTACTCCTGCATAACACCTTAGCAACTTAAAAAACTGAAAAATCATAAATACCTTAAGATAGAGCTGTCCATTATGAAAAAGAAATAGCTATTTGCTCTTTTTTGTCCCCACACACCCCCCCACACACCCACCCTTTCCACCCACACTCACCCCTTTTTTTTAAAATTAAAAAACTTAGGAAAATTGAGCAATGATTGACATGTACTTTTAGGGACGAATATCAGAAGCTAAGGTGTGCCTAAGCCTACATTTTTAGGCATTAAGAGACATTAGGATTAATCCATTTAAGGGTCCCAACTCCATGAGAGTTTAAGCACTACAAACTTTGTCCTCTTTAATCTCAGCATGTGTGTTAAGAACACAGGGGCATCTAGCATCACCAGTCATTTTGGAAGCCCTAAGTTTAGCACCTCAACTCTTGCTTTACATAATTATTACTTTTCCAAAGCACTATATGCCTGATAAGTTCAATAAAATAAGTTCCTGAAGGAAAGAGAAGCATTAACTAATTTTTAAAGTTTCAATTTATTGCTGGGAATAACTTAATGAAATATGGGCTGCCTCAAAAGAACAGGACAAAAATAGCCCTTTCTCTTGGGGTGGGTTGACCTTGGCTGTCTGCCAGATGCCCACCCAGCTGCTCTCTCGCTCTCCCTTTCAACACAGTATGGGGAGAAATCAAGATGAAAATGCTTGTGAGTTGAGGTAAAGACAGGAAGATATTTTGCCAATTGCAATCACAGGCAAACTAGACTCGAGTTGTGGAAAATAAAATTTATCACTATTTAAAATAGATTTGAATGGTGAGAAATAAAAATCAAACTAAGAACTCCTTCCACTTCACCTCCTTCCCAAATTGTTCCCAGGTCCAAGTCCAGTCCTTCATTCCCAACTCACCTAGTTTACTCCCATCCTTTCTCCTCAGTGCCAGGCAGCATTTTACCCTTTTTTAAGCACACTTTCCCAGTGGTGCCTCATCTTGCAAAGGGGCTCAGCTGTGCCCTGTGGTGGGTCCACAGAGAAGCCACCCCTGAAGTCACACTGCCAATGCCTGGGCACCAGCAGCCACTATATCTATGGAGTGAGGACAGAAGGAAAATCACACTGAACAAGGCAATGCAGATTGAGCCAGAGCTCAGTGGAGTGACAGACATGTCAGTAGCGCTTTCCCAGTCTCTTCTTGCAATGAATGACACAAAGGGGGAAATTAGGATGAGAGAGTAAGCATGAGAAGGGACAAGTGGATAAAGGAAGAGATTGGCATGACATCTAATCAGTTTTCTCTTTCATGCTTGTGTGCTTCCTTTAACCTTAGGTGACTTTCATGAGCTTGCCACCCTCTATAGCACGTAGCCAAACAACATACCCGAGTTGCCACATCATTATGAGAAGAAATAAAAAGCCGAATGACAGTATCACTGAGTTACTTAGCACACATGGCACAGACCAAATTCTCAAATTTAAATCATTATCTCAGGCAGATGAAAGCTACGTTCTGTCGTGGCTCTTGCTAAGAAAGTCGAATCTGTGAATTCACTTGGTATTTTCTATCACACCTGATTCTACTCTCTGGCAATAGTGCCATCTAGCCGCTAAAAGACTGTACTGTGAGGTACCAAGAACACCTTGTCAAAATATTACCCTTGCACATCGCAGCGAATGTGGCTAATTCTATATTAGCTGATAAATTCATTCACAAATTTCTCATAGTATATGGTATATGTACCCCTTTCTCACCAATGATGTGCATTCAAGAACATTGCATACATTTTAGACAGGGGCAGGAAGGATTTTCTGAAGGTTAATGAAAGTTCATCCAAGCAGCCAGGGAATCTGTCTGGAGCAATCCAGGAGGTTTATGCATTTTTTGATGAAACAAGATGAAACTGATCATCTGAACAACAATCTCAATGACAGATATGCTATTCTATGGAATAATCCCCAAAAAGAATCTGCATTGCTGGGAAACATTCATATGCAGACAGAAAACCTCATGATAAAGATTACATTTTTGTGATGAGCAAGGCAAATTAAAATATATGTATTTTAAAATCTTTCTTTCGATTTCTTTAAAAATGGTGATGTATTTGCAATTGTGTTGGAGGAAAAAGTAGTTGATGTTCTGGGTGTAGTGAAACATTCCTGTTTTAATGTGGTGTTTCCTATTAGAAAATAAAAGATAAAATGAAAGAATATCAGAAAAGAATAAAATAATTAAGTATCATCTAGGTTTTACTGGACAGTTTATTTCCTTATGAGTTACCTAACATGGCAAGGATCCAACATGTCTGGCTCTGCATCCTCAGGTGGGCCTCTGAGCTGTGGAAATGTGGAAATATACTGCTCTTGGACAGAACCAAGTGGCTTTATGCCGCTTCTGTGTTCTTCTGTGAGGTAAACCACAGCCAGTTTGCTCAGATCACAAGTATTTCAGACTTTAATTTGTATTTTCCCACAAGAGGACACCTCCTCAAAGCAGGTGTTTCCAACCATCAGCAATGCCAGTTCAACCTGCATTTGGGGAGTAAAGCAACATACGTTCTCTCTTCTGCACCCTGGTTCATAACTGCAGTTCTAAAATTCAGGCTTTTCAGTGCGGTTGCACCTGGGAAACCCCAGTGACTTCACTGGACTTGCACAGAGCTGCAGTTACTGACTGGAACTTAGTAACAGATGCTCGGGGAAGAATAGAATCCAGAGCTTCTTTCTCTTGTACAGGCAGCAATAGCAAAAAGCTGAAAAATTTTATTTCTGATTACAAAATCCAGAAGTTCATCTCTAATTATGCCCAGGAAATACCAAATAAGTAAGTGTAATTGGTTATACCTGCACTTTTCTTATTAGAAAGAAAAGATTTAACTTGTGTAAAATACCATGCAGTCCAAATGAGGATCTAGAAATAGGAACTGTGGCATGTAATAGAGGTCTTCTGTATTTGAGTAACATATTGCATGTGCATTGCAGGCTCAAAACAAGGAATGGAATGAGCTTCTTCTAATGTAATTGGTCCCTACAGTTTTACTTTTGGCATGAGGTAAGAAAAAGACAAGGGTAAAAGGATAATTCGGAGCTATTTTGACATTAAAAGATGTTAAGAGCCAGAAAGAACCTGCAGTACAGGCAGTTTGGTAAGACAGTTGATTCCAGGGTGATGATACAAAAAGAGACACAACCAAAGCACATCAGCATTTCTGTGATCTTGCAGTGGCCCACAGTGGTAATTACGGTTAAGAAACTCTTTGGACAAGTTCATGAGACTGTTCCAGGCTGTATTAGGGACCACTGGCCCTCAACACCTGAGAAGAAAAACAGAACTGCTGCCACCCTGGGCATCTGCCAATGCCTGTCTCTATTCCAGTCTGAATCTGTCCCTAGGAGTTGTACCTTCAGACTTATGCAGAAAATGAAAAAGGTTTTAGCTTAAGACCTGTCAAAAAAGAGATCAACCTTTTCTATTCTTCTGGCTTGGAAAGCAGTGATTAACAGTAAAGGTGGCTCTGGTTTTTGAACAATGTTTTGTTTCAGACTTACACAAGGAAAACAAACTGCCAAGACTCATTTGGAGCCAGCTGAAGGACTGCAAAGCCTTTAATTGAAAAAATTTTGCTGTCCTTGAAGCATGTAGAATAGCACAGATGCTGCAATAGCATCTGATGGACAGACTAAACGATTTGCAACAACAATGCAGAATAGAGACCTATGAGAAGAATCATGGAAATTATTGGAATGTAAGGCTAAGCAAGGTTATTGTTAACCATCCAGTCTTGGTTTCCTTTGGAACCACAGAACTTCCTTGAGGTGATATTTTTTTTTTCTATAGGGTTAATAAATGTGTTTTAACTAACATTTTTTTTGAGAAAATTCTCATTACAGCTTGAGCCATTCCATGATGAGCAGTCACAAGCCTTATTAGGTCATTCCAGTTGCTAGTTACCCTAGCTATTGAAAATGTATGGCTTATTTCCAAGCTGAATTTGCCTATCCAAAGCTATCAGTTTGGGCATGTAGCTGCAAATTTATCAGTTAAGAGCATCTGTCAGCAGACTTTAGGTTTTGTCTTTAGGTTCTTACTATGATCAGGCCATCTCTTGGCTTTTCTGCAAGTTTAGACCACTCAAATCAGTTGGAATGGGAACAACCAGTGAAGCTCACAGATATGTTCCATCCCCTGCAATATGATTGGAAATACATCTTCCACAGGCTACAGCCCTGACATGAACCACTCACTTGGCCAACAAGGCTGATCAAAGCATGTGTGAATAGACAAGTCCCTGTGCCTCACGACACGTACATGCACATCCCTTCCACCGGACCAGACATATGATGCAATGGTTACTGTGTTAGGTAAGGGTCATACTTACAGTCATAGAGAACAAGGAAGCCTGGCAAAAAAGATGACACCAGGCTCTTCCCCATCAACTGAGGCATTGGTGGAATGAAGAAGAGGATTTGCTAATCCAAGTACTTTCTAGTTTTAACACTATATTCTGAACTTTTTCAGAGTATGTTTATAAATATATGTTTATACACCTATTCACATACCACTTCAAATATATATGCACACAGGCACGTCCCCAAATGTGTATATCACATGATATGTATATCAAAAATGTTTATCACATGCATTTAATAAATATCTTGATAAAAGCAAGTTTTAAATTGGAAATGAGACATGAGCTACAGTTCATAGACAAAATCTATTATCAATGTTTTTCAAGGCATGCTGAAAGTGGACATTTGCCCAACAATACAAGTACTGCTGGAATAAGGCTAAGCTACAACATGCCAGGTAGATTTTGTACTGATTTTCCCTCTACAGCGACTGCACATACCTAGTCAATATTGGGAGATAACTATTAGCCTTAGCATATGTAGACAGGTAGGGCCAGAGAATCTCAAAATCACACACAGATATGACAATGTTACTGCAAATTTTACCTTCATTTCAAAGATGAAAAAAATAATGCTCCCGGCAGTAGTTTCAGGGAAATATTTCAAGCTGCTTTGTCCACTTAGATATAATGACAAAAGGTTTGAGGTCTGCTATCACTGTACTTTAAATTTGTAAAGCTAGACCTGGTTAATTTAATACATTGTAGTTTATTTGGAAATAAAAATGTTTTCTTTCTCTTCTGTGTTTAAAATTTATTTGTCTTTGATACGTATCTTAATGCATCCAGTGAGCTGTAGCATATTGCATTATTGTTGAAATGGCATTAAGGTGCTTAGTCTTTATATCACTGTTTAAAATCAACTTCTTGATATTTACATACGGTTCAAGTGAAAACTGGCAGCACTTCTTTTTTTACAATGACAGTTTAACATATGGCTTTACAAGTATGAATTATTTATGTAAACTTGAAGCCATTCAGAACATTACCAGAAAAACACTATAATTTACACAAACAATAGGGTTACATCTGTAGTCATAAATATTCATTGTTTATCAATGCTCTGTGTAGATGACTAATAAATCATAATGAGTCTGATCCCGAGAAGGCAAAGGGCCAGATGTACAAATACACTTAGACTTCTGGTGGGATTTCCAAAGCAAATGACTGACAATGGTACACAGGTCTCGCATAGTAGGGACGACCGTAATGGAATGCCACAAATAGCATGAAGGGATATTATGTCCCTTAGTTCATAGCATGAAGGGATATTATGTCACTTTCTCAGCGACTTTTTGGGGGAAGGGGTGTTGCTTTTGTTTTGTTTTGTTTTGTTTTATTTTGTTTAGTGCAAGTCCTGAACCTTCTTAGAGAAGTCAATGACATGATGCACATCGCTTTAAAATACACTTATATAGATACAGTAATATGTAAGGAAGATAGATT
The DNA here is from genome assembly GCF_964237585.1 of Gallinula chloropus. Taxonomy (NCBI): domain Eukaryota; kingdom Metazoa; phylum Chordata; class Aves; order Gruiformes; family Rallidae; genus Gallinula; species Gallinula chloropus. The sequence goes on from NC_140085.1 coordinate 68,202,717, forward strand.
CTTCGCCACACAAGAGGCTACTTTAATTTGTGTGATGGTATCAATTTAATATGCTTTGATATTGGCTAAAAATGGAACAAGGTGAGGTTTGAAGACTGGCTTTAGAAAAAAATCAGTTCTCGGGAGTACTCACTAGCTAACGTTGTCCTGCAGTTAACTGGATTTGCAACTATGTTTTACCCTGACGTTCTGGTCAATGCAGTTTTGCAGCACTGCATGGTCTTACAATAAATACTAATCTTGCCCAATTGATCTCTAGATTTTCAGGTCCATATATCAAGTTATTTCACATCTGCTGAAAAAAGACCAAGCCAATGGGTGAAATAGCTTAACATCACGGGATGGTGGCAGTGGTCACACTGGTCCCGTACTGTAGTCTAGTCTTGCATGGGAGATACTACCCTGTAGAATGGAACTTAGTTTTCACTTAATTTTAGTGGAATACTAGTGCATTAAACTCTATAAATCTTTGCAGATACACCTGATTTATAGAAACTAACAAAACCTGTTACTGATTGCATTACTAGGAACACTGTTTACTTGTGTAGCTATTTTGGGGGGGTTGGGGCGGGACACAACAGCCTTGTTAAGCAGTTGTTAGAGATGCGGAGCGCTGAGATTAAGGTAGATGATGGATATTGCAAATTATTTGTTCACATTTATTGATCATTCTGTTCTCCACTTCGAGTCATTTATGGTACGGAGGTCATAAAGTTTATACATAATAAACAAGCTACCAGTAGCCTGCCAATTACATCAGGGCTCTGGCTTTCCTTCACCCAGACTCGTCATTCTAACACCAAATTTGTACCATTAGTCTAAAAGTCAATCTGGTTTCACACTTCCTCATGTAAACTATGAATGTCTGATGGAGAAGATAATGGAATAATAAATGAAGCACATTCTAAAACAGTGTAACCAGAGTAATTTTTCAGGAAAAAATTACGTTTTACTAGATCCCATAATTCAGCCCCATTTTAATATTGGCAGTGTTTTTAAAAGTTTCTCTCTGTAATTTATTCTAAGTACAGGCCTATCTTTTCTGTGTAAGTCCTTTTAAAAGGTGTCAGTTACACAATCAAATGTTCAACTACTTGCAGTATCTGTCCCTCGAATATAAAAAGGTCCTAAACTATGTTATCTTTTGTAACTTTAAGTCTATTTGCCTCAGACAGATAACAGTTTCCCTTAAATTTATCTCTGAAATCACTCATTTAGTCACGGTTACACACTTTAATATAAGCAACTTAGGCCTAATGGAACTAAGCCAGTTGGCAATTCTGCAATTTTCAAAGCTCAAATTACAGTTCTTTATGTGGGAGTCTCTTAGCAACATTTAATAGTCTTGTTACTTCTCAAAACTACATGTATTAGTTCCCTTAATGTGAAGGGAACACAATTAAAAAATTTAACTGAGCATATGGCTTCAGTTCTGGATGAGATGTATTTAGTGATAGATTCTGAGGAAGGATGTCCTTTCTACGTTTCCTTGAGGCTTGTCTGACCCAAATCTGGGCCAGTGTCCTAGTCTGAAGAATCTAGGCTGAAATTATTGCTGCTGTGAAATCAACCACAGTGACTTCAGTGAAGCAGAATCTCAACCCAAGGCTTTAGCATTGCTTTGGCATTGCTTTGGCATGGCACACTTAAAATCACATTCTTCATTGTCTTACATCATATGAAGTCACTTATCCCAACGCTAAGTGGGAGAAAAAAGCATGCAGCACATTATCAGTTTCCTTTGCACTTTCAAATTTAGCTTACACTAACTGTGAATGATAACACCAACAACAGAGGAGAATGAAGTAGTGTAAACTTTAGTAACAATTTTAAGTTGGTAATGAAATGTTTGAGAAGCAGGGAAAGAATTAAAAACGGGATGTGGCTATGCTAGATTCTTTCCCTGACTCCAGAGCATTTATTACCAGCTGTAAAATGTTAATTAAGTTTGTACTGTAACATTTGAATATGCTATAAAAATTGACAGTTGATTGCAGAGCACAATCTACAAAGGCAAACTTTTGCCAATAATATATGGATGGCGTGCAGAGAAGAGTTCTGCGTAAGCAACCAACAAATGGAAGACTTGAAGGATGGGAAGGGGTACAAAAGCAAAGAGGCCTCCTGCTCTCTCCACATAGGCTCCAAAAAGGACACATTTCAAAGGTGCAGGAGACCTGCATGTGCACAATGTCCCACTGACCCATTCTACCTGCTGCTTAGACCCCAGCAGTGAAATTTACCAGTACACCATTTCTGCATTGTATCTTTAACCGACACTAGGTACACATCACCATTCTGTGGGCACACAAAATGTGAGAAACAGAAACACCAGATGTGTTACATCTGTGTCACAGGGACAGAAGCAGAATAAGGGAGGAAGGTACTCACAAATTCTTGCTTCAGTATAGCAGAAGTAATTGTTACTGACTTGCTCTGCAGTCAGTGCAGAAAGAAGCACCTCCAGAGAGAGGAGTCAGGGTGTCCAACCTGGCTCTTGGCCTGAGCCTATGTCTAGGAAGAATATTTCTTTTGTCTGATTATGAAGAAATTATATATATTGAATAGATATCCATAACAAACACCTCCATATCCTCACACACAGCTTCCCCCAAAGCCCAATACAAGAGTGGAAGAGTAGCGAGAAAGAGATGTCAATGAAACACTGGAAGGCAGTGACAGAAATTGGAGACTGATGGAGTTGGAAGAGTAATGAGAGACATACATTCAATGATTTTTTTTTAAATTATATATATATTTTTGACATTATGAAATTGTCATGAAGTACAATATTTACCAGTGATCCCAAAGCTGGAGTTTCAAACCACCAAATCACAATGCCTGGTCACTTCATGCTGACTGACAAGCACATATTACCTGCTTTCCACTAAGCTGACAATAACTTCATAAAAAGTTGTTTAAATGTCACAGATCTAAACACAAGATGGAGAGCAAAAGTTCCTAGCACTCTAATTCCAGATCTTTTTTGATTTCCAAACAGGGAAATAATAACTACTCACACACTAGACTAAAGTAGGTAATATTTATTCAAGTTGTATATATGTGCTACAACTGCATAGAAAACACACAAAGGTCTCCAGGGAGCTCCTTCCCAACAGCATTCCAGATCATTCACCTTTTTTTTTTCTTTTCTTTAAGAAATACTTGCTTTGGTAGTTGGCAGTAAAATGTAGATCTATTGAAAGTTGCCTTGAAACACCCCAGTCAGATTTAATATAATATAAAAAAGTTGGCAGAATTGGAAACAGTAAGAATCAGTCTTTCACATTTTGTTCTCTTGAGAATATTGCATGATTCTTCTATCATTAACAAAAAAGGAGTAGATGTATCAGCAGAATAAATTTTTGCAGTCCCATACCAGAAAAAATGTTTAAAGGAGTGACAATCAATACATAAAATAGTGTTCTAGTACCTAGTCAGCGATCAATATATTATTTGTCTTATATTTAACATAGCGATGACTATGAAAGCAGTCTCAAATGAATTTGCAGATAATCCTAAATAGTGAAGAGGACAGAGATTTAAATACTGGGCTGTTGAAAAGTCAGAAATAAAAGCATGAAATAGAATGATATTCAAGTAGGACAAATTAAGGCTGATATAACCAGGAAAATAGAAACATCAATAATACTCAGCAAAGAAGAAAGTGTAGTATTTTAAATAGATTCTTGGAGAGCAATGAGTTACTGTATAAAAATTAATCTGGAAAGAATAGAAATTGTGGTAATTTATACTCATATAATCCTCACGGGTAGGGAAAAGACATGTTTTAAAGCATGTACAATCTGCATGGGAGTAAATTCAACATATTTCAATCCATGGAATGAACTAAGTGTGTGGCACGCAGAATATCAGTCCTCTAATGAACTGGATTAAAAAAACCTCTGGCATTCACATATAGCAAGGGATGAGACTGTGTTTATGGCAGTTTATACACATGAAAAAGCAAGAATAGAATGGGTACATAAATACCATCGGGTGAGCACAAGTTTGAGCTGATTTTACCTGTGATATTTCTGGAACAAAAAGGATCTCCAAGACAACTGTATATGATGCCACCAAGAGGACCTCTGGAAAGTCATGAATTAACCAGGGTCATTTGGGATGCTCCATTTCTCCTCAGACACTTGCTTAAAGTCCCCCTACCAAGCTGAATATTTTTCTGAACTTCTGGTGTCACACAAAGCAGACAAGATCCTGTTACTAAGATTACTAGGTCATTTAGCTCAGTTGTGGGAGCACGGTCAGAAATACTGGGGAGGAACAGACACCTTCCAATCAGAGGCAAGGCTAAAACGGAGCTCTCTTGTGCAGCATTTGTTGTCATGCATCCTCTGTGGCTTTAGACTGCTGAAATATCTTTTGAATCCTGGGGCATTACCACCCACTGCACCGGCCAGTGCAGAAGACTCAGAGGTCATACTGCAGTGCAGAGAAGAATGTAATGCTGACATGTAAATAAGGGCTTCTCTACATTTCTTCCTATTCTGACACTGTCTCAGCTACATCCCAAAGACCAAAAAGCATTTATAGTAATATGGAATTTTGCAAGTAAATCTTATTTTATAACCAAATTTCAACAAATGTTAAGAAAAAACATTTCTTCTGGAAAGCAGCTTTCAGTCTGAAGTCATCGATGTAGTATTTCCTTCAAGTTCCCATAAATATGCAGACTGATCCCCTCATTTGCTGCAACTGCTTTGCACTGGACTGCTGGAAAACTTTCAAGGTAGACTCTGTCCAAGGGAAAATTGCAGGGATTTGTTGGGAATCCTTTGTTGACACAAATCTGATATAAAGGCTTCCATTACACGTCCCATTCTTCTGTCTAACATATGATATGTGACTGAAATGACAGCAACAGATATGGCCTAGGCCACCTACATTGCTGGTTTGTCTTTGGATGAAGTTTCAGCTATGTGGCCTATAATTTGGGCAGCCAGACCTGTGACAGGCATCTTCTGAAATGTCAGAGCTTCATTTTATCATCACACGCACACAATTGCTATTATGTTCCCCAATGAGACAAAATAGTACTAAAATAAACAGTGTCTCTGAATTGTCTCATTGTGCAGTGTGGTGAGTCTCTGAACTTCTCATTCAAACGTGAGTTAATGGGAGGAAAGGTTGTACAAGGACAGAGAGGGAACTTCTGTGGAGACCTCACAGTCATTTTTCATTCTACATGCCTGGCCTCTTTCAAAAGGCAGAGGGGCACGTTTGTTTTTCACTCTTGAAAGAACATGCCCTGTTCACCAGTACACTTGTGGAGGCAAGGGAAGAAGGAAAAAGATCTCTGGAATCTAGAATTACTGAGGAATTCTCCATTATTTGCTGTTTTGAAATCAAGCCCTTATGCTTTTCTATTATTTTCTTTTTGGTTCAGTTGGATCAGTTGTTACAGGTTTGTTGCAGGATTCATTTAGTGACATTCTGTAACTTGCATAACAGAAGAAACCCTATTATATCAAAATTAAAGCACAGAAGTGTTGGAAAATAAATTTATGTAAAGGAAATAGATGAACAGTCTTTATTGCTGATATGGATACAAAGTTAGCAGGGGCTTAAACTACTACCAGGAAGACTTAGATTGGACATGAAGCAAAATCCTGGAACAGTAAATCCTTCAATCTTTCAAACAGGCATAGCTAAGGCCTGAGACAAGCTATCTAAAGAGTCTATGCCATCTCCACTACTGAAGATTTTTAAAAACAATTTAAAGAAACATATGGCAAATATGACCCTGGGTATAGCTGGTGCTGCTTTGCCACAGGGGGGCAACTCGATGTGTTCATGGGTTCCCTTCTAAGCTTAATTCCTGCATTATTTTTTCCCGTGGTGCCTATGAACTTTGTGGTCTTAAACTCACTTAAACTACTGAGAACATTTTATATTTCTTTTTCTTGTTCTTCAGGGAAATATCAAATACTGATAGATGTCATGTATTTTCCTCAAATTACCAGTAAGCAAAATTAAAATTTGAAGTAGTAACCAGTGGGTTAGTGATAGCATGTGAGTTGAGGTTCTATCACATATAAATAAGCAACTCTTTCATCACGTATCCACACACTAACTCATATAAGCAAATATAACTATTTGAGCATGATTTCAAGGGAAAGTTGGCCATTGAAGACATGCTCCTTATTATGTGAAAGAGGGTACTTATTAGATGATTATTACCTCACAGAAATCTATACCTGGAATATAACTAGGAAATTTGGATGTACCAGGCCAATGGCTTCACAGCAGCCATTGCCTTGACACAAAGCCAAGGAGCTAAAGACACTGGCTGAATTAGCACCTTATGAAGCTAGTTTCATTCATCCCATAGCTAGACAACCTAAAAGATCTGCTAAACCACACATTCCCAGCAAAATCTATCTTCATATGAGATAAGTAGCAATCCCAGCAGTGCTCTTTCTTAACCTCCATCTGAGAAGTATGACTTCCTGACCCAACAGACATGTAACTTGTGTCCTTGATGTCATCAGAGAAAGCAAGAGCAACTGATCTGTAGACCTTACAGGCAAGCAAACATGCCTTCCTATGCACCAAAGTTTTGAATCGATGATCTAAAGCATTCTGTTGTTTGATATCAGGCCAAAACCCAGCAGTGTGAAGTGTACAAAGTCTTGTAACCTACACACCACTCTAATGGAATGATTGCTCAGGGGTCTCTGAGATCCATGACTATCCAGTGGTTCAGACTTAGTAGTATCAGCCCAACAAGCTACAGCTGATCCAAATCAGCAAGTTCACAAGACTTTGTTATATGGCATTGGCTGATTGAGTAAAGGAAATGTCTGATGTCTCAGATACCAGGTGCTACTTTGTAAGCTGTGTTTATTGAGTAAGCTTCCCCTCCTCCTTCTACTGAGGGAAGCAAATTCTTCCTCCATCCCACAGCTTTTTCACTAGTCCATGACTCCTCAGGAACTTTAGGACAGAGACACTAAAGGATATTATCCTCACCTAGAGGGTTTATGAGCATCAAACTCCCCAAACTAAATTCACACATATGCAAGTGAGTTTATTTAGTGGGCTATGGTTTCATGTTGGAAATGTATTCTTTCTTACTGTATTCCTATTTTTGAAGATTCTTCTCTAGTTCTTTTATGCAAGATAATACATTATCCTTGGCCCAGATACATCTAATAACTAAAAATGAATATATTTCTACAATTAATTCAAGTTGACTAAAGTCCTGAGCAGATATATATTACATACGCACTTGCTTTCCTTTTTTTTTGGTGTGTGTGAAATTGTGCTACTACCAGTTTACATAGCTCATGGGATTGGCACTACGTAAAATTCACCAACTGCAAATACATGGAGGTATTATAATTACATCACCGATTGCTTAAAATGCATCAAGGCCATTTTTCTCATGTTTGTAGAAATGCCTAAGTGAACCTATAGGACAATAAAGAAGTCAGACTATATATTCCTGTGAATAATAGGATGGAATCATTCCTTCAGAAATTAAGCAATGTATTTAAGTCTAAACAAAAATGAAAAAATTAACAACAGATTAAGCATCTGGAACCTTTTAAATAATTTGACTAAATGTGCAGGATTATTAAGAAAAGATGTGGGGTTTTTTCTATTGGGATTTATGTCTAATATTTAGTTCACCACAGATGAGCTTCATCAGGCTGCAGGAGAAACAGCCAAAAGAAAACTGTTTGCTTGTTTCCTCAATAAATGAACTATTTGTTCTGTATTTTAAAGAAGGTGAAAACCAACACTGTGCTAATCCTGCCAGGCATGACCTGTGTGTGACTGGTCAACTGAACCCTGAAATCTGGTTCACGAAGTTTTGAAAGCAATACAACATTGACAGGTTCAAAGGAGGCTGGTAAACTCAGTGAACTCAAACTTTCAAATCCAAATTTTCAACATTGTACTTTGGAGCTTTCAGAGGCCCTGGCAAGGAATTTCAGATCCCACATTCTTACTACTATCCCAAAACACGGAACTTAGGTAGATGCTCTTCAGAGAAATTACATGAACACCACCCACATCTAGCCTTTTATTCTTTTGCTGAATTATCCTAATTAATCCCTAGCTCCAGGGATGCCAGGTGGCTATTCTTCATGCAAAACAAGTCATTCAGAGATGTTATTCAGCGTGGATTGCCAGCCTTTGAATCCAGAATGTCCTTTGGGGACAATGAGTGGGTGGGATATTTACCCAGCAATTACAAAAGAAGCTCCATCATAATTTCTAGCTCTGTGGACTTCTGCTACTCTAGAAGTAACCCAGACATCATAAGGCCCCTTTGTCACACAAATTTGGTGTGCATTTTTTTCCATTCCTGCCTTATTCTTTAGCAACACAGATATTTCCTCTGCCCTGCATCCCACGTGGAGTGAGGAGCAAACACCTCTGCAGCAGTGCCTCCCAGAACACCTACTAATGACTTTACATAATTCCTTTCTTAACATTCTTCTGGTCCCATTTCTGCATATATGCTACGTGGCCTCGTCTTAAAAGAACCTCCAGCATACACCTCACTCTTCCTTATCAAATTCTACTTCATCAGGAGACATCAGCCTCTTCCTGTCTTTACAAAGATCTTTGTCTTTGCTCTCCTTTTTGCCCAGTCTTCCCACTCTATTCACAGAATCACAAAATCACTGGTACCACTACAACAAACAGGCATTATGCTATTTTTTCTCTCTGCTCCTCTTACACATCCTTATTGCTCACCTGCTGTCTTCACGCATCCGTCTTAAACTGGAATCTCTCATTGATAAGGATGGAATTTTGGCATAGTGTTCTGTAAAATACTCTCTTTCCAAAATGTCTGTTAAAATGAAACTTAAAAACAGTAACAAAACTTTTCCTTTTCTTCTCCTGTACCCTGGGTGAAATCATAAGAATAATAACAGTAATGAAGTCAGACCAGAGAGTCAATCTCAATTGAGAAGTCAAGAGAGAAGTCAAGATATCTGTTCTGAAGAGGTGGAAATGAAAAGTTAAACTTCATAGGCACTTAATTAAGGTAAAAATGCAAGAACTACTTCCTTTTTTTTTTATGCTGCTGGGTTTTGGGGTTTTTTATCGTTGTTTTGGTTTTTTTTTTTAACCAGTGAAAGCTTTATAGCACTTCAGGAAAGGAAAAAAGGAGGGAGATATGTCCCAAATTAGGATGAAAATGCCAGTGTTTGTTTTCAAAAGTGTTTTTAATTACTGTAAACCAAATGTTTTACGTCAACAACTTAAAATATTTTGTTTTGATTTATTCTATTTTTAAAAAGCCTCTAACATAAAATGCATTTTGAAAGAAAAAGTCACTTAATAACAGAAGTTGGAAACTCCTCACTCTATAAAAGTTGAAATAAGATATTTCATTAAAATAAAAACATGTTTTACAAAGAAAAAAAAAGCTTCAGTAAACAATATTTTCCAGTGAAGACGGGTTTCAACTCTACAATTTTTTTAACTGTCCTGCTCTCAATTTTCTTCCAACACAGTACCAACAGGTGTTTATAGAAGGAAAATGTCATAGGGCATTTCCGGAGTTTGGTGCTCTGTGAATACCTTGCTGTTAATGCTTGTCACGCACGTTCCTTGTTTTTATGTCAAATGACTCCTAATGGTAATGGTAAGAATCTACATAGCATATACTTGTTGGCATTTGAAGACACAAAAAAACTACTTCAGCTCACTTGACCCAGCAAAAAGTCTTAATAGCCTTCCAGCCCGTGCTTTCTTGCATGCAGATAGGCTGCATTCAACATACTCCGCCAGCTTCAACAGCTGCTGATGAAAGGAACACTTCAGAAAGTGATGAGGAACTGTGTGGACCACTGCATATGAGATAGTCCCTACCTGAACCCCAGGACAAAGCTCACTGGTGCACCGTAATGTCCTTTCATTACCTTGTAGCTTTGTGAAAGACTGTCTTGCCCTTGACTAGGCCTCACAAATATAGAGGAAGTACGGCCCTCAGCTGTATTAATTTTGATGTTTATGTCTGGACAGAAAAGTGATGAGACATTAAGGAATGCTGTTCAGATGTGTCAGTCGCTGATGCCTTGAAAAGACTGGTAAGCAGACAATGAGTAGGAGGAAGAGAAGGAAACCTTGCAAAGACCTTCTCCCAAACCTGTAAATGGATTGTGGCAACATACTGAGCAAAAATTCAACATTTGCAAAACCAGGTGTATTTTGTCAGAAAATATTTTACAAATTTTTTGTCAGCATAGAAAAGTAGTCTCTGTACCACCACAATATATGCCCATATTTGTATAGAGAAGCCTGAGAGAAAGCCAGAAAAAAAATCTACCTCATGTAATAGTAACAAAAGACCAAGTATTATGCTTTTATCATGACTATGTTAAGAAAGGACTTGCCACATGCTTGCACTGACAGAAAGAGGGAATATGCTGAGCTTTAACTGCTGTAGGTTCAAAAATTAAAAATTCTAGGCCATATTAAAAAAATAGTACTGCAAAGGTCCCACTATAGCTGAAATCTGTTATCCCACCCTCGAATAGAAGAGTCCAGTCACTACATTTAAATCCCAACCTGTAACGTTTTGAGAGAACTGGAACTTCTGTGTTTAGCTAAAGCTATTTGAAATCGGTAGCTGTTTCTTGCAACACTCACTATTTAATACAACAGCTCTCTCATTATGTTAATGCACTCTGCTAATTGAACTCAGAATTGTGTTCAGTAACAATCACTGGTACAGCTCAAAAGGAGTACACTGGGACAAAATCCTTTTCCTGCAGGGACACAGCATGCTATTCCATAAAGCAGGCAGAAAACTCAAGACATGTCACAGTTCTATTCCTCCCCAGGCTTTACAATCAAGAAAAGACACAGACACTCATCTGGCTGGTGCTTTCGTTCTCTTGCATACTTGGTATCAGATCCTGTTCTGCTGTTGTCTGTGGGATTCAGTCTCCTCTTGGATTCCTCACGTGCAGGAGGATCCATGTTTTGCTTAGTTTCCTGTTCACCATTTGGCCATAACATAGACAGCCACAGAGTAACACTACTAATCTGAAAGCATCTTCTGGTGGGTTTTTTTTAAGTTTTCCTAGTTAGCAGAATCTGTAGCCCAAAGTACCAATTAAAACTCTGAGGAAACTCTGCTGCAGATCTCACACACATCACAATAATTGATACATTTCACAACCTTTTGGAAAGAGCACCGTGAACTATGATATCATACATCATCTGAAACAAATCTTTAGTCTTTGTTTAATAGTTTGATAACACTTGTATTAATAATGTACCCCATGCCTAATACTTGACGCAGGGAAGTTGTAGAGTCAGCAAAACATTAATTGTAATAATAAGTCTCTTTCACAGTATCAGCTAGTTGCTCATCAATCTGCCTAATCATTACACTCCTCAACTGTACTAGATTGGTTTCTGCTTCTGCCATATATAAAACTATGCAAAAGCTGCGTGCCAGGGCACTCGTCAGCCACTTGAGCTATTTAACACCTATGCAGAATATATGTGCGTTTTAGGCAAAGGAACACAGAGAGTGCTTCAGCACAGGAGCAGTCTCCACAGAAGCATCACATGCTGGGGAAGATGCCAGAAACTCATAGAGGGGATAAGAGGTGTGGCCTTATAAAGAAGTGACTGTGATATAGAAACTTAAGCATAATGAAGAGAATGCCAGACAGCCACCTTTGAGACAGTCATTTAGAGCTCTTACCAGTGACAGAGAAGTGTTCCCCGAGAGTTAGACATGGATTTAGAAGAACCTGATATGATGGCAGCAAGAAAGACCAATGACCAGTGCAGACATTTTATATTAGAAAACCTGAATTTTCAACACCTTCAAGTCCATTTTTCTAAACCAAAAAATTTTTGCTTTAACATTTTTTTGTTTTGTTCTACTTTCCTTCTGGGTTTTGAGTCTTTGCTATTTTTCCCATTTTCTTTCTCATCAAGATATCTAAAGTAACAGTTTACCAAAATAACATGATGTTTGTTAGCTGTTCAGGTGACTTCTGAAAATAGGGCTTTTTAAAAGTGTCAGATATTTGGAGGCATGTAATAAAACTTAAAGTGTTAATAGCCTGGAAATTTGTTGGAGGATTTTGAAGATGCTAATCCTTCATAGACAGAAAATTTGACTATACTTTGGGTTCAGTGCTGCCACTGACTCAGCAGCTCATTTCGCCACACTAACAATAGTGCGCAACACTACAGGCAACTTAACGCTGGCATGCCCAATACGCTGCTCTCTTCTTTCAAGGCTTGAACACGGGCCACGACTCTTACAGAAGCTGAAGTCCTGAGAATGGAGCCAGGTCACTGAAGTACTTCCTTTCCAACCCCGAGTCTGGAATGGAAAACTTTTTTTGTGTCTGCATTTTGTTGCTGTACTGGTGTTACTGGGCTCTATATTTCAAGCTGATTCTTGTGTTTTCCTGGTTTTGGCTAGGATACAGTTAATTTTCACAGGAAGCTGGGAGGGGACACAGCCAGGACAGCTGACCCAAACTACCCAAAGGGATATTACATACCATATGATGTCACACTCAGCATAAAAGGGGGAAAGTCAGGGAGAGGTGGGATGTCTGTGGAATTAGCTGATTGTCTGTCTGGTCAACACCATGCTTCTGAATACACATAAATTTGTTCTGAATATGTTCACCTTTGTACTTTAATAAAGGAAAATAGCACAGCAGTAATTGAAATTATTCTTCAACATCTCTTTCCTGATGAAAAAAATCTGTGCCATGTGTCCTTTGTTTTCTCTATTTTTCTTCCATTTTGCCAAAGGCTGCTGTCAAAATCCATGTTGTCGTTGATACTGCAAGAGCCAACTACTCCAAGAAAAGCATCTATAATTGGTTGACATGTTCCTTGTGAATATGTAACAAAAGAGAATAGAAAATGTCTTTTGGCATTTTGCATATCATTTTCATGCCAAAATGTACAATTTAATAATATTCATTTAGATTTTAAATGCATCAGGGCTCAGGAGGAAATTTGAATTATTCCAACTTATAAGCATAAGTTTGGTTTGGCTAAGTGCTGAAACTGAAGCTGAATGCTTTAAAAGATGAAGTTAGAGCTGGTCTGTGCTTCTCCCTGAGTATTTGAAAACAGCACTCAAAGAGAAAACTTACAACTAGAATAAAAGATGGTCCTTGGGTTTTGTTCAAAGCTATTTTATCCTGCTTGGAAAACAATAAAAATAAATATTAAAAAAGTCTTTATAGCAGACATATGTGTATTCTTATGCTGACAGAACAAGAAATTCTCTATATACATCTTGTGATCCTTGAAATTCTATCCCATTGGTTATAAATTAAGAGAAAAAATAGTCATTTTCCCCCAACAATGGTGTCTTGTGGAAAGAGGCAGGGCAAGACCCTCCGAGATAAGCAGGATGAAACATCTAAATAGCAGTTACCTAGAATAGAAATCAATATAAGAGTACGTGCAAGGAGCTGCCCAATGGTACTAGAAATGTCTCAGCCACACAGTTCAGACATGATATGTTCTCTGAAAACTTCTGCAAAAACACCATTATGTACAATACAAATGACAATTTTCCCCCCCAATGGGGAGGCATAGCACAGAGAATGCTCTCCAACAGAATCACTCTTCGAAACATCAGGATCACATCAAAGCATAACTTACTCAGGAGCTCTGGGTGCCCTATGGAGATCTAAACATCCAATCTAATGCTGCAACCAAATAAAGCCATTAGCAGTGATTAGCAATATGAGACATTTTTATATGTAGAAAATCATCAGAAATAAAGTTCTGCATGAAAAACTGAATTCTTCTCTTACAATGAAGTGAAGGACGTGATTTCATGATACATCTAGTTACTCTTGGTAAAAATAAAAACCCCCAAACTGTCATTCTCATTCATCATATATTACTGTATTGTGTGACAGTAATTGACTCAGGGTGTATCCTATGGGATTACATATGACAATTTTATCCCTGTTAAGTAGAGAATTACTTACATATTTATATTTGGCCCACTAAATGGGCCCAAATATAATATATCATCAAATATACCATGTGAATCAGGAATGTATTTTGTGGAGCTCTGGATTGGTAACTGCCTAACTTGACTGGATTTTTATGAGTGAAAGAGCTAATATGAATAGCAGCAGTATAATTAAGAAATATAATAAAATGCTTAATTCAAGCTATTAAAATATTCTGCTAACAAGAGATCAAAATATAAAGTCGTCACTCCCATGTGTATAAACAGTTCTGGAAATTCAGAAGGGGAGGGGTTGGGGGTGAAGGGTGGAGGCTATTTGGTTTCAACTCTTTTATAAATTAAACTGTCCTCTGAACACCAAAACTGAACAATGTGAGGCATAAATTGTGGAGTTCATATGTGAAAGAAATCTCCATTATTCACTGACAATTCAGTTTGGTTTGCTTTCTTTTCTTATACTGCATCATATGCAGAGGGTCAGAGTTTGATTTCAGTTCCGCATAAGTAAATTAGAAGGACTTTCAATTAAGCCTTGTGAATTGCTCCAGATTTATACTAGTTTAACAGAGAACACAGAATCACAGACTCACGGGTATGATGAAGGTATTATTCAGAAATGATGGCTTACACTAGTCAGGAACAGGCTGGGACAATTACAGTTAATAGGACAATTACGGTTTGCATGCACATACATTATATATGATGATAGGAACCTGCAATTTCAGGAAAGACGGTGTATTCCTCACATAATTGTAACCTTCATCACTACCGGAGATTAGACTCAGGGGATAGCTCCGCAGTGAAATGATCATAGTTTTGACAAGCAGAGTGAAGCTAATGCACTGCACAAAAACTTACGCAGAAACAGAAATATGTGCCTGAATATGTGTAAAATACATACTCCATATGCCAGAAGCAGGGATCTGGAGATGGCATCTGCATTCAGACCAGCACATGTAGGTCTGCTACAACAGTGGAGATGGTCTTAACCTCAAGGAAACAAATAGGTATTTAAAAAAAAGGGGATCTTATTCTTGGGCATCTTAAAAGTGCATATCCTCGTCCTACAAACACACACACACACGTGAAAACGTACTGACATGTGACGTATGCACCAGCTTATATTTCTAAAGGTCTCCCAATGCTGTTCATATAGGATAGCAAGCCTCTTTTTAAACCAGGCTTTTAATGCCAAGTAAAAAAAGAGTATTTCAGTAATGGGGAATGTTTTTATATTCAGGATCTCTAGCGATGACTTTCATACTGCAGTACAGTAAGTGATTTTGCTTGCATCTTCTACTAGTGAAAGATGGGATATCTAACACTCTAGGCAGTTGTGATCAGCCAGTTACCTGCTATGCATTTCCAACAGCAAGAAAAGGTCTAATATTAGGCCAGCAGTACGTTTCTAGAAAGGTGGAAGTTCTATTCCTGCTGCTTGCAGAGGACAATGTGAATAAACACACAAGGCAATCAAGGTTATAGACATAACTGTCTTTTTTTATCTTCCCTTTACCTCTTAATGAAAATACAGCGGTAAGCTTTTTAGTAGCCATTTCTGTGATAAATTACACTGTGTGAAAGAGCTTTGAGGTATTAAAATGCTTTTCTATAGTTGCAGTTTGACTCTAGACAATTGACTCTCATTGCAATACAGATGATACTTTTCACAGATCTGAGCTCTTCCTCTCATATTTAAATTTCACTCTATATTCCTTCTAAACTATGATGTCCTCAACTGTTGTTTGTGCCATATTCCTTCTAAACTATGATGTCCTCAACTGTTGTTTGTGCCACAGCACTCAAAAGTACTCCCAGCATCTGTATCATGAAATACTCTTTTGCTCAGGAAAACCCTAGTTGAATTTACATATGTAAAGCTATGTCTCCTAATGCTCAGGGGTATTCAGTGAGGGCAATAATATTCTCTTTTCAATATGAAGTACTTCCATGATGTAAAACAGATGAGACAAACCTGTATACTAACTTGATACCCAATTTCCTTCATGACCTTGGCAGGAATATCTGAAAGAAAACCCAACCTATATTGGCTTAATATTAAAACCAAGTTAAATAAATGTGGTGGGTTTTGTTGATTATACTGGTAGATGTCATCTCAGCTAATTGGCATGTTAAATCTTATCTAAGAAGCAAGGGCGTTTTTGTGAATGCAGTCATAAAACCCTTACCAACCCATAACATTTAGTTATTTTGGGTTGATAGGACAAATAATTTGGGACCTTTCGGCAAATGTTTACATGAGAAACAAATCACATTCTTTTCTTGCAGTCTTCACCAGAAATCTACCTAATAGCTGAAGTATTTATCCAAATATACAAAGAAAGTATTCCAATTAAATTTGCAGGATTATTATGAGACAAAATGAACTTTTGTTCTTTTTAAACCAGATAAATATTCAAACCAGTTTACTATGAGCCCATAGCATTTATTTTGTATTGATACAGAAAGAAGATGCATTGGGTGCATATATGGTGGAAAGCCATATATACAGCTTTACTGTATACTAAATATGCAATTAATTATTCTACCATAGAATACAGTATAAACTCAGATTATCTTAAATTTCTGGGACTGATAGTTTTTAAGCAGGGATTGTACAGCCATTCAGTGAGAGAATGTCAATGCTACAAGAATTATCTTGCATTAACACTGCCTAACTTTTCCAACAGCAGAAGCATCTCAAGAAGATTTCAGTACAAAAGTGGAAAGCAAGACTTATGGCATTAGGCATTAATTGGCATCTTTTTAGTGTTCACTTGTATGATCGAAATGGAATATAATCCTCGCAAACCTGTTCATTAATGCTGTGATACACAGAAAAGGGAATTATGCACTTTAACTCCAAGATAATTCACTGTCAACACATTTTTGACATAAAATCTTTTAAAATATAGATATAAAATACTACTAAGAAGTATTATTCTTTCCCTTCTACTTCTGAAAAATTCCACATTCTCAGAAACAGCCCTATAAAAGAAGGCTATTGAGTAAAAAGCTTACTTAACAAACTTTTAAAGGAAAATCTGAAATCAATAAATTTGAAATCAAATGCATATTGATTTTGCCATTTTCCTCTTGAAAAATAAACTTGTTCAGTAAATTACATGGATCTCTCGAGTCTTGACATTATCCTTAAGACTCTCAAATTCCTCCTACATATGCTTAATTTTACTGCTGTGTCTAGTCCCCAGTTAGCATGATTGGTTCTTGTGGTAAAATCGTGCACATGCCTTTTGAAATTCTTCAAGTTTCACCGGTCTTTGTTCATAAACTATTTTTGATGAAAACCTGTAACAGTTACATCATCTGTACAATCACTATTTCTATCAACCCAAGTCAAAGTCAGGTGAAATGAAACAGGACTTTGTCTAGAGAGTAATTCCTACTGAACAATTAAATCAAAGCCAGTAACTTCTAATGTATGGATAATGGGGGTTTTAATACCCTGAAAAAAACCTTTATAAATATCTAATTTTAATACTATGGTAAAGACAGATATTATGGTTCT
This sequence comes from Gallinula chloropus, assembly GCF_964237585.1. Taxonomy (NCBI): domain Eukaryota; kingdom Metazoa; phylum Chordata; class Aves; order Gruiformes; family Rallidae; genus Gallinula; species Gallinula chloropus. The sequence goes on from NC_140085.1 coordinate 68,220,218, forward strand.
GCTTTCTACGATAAAGCTTTCCTTAATGCTCTCTCATGCCAGGACCTTTTCTTACAGGATTTCCATTTGCAGGTCTCCCTTTGACTTCAGTAAGGGCTCTGGAGAAAGGAATAGCATAATCAAACCCTTAATCAAGTTTATTAAAATCCTGATGATATACAACCCAATTAAGGAAAACCTCTCCATTCCATAAGAGCTTTTTACGTTCCCTATAAAACATTTTCTTCCTCACCACATAAAACTTACTGTATGTACTGCCGTCTGTCAATATGAAGTACTAGCATTAGAAATGAAAATGGGGTAATTAAATCTACACAGTATTGCTGATTTAATAATGAAAAGATAAAGCTAATTGGCTGAAGAACTTTCAAGCAACTTTCAATCATGCTATTAGCCACATTGTGAAAACCACAGCAATATTGTGCTATGAGAGTTTCTAAAAATAGGATCTTCCTATCTCATTTGCTGGTACAGTACTTCCCTCAAGTGATAAATGTATTTCTACATGTTTTGAAGTTTCCTCTATGATATCAAACAGTAGAAACACATATCACATTTCCTAATCATCTCACATACTATATTATTACAGAGTTAACTTTTTTTCCCCTGTTGGTCTGGGTTTCAACTGCTTTGTTTCAGATGCAAAATATTTTAGTTGTGCCAATCAGAGTCCTATATAGTGAACATTATCAGCACATCTCTCTTTCAGATATATATTTTGACACATTTCAGAGCCCAACATCCTGGCTTCTGTTAACCTGAACCTCACAAGAGGCAGCTCACCAGTTCTGACATGATCCTAGTTCCATACCTCGACCCACCTCCTTATCACTTTGATTCAATACTGGATCATCTAGGGAAAATTCTGCCAGTCTGTGATAGAGCTCAGATTCCAGGAGGGAAAAAAAAAAAAAAAGGTTGTTTAACCGTTAAGCTCTGCATACTTAGAAATTCAGTATTTCCTATATTGATATAGTCTACCCTCTTCTCTGTAATCATCTCTCTCACCTACAATCTTTTCTTTTCAGATAGACCACTTCCTCTCCTTTAAATACCAATAAGATATGACTCAATATGGTTTTTTTTTCATGTAGATTATCCTGGGTGAAAGCATACTTAAAAGATTTTCACAACCCCATATACACATCTCTTTAACTTGTTTCTGGTTTTGGCACTATTTTTTCCATTGCTTTGTATCTGGCTGGACATGTGTCAGGAAAAAAATGCTATGAAAATGCTATCAATATGCACTTGCTCTGCCTATGTAAACTTTCAAAAATAGAGGTAAAAGGCAATGGATATGTGCTTCTGAGTCCTAGTCATCCATACAAAGTCTTCTTCAATGGTTCAGAGTTTTCTAGAGAAAGACAACTGTTCTCATAACAAATGTAAAAATGTACCAGTAACCTCCATTATGCACTCAACCAGGAATTCTCTATCTGGAACTTCACCAATAGCTTCCATTCAGTAAAAACTTCAATATACTCACACATTACAATTTCTCTAGTGCCTTTTCAGTATTGCAATCTCCCACGCAGCATCACATCAAATTCAGGTAAGCGATTCATCTCAAATTTTCTTCCCAAATGTTCTGTTTCCACTGTCAGATACCAGATAAATCAGGCATAATCTACTTTTATAGTAAGTTAATGTATTGATTCCTTTTCTCTTTTAACATCTGTATATTGAATTATTGATAGCTTTAAATTTGTTATGCATCTGGGAATAGTCCTCAGATGACGATTGCAGTGTAGGTAGCTCCTGACGCACTCATATTTTATGTGTCTGTCCCTCCATATGTGTGAAGAGGGTGGAAGTGAGAGATGTTCAACTTATTGTTTAACAATAACTACTTGTTATGGGATTTGTGACTGGGAATAATGTGTTAAAGCTCGTTGGGTTTAGCTTGTTGTAGAATTTCCTCAGTTGTAGAATTTCTTCCATTAGTAGTCATCCTATCCTTGCTCCCAATTAATTTTTTCCACAACCAGGGCACACCATCACAGAATCTGTATACCACAGTATTTTTACAGTCAAACCAAGTAGATAGGGACTGGGTAAGCAAAAAACAAGGTGTATAAAAGCAAATTGTATTGGTGATTGATTGACAGCTCTGTCTTTCAGCAGCTGATACTCAGGCAAATACAAATACATTCATTAAACACTAGGATGCTAGGAATCTTCAGAAGTCTGCAGATTATAATAAAGCGGATAAAGTGATGCACATACTCAAGAGCAAGGATACTATTCAGGAAGACCTCAGCAGACTGGAATAATGAATCAATAAAACTCATTTACAAACCCTGCATTTTGATGAAATGCGTAGCATATGGCACAAGTGGCAGAAATCGGTTTTGCCAAAAAAGATCTGGTGGTCCCCCTATGTAATAATAATAATCCAAACACAACTCAGCAGTGCACCCTTGCTGCAAAGAAGGACAACCACATAGCAGGCTGTTACTAAAGAATAGCCAGCAGGTCAAGCAAAGAAATTCTCCCACCTTATTTATCTTTTCTGATACTGCATATAAAGACCTATGTCTTGTTTTGAACTCCCCAATACAAAAAAGATATTTATACAGCAAGACAAGTTGAGCATAAAGCCATTGATATGGTTATGGGGATACAGCTTTCACACAAAAGGAAAGGATGAAAGAAATGGACTTGATCAGTCTTGAGAAGCAGACACTAAAGATGTTATTTCTGTAGACAACTGCCTAGAAGGAGGGTATAAGGAAACCAGAGACAGAATCTTTTTGCAGTTGCAGATTTGAGAAGCAACAGACACAAGCTGCAACAAGAGAAATTCCAATCAGATATCAGAAAGGTCTTCACGATGAGATCAATCAAGCATTGCAGCAGATTTCTCAGAAAAGCTGGAAATTTCCATCCTTGGAGATTTAAAAAATTCAGTTGAACAAGGTCTTAAGCAAACAGCTCTAAAGTTGGCCTTGCTTTGAGCAGGAGAGTAAACTGGAGTAGACTGGGAGTAGATCCTTTCTAACCTATAATATCCTGTGGCTCTATGATTAATTTTAATACCATAACTAGATTATCTTTAACATTTTTTATCTTTAACATTTTATCTTTTTCAGCCCCACTGAACAGTGCCCACAGGTGTTCATTCCATTTTCTTCTCTGTATATGTGCACTTACAATTGGTTTGGGGATGTTTGTTTTTATCTTTTGTGGGGTGGGGTGTTTTTTTTATTTCCTTTAAAAAATTTTGCTTAAACTTGACTTTGGGCAATCCTTGTTTACTCTGCTCTCTGTCTGCCAACATAAAGTTTTCTGTGCTGAATTATTTGTTTTTCTCCATTACTATTCAGTATTCTGATTGCTTTCAAAAATCCTCTTTAAAGGAAAATATTCATTAACTTACCTCAGTGATCTTATTCATTAAATTATACAGAACCTTTCTATATAAGTAATTTCTGTATGTTTTTACAAATTTAACTTGAAAAAAACTGAAGCCTTGACCACATTTTTGTCTGTGATCACTTCAGACATAGAGAAGTGACATAGAAAAGCAGAGGGATGAAAAAGAAGAACCAGAATTACGGAAGTGACACCTACCTAACCAGGTAAACAGTAATTGGAGGTTAATGGCAACAATGCAGGAAGTAAGATAAATTAAAAAAAAATAATCCTGTAACTTGAATAATTACAGATTAAAATTAGTATTACTAACTACTGGTTTATTACAGACAGTAAGAGATTGATACAGCTCTTTTCCCAATTAATTTTTTCTTTCCCCATAATCTGTCTTAGATAATATGATCATGTTGTGACAAAGAAACCATTGTGCAATGAATGCCTGAAATGGCTTTTGGGTTGGGTTTTTTTTCTGAATTCAGACAGCATCCTTTCCCTTTTCCAAAGCATCAGAATGTGGTACCTCCTGATCCTGTATGCCTATGTCAACTTCTTTTGAAGGTATACACAATCCTTAGGCTGCATATACCATTTGCAACAGTGTGATGCCTGGCATCAGGCTGTGGATCACATCAACTTTATCATAGGGTTACTACAGTTTCTTGTAGAGAAAAATGTCTTATTCTCCTGGCATTTCAATACTCCAAGCTTATATGTTTTTGGGAATTAAAAATTCCAGAAACTTTCATTGATAAATCTTGCCAAACTACATTTTTCTGCCCTTATCCAGCTAAATAACATTCTAAAGCACATCAGTTATTTTTAAAGAAAGTTGAGGACTAATCCTCAGGCCAAAACAGTCCAACTTTTTCCATATGCAGATCACTTCATAATTAAGAAAAAAGGAGAGCACCATACCTCCCTGTCTTTTCACTGGTTTACCTGATATTTCTAATGACTATCAGTTGGACTCCATAGAAAAACTACCAAAAAAAAAACCCCACACCTTGCTCAGATGTTAGGATGATTGGGCTATTTAGAACATGATGCTTACAGGATATGAAATTTGGGGAGACTTTCTATGCAGATGGTGGTGCAAGAAAAAACAGAATACTGAGAAGTTAAACAAAGGTCCTATCAAACCATTGTGAAGCTCGGTGGCCTTGCTGTAATCATTGGGCTTTGCTATAAGTTCTAGTTGGTCCAAAAGCAAAAACTAGCAACTCATAACCTCAAACAAAAAAACAACCGACTAAACTACCATCAAAACCAACAATCAAGTTTATTAGTTTTCTTGTTTCTTCAGTGAAGTATTGATTTTCTGCTGCTGTGGCACTGGACTGCTTTGCCTGTTCATTACTAGTTTGCCACCAGAAGGCATTTCAGCATCAGGCTCCAGGCTCAAACAAAACAGATCAAAAGTCACATAATGCAGTAGCTGGGAGGGGAATGAATATTATTTATACTTATCACTTAAAAATCAGACAATAGAAATCACTTAAAAACCAAACAATTACTTATGATTTTAAAACCAAACAATACAAATTCCACTATCAGGAACCATCAATAAGGCAAATCCGCAGAAGACTCCATTTTAAATGAGACATATTCTTGCTGCAAACATACTCAAGAAGTCCAGGACTCAAGAGCATAACTACGGAAGTTTTGTTTGGCTTTTTGTGGCTTGTTTGTTTGTTTCTTTTAATCCAGATTCACTTTATCTGAATTATCCACAGCATTAGATTCTGAGCAGATCTGAGAGAAGGTGCATAATGCGAGACAGAAGAGCAGAGAGTAAGAAGATTTACAATGCATAGCCTATATTTTGTTATACTGCTGTTGCAGTAGATAATGTATATCTAGACAGCATGTTTCCTGGATTCTTAATACTCACTGACACAATGCCTAGTGCAACTCTGAGAAGGAAATATGTCAAACCTAGCTTCTTGCACTAGTAGCTTGCTAGTAGTTCACAGATCCTGCCTCCTGCTTGACATTCCACTTTAACACTCTGTCCCATCAGGGTGGTACATGGGACCCAGCTGGCTTAGACATAGCTGCATTCTGTTCTTTATTTTCTACTCATTTTGAAAGTAATAGGACATTTATCTTGGGTAATATTAATAAAAGCAGTTGTTGACTTTGAGCACTTGCAATTTCTGTCCATCGAGCACTCAAAGCAAGAGGCAAAACCAAACCAAAAATAATTATTACATGGCTAGTAATGCTGGGCAACATCTCACATTAGAACCCATAGATTTCCACAGGCTCAGGAGGGGTGTTACTACTTGCTGCCGGCCCCTTATGTTATCTACAGTCAAAATGTAGCTCTGGGGACAGTGTTTCACAGTCTCTCAGAGGAAATAATTTTCTTTTCATGAGGTATCTAAGGCAGAGACACAAGATGAGTATAGATTAATGTCTATCAAGTAGAATATCCATGTACCACTAACAATTTGACCAACCTAAAGCCTTTTTGCCTTGAAAGACTTCTAGCATGTTGTAACAGCCTCTTTCATAAAACAAAATATTTAGACAAATAGAATTGACTCATCACATCAGTCCATCCAACACTGTAGGCAATGTAGCTGCACATGCGATTGAAATTCACTTAAACACCACATGCTGTTACCTTTGTTTTCCTGCTATAATTGCCTCAAAACAGTCATAACTGCCTCAAGAAAGTGGCAGCAGGGCATTCAGAATTATTCCAGAGCAAGGGTTTTACTTGTGGTTCTACACCCATCAGAAAACCTTAAAGCACTAATTACACAATCTAGCCCTAAATTAAAGACAGTACTATACTGAAATTGTAACCTTCTGTGAGTCACGGAAAACAGTATTTCAATAAAGTGTTTATTTGGCCACTAGCAAGAAACAAGAATGTGAATTAGACATTTGTTTAAAATGGTAATAGGAGCAGATGTTAAAATTCACCAGAGAATTAAAAGTTCGGTTCTAAGAATTCAAACCTACAGAAACATCTCTAAGACTTCTATTTGTACTGAATGGCCACACTAGGATCTAGCAGAGTAGAAGGAACCAATATTTTGCTTAGTATTCGTTAATGTCTTAGGGACAAAAGCTTTGGTGAAATGTTCAAAATACTGATGAAAAACTTAGAATTGAAATAGCTGCACTGGAATTGCAATGGTAGCTTCATTTTTCATCAATGGACAAGCTAGACTTGCATTTTAGAAAAGTTATATTTCTGCTTTCTAATTTGCAGCCATTCAGAAAATTATGACAGAAGATTCTTGCCAGGAGTGTTACTGGTTTTTATACAGCTGTATACTACTGAAAATAGACAAAACTTTACTAGACCCCATGTTAAAAATGCCACCTGTAACAAAAGGTTAAAATGAAAATTAACTAAAATTAAAATTGTACAATGGAAAGAAATGAAATGTCAAGAGGAAATGAACATACTTTTACTATGAGCAGGTTGAATACTTTTTGTTGATTAGAGTTTACATTTTCTTGCTTGTCAATGTATAAGTTGTGCAAAAGCATTAAGTGTTACTCTGTGCTTCAGTGGTTAGTTAAATTTAATCCCACACAAAAGCATAGGAAATGGCAGAAAATGTAAGCTCTGCTTTGTCAAACTAATACAGTACCAGAATCTATAATTCATGTACAGAACCTCTAAGGTCCAGGGAGTGTTTCATCTTTGCAACCAGTGATGTTTATCTTCTCTATCAACTACACCGCTTCATGTCAGCATATACCTGAAGGTCAGATTTTATTTAATTTATATTTAAGCCTTACATTTCAATGAGCAGCATGTAAGCAGTCTTCTTAACAGGTCTATAATTATAGTCTTCCCTCAAGACCCAAGAGAAACTGCAGTAAGTTTTAACATTTTCTTCTAGTGCTTTCTAAACCAAGACCGAGCATCTAATTCTTTCCAAACCAGGTTCAGTAAATGTTTATGTACATGCATAAGACTTCAGGCACCCATAACTGCTTGTAAAGCAGATATTAGTGATGTGGAATGGGAGGCGATGAAGGAAAACATCATGCACTAACCAATGGAAAAGTAAAGCCAAAATGGAAAACACTTATTCCCAGTGACTAAATTAAACCACCATGTTACAAAAAAAAAACCCCTCCAATACACAAAAAACCCTCCAAAACAAAACAAAACAAAACAAAACAAAATAACCACCAAAAAAGTGTGTGGGAAGACATGGAGGAGGGAACAAGTGAGGAAAAAAGTTACAGTACTTAGAACATCAGAGTCACACAAGAAAACAACTCAGACAAAGCTTGGTTTTGGCAAGACAAAAACTATATATTGTTCTGCTCTGTGACAATACATCATGGCATGGTGACAAAATCAGCTAGCAACAATGTCTTGGGAGCACAGTCTTCCCCTCTGCCTCATCATCTACAAGGGGTTTTTTTTTTCATTACAAAAAACTGGCACAAGTAGCTGGAGTGGAAGAATGTTATAGCAAGTTTTATTAGTTCTTCTCTACATACACCATTGTGGGTTTTGTCTACATTGGTTTTGGCCTTATGTTTCCTAAGTGGTTAACAATTAGGTTCTGTAAGTTTTTCATAATTACTCTTTTCCTCAAAAGTCTCTGATTATTTTTACTTTTTCATTAAATCCTCTTCTGGTCTTAAGATTTTAGCCCTGCTTCTAATTCTGCACCTTAATTGCTCAGGCTGGTAATGCTCCAGCTCCCACACAAACACATTTAGACTATCTCTTACCATGTACTACAAACCTAGGAAAAATCAGTTTTCTTTTATAAAAATCCAAAAGTAATTTTTAAATTATGCTTAAATGTATACTTTATTTGTTACTCTATTGTAGAAATTCTGGAAGTTAGTCAAAATGACAAATGTCTACTTTCTTCTACAACCTGTTAAAAAAAATATATTCAAGTTCGTGTTTGACTTCCATTTTTTCTGATTCAATTTGGTGGGTTTTTTACTCTGAATCTCCTCTAGATTTTCCATTTCATAAGGAGAAACTAAGCAGTAGAAGTGGTCTTAAATGTCTGTGATATTCCCTGGCTTGGCATTTAGGTGAAAAGGGGCTTAATTGTCATCAACAGCAATTTTATACGGGAATAAATGAAAGTAGATGAAAAACTGGCTTTTTAATGTAGGAGACTTCTAAATGCTGAAGAACAGAGTGGCAGAACCCAGACAGATTTGAACAAGCTTGGGGTAGAAATCATTAAGGAACAAACATTTTTGTTTTATTGTATCTATTGGGAAACAAAATCTGTCAAGAACAGGACTTATGTTCTTCTTATAGCTTTAGATACTCAGATATTTTTTAAGTGATCAGATTACCTGCAAAGCTTCCCACATTCTCTACAGTATTATTTCTTCAAGTGAGCTATTCTGTCCTGGTTACAGCTGAAATGGAGTTTGTTCTTTTTCTAGTAGCTGATATAGTGCTGTGTTTTGGATTTCAGATGAGAATAATGTTGATAACACACTGATGGTTTTAGTTGTTGCTAGGTAGTTCTGCTTATATTAAGTTGAGTACTTTTTGGCCTCTCTCACCTGCCAGGTGCACAAGGAGCTGGGAGAGCACAGCTAGGATGGCTGGCCCAGCCTGGCCAAAGGGATATTCCTGACCATAGAGCATCGTGCTCTGGATATAACTGAGGAAGCTGACCAGGAGGCAGGATGGCTCCTCAGAAAAGATTGGACATAGGTGGGTTTTTTCACATCTAGTGACCAACTGCATTCATGCACAACATCAATGACAATGGTGATGATTCTTCTTCTTCATCATCATCATCATCATCATCATCATCATCATCATCATCATCATCTTCCTTTGTTACCCTATTATACTATCTTTATCTCAATCCTCCGTGAGTTTTAGGGTTTCTTTTCATTCTCCTCCCCATCCCCTTGGGAGGAGGGGTGACTGAGCAAACTGCTGCATGATTATTGGTGCCAGATGGGGTTAAACCACGACATACTCTCAACTCTACAGCACCTTTCAGTCCCTTTACATACACAGAGAAGAGGAAATATGTATTGAAGTTCAAACAGACAAATTCAGCATGACAGTTTTTCTATTGCACAGCCTTATACTTTATCTCATTTCACCTGGATGAATCATGGGACATGCACTTGAATCAACAGGTACACACTTGAACACATAGAAAGATGAAACACAGAAAGAAAAAGAAGCCATGTCATACACTTAGAAAGACTCAGCTGCAGTTTTGAGTGGAAATGTAGATACAGGGGGCAAAATTAAATACTAGGATGTGAAGGGACAACAAAGAGCAAAAAGGCCTTATGGTACACTACCTGAAATGCAAACATTAAAAAATTGATCACATAAATAAATAAAAGCAGACTAAACAGACATAGCCTGAGCGCTAATCCAATCTCTTTCACAGGTAGTCCCATAAACTTTTAAAAGTTATCACCCTGCAGTGATAATGATATGCACTGAATCCCTTGCCATTTGCCAGGAACAAGAGTAGGAAGGCTGTGCACCTCTACCCTGCCTCAGGTACCCACGAGAGACCCTCTTCCCTACCCTTGAACTAAGTAAGTAGCTGCCCTCCTTACTCACAGCAAACTGTCTTCTATGTTTGATCCAAAAGAAAAGAAATGATGAAACAACATCACATGAAGGACAGAAGAGACAAATGAGGCATGAAGCACCAAAGTGTAATGGCTGGAAGGCACCATAGTTGCATTGCCAAATTACTCTTTTTAAAATAAGATTTTTTTTAAAACGAAACTTCTAATCACTATTTTTCCAGTCAATTACGGTGCAATATATTGATTTATAACCTATTAAATATGTGATATTCCCCTTGAGGCATAACACTGTGTGAGTTTATTGAGGTATACTACATTTCCCTTCCTTAGGGAATCAATTACAACATTAAAGACATCAGTTTAGATGGCATAATCTGCCTTTAGTCAACCCACGTGACATTTTGTCTCATTTCTCAAGTACTCCTAGTAAAGTTCAAATTACATTTTCTTTCAAAAAGTGTCTATTGTGGTCAAACTAATTTGTCTGCACTTGCTTGGATCATTTCTTTCCTGCATTTTAAATTGCACAACCAGAGTTGGAAGGCACCTTTGGAGATCATCTTAAAGCTTAAAGCAGGGTAAGTTAGAGCAGGCTTTTCGTGCCTCTATTAGGATTTAATTATCTCCAGGGATGGAAACTCTACCAATCTGAGCATGTTGTTTGACAATGCAGAATTAAAGAGCTTTTTTCTTTACTTTAAATGGAACTTCCTGCATTTCGGTTGGTGCCCATTACCTCTCGTCCTTTCAAAGGACACCCTTAAGACAAGGCTGGTTCCATCTTCATGAATCCCTCATATTCAGGTATTTGAACACACAGACAAGACCCCCCCCCAAGCCTTCTCTTCATTAGGTTCACCGATCTCAGCTCTTGGCCTCTCAAAGGCTCATATAAAGGCATGCCACATGCTCCAGTACTTTAATCAATTTAGTGACTCTTCAAGGGGCTCACTCCAGTGCGCGCATGTTTCTCTGATACAGGGAGGTACCTGGAACTGGGAATAACACTCCAGCTACAGTACCACCAGGACTGAATAGAGAGTAAAGATGCCTTCTCTCAACCTGCTGCCAACAAACTTTGTAATGCATCCCAGGAGGCTGTGGGACTCTGCTGCAAGGGCGCTTTGCTGGCTCATATTCAACTTATTTACCAGAGCACCCCAGTCCTTTTATAGCAAAGACAGCCTGTAATGGTGTGAATTTAAATATATATAGATTATACAGCTGATATCTTTCCATTTCTTTTTTCTGACTCGTTTTCCTGCCTTTGTCTCTAGTGTTAAAAACATCAACGTAATGGAGGAAATGTATTGGTTTTGGCAATTAGAGTCTCGTTTCTACTACATAGATGTATCAGTTAATGGAGCGGGGAGGGCAGAGCAGGAACCTGTTATCAGCATGTTTAAAGAACTTTCAGTTGCTTTAACTTTCTTTTAAAACTCCTAGTTCATAATTAATGTTTGCAACTTTTTATTTCAACTTTACAGCTATGAAAATACTTTCTTAATCATGAGCTACCTTCCAGCATCTAATATCTTTTCTCAGGTGATAGAACATAATTATATCCAGAGTCCTTTCAATTAATTTTTTTGCACACTTTGGATGCAAACAATAATTTTTAAAACTTTGGAATGTTAAGCATCTTCCGTGTTTGACATCCTTCATTTCTCAAAGATTACCTTATTGAAGTAAAAAACTTCATCTACGGACTATTTTTCATTTATTGGATATGGCGTATTTGCTGTCAGTATGGCTTCCAGAATGGCAGACCAGCTGAGAGGGATTTAGGGGTCTTGGTGGAGATGTAAAGACAGTTATATGCAACCAGGGGAAAGAGGAGAATACGATTAGAAGAGGATACGTGAGTTGCAGAAAATAGGAATCAGTATGAAGGATGGAAAGGTTGAAACCAAGTAGAGAGGGAGCTATAAACGAGGTGCAAGAACTGAATTCACTGGGTAGACCCGGAATTCTGTGGAAAAAAGAAATAAATTCTCATCTGACTTAAGGATGGCTTTTGTAATTCATCAACAGAAAGATAGAACTGAAGCTGGACTACTAATCCAGCATTTGTAAAAGAAGGCAGTCTGATTGAGATATTGAAGATTTTCAAATATTGCAGTAGATTATTTTTAAAGATCTATCTGCAGTGTAAGAGAAAAGCATCCACACTTACAAAATTGTATTTAAGTTATTTCAAGCAATGAGGTTCAGCCTGTTTTCCAATCAGTTAATCTCAATAGGAAAATCAAGCACACAACAGAAAATGCTGTCCAAAAGAAACACAGCACAAAGCAAAACTTGGTCCACCAGGTTGTCTATGCTTTCTCTAAGACATTGCAAAGCAAAGATGGCAACTGGTGTCTTTGGGCTAGGAAAGTTTCCAGATTGATATTCAAAAGACCATCACGTTTTAAAACAGTCAGGATGATCTTCATTTTGTTTGTGAGGAAAAGGGGTTCAAAGGGTGGGGATTACACAGAATGCCATGCCAATAAGGTGGCCATTTTAAACACAAGACCAATTTTCACTCTTTATAAAAGGTTATACTCCATCTTTATTTATAGCATTGGTTATGCACCAGTCACTGAGGCTAGAGATGAAGTATGCCATTTGAAGTTGTTAAATTAGTCCATGCATTCAAACAAGCTTTACATTTTCACTAGATGAACAATTAATAATTAAAAGTCTACTCTCACTAAAATCAGTTGTACAACACCCAGGAGACATTAACAGGAGAAAACATTGACTTCAATAACATGGTAAAAATTCAAGTTTATCTTTTACATGAAATATCATGGTGTGAAGGAGCTTCCAAACACAGTGCCATCTTATCCCTTAATTAAGTGAATCATGAAAATCAGCAGATCAGCAGGCAAGTGTTTTTGAATTAAGCATGGTAATAGCTGCAAAAGTTGAGCAGTTCAAACTGACTACTTTAGTTATTTAAGCTTGGAGTATGTGGAATTTCAATCTTCATGGGACAGATGTCCAAAGGAATTTAATGTAAATGCAGTTTATTTCTTTAAAATTGCAGACAGGATTGCAGTATGCATCAAATAAAAAATTCCTGGCAACTAGCTTAACTGACTGTTGTTTCCTCAGCCAATCTGTGTAAATTTTGTCCCAAATCTGGGCTTCTGTTTGACCTTGGAGATTAATAGCATGAAATATACCCTATAAATATGCTCAACAGAAGGTAAAAAATATCCTCCAAGATACAGGACTTTGTCACCAGCACACAGGAAAGGGGAGCTTCTTAAATTCGAGTATCTGCATTAAATTAAAACTCAGTAGACTTCTGGAGATATAATTTTCAACCTGAGACTTTGCTGTAACCCTCTAACCTGTTATTATAGTGTTTCACTGGGTACAATGTGATAGTAAGTCATCCACAGTAACTGCAGATTTAAGGATTAATACTTTATTACTTACTCAGGCAGAATTCCCATTAATTTCAACTACTGATGGATAAAACCTGTAAGAATGAGTCTTTCCATTCAGTTTAATGGGAAAGAGACCTGTATCATCTTTAATGTTGTCACTAAGAAGCTTAGGCCTCAATTCAAAAAAGCACTTATTTGTATCTGCATTTAGGATGTTCACGTGCTTTACTTTAATCATATGTTTAAGTCCCAGTTACATGATTAAACAATGCAAGCATCAGCAGTGCTCCAGAAAAAAATCTTCCTTGAGCCAAAATTTTAATACGCAACCCAAATAAGATCAACAAACAGCAGCCTGCCTTCTCTTGTTCAATGCTTTCTTCTGAAAAAGATCACTGATTTTTATTTTGACAGAAAAAAAAGATCTCACAAGCATTAGATACATTTTTGTGAAAATTCTGGCTCTGATCTGCACCATTTGGCCTTCAATAGTTGAATAAAAAAGCATACAGATTTCCTAATCACCATTTTGATGTGTAAGCAAAACATGATGATTTATTCCTTTAGAAAAGAGAAGCAGTGATTTCATTTACCTATACATTCAGAGAAGAGGAATGGAAGCTAGAGGAGCAAACTGATGTTACTGCGGTGTTGATCTCCATCATCTCTGGAATGACATTGAGATCAGGGAAGGGCCCTGGCAACTGGAGAAAGAACAAATTTTTTTCCATCTTCAAAGAAAGGAGAAAAGGATAATCAGGGAGTCAGCCTCACTTTGGTCCCTTGGGAAGTGGTTTTGAAACCCATTTCTGAGCACATAAAGGAGAAGGTGATTGTGAGCAGTCACAATGATTTATGACTTGAATTTACCAAGGGTGAATCATGCTGCACCAACTTGGGAGAAAATGATTATACTTATGGACAAGAGGAGACTTGTCAATGTCATTTGCCCTGACTTCAGCAAAATACAAGTTAGATGGTATGGCTCAGAAGGTATTAGCTAATGAGTCATCCTCTATCTGAAGCCCTGTAACAGCTGGAGTATTGCTGGGGTCTATAGTAAGACTGCCCTGTTTAACATCTTTAAAGAAGGACCTGGAGGATGTAATGGAATGTTTGCTCATCAAGTTCGCAGATGACACCACACTGGGGGGAGATCAGTACATGACTGCCATCTAAATGAGAACAAGGTGAAAGACCAAGCCAACAGTCTTTTGAAGAAACAAATTCTGCCTATGAACACTCTGATATACAACTGGTGCAATCCAGAACTCAAGTAAACATTAAAATAATCATAATTATAAAAATTACCCTTCAAATGTGACTTGATCCAATTAGCCAACCCAATATTGGTACAATAAAGAGAATGAGTTCTCTCTCTAAGATTATCATCATAACTGTCCTCATGTATTTTCTGTCATTCTCCATTTTTTATCTTCAAAAGTTAATGATGCAAGGAATAAGTAGAAAAGAAAAAAATAAAAGATCAGTTATTACATGTTCCTCTTACTACCCCATTTGCTAGGAAAGTTTTTTGTCAAAGTAAAGCAATGAAACAGGCTGGAAAAACATTGTATAATTTAATAAATACTGGATCAACATTGGTGTTTTTATCACCTTGGTGATATGGTCCAATAAATGCTAAAAAATATATTCTTAATATCAGCAATTAAGGAACTCTGGGTTTCTTCAGTTTTTTTAGAGTTCTGATTGTATAAATTAGCATTTATAAGCAATTATCTTGGTTTCTTCTACAGAGTTGCAGCTAATATATAAATAATATTTTTTCCCTTCAGTTAATCTTATCAATGACTTGCATAATAAAGACATGAACTTCAACATCTGAGGTGTTTCTTAGGTATTGTGGGAGGTTTGCTTATGCAGAGCCAGGTAAGGAACCAACTTGTCACAAGAATTACTATTTCATGTTTTGCAATGCTGAGAATTTTAAATAAAAATATATATTGAAAGTATTCAGCAACAATATATAATTCTACCTTATATTTACCTGTGTCATCCTTACACTAGAAACCTTCGTCTTCAAATGATCTTGCTTTAATTCAGTTAGTAACTGAAACAACAGTTTGGAAATAATTTGGGGTTTTCTTTCAATTACCAGTTGAATTAACAATTTTTATTAGCAACTAAGTTATTCTGCCATTTTCATATTCAAAATTACTTAAAGCCAGGATAGAATGACAGATTCTGTTATTTCCAGAGTTTGCTCCAAGTAACAACAGGAGCCAAGAAACAAGCACTTTTTTCTATAAAGAAAGTTCCTTGCGAAGTATGTAGAATGAGTTACTTGGTTTCCTGCCAAATAGGAAAGATAAGAATATATATGATGTTGCATCATGTTAGCCAGATCAGATGGACATTTAATGAAAAGTAGTAAGGGCCTGATCCATCCCTCCCAGGAATGACTGGAAGGTTTTCTTTCCATCCGCTCCAGTGAGAGTTGGATGTAGCGCCATCTGTGTGATATCAGGCACAAGACCAATTTTAATTTCCTGACCTACATGTATTTCCAGTGAGAACATTACTATTGCAGACAGAGAGACAAACGGCTTATCAGAAGATTACAAATATCCAACACCTTTTTTAGTTAACATTCTGCAGATATAACAACTTTAGCTTTATTTGTTAAATATCTCTATCCACACCCTCAATGTTACAGTGTATTAAACAAGAACAACAAAAAATAATAGGAATTGCTTTATTATGATAACTGCCTCTGCCATATTTGGATGAATATATGATCAGACACATGTGCACTCAGCTCTGCTGCCAGGACAATGAAGCCTTTGAATGCACATGAATCAAGAAGCTCTTCATTGCAAGCCTTTATTTACATGACCACTGAGAATCAAACAGTGCCACAGATTATAAACCAGATCATTGCAGGTTTCCAAAATCAGTCCCTTAGATTTTGTCATTTTTCTAAACGTATGTTTTAATTCATAAAGTCTATCTGTTTATGCATATGCTGCCTAACCTGAGGCATTTCATGTAAATGCTTAAACTCCTTTAGATTTAAATTACTTCTGAAACAGTAGAACCTTAGGGTGTTATTGTAAGAGCAACTTCACACCAGTCTTTTGTGAAATGCTCGAAGCCCTTACAGTTTCTTTCCCACTTTCAAAATAACCAATAAAATATTTATTAAAACAGCCTGAACCACATAGTGTGGTGTAGGCTGAATTTTTTTTCTTTGCTTATTACAGTAGCCAAAATAACCTAAGTAGTATTTGTATGAAAGCTATTTTCTGTAACACAAACCCCATTGGGCAAGTAATACATTAGATCTGTAATACTTTCTATTGCCAGTCTCATCAAGCTGATTTGGAATTTGTTTCCTGGGTAGAGTGACTCATATGTTTACTGGGCCTGACAGGTGCTGGGCATCTTCCACGCTCATTAAAGTTAATGACTTCAACAGTGGACAGGGAAAACTCCATGCTGAAGTAGGTTTCCTCCTAACAGGTATTCCCAAGCTATCATTTAAGAAGTTTATGCAAGTGGTGTCAATTTTTCCTCAGCAATCACAAAACCAGTCCATAACCAAACCATTATCCCTTCATTGCAAAAATAACCCAATTAGCTTCACAGGCACTCCTTGCTGGAGTAAGACAAGGAAAAAAAAAGAAAAGGGCTGTACACAGAGCTTTCCACATAAAAGCTCAGTTTCTTGCCATAAAACTAGCTATATCCTCACCGGAACAGGGGAATTAACATACTGGAAATAGGCCAGTAATTTTATAGAAATATATGCCTTTAAGTAAGCTCTAAATCAGTATTCTCACAATAGCTGCAGCTTTGGCATCATTTCTGTCCCAACAAGCCACAGCTGCTGAACTGGATACTTCTGACTTCATGTTAGATAAGTAATGAGAAGTTTTAGGCAGTGGTGCCAGAGCTTGTCCTTTGATATCAACACAGCACACTACAGTTGTTGACCAGCTACACCCAAAACATAAGCCTTTAAATTACACTAGTTAGCTAAAAATATTCAGGCGAGAACTTCACAGAGACGTGTGCCATAACGTTATACTGTCGATCAAGATATGATGAGACGGACCTCACAGGCATCTGTGTACTCATAGAACACCAAGAAATTAGGAGGGCTGAATCTTTAACTACTTTGATACAAGTCCAGACACTAGATCTGCACTATTAATATGACAAAGTCCTGTACCCTGGCTTCCACTCAACAAGACAGAAGTAGCAGGCCGGAGACCTCACAGAAATCTGTGCCTTAATATTAACCTGACATTCAAAAGCTCCCGAGCTAATGGTCTTGCAATCAGTATAACATATGTCCATCTGAAGCAGGAGAAAGAAAAGATTAAGCCATCTAAAAATTAGGCAGAAGACCTACTGCAGTCTTAAATACTCATCAATCTCAATGTCTAACTTTTTAAGATCTTCCAAAGGAAAATGTAATGGTGCATTTCCACAGTTACATTAAACATATGATTTCAGTTAAAGAACTGTCCTTTTCCTCTTCAGCATGTCTCACACAAACATTTCTCTCTCTTATAACATCATAACACATTGAGATACAAACCTCTAGCAACTCATCTGCCAAACCTGGACTAGTGTACTGTTTGCTGGTAAGGATTTGCAGGAAATAAAAAAGTGATTGCAACAAAATTAGTAAGCAAAATATTGACTGCTGGAAGGCTGCTCAGAAGTTTGCAATATATTTCAGCAATTTGGGAAGAAACGGTAGGCGGTAAATTGCAGAATTAATACATTTATTAGAATTTTACATTAATCAACCCAAATTAAATATTCTGCCATAAGAAATTACTTCAGAATTAAATACTACTAAATGTTTTTTACACTTTTGCAGTTTGAGGTTCAAAATGCCTAGGTCAATTTCCAAAACAAGACTTTGCCTCCTGTAAGGGCCCTGAAGAAAGTTTGCATTTGCCTGCAGATGCCTAAAAAATCTTGAAACAAATATATTTCTTTTTGAGTGCAGTTTTTCCGTAGACATCAATATAAAAAGTAATTGGGGGAAAAATAATCCGAGGAAAGCCTTTCCCTTCGTGATATCTGAAAGGGCTGCTTCACATTTTTATAGTGCTGAATCTTCACATTGTTTATTAATTTTTATTGTTTGATTTTAACTTAAATTAATTTCTAATTTATAATGATGTAATATATTTGCGTGTCTTTTAAGCAAGCTAATTATCTAAGACTGCCTCATGGCAGCAGGAGTCTAATATTCTACAGCATCAATCCCTGACTTGTTTCCTGATTTCACTTTCAGTCAGAAAAGCTGAATGGCAGCAGCTGCTTTATCTGTCTTTTACAGTCTTTGATCCTTCCCTTGGAAGGCCTAGAGAACTACTTAATGTGTAAGGAAATACCTCCCCATAGCGCTATGTCAAAGTCCTTGCTCGTATTGGGCAAGATCCAAAGCCTATTAAACTAATTGAGAATCTTTCAGTTGTCTTCCGTGACGCTTGGCTAGGCCCAGCAGATGAAAGGCAATCTCACTGAGATGAAATGTTCACTGGAAATACTTCACAATCTTGACAGTGATCAGCAGAAGAAAGGGATGGTTAAGTTAAACTTCAAGGCAAAATTTGTTGGACCAAACCTGAAAACAGGAGCATTCTCCAGATGCTGGTCCATGATGTTTAAACAAAGCAAGCTGGTTTCTTCTACCTGGAAACGGTTTTGGAATGGTTCGGCTTTGGTGCCGCATGCGGTGTACAGGAATAAGGAATGTTTAACCAAGCCTAATAGAAAAGGTCCACAGGAACTTAAAAGTTCTTAGGAAATAGATGTTTTTCAGCATTTTACAACAGGGGATTGGAAAAAAAAAAGCCTCGAGTATTTCTTCTTAAGTTTGAAATAGCCAGAAAAAGCCTAAACACACTTCAATGTAAAAATGTTATAACAATTATTATTTTTCAACTTAAAGTTCTACCAAAACAGCACAACTGTGTAACTGTAACATGACTAAAGATGCCAATGTTACGTATGCAAATGAAATAACTATAATAAAAGCTTTTTTCATTATTATCCACAAAGTAGTGAAACTCTAGGTCATTGTTACAATAATTCTTGTGGTGATTATCTTACTAATCATTCATCATTCTACAGGTTATATCCTGAATCATCTGTCAGCCATATTCCCATGCAAAATGCTTTACTTTGCAGAGCTACCAAAAATCATGACCTCAAGCCCTTCAGTGGCACTGCATAACACCATAACCATAGCAAACAGCTTTAAAAGTTGATTAAGAGAACCAAAAAAGTGTCCTCTGCAAACTATCCATCAGAGACAAAGATAATCACAATTAACAAATAACAAAAAAAAAAATCCAAAGTAATTGAAATAAGTAATTAGCATCTTACTTTATTTGAATTTTCTGCAGTCGTGTTTTTATTTTTCAGCTTTTTCTGCAGCAGTTTGGTTTCATACTCTGGTCTGGGATGCTCCTGAAAAAAAACAAACAACAAAACCCAAAAGTGTGATTATGATTAAGAGAAGAGAAAATAAATTAAAAAAAAAAAAGCTTCTGGACACTTATTCATGATCTAAGGTATTAAGATGATTCAACACCACAGCACCTTTTGAACTAGGGGGATCACTGCCTGGAGGTATGGGATGCTTTATGGGTTGCAGGGGAAGAGTATTTAATGATTGCACAGGACTTGGTATGGGATGCTTAGTGGAAGATCCAAAGGTGAGGAAGAGAGTCATCTAGTTCACTTGGAGTGTGGAAAGTAGGGTGATAAGAAGATAAAAAGGGCTGGTCACATGTGAATAATTTTCTGGTCTGTATGGAGGACTGAACACCAGCGAGAGCAGGTGTGAGACTGTGTGTGTGACTAATAGTGGAGGTTGAACTGGAGCAGCTGGCAAGTAGCTGAAGTGCCTGAAGTCTCTAAGGGTGAGACATTGGTGGAGTCAGTTATGAGAGGGACCAGGGGAGTCCCAGCAAGCTGCCAGAGAGACCACAGGGTCCAGGGGTCTCTAGTGGTGAGACTCGCCTGTGTGCATGTGTTTCTTTAAGGTCAAGACCAGGGTGGGTTGGCTGCAGGGGGACCAGTGAAGTCTCAGCCAGCTCTGTGGGAGCAGAGTGGATGTGTGTGTAAGGGGCTGCAGCCTCACATATTTGTACCTCTAGTGCCAGCAGATGGGGACACTGGTGTCCACGGTCTGCAACTGGGCAGACTGAACGAGCCCAGCTCCTGGGATGAATCTGCATTGTATATTGTATATGTGCATATATATATTCTCACTAATAAACTTTCATCCTGCTCAACCAGGGAGAGGAGCAGCAGGATGAGGTCACTGTGCTCGGTGTGTGTGCTGGCTGTTTCTATCTGTGTGATCTGTGTGACTGGACATGTATATATGCACATATGTATGTATGCTTGCTGGGAATACATGCTTAACCACACTATAGCCTGGAACTGGGAGCATAGACCTGCAGCTGCCTTGCCTCTTGTAGGCTGTTGGATCCAACCCAATTT
Source organism: Gallinula chloropus (assembly GCF_964237585.1). Classification (NCBI taxonomy): domain Eukaryota; kingdom Metazoa; phylum Chordata; class Aves; order Gruiformes; family Rallidae; genus Gallinula; species Gallinula chloropus. Next base: position 68,241,016 of record NC_140085.1, read on the forward strand.
CCCTTATCGATAATCTTTTAAGGTTTGCTTCCAAATGATACTGTTTTTTCCCAAATCTGTCTTCAAATTCTCTTTGGTACCAAATGTCACAGGTCACTAACCCTGAAAAGACTAGAAATAGTGTATAAGCGGTATCAGCAGTGCTTTACAGTCAGTCACCTCTGAACAGTCCCTATCCTGTTTGATTCATGCTATGGAAACTAGCTAAAGAATTCATTTCATTGTATCGAAATATTAAAAAATAAGTTTGGGCTTCTACAAGAAGGTAGGCCAAAGATGTGTTGAATGACTTCAGAGGCATCATGGGAAAAACATTCACTTGTCAAGGCTTTTGCAGAAATGCCTGTGTACCATGACTTAAAAGTTTTATTTCCCATAGTTAGAATATGTTTATCAGCCCAGTCACAAAATTGACTTACTCACAGTTTTTAATGAATCCAATAGCCATGAAGAGAATAAAAAACATTTAAAAAAATTAATCTACATGGACAGTAGAACAGGAATTGCATGGAACACATGCCATTCATTTACTGTTATCTGATGTTTTGACTACACCAGTCACCGTCTTGAGCATTCTCTTTTGCACATGAGTATGTAGACACAGAGAGACTTCCGATATATTGTTTATCCTGATCATGAGATTGTCCTGAGGCACTGAACAGGTATATGAACACACTATTGTTTAAATGACTGCTTTAAATGCATATTTCCATATCTTTTTGAACTCTATAAACAAGTCATATGAATGTCTGCCCTATATGTATGTCAGTCCCACAAATGGTACATGTATTGTACTGCTCCGCAGGGGACTGATACTCATGTGACAGGCTTGAGGGAACTTTTATTCTCTAAAGCTCAAGTATGGCTATGCCTCTGAGACTCTAGTACTACCATGCTGTACCAAACAAATACAATTAAACTGCTAGCATGACAGCTTGTTTTACACTTATAATTTCATGTACTATTCAAATTAATAATACATGTTGTAAGGGTGCAATTGTATAGAAGTCCAAGAAATAATGAGTCACAGGTCATCACTGACATTACTGAAGTTGATTATCAGAAAAAATGGCAGTGAGCAGGTGGGGGCAGGAAAGGCAAAGACACAGTAATAAGTGTTTAAATATGCTGTGGTGAATGCACATATCTTGATGTTTTGTAAGTTTTCACCAGCTTGTTGATTTCCATTAATTTGTATCATGCTTCCTTAGATAAGGTTCAGAGGTCAGATGGAAGAAACATCTTTAGACTTAAAGGAAGAAAGGATGCAGGCATCAGGCACGGATAGCTACATGAAAGGAGACACCTCAGTGAAAGTAGGGAAATGAAATAAATGAAGCTCTAAGAAACTGAGGAGATGTAGTCATACTATGGGAGCACCTGCAGAGCTGAATTGGCTTTCTTCCTTTTTTTATTTTCTGCTTAGCAAAGAATTCTGGGAGACCAGGGCAGCTGTCAGGGGTCAGAGTAACTTTTGAAAACTGGCTTGAAAGGAAACAGGGTGAGAAAATAAAATGCCAAGCAAAATGCTGTACTGTAACTTACTTGTGTGCTGCTGCCAGTTCTGCTTTGAGTGCATATTCTGTTCAAAGTTGGTCATGCTAAGTTTTCCTACTAAGACACTTCAATGTCCTTTTAACTGCATTTCATACGCCTACATCTGGATTGGAAAATCAGTTGATCTGTCTGCACTGTATTTGCCAAGTCATCTTACTCTTGACTGAACAGATCACAGCACCTCCTGGAATGCGTGTTATCTATGTATTCTTTTTATGAGTATATTGCATGAAACATTTCTTTACAATACAGATTTAGAGATACTTGATCATATATACATGGATGTGAAGAAGCAATTCCACTCTGCTGTAAAAAGATTGTGATTCAGAATCAATTTTTTGTCTGAAAATGGGAAGAGTTCTACACTTAGGACAATAAGCTAGAAATAGTTGTGATGACTTGAAGAAGGCCAAATGTCCATGTAGGGATAAATATGAATCCCACGATGCTGGAGTTTTGCCAGTACAGCTGCCAGACACTTATTGAAAACCATGTGAGCCAAGGTACTTTGAGGCCAAACGAGTGCTCAGAGTAGAAAATGATAATTCACATCCTGAAAACAAAGATCTAAATCATGAAACTTTTACTCAGACAAAACTCAGATTGACGTCAGTGGGAATCTTCCCTGAGAATGGTCTCCAGAATTTGCCTTAAACATACAACACGTGTATCCACTATACATTGCAAATTAAGTAAGTAATGATCCAGTTTGATAAGAATATATATTCTGATATTATCTGGAAGAGATATACGTGAACCTCCTTAGATTAACAGACCAAATTAATTATCAGGAAAAAATAAGCCAACATACTACTTCATTTTTACACTTTAAGGCAAGTCAAAGAAACATTGTGAATTCATTGAATAACCTTATCCTAATATGCTGAAAACTAGCAGATTAGCAAAGCAATGCACGCTGGTAGGAAAGAAGGTTTCCACAAACAAGACTGGAATGACCCAGCTACTGTCCCAAACCAAGCTGGAAACTTGGAATGAAGAGAACAGAGAACCCAGATGTTTTCTGCTGCAAGAGGGTTAGTTATTACATATCAAGGACTAAACCCCTCTACTTATGATGACAATGATGATGACACAGTAGATAGTGGATAGAGAATTCTAAGAAAGAGATTGATCTTTCACACCGGTGATTGATTTAGACTGGGCTGGTAATGGGAGGTTCATCCAAGGAAAAGTACTTTTATATCTCAGCATGTGTGAAGGTATCACAGGTAGATGTTGACAAACTTTTTAGACCAGATCACGTGCACAATAAATTTGATTTATGTAAAATTAAAACAGAAGTTTAAATAAGTCATCTAACACTATTTTAAGTTTAGGGATGTTAAAAGACAAAAGCCCCTGTACAAGTACATAGGAACTCAACTGTCAAAGGTATAGTAAAGCAACATAGAATGTAAGTATTCAAAAGAACCCATAAGATATCCTATGGAAATATATTTGATGGATGGATGGATGGATGGATTAGATAGATAGATAGATAGATAGATAGATAGATAGATAGATAGATAGATAGATAGATAGATAGCTTTTATTTGCTCCCACAGAGCAAGACCAGTAGTAGTGCTTTGCAGCATGGCCTTCAAAACTAAATTTTAAAATAGGACCTCAAATATTTAAGTGCCCTTAAGACCAAAGAACAAAATCCTTCCATTGCAATGTCAAGATGTCATATTTTATGAATAACTGCAGCAGAGTATAGAAACATTTAATTTTGTTCATTATTCAATTCAAATTCATCACTTTTAAATACTCCTACATTGCTAAGTGGAATTCTGTGAACATCCCCTGAACTATGGTATTGAAAATTTTGCTTAAAATTATTTATTCTACTGCATAAGTTATAGCTGAAACAAATGAGCTGACAAACATAAAGCAAGCCAACTGTTGCATGCTAGCCTGTTAAAATGGGGCATCACCCAGCTTGCCAGTGGAATGACTACCATCTTACCCTATTGCTCTGCAATATTACCTGGACTCTAGAAAATGTCTGTGCATATCAGTGTCACATATATTGTTTTCACTTGGTATGCTGGTATCAAGTAGTTGCAGTAATGAACTAAGACCCTATCACTGTAGCCATTAATATCAGCATAGAACCCCTTCTCCAAAGAAATATTCTTAAAAAATGGATTGTATCCCCTCTAAGCACTGTTCTCTTTTATTTTATTTTTTTTTGGTATGATAATGTGCAACAGTGGGAACACTTGGCTGTGGAGGCACTCTTTAGCAGAATGTGTTTATTGAAATTTTTCCCTGTCAATATTTAAGATTGAGTGTACTTTGGATGGATTACAGATTTGTAGCTCTTGCAAAAAGAAATACAATAAACACTGCAAAACCCTTCAAATTTAATTTAAAATAGCTGTTTCACAAATTATAACATTATGGTCTCAATATAAAAAATATCCTACAAATTAGCAAGGTTAGAAACCAACTGTTTCCTCCAACTAGGACGAGGTATTTTTCTTCTAAGCAATATCAAAATGAATAGACACTGGGCCTTGAACTTTTCATTGGCCTAAGGCTACTTAGCGCACTTTATACACCATGGTGATCCCAAGAAACTTAAAGAGAAGTTTCACTGATGCATGCAAGGGGCAAATATTTTCTAAATTCATCCTGCTACAGCTTGTCAACTGTCATCCATTTTAGATCTATGATTGAGTGAGCAAATAGCTGTCAAAGTTGAATGCTAAATCAAACTTAATACTCAGTACTTAGATCAATGTCACAGACAGAACTACTGCAGATTAGCTTCCCTGCCTTGCCTTTACTAGGGACAGATAAGTGAATATAAGGTAAGAAAGTTTCTAGCATGACACATCTCAAAGTCTCTATCGTTTTAATAAGGATGACTTGTAAATAGGCCAGGTTTTTCTGCCACACAGGAAATTCTCTTCCAGGTACTAATAGATTGGAATTTTTTTATAAAATAGTATTTTCTCAGCCCTGGCTATTTATGATATTTCTGGATTTTCAGTTCCCTGGGGTTTTCTTCCTTTCAGCCTGTGTGTACCTAGGACCCACGGTTTTCAGGCAACCTGGCTTACTAGGTAAAAACTATGGGACTTTATATAGCATTTTATGGTACATTTCCTAAAGTACATTTAACTACATACATTGGAGGCAAGCCAACAAAAACCTTAAAATATCTATAATTATCTGGTGCTAGGAGGTGTATATTCTCACCAACTACTCTTTCCAAACCATTGTGAACTCACCAACTTGAACCATGATCTAAAGCAGAACATTGGTTCTTCCCTCATGTTGAGAAAATCCACATTACTTTAGCTGTTCTGAACTAAAAGTCTGTCTTTCACCATAAATATTTGTTCAGTCTTTATTAATTTGTTTCAGCCATACTAGTGCCTCTTTTAATTGTTTCCCATAAATATCCCAACTGGATCTACAGGCAGGAATGTTCATGAAAACTTATTTGAAGCAAACACAAATGATGAATTTGTAGTCAAAAGCTTTTATATTTTGGGTTTGAGTTTCACAGCGGCGTAAGCCAATCAAGCCTGGGTTCCCATACTCTGAGACTCAACTTCACCTTGTGCTAGCCACACATTTCCATTTCTGTCCTTACATGGACACCAGAGCATATGCAGCCGCATGATATCACCAGAAAAAAATCTACACCTCACACCCCCGGATACCCTTTAGCTGGATCAGCTGCCTGAACTGTTCACCACTCATTTGAGTGATTGCCAGCATGCATGTTAGAGAAAGAACATGATTTGCCCCGTCCCTGGAGGTGTTCAAGGCCAGGTTGGATGGGGTCCTGGGCAACCTTGTGCAGATCCAGGCCTGGAGATTGGTGGCCTGTGGCAGGGGGGTTGGAACGCTATGATCTTTGGGGTCCCTTCCAACCCAGACCATTCCATGATTCTATGATTGCATGGATGGGATAATAGCACCACAGTAGTGTTGAGTTAGATTACCTTAGGCTGCTATGCAGTTGCAGTCTGTAAATTAAGTTGCATGATAGAGATGAAAGGTTTTAATGGGTCACCATTGCTAAAAGGATCTTCCTATTCCACACATTCTTCACATCCACTGCACAATGCACAATGTGAAAACATACCTAATTGGTATCCTCCATCACAAACATTGTCCATTTCTGCAATTACTTCTTCACATGTTTAGTCAGTAGTTTCAGGTGATAGAGAAGACACTAGAATGGTGTAACATAAAAGTAAGGAAGCGATCTCTACCTAGTGGTATCTGTGACCTATCGAGACATTTTGTGCAGCTTCACCCTGGGAGTCTAGAACTTCCAAAGAAAGATTTCAGAGAAAAACAAACAAAAGAAGAAAAGTTTTTTAACACATTTCCACATTATTTCATTGGGGTTAAAACAAAGACAGCCTCCATTCATACACACTAGTAAATGTAAAATGCAATTTTAAAAGAAAGGACTTCCTTCAAAAAGAAAGTTCTTTCCCAACACAAGAGAACACATAGTGATGAACTAGATGAACTTTAAGGTCCCTTCTAACCACAGCCATTCTATTATTATGTGTGTTGCTGAGGTTCCTGGATTAACTGGCCAAACTAGGACCAGACTCTCATATCCTTGTTAACACCAATAGCAAGGGAGGCTGTCAGGGTGTCTAATGTACCTAATGCAGAATCAACTCAAAACATCTTCAGTGCACAGGAAAACTGGTCATGTTAGGTACAACAGAAGAAGACAGAGGGGAGGAAAAATACAGTGAGAAAAAGCAATGGTGTCTAAGAGGCCTTTGTATGAGAGAGCTGGGAGATGCAGCACTATGACTTTGGGGGACCTCAAAAGAGCGTCTGTGAGGTTCTGAGATAAGAGAAGGTCCTTTTCCACCTATTTCCCTCAGAACACACACTCCCTTGCAGTACCTGATCCGCTATCCTCACTCCATATCTTGCTGCTTCTGCAAGAAACACATCACTGGCAAACCTTACTTGTCCAACTGGTTCTCCTGTGTCACTGTTAAGGAGTAGAGGAAGAAGGAAAGGCCTAGAGATGCTCCCTGAGTCTAGAGGGGCAGTGTTGTATAAAGATAGAGAATGCAGTATGTCAAGACAGAGGACTATTGGAAAGCAGGACTTTCCCCCCTGTTGCTCCTTTCCTCTACCAGGAGCTACTGTTTTCCATTATAAATGACATGACCATACCCTGGGCAACAACAACCACAGCAGTGAGATGTGCTGCACTGGAGGAGAGCCCACAACATCCTGAGGAATCAAGACTACCTACCTATAAGGAATCAAAGAGCTTTGAGGCTTGTAGACAATTCTGTCCTAGAAAGGACATGAGGGGTCGTTATAATCGCAAAGGAATAGAAGAAAGGAAATGAAAGCATGTTTATATACTTGGTAGAAGAGAAATAAAAGAGGAAATCAACCAGATTCCCAGTATACTGTGACACATTTCTGAATCAAGTCTTGGAACAAAAAAAATGCAAACGTATGTCATTACTAACTTGGCAATCAAAGGAATTATCACCTGCTTTAGTTCTTATAGTTTACAAATTAAAACATGTTTAAGGTATGCCTTCATGTGTAATTTTTTAATGGAGCAACAGCTGGTACGAAGTAGTTCCCCCCAAAGCCTGAGGTAAAACATCCGTTTTTCAACATTCCTTTACCAACCATCTTTAAAAAGCCCTCTCATTCTCCTAAGCATAACACTTAAATCTAATATTGGAAGGACTTGTTCAGAAAATAGGGGCTATCCTAGGATCATTAGATAAAATGTGTTAATGGAAATTTAATGTAGATGACAGAAGTTTTACTAGAAGGTGTGTTGAAACCCAAGAAAATGTAGTAAAGAAAACGATACAAAACAATCAAAAATATTTAAAACCATGAGCCTAACAGGAAAATCAGAATAGACATGGGAAAAATGTGAGATAATGCATCTGGGGAAAATAACCCAAAATTAAGATCTCATTGGCACAGGAAACCTGAAAAGTAGTCAGGATGAAAGAAGAGATTTGAGACAACACAAAATATTATAGCAACATATTCCCCTTTTACCATTACCGACCATTTTTTTCCCAAAAGGACAAAGCTGTGAATATAGCTATTTTATTAGAATCTGCTTTTCATTCCTCCAATTTTTAGGTGAACAAAAATGTCTTGTACTGCCTGTTTCAGTAGACACTATTAGAACTTCAGAAAAGAAGTCTGCTCTTATAATTTGCAAATTGGAAGACAAGCTGAAAATATCAAATTAATCACATCACAAAACACTGCAAAAACATAGTAGAGAAGATCAAGATAGGCCATGATCGAGGCAGGAGAGAATGTAATATATCTATAATCATATTTAATGTCACCAGGTCTGCTGGCTATTTAGTTTTGTTTTACCCAACCTGCCCTGCTTATTTCTTTATCTTAAATTAGGGATAATCCACACAGTATCTTAGGGTCTTCCCTTAAAGGGTCAATAATATTTACTTTTTAAAGTCACTAAACAGCAAAAAGAGAAATGGGACTTTGGGAATAAGTTTGATAAGAAAGTCTGCAAATGTTTTACAGTGTTTAGGACTGTAATTTAAAACTGTAGCTCACCAGACAGGTTTCCAGCAAAGACAGACACCTATGTTCCTCCTTGTTATACTGAAACAGTATAACAACATGACTATTTGAACAATAACAAGATATCAAGTCGTTGGAATTTCAGTTAGTGTAGACTTCTGTCCTTGGTTTTTTTTCTGAGTTCTGCTCCAAATTCTAAGATTTCAAATCCTAAAATTGCATTTCTATTACAGTTTCTACAGGACTGTTGGTGAGATAAAATATCTTCCACCCGGAAAACCTAAGGCAGGAACATCCTGAGTTCTAGTAATACAATTTCTGAAGATTCATGGGTGCCCAATAGTTTCCTCACCCCACATCATTAATTAAGAGTTCCTTAGTATTTCTTCACTAGCTCCTACACAAGTAGAAGAGGGTATGGGTTCTCCCTCCTCTATACCAGCTTGATTGATGGCTATATCCCTTATTACACAAACTGAAAAACAAATGCACAACCTGATTGACTGGGTTACCCAAAAATTTATCTGTGGCGTGACACAGTGAGTGCTTATTCATGATATTTCCAAGGATTTGTCTGGTTTTGTGGTTCTGGTGTGTGATTGTTCTTTTCTCTCCCCCTCCTATTTAGTTACCAGTCATTGAATTTTTCAAAACAGTTATCTACTTTATAGTCCAGTACCCAATGCTACCTATCATTTTTGTGGATTTCAAATGTGGAAACGCAAATCCTGAAGTCTGTACAGCTGCCAGCTGCAAATATGCACACAAGCCTTAGGGAGTCTGCTTTCTCAGACTGCTGTTGCCAAAACATTTACAAATAAATGGACTAAATTAATCTCTCATGTGATGCTTTTGAAGCAAAAGATTTGGCCCAGTGTTTTTAAAGAAAGTTATTTTATTGAAAAATTTTTAATCAAGAGTCCACAAAAAATACACTGAAGGCATTTATCTCAGAGTAATTCACATAATACACTCTCAGCTTTTCAACTTTTATGGTTGTTTTACTCCCCGGTTTTGGTTCCATAATTTCCCTTTCTAAAAAATTAAATAATAAATAACTTAAACACCTACATTCACCTACTCACTTATACATTCTGTCCCTTTCCTTTTTGCTCTGTTAAGCAATCCTGTGCCTTCCACAGCTAGTTCTTTCTGACCAAACCTGACACAATTTTCCATTTTCCATTGTAATTTTCCACATCTGTAAAGACTTGACCACCAGTGAAATATGGTGCCAGTATCTGTCTTACAGACAAATTTATCCTCATCTTTATGAATCTAATGGATAAAAGGTGAACAAAACATGATCTAACTTTTGCAGTTTTGCTCTAGAACTTGAAAATGTTCAGAAGGTAACAGGAATATACAGATATCTACAAAATTATTTAAGAAAAGAGTCTGAAAGAGCAAGGCTAGTTCATCTTTTTTAAAAAAAAGGGAGAAAAAGATGTGATATTATGTTGAATTCTTTCTAAGAACAGGACAGAGGCAAACTCTACGTTTGAAAGAAAGAAACAAGAAAAAAAGAAAAAGAACATTTAGCAAGGCTGTTTAAGTTAGACACTAGGAAAAGCTTATTAGCAGTACAGATAGATAAGTATTAGAATAGATTGCCTAGAGAGGAAATGACAGCTCCACTGCTGGATTTATTTAAGAACAAATTAGACAAACATCTTTTCATAATGATTTAAGTAGAGTTGATCCTACCATGCACAAGGGATGGCCCCTCAGGTCTATTCCAGTCTTATTTTTATGATTCTACATTCTTAATTCTTCAACTTGTGCTGAGATGTGTCTGGCACTCCTACACTTGTCATAAAAAAAGGATTCTTTCTGATCCCACAGTTCCTGTCCACAAACTGTTACCACTTCAGAGCTCTTCATCACAGGACCTCACAACTCTATAGATTCTTTACGGCATTTTGCAAAAATCTTTATATTTTGTCCAGCAACTGATGAACTTGAAATGTAATAAAATCTGGTAGGTTCATTGAGTATGCTACAGAGCCAAGACAAGGGAGTCGAGCATGCCCACAGTAAATTTTCAGATGACACTAAGATTGGCGGGAGTGTTGCTCTGCCAGAGGGTAGACAGGCAGTAGAGAGGGACCTAGACAGGCTGGATCAATGGGCTGAGGCCAATTACATGAGGTTCAACAAGGCTAAGTGCCACAATAACCCTATGTAAAGCTGCAGGCTTGGAGAGGAGTGACTTGAGAGCTGTCTGGAGGAGAGAGACCTAGGGGAGTTGATCAAGCAGTGTTCCCAGGTGGCCAAGAAGGCCAATGGCATCCTGGCCTGCACCAGGAACAGTGTAGCCAGCAGGAGCAGGAAAGTGATCCTTCCCCTGTACTCAGTGCTGGTGAGATAGGACCTGGAGTGCTGTGTTCAGTTTTGGGTCCCTCATTACAAAAAGGACATTGAGATGTTTGAACATGTCCAGAGAAGGGCTTCAAGGCTGGTGAAGGGCTTAGAACACAAGTCTTATGAGGAGCAGCTGAGGGATCTGGGATTGTTTTGTTTAGTCTGAAGAAAAGGAGACTAAGGGGAGATCTTATCACTCTTTACAACTATATGGAATATAGTTGTAGTGAGGTGGGGATTGGTCTCTTCTCCCTGGTAGATAGTGACAGGACAAGGAGAAATGGTCTGAAGTTGCATTAGGGGAAGTTTAAGTTGGATATTAAGAAAAATTTCTTTACTAAAATGGTTGTCAGATATTGGAGGTGGTTGAGTCACTGACCCAGGAGGTGTTTGAAGGAAGAGTAGATGTTGTTGGTGATACGGTTGGACCTAGTAGGGCTGTATAGACATAGTGTTGGACCTGGTAGGGCTGTATAGATGGTTGGACTTTATAATCCTGAAGGTCTTTTCCAACAAAAACTATTCTATAATTCTGTGATTCTCAGTTTGTACTATAATTAGTACAAAGCTCTCCCAGGCAGCTGTATGATGCTCTACATGGGACAAATAGTAATTTCTAACGTGCTGATGCATTTGTTTTGAATCACAACATATAAAGTGTTAGTACTGGGTTATACTTTGAGCTTCATCTACTTCATAACTGAATGAAGTGTAATGAAAAAGCTGAGAAACATGAGGCAAAATAGGGGAAGTTGTAGTGAAGCAATCAGTGATAGAATACTTGAGGTGTCTCCCTTACACTAAAGACATTGCTAAGGGCTGCATCTTGGAACAGTGTTGGAAGAAGAGGAATACTGAAATCTGATGTGTGTTCTCAGGGTTATGTTTTCATTTTATAAAATTATTTTTATCTGAGGAATAGACAAAAGTGGAAAAATATTATTCACATGATGTCAGCTAGGTTATTTTCACTCTGCTGCCTGTTAGAACTCAGCTCAAGCAATAGGGTGGGAGGCATGTAAGTGGTCTTTTGCTTAAGAAACTGTTCCAGAACATGAAAAAATGGTTTTGAATCCTCCTACCAAACCAAGGTAGGCTTACAACTCACCTTCCAGAAACCTGACTACAATTTATTAAGTTGATGAAGACAGCAAGGCACACTGTATTGTTCCATACAGGTACTCTGCACACCATTAAAACCAAAAGAGAATCTAATCACCACAGTTCTGAATTACTGAATATGACCCAGTTTTAGAGCCATTTATTGCTAAGGGATATGTAAAGGAAGCTCCAAGTTCTACTTGTACTTAATATGATATTTAAGTCTAGTAGCTGCACTTCCTTTAGTCAGAATTAGAAAATAATCCTCCAGTGAAAGTCAACGATTTAAATAGACCACAAGGCATGACATGTGAAACAATGCCTTAGAACAGAACTAAAAACAAATTCAGGGACATTGTAAAGAGTAATGAACAAATCTATCTCACTTTTTTGGTGAACTCAGGTACAGCTAGAGGCCCCATGAGCTGATTGCAAAGCATTTGAAAATTGTTCTCAAGAAACCAACTCCATTTGGTGATTGTAACAGCTCTGTGGGTGAGTACCTAGAGCTCAGCCATCACAGATGCAGCACAGACCTGGACACAAATATTATTTACATTATCCTGACATGTTACAATCATCATCACAGAGATTTTTTGTTATACATAATGAATATGTTCTGCATCATTATGTTACTGCACTCTGTATGATGGCACATGGGCATTCTCAGCAAAGAATGATCTGCTGTTATCTTCTAATCCTTTTCAATGTTAGTTATTAAAATTACAGTGCTGACCAGTAAGATTTAGGTGGGGATTTCTTTAATGATACGTTGGGACTCAAAACTGTATCTGTTACAGTAATTTAAAAAACACGGCATTGCGCTGGAGAACACTCATGAGAAATCTAAATATCAATGCATATCTTTGGATATAGAATAATTTATACAGTAAATTAGCACAGAGAAAGGAAACTTACCTCTTCTTCCTCCAATCCAGTTAGATCCCAGAAGTAACTCAATCTCATCTGCAAACGCTTCCATTGTTCAAGGAACATAGTAGCTTTTAAAAAAAATGTACAATTTTAAAATTATAAATCTAATGCACTAAGGTGAAAGTTAAAATTATAAATTCACTGCACTACAGTGAATTTTTGTGTTACTTATAAGTCAAAAATTATATTAGAAGCCCATTATGCTAGGCCCTTTATAAATAAGTACTAAGAAACATCCCCAGGCCCATTTTTAAAGAAGAAACACAAGCAGTGTATGGAAATAATAATTACTGTCTTTTTAACACACACACACAAAAAAACCCAGAAAGATTGCCCAAAGGCATTGATATGTTCTTGTCAGAGGCTGGAAATGAACATATATCTCCTGATATCCACCCCAACAACATCAGCTCTCTTAATTGTAACGAGTCATTCTATAATTCATTAATACAAAGCATATGCTGAAACAAAATCTAGGTCTAAATATTGATTTGCAACTCTTTAACTGGCCAAACAGATTTTGCTGTGTCCATGTTTATAACCAGACAGAAACAGCATGAAGAGGTAGGCATAGCCTGCTACTGAAACAAGTCATCAATACAGGAAAGTGGGAGAGGGACTGTTAAGCATGGAGTGTATTGCCAGGACAAGGGGCAATGGCTTCAAGCTGAAAGAGGGCAGGTTTAGATTAGATGTTAGGAAGAAATCCTTCACTGTGAGGGTGGTGAGGCCCTGGCACAGGCTGCCCAGAGAAGCTGTGGCTGCCCCTGGATCCCTGACAGTGTTCAAGGCCAGGTTGGATGGGGCTTTGGGCAGCCTGGTCTAGTGGAGGGTGTTTTTGCCCACGATAGGAGAGGTGGAACCAGGTGATCTTTGAGGTCCCTTCTAACCCAAACCATTCTGTGATCCTATGATTCTATGAATGCTTTTGTCCTGTATAAACACATAGTGATTGTGTCCTGAAGGACTGGCCATTAGCTCAGTCTTCTGCTTTTTCTTTTTCATTAATATAAAGGAACAGATGCTATACTGTTGCCTCATATTTAGAGTCTCCTGACCATCCTCTCATAACTCGTTTCCCCTAGATAGCATTTTCCCTAGATGCTCATGATTTATGGGCTTACATATTTATTAGAAGCGCTTCTTACTCTTGACTTGTGGACACCTATTTCCAGGTAACTACATCAATACTAAACCAATATATACCAACTAAAAATCTCCACCATACCAATAAAAGCTATACCTATAACAACTGGTGGCACTGATTTCCATTTTCTTGTGCTTCATTTCCCCTTTTCAGTTGGTGAAAGGGGGATTGTAAAAATGCCATTACATCACAGCAGTCTTTTCATCACTTTGACCATCTTGTAGATATCTCCACAAGACATACAACAGTGGAGAACTAGATCCAGCTTCCTTTCACTGCATCTACACTTGGTGTGAGCTGTACAATAACACTGGGAAAAGTTAGATCCCTATTACAATAACCTGACTCATACAAGACAGAATCTACTCCCACAGCTGCAAATATTTTCTGTACAGGTATCCTCCCATAATGTAAGAAATAAATATGATTTAAACAGCAGACTAAAAGTAAATCGAGACATTAAGTAATTAAGTTTCTACCTCAGTTCCTTCCTTACAGAGGAGAGGACATATAAAAGCTATATTTAGCATGTTTTGAAAACTCAAGAGGTTTTAGATATCCTAAATACAAAAACATTTGGTTATTTTATAGGGTGCTATTACTCATTGCATTTTTTCCTGTTATTCAAAAAGGCAGTTCCACATTTAGCTCCACAAGAACTTATTTGGCTAGATGCAGTAGCTGTTCCGAAATCAGCAAGTTTGCACTGACTGACGCTAGCAGAAAAACAGCCTCATTATATTCAACTGTCCTTCTAATAAACACATCTGACAGCTGAAATTCAGCATCCCAGAACACATTAAGCCAAATTAGCCAGGCACTAATCCATATTTTTGTGAATATGGTCATTTTGCAAACTATTGCTGGAATCACAAAGACACTTTATGAGACATACGGCTCAGCTAGTAAAAGCATTATTCCTTTCAAGAAACTAACCATAGAAAGTCATCTGCCTTTTACGGAATGGGAGAAGGCAAGTAGGATAAAAGACTTCCTGTGCCCAACACAATTATGACATGAAGCCAGCTCTAGTAACCTTATTTTGCTCTTTTAAGTATACAGTTGTAAGTCATAAGACATGGTGGTTTCCTCATTACTATACTCTATCCTTCAAAAAAGCATTTGGGCAACATTTATTCAATATGCTTTGAGGGAAGATGATTAGGTGTGTAAATGAGACCTGTCATTCAGCAGAATGAGCTCGAGATGTAACCAGTACCGTTTCCTAGTAGTAAAGCAACAAAATTTGGTGGAGTCTAATACTTAGCAGGCAAGCTGGGCAGAGTTAGTAAAGGATACTTCCCTGTTCTTTGTATAACATGGCTGTATTTTCTTGCACTGACAAGCTCAGTTATCACTGTCCCAAGAACAGACTTTTCCAATCTGTGGGGAACTTTTTCGGGGGAGGAAGGAGGGAGCTGAAGTTCAGAAAGAATGTTGTTATTCTTACATGCCTTTTTAAAAAAGCATTGTATAAGGAACTTTTTGTTCATTTCTGTTCCTTTACAGATTCTAATTTATCTTAGTGCAAGGATATGTCAGCATTTTGCTTTGTGCATTGCATTGCCGATGCTAAAATAATATTTATTTTGGATGAGGCTGCACGGAAACGATCATTTGCATGGATGCAAGTTTACAGTACAGATTGTCTGTTGGGAAAATACTATTTACCTATGAAAGAGTAAATAAATTGTGATTCATACACATGCTGTCCACACAGGTACACTGAAACCTGGACTAGGCAGTGCGTTGCATGCTTCTTGGCAACAGGTAAACTGTGAGCCCTTATATGCCAGCCTACACTGATTGGCAGCAATGGGAAGTAGGGAAATAAGTCATCCCCCGAGAGTATATAGATTCATTATCCTTTGCCATTTCTCTCAGGCATGGTGTGTACATATTCTCTAATTTGTGCTGCAGGGTTTCCAGGAACTGGTAAACAAAAACCTACTTCCATGATCTGTTATGTCTGCAAGTCCCTTAAAAACCTTATGATAATCCGCATCCAACACCAAGGTACAACCAGTCATTTCTAAAACAAGCTGTTGAGGGATGGCTACAGTACAATAATGTAAATTTCATATTAAGAATGAAAAATTCATTTTGTGAACGCTGAATAAGGAAAAGTAAATACATTTTACAGTAGCAATAGCATCTTTAAATTTCATAATAAAAAAATCTAGAGAGAATGAGGGCACAACAAGGGCAATAATCAGTGAAACACAATGCCCACACTTTTCAGGGCAGAGGTGAGGCCAGAAACAATAAGAATAATACTACAATGAATTAATTGGTAATTATGAATTGTTTTGATACCCTCCGGGAGACAGAGTATACTTGCCATTACAGAAAACTAAGCTTTTTCAAATTGAAAATGTTAGAACATATCATAATTAAAACAGTAACAGTAGTATTGTTCTTGGAATCCCATAAATTTTTTTGATAAAATTATGTGACTAAGTTGTCACACATGGAAGTGCATTCTGTCCTTAAACTAAACCCATTCAGCTGCCTGCATCATACCAATCCCAAATACATTCCTGCCCCAAATGCGTGAGGTGTTAAGGGACTTCCCATGTCAACAGAAAATGAGGGAAAACACGGCAAAACTCAGAAGTGTTATTAACCAGGGCAGCAGAGGAGAAAGGACATGTTTCTCTTCCCTGAACTATCCAACTCCTCTCCATTTAGTCAAAAGCTTGCTGCTGCCAGCAGAAAGCCTCATAATATTGCCTTCTCCCGTCCCAGCACAGACAGCCCCTGGCTGGCCCTCTGATGCATGCCAGCTTCATAAAGCCATATGCATCACAGTTAATCTAACAGTACTTCGTTATATGTGAGGCCACTACTTTGCACTACTGTTCACCGCAGCCTTCATTTCCATCAGCAGTGCAAAGATCGAGCAATACTGTTAGCACACAAAGCAATACTCACCCCAGAGAGCCATAAAGATGGAGAAGAAGACAGTGGCAGGGTTGTCAAATAAGTGGCTAGCTCGAGCGGTAGTACATGCCGAGCTGAGGTTCCAGTAGTCACAGAACTTGTCACACAGGGGGCACATGGTGAAGGCGTTGCGTTGATCGCACATTTCTTTACTGTGAATGACAAGTGCACAAGTTCTTAGGGTACTGCTACTCAGAAAAGTGGGCTGTACGTTAGTGGTATTAAGTAGCACCTCATAGCTATTGGAAGGTACTTGCAACATATGTGGCTTGAAGTTACAGAGAACAGAAGATGTATTTCTCTTCCAGGTGCATTCCCATGTGCTGGAATGTTAAAATATTTACAGGCACCTTACAGAAAAACAATGCAACACAGAAACCAATCTAGTCACTAGACTGTTTTAGTGAATTTAGTGACCTCAGTCTTCACAACCACACTAAAACAAAATAATTAAGACACAGTCAAAGTGGAATTTTTCATGTCTACACACAGTTGCATGATTGGGTACAGTTCAGATTTAAATTAATGAGAAATAATTCTGAAGCGGGCATAAGGGAAATTCTGTGCCCTGGACAAAACAAACATTTTAAAACACAGTGGCACAGAGATCCATGTCAAATGCCATGCTATGTTGTGTAGTGGGACTGGCCGTATAAGTCTGCATAACAGCGAGAACCAGCACACAGGCTGGCTGGTCACTGTCACAGACAAAATAAATCTGCAACACCATTTGCAAGAAGCACTAGGTTGGTTTTCCTTTAAACTGACATACGTGCACAGAACTTAAAAGACTTACACTAGCCAAAAGCCTTGTTATGGGTGTTATATTTGACATTGACTTTGCGATTCACCTCTACCCTGCATGTTATTTGTGAGGTATTTATAAAAACAATGGTTGTTCTCCCAGCATAGAGCTTTAACAGCAATTCCTATCTGTGCTGGCACCTGCTGTAGGGTTTTAGCTAAGTTCTTCAAGTGTGAGCAGTTATTTTTGGCACTCGTACTAACATGTTTTAAGGTTGTTCAGACACTGTGCGCACAGTAGTTTCATGAAATCAGATACTTCTACATTTCAGGGTTCTCTAGTTTGAATACTGAGTATGGATATGGTATTCCTGAGCTCCATAGATCCTTGTTCTTCTAGTATAGAGTAGCAACCTAATTTTCAAAAATAAAAAAATAAGGCAAAATGCCTCCTCCTCCTCAGCAGTATCTCTTACAAAAACTAGAAAGCTTCCACTTCTACCTCATATATTCAGATGTATTTCCCTTCCCTCAGTTTACAGCATTTGTTCTGCTCTCCTTTGGGACATGCAAGATAAGAGACTCAAAGATATCAAAATCTGTAAGTTAAAAAAGTTCTTATTTAAATTCTTAGTCTTATTTACTAAATATTTACTCAATTTCTAAAAATCTTTTCAAAAATCATCATCACTGTCTCTTTAACAAGCCAAACCCTACTTGACACTGCTCAGTATGCTTCCAGATTTTTTAATAAGGTTTGTGTGTGAAAGACCTTCATACCCGCAGTCTTACTCAGGTGAATTATTATGATTATTCCTATATTGACCATCATTAAATAGCATTTTTTTCTGTGACTTTAAACAGAAAAAAGCCCCCATTCAATCTGTTGTATCAACATGTTTAATGTTATATAGTTTGAAAGGCATACAGCTGTTTCCAGCTATCATATCACTAAAGTAATGCTCTCTTCTATCTGAAGAGGCAGTAGAGGGTGCTGCAGAGACATTTTAGCCATAAATCTCACTTAAGTTTAAATGTTCAGACAAGCTCTCCCACAGAAAAGCACAGCCCATCAAGCTTCATTCAGATCTAGCTAAGAAAACAAACCCTGACTCTTGTGTTGTTATCCATCATTTACCTATCAGTAATAATGTCCTACTGCAGTAAGCTGCCAATTCGTCTAAGAGGGTGTGGGATGTCTGCCACAATGAGTGTCACCAGCAGTACTAGTAATCCCGTATCCTGTTTCCACAAGTCACTGAGAAGCAGACATTAATATCACAGTGCCAAATTGGCAATTTTTGTTTAACATAACACCCGGCTCACAGCACACAACTCAGCATGGCTTTGTAACTGTCAAGAAGGAGAATAATGTGAATAGCAAATATATGTGCTAACTATTGTTTGTCTTGTGCAAATAGCCTGATTTTACTAAGAACAGCTATCCAAGAGTAACAGACAGTGTGTTTGCATTAACTTCAGTGAGGGAAATTCTCCTCCCCCTCTACTCTGCACTGGTGAGGCCTCATCTAGAATATTGTCTGCAGTTCTGGGCTTCCCGGTTCAAGAAGGTCAGGGAGATGCGGAGAGGGTACAAAAAAGGCATAGAAAGATCATTAAGGGACTAGAATTTCTGTCTTAAAAAGAGAGATAGAGGGACTTGGAACTTTTTAGCCTAGAGAGAAGAAGAGATCCTGCACTGGCAGGGGTGTTGGACTAGATAATCCTCAGAGGTCCGTCCCAAACCATTCCCTTCTGTGATTCCATGTGATTCTGTGAGTTCTGCATAATGTCTTTCTGGGTGAGCGTGGAGAAATGTGAATTCATAAAAAAAAAAATTGTCATAAAAAAGAACTCAAAATAATGCAGTGAATACTGCAAT
This sequence comes from Gallinula chloropus, assembly GCF_964237585.1. Taxonomy (NCBI): domain Eukaryota; kingdom Metazoa; phylum Chordata; class Aves; order Gruiformes; family Rallidae; genus Gallinula; species Gallinula chloropus. The sequence continues at coordinate 68,260,233 of NC_140085.1, forward strand.
AATAGACTCTGAACAGTTCTGTCTCAGGAGCTGCAGTCCCAAACAGCCAAATAGATGTATGTCATTCAAATGTCTTGTCTACTTAACACATTTGTATTTCTAATGCTCACAGAGTTGTCATTGATACAACACTGCTATTCAGATATGTTAAAAGCAATTATTCTCGCTAGGAATTATGAACAAAAAGGACAGTCTTACAATTTTCAAGCAACAAATTATTGGACACAGAAAAACTTACCTAGGAATGTCACTCTCAATGGTTATACATCCATAAAGAAATACAATAATCCCGACTACTGAAGATGGAATGAGGAATTCTGTATATAAGCCCAGCCATGCAAAATAAAGTCCTATCTTTTCTCCAAAATACTTTCTGAAAAAGAAAAAAAAAAACAACAAAAAACCGCATGTGTCAGGGGTATGATTTTCAAGCATGTTTTACAGCTTCTTAACAATTCCTGTACAATTACAATACTAATCGTCAAAGGCCTGGAAGAAAACCCTGAGTATCAGGGAGGACTCTGGCATTTGAGTCTCTTAGATGAAGTCAGTGAAATATCCCTCACTTCCATCTAGACTAGCAGAATTTAAATCAAATATTTTGCAGAAAACATTGGAAAGGGTTAGGCTGTTTACAAGAGTATCTAGATAAGCCATCATTCTTTGCCTCTGCAGTCCTCCTGGATTCAGTTGCTGAAAGTCATAGAAATTACATCTATGGGAACATGCTGACAGCATCTTAAAAGACTAGTGATCTTGAATTTCTATTAAACCATGAAGGTTTACTTGCACACTTAGCACTGGCTTTTCAGAAAGAATAAATATTTTTGACAAATTAACAGTCTCTGGACAGCTGGTTTGAAAAGAACAGTTTCTGCTCTGAGGAACGGTTCATAGCAGATGTTGATAAATACGTGCTAGTACTCAGCCCAACATCTTCATGAATCACACTGCAAGAAGTAAACTAAACATAGATGAAACTTACTGATCATTCCAAAGCACTGTTACAAGTGATTACAAATATTGCAAAATACAAAGAGCTTCAGAGACCTCAAGAAATCACCACCATTAAAATGAGACTAAATTTAGATGAAGCACAAGACAGTTAGAAACATTTTAGAAGCCAGAGAATAAGATGGAGGAATGCTGGACAGAAAGCAGCTATACAGAGAGCACTCAGGGCATGACATTGCGTTTGAACCAGTGAGACAATCATGTCCTGGCAGTACAAAGAACAAAACAAATTTCAAGATAACATTTCTAACAAATGAAAGACAAGGCTTGCTCCTCATAAACGCCATGCACAACCCCACTTTGAGGCTGATTCTGAACTCACTCACACAAGGAGAATGTCACCCAAGCTTAGCAGACGATGTTTTTGGAGGCTCAGGACTTCTTTTAACAGATGCAATTCTATTCTGACAGAATTTATTGACAAATCTCCATATTCGTAGAGCTGAGCTCAAGTCCTATCAGAAGCATGGGCAAAACAAATCTCCTCTAGAAACTAGGTCTCAGAGGCCAGGCTGCTCTGGCATAGGATAGACAGGGGCAGGAGTGTAACCAAGGCAGAGAGCCATGGGACAATGAGACAAGCCTTCACAACCAAGATTTCAGTTCAGATGAAAGAAGCAAGGGTAGCAACAGTGTTTTGTTTTGTTTTTTTTTATTACTACAGTTCCTGCTGTTGTCTTCATGCCACCACAGCTGCAGATAACTTTACATGCCTAGGCTATCAGATAGGAAAGCAGGCAGTGCGGTCACGCACACGCTTACGTGAGAGCCTATGTTTGATTACATCTAGCCAATTGTGTCTAACACTTACCCTTTAAGAAGAGCACATGCAATCATAAAAGGGAACAACAGGGGGGAAAAAAAGCACTTCAAGATGATACACAGAAAACATTGTCCTTAGTATAATAGGATGCCATAACTCAGAGAACCCGCACAAAAGCAAGGGAAATTTCAAGGTTCAACTGAGAAAGAAAGTACACGTCCTACAATAGGCTGTCATAAGCAACAGATGTGAAGCATCAAATACCACAAATGGCACAGCAACAGAGTGATTCGAATGGCAATAACTTTACTAGCTGTGTCAGAAAGACACCTTGCACAAGTCAGAATAGGAAAACTATTTGCAGTTACCAATCCTTAAACAATATATATGAGCTTACGATCTCTACATTCACACCACAGCATAGTTTTTAAGCACCTTGGGACAATGGATTATCACATTTGCAGATAATATAAGGTACATATGACACAGATTTTTTTATAAAATGATAAATATTCATGTTGTAAGCATAACCTGAATCTTCCAGTACTACCCTGTAACCTGACACATGCCTGGTAATTTGGGAGGAGAGGCAGTTTTTCTTTCTTTTCACATATATTGTTTTGTTGGGGGTTTTTTTAAGATGAAGCGAGGAAAGAAATATTTGATTAAAATTTAGAAATAATCAGATGGCCTGTAGTTTATCTTCTGTGACCGTGAATCAACATACAGTGGCCTAGGAGCAGCACAGGACACAGGGAGGACCAATTTCCTCTCAAGTCTCCTCCCAATTAGGAAGTAAACACTTTGTGTTTGAAAGCAAGGCAAGCATCACTGAACACATCCTAACAACATGGAACAAGAAAGAGGAGAGGGGGATTATTCTGGTTATCTGTTTTCTCACTCCTTCCTTGGGCAACATGCATAGCTAGTACAGTGCTCCAAAGAGGTCAGAGCAGACATGAACAACAGTCTACAATATCTGAGCCGTTCTAAACTGTCTGACAAAGGGCCACAAATTCACACAGACAGTGTTCAGATCCCAGAAGCATTAAAGACCAGCTGACCAGGGTCAATGAAGTTGAAGTGTATGGCTCATGAGGCTTCCTCTAGAATTTTTAAGCCTTCCAGTGATAAATGCGATCTGTAACCTATAAAGCAAAGGGTTGCTATTTGTATCCATGCCAAGAGAAAGTGAGAAGAGCTCAAAAATGTCCTGGCAGTATGGAAAAAAGAAGTTGCCAAGAGGAAAACTGCACAATGTTCTGTGGCTTAACTGTTTTGAAAAAGAAAAATAATTAGGACTGCTGTGCCCAAGCTCAGTCCCCCAGTGTGTCAAAGTGAAATAATCAAAGGAGAAGCAATGACAGTGCTTGGAAGCTTGATGACAAATATAAATCCTAGCTGAACAAGCTAGAAAGCCACAGGATGTGGACATGCTTCTTCCTTTTTTGACATATCCCAAGACATCTTCTCCCATTGCTCTGAATAGGAGTCAAGCCTCTAAAACCCACCTGTGATCAGCTGTCATCCACTGCAGCTACAGCTGGATTCAGTGATTTTTGGCTCAGACTTTAAGAATACCTGAGGTGGGCTTCTTTCTAGCCCCTCTCTAAAAATCTCTGAAGAAAGGCATACTCGCAAAGTTTTATAAGGTTTGAAAGCATTCCATCCCTACTCAAGTAAATAGTTTGATGCTAGAAAATTGCAATGCTATTTCACTTGGAAAGCAGGATGGTAAGTTTTCTCAAATGTGGATGTGCTAGTCCCTCTATATTTATCTCACTAAATGGAAAAAAATTAGAATGACTGTAGTGAATGAAGAGGAATAAAATGTTCTTCGAGGGTAGGGTAAAGTAGGATGTACATCAAGAAAATGAATTTTTACAAATTTTTGTATATTTACACCAAGAACTTGGCATCTTCTCTCATTTACATTGGGATAAAATCAGCCTTACTTTATTATAATCAAGGAATTATGCATCATTTATGCTGGCATGGAAAAAGAGAACTGAGACAAGAGTTTCCCTACCTCAGTAGCTAACTCGCATCTGGTTCACATGTATCCAGACAAATCTAAGGACCAGTCCTTTCCAAAGTAAGGTCATAGGTGGCAACACTGCAGAGTTACACTAAAAAAAGTATGCCTTCTGCATCACATGAACTTTATTTCCAAATTATATGTATTTTAGTGTAGACATGACCCCTTGTATAAACATATGTGATAAGGACAGCAGTTCTCATGCAAAACAAGCGGCAAATGTCCTTCATAATAAATGTGTAGTTCTCATCAGAAACAACACCCAAGAAGTTTGTTCTGTATGTTGTTCTGTATTTTGCCCTAAACTTTAACAAGTTGGTTACAAGGCCACTAAGTTCTCTTCAGCAAGAATCATGTCTCTAAGGAAATATTTGGCCAAATCATCCATGACTTCTTCAAGCTGATCAAAAGCTGGCATTTCTCCTAACTTCCCAAGATCAAGCAAATGATCAGAAACAACACCAGAAACAACAACATCAGAAAACACCTGTATAATCTCTATCAAGGCACAGTTAGAATAAGAAGTACTGAGAATGCCACAGTAAAAATGTTTCCTCAGTTCCCTCCACTTCACCCACTTGAACCAGACATCTGCAATGCACTTCTGTCTGTCTGGTTGCCAAACCAACATCAAAAAGAATAACTGATAATTAAACTCTATGCTTGCACGTTGGTCACAGTGTTTCCATGCCAAGTTGTGCAATTTATAAATAGAGTAAAATTTGGGGGAAGGGGGAGAAAGAGAAAAGGAGGAAAAGACCAAAACCAACTACTTAGTTTTTGATCCTGTGAAAACAAGTGTGGGATACCTGGAATGTGAATAAAGCATGTGGTGCATGACACATAGTGGAAAGAACTCTGGAGTTGTTCAGGAACAAAGTTAAAAAGGCAAGGAAAGGATGCTATGGACACTGAGTCACCTAACCGGGAAATCTGTTCTAAACTCTTTTTTTTCATTTCCACACCCCATTCTAGGCCAGCTGTTATTTCATGCATCGCGGTTTAGCCCCAGCCAGCAGCTGAGCACTATGCATCTGCTCATTTGCTCCTCCTCCCCAGCAGGATGAGGAGGAGAATCAGAAGAGAAAGGTAAAACAAATTTAAAAAATCGAAATTAAAACTAAAATAAAATAAATTAAAAATTGTTTGGGGTGAGGACAGTTACCAGGACAGCAAAGGGAGAGGAAAATAACAACCTCAGTACTTAGAATATACAAAATAGGTGGTATACAATGCATTTTCTCATCTCAACTGTGAGCCTGTCCTGAAGTTGCAGCTCATCCATGACCAGCCCCCTTTATAACCAAACCATGATGCCATGGTATGGCATATCCCTTCAGTTACTTTGGGACAGCTGTCTTGACTGTGTCCCCTTCCAGCTTCTGGTGAAAATTAATTTTATCCTAGCTGAAAACCAGGACATCATGTTTGCTATAATTCATTCCACCACCCTGTGGTACAGTTACTTATTGGGTAGGCTTTTCCCTGTGCAAATGGTCAAATAAATGACATCTACTACTTATGCCTTCAAAATAAATCTATATGTGCAGATTGTGGACAAATTTCCTCTGGTGTAGGAGAAAGGATAAGCAGTCCTATCAAATACAGTTTAATTTGGGAACATCTCTGCTATCAAAGCTAGTTAAAAACTGCTGAAATGTAGAGAGAACCCCAGTCACTACAACAAAATCTGGAACAGGATGTAACATCTCTTTACACCCCACCATTTCACTCCAGGTAGAATTGCCTATGTCCAAAGATTTCTGGATTTGTCTTTTTTCTCTACTTGAAAATTTTCTCAGGGCAGGATTGAAGCATTTATTACAACCATCTGGGACACCTGGGTGGAATTACTGCTCAGCAGCAGCACTGAGGTTGCTGTTCATCCAGAGATCCCAGAGATTTCAACTATGTTTGTTTCTGACAGCATATATGCACATATTCTGTCCAGACAGTCCCAAGAAGAAACATATCAGTGCTAAATCCAGATATACAGAGACTGCACCAAATAGAGCAATATGGAAGCCAAAAAAGGTTCCTGGCATAAGACAAACCCTCTTAGAACAACTTGCCAAGACACTGAAAGACTATGTTTATTAAAATTTAAGAGGACAAAAAAACCCAACTGCAGAACCTCAGCTAAATTACAATGCAGCTGAGTCTGAGGCAGGATAGAAAAGTGTATTAGAAAAGCCAACTAGTTCCACATACAGGAAACAAAGAAAGGAGCCTCTGTCCAAGGTAAGACCACATGCTTTTCCCTAAACTGGAGATAAAGATCAAGACAGTCCAGTAGAGAGTGATTATGAGAGTGTTTGTGAAAATAGTCACTAAACCAGTGCACAAACCCTAAATCAAACTCTAAATGCTGAAAGCTAGCTCCAGCATTCATATTTGTGTCCAAAGCTGCAAATGTTCCTTATTAATTTTGGAACACTTGGTACCAGATTTGTAAGACCTGGAAACAAGTTTAGAGCCACCAACTGTCTTGATACCTATAAAAGACTTCATACCCCATATATTTTTTCTTGTAAGTAATGTACTAAGTCTTCTTCTGACTGAGAGTATTCACCAAAGACCAACAGAGAAACTACAAATAGGACCATTTTTAGAATGAAGCAAAATACCACAAGTGCTATTTAATCAAACCCTTTTTGCTAATGTTCTCATTTGAAAGCATTAATTAACAAATATTTGCTGTCTCCTCCAATGGTACCTGAAGTCTGGAGCCAAAACTGCCTAAATTACAGTTTATACCAGCCACAGACATATTTTCTTCCAAAGCACTGTGAAATATTTACTTGTGATCCATTATAGGACAAAAAACCACTTCCAAAATATTGCAACTAAGTCCCTAGAGAACAGAAATTTTGAGGTTTGCTTAGATGTAGAACTATGTTCTCCCCTAGCTTCTTGGCTCTCGACAAATAAGTACTATTCAACACAGTAACAGGGTACTTTTTAGGAAGAAGGTGATGTGGCTGGAGCGAGGGAATGGTCAAACACTCAAATTCAAATGTATTCAAAAACCTTGGAAATATATCTAGAAGAAAACCCACAGAATTTGTATATTAACTGCAAATTAAAACAGCAAAAAATAAACCCTAACCCATAAAGAAATAAAACTAGGGCATGGCACTCGCTGAGCTTCATAGATTCACAAACTTTGCTGCTTCCATTCCAAGAAATTGTCAGAACACAGCTGAAAGGCCATAGTTTGTGGTGATGGATTATAAACTGAAAAAAGCCCTTGTTTTCTAACTGTAATACAAAGAATAATAGAAGCATAATAAGTAGACATGTAATGTGACTGAGACGGGAATTAAGTCTGACTACCTACCAATTGTGTAAGTAGGCAACATGGTGCTGGTTAGTCACAAGCACTGTGACTGTGCTGTCCACTACAGTAGAATACAAAGCTTCAGAGCTTCTACAGAGCATTTTTGGATTTTTACATGGCCTTTGTAAGGTGTTCAGGTCCTCATGGTTAAAGAAACATTTTAAGAGAGAGAGACATAAAGAGAATGTGATTTACGGGAACATAAAAATAAGAATAATGTATTCACACTTAGCACTTTAGGTGCAGTAACAGCAGGCCTTACCCTTATGTAGTGTTTGAAATCAAGTGCCTAGTTAGGTTATTTAGCTGATGTCTGGATTTGCCTATCATGCTCTTTGCCTACAAAAGTTCAACATGCATCAGACTGTAGAGGCCACAGCACACCTTACTAAAGAGACATCTTTTAGAAGATTCAATGTCAGGAAACAAAATTTCATTGAAAGAGTTGTCAGGGCCTGGAACAGGCTGCCCAGGGAGGAGGTTGAGTCACCATCCCTGGATGTGTTTAAAGAAAGGGTAGATGAGGTACTTAGGCATATGGTTTAGTACCGGACGGGAATGGTTGGACTCAATGATCTTAAAGGTCTCTTCCAGCCTTGTGATTCTGTGATTCTTCAGCAAGAGTAGAAATGCAGAGTTTGTTCTGTCTCTTAATAACTCACACATAAGACAACTTGCATGCCTCAGTATCTTTCCTTAGCTTTCTTTACTTTGTTCATTAGCATAAGCTAGCATTCAAAAATGTCAGTAAACCTCTAAACATGGTAAATTTAAAATCCACAGCAGGCAGCCTGGCTACTTGATGCTGAGACATTCAATACCAATGTAAACCAATAGATGTTACCTATGAGAAAGGGAGTACAGTTTCACTTCATAAACTTCTGAACGCACCAAGTGACACTCTACATAAGAAACAAATAATCTAATTCAGTTATAACATTTTATCTCATAATAAACTCTACCAACTCCTACAAATAAGGAGTAACCTACTTAATATGATACAGTGAATCAGTCCTTCTTCTAGACTCTCAGGGAGGTTACCTAGTCTTTCTAAATTCCTGTTTTCTGAACAAGTATTATGCCTTGCTTTTCTGGCTTTTCTCTACTTTGAAATGAAATGTTTGCCCAAATTTTTACCTTGAATAAATGTGAGGTTGCTGATACTTAACAATTTTCATATTCCTCAGTTTTCGCAAGATAATTTGCACAATTTTCATAATTTAGGTTAAGAGAGCTCAGAGCTCAAATACCAACTACATTTCATAAATAACTTTGATTTATAAAAGTAGTATTTCATTAAAGCTTTCTTTCTTTTCAAATTAATAAAGCTAAGCCTTACTAGAGAGTCTGATTTAATTTCATATATTTACTTTAGTAAGTAAATACTTGTAAGTACACACACTGTAAGTATTATTACTGTCAAATAGACACCATCTAGTGGTTAACATACGGATGTATCATTTCCAATTAAAAAAAAAGTATAATAAATTGGGGTTTAGTCACAGTATTACTGCACACCTTGAGACAGCAAGGCTTGCCTGTTGGCATCTTTAGACTATAAGAGAGTTAAAGAACTTGTTTTAAGTAAAGATTTAAAGTAAAATAAACTGCTAGTCCTTGAGGCTTCTGAGACTGTGACAAACAGATAAGCAAACAAAACATATTAAAATGCATCCTGTAAGTTAAATGCATGCAAGAGTTTCTGGTTCATAATCTTTCAAGCCTTCAGAAATCCCAGGTCCCAGAGATCAGGGGAGAAGTTAGAGCAAGGAAGATGTAGTGTTGGTGAAGGGGATCAGGTCAGAGAATACTTAAGCTAACTAGACATATGCGAGTCCATGGGCCCTGATGGGATGCAACCGCAAGTGCTGAGGGAGCTGGCAGCTGCTGAAGTATGGGATGGATTAGCAGTGAGCTTCATTGAAAGCTGTTTGAATGGCAAGGCCCAGAGGGTGGAGGTCAGTGGCATGAAGTCCAGGTAGAGGCCACTGACTGGCAGTGTACTAGTTGCATTGACCAGGGATCAATACTAGGTCCAGTGCTGTTTAACATCTTAATTATCAGTGATGGAGCAGAACATACTCTCATCAAGTTTGCAGATGACACAAAAGTGGGAGTAGTGGCTGATAAGCCAAAGGATCATGCTGCCATTCAGAGCAACCTCGACAGGCAGGAGAAATGGCCTGGCAGGAATGTCATGAAATTCAACAAGGACAGGTGCAAAATTCTGCACCTAAGAACATTCTCATGCAGCAGTATTTTCTGGGGGCCACATAGATGGAAAGCAGCCTGGCAGAAACGAACCTGGGGGTAATGGTCCATACTAGGTTGAACATGAGCCAGCAATGTGTCCTTGATGCAAAGAAGGCTAATGGCATCCTCAGCCACTTTAGACAAAGTATTACCAGAAGGTCAAGGGAGGTGATCCTTCTCCTCTGCTCAGCACTGGTGATGTCACAGTGGGAGTACTGTGTCCAGTCTGCATAAACCTCAACCATTCTGTGATTCTGTGATCTTTAAACACTTCAGTTGTGACTGTTCCAAGGTAATAATACACATGGGCAGTAATTACCTGCTCAAATATTGCATTAAAATGTTTGGTTTTCTGCTCTGTGTACTGACTGTGAAAGTTCAGAGATTTCTCACATTGAACACCTTCCTTAGGTGTGTGTTTTCTGGCCATAATTGTTACATGGTTCCTGGTTGTTAATTTCTTCCCCTGCCACTTTCCTTTTTTTCACTGTTGGAGACAGGTTATTCAATCAGACAAAGCTATAATCTGTTCTAATGTAACTTTTGTATAGGGTCAGATAGGATACTCATACAAAGCATCTTAATATTGGGGTGCACCTTTAAACTAAATGACAAGGGTTGGTCTTAATCCCTGGTCAGTGCTCAAGGAGTCAGAAAAGGACCTCCTCTCCCACCAGCATGCCACAACCAGAACTTTCTACTGAGATTAAGATGTCAAGAGCAGTTTTATGACAAGATAAGAGGACCTGTAACCACCCAAATGCAGCAGCTGCTTTCTACTTCCTGCAATTTCCAGAGATACACACCTCTAGATGCCCACAAATATTTGTATGCATGTGTAAAAGAATGCACAGGATCTTCTCTTTTGTTTCAGCGTGATGTTACACCTCTGGCATTTGCTTCTGCAGTTTCAAACCACAAACTTTCATTTTCTATCAAAATACACTGATATCACCTCCAAAGATACCTTTTGGATTGGGACCTATCACTTAAGTCCATTTAGAGAAATACGTTTCTGACTGGCATCATACAAGCACTGTGGAACTTTGCCTAAGACAGTTCTGCAAACAGATAAAACCAAACTCCATCCGACTGCAAAACTGGACAGTCTGAGAAGGAGGCACCAGGAAGCTGTGCAGAAACAGGGACAGTCTTTGGAGCCTTGGCTTTGCCTAAGTGCTGATGTAGATGTTCACATCCTTTGCTGGATCTAGCATTTGAAAATCCCACCAAAGGAGTCAGGAATCTGGATGGTAATGAGGATCGTAGTGTTCAGTTACCTGAAGCCTGGGGATTATGTTTATCAGAAAGCAGGGATCTGGTTTTCCTCAGCACTGCAATATAAGTCTATTGGTTTAAAATTCCATCTCTCATACAAGCACCAATAAAAACACCAAGCTCTTGCCAAAACAGACAGAGAGAGAGCCACTTCCTACAGGACTGGCAAATACTAAGAAATGCAGAGCTTTAAGTAAATCATCTCACTCCAGTCACAGTCCTGTACCCAGAAGAATAACCCAATACAAATTCTTCAGTGATTTATGCACCATGAGCAGACACCCTCTGCTTTGCAGTAAACACAGGCTGAAGCACACGTGTAAGCCCTCTAATCAAAAGGTCCAGGGACAGAGGGGAAACTCGCTACAACTGCAGATGAAAAGTGCTGTCCTAGCTTCAAGCATCTAATATGCAGTCCATTTAATGGATAAAAGTCCATTCATAAATAAGCCGGGGTTGTGAGGGGTAATGAGGTCACACAGACACAGGAAAGGGGAAAGAATTTTAACGATTCCTTTCTCATCGGCTAAGACTCTAATCCAGGGTTCCAACTGCTTCTGACTCTCTCCAGGAAGCTCTCCGCTGTGAAAACTGGCAAAAAGGACAACATCAAGGCCGAGTGGATGCTGGCATAGTTTCCCACTGTACCTACTGCTTAAATAACAAGGAACTGTAAGTTGAACACACCACTTTTTGGGATTAAATCTTTGTTGTACGGTTCCTTGGAACTATAAAAAGATGGTAGACTCAAAATGCAGAAGGGTTACAGTGAGAAGTTATACTCGGTATTGCCTCAGGCCTATTCTCAGCAGAGGTTTGGAAAGGAGTTAGATGGGCTGCTGCCAAGGTTACTGGTAGAGATCATGGGCATTTTTCTACTTAGTGCTATGTTTGTTCGATTACTGCATTTTCCCAGGCCTAAAGCTGTTTTCTCTTTTTCCTAATAAAGAATTCTTTGCATATAGCCTCAGCATCTTTGTGAATGTTGAAGATATGCCTGCTAACGACAGTCAAGGAAGAACTGCATAGTGTTCCCATATTTCTGTATGGGAACTGAGTCATTTAGTTATTCACAGAGATGAAATGGTTTTTACTGTCATTATCCACCTGGCATAAGGGGACCCTCTCCAGGAGCCCATGAACCAGTGTGGTCTCAGAAGAATGCTACAGTAATTCACCAGACTAAGGGGGAAAGTGTAACACTCTAAACACACCAACCACTAACACCCCAGAAGAAAGCAAGTTGGTGCCTTATGGAAGCTGGTGATAGCCATATCAGCCTGGCAGAGTGAAGGTGTGACGGGACCTCGTGAGCTGCTGGTTATATATGGGAGGTAGGCCTCATCCATTCCTGACATCAGAAAAGATGTAGACTGTAGGACTTACCTGCTGGGTCAGCCAGTATCTATATTGGTATAGATGAATATACACCTGTATATATACATATCCTAAAATATTAGTTTGGATTGATCCAGCTCTAGCTCGGAGGCAAGAATTAGTCAGTCACAGTGAGATAAACACATACTACAAGATTTCTTTCTGTTGTAGTTGCTTTGCACAAAAAATAAAGATTGGGCATTTGGTTCAGTAATTAACAACAATAACAGAAGGGTGACAAGGAAGCAGAGGAATTAAAACATACAGAAAAATCTGCATTTTGAGGATCAACAATCCCAAATTTAGCACAATGACAGGACAATGTTTGAATGTACCTCTAGAATTAGAGAGGGCACCACAGACCTTTATCTTCAAGGTCTTAAATTTCTAGACAGGATGTGGAGACAAATGTTCTCTCTCCAAGGATGGAGATGTGCCTACAAAGAATGGTGGTGAAAGCAACAGTGACTTGCTAATGTATTAAGCAGGGAGGATAGCCACGGTTAGGGGAATGCTGTAGCAAATATTTATCCTCACCACACACTTGCCAGGGAAGAAACACATCTCTAAAGACAGCAAAAACACCATTTCAATGTGATTTCCATTTTTCCTATTTTATTGCTCCTTTAAAACTACCCTACCCTAAGAAGGGCAAGCAGATACACCCATTTTTTTTTATCTAGTGAAGACTGAAGAAAAAAAGGGGAAAAAAAAAAAGGAAAACATGGCAAACCAGTAATAATACTTTGGTATGACAGCTTACATTGAACACTGGACAGCACAGGCCCCAAGAGACTGAAAGTGAATGCAACAATATCCACAACTGGGACAATCAAACTTCTAATATCATAAGTCTGTCATCATAGCTTTAAAAACCTCCAGGAAGAGACAGTTACAGGCTGCTCTACTTTAGGAAGACAGGATTCAAATGCAGGAACATGGGAGAACTGGTGACTGTTTGGTCAAGAGCAAGTTCAACCTGGGCACACTGCAATGACGGGCCAGAATTCATTACGCATGAAGCTGGAACATTTTTCCATACAAAAGCAAAACATAGTTAAAAATAGGAAGGAAGAAATATATTAGGCAGACAGTTTGAGTAACAGAAACTCCCAAGCTTTGATTTACATGCTACACACTATAAATAATACTTTGGTTAACACACTTTTCTACCTACTCCTGCAAGAAGAGTTATTGCATACATAGTCTTTACAATGACCATGACTTCCCAGCTTTAGGCTTTACAGTAAGATAAGCATATACAGGCCCTTGGAGCTTTGAAAGTAATTATGCTATACATAATGCAGCCTGCTAGCTATTAAGAAGTTAGGTGAAGTCCTAGCAATAAAAACATATAAAAGAAAACATGAAAAAGGAGATGTTTTAGAAGGGGCTGATGAGCTGGGACATTTAAGAAGAATTAATATCAAAATAAGTTCCGTCACAACTAAAAGTCAGCTAGTTTTGCTTGATTTGAGTCGGAACTTGATGATATTTAGGATTCCTTCCTACCCAAATCATTCTATAATTTATGATTTTATGACTTCCCTAGGCTAAGGTAATTTTATATTATTAAAAAAATAAGAAAAGGGGACCTCTCCTTTATGAAGATGGATGTCTATCCAGAATTTCAGTTCATACACAAGTTCCCATCTGCAGGTCCTTCAGATGTCCATGAAAAAGATAATTTGCTAGTTTTCCAGGAGTTAAGTATGCTTTTGTCTCAGAAAGATAACCACCTGCTTGCGATATCCATACCTTTAGCATACTCACTTCATCAATTAGAGGTCCTCAGCAATAAAGTCCAATGAGAAATATAATTCATTATAAATTCTATTGCACTTTTTATAATTGCTGCATGTTTTCTTGACCTGCTATAATTCATTAGAGGTGGATTGCTAAAAGATAAGAGATAGTGTCTGTAAATTCAACCAAGGAAATTTTGGTCTAGGATGCCGGAAAAAAATTCTTCCCTTCTCCCTGAGTGTGGTGCAGCACTGGAAAGGGTGCCAGGAAAATCCATATGATCTCCATTCTTGGAGATTTCAAAACTCACAAGTGACTTGATCTGGCATTCAGGGCAACCCTACTTCGAGCAGAGTACTAGGGACCTCTACAATCTATTCATTCTAGAATCACATAATTAAAACTTTATTCAACATAGTATAACATTTATTTAAAAAATCATAAATCTTGTTTTCCTTATGAAGGTTCGTAAAATTCCTAGGGAGTACATTCCTTGTTTCTGGATCAAAAGTTGTATTACCCCTTAGGAAAATTTACATTAACTGCAAAAATTGCCAAACACTGGTTTTGAACTCATCTTCATTTGAGGAAAGACCATCATTAAAATAGAAGAAAATTAGTTAACCACAAATATGTTTTTATAGCACTTTATGGAACATTACAGGGATTGAGAAATGCTACCACTGATAAGTACATTTATACAAGAAAGCTACCGTAGAAACTCTCTAATAGAAAGGATGAGGAAAAAAGTGTGCTATACGAGGCAAACCTCTGGAGCCCTTCATATTCTATGGGGCTTTCATTCTTTACCTGTTAATGTATCACTCATGCCTCCTAAGTCTCAGGGTGACTGAAAGAGGAAGTAAAACTTTTTCTTGACTTCTAAACTAAGATATTTGTCAGCAAATAATTCATAATTTCTCTCTCAAAAAAATCTATTGTCTTTTTCATCTGAGCTGAAAATATACATATATGAAAGGCAAAAATTGAATTAATATGTCTATACTTAGATATTCATATGCTTTTGAAAATAATGCACTGCATTAACCAGGCTTTGCTTTTAGCAATGTTCATACCTGGACGTGCAACTGAGCGACTTAATTCACACTGTATTATCTGCATGACCTGCACTATATATTCCCTTAAAGTTTTTAACTGAAATGTTTTGTCATAGAATAGAGATATGTAACACCCACATTGTTCTCATTTGGTGAAATCACACACACTCAAAACTGCATTTCACAGTTTGCAAAAAAAATTCGCTTTTCACTATAGCAGAAAGAGGTGCATAAAGCCAGAGCAGAATTTGTCTACAGATTAAGACACAGGGGTGAATGGAACCAATTGCAGTGAATATTTTAGTGGTCCTTTATTCAGTGTTATTTTTTTAAGAACCTGAAAATATTCTAAGACCGAATACGTGGTTATCAATCCTTCAGGATATCAGGCTTCTCAAGGGACCTCAGAGAATCCCTGGTCTGTGCCAAGAGTGAGCATAACACAAACGAGGTCACTAGCTTTAGTGTATAATCACTTGGAAACTGGCAATAACTGCATGATCAGAAGCAAGGAACTGAGGCACCAGGAATGATTTATAATAATAATACAGTGCCATATCCAGTCTTCCAGCATAGGTACTTCTGTTAAAGATTTACTTTCAATTTGCATTCTTACTGTATAAAGGTGAATGGGGAATAGTTAAGAATATTTGCACTACTAAAAGTTGCATTAAAAAATAAGCTAAAATATAAGTCTAATGAATTTGGGAATGGTATTTAAGCAGCATACTTCAACAGAGTAAATGTATTTGAAAACATCAGGTTTTGAATATAAGGCAAAACAAATGCTGCTTCTTCTATCCTTCAAAACCTGAATATAGACTTGTTAAGTTACACATAAGCAGAAAAAAGTTGAATATAATCTAATCAGACTAAGAAAGAAGTATCACAGTAAATTATCAAAATCGATGAAATGTGACTGATGTTTGCCAAGAAAATAAGACATCATAATGAGACTGAGCTCAAATCCCTCCCATGGTACAGAGGTGCAAAAATCAGCTGCAGAAAGAAAAGGATGGTAATTCTGCAGGTATATATGCTCTAAAGCTCTAACATTACCCAGAAAATAAAAATCACATTTATTTTACTGGTAACAGTAAACTTGCAGTCAAGCAAAGTATGGAAGATAAAAGAAAGCAAGAAAAATCATCTCTTAGAACAGACAATTAGTTGCACATGTCTCTTCCTTTTTTTCCCTTTCTCACAGAAGCTTAAACCACAGAATTTCTATGAAATCATATCGATATAGTGAAACATTATAATGGAGACAGCAAAATATAAATGAAGATGGAGTGTAAGCAGAAGTACCTCTATTCAGCTGAGCTGTCAGGTCTGGTAAAACTTGGGGATTCCTCTAGCCAGTCATAGTCTAACTTAACATTTCTAACAACAACATACCAGGTGTTGTAATCTTGTTCTGATTTACCTACTCCATACAGTAGCCTGTCCTGGAATAACTGGTATTCAAAAAGTACATAAATCCTGCACAAAAACATTCAAGGCAAAGAAGAAGGCATTTCAGAGCCTTGCAGAACCCCAGTGAGATCTGATCTTCTAAATACCATTTTCCAATTTGAAACATCTTGATCCCAATAAAGAGCAATTCTGCTCACATTGCAAGTTAGCTGTTAAGTCTTCGCTGTATTTCAACTTTAACTCAAAATACAAACAAGAAATGTTAGAGAGATTATTGATTATCCATAGTACTAATACCAGTTTTTGCAGAGAATGATGTAAGGGAAGATCGTATAATAAAACCTAGTTAGAGTTTGATTATTCGAAAGATAAAAGGTAATGAATGTCTTCTTTATTATGTATACTAATTATGCAGAAACAGATTTGTTTGTTTGTTAATATCACAGATCATTTGTTCCTAGACAGATATATTATGTAAAAATATTTCAATTCAGGAGTCTCACAAACATTTCCTTTTCTTTACTCACAATCTATAGTGTACAACAAAAATTGGGTTAGTTTGGTTTTCTTGTAGACATATTGTGGAAATTCCTTAAAAAGCGTAGTTGTTTTACTTTGTCTTGTTTTAAATACAACTTCTATGTTTGTACATACATTGAAATACAAAATACACCAAAAAATCCCCCACTGAGAACACATATGGATGTGTTCAGATGAATAAAACTTGTAAAACCAGGAGTAAAAAAATCAAATCAATTTCCAAACTGTCATATACTTTCACATTGATTCATGATGTGAACACCAGCTTCTGATTATTCACCAGACTTTGTGACCATACTCTCCAATAAAAGTTAATCAGTGTAAACAGAAATTCCTATTTTTTTAGAGCATTAGTGCTTCTTTTTGTCTTTTTTTTAATAAATCTGAGGTATGACATTCATTCAGGAATACGCACTATACAAAAACAAAAGCATATCATACTTAGTATATTTTTGTTATAGTAGATTATCATCAGAGCTACAGAAAAGCAGTGAGAGCATTATTTTTAATACTCTGATCAATCCAAGATTTCATTTGCTGAAGTAAGTGGAAGGAACTTAATTAATCTGCATCAGCTAAGAACCAGATCCCTTAGTATTTCATACAAGTCCATATTACCTTATGAGGTCAATAGGCTGAAACTTGTAAAATGCTCCGTATCTTGCCCATTCTCGATACAGCAACTAAATTTAAAAAAGCAGAAAATTAATTTGAAACAATTGTGCCCATCTGTTTTTTACAAATGTTTTATAAGAGTCAAGAATATATACCAAAAAAAAAAGCAGTTTCCCATACATCAATACAAACTTCCAAGTACATTTTTGGACGGTTACAGAAGACTTCAACCAAACCAGCAGTGCAAGGATGCTATACATACATCTTTCTCCACATACCTATCCGCTCCTCACCACATTTATTAGATGGAGATGCTAAACAGAAAGGCCTGTGGTCTTGTGGAAGTCTTTTGAAAGATGCTAGAAATTACCCTACTTACAGAGTGGAATTCTTCTGTGATGTCATTTATTCAATGTCTGGAATCACACCACAGGTAAGTACTGACCAGTGTTTCCAGGTCCAAGGTGAAGTGAACTGAGATAAGAGTTCGAAACTGACAAACTGGTATGTAAAAACATACCACAAGGTAAGAAATGTGGCAAAACCAGCATGCTCTCCTGCTCAGCTTCTGAGGCTAGAATATCCAATGAGGCCCATATAAAGCCCTCTTCTCTCCCCACATGGGTGTTTACTGCTGGAAATGTAAATTCATCCAGTTTACAGACAGCACAAAGGAAGATGCTTATCCTACAAGAACTTACTATGATAGAATGAATCCAGTGGGAACAGAGTAAGGGATAAAAGGAAGCATTTCAGAACCTGTGGTATATTAACCATAACATCCTCACTGCAATAGCCAAGGGACTCAGGATAATCTTCCTCATTCCCTCTTTCATTACTGTGACGTATGTGACACAACTTTGTCAAATTTTCAATAAGTAAAGGCAATCCTTTGATAGTCTTTTCCTTCACTCAACAAGCTGTAAAGGAAACCAGTAATTTTTGTGGGAAAGACATCACACTGTTCTGAAACATTCAGATAGAAATTACTATACAATTAACATTTTCATACAAAAGTTATTTTGATAATGGGACATTAAAAAACAAAGCTTTCCAGAAGATCAAAGGAAGCTTAGTGGAAACATCATCAGGGTCTAACAGTTAGAAAAGAAAATTAAAAGCTAGGAAAATAAAAATGAGGGAAGTCCCACGCAAAAGAGTACATTTTTCTGTGGAACCACCTGAATTCTTTGTATTCTTTTCACAGTTTTATGCTATGGCAAGACTGGAGACATGCTCACTGAAATCTATTCCTTGAAGTATAGAGTGCATTAAAAATAATAAACAAATAACAAGAATATGATCATAAATGAATATAAATTAACCATTTTGCTATTTATAGATTATACATCATCCAGAAAGATAGATATCAAGCCTTTTATCCCTGTTTTCAAAAAGGCGAGGTGGGGGGAAATGGGGGAACCGGGGATGGACATAGGGAAAAAATAGCACGTGAAAGCTGGAGTCAGTTCCTTTAAAATAAGGCACCACATAATTCCTAGTAATACTGGAGTAGTGATGAAACTGTGTTTTGAGAATGGGCTTCCGTGTGAAATATCTATTGGCCTCAAGAGACAGCCTCATACTTCAGTTCCTCCCCTTCCGTTAGCACTGACTGACAGTCCCTCGCCTGTCTCATGGAAATGGTAGCTAATGTGAACTGATATAATTGCTGAGTGAATACCTTGGAGACTCCTATTCTACTGTAAACTTTGGCTGGGATTGGGCAATAAGTTCTAAAACTGCTGTGGAGGAAAACACAAACCAAGCAACACATGCACATGAATACACAAGTGGGTACAATCAGAGGATATTGTGCAGAGTTCAATTATTTCTTTGCTTAAAGGAACTCAAAAGATAGTAAAAATCTGTCATTTTAAAACTGCAAGAGATTTTTTTTTTTCAAAATGTGTAATATGTGAAACTCATCAGCTTAGTTGCAGACTAGATTGCAAACGTTTAGTTCATTCTGCAAAATAGATGCTCGTTAAGCCTGGTGCCTTTTTTTCCAGTAAATATTGTTGCACGTTGGAGTTATGTAAGCATGCAAGAGTTGCAGAGGATGTTAGTAGCAAAGTACATACACTGTTTGCAATTATCAGTAGTTGCATCTGTCAAATGGTTCATTTTGATGGCTAACAGCACGCTACATCATCTTATGAAGTTAACAGCACAATTAAAGTAAGTGTGGAGAAATTTCGGATCCTGTAACTAACATATTTTGAGGTTTTCCAATCACATTTTTTTTTCTACTGTTTATAAAGCCTCTCTTCCTGAAGATGCTATGTGAGAGAGCTGAATAAATATCAAGTGAGCAATGAATACCTGGATCATGGAAACCTGTGCTCAATGAAGGATTATTGTTCAGAATATAGAAACAGCCATTTAAGTGAACATCCCTGTGCCAATGCACACTCATTAACAATACAGCATAAAGTGTTTTCTGTTCCTAGATCAGGGACTAAACCCTACACCGCTGTAGTAATTCGGAATTCTGTAAAGAGACTGGAGGAGTGTGGAGTCTTGGCTTTTAGACTGCTGCAATCACAGAGCAGTCTTGCAAAATGCTTTGCACTTGCTGAAAGAAAAGATGAGATTAGGTTTGATTTTTTTTGGCTTCAACAGGAGCTGAAGGGGATTGCCCTGGCTGCCTTATTGACAGTTTCACCTGAATACTTATGGTTACCAATTCAAAATCACCCTTTGCCATTACCCCACAGAATTACCTAGTATATTATTTATGCCCATAAACAATCACACCTATAAATGCATTCACTGAAATATACAAAGCAAGAAAGTTAAAGCTATTAAATTATTAGAACTACTGAAAAGCTGTTTTGAACAGAGTTACAGAAAGGAATTTGAAGAACAAAAGGAAAGGTCTTTTTAAAATTGCAGTCACTTCAGGAACAGGTTGCTATGGCATTATGTCAGACTACAGAATCACATTGGTTATTCTGTTTCCAAGGCACTGAAGGTGAGTTTATGGCACGAATATTTTCCATTCACATGTGTGGCCCACACTGAACCTCAGTCTCAACACTGCAATTTTACAAGATTAAGCTTAATCTGGAAGCTGGAATGTGCTTCCTTTCATGATATTTATTAAATCGAAAGGAATTCCATGAAGAGTTTTATAATATAATTTATTGAGTTTTATCAGCTTCACTTAAAAGCATTACTTTTTCTAAGTTTACAATAATACTTTCTGATCTGCTTTTAATATTCTGGGGATGTTGCTGTAGTATATGATAACAGTGTATTTCTCAGATATGTAACAAAGCCCTTCTGTATTCACAATGTCAAACAGATTGCTAGCAATAAAGGGTTACAAGTTGCCAGTGGGCTAGAAGCTTAGGAAAGAGAAAGTCAGTGTTTATATTCATGGAGAGTTATTATCATGCTGCTCTGCAATAGCTTTTTAATGAGATATTTTTCTAGAGCAGAAGTCACACTAAAACAGGGAAATCCCTGTACTTCAATCAACAGTCTTAGAAAAAGAATGGATTTTGTTGACTTCAAATTTCTAATTCTCATAGGATGTGACAAAAGTATCGTTTCATGGTGCATTTTCTCTAAGGAAATCCTGAAGAGGGTTAATAAGGATTAACCTTTTATATTATGAACTGGTACGTAAACCTTAATTACTTGTGCTGCCTTGTTGGCATAAGTACCCGACTCAGTTCATCATTCTTTGGGCTTAGACAATGGAAATGGAAGATACAGTAAATTAAAATGGACAAAATAAAAAGGGGCAGAGAAAAATAAAAGTGAAAAATGCCCCCCTTTCTTTAAACATGATTGGGGCTTTTCAGGAAATTAAACACTGAGACTATTAGATTCAGATAGAAAACAGATGATGTTATGCATAGAAATACTACAGCAGATTCAATGGCTAAGCAGCAGAGACATATGTGAATAATCAATGAAGTATTTCTGGAAAGAACCTTTTATGTTTTTAATACTTAACACTTCATAACTGAGCCTAATAGGCAGAATAAAAAGAAGGCAGCACAAAATGCAAGTAGGAGGGTGAATATTTTCCCAGACACTACTCCTTTTAGGCCCTCTTCCCCTCTTTTCCACAGTACTCAATCTTCCTCCATTGACTAATGTCCATTTACCATTCTTTTCTAAATATTTACTGACCTTCTAAGTCAGAAAACTGTGTAGCTGACTCTCAGAGTCCATTACTGCATCCCTATTATCACTGAGAGGAAAATCTGCAAGTGCACAATAGACAATTTCTTGATGAAAAAAAGCTCATAATAATAGCCACAAATATACAAGGTTCTTATAGTTTGTTTTCCATCTTTGTCTCTTTTGCTTACCAAGGTTCATGTACTAAATTCATTTGTCTACTGCACGTGAAGACATCTAGTGGCTGAATATTGATACCCTTTACCAAAAGCTACAAAGATTAGGATTTCAAAGATTTACTAACCCAGCATTGGGGAAATAAAATGTATTTGTATGATCTATAAACTCAGTCCTCATTTCAAATGTTCAAATAATCATGATTTCTAGCAATTATACTCTTTAGAAGAACTACACTGTGTTTTGTCAAATTAATGGCATTTTCTTACATATTCTTCAAGCAAAAGATGGTATATACCAACGTGTAATACCACAGAGATATAAAATTTTGTGAAATTATTTACGAGTCACTAAGAATACATGCATTTGAATTTCTAGTATAACAAATATTTTAGGCATCCAAACATTCTCTTTTTCTTCATTTTTTCCTCCCACCCTTTCTCTCATCACATTTTTCCCTCTACATTTCCTGTCCTATTATTTATATATCAAGAGGGGAAAAATAAGATCCAACATTAGAGAGCAATATGGAATGGATCTTAATGGATTACCATAATTAACTAGTTTGCTCATTTGTAATCATAAGCATATATATTAAAACATTCTGAATTCATATAGCCTTTGATTATGCATTCATTTCTCTTGTGCAGACACTTGGTGGGTGATATATTTTCAAAAGTCATTTGATAGCTCAAAACTTTTCATTTAAAAATAATTGGAAGCAGATTTTTAGAAATTGCATTTAATTTAATTGGATGCACAATAAAATGAACAATACAATTACTTTTTATTTTAGTAACTATGGTTCTTTAGTACCATCTGGTTATGGAAAGAAAATAATCATATAAGTTATTTAACAACTTTTGCTTCCTGACAGGTTAAAAAATCTTCTCTATGCATGAGGAGGGAAAACTGAAGCATTTCAGGATGTAAATATCAAATTAAATTCCGTCATAAGAAGGCTTTATAAAAAGTCTTGTAAAAAATTTTATGCAGAAGTAGAGGAAAACAAATAATGCAAAAAAAAAAAAAAAAACCCTTTGCAAAAACATTTATTTAATTGAACACCATCTAACGCTTTAAGGTAGCGTTTAGGATACTATTCTCATTTATCCTATTCAATCTAATGTGAAATTAATTTTGCAATGTATTTTACCTTTCTTTCATTCATGTCATCATTTTGGCCTTCATATTCTCCCTAGAGAAAGAAAACAATTTAATAGCTGATGTAAATCCAGATAAAATGCAATAAAATGCTCCTCAGTTGTTCCCGCATTGTTGCCTTTAGCTCACAACTTGAAAAGTACTCGTGTAAGAGTTTTCATACAAGAATCACATACTTTATTTCTATTGTCACAGGCAATAAACATACACACTATTGAGTGATACTATCACAGAAATAGATATTCAATAGTATATACGTACATCATGAAGTGGGTATGCTGCATCATAAACATTGTTTGCTATTAATGTGCCAATACCTAAAAGAAAAAAAAAATCCACAAACACAGTCAATGGCTAGGCACAGCTAAACAGAGAAGATTATTACAGATTTTACTTCATGACATTACAAAGGCAACTGAGCTGCATTGATGAAAACATTTGAAATCATGTCAAGATGAGTATATATACCATCATAGAAGTACCTAACTACGGAAAACGTGTTTTCTTCAAAAGGCTCATTTCAAATAGTGTTTTTTCTTGAGTGAACTAGTCTAATACAAAGACTTTTTTGTCCACTTTCTCATCCTGTTAATGGAGAGGCATGTGAGTGAAGAAGAAAGCATCTGGGTAGTCCTTCTAGAAGCTTGACAGTGATCAAAATCATGGGCTCCCACTAATACTAAATCAAGTCTTGCTTTCACTGAACAAAGTGCTGGGTTTTCTACCCTCAGCCCATCAAATTACAGTCCTAAAAGTTTCAACAGGTTCTACACAGTCTCTCTGGATCCCTTGGAAAAGTGTCAGCTCTGGGGTCTGGCTTTTATGTTGACAGATTTAGTGTCCCTTCTGGATTTCAGGCTTCTTGTTTTATATATGCCTTACACTGCCTTATCTCTATAAAGTCCTGCACTCTGGAGACATCTACACCAGCTCCACAGCTCACAGGGAAGGCATGGTCTCTGCAGTCACCAGGAGGGTTCCCTCGCTGCCAGCTAGAGCAATCCAGAAAAAAATTCCAGTAGCATTCCTCTTTACTGCCCTGAAAGAGCCCTTGAGCTGATCAAAACATAGAGCAAGGCAGGGCGAACGGTGAACAAAACAGAGACCAACTGAACAAAGTTTTAGAAATGAAGAATGCCTGTCTCTTTCTGAACCATCTTGCCAAGTTTTTTGAAGGCAACAGTGTAATAATCATAAATTTAAATGTTTGTTCTGGTCAAAGCCAAGTATTTTTAATTGAAAAACAGAACGTATTTGGGGTTTGGGTTTTTTTTCATGTAATTTGAAAAAAATAAAAATATCTCTACTGCAGGGAAACCTAAATTAATCTATTTTCCACTCTAGTTGCTGTACCAAAGAAATCTGTTACTGCAGCTTCACTGCACCAAGTGACACAAAGACTGAACAGGAATCGGTTGCTACAACAATTTATTCTTTTCAAGTAAACTACCCTGGGACGTTTTGACCTGCACATAAGTGGTGAAGCTTACAGGAGGACTTGCAGAAACTCTGCAGACTATCCCTTCTGCAAGATATGTGTCATGCAATCACAGTGGATGAAAGAAAAGAGTAGAGAAAAGAAAATAAGTACACTTGTACATATTCTGCACCTCAAGAAAACAAAAGATCCAAATATCTCAGGGTTTCCCCAAAAGTGTCACACAGTATCTTCAAATCAGTCATAGTTAAGCTATATATTTCACTATGCAGTTCATGGAAATATTTTAAAGGTTCAGTGATAAAAATAACCTGGAAAGATGTATTATTCTATTGAAATGGCAAGAAAAATCTGCTTCTGGAAGAAATAATACAACATATTGTAGCTGACATCTGAATTTTCAAAAGCAGATCATATAATAATCAAATTCAATTTTATAGCAACTCATGAAATGCAGGTTATGTGCCAGATCCTGCACCTGTAGAAATGAAAAGCAAGCTCCCATTACCATATCCTATCCAAATCATGGACCAGAAAGTCTGATTTTATTCCTCAGAAAAATCATTTGTTCAATCACTATTTTTTGTGGAAACATGCCAGCATACTTTTTTATTCTGCTTTAAAAAGAAATATTCTGTGAGGTACCTAAACAATTCCCTTTAAAACAACATACATCATTATCTTCCCTCCTTCTTACCCATGCTGTTTCTGGCCTTTGTAGGTGTGCGCTTCAAAATTTCACGCACCTGTGGAGAAGAACAGTGATATAACACACAAATCATCTTTTAGCGTTATTTACATAATGGACCTAGCAATAAAGCAAAACATTAAAATAAGAGGCTTCTGTAGAGTTTATTAGCACACTCATTTAAAACATACATTTCACTCATACATAAATGCATGACTTGAGGCCACTGGTTAACGCAACAATGCTATGGCAAGTCTTACTAGTGGATTATCTTCCCTAATATTTGTAGTCAAAGTCCCGTGGTGTCACACCCTTATAAAACTGTATGAATGATAAACACTTCAGGCAGAATCAGAATTTTACACTAAAGAAAATCACAGCAAAATCTGACCTTAGAAAAAAACGCATTTCATTTCCACATTTGGAAATATAACATCGAGTAAGTATGCTATAGCTATGAAACCCAAGAATGTATGGATGAACAGAGCATGTTAGGGAGGAGTCGATATTGGATGTATAAAGTGGAATCTTGCCTCACCAACCTCCTGGAGACCTAGCAGAATCTCAGGAACATTATACAAGGTTTCTCACTGAAGACTACTGGAGCTCGGAATTTACTATAAGATTGTAGAGGAGGTATTTTTATGGGACAAAGTCTTTTTAAAAATTAGGAAACAGGGCTTAGTAACAACTTGAACAATGAGAAGGAATCAGTAGCAGTGTTTCCCTACACAGCATGCATACTTATGAATGCTTAGTGTTTTGCAGGAACAGAGAAATGCATAAACTGATGAAATTAGTGAAGTAGTTCACTGACACTTTCTATTAAAGCAAATCCCATTCAGCACATGAAATAAGTGATATGTTAGTTATGTTTACTTACTATGCGGCTCCGCGTAGCATTGTCAAAAAAGGTGTCCTTGTCTTTAATGTTATACCTAAAATGTTGACAGGAAACAAAAAAATCAGTTATGTTTTCAGACATGGTAGTAATGAGGAAGACAGCAATAAGATTCTGATTTAGAATTCATTTAGATACCATAACAAGTAAGAAAAACAGATTTTTAAAGGAAATACAGTTGAAAGAGAACAGCTTAATACAAGACCTCGTCATTCAGAGATCTGCCTGGATTGCAACAATGGTTGGCATAAAATACAAAAAATATCAAGTAAAATGTCTTTCAGGTAAGAAGAGCTTATGTATTGTTTACACAAGATGACCTTTTAATCTTTCCCTTATAACATACCCTCAACACTATAACATGAAGGGGTTATGTTATTAGGTTTCAATTAGCCTAATGCAGATGTTCATTACTCTTTTCCAGGTGGCTAACCAGTCAACATTTCGCTTGCTTTCAACTAACAGTTCCACTGGAATTATGCATTCCCTTAAACCTTAAAATCATCAAGTGAAATTATTCTATCCATTTATTCCTCTCAATAAATTTGATTTGTATTCAGAATTAATCAAAATTTTCATAGTGGACAGTACATCGTATAGTGGGTCATTATATTTATTATTGAATTTTATTTATCAGGCATAAATCCAAGGAGACACACATAAGGAAAAGAGGAATGTTTAATGTCAAACTGGGCCCAGAAGTATTACTCTGAGTGAAAGGGCAGATAACAAGAATTCCTTATCTGCATATTATAAGCCAAGTTTTAATTACTATAATAAATCAAGAGGAAAAAATGTCATATTTCTACTTTCTTTTTTCAAAAGAGGCAGTAATATCCTTAACCAAATAATCAGGAATTCAGTGCTGGGATTTTTACAGTTCAAGATAAAAACATAGATGTTTTATTTATTGTGTTGCTTCCTATACCTTATCCAGCAGAAGGAAGTAGAACAGTGGTAGAAAGTCACAGCAATTTAGATTTCTGTTAATTCACTGGATTCAGCGCCAATGCATGTTCATTTACTTTAGATCTATTTACTTGTTCTTCAATGTTTTTAGTTTTATTCAGACATATGCTTTAATGACTTGGAAATAATCAGGAATAATCTGACAACTGGGATATTTCCTTAGGATTTCCAGAAATACTCTTTGAATGTCTGAATTTTCATTGAAATATTGTAAGAAAAAAAAAATGACAACACAAAAATGGTAAGTTATAGCTGTCTTCATTCCTCATCATAATTTAATGTACTCACAAATATATTTTCTCTCTGGAAAATGGGTAAGACAGGCTTTTCATTTTGGTATTTTCTTGTGGCACCTGGGGTTGCAGAGGTTCAGTCAATTTGCACCATATTTCATTTAAAGTTTTGAGTATTCCCCCTTCTTCTGTGATTTCATACATCTGAGTAAATAAAATATTGGACGTTAGCATGTCACTTTCAAAAATCCAGTAAAAAAAAAAATTTGCTATACACATCTGTTTAAATCTCTAATTAAAATAAATGCCTTCTCTGAAGATATATTCCCATATAACAGTAAGTACCTGAATCCCTAAGGGTTTCAGTTCCAAAAAGAAGTTTTGTCCCTCACAAGATGTTTTCAGAAGAAAACTTAGTGCAGAGTTGCTAATACCAGAAACATCCATGCTGACTAAACTAGAAGTTCCAAACAGATGACAGGCAAAGTAATTATTTTGATTTTGTAACTGGGAATAGAGGCAAAAGATAAAGCAGGAAGGGCTTTTAACAGTTCCTCAATTAAAACAATGTAAAATTTGCTTTGGTGTATCTGCAGAAATCTAGGAGAAATTTAGGGAAGGAGAGAGAAATGAGCAGGCACTAAAAATGAACATAAAGAATGAACCTGGGAAGGAATCAAAGAGAGGACATGAGTACAATCCATTTCTAGGAAGTGTCTGTCTACCCATGCATTGTCAATATACCAGAAAGGACAGAGATACTGTAGCTTCCCAAAGCCTACTCATTTTCAAAAGCTGTTTTCTTTTTTTCTGGAATGAAACACAATGCAGTAGGAATCTACAGGATTGGCTTTGCCAAACCCCTGACAGTGAGATCTTATACCACCACCAGATGCAAACAACACTCAAGCTTTTACTGGGTGGAAACAATCAATATAGAAAACCATGACAACAACAACAACAAACAAACAAACAAACAAAAAAACTAATAAAAACCGCAACAAAAACAACCTGTGGAAGAAAAAAAATTAGTCTGTTATTTAATTCTAATGACAGTGTGATGAAGTAAAGGTTCAGTAGTGCAATTGGTGAGTCTATGTGAAAATATTAGGCATTTGCTAATGTCAGTGGAGTTGTTAGCCAGTGTGCTAAATCATTGCAGGACCACAAATTTTGGGATCAACTCCTCAGAATTTACAATGTTTGTTTGCAACTCTGCTTAAATGCTAGATACTCTCATCTAGTATGACTGTAAAAAAGATAATGAGCTAAAATTTTAATAATAATGGGCAAGTCTGAATGCACTAAGTCATCGATACCACCAAAACAGACTCTCTCAACATCCCCCAACTTTCGTGAAACCTTAAGGCAATGACCAGTTATCATACAATCTCCCATACTGCTCCTTTACCTTTCAGGAAAGTTCCTTGACAAAAATCAAAACAGCTACTGCCTTCTCAGCTTTTAAAGTCCCTCTTAAAACTCACCCCTGTCATCACTCTTCTCATTGTAGACTGTGGCCTTTAAAATCCCCAATGAAAATCCCATCTTAAATCTAACTCTGAATACTAAATAATCTCAAAATAATTAGTAATATGAAAAAAATAAGCTCTGATTTTTAAATAAAGTATCTCTATAGGCTTGTGTATGTACATATCATATATACCTTTCTCATCCATCCTTCTCTAGTCATACAACCACTTCATAGAAGATGGAACATACTTACCTTTTTGGTGGGCATTTTTATTTTAAGGAGTTCTGCTTCTCGACTAAGTACTTGCCAAGGTGCATGTATACGGACAAAACTCAAGCCTTGACTCTTATTCTGGAACATAGAATAGTGAAAACAATATATTTCAATATTATTGAACAGAATACAGTAATAAGACTTCAAGATGTCAGCTCCAACTAAATCACTCAACAGTGGGCAATTACAGTGAAAAAACAACTTCTGTAATAACTGGGCTTAAAAATGACCAATTTAAAAGCTGAATCTTCTAATGCTCTAAAATCCATTAATCTACCACCCACAGTGTAGCTGCATATGTACCATGAAGGCAAAAACCTGTAGTTCCAGAACTTGGAACCATGTGAACCAAAAACCGCCAAACTACAGCTTCCATACTCAGATGTTGTATAAGTCATGTGACTTTATTAGTGGGTTTTTGTGACTATCTGAACAAAAAAAAAACATTTCCTCTGCTGTGGATGGGATTTACTTTAGGTTCCCATTTTTGGTTCTGCCCAACAGTGTACTGGACACTTCACCAGTTTAGTAGTTCCTTACAGGGAATTGGGCACAACATTTACTGCCCTAAATATCTGCAGCTGGAATAGCAACCCTAAACAAAACTTTTAAATTTAACTTTTGAAGTGAGATCTGAGCTTAATGTTTATGTAAATAACTGGTTATTCTGTGCAGAGTCAGAAGACTAAGCAAGAAGGCATCTGCATGTCCAGTTTCCTGCACTCTGGGCTGTTGAGAGGATACACTCCTGATAGAATATCTGAGCTACACAAAGGCACTCTAAGATCAGAAAGCAACACCCCTGGCAAAAGCATGAAAAGGAAACGTATGCATGTTGACACAGAAGTTTCCTCAATGCACACAAATCAGTACATTATACAGATGAATGCTTACTGTGGAAATTAAGGGAATAAAAATTGGGAGGGAGATTAGAAAGAGGATATGAGGATGTATTTTGGAAAGTATATGGAAGTGTACAAGGGAGACTTTAAATGCTTGATTAATGCCAAGATTAATAGTCTTTGTGTAGCTCTGTGCATGTTGGGGCTTTGGTGCTAGAGCATACTGTCACTTTGTATTTCCCCACCCCTATGCGTGTAATGATCAGGACAATCCCTTCCTTTCAGGGGATCATGAACCTGTATTTGTCCTCCTTCCTATATCCTGAAATTTAGAAGCGAGACAATTAAAAAAAAACCCAAAACAAAGTAGGGTGACTAATTTGATGAGAAACATAGCTGTGTTACATGTTGGGTTTAAATTCAAAACTCAGGTGTCCCACCCGTTACGTGTGAAAGCAATTACAGCTAAAAACAGAGCCTCTCCTATCAGCCACAGTGATTTGTTTGTTTATTTTGCATACAATTTATATCAATATCCAAATAAATCTGTATGATATCACACTGGTATCAGCATTTTACAACCAGAATTTAATATTTTCAAAGTGCTCACAATTTCATGTTTCCTAAATCTTCTTGTTTGTTTTGTTGAGGTTTTTTTAAAGAGTTTGATGGAAATTCTATTATTATTGCACGCATTTTGCTCTTATTTCCCTTATAACTGCAACATGAACTACAAAGATGCTACATCGCTTTCAGATAACATGTCTTCAGTGGAATGATGTTATTTTAAAGAGCAAAATGAGTTGCAGAACGTATCTTTCATCAGCCCACTGGGGAAGTCAGCTTTAAGAGAAGGAAGTAAAAATTTACTGGGCACAAGCAGATGTTCTGGTAATCATTTGCTGAAAATATATTAATAACAGATGAGAGTTTAAATTTCAGTGGGTGAAGATCAGGAGGCTTCTTCTCAGCTTTTGGCTAAAATCAAATGTGTGTCCTCTGTCTGGGGGACTATATTCCACATTGGCAAGAGGAGGGACAGTCTGATCTAATTGGTTGTTTCCAGCTCAGGCTCATATGACTACACAGATTGAAAATAAAATCAGTCACATAATTTGAGAGAAAAGACCAGATGAAGAATAGGACTGTTGTATATTTGAACAAAAAGATGTTGGAAAGTTTTCCGGTTCATGAAGCAACATCAGATGCTGAGGAATCAGAGACTTAAAATCTTTTAAAGCCTTAAAATCACCCCATGATAGGAAAATGAGGTCATTTTAATAAAGACTAGTGCAAAGTAAATAAAGTAGGGAAAACAGAACCAGGTGATTCCTGTTGCACAGTAAACAAAAAGTGCAGAAGAACAGACTGCTTAATATATATTTTGGGATTATTAGAACCACTTTTCCCACACTCCCCTACATTTTCCTAATATTAAAACCTATTGAAGACATTTAATATAATTTTAAAATCATCCATCTCATATCATATATCAAGGGTTCAGCTATCTAGCTAGATTTCTACTGAGCCACTGATATAAAAACGTGTACCAGCTTCTCATCTGGTAAGGCTTCTTTGTCCACTTTTCAAGCCTTCAACTGCACTGGGTCCAGCTGTCGGTTCACATGCCCTTTTTGTCATTAATCTTGTGATGACTGGTGAAGTTCAACTAACTTATTCCCAGAGTGTTTATTGTATTGTGAACATTATGAAAAGTTAGAGCTTGTTTTTTCTCATTCCCAGAGTGGATTTATAGCTCTCTACTGGAGACATCCACTAAATGGTGTCATTTGGTTAATCACCTGAAATGACCAAGGTACATATGTTTGTGAATATGATTTGTTATTTACTCTAATGAAATGCTGTCAGTCTTCTATGTTCAATACTCACGATCACCATTGCTTATTCACTGTACTCTAGATGTATCACTAAAGCAAACATGTTGAGCTGGCTAACATTATTTTTGTCTGACCATTCACTTGTTATTTAATACAGCCGTCCTTAACCAAGTCCTTTTTCACCTACAGATGATGTCCCACAGGAGTTTATTCTTGGCCCTGCATTGTTCTATGTCTATATCATTGCACTGCATGACTATATTACTCAAATGACTAAGTATTGCTA
Organism: Gallinula chloropus; assembly: GCF_964237585.1. NCBI lineage: Eukaryota > Metazoa > Chordata > Aves > Gruiformes > Rallidae > Gallinula > Gallinula chloropus. The sequence continues at coordinate 68,292,094 of NC_140085.1, forward strand.
TGCAGATGACAAAAAGATTTGTTGCTCTCATGATCCTTTTTTCATCAAATCTATATTCCATATTACAGAGTTCTTCCAATAAGTTTCAAGAGTGGAAGTTTTTCTATAAGTTGGTAATTCAAGATATATTTATATCTCAGCTTCTTTCCTATTTCGTAAAGTTGAATTGGGCCTTTCCATTTCAATTGGAAAACTCAGCATAAAAGTCAAATGGAAGAAAATCTGGAAGGTCTGGTTTGCTTTTCAATCAGCACATGAAGAAAAGTACATCACAGATTTCTTTCATTCTGTCATGTATTCCTGGTAGTTTAAAGCAGGACTTTGACAGCAGCCTATAATGTTTGGTTTTTTTTTTTTTTTTCCCTGTCTTAGAATGGAAACGTACAGGATGAATAAAATTCAAATTTCTCCAAGGAGACTTTTTCTATCTTTCATACCTTTACAGTAAAATACATTAGCACCTGCATCAACTGCAAGTCTAAAATTTATTGCAAACTTATCATCGGGGCCATAGCAGAAAAAAAAATATAAGTATGAAAGCTCTCATATAGATGCATATAAAGAATCTAGTTCTATTGATCTGACTAATGAAAAGTCAAAAAGGGATTATTCTTTTTAACTAAAAAGTGATTTTTTTTAGACATGGCTATACATGCATAATAGCTAGATTAAGTAGAAAAACTCTCTCTAGCCAAAAATTTAGATTTGCAATTGAACTTAGCTTTCTACAAAATTCAGGTAATAAATGAAAATTCTGTGATTCTAAAGCCAGTGGCATATCTGTATTTCCCACCATGAAGCATTCTCTATTGCAACAAGAGTTTGTGAAGAAGTCCTGTTGCTCCATAAGAACACAGCATGTAAAAGGTGGTGTACTGTGTATTCAGTTCAAAGATGCCTTATGGTGCCATTATTTTGCCAGGCCACTTTGACTCCCACTTTACCTCATTCAGACAACGCATTTTTCGCATGTCATTCATGTCACTCCTAATATAAACTGAAGTATAGGATGCTAATGCATATTTTTCAGCCACAATCAAGACAACAAAAAGGAAAAAATAATTATACTGTGGGAGAGCCTCAGACTTTTTTGTGGTTAACATATTGCTCAGAATAACTCTGCAAATATGAATTTCATTACTGAATGCTAGATTTTATTCTCTCATTTTTTCCTCATCATGAAATCACTCATCACTAATCCTGTATTAAAGAAATAAAGTTATATATAACCTCTATATTAAAGTAAATGTTATCTTTAAATACTTGTTCAAACAGACATATTTCTGCTCTAAATCTTAATATGAAGAAAAGAGGCTGAACAGAAGTGATTAACTACTGACTAAGGGAGTCCAAGGAAATTGCTAATCTTTCTTACGATTTTAAAAAATATACATACGAAACAGAAAGGCATAAATTATAAAACCTGAACCATGTAAACTTCCTTCATAAAAAGACAAACTATCTGGGCCTTAAACATTTTATCCTGCTGTGATTATTAAACAGACAGAAAAATACCAGACACATACAGGCAGCAAGTTGCTAATGGCTTCAGTAAATATAATCAGACGACTCGTGCTGACAGTGGTAATATCAGCCACACTAGGAAAGCAACGGTGAGACAGTTTGTAGAGAAGAGAAAGAAAAAAAAAATTAAAAAAAGAAAAGAAAAAAAAGACAAGTTCTAGTAGCTCCGTAAAAGTAATCATCTTCCCATTTATTCCGTCACCAAATGGATCAGTCACGTCTGCAAATGTAATTGTTCAAAATGAATGTCTACTCTCCTGATACCAGCCCTGGAAATTGAGGCAAATAACAATGTGATGTGACAATGCAAATAAAATGCAATTTCTTGTTGCACTCACAGAACGCCAGCCACATACGTTTTAGGAAAGCTGAGCCAAATACCGAGCTGTTGGCCCCCTGCACGGGCAGCGCGTGATGGAATGACACAGCATTGCCAGATTCAGACAGTGACTGTGAAAGCGTCTGTGTTTTCTGCCAAACGCATTGAATCTCTATCTGAACAAGGATTGGCGTTCTGCTGATCTTAATGTTTTGTATCCAAGATACAAAATCGGTTTATCGAAAAGCATGCACAGCAATATGTATTTCAGATACAGTACAAAAAGGAAGGGCAGTGCACTAGGCTGGGAGAGACCTCAAGAGAATGCCTTGACAGGGAGATGTCATCCCTGAGCAATTCCCTACTCATGTTGTCTAAATAATTGTAGGCAAGTAATTTAATTCTTTCTGTCACCAATTAAATGAAGATAATAGAACTTCCCTCTACCAAAAGACGTTTGTGAAGATGAATATGGTGCAGATGCTCAAATAATACAGAAAACAAATAAGAGTGCATGGCTATGAACAGTAGACATACTATGCATATATATTTTTACCTTTTGCCAAATTTCCCCTTTTCTGTTTTCATTATTTCATTAGGTAAAGTTTTGCCATATTTTATGGCTGTTTAGTGCCTATCATAATGAGATCCTTATTAACGACTGCAGATTCTCTTGCAACATGTTACAAATGATTAGCAGTGATCAACAACAGCTCCAAGAAGTTGTCCCACTCCTGACAGACATCAGTCACACATGCCACGAGAGTAAAGATGGAAAGTATAGGCTTGCTCACCAATGGCAATGGTAAACTCCATCATCATCTCAGAGAGTTAGGTTTATTTTTAGCTGTTCAACAATATATGAAGCAGACATGCTTAAGTCCAAGTTTCAGACCTTAAGCAAAGATGTAATAATTTACACATTTTGACAGCTTGCTTTTATCTTGCTTTATTTCTACTGACAGTGGAGGTGTTAATGTCCTGTTTATTTTACTCTCTTACTCCCATCTCTGAACATAAACAGTTAAAGGGTATACTAGCATGCGTAAGCAAAGAACAGAACACCTTGGAATGAAAGATCTGGCCAAAACACTTTAAAAGAAACTATATAACTTTAATTCCTTAGATAAAGCACTGTGAATGAAACAGTTGACTTTGCACATCCTTTGCAATGTTTCTTCATGGCATTGCTACCTTTCCAACCAAAATCTTCCCACTCATCTACAGACAGAAAGCATCTCTGAATGGAAGATGATACAGGAAGCCTAAAAACACAGGCATGCTTCCCCTGAAGAAGATGGAAATATTTACTGGCACACAAGAGAATGAAAATGAGCTGTTAGAAACTCAAGCACAAATGTAGAATAGATTGTTAAATCTGCCAAACACAAAAAAGGCACAGACTTCTGCATTACTGCAGAACTCAATGCCGAATCTATATGGAGAAAACAAATATGGCAGGATTGCCATTCATTTTTAATTCTTTCTGAATGCAATTTCTGGATTTGAAAATTAGTCCATTTTCTTTGTTATTTTCCAAATATATATCGATGGCCACTGATTGCTGCACCATGAAAAATGTGACTTTCAAATATAAAGCAGTATCTTCGCTATTTGTTTAACTTTATCAGAAAATTTCTCCTATGTCAATGACACAATTTCTTGTTACAAAAGCATATCATGATTTGAGTACACATCCTGAGACTAAAAATACAAGAAATAACAATAAAATGAATTAAAAAGAAAAAAAACCACCATCAGTCTTCTTCAAAAAGTAAGGGAGGAGTTTGTCTACCATGTCCTGTATTTTGGCAGTGTCAATGGAAAAACACATAATCAGCTGGCCTGGCTGCATTCGGTGCCAAATTAGCTAGCAAATAAGCCAATATTCTGTGAAATACATCATACCAAACTTGATTATCAATAATAAAATCAACAAACTTCTTGAGGCCAAAGAGTTAACATTAAAAAAGGCAAAATGTAATTCCTCATGAGAGAATGAGACATGCTAATCTGGACAGAGATTTATTCCCTAAACAATTTTCCAGATGAAGCAGCAAGATCATGGAAGTCAATCTTTAGACCAGATAACAGGCAGGTTACCAGTAGGTGGATTAATGAAATAGAGACTGAACACCCATCTCGAGCTGACTTGATATCAAGAAAAAAAGGTGGAGGGCAAAAACAAAAAAAGAAAAGGGTGGGGAAAAAAAAGTGGTTAGGATACCAAACTGAAAACCAGAGGAATTCCACCTTAAAATATCGCTTCATCACTCGATACTTGATCTAGAATATTAACAAACAAGCATATAAAGGGATGATTCGATTTTGGGTTGGAAGATTTCAAATTTCAATTCATTCTTATGAAAACTATTTTAGAGGGTTTAATTTAAATGTGTTATACAAATATATTTATTTTATTAATTATGTTTTCCTAATTATATGCTACAAGCCTTTCCAGGACAGTATCCCTTTGAGGTCTCTCACCAAAGATCAGTGAAAGGAAGGTTGGCTGTATATGCAAAAGCTTGATTGGGAAGCGATTAAGATGAAGATAATCAGTGTTCTGGTTGCCTTGTTTGCTGGCGGGAAATTCAAAACCTCCCTGAGCAGTCTCAGCCTCAGTATAAACAAGGAAAAAAGGGTGAAGAAGCACTGGCAGTCACACAGTAGCATCACGTGACACATTTAAAGAGTCCCCAAAGACAGAGTCAGCGCTGTATGGCAGCAACATAAGTGGTCTGGAAAAAGAGATAAGCAGTGAGAAGTCAAGCTGCACTGATTAAGTTTTTCAGGACGGCAAGGGTAAGGTCAGGCTGTGAAAAAGTGTAGAAAAGCTTTGTAAGAGTAAGAGCCTGAACACTGGTAACGGGTTTTCAATGTAAATAAATATAAAGCACTATCTCTATGTTAAAACCAGTTTCGCATATAACATGCTGGGCTCTGAATTGACCTATACCATTGAGTAATGACATCTTGGGGTTCAAACAGAAAGTTCCTTGAAAATTATCAGCTCAGGATTTTGCAAGAGCCAAGAAGTAAAGCAAATATTATGCTGCATCAGGAAAGGAATAGAGACTAAGGAAAAAAAATATTTAAACATAGCAATCTATGCTTGAACTCTGTCTGCAGTCCCTGTCTTCTCACCTCCAAAGAGATAAGCTAGACCACAAATGGATTTGGAGGAGGGCAGGAACCACCATAAGAACCTTGCTATGTCAGCAATATAGAAATCACTGAGAAGACTGAGACCCTTCATTCTGGGAATAAACCAATCTCAAGGAAGATGTTGTAGAAGTCTATAAAATCATGCATGAAGAGAGGTGGTGTGGGTAGACTGCCTACTGTCTCTTTCAGGCCAAGAACTAAAGGGCCTCACACAAAGCCAAACTAAGCTATTGGGAGACAGATTCAAAATAAACAAAAGAACACAGATATTAGTGAAGTGGGTAGTGCATCCGTCTTGCCAAAAGACTTTGTGGGTACCAAAAGTGTCTGATGTTTCAAGAAGAAACTATACCAGACTTTGGAAGAGAAATCCGTGGAAGGTTACGAGATAGAAAAACTGCATCAAGTGGGGGAAATTATCTGAACTGAAATCAGCTGTCAGCAGGAGAAAATTAGAACAAAAGTATCATAAAAGTTTGCACCATTCCTCATTTTTACTAAACTTTTTACCATTGAACTGTGAGAGACACGTTAACAGACTTGTGCAAAGCATTTGACACATACCACATGACATCCTTGTCTCTAAATCAGAGAAACATGGATTTTGCAGATTCACTACTTGATGAATAAAGAATCGCATGGATGTTCACACTCACAGACTTGTGGTCAAAGAGTCAATGTCCAAATGGAGATCAGTGACAAATGCTGTTCCTCAGGGGTTGGTGTTAGGATCGGCACTGTTTAATATCTATGTTGGATTGGATGGAGAGTGGGATTGAGTGCACCCTCAGCAACTTTGCTGACAACTCCAAGCTATGTGGTGTAGTTGACACGCTGGAGGGAAGGGATGCCATCCAGAAGGACCTTGACAGGCTTGAGAGGTGGGACCCATGCAAACTGTAAGAAGTTCAACGAAGACAAGTGCAAGGTCCTGCACGTGAGTCAGGACAATCCCAAACACAACTACAGGCTGGGCAGAGATTGGATTGAGAGCAGCCCTGAGGAGGAGGACTTGGGGGCATTGTTTGATGAGAAGCTCAACATGAGCCAGCAATGTGCGCTTGTAACCCAGAAAACCAAGGTACTGTTTAACAGAGAGTGTAGTAATAGGACAAGGAGAAATTACTTTAAGCAGAGGGAGAGTAGATTTAAATCAGGTGTTAGGAAGAAATTCTTCATTGTGAGATACACTAACAGTACACTTTAGCACTAAAAAAGTCACAATACTAAGTATAAAATATAACCTTTTTTATGTAAACAACATTACAATTTAAACTCATCTAAAGCACGTGTTCTTTAAGGGAGTTCCTTTCATCTCCAAACCACAGTACTTGACTGCGGTTAGTTGCAAGAATGATACGCTTTTGATTACCATTAGGTTGTACTCAGACTCCTGGTGCTATTCATTTTAGGTTGCACAGCCAGGTGTGGGAAAGAGCGAAGACAGATTGCAAAAGAGTACGATGGTATTTCTTGTACTTTTTCAGCAAACAGGACAACTAGATTCAGGTAGGAACATCCTTTTTTCTTCTACTAAACACCCATAATGCAAGGAACCAGATTGCATTTGCAACCGCCCAGCATCAATGAGTATAAAAGAGACACAGTGACTCTGTCTCCCTGTATCTGAGGTCTTCTTAGAGAAGCAGTTCCCAGCCAGTGAGGCACAAGTATGCTTCATATGAAGCATGGAGGCCAAGCTGACAAGCTCTGCTGGATGCTTGCAGGCTCTGCAGATGATTAGAAGGCAGCAGCAGCCCTGCAATCTGAGCAAATCATCAAGCAACAAAAAATAATCGCTTGAAACGTTGCAGCTGAGCCTAACACAAGAAGCTTGGCAAACAGGCTGGGAATCACTGTCCAAGACATACGTCGTTCATAGATGGAAACTGCAGTATTGTACTATTTCTGGAGTCTCAGCTTTTGCAGCCAATGTGGTACCTATGCTGGAAATAATATCTTCCCACAGGGACATGATCATCACTACTGAAATCATCCAGTAAACGGACAATACTGGATTTTCAGAAATGTTAATTAACCAGAACTTTCTAGTGATCTCTGTAGAACATGCTGAATTCCCAGCACTTTTGTAAATTGGCTTTCATCAAGTATCTCTCCCATCTATGCTGCTAGTCTCAGCCCCTCAAAGGACTTGATAGATACCAGAACACCTACTGTAACACATACTGCTGTCTCAAAAGTGGGGTCACTACCCAGTGTGCAGTACACCAACATACACACAGAGAAAAGAGATTCTATATCTGTGCAGAGATGGCTGCTAGTTAGTACAAAAAAAGCCAGCACCACAGTGCACAGAATCTGCAACTTATCTATGTTGCTACAGGATTAGAAAGACCTGCCTAAATTTATACTAAATGGTTAGTAATCATCTACTATTGGTCAAGCCTACTTAAATTGGCACTCATGCTCCTTGAGGGTGTGGGCAGGCAATTTAATTGGGAACTCCCCCTGCCATCTTTACCTTGCCCCTAGTTGCTCCTGATTTTTGCTAACCTCAGGCTTCTCTGGCCATACCCCAGCTCTCAGCACCTTCTGGGGCAGAAATCATAGAATGGTCTGGGTTGGAAGGGAACCCAAGGATCATATAGTTCCAACCTCCCTGTCACAGGCAGGGCCACCAACCTCCAGGCCTGGATCTACACAAGGTTGTCCAGGGCCCCATCCAACCTGGCCTTGAACACCTCCAGGGACGGGGCATCCACCACCTCTCTGGGCAGCCTGTTCCAGCACCTCACCACTCTCCGTAAAAAACTTCCCCCTAATATCTAATGTAAACTTTCATTCCTTTAGCTTTAATCCATTTCCCATTTCTTCTTTTTCAGTCTTTCATCTCTTCTTCAGAGATTCATTCATTAATAAAGCACGGTAGTACATTATTATGTAGGTTGGGGATGGATCTGTTGGAGAGCAGCATAGTGAAAAGGGATATGGGGGGTCCTGGTGGACAGCAGGATGACCATGAGCCCCCAATGTGCCCTCGTGGCCAAGAAGGCCAGTGACAATCTGGGGTGTATTAGAAAGGGTGTGGTTAGTAGATCAAGAGAGGTCCTTCTCCCCCTCTACTCTGCCCTGGTGAGAGCACATCTGGAATGTTGTGTCCAGTTCTGGGCCCCTCAGTTCAAGGGAACTACTTGGAGGAGTCCAGCACAGGACCACTGAGATGATTAAGGGAGTGGGACATCTTCCTTATGAGGACAGGGTGGGGGAGCTGGGTCTCTTTAGGCTGGAGGAGACTGAGCTATAACCTCACTAGTGGCTTTAAATATGTAAAGGGAAGACAGAGCCAGGCTCTTCACAGCAATGTCCAGTGACAGGACAAGGGGCAATGGGTGAAAGCTGGAGCATGGGAGATTCCATGAGAACATAAGGAAAATCTTTTTCACTGTGAGGGTGACAAAGCGCTGGAACAGACTGCCCAGAGAGGTTGTGGAGTCTCCTCCTCTGGAGACATTCAAAACCCACCTAGATGTTTTCCTGTGTGACCTAATCTAGGTGATGCTGCTCTGGTAAGGGGGGGCTGGACTAGATCAACTTTCGAGGTCCCTTCCAACCCCCTAACATTCTGTGATTTAGCCCTAAAGTAAACAATGTCTAAGCATTAACCCAAACACATTTCTGTCCCTGTAAAATGGAAAATTCTACTTTATTAGATACCAATACTGCATTCATCCATCCTAGAAGTACTGCTTTGTACATGCTATAACCTATCTTCATCACCATGAATTTGGAATCACTCTGAAAAGAAAAAAATACTTGAAGAGGCAGCCAGTCAGGATTTACAAGTTTCAATTTGCTCCTTTGTATCACACCAATCAAAGAAGGATTAGCAATCAGCCATATTGCTTATTTGACCAACCATCTGCCAGGTAAGAAAAGAAATAAATCAGTTGCCAAATCAGTGTGAGAAGAGAGCTGCAATTTCTGTTACAACTGTAAGAATAAACCGCCAGCAAATGTTGTTGCTATAATGGTGTTTGGTAAAGCTTGACATGTTATAAATATTGTAGGTTCTCCAATACATTTCACAGCAGCATTCAACCATAACATATTTTAGTATGATTTTATTTTGGGGGTTGACATCAAAATATGAAGATTTGTATGGAATGTTGAACAAATCACTTGTAGAGATGTAAGGGTCAGGTGGGCCAATATACTTTCAACTATGTAAAAGAAACTTTGTAGATAGAATGTAGTATATGAATTTCAAACTGATACAATGCCAAAGTTTCCTGTGCCTTAAGGGAAAAAAATTAGCAAAGCAAAAACCTAAGATTTCTTATTCCAAACCTGGTGGTATTGCACAAATTGAAATTTAAAGGAAATCACTACCAGATTTTTGTAATAAATATGGTGCTTTACACTGACAGCAGTAAGTAACTTCATCCACATCTTAAAATGGATTCTATGCCTCATTAGAAGTATTCCTCATTTTGTCATTTTCATGAAACTTTTTGATTGTTTTGCATCAGTATATTAAAGAGAATCACATAGTACCTCTGTCTAGGCAGCCTTTAAAATACATATATTGCATCACATTGGACACTTTTCTATCTTTGCTTCAGCAAGTTTCTGCCATATTTTTCCTGTATTTTTGTCATACTTTTTTCCGTCATACATTTCCTGTATTTGTCATATTAGAAAGTGCTGGTTTTTTTCTAACAAACATTAGAAGTTCAGAAAAGAGAGGCTATGTAACAAAGCCACATGCACATTAGGCTGTGACTTAATAAGGGGAAGAAGGTATGTTCAGCAGCAGACCACCCAATTCTTGCACAGCAAAAGCCAACTGCTTTCAGGAGAGTTCTGTGAGGTCCACCTGTTGCTCAGAGGCTAAGGATGCTCAAGTCAAATCTTTCCTGCAGGTTGGACATGTCTTGTAATACATTTACTCTCCAACATTTTTTCTTCTATACATCATGATAACTATTCATGAGCACTAAGTCAAAGCTTTCCAAAATCAATGGGTGAAAAGTAAAATCTCCTTACAGTTATTAAGGCTTCTAAAATCCAGACATTGTTGTCAAAGCTCTGATAGAGTCAAACACTTAAGCTTGCATCTTAAGTGAGAAATTTAAGAGCATTCACAAAAGGAACACACAGTAAGTCATTCCTGTAGCAAAACATCATATTATGCTAAGTTTTGAGTGCCTCAATAGGGTGTGTTCCTAAGGATTTCAGTCATTGCTTGCTTGAGAAAGAGCCTCAGGACACAGTCTCACAACAGAAACTGCTTCAGCATTAGTTGTCCTCATGCCTGGTACCGCTGGGTAAATGCTAACACAACTGAACAGTGATACATTTAACTCTAACATGATCAGAAAGAATATATCTGGATTGAAACAAAAAAACTGAAACAAAAAGTATGCTGTGGGGTTTTTTTTGTTTTTTATCTTTAAATTTGTTTTGACAGTCTGCAGTAAACATGGCTGTCTCAAGCAAAGCTCTGGTCCATTTGCAGGGGGCATCATTGATTGTATCAGTTTAATACTGACCACAGGATGCTTTTTATTCTTGGCATTCAGTAGGGACACTATTGTGAGATGAGAAACTCAGTTATTCTGCAAAACTGGGAGTAAGAAAAACAAACAAGCAAAAAAAATTAGCAGAATTAAACAGTAATTGGAAAACAATAAGAAATGTGCAGACTGAGGCATGGCAATAAATTAACTGCATATTTTAGCTCACTAAAGAAACAATACAGAAAACTGTGTCTTTGCCTTCCATTGCTACATATCCTTACTGGCATTTATATTACACAAATACTGCATTTGTGGTCAAGGGTAATTTAAATGTGTTGTAGTATCTTGAAGCATAAGGTTCTTTGATCAAATCAAGATCTCACACAAGTTTGAGAGAACAACACATCTTACTGATTCTTTGCACTCCCATGGCCATTTGTCTTGGCTACTCAGTTCTATCTCCTTACACTCCAATGATAAACTTGTTAATAGAGGATCCATCTTTTTCTCCCATGTTTATTTTCAGAACACACTGGATTTTCATCTGTCCTACGCCCCAACAGTGGTATAAATAGCAGTAACCACATAGATCCAGATCTGGTTATATAACTTTTGCACATGATTCTAAAACATTAAAAAAGAAAAAAAAAAAACCACTTTATCATTCACTATTAAAAATATTGAGTGGGGCCTCTGCCAAAAATTTCACACATCAATCTGAGCAGATGTTTTGGCTGAAACAGGCTTCAACTGGAACATTCACACATACACAAAATGACCTCTTAATACTGGTAGGATATTATGATTTTAGAGCTTTCTTAAATTTCATTTCAACAAAGACCTTTAACTAAATATTTGCAACATGTGTTAGCCCTTTTCAAATATTTATAGAGATGGTTTACAAAAAAACCTCAAAAAGCCCCAATTAATTGCAATGCTTCCTTTTGACTAAAAGCACAAATACACATACACAAGTTTATATAACTCCAAAAGTCTAAAAAGTGCCTTAATTCCCCTTCAGTCCACACGTTAGTGTAGATATATGTATACACATGCACAGAATACACATACAAAGTATTATCTATATATATATATGCAACCAAATTAGAAACCCCTGCTTGAACTTTGACCCTCCAGGGAGACTGCTTTGGCATTCAGAACTTCTCCCTGTGCCTCCAGCAAAGGAAAAAGCAAAAAATACATCTAGGCTTCCCACAGATCACTGTGGGAATACAGAGAGTAGCACTGGGAACAAGTCTTGAGCAGGAGCTCTGTTACTCACTAAGGCAGCCTCTGCTGATCCCCTCCCTCTCTGCCATCCATCTCAGCACCTCATTTGGCAGGCTCACAACTCACGCTGGCACTTGGTAGGCTGACATCTCATATTAATTCAGGCTGGTGGAAGTTACAGAGGTTGTAACTTCCTATTATCACTGCTTACAATTACCTGAAAGGAGATTGTAGAGAGGTGGGAGATGGTCTTTTCAGCCAGGTGACAGGAGATGGGACAAGGGGAAATGGCACAAAGCTGTGCCAGGGAAGGTTCAGATTAGATGTTAGGAAAAAAATTTTCACTGAAAGAGCTGTCAGGGCCTGGAACAGGCTGCCCAAGGAGGTGGTTGAGTCACCATCCCTGGATGTGTTTAAAAAAAAGGGTAGATCAGTTACTTAGGGATATGGTTTAGCATAGGATGGGAACGGTTGGACTCAATAATCTTAAAGGTCTTTTCCAACCTTGTAATTCTGTGCTCCCCAAATCCTTCCCGCCTCTAGCCATGTGACTACATGGTACCAAGCCCTCCACCCCCTTCAGCCAATGGTCACATTTATGTAACTGGGTAGAGAGATTCTTTAACCAAAAAAGACCAATAAATTTTCAACTGGATCCACACTTTAAGTTAGCAACTCTGAGCAGGCAGGACTATGAGACAGAAGAACGTGCAAGACATGGTGCTCAGGGCAAGAAAGATGAGGGCAGATTCACAGAATTGCTAATTGGGATCAGCCTGTCCCATGCCTTCAGGATGCTTGCAAAAATGAAAACAGCAAGAAGAAAAACCCTTTGCTTGACTCAGATTTGATTTGGGGTTTTGCTTTTCTCTTTTACTTTTTGAAATGTCTGAGTTTGAATAGCACCTAGGCAAATCTCCTCTTGAAATGGCATTTTGAAAAAGAACACAAATGCAGCCTGTAAAACTGGATAAATAAAACTTTTTTCTAAAACTTTAGGGTTTTCTCCCTCAAATTAATCATTGAGTTATTATGAACTCCCAAGTGCTCTTGATCAATTATAAATATATTTTCCAATAAAATCTCATCACAGTACACTATAATGGTGTGGTGGTTCAGCCCCAGCCAGTGGCTGAGCACCACATGCTGCTTACATACTACTGCAGGAGAAACAGACAGAACCTCCATGGTTTGGGACAAGGACAGGTTACTGACAAAAATCACCATGAATGTAGAACAATAATGGCCAGTTAGACTCACGCCAAGTGATAACAGAGTGCCTTACTGACCCAAGAGCCCGACAGCAAGGACCAACTCAACACCCCAGCTGCAATCAGACTGTCCTGGAAGCACCAAGGCAGTGCCCTTTCCCAACCAGCCCCTTTTATGGGGGCATGATGTCAGGTGGTGTGGAAAACAGTCCAGGCTGACTCAGCTCACCTGTGCTGGCTGCCTGGGGAGGTTAACTCTGGCCTGGCCAGAACAAGGAAAGGTGGTCTCTAGTTATGAGGTATCTCTAAGCAAAATATATTTGCCAACCCCAGCTTTTTAGAGAAAAGTAATATTAAATTTACAGAAGTAGTGTACCTTTTGTCATCAACTGAACAAAACAGATTGGCAAGCAACATTTAATAACTATTAAATAAATGTTATTTAATTGGTATTTGTTTTATGATTAATAACTTAACCTTTATAATTCATGAAAAGCAGTCTGTAGTAAATTCTGCTGTTGCTGTGGAGGTGGCTGTTGTGTGTTAATGTTAAAAAAAGTTGTGTTAAGAACAGGAGCTGTGGGAAGTACATTTTAAGTTGTAAGAGTTAACTGTAAAGATTAATACAGTCATATTGGTAAGACACAACTTCCTATACTTCAGTCTCACCCTTCAGGTGAATACTTTCATACATTTGAAAATCTCTTTGCCAGTGAAAAGCATTTGCATTTACCTAATTCTCACCTCTGCTTTTCTGTTGTTTCCTGTTCAACAATAAAGGACATGAAAATTGGAAACCAGACCTCTAAGGAAACCCAGACAGCGTGCCAGGGGACCAAGTGACAGGAGGGCCTGTTCCTGCTGGTACCTTCAGATCCAAGGTAGCTTCTGGCTAGTTTTGTTTTATTCCTGTCTCTATCAGCATGTATTTAATGACTTGGAGTAGCATTTGCTTTAAGTTCTGCTCCTTCTAAAAGGCTGAAATGTCACAGCATTTTTGGCATTGACGTGGAGTAAGACACAGGTGTGAATCTTGCCAGATTTTCAGCCTAGCAGTCAGTCTTCACCAGACAAGTGCTAACTATTTTGGGGAGGCCAAAGGTGCAGTTCACATGTGGGATGTAACAGCAGCTCCTCAAGCTCCTGCCATTCCCCTGAATGAGGTGATGGGGAGCTGAGAGCCAGGATTAACTTTTCTCTTCAAACATGCCTACCCTTTATACTCATTATATGATCATGTCTCTGAATACAGGCACCCCCCTTTAGCTATTGATCACATCAGATGATGTAAATTTGCCCTTTTCTTCTTCTATTGGGAAGAGCGCTCAGGTTTTACACCAAGGAAATGGCCTTCTTGCTCGTACATTTCTTCCACCTTTCCTTCTGTTTTCAAGGGCCCAGGTAGCAGGAAGTTACCCACTTCCTCACTGCCTGGATTTGTCCTACAGCTTTTGATAAATAGTTCCTTGGCTACATTTCTCTTGATTTTAAGTACACTGGAGTGCTCTGTAATTCTATGCCAATTATTTTCTTTGATAATTACCACTGACACATAAAGTGAAGGAATACATTTTAGAGATGCCTATTAGTCCTCTGTGGTAATTAAAATTATACAAAATCAACAAAAGTGGTTTTACATTACAATTACATTTACATATTTTTCTGAAATAATGGAAATTGAGAATTACATGGAGACCAATACATCACTACAGGATAACTATACTGGTATTGGGAGGGCTACCAATCACTACATTATAAAATACACCTACTTTTGAATACATTTGATAACATAATCCAGAAGGTCCTCTGATAGGTGGATCTGTGAGTGAGTCTGATAATGCCAGCACAGTATTGTGAAAATCTGGAAACTAACAAAAGTTTTACAGCTGGATTTTGGAGCATTTAAAAACTTTCTTCATGCTGACTTCTCTGTGAAGAAACTTGCCAGCTGGTGGCCAGATGTGACACAGTGCCCCTAAACCAAGAAATACTTTCCAGGAGAGTCACTTGTGAACCGTGGCTCACAGGTGAAAAACAAACTGAGATCCCTTGTGGTGCAAACTGTGACTTATGTTGTTACCATGGTGCTCTCAAATGCCTCCTGCAACAGATCAGTTTGAAAGTAAAGCAAGTTCTCTAATGAGCAAACTTCAGTGCCTAACTGAAGCCGAGCATCGCCAGCTTTGGGTGAGCAGTTTCTTAAGGACAGCGCTACTTTAAAACAGGAGAGAACAAGGGACAAACTAAACTTGAAAAGGAAGTCTTTGAGCTGACAAGCAGTCATGAGGTGTGAAGTCCTCACCTATGTAGCAGTCCCCAGATTTTCAGAGGAGCAGAGGTCTTGGACATTATGACTTCATGTAGGCCTGCCTGACTGATTGTAACTGGTAGGCAGCCCGGGAGGGTGAGGCACTGACTTCATGCAGGCCAAAGACAGATACATATGTTGAAAAGTGGCAGGATTGCTACAGGTGTAGGATACAAAGATGAAAGAGCATCATGGACAGACGTGGAGAATCCAGGAAAGGGCAGTGGTCTGTGTTGGTTAGGTGAGCGGTCCTGAAGACGATTGGTGTGAAAGTACAGCAGGGAATATGCGGAGGCCAGAGATAGGTGAGCAGGTCAAGCACTGGTGAGCTGAAGCAGTTACCGTGCATTATTGACCTGTGAAAACTGAGCAGTGCCACTGAAGGTAGAGTAAACATTATCCAGTGAACTCACAGAGACCTGTGACAAGCAAGTATGCTTGCCAGAGGTGCAGGGCACCACAGTGGCTTGACCTGTCCTGCAAAAGCCTGAAAGTACACCTACATAACAAAGAGTATCATATGAAAATTCCCTATGTCCCACTGTCCAGAGTATGGACAATGAAAGCATGCAGTGGCCTTCCAAAGACCTTCCATAGGCACACAGTCTTTAGGATAGTACTTTGTTTTAATTGCCTAACAGGGTCCAGTGGCAGTTGAACATGTGTAAATGCTAAAAGGCAAGCAAAGAACTATTATTCAAAGCCTGTAAAATGAACTATGGAAAATGTGAGTTGAAAAAAGGACTGCAAGTTTTCAAGATAGGATTTACAACATACAAATGAGTGAGGACAGTGGGAGATAAGCAAGCCAAGAAAGGGATAAAAGCAATTACACATAAGTCCAGAAAAGCTGATGACCTACAGAACCTGCTTTGTTTCAAAGTATTACCAAAGAGAAGTAATCCTTCACATCCTGTGGCCAGTTTCAATGAAAGCAGAGTTAGGAACCAGAGTGATCTGGAGAAAATTCCTAAGCATAGGATGGGCAGGGATATCCTTCCCCATTTTGAAAGTACTAAGGAAAAATAACAATAGCTTGAACTAATACTTTGGAGGCGCTAGCTTGAGGTTTGCTCAAATATTTCAAAGACCTTGAATATATTGTCTGAGATTCTATATTTTCTTTTTATTACCAGATTACTCCAAGTAAACCATGACTAAGTTTGGTAAACATGTAGACAAAGTCTGTAGACAAATGCCCCATCTCCCAGCTGGAAAAATGATGCCATGACTAAGGTAAATGCACTGTGCTGCTCTAGAAAAGAAAGACATTGGTATTCTTCCAGTGTACTCAGTGTTAGCACTAACTAACAGAAAGTAATGGCCACCTCTCCATTTTCAGAAGAACACTTCAAAGTTGTGTCTTTGTGTTCCCCCTATAAAGGTTGCTATTTCCAAAGGTAAGAAGCAATATCAGTCTACATAGGTTCATTTAACTATTCTAAATACCAGTAGCTCATTTGCTCTTAAATACATTTTGTTCATCTGCTTCACCACTAGACATATTATGAAATTCCAAGGTCGTCCACTTAACTCCACCTGAAGAACTTCTTTAAATGTATAATTGATAGATCTCAATCTTTTTTGTGAATTCAGGAATGCTCTAATGTTGTGACAGAGATCAAAGAACTGAAGGGAAAAGCCAGCAGTGAACTGATTAATTCCTATGTGATAGAGCTTGAGTGTGGAGCTAAGCAAATATACCAACCTTCTTAATAAAACAATTTAAAAAAATCCCCAAACAAACAAAAAGAGAAGCAGCCCCACAAAAAAAAGAAAAAAAAAATATAAAAATCCATACACCTGTCCACAATAAATGTTTTTGTCCAACTTTTTGAATCCAGTGAAGACACCATTGTTACATTGACACTAAACTGGAATAGCACAGAAATCAATACCTAACTCTTACATTGTATTTTCTTTGGCCTATCACCATGAATACATACCTGTACACATAAGGGAGACTTAGTAGTGTGTACACAGATATTGGCCCTGTGTATCAAGAAGAGAATTCACCCCACTGGGTAAACTTTCCATGCTGTGCATGGGGATTTGGTCACCTAACTCCCATTAACGTTAATGGGAATTGTGCAGCCTGACGCCACTCTGATATTTTTTTGACTCGTTCTTCTAGTCAGACCAAAGTAACTGCTGATCTGGCCATCAGAAATAAATATCTGATACATTTTTGATTTCTTTGCCCTGTCCTATGATATAAAATACCTTACAATGACTGGCAAAGATATTTCCAGCTGAAAACAATCTGATTGCAACCTTCTACGTAGTTTATCATAGAATCATAGAATGTGTTAGGTTAAAAGTCACCTTTAAAGGTCACCTAGTCCAACCCCCCTGCAGTAAGCAGGGACATCTTCGCTACATCAGGTTCCTCAGTGCTCCATCAGGCTTGACCTTGAATATCTCCTAGGATGAGGCCTCCACTACCTCTCTGGGTAACCTGTTCCAGTGATCCACCACCCTCATATTGAAGAATTTTTTCACTTGTGTAGCCAAAGAACTTATATATATCAAAAGCTGTAAGACAACTCCAGGAAGTCAAGCAGAAAGTTTGACTGCTGTTTCCAGTGGCCAAAACAGATCCTGTGGCAGCTGCAAAATAACAGAACCACTCTGAGCTATAGGTGACCCTAGTCACCATCAGCACAGTCCAAATATAAGCAAAAACTGGACTCCTTGTAAGCTGCCCAGAACACAGAGCAACAAACCACAGTCTTCATTTCTCCCTCTACTCATACATATCTTTAGATTCTTGTCATCTTGCAGTGAAAGTCTGACAGTTAACTAATCTTTCCCTTTATGACCACTTCCCAGCTCTAAATCTGTGCTCATCCACACAAACTACTGCTGGAGTGATGGAGCTTAACCCTACCAAGACTTAGGTCTATAAAGGATTTGACGAACAGTTGGTGTTGAAGAGGACATTCTGATTTCTAAGGCTTTTTTTTTTTTTTTTTTTTTTTTTTTTTTTAAGAGCTTTGCATGCTTAACAGCTTGGACATGAATCTAGCTTTCATTTCAAAGTGCCTCCCTCTCACTTACAATATAACATTCTGAAACGTACACACTACATAGTATCTAGTTGTGCATCTGGAGGGGAATAATTCCTTCCATGTAGAGGATCTTTTCCTGTGGAAAGACGCTTGCCTGTCTGGTCACAATATCATGAACAACAGACCTTTTTAGAACTTAAATGTGGGCAGAATGGCACATATAGCCATTAGTGTCATCAGTAAAGCAAGAAGACCTTAAAAGAGTCCAAAACATGTGAAAAGAAGCTTGAACCGTTATTTATTTTACCTTCCCCTGGATCTGCTAAGGGAGAGCAAATTCAAGCCCATCATTCTGCACATGCACAAATAGGAGAGTCCTGTCCTTCAAAGACTAACTTCCATAGACAGATACCCCACAACCTTTTCTCTGCTGGAATCCATTCACAAATCTGAGATGGCAGGAGCTGGTGAATGCCACTTTATGGTATTGCCTTGGTACAGGTGCCACTGGTCGGTTGGTTGAATGGATTTTTCTTTCCTTTTCATGTTCTTGCAGGGATTTTTCAATGATCCTTCTCTCTATCTGACATTCCAGTTTTCATTTCTAAATTCTGCTGTATCCTTACCCCTCGCTAAGGCATTTGAGAGTGTTTACTGGAACTGAAGTTCCAAGAAGTGACTCAAGAATAAATGCTATTCCCTGTTTTTTCCATCAGCATAAACAAAATAATTTTGCCTCTTGTTGCTGTCCTTGCTTCTCATTTTTTGACTCTGAGACACAGAGTTTTCAGACTGAGAATACCTTTTAATGTGCTTTCATACAAGCCAGAATCATGAAGGGAGAACTGAGAGGCTCAGACCTTTTAAAGCAACAGGATAAAACAGTACATAAATGCATGTATATGTGTATAAAAGCAGTATATTAAAACCAGGGAGCACTTATCTACATTCACTCCCAGGTAGAATTCTCAGCAGAAGTGATCGCTCCTTTGGTATCAGAAATACCTGTAGGGCTGTTGGTTTCTGTAGAGAAAGTGGGCAGTTACCTGGGCACTGCAAAGCAAAGTCCCATTTCCCCTACAACAAAATCTCTGAAATTCAGGATTCTTCTGCCAAAGAATAGGTGGACTTGCATCAAGCAGCATGTACTGTAGTTGGGACAGTCCACACCCAGCACCTGAAGGAGGTGATTTGTCACCCCAATCAACAGCAGCATGATTTCTGTCCTTTAAAACATCAGAAAAGCAACAAATCCTAGGACCCAAATCCCCAAACTATCTTGTATTTTACTACTTTATTTTCATGAAACTACTATTCAAGCTGCACTGGCCTAAACAGCTTACAGGAATTATCACTGCTTCAGCCTCTGAGTCTCCTCTGCAGGCACTCTGGCTACTGCAGCGTCATCAGCGCAGTGCACCCTCCCTCAGGGCTTCTTATATTGCTCTTCAAATTGTCTCCATGGATTTAATTTGCAGATTAAAAATTCTGCTGCAAACAAGACCACTGATAATTAAAAGATGTTTTCATGGATTCAACTGTGAGCAAGCCAAGCAGCTGGTTTGGTTGCTTTTCATCTCCTGTCCTACAAGTGTCCGGTTGTCTCCCTGCTCTGACCTAGCAGAGATGTGTAAGCCATTTCTGCAGGCTTTCCATCTATTTAGCAGTTCGTAGAAATGGAAGCATTTTCTCCAGCATGTAACAGAACTCAACACAGAACACAGTCAAATGGAGACACAAATTTGGGAGGCTATTTCACATTTCTACCAGGCAAGCCTGATAGAAGCAGCAGAATGTATATATATATGTAAGATAGGATGCTTCTTCCCCAGTTCCCATTGTAAATATGACCAGAATGCACACCCAAATCTGACATCATCTGAAATTCAAGACACTGATGCCTCCATTTCCCAATCTCAAATGATTGATGAGATACATCATTGCCCACCCAAAGGTTCTATAAATGTTATTGATAGCATACAGTCTCAATTTTGTACACCTCTTAAATTTTCCTTAAGACCCTTGGAAATAATTTTGGCTAAGGTACCTAATAGCTGAGCATTAGGTGTCTGGATTTTAATTAAAATACACAGAGTCTGTCTATCCATTCATCTATTCAAGTAACAATTCAATCATTAAAAACAGGACTCATAGTATGGATTTCTTAGCCTTGACAGCAGAGCAATTCTACGGAGCCACCTGTTATCATGGATCATTATTTTAATACTGACAGAATCACACCTAACTCCCACAGGGCTACTCCAAAGTCCTCTCTAAAATGGAGACATAATTTCCCCTTAAATAGTTAATCAACTTGCCAATATTTTCATCACGTCCACTTCACTATCACTGAAAACCTTTCCTTGTCTGTTCAACTTTAATTTTATAAGAGCTGTGTATTACATTTCAGCCCCATATAAGTAACATACAGGTGCACAACATGTTTTAGCTAATTAATGCTTCTGTAACTAGAGTCGTTGAAAAATAACCATCAAATATTTATATAATTGCTACACTAAGAGGCCCTCAAAGAAGTATTGCCTTGTTCTGACTGCCATGCTAAGAAAGTGAAATACAAAGTCCAGAGACTTGGAGTACAAAAGACCCCAGTCTGCTCCCAATACTACATTACTCTCTGTGCATTCTCATTGGCTTTGGAAGGCATTCATTAACACGGATAATGGTCTTGGAGTCATATTAAATTTCCCTATCCCTTTAAAATTAATGTTAACTACTATTAAACTTTCCTCTGCATTTTAGATGAATGAACATTTTGAGACCATTATACCATTCACTCTGAGTAGCTGCAAGATGCCTCACATGTACTAAGGGCAGGAGATGCTTTTCTTGGCATTATGCACAAATCATATTGATAGATTTTGGAAAAAGACCTCTTTTTCAGACTGTTAATTTCCACTAAATTAAGCAATATCCATGATCTTTTATTTAAAAGTTGAAATATTTTATAACAAAAATATTATTTGCCAAGGAAAAAAAAAGGTCTATCCAAATAAACTAAACTCTTGGCCATTGGAATTCCACTTTTTTTCACAGTGAAGAATATTAACATTAATGTAAGCTATGCATGACATAAATGTGAAGTTAGGAAATATAGCAGATGCAAGAAAACAACTTGTATAGCAAGAAAATTGGTGGCACTGCTCAAGAGAAATGTCCGCAGCTAGAGGTGGGCATAAGAGGCAGAGAAAGAAAAAGCCCCTCTGCATTGAATATTTTACCATGATATTATTTTGGCTACGCTTGGCCTTACAGTTGACAGAAGGGAAAAGATAAAGGCTTCTCCACTGGCCAATAAAATCACCTTAGTGTGATAAAATAGTGCAATTCTATCCCATACATAAAATCTAGCTGCAGTTCTTTTAGTTGGTTCAGGTTGGGGAGGGGTGGTTGATTGGTTTAGGAGTGAAGGTTGTTTACATTTGGAAGTTAGGAAATTGGAAGTTTGTTGGTTTGATTTGGTTTTTAGTTATGTTTTGTGGGTTTTTTTCCCCCATGAAAATTCAGAAATATACCTTGGAATATCAAAACAGAAAAATCCAGTCTCAACCACCATCTTCAGTAGCGTTGCCATCAACAGTACTGCATAAGCTGATACACTGAGGACCTTAAGGACTTCCTTACTGCAAAATGTAATGTAACCAACAGAGTTTAATGAGACTTTCTTAAAGCTATGCTAGCTATAAAATTCAAGTTAGATGAGCTTCTTGGTGGTCAATTTACAGTTCATTTTAACATCATCACCATCTTCCCCTCAAAAGATATTTTCATCTCCTAAATGCTTCTTAGCAAAGTACATTTCATTTCTGACATGCTTGAAAACGATCCTGCTTTGTCAGAATGCCAAGGTGCATCTCCAGTGTCTTATTCTAGTCCTGTTATGCTTTCCCATACATACTAATTGAATACCATTCATGTTGCTTTTGCAGTCATTAAAGCAGCTCTACAACTTCAATTTAAGTGAACTACTGGCACTCCATATTAGGTGAAACAAAACAATCAGTTTCCCATAGAACAGAAAAAAGGTTTTAAAAAAAAGTAAATCCAAAAAACTGCCTGTAATGTCAATGGTATTTATTGCCCTTCCTGGGAATCAAGGTGGAATATTTGAGGTTACTCTTAAGATGGCCCTATCTCAGGCAACTCTTTGTGTATCTGATGCAAAATTTGACTCGTACCACTACTGTTAAATAGGGTTTATTTGGAAATGACTGTCATGGCTTTGGCAGCTGGCTCACCAAGGGTCAATGTGACCTGCTGGCATTTCTTCACAGTTTACAAAGACATGCCAAAGAATCTGGCTTCTGTCATGGACATCTTGGAAAGAGAGCTTTACTATGTTACTTTGAAGCAGAGGAAGCAAATCCTTCAAATTCTTAACACTATGCAGATTAGGATAAGTGTTTACAGAGTCTGTCTTAGTGGATTCTGTATTAATCACAACGTAATACTGTACAATACAAGGCAGTTAATTCTATGCAAGAGTCACCACCCAGTTTATTTTATCTAGCTTTGTAGACAGGCTAGTCTCAGATGGAAACAATATTTTTACTCATAGCAAACTATGCAACCAGTAGTTCCTCTTCTATCCTATTCTTTCCACCAAATATCACTTCCACGTAACCCTAAATTATGCTAATTCAGTGGTTTTCATGGGAACAGGCTACACTGGACCACCCATGTTTTGATTTGAAGAGAAGATAACCATCCAAATAGTTCCTTAAACTTAAACTGTCAGCTGTGGGCTCTGACACACAGAACATCAGACTCAAGGTCGATGGTGGCAGTATTTGTTATAACACATTAATGCATGCTATGGATCAGGTATGACTTTACCAGGGAGCACAGTAAAAAGGTTGTCAAATGTCATTACAACCACCCATCATTGTGGGTACCCAATATCACATTAGAGAGGAAAAAGTTCAACTACATGTCCACTGTCCTTTTTTGTGCAATTTTTCTCAGACAGGTAAAATAATAACCTGGTTTAAAAATAGGGGGATGGGGGAACAAAACAAAACAAAAAAAACCCCACCAAAACAAGAAGCCTGTATTAAGAAAACAGTTTCTCTGGAGGACAGAAATAACAAATGATAGAAAGCTATAAGGAAGTTGAAAGCTATTCAAAAATTCCTTAATTCACAAATCATGACTGGGTAGATATGGAGACAGATCATAGACTTGCCTATTTTACACATATTCAAAAAAAAGTAATACTTCCCTCTCTACATAAAAAAATAAGGTTATTTGTTTAGTTCCTTGTCTCTGTTCTTTTACACAGTGAATTAACAATACTAATGAGAACTGTGTTTGTCTCTAGTTATTCAGTATATAGCAACCATATTAACACCACATATTAACAAATATATTAACATCATGGAAATTCCCATTTTTTAAAAAATGTAGCTGTAGAAATAAATTTATCACAACACTATCCTGTGCTCCTAGGGATGAATTTCCTGATGTCTAAATAGTTTTAGCCTACAAAAGCAGCTTCTAGAGGAACTCTAATATCCTGTGAGGTTAGTAGACCAAGTAGATGACTGCAAAAGATGCAGTGCTTAGTTCATTTAGGTTAATCAAGCTTACAGTCTTTACAAAGTAGGGTTAACTGAGATCATAGATTAAGCAACTTTCCAGCCACAAGACAACAGATGCCCTTAGAAGTCATTAAGTGCTGAATCAGCTCTATTACTCAGTGAATATATCCTTCATGACTCCCACAATATCAGTAGAGAGGACAATGGCTTGATCCCTTTTGGAATTTGCTTGTTTCTTTGTTTTTTTCAAGCAATATGGTTAACAAGAACCATAACTACATAGGCCCTATCAAAGATATTTTTTTTTTGGCTGGATAGTTACTATAGGCCACCTAAAAATGTGATTTTCACTGAAGACCACAGACACAGCAGATAGTCTTTTGCCCTCTTCCTTTCTATTGCTACTGCTTCAAGTAGAATCTGATGCTGTTTCAAGAAACAGAGTGTGTTCAGGTTATACTATTGTTTTTAAATGAGTATTTTTCTTTTCAAGAATGTATGCAGGTGACATAAGGTATAGAAACCAAGGTCGGGTCTAACCCAAGGATCCAAAAGTGGATCCCCTCATGCAGAAGCTGCAGCAGAGAGGAATGTTTTGAGTTACCTTCTAGCCAGCCCTCTGAGATCAGACTTATCTTACGACCTGGTCACGAACATAAGGTAAGAGTGAGATATGTATTAGAACTCAATATGTCTGAATATGTCTCAACTTCCAATATGAAAGAGATTTACTTGTTATTTTAGGACAAAAAGAAAACAACAACAAAAAAACCAACCTCAACCAAAGACGTATGCTCAGCATAAAACACTAAACTGTAGTATTTGAAAGTCCACTATGCTACACACCAAAAATACAGCATGTTATGATTAAGACAGTTCTGAGTTTAGTGAACCTATAGACATATATTTTTTCCCAGGACTAAAATCAGAAGCTGTACTCGTATGAGCTCATCATACTATTTTAATCCACATATAAAGCCACCTGGACCCTTCATGTGTGCTTGATAAGTATGTTCTATGAAATTCATAGAAAGGTAACAAACGGGGTAGGGGGGAGGGGAAACAACACACACACAAGTCCTTTTCCTCAGGGCTGCTTTCAAGCACATCATCTCCGAACCTGTATGGATAGCGGGGATTGTCCTGAACCAGGTGCAGGACCCTGCACTTGGCTTTGTTGAATCTCATGAGGTTCACTTGGGCCCAGTTTTCCAGCCTGTCTTGGTCCCTCTGGATGTTAACCCATCCCTCCATCCCATTAACCTCACCACTCAGCTTGGCATCATCAGCATAATGCATAGGCCCTTTCAGTTTCTCAGGAGAATCTGGAGGGAAAAGCACTTTCCACTTTCGATTAGAAAGGTTCTGTGTTGGGGGGAACAGGAATGACTACGTACATGCACATATACAAATAGAAAAATGATGGGATTGCATTTTTTTTAAAAATTTCTAATTTTTTTCCCAAAAAAGAACTGGTCACCAAATAATTTCCTCAGAACTTTCCAGTTCATTTACAAAAAGCCTTTTCCTCTTTAGAAGAAAAGCTATGACAGGGGTTTTTTTTCTTGATCAGATCTCTATGACATCATTTATTACTTGTATAGTATTTAAAAGCACATGTCATCACTTGGAAGGGATCTGAACCATAATTTGAATTCAGCTGGACTTTGGGTAAGTAATGAGTCTCCTGTTGGATTTTTCAGGTTCTGATGAAATTCAGAAATGAAAGAAGCCTCCAAAAACCACTGTTCTCATGGGTTTTATGTAGTTTGGTTGTAAAAATCACAACAGCAAGATAGTCATACATCAGCAGCATTGAACCTTAAACCCAATGCTTAGTATAAAAGAATCTGGTTCTGACATCACTTTTCTGTACAGTGCAGGGGTGGCTCAGCCAGGCGCTGCCATGAAATACAACCCATAACCACCTGCAATGCAGAAAACTGAACAAGGAAAACATTGAGCCAAAAGGCCTTTCTATTTTTTCTATTCCTGCCTATGATTTAACATCCATACAACTATGACAAGTCAGCTAGACTCAAATTTTCAGATGCAATATGCAATTCGGTCCATATTTTGGAAGTATTTACTGGTTGCACTAAAAACAGTATGAATTCTCATCACCTCTGAAAAGAAGCTCTAAGTTTCTTAAATTTGGTGTCAAAAACAATAGAGCACCTAAAACTAGAACCCAGTTGGGACTTCTCATCAACTGATAGATATAGATATATCCATGGCTTTCAAAGAGGTACAGAGGAATAGCACAGTGCTCAGTGCATCAACATGCAATTTGGAAGACCTGTGCTCAATTGACCGACCTGCTGCAGTCAAGTAACCTAACCACAGGTCCCCCCTGATATGAGCGTAGTTCTGTCCAATATCACACACGTGGTGAAAATAAATACATTAAAGGCTGGGTGGTTCTCCCAGTTGCAATGTAGAAGCTGTTCATTTTGTGGGTGGAATAAAGAAATTACATAAAACTTACATAAGCCTGGGAAGAATGCTAAGAGTCACACTGAGAAGTTCTCCTGATGAAATATGAAATGTCTTAATAACACTATGCATTCCAGAAAATTACTTACAAGAGCCTTTCTGCATTTTAACAATATTAAAACATAAACACTCTTTTTTGTAAGAAAGGTGTGTTCACTGCATGCCGTAAGAGGAGAAGGACTTGGGATTTTGGTTGACGAGAAGCTCAATGTGAGCCAGCAATGTGTACCTGCCGCCCAGCAGGGTAAGAGATGTGATTCTGCTCCTTTACTCTGCCCTGGTGAGACCCCACCTAGAGTACTGTATCCACCTCTGGGATGCCAAACACAAGAAAGATATTGAGCTGTTGGAGTGAGTCTATAGGAGGCCATGATCAGAGAGCTGGATTGCCTCTCCTATGAACACAGACTGAGAGAGTTGTGGGGGGTGTTCAGCATAAAGAAGAGAAGGCTCTGGGGAGACTTGTAGCAGTCATACCTGAAGGGACCCTACAGAAAAGCTGGAGAGGGATTGTGGACAAGGGCATGTAGTGATAGGACAAGGGGTAATGGATTTAAACTAAAAGGGGGTAGACTTAGATTAGAAACGAGGAAGAAGTTTTCATTATGATGGTGGTGAAACACTGGAACAGGTCGCCCAGAGTTGTGGATACCTCCTCGCTGGCAGTGTTCAAGGACAGGTTGGATGGGGCTTTGGGCAGCCTGGTCTAGTGGAGGGTGTCCCTGCCCATGGCAGGGGTGTTGGGGACTAGTCCTTTCCAACCCAAACCACTCTGTGATTTGGACATATCACATTTGCTGCAACTGCAGCAGCAGTTGGGGAAGTCAGCAAGACTCTGTTAGAAAGAGTCTCACATATTTTTAAGAGATGGCACAGGTGTGATTTGCCTCTCAGCATTAATGCAGGATGAGACAGGAGATAGGTTAAGCCAGGCACTACTGCATGTCCACAGTAGGTTCCTGGACTCCCTGCCAAAAGGAAGAGCAGGCAGCCTTACTCTGAGCACCCAGTCACTGCCAGGCTGCCCTGCTAGCATGGCCTGGCCATGGCCATGTCCTGCACTTAGTTACCACCAGCACCAAAATGGCCATTACCTGTTGTGGCACCCAGTGCCATGGATGAGGAACATGTGTCTCCTTACCTCAGGATCTTTCTCTATCTCCAGCCCTGCTTCCACCAGGTTGTGTTCATATTCCTCCCGCTGCAGCCTCTTCTCCTCCTCCAAGTTGTCCATCGGGCTGAGCTCGATTACCTCTGGCCCTGGCCGCTCCTGCAAGGCACGCTGGCCACCATCTTGCTGCTGTGGTTCAGCACAGCCCTTTGCAGTCCCTCCATTCAAAATCATGGCCAAGGAGGCAGATCCACGTGTTGGCGCTGGTGAACCCACACCAAGTGGGTGCCGAGTGAGGCGTTTTCGGTAGTGGTAGGCTAACACATAGTCGACCTTTCTCTTGCTATCCCTGAAGCGCATGCCACTCTGGAACATCTTGTCCACAGCCCCTTCTTGCGTCCTGTCCAGGTAATTGTTTATAATCTGGGAGAGAAACACATGAGTCTCACAGACAAGAATGCCAAAACACCCAAGAAGGCGGCAGGCCCAGGCTCTATCTCCACGCAAGCACATAAAGCTGCGCAGTCAAAATTGGAGGTCAGCCAGGGGTAGGTATGACCTACAGGCATGCACTCTGAAAACCAGATTAAGTCATGCTGACCTCTTCTGACTGTAAACAAATAGTGGCTAAAGATAGTGGTCTTA
Organism: Gallinula chloropus; assembly: GCF_964237585.1. NCBI lineage: Eukaryota > Metazoa > Chordata > Aves > Gruiformes > Rallidae > Gallinula > Gallinula chloropus. Next base: position 68,320,155 of record NC_140085.1, read on the forward strand.
TCCCAGCACACTGCATACCTACAGAGCTGTCTTTTGGTCCTGCGTGTACACAGACCATATAGAAGACACCTGCCTTTTGAAATGGGATGGAGAATTGAGGACAAGGATCAAATTGCAGATCAGGATATGGGAAAGGATGTGCTGTGGAGCAAAGCTGTGCAGGGGAGGGAAGTAAACAACTGCATGCCGAAAGAAAATAAACTGATCTGAGCTAGAATGGGAGAAATATCCTCAGTGTAGTACAGGAGCAAGCAGGGCAGGGCTGGACAGAAGCACTTTGGAAAATACCAAGGATTAGAGAGGACATGCCCCATGGATGCCTAACAATGCCAGCTGATCTGTACTTTAACATATTATGAGAAGACTACATGACTGACCAGTAATGTTGCAAAAGGAAAACTGTAGCTAAACTCAAACTGCCTATGTTGCACTCAGTCACTCCCTCACACCATCGCTGACTCCTTGTGTCCACTCTCCAAACGCTACCAGGTTGAAGCTGCCTCAATAGTAACCCCACCATTCTGCCCCAGTTTGGATGGCAATTCTGTAGGACCACTTTCCAATTCTGATACTAAGCATAAGGCATTTAATTTAACTTCTCACTCACTAAGAAAACTTAACAACCACGATTTCCAGCTCAGCGCTGTAGCTTAAAACCCTCCACAGAGCTCTCATTCAGTAGAGCGGCACCAGCCCTCCAGTGACAAATAGGTTAACATGATCCAAAGCAATCAACCCAGAGCCTAATTTCAGACATTTACAGTTCCCATAGATGGCTATACAAGCAAAATCTTGACCAGTACACTTTACAGCTTGCTTTTATATCCTCTTCCCTTGCATGTGCTGGTAGTCCTGAGTGCAAAGTTGAAGCAGCATGCTGTATAGCAGTTTTCTTGTTCATTAACACAATACAAATTTTTGAAGGTGTTGTATAAATGTGCACATTATACCTTCAGAATCTCCCAAATTCTGTTTTACAGTGCTTGGCTTCAGTTAGCTTCCCAGAAAGTAGCTTTCAGTCACCGTATCACTAAGTAAATCTTGGGTTTATATGCATGCTACATCCTCCATTCTTTCACGAAACTATCACCAAATAATCTGTTCTGCACGTTGCACTTATCACACACTTTATGCATAATGTATGTATATATAGTCCCTTTAGGCATAGCTAAACTCACACTCAGCACTACACTCTGGCAAGGTACAAAACAGCTCAGGAGACAGTGTTTTATCACAATTCCCCATTTCCTACTTAGAAACACTTTCACACAGTACTCACTGGCAGTCCATGCAAACCTCCTGGATCCATCTCTGCCATAGAGAAGAAAAACCTGCTGCAGATTTCTCCCTTCCAGAGAGCTTCACACTACACAGCACAGGAGTAACGATGCCGCCACCACCACCACCTGGCCACTGGCACAACGCAATATATTCGCTGACTCTAGAGAAGGGGAGCTCTAAGCAGCCTCTCCTCCCTTGCTGGTGAGCATGGGTGGAAATGAGAAGTGCAAACAAAATGCAGGAGAAGGAGCACGGAGGTTGAAGAACATGAAAAGTCACTGAGAGGTTTTCCTGTTTATTACAGTGCATAGCCAGCTGCCACATCCCAGCCACCTGAGAGAGCACCATAGCAACATTTGATGTTGCTGGAGTTACACAGAATAATAGCATGAGAAGATACAACAATGCCTCTCTCTCCTTCCCTCTCTGTTAAATCTCTTCCTCACCCTTGGCAGCAAAGAGTCATTCTCATTATTACGGGTGTCTATTACACGTGAAAAAAAAAGAAGAAAAAAAGGAAATTCCTGCAAATTCCTGTAAGTGCATTTTCTGGCCCTAAATTTGCACTCCTTTCCTCACCATGTGACATCCTGGCACAAGAATACCTTATTAAGGAGGAACAAAAGTTGCTATTTTCAAAATGTTACTGAAGAAACTATCAAGATCTTTCTCTCCTCTCACAGGCATTGTAAAAGTGACAATCAATGATTTCAACTACAATCTTCAGCCCCACATTCATCGCTCCTTGACATTTCAAAGACAAATAGCTGGCAAACCAAGCAATAAGAAAACAAGAATATAGGAACAGCATTTCATGACGATTGCGTTCTAGTCCCCAAATAGTCAATAAATCACTATAAACATATCCTGAGAGGTAATTCCTCTAACAAACCTCTGCTTTGAAGACCACAGCCACACTACCCCTTCACCTTCCTACCCAGCCCCTGCTAACACCTGAGCACATGCTGGCTTGGGGTTTACACAGGGATAACCAATTTAGTCATCAACCTGCAGACCTTTTCCTTCACTAGGGGTGGTAGCAGTCCTTCTATTTCTGTTCTGAAGAATTTTGGCTAAAGTAAATAGTTGACAAAAGCTTGGTGAGACAACTACAGTAGCAATTAGTTCTTGCTATATGCTAAGACCCTACTGAACTACCTAAGGCTGCACTATCAGCTTGCTTACATAGTCACCTTTCCTAGCACAGCATGGGTTTGCCTATCACACAAGAGTGCACCATGTTCTGCTCACCGTCTTCCTCATCTCAAAGGTATCAGAGTTAAGTCATTGAACACGAGCTCCTACTTACAGAACTGCTGAAGGATTCCATACAGCTTGGTGGTTGAAAAGCTCCATTGGTCCTGTTGCTGTGCAAGGAAGTCCGGTTTTGAGGAACTGTGAGGTATTTGCTGTTGTATGCTGAAAAAGGGTCCCTTGCTGGTTTTTCTGTCTTCTGTCTGTTCAGAGTTGGGTGTGAGGAGGCTAGAGGAAAGTCTGAGAATAAGACATGAGTGTTGTTATACAAAGCAGGTTTTGTGCTGGTAGCTTCCTAAAGGAATGGGAAATACAGCAGTTAACAGGCACTGTTCAGTTTCAGTAAATGGAGAGGGGTGTGCACAGCCTACAGGTGTGAACTGCTGGGGAAAGGGGAACAATGATATAATGCTGCACTCAGCTCAGCATTGCCCTGGTTGGTCTACAGCATTTGGTTTGGGCACCCCAAGCACCAGGATGAGGTAGAGACTGACCTGCTGGGAAGCAGCACTGTGGAGAAGGACCTGGGAGTCCTGGTGGACGAGTTCTCCATGAGCCAGCAGTGTGCCCTCATGGCCAATCCCAGGGTGTATTAAAAAGAGCGTTGACAGCAGGTGGAGGGAGGCTATCCTCCCCCTCTACTCTGCCCTGGTGAGGCCACATCTGGAGTGCTGTGTTCAGTTCTGGGGTCTCTAGTCTGAGAAAGACAGGGAAGTAGTGGAGAGCTACACAGACAATGAGGGGTATCTCTCACAAGGAAAGGCTGAGAGAGCTGGATCTGCTTATCTTAGAGAAGACTGAGAGAGGACCTTTTCAATGCTTCTAAACATCTTGAGGGTGGATATCTGGAAGATGGGATCAGACTTTTCAGTAGTGCCCAGTGACAGGACAAGGGGCAGTGGGCACAAACTGGAACAGAAGAAGCTCTGTCTGAATATGAGGAAAAACTTCTTTACTCTGAGGGTGACAGAGCACTGGCACAGGCTACTCAGAGAGGCTGTGGAATCTCCTCTGTAGATCTTGAAAACCCACCTGAATATGATCTTGTGCAATTTGTTCTAGGTGGTCCTGCTTTAGCAGGGGGGTTGGATACGATCATCTCCAGGGGTCCCTTCCAACCCCTACAAATCTGTGATTTGTACTCCTGCACTTCAGTCATGAGGTTAGGAGCTGGAAAGTCAGCTTTGCAGCTAGCTAAGCACCCCCAGGACATGAGCAAGCTGGATGTCTGGTTTTCTGGGTGCAGTGTTCATGCCAGACAGAATCACTGCAGTCATGTCTTCTTATGGCTTACAGCTAGGCCTGAAATGGGTTGTGGTTTTGTTCTTGTGTGATGTGAACAAATGTAGTGGCATCGGGTATGGATACAAACTTCAAGCTGATGGCACTTCTACATTAAGAACCCTTAACTTATGGATATGTAATGGCATGAAATTCTCATAAAACACATCTAAGTTTATACCTACATATTTTAGATTAAGAGACTAATTTCTTGAACCCTTTAATTTCAGATGTGCTTCCCATCTCTTCTATTGACACATTACATGGTCAGAGTGCAGCATAATGGAGGGTCTGGTGGGGATGGGGAGTTACATACCACTCCCCCTTCACCACCACTGGTTAAGCCTCTGCCATACAGCAGTGTACAGCAACAACAGAATATGAGGAGAATGCTTGGTCATGCATAGGAAATGCATCAGGTCAATCCCATACATGCAGTAGCATGGTAAAAAAAATGATGATAAAAAGTAATGGGTACAGCCACTGTTCTGACATACAAATGTTTCATACTCTTTCTCCCTCTAGTGGTGCTGTAACAGAAATGGGCTTGATAGATCTTTACCCATAGCTTCTTTGAGAACTTTATTCCGGTGGAAAAACTATGGCTTGGTCCTTCAAGCATTAGTGTTGTCTACCCAAGAGAATACTTAGGCATAGCAGACCCATCTGCCCTGCTGCCACTGAAGAGACAAACCACCATACCTCTCCTGTCAGGACATTTTTTCTTCCCCAGGAAGAAGAAATAACTGAAACATCCATCAGCTCCTGTACATCCTGGGCGACACTACATCTATAATATCTCTTCTTGCCTTCTTACTTGGCAGTCCTAGCAGTGCTGCAGTTCTTTCCCCCACCTTATGTTTAAGGATGAAAGGAGCTTCAGCAGCATAGTCCAGTTACCTTCCAGTCTGGGAGGAACTCCCTATGAGGTTTGCTGCACTCTGTTACATGACAGCAATATTGCCCTTCTCTGCTGCAAGAAAGCACTGGGAAACGAGCAGTTTCTTCCTGGTGGTGATGAAGATAGGGGAAGAGGGAAGGCAGGAACAGCTGTGGAAATACTTTGCAATGCATCTCAAATGATGGAGCATTGAAGGAGGGGGCTGTGTGCAGTTGATCATCATCATCAAATAATTCAAGGAAAACCTAAAAGGATCCATCTGTGTGGATGGTGATAGCAAAATTTTGATTTTTTTATGTTTTGGGCTTTTTTGAGGGTGTTTTTGCTAAAACCTGGAAGTCATATTTCCCTCCTATTTAATTGACTTCTTTCTTCTTTCAGGAGTCTAAGGCAGGTGTTTTGTCCTACTGCTAATCTTCAATGCCCTCTATATAGGCTGAATCTACTTACCCACAATCATGTGCTGAAAGAGGAGCCAGTGAAATGCTAAAGAAGAAAATGCTTGGGGAAGGGGGGGACCTGACCCCTAAATGTTATGATTATGCTTATGTTTCCTATCAATAATAGATTAAGGTCCTGCAGCACTTGAACAGTACATTAGATTGACTCACCAGTCTTCTTTTTCTGATCTCTCAAGGAGACTCACACTTGGTTTACTTTAATGAAGCATATAATGATGCCACAAGGGAAACTCCAAGGAAAATAATTAATAAGTGAAGGTTTCATTCCCAAAGGCTACACACAATGTTTCTCCAGTATTTTCAGACTAAGCCTGGGATATCTCACAAGACCTTAGCGGAGTCAATTAAAGACCTTTTTTTTTTCCCGGTCCTTTTAACTAGGCTTAGGAAAAAAATCTGCAGTTCATTTATAAAAAAATGATTTCATTTCCATTATGCTTCCCAACCTCCAGAAACTGTGGCACGAACCTGAAGGTTAACACTGGTAAACTGGTGAGGCAGTCAGGGACTTCTTCTGACTGGAAGTTTTTTTGATGGAAATGCAATTTCCATATCTGAATTTGGAAGACTCCTGTTCTCCCAAAAGCTTTTCATCTTCCACTCAAACTGAGTGGATCAAAATGTTTTCCTCTGAATGAGTTCCACATTTGACAGCGCTTGCCTTTGGTACTGCAGTGCCTCAGGGATTTCTGCTTCAGATGCTGCCTGACCTCATCCTACTCGTAAGCCTTTATGACATCTGGCCTTACATGTTCTCATTCTGTAAATATTCTAGAGGAATTAGTATCAATAGAAACAAGCTGTGCATGTATGTGCATATATATATACATTTTTATACATTCACACATGCACAGCCTTATATAGGGGGGTGTGTATTCCCCTCCCCCAAGAGAACAACAGTAGAATGAATCGTTAATTCAACCTGGGAAGCAAATGTGCAAGAACTACATTCATCCTAGAAAAATAGCCTGGGACCCATCCCTCCAGTTAAACTTCATTAAGTTGTAAGTGGCTTCCAAGGACAAGGTACCTCCGGGACAGAGTTCAGTGACCAGCTCTAATTCCCGTGCTGATTCGCACCCAGTAATCATCTGCTTGCTTGCTCAGTCTCTGCATTCCTTTGCTTTGGCTTTTTCTAAATTAAGGGCTAGCTGCATGTGCTCCAACTGGCCCCACCAGTTTCCAGTTCCTTGCCTAAGGTGCAATGATGAGGAATCTGCGCATGCTGCCAAAAGTGGTAGGACTGAGGCGGTGTATTAAAGGACCACACTGCTTCTGAAATATGCAGTAAGGGAGTCTGCCTAATTAGGAGCTCTGCATTAATCCAAGCAGTCCAGATGATCGGATTATCACAGGCACAACTACTTGCAGAATGCACTGTAAATGGTTCAGCCCCCCAGGGTGCAGACCCCAGCCTGCTTTCATTTATCTTTCTGTCTTTCCTGTTAAGTATCAGCCCTGGGCTGTGTTTCCAAAAGACACCACAGTCAGAAGTATATACCTACACTTGCACGGACTCCTCTGCAAGTCTCTTCAAAACTGCAGCAATTTAGGAGCATTGTTTGGCTAACTTTTTTTCCTTCCACTGACCAAGTAGGTGTGAAGAACAACTATTCCAATCTACCGTTTCTATGTAGCTTGACTTAAACATATCTTATGTAAAGGAGCTATATATATATGTAAAAATAAAAACATGTCCCATGGTTATACATGTGTTTTTTAGGTCCCCACTAAGCAAATGACTTCTCTTCTGAACATGGGCATCTAGAGTTGTGTATTTCAGTGCAGCCAGTCATGCCCACTTAAGTGTGTGAGTATTTCCATCATGTTGCAGTTTGGGTTGTTTGGGGCTTTTTTTAAGCTTCCACTCCTTGTCTCTTCAGAATACCACTTATTATTTAATATTTCAAGTAAAGAATTTCAGATATAAGAGGATGCATGTTAAGTGAATAAGGTTTGGTCAAGCTTAAAGGAAGCAGGCCACCAGATGAAATGTCTAGGCATAAGTTTTTGTGTATGAAAGCCATTCTTCATTCAGTATAACTTGAGAAAAAAGTCCAGTACACTTCATTGAAGATAATTTAGATTAGTGCAGTGTTCTCAAATGTCTTATCTAAAAGAACGATAGAATTTGACCAGTAAATTTCAGATATCTGATTTTTCTTTCTTCATGGTGGTTTAAGAACTATTTAGGTGTTTCATCCCCTACTAATCTCCTTCTACTAAAAATCAGTCCCATAAATAAATTCAGCATTAGACAGCTTTATCTATAAAGAGTTTTTCTTCTATGATTATATTCTGGAGGCTGGGTAGGAAGGGGGAATCAGTGTTACATGCCACCAAATGCAAAGGGACACAAGTGAGATACTAATTCCTACCCAAGAGATTCTCCTTGCTGGGTGTCCCGGAGGCTCAGGATGTGGTGCTAGAAACTGATTGTTCCAACTGGATCCAAACAGGCAGATGCACCCAAGATGTCAAAGGAATTAGCCAGGAAGCCTCGTGGATTTTTTTTTCCCTTCCCATCTGTGGTTGGTAAGGTACTGCATGAGCACTCAAACCACAGGCTGCAAATTTGCATCTTGTGTCTCTTGGTGAGGCAACAGTTAGGAAGTGGCAAAACCTGAAAAATTTTGTTTTCTGCTTCCAGCTCTACTACTTCTTTCCCTTTGGCTGCATCCCCAGTTTCATTCCCCAGGTGATCTGCTAGCACAGGGCATGTGGGTATGACAGAAAGTACTTGGGATTGTGTGGAGTTGTGCTGCCTGCCGTAAGCCTCAGCAGGACTCTTCCATTTCTGATCTTGTCTTAACCCTTCTTACTCTCTCCAAACTGCACCTATACTTCCATTGACCAGAAGCTTCCCCTAGGTTCCTCCTCTCCATCTTAAGCTTTATACCCTCTAATCTGCAATTTGATTTAATTTGTGCCATGCTGCATTACAGAGCATTAGAGACAATCCAAAAAGCCTGGTCTGTCTTTAATTCCTATCATTCTTAAAGGCACTAATGGCAGCCTTGAATACATAGTGGAGGAAATCACACAGCACCGTAGCTGCATGGAGTTTGGCGGAGCTGTGCACAGTCAGTAACTCTGGCACAAGGTGAGCTTCCTCCCACAGCACTGTGCACTTTGAGGCTGTGATTCAGGAAGATATGTGGTAAACAGAGAGACTTGTCCATAACCCTCTGTCCCTCTGTGTGAACGCATATTTACTGATTCCTTAAAGGAAGAGTGTCGTGGTTTCACCCCGGCTGAGAGCCGAGATCCACGCAGCTGCCTGCTCCTTAAAGGAAAAGAGCAGGGAAAAGGGAAGGGGGGGGGGGAATGTGAGAAGTAAGGGAAGGGAAAAGGAAGAGGAAGGGGCAAATAACCCCAAAACCAAGAAATTAAGAGGCCCGTGGGTTGGGATAAGGATAGTTTACTAAGATAACAGAAAGATACAATGTAACAATGCTAACAGGACTTCAAAGCAAAAATATATGAAGCTGTTGATACACAATGCAGTTTCTCACCAAACCACACAACTCAGGCCGTGCCACCCAGAGCCGTCCCAGAACCCGACCGTCCCACCAGAACCGTGCGTCCCGGAGCCGCCCTCGGCCTTCCTCCCATCAGCCCCCGATATCCTGGGCAGGACGTAACTGGTGTGGAATACTCTCTTTGGTCAGTTCGGTCACCTGTCCTGGCTTCGCCCCTCCTTTCTCATGAAGAGCTGAGAAAGTCCTTGACTGTCTGACAGCAATTAACAACATCAGGGTGTTATCAGCACTACTCCCATTTTAACTCCCAAACACAGCATTCCATCTGCTGTTACAAATGAATTTAACTCCATCCTGACCGAAACCAGGACAAAGAGTTACTGGCAAAATGCATAATTGCAATCCCCATACAGTCATTTTAGGGAAAAGGAAGCCTATGGCCATCTGTTCCATGAGGGAAGATATGCCTGGAGCAGAGCCGCGAGTGACTCCTCTGACTAGGAGCCCAGATGCAGACCAGTAAGTCTAGGTTAGGACCAGGGCTGGAGACAGCCATCAGGGCCAGGCACGGCTCAGGCAACAGTGATGAGGAAGGTCTGAGGTCAAGCTGGGAAGCAGAACTGCTGGGTCTGGGTCAAACCAGGAAAGGTCTGAATCTGAGTGCAGATGTAGCTTCTGCTCAGCTGTGAGCTTCTGCTACTGCAAGCAAGGGTGATAGTAAATAGCTTAAAAGGACTTCCCCAGGCAAAGAAAGGCAGGCCCTCACTTCTGGCTTTCTTCGTAACAGCTCTGGTCAGTCCAGGAGCTGGCCTTGGACTCAGACAATAAAATTCTTTAACATGGCCTAGAAGGGGGATGCTCTCTGGGCCTGACAGTCTGCCCCTGAACTGCTGCCAGAAGCAACAGCACTGCAGCACCTCAAGTGGACTGGGGCAGGCAAGGGGGAACATGGCTCCTTGCAGGCTTTGACTGACCTCAATAGCTTATGGACACAAGTGTAAAAACCCATGGCTGTGCTCCTTTGGGAGCCAGGAGACCTCATCTGGAGCATCAGGAGCAGGAAGAATGCACCTGAATGAACAGAGATGTTTATCGCCTACCTCTGGAACACACCAGGAGCCAAAGCATCACTTAAAGGGTGGAAGGCTATGAACCTGAACAGTCAAGAATGAAGGAAATGGAGTAGGACTGTGCAGATGGATGTCAGAGCCACACAGTTTTTAAAAAAGCCTTAGCTGCCTTATGAATGCTTGCTTTGCCTGAAGATTTAATGGAGCTATATCCACATAATACATCTTTGTAGACTGCTCTCCTTTTGCCTTTTTGTTTGTTGTTCTTGTTTGTTGTTTTGTTGTGGGTTTTTTTTGTTGTTGTTTTTTTTTTTTAAATTCTACTCCACATGTAAAGAAACAGAATAGAAGTTACCTGATTTTTCCTGACAGGAAGTATATATGAATAGCTCCAACAGGATAGAAAAAGGACACTGGAATAACTCAGCAAAGATCAGCAGCAGGCATTAAATCTGAAGGCTCTTTGCACAGTGTGGTCTGCTACACAAATAATTTTAGGAAAGGGACTGCATGGGAGATTCGGTAAACTGTGGGACAGTTCAGAGTGCACAGTAGAGCTACAGCCCCTAAACAATGGGGTAACGTGGAAACAGCCACGAAGCTTTCAACTGTATCAGTAAAGCAACAGTGACACAGAATCAGCGCTGAACATTAAACTTGTACATTGGGAACGCAAACAAAAGGTTTTATGCACTGAGCGGATTTGTTCCTTGCATAAGGGAACTGAAAGCTCACTGCTGCACATTGTCTTCTGAAAAAGTACATTGCTCGCTCACTTCCCCCTGGTTGCATTGCAATAAGGCAAATGCAGATGGAAAGAGCAGAAGTCCAGCACAAGGCAATTGTCAAGCAATTGTCTTTTCCACATGAATCACAGCACTGACCCACGGCTGTACTCCAGAGGCTTTGGGAGAAATGAACTCTGGGTGAGCTGTCTGTACTTAAACCTGGGTCACAGGGTTTTCTTATTTCTTTTTTTTATTTAGTTTGGTTTTAACTTTTTTTTTTTTTTTTTTTTTTAATATCCTGAATGAAGACCAAGTAGTCTTTCAAAGTCCTTTCTTTCCCCACCCCCTTTCCACCTATTCAACTTCATAGGCAGCAATTAACAATGAAGCAGAGAACAAACTTACCGGGTGCGCGTGTTTCCATGTTGTCTGGAGGTTTGGCTGGAAGTTGCGTCAGTGCTAATAGGATGTGGCTACACTGTTCGTGTGCACAATCTGCTGCTGCACTGGCTTAAGTAGTGAATAGCACGAGCAGCTATTTCCATCCCGGCTTGATCCTGCTTTAAGCAAACCACAAACTGAAGCTAATTAGCGAGACCTTCTGTTTTGGTGATTACCATGACCAAGGAAAGAAAAGGGAAAAGGCAAAACTCCCATGACCTGAGAGGCCATGGCAATTCTTTGCTGGAAATTCAGCATCTTGTCTTCACGCTCCATAGTGCCTCAACAAGCAGCATAACAGGAGGTATATTTTCTTCTAACTCCTCAGAAGGCAATTGGAGAGGGAGTAGAGGAGAGGAATAATAAAAAGCTAATGTGGAACCACAGCTCTACAACAGAGCTTGCTCTGTCCAAAAAAAAAAAAAGAAAAAATCATTATTCAAGGATTAGACTATTTTAGAGGTGTTTTCTCTGGGGAAGAATGTCTTTATATCTGCAAAGCTTTAGAGTGTTCCCAGGTAGGAGGTAAGTGCAGAAACCTTTTTATAAGGCTCTATCTCAACTGCTCAAGTTACCTTACTGCCTGGATGCTGCGCTGTCATTCCTGCATGAAATATTCAGTGGATTATCTTGTAATCAACTGTCTAATCAGAATAGGTGATGGATCCTGCTTAGCCTTCACCTTTATAATTTAAGCAATGTATTGGGAAGAAAAGTTGTTGATGACTAATGACGTCTGAGAAAGGACTTGTGTTTGCTGATGCTAATTGGAGGAAAGTATAATTTTTTGTAGTTCAAATCTTTCCTTCACCTTATTTACGATATTACAACAGCCTCTTGTGCAAGGGGGGAAATAGATTTATTGAATGACTGAATGCCATACAGTGTTTCTACTAGCTTGTGAATTAAGATCACATGCTTTGTCATGACTGGCAAAACCCGAATCAATCTGTATCACAGAGTTGTACTGATGCATTGTGACTACCCCACCAAAGATACTGAGTCTATACAGTGTGGCTGTTGTGTTCCAAAACTTGGGCTAGGTGGTATAAAACTTTCCCAGTAAGGATAAGAGATACATGTGGTGGTTTAAATTCTGTGCAAATTTTCAAAGCAGTTGCCCTTTACATGAAACATCTACTGACAGACCAAAGAGAAAGAGATTAAATTAGATTTTGCTGGTCTGTTCTTCACTCAACTGAAGTGCCACACGTGGAATATATCGTGTAACATACGCTAATGTTATATGCCTGGTTTTAGTTAGACGGGAGAGGAGTCAGGAGCTCTGACTCCATCTTGAACAGGTTTATACAGGTTAGACAAACTTTCCTGTGCTATATTTTACCTCTGATAAAAGGGCAAAAGGAATTATAATGTCTTCCATTGTGCATACAGGGAAGACAAGTACATTAACTGTTTCCTGAATACTTTCTTTCAGCCCTTGCTTTAGCGCTTATATAGATTTGTGTCTTCAGATAGAAGGGTAAGGTGATTAAACTTTTCCTTGGTCCCTCCTTTGGAATGGCATTTCCTAATTTCTAAGTAATGCGTCAGTAGGTATCAAATCCTTGTCCTTCTGCCTGGCTCATGTTTTACCTTAATCTCAGAACTTCATTTAGACACAGCCTTCAGTTACAACACAAGGAATAAACTCAATGCCTCAGCTTCCAGACTGGCTAATCTGAAAACTATTAGACTGTAGCAATTAAAAAAAAAATAAGGAAAAGGTGTTCTCAGATACTGTAAATTCTGTAGTGTGGGATGCCACTCATACAGGGTTTTGTTTGCACACTAGCCCATGCATACAAGTTTCGAGGTGGTATGTCTGAAGTGTTTTTCTTTAATTATTTTTTTGATTGCATAACCACCCCATCCATTTAAATAAAAAAAAATGCTCCTTGATTGATCACTTTAATGTGTCCCCATCTGCTTAGATCTCCATGTAGTTCAGACTTACCTGGCACAGGGCAACGGTCCAATCACATACAGCTCATGGTAAATCTTTGCTTATGAAATGGGATCAGAGAATGCTCCAAGGGAAGCAACTGTTGAACTGCTTGAAGTTTTATAACCAATTAATCTGCTCCCTGGATAGACAGAAAACTTACTGCTTTGTATACACTTATCTCTGGGAGAGGGGAATAAAAACTTGCTAAAATTGTGCTATTTTAGTTATTTTAATTATTCCAGTTATTTTATTATCATGTATATACATAATATGCTGCACCAATTACATGCTGAAACAGAAAAGCACACTTGCTAATTTTGAAATAGTATAGGAATGTAGAATGTCCTGCTGGGATCCCTCTGGACACAAAGCTTTACCTGCACAGGTTCAAATTACGAGCTCCTATAAGCCATAAGGATGGGTCCATTACAGGTAATAGAGTTAGCTCAAGTAATAAATAATATACACAGGAGGCAATATGAGGAGGAAGCAATATCCAGCTGGTTAAAGTGGAGCTGGGTCTGTAGTCTATTTTTAAGGACATTTTTCAGTAGAGAAAATCATATCTGGGCACTGGGTTTCCTGGGGTACCTGGGTAGGGTGTTAATTGATATCACAGAGCTGCAAGAAATAATGCCAATAAACCAGATTGTGTTTCGCCTGCTGTAAAGGAGTGGTGCTTGGAAGCCTGTAAATATTAACAGAGAAATAGGCTGCATTTAACGCCCCTCTAAGTTTATCCTGTAGCATACTCAGTGGTCCAGCCAGTCTTCTGAAGCAGTGGGGTGTGTTGTGAAACACTAAGAGAAATGCAAAGACCTTCTTTTGGTATTGCAAAACCATCAAGACTCACAAGCAGCGAGTACAAACAGACAAACAGCGTTCCTCAAAGCCTGGATTCCGCTGGCAAATGCTAACCGAGCAATCTGATGTCCGGCACTGTCTGACCTGACAATGGCACACAAATACTGTTTGCACGCACAGCACTCTACTGAGCAGGTAGATTACAGGCCTGATCTTGTTCTCCACTTCTGCCAGGAAAGAATGCTTCTGAACATAGCCGAGATGTACTGAACAGCTGTGTGAAAGGCAACTGAGACCTGCATGCAGCCCACTGCCTTACTTGGCATCAGGACCTTAGACAAAAGACAGCTCTTTTGGGGCAGGCTGCCTGAAAAAAGCTTGATTCTCATGCCAGAAGGTCAAATCCAAAAACTTTCCTTCTCAGTCTGCTAAGGCAGACATTATGATGTTAACTTATTCTTGCTCTTTCCCACTTGTCCATTTCTGTGACAGGATTTCAAGGAAGCAGCTCCTTCTGGTCTTGAGCACAACCAGAGCTTGTCTTTACCTGGAATATATACGTACCAGCCTGGCCTGAATGAAAACATGTAGACCACACAGAAGTCCACAGAACTCTGTTCTGTAAGAAAGCCCAATAAGGTCTCACGTGATGTATAGTGCACCCACTTTAGTCCATACACTGGCATAGGTGCCTGAAAGCAAAAATTCAACCAAGGAAGATGAAGAAAAGCCATCTAGTATGAGATATATTCTTGAGACAGTGTAAAAATCTTAATACAGTTCTGCTTATCCAATTACACTGAACTATGTCTGCTATGAGTTTGAACCTATAACCAAGCAGTTTTCCAATAAATGATCTAGAGTTCCTTAGGAAAAACACTAATTGCTTTAGTCTGAAAGCAAGTACTTTATTTAGTCTGTTTCTCTTGAGATGCTTAGATCCAAGAAATTTTTCTGGTTAATGAAAGCAGGAATGTTTGCCCTCCTGCTCTTTACATCTGTCCATCCACTTCCTTGCTGGTGGAAAAGACCAGCTGCGCATGGCTGCGTTTCAGAAGTTCAGAAAACTGTGGTTCCATCTCTGCCCCGGGGATGCTTCTCTGTGTCCTCCCCTTCCTGATAAGCCAGTGCCTAACTCCTACAATTAACTGATTAGACTACCTGTCTGCAGCCATGAAGCTTTAGGCTGCAATCCCAGCAGCTTTCATGAACTAAGAAAGGTCAGTCTAGGTGAGGGCACCAATAGAAACAAAGGGGCCATCCAGCAACTGGAAGGGGAAGGCATCTCCTTTTACCACCTATCCACTCCTTTTCTCTTGTCCTCTCTGATGTTCCAGGAGTTGCTTATTTGCAGCTTCAGATGAGCTGCTGTGTGCCTGATTACCTGGGTGACACAAATCCATCTCTTGGGAAGCTTAATATCTGGAGGTGGCTACAACAAGGTGCTAGAGTGAGGTTGGAATAAAAACTGATGACAGAGATCTGCAGTCAGTGGGGCTGTTGCAAATGAAAACTTGGTTTCTCTCCCTGGGGTTACTGTGGGCTCACAGCAGAAGAAAAGAGAGAAGTGTGGAAGGCCTGCACTTCTCCTAGCATTCTCCAGCAATGGAGGATGTCTTGAACAAATAGTAAAGGAAAAATGGGCATACAATTCAATATGTATTGAATCCTGAGCTGAATGGCAAAACAGCAGGGATCTGCCTGGTTCCTCTTAAAAACAGAATACAGCTTGTCTTTTTAGCTGAAAGCACAGAGGGAGTTTTTGTTTGCACCCAAAGGGAGCCATTCATGCAGATGGGGAGGTACTTCGGCCTGTTTAATCATGTGATATTGACATTCATGTGAGGAGCCTTAGTTCTTTGTTTCAAAATCTTCCTCCCTGTGACTCAGGGGCAACGGTGACAACATCCTCTGAACTGCCTTCACGTCCACAGATGCCAACCTAAAAGCTGCACAGTAATAACCCCATTTCCTGATCTTCTCTGCTACACTTCCCAGGAGCACTGTACTCCCTGACAAGAGGAGAAAAAAAAAAAAAACAAAAAAAGACCAAAAACCTGTAAGTCCTCAGTGTGTCGGTAAGGTTTTAAGTGAGGAATGCAGGTGTAATGTCTCTGAAGACAATATTAAATGCTTTAGGATATGAACTTTAAGTAGAAGCAACTGTTTGTTACTCTGATGTGGTTTTTAAGGTTTTTTTGGGTTTTTCTTTTAATAAGGTGGATTACTTTCTGTGGTGAAGATGGAGAACAGTACAATACAATCTGTAATATCTTACCTACAAACACCCCCAAGAATAATCAGAAAACGCTCCGTTGTGCTAGTAAGTTTTATTGCTTGCTATGTTGATACAATTAGTTAGTTAGGATTCTACTGGATAAAATGGTCTACAGAGAGAAAACAGGGCTTGCACTGTGAAGTTGCTTCATCATGAAACTTGAGATTATACAACTGGCTTTCTTGGAGCTATTCAGTCTGTGCACTTCCGAGAGGAGCATTCACACTGAGAGGCAGAGGGGATGTAATGCTGCCCCACTGTCCCATTTGCGCACCGGAGGGGGATTGTGACTAGGGTTGTTTTAGTGGCTGTACAGCAGCTGCACACATCTTCCCATTTCCCTGTCTCTGCTGAGTATCTGGTATTGCTTCTGCACTTGCCCTAAATGGAAAAAAAAAAAAAAAAGATATACTGAGTTGGAATGATGCCAGGAGTCAGTGCAATCAACATCCAGGTTCTTCCCATCTACACATCCATGGATGACTTCACCTGGAGGTCAGTGTTCTGTTGTCAAACACACTCAGAAACAGGTATCTGACTCCAGAGTGTGGGGTGCTGGTCAGAGTAATGTCGTATGAGCATAAGCAGAGCAAAGGAGAGGTGAAGAAACTGATGACACAAAAAAGTGTAATTTAAAACAACACAGGTGATGCCCAGGGCTAGCGTGTTGCCTTCTAAGTACATGTGGTTGTCGTCTCAGCTGTATGAGATCATGCATTCAGAAAGTGCTTTGGCCAGAATGTTGCAAGCCACACGTCCATTGTCTTCTTGGTTGCTGTTTTTCCTTGTTCTGCTTGTCTGACCACTTTATAAATTTAGACCAACCTGTCAATGGTTGTAGCTATAATCTTTCATGAAGTTAAAAAAAAAATACGGCCACACATCAAATTCTATCGGAGTCCATTTCTTTTTGTGGCTCTGTGCTCTTATTTCTGAGTAGAATTAAAAAAAAAAAAAAGCATAGCACTATCAGGGAGGACCAGCAGTGTTTGGTTTACATGCTATATGGCCAGATTTACAATTTTAAATCTGTATTTTTGCAGGGGAAATTTCAATACATATGACTTTATGACTAAGGACCTCGTTATCACTGACTTTGTAGGCAAGATTATATTTTTTTTTTAATGAAAGGTGGTTTTGTTGTTGTTCATAAACCTATCACTCTCATTAAGATTTGAGTAACTACCTGGAGAAGGGTAGTTTGCTACCCTGAAAAGCCTGGGCACATATGCCCTTAATACTTCTCTCTGTTGCACACTGTAGTTATGGGAAAGGCAGCCTCATTTTGCCTACTGCCTTAACTAAAGGGAAGACTCAAGGGGCTGGGCACAAGCCATCTTCTTGACTGCTACCCTTGTATGCCACAGTTCAGACTGTATACAAGGGTCATATACGATGAAGCCTGTATGAAGCTTGGTTATCTTGGATGAAGCAGCTGACCTGCTACAACCCAGTCCGGGAAAAGAATGTCATCTCTGGTTCCCAGTCCCAGAGAGATGGGAGCATCTAGAAGGGAGAAACCATGCTCCTGTTTCAAACTCAATTTGTCCTATAAACTGTAAGCAGTGATGGCCCAGGAATTAAACTTTTAATCTGATTATGGAAGAAATGCACAAGACATGCAGAACACAACAGCTTAGTCCTCAGGCTAATGGAGGAATCAGACAGCTCATAGGGCAGAGAAGTCAAATCGTAGCACTCAAGATTAAATGTCTTGTCAAGTATTATGCATCTAAATATCTATTTATGCTCTCATAAATCAACTTCAGAGCCTGGAGAGGGATATGTATGCTTAGCGTAGACTCACATCTGAAAATCAGCTTCACTAATACAAAGATGAAAATTTGGTGTTGTATTTTGCTTTTTTTGTTGTTTTGGTTTTTTTATTTTATGTACAAAGTCCTAACAAAACCACGTTAGAGTCATTTGCTTCCAATAGAAATTAAGGAGAATGGTAGAAACAAAACCTTTGTGCCTGGCACATGCCATTATTCATACTGGCCTGAATAGGGAAAATTCAGCATCACCAAATTACTTTAGGGAACAAGTGACAATGAGGTTTACTCTTGAGTGAATCAATGAGAAGGACAGAAAGTGATGCTCCACTTACTGAAGTGAAGCCATATTGGAGGCAAAGATTTCCCTTGTGGAAGACAGAAAGGGGGTGAGGGCAGACGTTGGTGTGGGGATGTGTTTGTTATTTACCTCACAATGAGAAATAGGGACTTCCCTTTCAGCTACACATCCATTGCTGTTTCTGTACTGCAGTCTGGTACTCACTGGTCGACATTCCACTTCCACACCTACCAAGTTTAAAAAGAAAAAGTTTTTGAAAGTGGTTACAATATTTATTTGGTTGTTTTTTTTAAACTCCCTGCCCCTTATTACTGAAATCGCTGCTAGTGAGATATCATTCCTGGTAAGATCTCCAGCAAGAGAATTAGGTGTGCCTGATAAGAGTAACTAATGTGTGTGGCTAGATCATGCTACAACCCTAAAATTCCAACAGAGAGCAGATTTTCCCTCATGTTTCTCTTTAACTGATTGCTTTTAAAGACACCTTGCCTCCTAATGTCTGCCTTTTATCTGTTGGGTTCTGTGCTAGATAAGTCCTTTTAAAGATCATTCAGTGATACAGGGGAAAGCAGGTATACAAGACAAAGATGACACACATGAGAACCCAAACAATCTAATCAGAGAAACCTGACCTGGCTATTCCTGGGGCTGCCACAGGAGAGAGATCCCAGTTTTGGGATGATCCCTGTTGAGATGAGTCACTGGGAGCAGCTCTCCAGCTCACCTTAGGCTGAAGTGAGTCACTGCATGGGATCCTTATGTGCTGCTAGGGAAGAACACTTTGGGATTCTACAAGACTTTCTCATCAGGATTTTTAGGGGAGCAACAAAAGGTGGGAAAAGAGAGGGATTAAGGTGGTTTGGTGAGGAACAAACATGGGAAAGTGGATGGCTAAAGACATAAAGGGGGCTGGTTGCAAAAGAAACAGCTGTTGGTCCATACTTCTGCTGGACCTTGCCCTGTGTTTGATCCCTGAAGTCTGTGCTGTCTTCCTATTAAATTCCATTTCTAGCTACTTGTCCTGAATGATGGACTCTGTTCTGCATGTATGGAGGTGTAAGTACCAGCAACTGGAACTGGACCACAGGTCATGGGGCACATGCATCTAGGTCAGCAGGGACGCAGGACCAGTTACTGGAGAAAGTGAAAAAGAACACTAAGGACGTTCATCCTGATCATCCAGAGGGGAGATCAGGATGAGAAGTGGGTGCTGTTTGTTCTTACCAGAGTACCATTTCTGTGTATATGTATGTAAAGAATGTCTGTGTACACGTCGTACATCGTGTTTGCATGCATGCCTATTAGGGTACATTTCAGCCTCGCTGTTGCCTGAACCTGGGGCTATGGAGCTGTGGCAGCCTCACCTCTATCAGGCTCCTGGATTTGACAGCTACTAACAGTCTTTGCACATGTGGTGGATTTTGAAGAAAATTAATCTGGCAAGAAGAAAGACTAGGGAAAAAGATAAAATCGGAATACTAATTCTGAAAAAAAAGAATTTAATTTTATGTCAACAGAAACTTTTCTACCACTTTCAGTAAGTCATTAAATACTTTGACACTTGTTTTCCAAAACTTCTTGCTCTTAATGATAAATAAATTATCTTTGTTTCTTTCCCTCTAACTTCCACACAGGAGGCAGTAGGTCTGGATTTGTTATGAGTGGAGGATGCAACTCAGGGAATCAGCAGTTGCCTTTTTGTAAGGTTGGATTGCTATTTGAAATTACACCTCCATCTTTGAAAGGGACCTCTCCATTGACATGCTCAAATACAGACTAACTTAAACTATTTTATTCTCAACACTCTTGTCTGTTTTAGTCCTCATCTAAGGACTTGTGAAGGAGCTAATGCTTTAAGTGGGTATATTTTGTACTGCAAACTGTAGTTCTTTATAGCATTAATATAGTACTGTCTCTCTGTGTAAAGACGGGCTTCTACCTTTACTGATTTTCTAGCTAACAAAAGGAATTTATATATTTACCAGAATATTGAGCTTTTTCCTTTCTTTTTTTTTTTTTTTTAAGTGCTACACAACAGCATTTCAGACAGCTGAAGGAATTCAGCTGGCCAACTGCACAACTAAGTAGATACAGAAATTGAAAAGAAACATATCTATCTTCCTAGCAGTAAACATAGCTTTCAATACTTTTTCCATGGGAATGCTAGTACCAAATTGGCTTTGTGCCTTGCTAAGGCTTTATATTTCATAAAAAAAAA
Source organism: Gallinula chloropus (assembly GCF_964237585.1). Taxonomy (NCBI): domain Eukaryota; kingdom Metazoa; phylum Chordata; class Aves; order Gruiformes; family Rallidae; genus Gallinula; species Gallinula chloropus. Next base: position 68,340,378 of record NC_140085.1, read on the forward strand.
AAAAAAAGAAAGCAAACTAAAAGTGTTCTTGGCTCCAGGGTTGGAACTGCCAGTTCTCTTTAATGATTTCATCACTTCTTTTGATAAAACTTGTTCACCTGGAAGGAATACACAATTGTCTACACAACTGAAAAGCCCAAATAAAATAATTGTCATCACACTCAACACAGCTTCGTTACCTTTTTGATCCTGACTTACCGACTTGTTCTCAAGTTACTTTACTGCTCTCATTTACTTTTTTGGTAAACTGTGCCTTCTTTGCAGGGCAAGTGCTTGCAACGTAACAAGACATAGTCAAATAAAATCAACAGGGAAAAGAGGTCAGAAGCAAAGATACAACTTCTTTGTTAAGCAGGAAAGCCAGGAATGTCCTTTACTAATAATCAAGGTAACCTTGCTGGTACCACAAAAATCTAATGAGAAAATAAGCCTGTTCACTTATATGCTCCTACATACTTAAAACCTAGAACAATGCCCTCAGAAGCACTAATGAATGCCAATTGCCAAGGCATAACACAGAAAGGGAAACTGGCTTCTTAAATAACCTTAGCTCAAAGGCACATAGGTCTCTAGGGAAACAAAGGCATCAACCCGAAATGTGCTTCAAACTTGAGAGAATGAGTTCTTTGCCCAATTCTTTATGATACTGAGGTGCCTGAAATAGAAACCCTCTCAAGACCTGGGAAGCCAATGTAACCTATATCTAAGTGTCTGTGTCCATGAGAATGATTATTCTCTCATCTGACTTTTAATAATCAAGTTACTCTGATTTTATGGTAGGTTTGCTAGGCCCTGGTGTTCCCAGTAGAGTATGCAACAGACTGCATGTTTCTACTGAGTGGCCTGATGGAAAGATATAAATACGAAGGAGAGAGAGAGAGTTTGGTATCTAGAGGTATCTGCTTGATTCAGAGCTACATGTTAATTGCCATCCTTCAGTTGATAATCCATGGTTAGCTGGCTGGATGCAATGTGTTGGCTTTTTCCTTATGAAGGGCCCTGAACAGAGAGGTGAGCAGGAAAAGGACTGTGCAGCCATATGGGGTGCTTCCTTTAAGATCAGTTTGCTTTTGCTGCTGCAAGGAGGTATCATGTTTAAATCACTATAACTGTTAAATAAATACATGTACTAAGCTGTCCTCATTTGGAACTGAATTTCTCCCCTCCTCAACTGCAGTGATAGGCATTCTCAATTGGTCGACCCTGGCCAACATCCTGTCCTTTACATAATAAATCTGGTTTTTGTTAGTAAATAATTTTCAGTATTCCTTACTTGAAGCCTGGTAGATTAACATTGTCTTAACTAAATTACCTGTTTGAGCCATTTGATGTCAGTCTATCTCAATAGCTTTCTGGTTTCTATTTCTCAAGCCAGAATTCAGTGATTATACAGACAGACAACGGCTGCAAACTCTCTAGGAGTTAACATCCTTCATCAGGGGTATTATTACAGCAGTTACTGTGCCAGTGTGGTGATGGGCACTATACTGGCCATCTTTTATTTATTAGCACATGCATTAAAAAAAATGTAAAATAAAAGGAAAAAAGGCTAATGGAAAACAGGCAAGATGTTGATATTCTGACATTAAAAGAGAGTATCAATCTTTTGTTAATTTTTCTTATTAAATTTATTAAATTTATTTTAAAGGAGCTAACACATTATTAATTTTTTACATACAAAGGAGTAAACTGAGAAGTTGTCTGTTCACAAAAGCATCAGAGATTCATTTTAGAAATGAGAAGCTAGCCCTGAAATCCTCCTTCATGTAAACAAACACTTCCTATGCTCACAGTCTGACTGACATTTGGATTATCTACAAAATGATGCATGAAATTGAGAGTTGCAAGACTGACTCCTAAACAAATTTAAGACATAGTAAGGCTGTTCAATAGGAATTGAACAAGCATTTTTCCCTACCATTTTTTGGTTATTACATTATCAAAACTCCACCAGAGTTAGGGTGAGTTTTTTTGTTAAATTCCTTTTAATTGGATTGATTATTCATGAACGAGTTGTCTCACAAATTCAGAATCAGGTTATGTGATTTGTCAACCTGTGTGTGCAGCACTGCTATCTTTAGATGAACAATAAAATAAAAAATTCATAATGAGCACCTGCATAAAACGTGAAGAGTATCCATTTCTTTCTAAGCACTTGTGAATACTGTCAAAACACGTGTTCCAGTGAACAAAACATGACAGAAGTATTCCATTCAGAGGGTGGATTTGTTTGACATTATTCTAAACTAAATTTCTTAGCCCTGTTTCATTAAACTTCATCTTATGCATAACGTAACTCCTTACACTCTATGACATCTCCATACAGGACTTTGGCTTATTTACTTACATGTGTCACAGCAGGTACTGCCAATTTTTGCAATTCTGCCCTAAAAGGATAAAAGAAGAAAACGTCTGTTTTGACACAAGTAGTACACTTTTTAATTTTTTTTTTTTTAAATCTGCTGGAATATTATAAAGGAATGTTGAAAACAGAGTATCAGGCAACAAATCTGCGTTTCTGTATTGTACAAAAATATCAATCAGCGTGACTATTGTCTCTTTACCTATTTTAAGGTTTTGAATTTGTGATTGTATTTGTTGATAGCTAATTGGAAATAATTGACCACAGTAGCAAGTTCAGCACCTGCAAATATTGCTTTCACCTTATATTAAGGGCTTTCTAAAGACAAGACATTGAATACAAATAATTTTCTGGGAACCAGAGTGATAAAACTAATAGCAACTTATGTCTGCTTAAGGAAGGAAGTTAAACAGTCCATTCTTGGGGATTTTTTTTTAGCAATGTAGATGAAAGCATACCTAGTCCACAACAGCTGAAAATGTACAAGCAAATCATCATAAAATATCACATCTGTCAAATAAGTTCCAACAGCCAAAAATTGTATTTCTCTTGATTTGTTACTACCATGCAGAAAAGTATTCTTAGAAATACATATATGGTGAAAAATTACTGAAAACCCACAGCAAAAGGAAGCACAGATAAATATTTATTCCGATATGATCTGATTATTTTATCACTTTGCATAATTATCCACACAGTTTTCCTCTGGAACTGGAAACATTGCTAGAATGACCATTCTCTTATCCTTATTGCTTCATATGGAACAAAATTACTGCAAGCTCAGCATCTCCCCTGCAGTATAGTTCCACATAAAACCAGCATTTCTTTTAAAATAAAGAAAACTTAGATCTTTCTGAATTTCAAAGAAAGTTCAAATTCAGTTTAGCCAAGGTGCTGGGAGAGGGTTGGGGTTTCCCACCCTAATAAACATAAGGTATCTATATACAGAACCATAAACGTGACAGAGTCTATTAGGAAACGTGGAAACAGGACCCGTTTCCCTACTTACTCCTTCAGCCAAACATCTTCTGGAATCAAATGGAGGACAGCCAGTGATTCTCCTTTCCCAGACAAATTCTCCTTTCTCATTCACTTTACAGGAGTGACCATCACAGCCATCCTGAAGTGATTCATTTGGCTGTAAAGATTTGAGGACCGTTAGCTTTACACAGAAACAACATAGGGCAGTAAGTTCTAAGGATACTATACAATCTGACTATTCCATTACTGATATTTAAAATAATGTACCATGGTGGCGAAGTTTATAAAATGTCAAAATTTCCATAACCATATTGATTACAGCTCAGTCAAGACTGCCAAAATCTGACCATTTTCAGCTCTTAATAGCGAAGAATTTTCTATTAACTTAAAAGAGAAACTTTTTAAAGTGAGAAACTTGGGAGTTTGGGCTATGAATTATCTTATAGAGAGACATATATGTGAATAACTTCTGGAAGAGTTAGGAACTTCTTTTGAAATATCGTAAAACTGCACCTCACCCCCACACAGAAACGGAATCGTTTTGGTTGGAAAAGACTTTGAAGATCATCAAGTCCAACCACAAACCTAGCACTGCCAAGTCCACGACTAAACCGTGTCCCTAAGCACCACATCTGCACATCTTTTAAATATCACCAGGGACTGTAACTCTACCGTTTCCCTGGGCAGCCCGTTCCAGTGCTTGACAACCCTTTTGGTGAAGGAATTTTTCCTAACATCCAATCTAAATGCAACTTGAGACCATTTCCTCTTGTTCTATCACTTGTTACTTGGGAGAAGAAACCAACACCCAGCTCCTCCTTTCATGTAGTTGTAGAGAGCAGTAAGGTCTCCACTCCTTTTCTTCAGGCTAAACACCCCCGATTTCCTCAGCTGCCTCTCATAAGACTTGTGCTCTAGACCCTTCACCAGCTTTATTGCTGTTCCAATGCTTTCCTCATCTAAAATTTAGATCAGGAATGGAATAAAAGAAAATGTTATATGCTGTTTCTTTTGACAAGCTGATGGATTTTAACCAGAAAAATAGCCAGTTTAAGACCCTGCTGTTTTTACTTAAATTAACAATTTCTCATTTAAAAGGCGGTTTTAAATTTCCTCTAAGTCATTGCTTGAGCTCACATTCCAGTTAAATTTCCTTGATAACCTTCATGCTTACAGACTCATCTAGAATGCCTCTAGAATTTTGCACTGTCCTATGAAGTCTCCTTTTTTCTTTTAAAAACGAACAAACAAAAAAATTAACTTTCTTGAGAAGCCGTTCTGAGATATAAAAGAAAAGGCACTAGGAATACCATGCTGCCTTATTAGAAAGGAGGAAAAAAGAAACGCATTTTCTTTGGGTTCACCAGAAGTCTGTGTTACATTTACCCATTAACAAAACAAAGTGTGCTAAAACTTACCTGAAGGTATTTAAGCCTTCCATCTCTCAGCCTGATGGTACATGAAGTTGGCACACATCTTCCACAGCAAGAGCCAGAGATTTCCTGCCTTCTGTAATTCTAGGAAATAAAGGGCACTTTTCTGAACTTAATTTATATTAAGCATGCTTCCTATACTTATTTGTAGACTGGTTTGTTGTGGTTTTTTTTTAAATCAGTGGACAATTTGATAGCCAGCAAAATGTGTTTTTAAACAGTAGGACTAGAATAGCTTAATCTAATTAGTTCCTTGCTTTTGATTTATAAAGGCTGGCATTAATCCTTGCATTGATTTATTACACAATAGGAGAGAAGTTTATTTCCAAGCACAAAGCCTCTTGTGTACACTAAATATACAGTCGATATTCTCTGACTGTAACAGTTGCAAGGTCAGGTCCACTAAACACCACACAACAGTAGGAGAGGGTAAGAATTTTACTTAAGTGTTTGGAGTGAAATACAATTCACATTTGTGGTGTGTGCAGAAGTTTCTCTGTAAAGCTAATGACTACTACCCAGTTCAGCTTGGAAAAGCAATTGGAAGTGAAGGAGAAAAGGGGAAGATAACAAATTAGCAGTGGGCAGGGAAAAGGGACAATAAGGCTAAGGTAGAAAATTTGGGCTATGGAAAGATAAAGAAAACGTCCTGATAAAACAAGAAAGTAAAGGGAGCATCAGAGATGGTATGGTGAAATGAAATTAAATATGAAATGAAGTTAAATATGAAATGAAGTTAAATATGAAATGATTAAATAGGAAGGAAGCAGAGGGGTGAGAAAGGTTATCAGAGCCCCACAGATGGCACAGGAAGGGCAAACTAGTGGCAGGGAAAAGAGCGTGGAGAGAATGAGCAGCACTAGGTGGAGTGGAAGAAAGGTATACAGTGGATAATAGAGGGAAAAAAACTCAACACACAAAAGGAACCAAGTTAACACATGAAGTGTCCTACATCAGTGTCTCCAGCTGCTACACATAACCAACAGCTGCTTATGATGAGCTGAACATTTTTAAGACAACACACACTTTCTGGTTGAGTGAAGGCATGTATGTTATCCATATGTTTTTTATAGAAAAAGAATTTGGAGAGGGTGGGGGGTTACTATTAAATCACTGGAAGAAAACATACTTCATTGTTATTTAGGTGAACTTGCTCTACTGGCAAAAATTTAAGCACCTAAAGTAGGTCATAAAATGACCAAAACAAAGTTTTACCCCGATGAGGAGAATATACTGCAGTTGGCTGCACTTCAATTACCAGTGTACTTACTTTCACAGCTCCAGCATCCAGTAGAAAGCAGGTGCTCCTGAGAAAGTGTGTACTCTTAACCCATTATTTTATCGGTTACAAGTTATCAGTTACAGTTTTATCAGTTGCTTTTAATCTGGGTGTACCATGAAATCAATGATGCTGAGACAGGAAAGATCCAAAGTATACATGCGAATCCGGCTGACTTTAGGGGGATGAAAACATTCTGTACTTACTTGACTTCTCCCCACGCCTCCCCATCAAGCTCCACAGATTCATTGCAATGGCTACAAAGGGATACATACACCTAGACCTGCAACCTCCCTTGGGTAGTTGCACATCTCCTAAACACAAGTCCACAGTGCTTAATAAGCCCAACTGGAAATTGCCCTTTCTTCAAGGTTTTTTGATTAGCCTGTACTTCTGGGTCAGGTGGGGGAAAAGGAGCTGTTTGGGAATTGTGTGGGTGGTGAAGAAGCAGGAGAGGAATGTTTCCTCTTTTTTTTTTTTTTTACCATGTATTTTATTGATTCTTCTACCTTTAATTTCTGCAGCTGGTTACTTGTATTGAAAAGCAAGAATTGATGATTGTGTCTTTTTGTGTGGGAACATACATACCCATACATGTTTCTGGCCACTGATTCATTCATTCATCTGCCAGGTTATATTTTGGGGAGGCAAGGAAGAGGCTCAGCACTGAGCTTGGCCATTTAATTTCCTTTCAAAAGCCTATGTCTAACATCATACTCTACAGGAAGGGTGATTTTAGAGTCCAGAACCACATAAAGTATTCCAGAATCTCCCCTTTGTCACAGCCTACATCCATACTAGCAAGTAAAGGGTGTCAAGGCCAGTTTCTGGCCCTGCAGACAAGTGAAACATGTATGTGTGTCTCAACTGTATTGTCCCCACAAAACAGGCTGGACGTGGCTTGTCCTAACCACTGACCTGTGCCCAGGAATTATTTGGAAGTTTGATAGTTAGAACAGGCCATCTGGGACACTGATGACAATTCTTCAAGATAAGTGGCTGCAGGACATAATTTGAGACTGGAGTTTTGCTCTCTTCAGTTTATCAGTACCGATGAAACTACAGAAATTGGATTTAATACACTGCTCTTTCCAATTCTACTTAGGGATTGAAAACTGGTCCCATCCAAAGCTCTGCCCCTGTCTTTTGCAGACCCCCCACCAATGTAGGCCTCTCCTGGATATCAGCTGGGAATCCCCATTTGATCACATGAGAGATGTGGCTTTTTGATTCAACGGCTGCTGCTTGCACAGGCTTTGTGTTTGGCTGGGCCCATTTGGCTCTATCCATTATCCTAGAACCATAGAATGATTTGGAAAGGACCTCAAAGCTCATCTAGTCCCAATCCTCCCTGTCATGGTCAGGGACACCCTCACTAGACCAGGGTGCCCAAAGCCCCATCCAGCCTGGCCTTGAACGCTGCCAGGGAGGGGGCAGCCACAGCTTCTCTGGGAAATCTGTTCCAGTGCCTCACCACCCTCACAGTGAAAAATTTCTTCCTAATATCTAATCTAAATCTACCCTCCTCCACCTTAAGACCATTACCCCTCATCCTATCAGTACATACCCTTGTAAATTATCCAGGGAAAGAAAGAAGAGGAAGGGGCATTTATTTTTTCTGTGAAACCTAGCTGCTGCTCTGTGCTCTTCAAAGAGAGGAAGATGATGCCAGCCTCTTCGATTTGCTCAGGTCTCCTTCTGCTTGACACTACTGCTAAGAGAGAAAACTATATAGCGGAGCATAACTAGTCAGGCACTCCAGTGGGACAATTTACCTCTGACTTTACCAGCTAAGCCTATTCCTTGCAGATGATGGCAGCAAAGCAGCAGCAAAGACTTCAAAAAGGCCACCTCAAATTAACTAAGGTATGGCTGGGAACCAAAAAGAAGCATTATTGAAGTCAGGTATTAGCAGATTTGGAATAGTCACAGGAACATCTTGATGCATGGAGATCTGGCTGAGCTGCCAGTTCTGGGAAGGACAGATAACACCATAGGAAAGGAGACAGTCAGAGCATTTCCTGTTACAAACCTTATTTTGCCTTAAAGGTAAGTAGTCTAAAACACACAATTAAATGTGCCCATGGACCTGAGTACTATGAAAAATTACCTTTCCTATACTGTGAGTTTAGGTCACATTTGGTATATTTTATCTAATTCAGGGAAAAGGAACACAGGAATTCTCAGAAAAACATGAAGAAAGGCAACAGGTCGCAGAGTTGTGCAGGACATAAACTATTGTATACAGCAAAGAACATGACCTTCTCACTAGACACATTCTTAATCAGAACATCCAGACCACTCTTACTTACTATTGGGCATGGTTCACAGCTTAATTTTTCACATGACAGAGTATATCTCCGAGATGTTGACTGGAAGGAGCAGAGACACGTTGTGCATTGATCCACCATCAGGCGTCTCCATGGCTGAAACATTAGAATCAGTTTGTAAGTCAGTGACTGTGGCTTCAGCAAAACTCAAATAAATGAGCAGTTCTATCTAGATTAAATTTCTTGCACTGCAATTCTTTACAAGAGAAGACAGAAAAATGATGCCCTAGCTTTCCAGAGACCCACATTTTTGTATCTGTGATTCTACAGCTAGAAGCATAGCACAAGGCTATTTTTTAAGTAGGTCCTTTAGAATTCCTTAATATGCAGAACAGCATTGGCATTTCTTATTTCATTGCTTACAAAGCTAGCAAGTGGGAACAGAATCCTTGAAAGTGATGTAGAAGATTTTGTTACGATCTATCCTGACTATATGTTGGGGTGTTGCCAACAGTTCATTTTCCCAAATGTAGTTAATTGGTTTGCCAACAAGTTTTTGTTCTTCAGCCATCACAACCCACAGATCTCAAGCAGAAATTAATTCTACTGTTTTTGTAATAATAATGTTTGGAATCTCTAGAAACCTAAAAGCTTAAAATTGAGAAAGGAGAAACAGAAATATAATTGCTGAGTGAAGAACTGGACTTGTCCATCAGTGGCTGCGCTGGCACACAATTCAAATTCTCTTGAGTTCTTCCCCAGCACTTTGTTTTCTGGATCTCATCACCTTTTCAATGCAAGCAAAAATGGCATTTAAAATATAGAGAAAAAATGCCAGGCTATTAAATGAGAAACAAGGATGTGGATCCTAGCACTGAAAGGAATTCTAAATACAAAGTCTTTTCTGCTTCGCAAGTGCACAGCCTTTCAACTCCAAAACCAGAAACAATTATGGATGAAGGGACAAAAGTGGAGGAGTCTACTCCAGATTTTCAGAAAGAACTTCTAAACCCTAACAAATAAGGTAAACACTGAATATTGCTAGATTATAAAAGCTTTGAGTTGTGTTTCAAAAGTCAAAGGAATGTCACTGTTGACTTTATTTGGAAGAGGAATTTCTCGTTCTCCATATGATACATATCCTTAAATCCCTTTTTTTCCCCTTGTTCCACACTAATAAATTGTATGGAATAAATAGACCAAAACAAAGAAACCAGCCAGAGTAGCAGTGTAAAAGTAAGGTGTTAATGAATAGTTCAGAGCCAACATATACACTGAAGGACAAATGCTCTGATTGAAGAATTTTAATTAAATTCCTACTCTGCACCCCAGCACAGTAGAGGTCCTTAGGCCTTAGTGCTTGTCTATAAAGCATCAGCAATAACGCTGACTTTTTTTTTCTTGTTTTGTGGAGGTTTAGAAAAAATGATCTGGCACATCAACATGATGGAGGTGGTAAAACCAGTAGGAAAATCCCTGTCTTTAACAACTCAGCTTGAGACCTCAACATGGACACTTCATCTTTCTTGGTTTAACCTTTTATTGTGAATATCAGGTCATTAATCTGAAGGGTTAAAAAACCTGAGTGGATGAAGGCATGAGGGCACACTCATAACATTTTCTTACGGGAGAGGGACAAATAGCAAACATCATATGGAGCTCCATACTTCTTGTTTACTAACTGTTCAGACACCGGAGTGATAGTCTAGTGCAGACTACGTGGCCTCAAAAGGGCCTTCAATCCATTGTCACTAGTACTGATCTACTGGTTAGTAGCTCCACACACCCATCTCCATGGACATAAAAAAAGCCTTGCAAATCTGGGAGATGTCTTCTTCATGTTGACCTACTTCAAAATAGTAAACTGAAGAAAACCCCAACCTATCATAAATATACTTTATTCAGGCCCTCTAGAGCTAAATGCTGTCACAGAATGCCTCAGTAGTTCTAGGCTTTCACATCATAAAGGGCCTAGAAATCCACAATTGATACTATACAATTGATATCCTCACTGGATCTTTTAGTAGTTCTAACTTTCCCATGAAATACAAAAAAAAAAAAAAAAAAAAAGAAAAAAAGAAAACAGATACATTTGAGTTTATCCTATGTTCACTGTTCCAGGCAGGAACACAGGACTTGCTAGACATGCTGAAACAAAATTCTCACACACAAGTGCCTTCAGCTTTTGAGGGAAGGTCTTACCTTGATCCAAAGTCTGCACTGCAGCTTAGTTCTATGATATTTACTCAATGTATTTAGGGATCCATATGCAAATTGCTTTAACAATGGCTTTCTGTGAACACAGCTTAGCATAACAGAACTGAATGAAATATTGGATTGATATATCTTTTCCCCTTTATATAATATACCTATCGTGTTTTCTTGGCTAACTTAGAGTGAATTGTCAACATCTGCTAACACAGCATTAGTCGGTGCAACAAAAATAACCTGCAAAAAGACCAAATCTACTCAGATCTCCTTCGAAAATGCCACTCAGTAAAAGCCTGGGAAAACAGATGAGTGATACAGTTAATCCTTTTGGTAAATACAGCCACCTGCTTGGAAGTCTGCAGTTAAAGCCCACAGCATTGTTAAGAACAGCAGAGTGAATGCAATACAGCAAATTACTGGAATATAATATTGGTAACCAGATACAAGACAAAAATGTAAGGGGATTAAGGACACAGTCAGTTAACAGAGCTGCAGTAAAAGACACAAAACTTGGAACCATTCAGTGAATGAGTTAATGGAGCAAAGTTTTCCCTTGATATAAAATGAAACTTGAAACCTATTCTTAAAGGACCCAGAATAAAGGTTTTGAAATCCAGGAAGTATAAACTTCTGTGGACACATCTTCCTTCCTGAGCAGTATTCTGGAACAGTCATTGAAGTAGAGAATACTGCAAGACAAAGCTGTAGTAATGCCAGCTGCTCAAAAGCTTTCAGACCTATAGTAAGCCATTGAATGAAGATAGTTTAATTGAAAATAAAAGTCAATTAATTTAAGATAACTTCTAATATATGGTCTAATTATTTTTTTTTAATATCAAAATGGCCAGTTTATTTAGAAATGTTCCAAGATTACATCTCCACTCAAGTTTCACACTCTCCATCCTGAGAAAATATTTTGGTAACTACACTGTTGAATGCAAACATCAGTAATGCCTGACATTTGCAGCAGCAAGAGTAAAGTAGTAACGTAACAGCTGGGGTCTACCTACACCCTCAAAATCTTACACAGGCAGTGTTTGATAAAATGACCAATTGTCAAGAAGAGCAAAACCACATTTTGAAAGCTGTATTGGGAGAAAAAGAAAAGAGAGAGAAGGAAAAAAAAAGAAGAAAAACATTTTAAAGACACTTTTATGTAGCCAGATAACAAGTAAGAATAAGTCAAAATGTATATTTTTGTGTTAGTTGAAACATTTTATGAATTCATTCCAAATTAGGAGAATTTTATGAAGATAGGCATTTTTTTCAGTTTTGTAGAAGCTGAAATATTTCAGCTCATCAAAACACAGATACTTCTCATTTTGCCTTCAACATGAAATTTTATTTCAAAATTTGCTTATGCTTCATTTTAAAGTATCTTAAACACTTTAATAGACTTCTTGTGAAAAATCAGGTAAACATTTTGTTGGAAAAGAAAAAACAACATACTACTGGAAAGATGCAATGTAATCCAGAAAAATAAATATATACTATGTATGTATATATTTATACATATATAAAATATATTAGACATATGAGCATATATGCATTTCCTATATAACAGAATGTCTGTGAAGCTATCAACTACTATACTTCTTGTCATTTTTTACAAGTAGTCTTCATAAAATACCACAACTACTTTTGACAACATACTACAGAGCAGACAAATGGAGGACTCAATGAGAGTTTACTGCTAAAAAAAACCCTCTCCCTGTATTCTAACAAGAAAAGCACAGTTATTCCTTGAATTTAATTCTACAGGGAAGCAATCCCAACACAGAACAATGAATGCTTGATGACAGACTTTTAGCTCTCACAAACTGATAAACTTCTGCCTATCAACTATGGGGAAAAAAATTAATCAAAACCAAAGAAATAGATGGAGACAGGTTCTCTCTGCCATACTTCAGAAGTCCAAAAACATTTGGGTAAACTTACCTTCTAAATAAATGAAAAAGCCAGACACTCATTGACAATTGAGGAATACATAGGTTAAAAGTTAGGTTAAATGACTAAAGAGGACCTTGTTTCCCTGGGGGATGATGAGAATATTTAGAGCTCTTTGACACCAGAGGTGCTGCCAGAATATGGATTTAAGGAAACAATGGACAATTGACAGAGCTCTCCAAAGATGAATTCGGCATAAATGAGATCAGATGCTTAACTCCCATCATTCCCACTGTCATGGGCTGGGTTAAACATGTCTTAATCTATCCATTAAATATGCAGTTGAGGAAAAAATTTCCTCTGAGGGCATATGAGCAGGGATTTTGACAGAGGACAGAGGTCAGACAGTGAGGAAGCTTAGCTTTCCTGTTCCTGTTAATAGCCAAGGAGGGATACCCCTCCCTCCACACAGGTGGAGCAAGAGTCTCCTTCCTTTTTTAATCTGCCTTATCCTCTAGGTAGAATACGGGAAGTTTTTGCTTCCCCGAAGTGGGCAAGGATCATTTTTGAGATTATCCCTTGCAGATAAGTTTCCTGTGTGTTTGGTAGCCTGCAAGTCATTACACAAGACAGATTACCAGTTTCTGAGCACTCCTCATAAGCATCCTTTCAAGATAAGGAAGCATTACTGTCCCCATTTTACAAAGATACTCATCGTCATGTAGGGAGACTGTGGCAGGGTCATGAACTGGACATACATGTATGGAGTCACTGCTTTTACCCCAAGGTCTCATTTGCAGAGGTTTTTTCTGAACAAAGCTGCCCTGTATATATGTGTGTGTGCCCATATATATGTGTGTGTGTGTCTGTGTGTGCCCATATATATATGTGTGTGGGGGGGTGTGTGTGCCCATATAGATATATATGTGTGTGTGTTTGTGTGCCCATATATGTGTGTATTCTGACAAGTTTGTGTTTTTCAAAAGCTCATTCACATACTTAAATATCTTACCATCACAGCAAATAAAAGGAATCATGTCTTACCCCAATAATAGTACTGTTCAAAAGACAACCATTCAGGGGTACTGAAAAAGAAGATAATATTCCATTTAGCATTACCATTATCATGACATTGCCAAGAATTAATACACCACAGGTCAGAGTTCCAACTGAGGACATTTAAATCCAGTTTCACTATAAAGAGGCATAATTGAACCCTCTTACATTATAACTTAAAAGCTAGATATATCTCTTGCTGAGTTGGCTTTAACAAGTACATGGCAAAATACAAATTTTCCCCTCCAAGCCTCACACTCTCAGAAGATGCACTTAGGTTTTCTGCAAGGTACAATGCCTATTCCCCCTCCTCCTCCCACTTCAGCTCCTCACCCCATGGCTGCATATATATTTTTCAAGTAAATATAACTGTGAGTCTTCCCAGACTGAGAACAATTAGGCAAGTTTGATTTTTTTGACCTAGGTCTATGCTAGGAAATGACCGCCGCCACAATCCTCACATACGTGCAGAAGACAGCATGGCTGCATGCAGACTCCTTGTTCATAGCAGGCACTGGGGAGAGTGTTGAAGACCTCTTTTAAATGCTAACAATGCAGGACAGAGCTGCAGAAACATAGCCTGGTTCGTGTCTCTGAAGCAATGCAAAATCGCTTCAACAGTAAGTAGTTTAAGAGGAGACAGTGAACATCAGTTGGAAAGAGAAAGTAATAGCAGCAGGTGCTATTGTACTCAATGTATAAGTTACATAGGAGCTTTTCAAGTAGTACTATACTTGCATAACATGCACTTTTGAAATTGCTGTTGAGAAAGAGGAGATCAACACATGAGATGATTCATTCTCTAGCAATTCCCTTTGTCATACACAAAACCTTACCACATCTGCAGGAAGGACAGCAGTCTATTATTTGGTCACAACGTAGTTCAGTTCCCTCTGGACAGTCAGGCACATCCATTTGAGAGCAAGAACGATTCTTTTGTCGCACAAAAACCTCATTGTTCACTTGGACACACTCATTGATAACACAATTGTTGAAGGGGGATAGCCACTCTGTGCCGACCTGATAGGAAATTGCAAAAGGATTAAATATGGACAGGAAGATTCATGCCACTGGATAGAGGAAAGACAACCACAGCCAACATGCTGGTTTGCAAATAAAGCATGTTAACTGTGCCAGGAACACTCTGTCACTCAACACCTCTCTACACAACTACCTTGCCACCACAAGTTTAAAAGAGTCTGCTGCTTGCTTTGTAGGGTATAGAAGTTATAGGAGTATCCTTAAGGTGAAAAATATAGCAGCAGGAGAAATAACATGTGAAGAAGAAAAAGTACTTGCAACTAGATTTAAAATCTACATTTGTTACCCAGCAGCTGGTTGCACTGCATCGTTCCATAGCTGTGCTGTCCCTCTCTCTGCTGGAACCTGCTGCACCTCAGCTCTATTGAGCCCAGAGGAGGCTTTGGCAACAGGCTCTAGACCTGAAAACACTTGAAAGTGTAAAAGAGACTGGATCCTGCTGGTAGTCCTACTGATAATAATCACCCATGGGTCAGGCAAGGCAGGGGGTCAAGTGCTGTTTTGGAAAGAGGCATCACCACAGGCCAGAAAGAAGATGCTGTTACAGTTTAGCGCTGGGAAGAGCTGGTCACTGCCTTGAAGCTGTGTGCCTCCATTGTTAATGCTCTCTGAACACACATCAAAGCAAAAGTGAGAATCACAGAATTGTAGGGGTTGGAAGGGACCTCGAGAGATCATCAAGTCCAACCTCCAAATCAGATCCCCAACTCCAGTAAACAGCTTTGCTCAGAAAATTAGGGAATACTTTTATGTCAATTGTTAATGATTTAGTTCTTTGTTAATGATAAAGAGTTGACAGATGACACAGCAAGAAAGAGGCAGCAGAGCGTAAGGATCTATTACTCCATTAATACAACAGAAATCAGAAAGACATTGTGGGACATTAAAACAGGCCTTCTGAAGGCTTGTTCTAAGAAGCAGAGAATAATATTGATCCACATTAAGAAATGCCCTTGATAAAATCATGGAAGAGGCAAGCTGCAAAATGATACATCAATATTTTTTAAATGATGGCATCAGGCTGCCTTTGCAGAAGCCATTAAAAAGTTAACGTTAAATATGTGAATGTGAGATGTAGACGAAAGTCCAGGCACATTATAAAAAACACCTTGGAAAGAAAAAAAATGGGGAAGAGGTCTACTCTTTTAAACATATTTGACTTGCTGTTCCTGCCTTTGTTGAATCAAAAACTCTGCATAGGATTAAGCAATTAAATGCTAGTGGGGCAGGCAAAGGCTTGCCAAGAGTGGTTGAGTTAGGGACAGAATAAACTGAATAGCCTGAAGGAATTGAAATCAGACATGCAACAATCATCTTTAGCAACAAGATAATAATTTCTTGCTTCTATTCCCATTTGTTTCCTGGTATTTCAATACGTATTCAAACAGGATATCCGATTTGTATTCAAATAGGATATCTTATTTGAATAGGACTGTGAAATTCAAGCAATCTGCTACCCCATCTATCTGCTGTCCATAGAGCAGTATAAATTAATTGGGATGCCTTAAACAAAGAGCTTACAACCAGAGAAATATCATGTCACGTTAACATTTTTGTAAAGTATCATTTGTGAAACTGCTAATTTTACATGAATATGGTCTATCCTTTGAGCCAAAAAGGGTGGGGAGGGTTTGCTTGTTAGAGCAAAGTCAGTCACATGCCCCAAAAACTACTTGTTTTCAGTGTTGCTTGATGTATGGAAGAAATTACTCTTATCTCCTTCACTTCCTTCTGTGGAACACAAAATCATTCCAGGGCACTTTTGCCAGCAGAGAAAGCATCCACCTCACCTCATGCAAACGAGGATCTGCATCACCTCGAGACCAGAACAGCTGCTCCTCACAGGCAATCTTCTGGCACCTCCCACAGCATTCCCCTTCTTGGACAACATACTTGTAACCCTGCAGGAGAAAAGAAAAAGACTGATTGATCCATGAATAGGAGACAAATTAGAAGATTAATCCTCAAAGGAAATACTGGAATAAATGTTTAATGTTAGCAACTCCTTATGGATAGGGATGTTTAAAAACAGAACTGTAGGACCACTCACTGCTATGGCAAAACAAACAAGCGCTCCACGCAGCTCAGCATCTTGTTAAAAAGTTAACATTATCCATCAGAAAAGAAAAATTAAAATGCATGCAATATTAGGAGCAAAATTATCCCATTAGTTCCTGCTTAATATATATTTTGAAGATATATTCACTTCTGCTATATGTACTACATCCAGGTACTATCCTTGCTCAGGTCACACCAACTAATGGGCCTTGTGAAGATACCAGCTTCTCTAGTGTGGTATAGAGCACCCCTTCACCCCTTCTTGGAATACAGAGATGCTGGTGGTGCCAGGAAAAAAGACAGACAGAGAAAGAAATACCAAGTCACCCAGAAACACCTTCCTTTTTGCTAGGATCTGCTGGAGTATGTAATAGCACAAAGATTTGCCACAAAACAGACAAGAAAAATTACATAAACAGGCAGAAATGGAAAGGGTAAAGGTAAAAGAAAAGCGCTTTCAGGCGACACTGAGCAATTTCACAGCATTAAGGAGCAAGCCATTTCCAAAGGCTACTTTATTGTATGTCAGCAGTTTCTTTTATGCATCAGCAAATTGTAAAGAACAAGTCTTTCCAAGAATATGGCTCTACAGAGGAGTGCAAAAGAAAGGAGTGAGAAGATGTGAGGAACTTTGCAGCTGCCAAGGTCAGTGCATAAGGAGGGGGAGGAGGCGTTCCAGGTGCCAGAGCAGAGATTCCCCTGCAGCCCGTGGAGAAGACTAAGGTGAAGCAGCCTATCCCCCTGTAGCCCACGGAAGATGATGGGGAGTGGAGAACTCCACGCTGGAGCAGTTGGAGACTCATGAGGGACGTTGTGACCTGGTGGGAAGCCTGCACTGGAGCAGAGTCCTGATAGACAGAACCTGCAGCCTATGGAGAAAGGAGCTCATGCTCACTGCTGGCAGGACTTGTGATCCTGTGAGGAACCACACTGAAGCAGTCTGTTTCTGAAGGTCTGCACCCCATGGAGACCATGCTGAGGCAGTTCATGAAGAACTGAAGCCCCCGTGGGAAGGACTTATGTTGGAAAAGTTGGTGGCAGACTGTCTCCTGTGAGAGGGACCCATGTGAGGAGTCCTCCCCCTGAGGAGGGAAGAGCAGCAGAGACAGGGTGCGATGAACAGACCACAACCTCCATTCCCCATCCCCCTGTGCAGCTGGGGGAAAGAAGTAAAGAAATCATGAATAAAGTTGAGCCTAGAAGAAGGAAGGGGCAGAAGGAAGTGTTTAAAGATGTGGTTTTATTTCTCATTGTCCTATTGTGATTTGATTGTATATAATTAAACTAATTTACCCAAGTCAAGTCTGTTTTGCCGATGATGGTAATTGGTGAGTGATTTCTCCCTGTCCTTGTCAGGACCCATGCCTTCTGCTATTTTTTTCTCTCCCCTGCCCAGCTGAGGAGGGCAGTAATAGGGTGGCTTTGGTGGGCACCTGGCATCCAGCCTGAGTCAGCCCACCACACCAACTGTCACAGATCCTCCACAGCATGAGAAATATTTTACCATCAAGAAAAACCCCACCTTTTGTATCTCATGCCAGGGAAATTTGATCCCACGGGAATAAAGAAAGCTTTATTTTTATGTCTAATTCTAAAGGTGGTAATGTTTAAGGTTACATTTAAGAAAAGGAAAAGGCAGAGCATGCAGTATCCATCTCTTCTTTCATTATTTTTCATTTTCTAGCATGTAGACACTAGCATATAAACATACTAGTGTTTGTCATGGCTTGTTCAAGGATTCACTTATAGTCAATATTCTACTTGTCCCCTGCTTTTTCTGGACTGGGTCCACTGCTTTATTCCTCTTCCACAACTTCCTTTTTTTTTTTTTAAGCTTTTTTTTCTTCCTAAACATAAGAGTTCAAAACCAGGGAATTAAAATTCAGAAGCAGCCCTCAGTAAGTGTCTGACCACCCGTCACACAGAGAGGCAGATCACAGTCTATTGGATTGAAAAAATCCACATGTCTGGGGACACAGGGTGACACAAGGCATCCCTCGCATTTGAACAGGTGTACATGGCTTACTTGGGAGTGATAATCAGCAGCTGAGCAGGAGAACCTGACCAGAGCTCAGTTATGCTGCCACAAGTGCAGAGATGAAGCTGATCTCCCATGCAGAGGATAAAAGTGTACAGATTAAGACATTCTACACGGGGGGCAGGGGGGAAGTTCTGAGTGCTTTTGAACTTTCAAGATTGGCTTGTGACAAACAAAAGAGGAACACAGATTAATTCAGTAGCATTCAGCACATTTTGGTTTCATTGCCTACTCAAGGCTACCAGCAGGACCTGCACAGGTTATGGCTTGGCATATTTACGCATTCTCTCTTTCATGCTAGTGCTGCTCATGGAGACATTGCCACCTGTGTTAAGGCTTTGGATGAAAATCTTTGTCTGCTGCCTTTTGACCAACAAAGCAGGAAAAATGGACAAAGATTATTCTGCAACGTAGTATTTTTAAGACGGCTCCAGTATTTGCCTTTTACATATTGAGATGATAGTACCTAGACAGTACCTGAAGGAACCAAAGAGAATGAAACTGGCAACAGCAGACTGAGAAAAAAATAGTAGATGGACATAAATCAACTTGAAATGCTGAAAGCAAAATCTTCTCTGAAAACGAATCAGCACAATTCTAGAGATTTCCCTGGAGCTGCACTCATTCACCCCAGGTGAGGACTAAATTCTATATTTGCAAGTCTCTAACACATTAACGTATCATTTCCTAATTTCCATAATGAACTATACTTTAAAAATTCAAGCACTGTTAGAAATTACCTCCATAAGACTTTCATAGTTTTTTCATGAGACCCTGCACATTTAATACTCAAACAACAGTCTTCCTTTTACATTAATTTCTTTGACCTCCTTAATATATGCTGTTAAGCCATGTACATGCTACTTCAAAGGAAAAAAACCTTTTGAAATATTGGAGACCGGAGATTAAAGTCACAGCTTTTGTAGTCAGTATCTATTAGAACCATCATTCACTATGCCTTTGCATGTAGGGTGCCAATGTTCTTTATTTCAATTTAATTATTCAAGAGGCTTCAAAATCTAAGCTAATTAATTTACATACTCCAAATGGCTTTGTCTTAAACACTTATCCCAAAAAAATGATGCTTCCTTCTTGTTACAATCATCTAGTACTTCAAATGACCCAATACTTTGTAAGCGATATAGAGTGCAATTTAAAGTACCTTACTCCGTGAATACTGTCAGAAATTAAGCAAATCAAATGCTCCCTTCGCGTTTGTGTAAATACTGACTTTAAGGTGTTTTAAAAGCTCTTATCCATTTTACCAGCTTGATTCTCAGAAGGGATGCAGTCCGGCGTACTCAGAGAAGTGATTTCCGTAGAAGCTCCAGGAGGGAGATACCACTCCTCCTTGTGGCACATGCAATAACTGCAGCAATTATCTGCCGGCTTTTTCAAAACTTTGGTAAGAGAAAAAGGTAGGACAGACTAATGGAGGGACTATGTCAGGTAAAGCAGCAAATTGGCATGTGGTTTGCGAGAATTCTGTACTTGCTGTTAACCCCCTCAGAGAACTCTGGGATTGGTTCATTTACATGACACATCCACTCTTTTTCCATAGCATTTCTTGACATTCTAAAGCTACAAATGCTATTTCAATTTGATTTTGTCATGCTCAGAACAGTGCCACCACTAATTCACCAAGTGGAAGCAGCTACTACATGTTATATGTTTTCTCTTTTTGTGTGGCTAGAAAAAGAAACTGTAAACTTTTCATGTAAATCAGGTGACACATTGACAATGCTACTGTATGCATCAATATCCATGAGCAGCAGCGAGTTTGAACATCATCTTAGGAATGATCCATGATTAAAATATGCCTATAATAATACAACTTTTGATGCCATCTAATCTGGACTGAAAAAATAACCTCTAAGGCCAATTCTTCTGCAGTCCTTGACATGGATATCCCCTGGAGCAGGTATAAAAGCAAATAAAAAAAAAAAATCTGAGCTATCCAGGTTCTCCAACAGTTACAGTTTGGGTTGTACAACTTGAAATTAAACTACTAAAGGCACAGAAGAAATAGCAGATTCACAAAAATAACTGCCATGGTTTCCATCAAGGCAAATTATTGATGGAGTTATGGCTAGGAGCCAAAAGCTGACCAGACACTTTAGATCTAATATTTCATAATAATTGCCATAGTAGAAATACATCTCTTCTACAAATGGAAATGAAGGGAATCTCTTGCAATGGCTGAAAGCTCTCACATCTATCCAAGTTTTTCTCTGCACTGGGCATCCTCAAGCTTTCCACCAAATTCTGCACTTGCAGAAAGAGTATTAGTTTGGTCTGTTTGTTTGTTTTTAATGGATTGTTTTTTCACTCTGGTCCTAGGGAACTATGCAGCGTTTAAGACAGAACAGAGAAATATTATTCAAAAAAGTTTGCATTTTGTTCACACCTTCTCAAGTGCATATATATATGCATATATATATATATATATATATCTGTCCAGACTTGTTCAGATACAGAGGCTGTAAGTTAAATGATACTGAAATAGCATGGTATTAAGTAATTTAAAATTCTTTGAAAGCCAAGGGCCAATTAGCTTAATAGATTTCAGAACAGAGAATTGCTTTTCAGATATTGGTTTGCTTAACTGAAACATTCATAGTCAAATTTCAGTGATGATTAACTGTTTTAAAATACATATCAGTGTAAATTCAAATGAGAATTTAAAGCAAGTCGGGTGATGGAGTATTTCTATAACAGTGTTAACTCAGCCAGGAGGTGCTGCACATATGTGCTTTATGCCCAAGATCACACACATTATTAATGATGCCTTTCAGAAAGTAAAAAGAACACCTCTAACTTCTCATAGCTGTGTATATGTTTGCTAATAAAGAGCTTTGTTTTCTTCCAAATGTAACAGAACAAAAGCAAGGAGGAAGAAGAAATACCATGGTTTGATTTTTCTTAGACTCTGATCTGAATGCATCCACACAAGTTGGATTCATTCCAAAAAAGAAAAAAAAAAAAACAGACTACTTAAAACCTGTTAAAGGGTTTAGGAAGAACAGTGGGAAACAAGCTGCAAAGATTTAGAGACTGGGTGGAGGACGGGAATGTGCTTGAGACATTTGTTTGGAGATCCACTGTATTTCCAGCAAGAAAAGAAAAAAAACTACCCCTGAGGCAGAAAAAAAAGCAAGTGAATCTTGTTTGACGCACAGCACTAGAAAACCCAGACATCACAGTAGCATCCCAGTCAGCACAGTGAATCAAACACAGAAGCAGCAGCTGCCCCTCTTCGTTCTCTTAGTTAAAGGGTTTTGCAGTTATTGCTGTAGCATGCTCTCCTTCACATTTCCCACTGACAGATTCCAGCTGGTCACCTGTGACGACACTGGGGCATTCTGTTGAGTCACAGGCCAACATGCAGACTTGTATCAGCTATTACTGTACCACTGAAAGCACTGATGTCACAACACACATTTGGAAACACTTGCTGCTTGGCCAACTGTTTGAATTGTGTGAGGCCTAATGCAATATATAGCCCAATATAAACATTTAAAAGGCAATTCTGAGTAACTCATTTGAATTTGTAGATAGTGTACGCAAAGACCAGGGACTAAGAAGTAGCTCCTTCAAGTCAGATGTGGGTTTTTGTCTTGAGTGGAATTGGCTGATAACCATCAAGAACAATTTTAAGTAACCCATGTATATACCAAAAGCTTTACCAAGAGGCAAAATGTATTTGTGGTAGCCTCTGATGTTTGCAGCACAATTTCCCTGGACACAGGACATTCGGTAAGGCATGTGGGAAGTCAGCAAGTAGCTGAGCTGAGTAACCTCTTCTGCCATCTGCTTTTCTCTGCAGACCCAAGCTCTGTATTTCCACTGTCCTCACTGACCAACCCATGCATGCTAACTTCATGAAGCAAGGACATGGCAATGCTCAGTGATGATGGGTACAAGGTGTTAGATAACAGAGAAAAATGCAACTCCAGGGCATCAGGTTTTTCAGTGATTTTTTTACCTACTTATTCTCCACATTTAGTTAAGGTGAGGAATGCTACGGATGTAAATTGTGTAGTTTAAAGGAAGCATGAAAAACCATTTTGAACTTTTGTTTGCACATACTAAGTTTTGGTCAAAGTCTTCCAACCTACAACACTGGCAAGTGCTGCTGACTTTTAACAAGTTCATTTGACCTTTCTAGAATTCTTCTACCAACATTTTGTACCAAGTATCTCTCTCTGCCTGCTTGACCAGCTATGTCAATATAACAAAACAGCTCATACCTCCTTTTCAGGCTTCCAAAAGTAGACCACATACTTTTATAGCATGTAGCAGATGTTTGAGCATAATAAAGGCCACAGCATGTGGCATTATTACTGCTACAATGAGCAGAGTGGAGAGTGGCACAATAGACAGATCTGAAATGTTCTCTTCAAAAGTGAACTTCAGCTAGAACAGTCATTTGAAATTGAACTTCACAAATCATGAATACTTATTGTATGAGTAGTACAAGTGATAGACATTTCAGGATGCAGTTCTCCTTTTACTGAAATATAAAATATACTTGTCACAGATTTCCTTGGCAGTCGGATATGATCCTAAAACAATAACCCTAAAATAAAGTCAGTAATGCTCAATTCCCAAGATAATTTGTTGCTAGAACACTTATTCTCTATTTTTCTCTGGTTTCTCTGAACATGCAGGTTTAAAAGTAATCATTTCAGATCCCCACCAGGGCTCTGCTGACTAATGTATTGGTTTAAATGTTACTCACCCGAGAGCAGAACATGTTACATGTTTTGTCATGACACTCCATCATCTGAAGTCCTGTAACTTCATCCTTCATAGTAGTGCAAGAGCATTTCCTGCAACCATCTTCCCACGTCTTCCCAACAGGGTAGACTATGTTGTTGTGTACACACACCTATTGAATGCAAGGATAGAGAGAGATGAAAGAGCACTCTGCTGCTGTAAGGGCACACTGCTGGCTCCAAAAGGCTGGTTTTTTTTAAAGATGTGAAACCTACCAAAAGTTTTATGGAATATTTTGAACCCAAGAGAAATGCTACAGGTCTTAAAGTTGTGGCTACACATTTGAGGACAGGAAAGTAAGTGCAACCAAAGTTACTGCTTTATAAAGAATAAATTACAGAATTTTATCTGCAGTCAGGGAAATTGCCTATGGTCTAACTCAGTTTCCCTGGAAGTATAATGTCATCCAATATTTAGAGATAATAAACAGTGCATCCTGTAGAAGGAGCAACGTAATCAAAAGTTCTTCCAACTAAACCAGACCATCTGAAAAAATCCTGCTTTGAGCTACAAGCATCCGTTTTCTTGTATCCTTAGGCCATCATAGGTACCACAAAAGTAGCCCCATCTCTTATACTACACTTCCTAGCAGTAATTTTACAGCATGTTATTAAAGAGATGAACATCATTTACTTTTATCGATATAGAAAGTAACTTACAGAGTCACTTATGCAAGGTCATGAACTACTTAGCAACAGAAAATAAAGGCTAGATCTCCTGAGCTGCAAGACAGCATAACCCTTTGTTAAGCTCTTCAGTAAGTTTGCTTCAATTAAAGAGTTACACTGCCCTGCGACCTTTTCCTCTAAGCAACCTTATCTTAAAGGTTAATGCAATATAACAATTTAATAAAGGGTTGGCAAAATGAGGAAAAATATATCTCAGTGGAACTTTAATAAAGTCTAGTATTAACACGTGAAAAATTTAAAAGCGATAATATAGTTCATATAAGATACAATGCCTCCTCAGCAGAGGCAAAGGTAAATCAATGGGCAGGAGGAGTTCAGGTGTAAAGTGTTCCAAATATTTCAATAAAGTTAGCACAGGACTGAAAGAATATATAGCAACTCTACTGATCCAAAAGCATATACCTCTGGTATACAGAAACAAGTTAAAAATTTTAAAATACTTCTGAAATACCTTTATATATATATATACACACATATACATATATATACACACGTAACTTCAAGGTTATTCAGGCATTAGGAATATATAAAATCATCTGATGATCTCAAAGTCACAAAAAATAGGTTGGTTATGTCAGAGTAAATGACTGCAATAAAACAAGCAACACAGTTACCCAAGTGTATTTCTCTCAGACACATACAAATTGTAAATGTTGTGGCATCATTATGCAGTCATCAGTTTGCAAGCTTATTAATATCTAGCTACACACTGACTTTGGTGCCATCACTCTGTATACAAAAGATGTTCTCATCTGTGGAAATCACACTTTGTTCCCCTTACCGTGCCTGGAACACAGGTGGTAGAGATGCAGCCACAGTCATTGGTGAGATATCTGGATAGATATCCCAGAGGACAGTTCACCGTTGAGTTAGTGCAGCTGCAGGTACACTCATATTTATCACAGCACTCGGTGTTCGTAACAGTCAGCTCCCGATGCGGTGGGCAGGAAGGTCTTGGAACTAAGCTGCATGCTTCTCTGTTACAAGCTAGCAGAAAAAAGGTAGGTATCGTGTCAGGCACACAGCAGCTCAGAGTGCAATGAGTGAACGAGGCAGTTCTCTGGCAGCAAGGCACTAATTTGCTACTGCAAACTGCTACAAAGCTACTTAAAGAGTAAGAAATGATGCAGATATAAAAGACCAGGTCAAAAATTGTTCTGCAGGTTCAGGAAAAATTCCTACACTGCCAAAAAGTCTTGTATCCCATGCAGTCAAAAAGATTTATAAAATAAGCATAAGGGTCAGAGCACACACATCCAAGAGCAAAGTGTTTCTCTTTTACTTAATTCAAAAGCTTATTCAGAAAGCGCCAACAATACCCTGCTTCCAAGTCTGTGAAATCATAACATTTCCTCTGGCTCCAAAGTTAAACCTTTCAGAGCGAAAAAATAATGTCTAAAGGAAGTTGTAAGTGTTGCTCAAATGCAGTGCTCTAGTGTTGCTCCCTGCTAAAAGAATAAAATTAAAAAATCTTACCACATGTATAATTTGGTCTGCATTCTCCAGGGTTGGTCAGAGCAAGTTGCAAGCCAAACTCACAGGAAGGGACAGGAGGCAAGTCACAGGAAACCAGATCACAGACTAAGAAGAGAAATTAAGAGTGTTTAAGAACACGCCTGACTAGTTAGGCCTCAGGAAAATACACACAAACACATGCACATTCCCATCAACCATTTTTCCCCACACTCAATTGCTATCCTAAAATATGAAGTAAGTTAGAGTTCAACAGGTCAGACTTCATTTTCAAAATAGCTTAAGGACCAGTTCAAGTTTGGGTTATGAGGATTAAGGTTCTACAGTTATATTTAATGTGTAAATATAGCCAATGCAAAAATAGATAGTTGAAAAAAAGACCATTCTAATTTCATTTAGACAAAAAAACAAATTGCCTGCTCCCTTCCTCATCTCTAACAGAAAGTCAAGTTTAAGCTGAATTGAGACACACATCCTCAGGAGTTGTTTATTTTTTCAGATGGATGGTTGTACAGTCATTCAGTGGTTTAAAAAACAGAGTAATGCATAAAATAAAAACACAGATTGTGTCCCTTTGAAGCATTTTGAAAAATGTGTACACTAAGAGTTTATGAAAACCTACCACATTCATACTCAGGACAGCACTGGCCAGGATCCCTGCGCAGACGAGGGACTTCACAGGGACCACACTGAACAGCTGGAGTAAGAAGAAAACATCCATAAACCAAAGTTTGGATAAGAACAAGAAAAACTAAGTAACAAAAACATTAATTAAAGTCCAAGCATACTTAGAGCTAAATGAATTTACGTTTGGCAGTAGGGCAAGGTCGGACGGAACAGTTTACTTTCTTCTGATCAAGACACGTGCAGATCTTGCAAGGCTCATTAGTGGGAATCCATGTCTCCATGGGCTGCACAGAAAAAAACACACACAAAACAAAACAAAAACAACAACAAGAAAACAACAGGTTGTTAGAAAGAAATCAATTATTCTGGTCCCTGGCATGTTGGCGATGGGAATGGGTGAGGTTGAGCAACATTAATTTAGAAAACCAGGCAGCTATATGCAGAGTATATGGTTGGTTTCTCTGTTAACAGTGAAGAACCTAAAGAGACATATAATTCTAAAATTACCGTAGTGTACCAGTTTAGCAAAAGATGTAAAGAATGCAAAAATGAGGGGAGGAATTACTATTGTTTTAAGCATGAAAAATGCTTAGATGTTATAAATGCAATTGCAGTCTATTGTGAGTGAGTGGACTCATGCAACTTCACATCATGATTGGATGTTCAGTGGTAATAACAGAAACAATTATATTTTGGGAAATACTTAGAAGTGGCAGCTTTCCCAAATTAGTAGCACAGAAAAAGAGAGAAACAGACAGTGCATATTTTTTATTAACAGTATGCAGGGTGTCATCACTTCACAGAGGACTGTGGACTAGAAAAGCACTACAGAAAGCCAAATCTCAAAGTATTGCTGTGGCAATTACCTGTGTACATTCAGAAACTGCAGTAAAGTATATCATTATTCAAGCAGTGCTCCCTCTCTCTTGAGAAAAGGAAAATCATTGATTTTAAAGATCTGCTTGTCCATAAGGAACTATTGACATTTAAAACTTACGTGAATAGGTAGGTAAGAGTGAAAAGACGCAATACGTGACAATAACATTGATTTGCACAATCGATCCAGGTTCTGGGTGAGAACATGTAGAGTAGCTTAGGATGCCACAAAAGAAAAAGGTGTTGTCCAGAAAACACTGCAGTGCAGTTTAAAAAATAAGTCTGCTGAAATCTTTAGTAAAAAGAAGGAAGAAACTATCGAAGCATACTGCCACCTGTACCCAGAAACATCTACATGTTTTAAGCCAGCACAGGAGCCTGAAAAGACGGTTTATTTTCAAAGGTTAACAACATGGCAAGGATAAGACAGCCGGCATGCTAGAACAATCCAACCAGAGGTTTAACAAAGCTTAGGATCCAAATCCCCTAGGATGGGTTAATCTATAGGTATTAGTCAAAGAAAGCTTGCATCGATGTATTGCTAGTAAAGAACATTATCTCAGGCCTTGAAAAACAAGTCAGAGTCCTCTGCCAGAGCACTCAATGGCCTAAAAACTACTGAGAAGGCAGCTGATAGAAAATGCCTACACTTACAGGTGGTGACAAGAAAAGCATGTGGACATATCAAGACAGAGAGAGAGAATCACAACATTTGTTCTAACATTTTCATCAGCCTCAATTTTTTGGACAGGTTTTCTTCAGCATAAGTAGGATTCTCTTTCTAATACCAGAAGAAACACCAAGTGATAGCATGGTGTTAGTAGAGCTCTATATAAGTGTTGATACTGAGAATCCCACAAACCCGACTACAATCTGGGATAGAAAGGACCAGAGGAAAAAACACAAGGGGGGAAGAAGGGGGTTAAGGAAATCATAACCCACCACCAGTTGTACTGCTCACACAGCTAATCCTGCAACAGTGGAGATGCAAAACGGCTGTGTGAGCTGATCCTCCCCTGCCCTCCACCTCCCCATCCACACAGCAGCTGCACCTAAGCCTTGCCGTTGGGGTACACACAAGAGGTTTTCAGAGTTAAAACCCCATTAAGGGGCAGGCGACAACTCATGAATTTCAGAACTTCTGTAGAAACAAGTAGATATCATGCAGACATTATTCCCAAGATGTGTGCTGAGCTTTTCTCCATGAGGGCTTGAAACAATTATTTAAATGGAAAATGCACTGCATTGCCCGAGGATTCAAGGATTTAAGGCACACAGATCCTAGACTTAAACACGCATTTGCAACAACCATTTTGCATAGAATCATAATACGATAATTAGAGTTCTCAGGGTCACCGAGAGTTGTGCACCACTGATATGGGATTAGGGAAGTGATTGCATATATTGCAACTGATTTTTTTCCTTCAAAAGAAATAATGAGGTTTTTTTCCTATTCCTTTTATTACAAAAATCATTATTTTTTTCTTTTCCTTCCATTTTACTGTAACCACTACACAAATCCGGTGATACTGTATTTAAACAAAGATCCAAAACAACACAAAGGAAAAATCATGGCCATATTCATGGAGATACTGTGACTTTAAAATAATGTTAGTACAAGCTACATGTTTTCAATCCTTCAGCAAATCCTAACCTTTTGTTCTGAAAAACATCCTTTGGATGATATAGCTGTGGAATGGAAAAACACATTTTCCCTATCTTTCCTCTCACTGCCAAAATCCATAGGGTACATATGCCTGAGGAGGGGAGTTAATGGTTTTAAGCTCCCATGCCAGCCTCTTGCCCAGCAGTAGGAAACCCTCAAAATCTCATTTAGTGATCCCTTTTTCACTGTGCTGTGCTTGGACAGTGCCAGGAGACAGCACCAAGGCAGAAACTATGGCAAAGCAGGATCCTCGGACCCACATGGGGCTGTCCCATGCAAGGGCGGGCTGCACCAACATGTGCGGCACTCTCAGTGCAGACCTGCAATCAGTAGGGCTGATCAAACAAAGGTGTTGGCTCATTAAGTTTGATGCTTTTGTTATTATGTTAATCAATGCAAACAGTATTTAAAAGAAATGTTTCAACCACAAAGACTTTGCTTCCTTCAGTGTAACTTTAACACGTCTTGCTGAATGAAATTTGAGTCTAAATTTGGGTGTGCATGCATTCATTTACTTTTTCAAATCTATCTTTTTACTCAAAGACTAGACTACCCACACACACGCTGACTTCTGTTATTTACAGCTCTGTGTTACAAAAATGATTGTGTCTTTGACAGCAGGTTTGGCAAATATGAGGCCATCTAAAAAACCTCATATGAATCTAAAGCCCATAAAATACTGAAAGTAAAGCCCTTTCTTCTTAAAGTCCCATAACAAAACTGCAGATTTAAGAGGACTGGCTGACCTAGGTGAAAACTCCTAGAGTTGAGTAGCTGGGGGTGAAGAGGAACAACCCCTGTTATTGGGAACAGGGGATGCAGGGATCAGTTTACACACCTAGTGTGTGATGCTGAAAGGGAAACCAAAAGTTGCCTACACTACAGTCTGGCACTTGGCACCTGTAGCTCTTCCCAACGCCCTTCTGCCACAGAGAAGTCTGACTTAACTGAAAAAAATGGATTTTTCAGTAAAACTCAAATGATAATTTTCACCAAAGGAATAATTCTCATCAACTAAAAGGACGTAGGCTAATATAACTTTACGTAAGATAGTCTTCATCTCACTGCTCCCTACCAATCACTGAAAATATTTCAGTGAGCTTTGCAAAGACCATACAACACATTTTCAAGTAAGGGTTCCAGACTGGTAATTAAATTATCATTACTGGTATGAGCCTGCTTGAGAGAGGTGTTTCTCTTGGTAAATGTTGACTTAACGACATCCCTCCTCTCTTCCTTCTAGACCTCCATTCACAGAAATTTGTCATGCATTTCCGGGTCTGTACAGTCCCAGCTGTGAATTTTATATCCATCCCAGCCAATTTCACACTAGGGGAGCTATATGGGGCTGGCAGCCGGATGGTTATGAGGAACTGAACTAGAAAATAAAGTATCCAAAGGCAAAAATAGTTAAACTTATAAAACAGATTTAGGCAAAAGTATGAATCTCAAGCACTCACAAAGGTAAGCTGCTAAGTATATAGTTACCTGATAGTGCATCCCATCTTCACTGACGCACTGTGTGCAGACCCTTTCATCAACACAGCTGCCATTAAAAATCACCTGTCCATCTGGACAGAAGCAGCCTTCTGTGGGATAATCCTTGCAGACACTGAGTTTGGTATTATTCTCACAGTACTTTATGCAGCCTCTGTGGCAGTGATCATATGTCAAATATGTGGGACATTTCATTGCTGAGGAAGACATAAAAAAAACTCATTAGATAAAGAGATCTAAAATGCAGATAAATGTTTCCAGTCATACTTTCTTTAGATTTCTGTTCAGGATTTTGAAAATCACCATCTGATGAACATATTTTGTCCTGTGCAGACACTAACATCTTTGACAACACATTTTTAAAACTAACAAAATCCACAAAGTAAAGTGATTCAAGGCATTTGCGTAAGTTACAGTCCATGCAGAAACCATCAAGTCCCATGAATCAGCAAAGTATGACTTACCGTAACCATGATACCACAGCTTACAAGAGCTGAACATATTGCTTAAATTTGTTTCAACACTAAGCAAGAGATATAAGAATTTGGAACCACCTTTACATGTATCAGAGAATCCCTGGTAACACTGCACAAATAGGAGTTATCCAGAACAGACTAAAGCATGAACAAAGGGGGTTTTTTGACAGCCTGGTAGACTGCAGTGTTCCCAAACAACTAAAGAAAGCCAAGAAACAAAATGTTTTGGTACTTCAAAACAGAACCTGCTGGATATATATATATTAAGGTAATTTGCATTCCCCCTCCCAAGCTAACACATAAAATTTTTACTGATGAGTTCACAACAGAAAGGTCATTGTCTCTAAACATAAACATAAAACTAAGTCTCAGCTATTCAAGAAACCTATGGACACAGCTTCTATGTTGTGCATGCCCTTAACTCCACTTTATTTTTCCCTACAGCTTCAATTAGGCAAACTGTTTCTTCTTTTCCAGTTTGTGACTGTCATGAGATTTCTTAAAACTTTTTTTCAGTCCTCTGAAAAAAACCCTGAAAGAAGATTGCTGAATGAAGACCTGAGCTCCCAAGCAAGCAAGAAATTATCATCGGAACTGTCCACACATACCCCTCTTAGCCAAAGGAAACTGAAAAGAAATGTCTTTAAAGTTAACCCATTTCTGTTTCAAGCCATGCTAAATCTGATTATTTCTGGTGTATTGGAGTCTATAGTTGTATGTGTGGATAACCAGCATAGTTCAGTAGATATAGAGGAACTTGAAAAGCCGCAGGAACTCAGTGGAGGGTTCAGTCCCACCATGAAATACTTTAGCTGGATTCTGGAAACATGCAAAGGTCTGCCCAAGTAAAATTGGATAAATTGCCACCTTATAAATCTGCACTAGCAACGACTTAGACTATACTATGTTTTCGAGAAAAATTCATTCCCAGAAACAGTTCTGTATACCAGGTGACTAGAGTAAACACCAGTGTATTGCCTGTCACAGTCTCACTAAATGGATATTTAGGGGATTGGTGTTTTTTTACATGGAGAAAGGTGTGTGTCCTTTCAGACAACCATGCCATTTCTTATAAGTAGTATAATTTAGCACAAATTTAGCAGCTACTTCACTAGCTCCTGAGGTTGACTGTACTGTCTATGTGCAGTCAAAAGGACAGCTAAAAGATCAGCACATGAAGCTGGCATGAATATTGTACCTGGGCCAATAGCTCAACACATGCCAGTCAGCAACCACACATTGCTCTGGCACAGTTTCCTTAATCCTCCCTTAATGGTCTGTCTTCTTTACCCAAAGGAATATGTTTAGAAGGGTTTTTCTTGAGAGCACTTTCAGGACCACATCAAATCAATTTAGATCAGCACTGCCATCAAATGGGGCAGTCCCCTCTCTTCCTTAATCTCCTCACCTCAGCTGCTCTTTCTTTCTGGCACTATTTCTCCCTTTCACAAATAGTTTTCACAGCTCACCAAGGGTCATATGAGGACTACTACCAGTTCAGCAGAAGGCAAGGGATGGACAGCTGGAGGTTGAAGAGGAAGAGAAAAACTGTCCCAGGTTAGCTGAAGATTGAAGTCATAGGGCCATCCCCATGCTGCTGATTTCCAAATCTTGATTTATACCATTCAGCTGTATGGGCCTCACCAGCATGCCTTCCTTACACAGTGAACAAACAGCAACAGATATTCTCAGTGTAGCTCCAACTACACAAACCCTTAATTAGCAGAAGTGATTTAAAGGTTTCTCATATCGCACTGCTGCTTCTTCCCCCTCCTGACCCTCGTTCTTGCTTCTCTGCCAGACATCACTGCTCTTTCATTGAGCAGATACAGCCTATTATGCATTTGTTTTCTGACCCGGGCCCACAAAAAAATCCCAATAAAAAGACAAACCACCAAATCCTCCAATAACCAGGGTGTCTCATAAAGGTGTTGTTTTCAAACAAAAATATTTTTCCAGGAACTCCTTCCTGCTGTTGCTGAGTGCCACCAGCATCCTCCTCATTGCTTTCTGAGCAAATTTTGGTAAGTGCTACTATTACTTGAGATAACAAGTCAGCTTGTTCAAAGCTGACTCAGTCATCTCCACATGTGCTGTCATGTCTTCTGTAACTGCAGAATACCTATAGCTCAGTCCATTCATTAAGTACTATACAAACAAACCTATTTCCAGGTGAGTAAGGATTCCTCCCCATCCAAAGCTGAATCCCCAACATGTGTCAATATTACTAATGCAGTGATTTGTTAGAAATCCCTGTGATCTTCACATTAAGATGAAGCCCATACTGTCATTGAAGCAGAAACCTGATTCCACAGGCATTCACTGTGAGGGTGAGCCTGCTCAAGAGGTGGATATTCTATGCCTCAGGGTTACATGGCTACCAGCAGAAGCTACAGGCTGCTGCAACTTAAGTTTACTAAGTGTGGGATCTGGGGGGCAAAAATAGTCTTCCTTACTATGCATTCCCACCTCGGAGTAAAGTTTCCTTCCATCCATTAATATAAAACTGATACTACCAGATATTACTCAACAAATTCATCCTCCTGAAAAGGATTAAAGAAAGCTCAGGCAGTGGAACTGAACAAGCAAGGTAAGCAAGGTACTTCAGAACCATCTCGTCGTTATTAAACATGTAGTGGCAGAGTGATTAAGCTGCAATGTCTATTTACTCATGAATTTAACCTGTATAATGCCTGTGTAATTGGCAATTTTATTTTTGGCAGTTGCACGCATGCACCTGCTTGAAAGAAGATGACACTATTGTTAGGATGCTAACAACTGTTTTATGCAACTAGTGTTAAAATGGGCAACTCTTTGTTTTGCACACCCTGCGTAACAAGATGGGAATTTGAAAACTACAGAGTTATTAAGGTACTGCACTGTCATTCTTCAGTCTTGGGCATAACAATCTGCAAAGTCTGACTGAAGTACCATCTTTGGTAAATGTTTGTCAATATTCTTCCACCATTTTTGAGGACTCTACTCCAAACAGATTGCTTTGTTTCTTAAAAGATTCACCTTGTAACAATGACATGTTCTCCAATAAGCTTGACCTCCTATCCCATCATTCCCTCAATCTTACTTTAAAACAGGAACAAAAATAAAACATGTACTGAGTAATTCTGGTATAATGCCTTTAGGATGCTGCCTTTCCAATTCTGAAATGAAAAGTATCTGGGCAGCAAGAGGGAAAGAAAGCAAGGTAGCATGAACAGACTAAACTGGAGAGGCAAGCATTGCAAAAAAATTGAGATATAAAGACACTATACGAGGAGCTAGCTGGGGAAAAAAAATGCTTACATACATGCACATCTCAGATATTTAACTAAACCAGAAACCCTGTGAGCGAACATCTGAATGTCTATAACCATCACTGCAGACAGGCTAACAGGAGAAGGTGTAGAATAAGCCACTTTGAAAGTAACTTTGTACTTAACCACATGTTGCATTTTTGTTAGATCTTTAGGTATGTCTGATCATAGGGTTGTCAGGAGGAAAAAAAAAAGATAAGAAAAGAAGAAAAAAGCAGGAAGATAGGGCAGAAATTTCTGTAAGAATTTAGGGGTATACAAAATGACAGCCATCTGAATTTAGACTAGCATGCTTGTCCTGCTTCTAGTGGGCTATGGGAAATTTGCAAGCCTTACATCCTGCTATATGTCCATCTCACTCTTCACCTCCAAAACATATCCAGAAGGACAACCAGATTTGCAAAGTAAATTATAGCTGGTTTGATCACTATAGCTGGCATGTCCCAACAAGAAAGTGCATGACCAAAAGTGGCCATTTCTCCATTTTTCACTGCAGTAGAAAAGTAAAACCCTACTGCCTCTTCCATTACAGTCTGAAAGGTTTAGGCTGTCATTGGAACATGGGGAATTTGCAGAAACTTTTAGAGAGAAAAGCCTTACTTTGCGTCATTGACATCTGTGACAATGACAGGCTGGGGAACAGTTCCATTCCCCCAAATGATGAGTTTCCCTGTCTACCTTGTACAGACCCTCAAATGTCTGTACCAAAGCACTGAACTATGCAGCCAAAATTCCTTGGCAGAATCAGAGCAGCCTCAGTCCAAACCCGTGCCCACTACACTTTAGTAGCTTCAGTCAGACACAGTCACCTAACTGTGTGCCAGTGTATAGCCTTCACTATATTTTTATTTCATAAGCTGTCTCCATAGCCTTGGACAATTACCCTGCATTTTACTAGTTAATGGTCTGCTACGAGACACTTTTTTCATGGTAGACTACTTAACAGATGACAACTAGTTACCAGGTCTGCCATATCACTATACAGGAAACTTGATCTAGAACTTCTGCCCCATTACACAGCATTCAAAAAATAACACTGCACTAACAAGACGGCCACTGTCACCACCGTCACCAAGTTAGACAGTTTCTATATCAGTTTTAGCACAGAGTAAACCCCTTACGGCAAATCTCAGGTGTTCTCCAGTCTATGCAGACCCCATTTTGCATGCAGAAGTGAGCGTAGGAAGTAATCATCTCGCAGGCTTCATCTTCATAGCAGCTGCTTTCTTTGCAGGCCTCATAGAACATGTTAGGGGAGATCAACCCGTGGCACTCTGCAAACTGGTCGGAGAGAAGAAGGTTGCAGTGGCTTGAGGCATGCTCAGAGCATCTGTCTTCTCTCCGGATTTCACAGATCTTCCCTGGCTTTTCCAACATCCAGTCTTGAATAAATACACTGCTGTCAGGAGTGACAGAGCCATCGTGTAACGTGAAGTCATTGACATGGTTTTGGTCACATACCCCTAGAAGGGTGAGTAAAAGGAAAAGAGTGAGTCTGAATACAGTCAGCAATGACGCAGACCTACAGAAAACAGACTGGCACAGGGCAGACAGAGCTGATTGAGGCTACTAAGTGAATGCCAAGGGGCAGAGGAATGACTGATATTCCTTATAGCTATTATTCCTTATAGCTATTATCGATGGAGACTTAAAACCCCTGCATCTTGTTTCCATCTTCCTTTTTACAGAAGGTGTACATTATGCCACAGAAGTAGATTATACCACAGAGGACACTAGAGAATGAATTCTCCCAGGTAGTGGTACTCCTCACAAATCTTTCAACATTACTGCAAGCACAGGACGTACCTCTTTCATAAACATATATGTAGGAATCTAAAGTTAAAGCCCCACCAAA
The DNA here is from genome assembly GCF_964237585.1 of Gallinula chloropus. NCBI lineage: Eukaryota > Metazoa > Chordata > Aves > Gruiformes > Rallidae > Gallinula > Gallinula chloropus. The sequence continues at coordinate 68,376,243 of NC_140085.1, forward strand.
TAAAATATTTTTTAAAAAAATCTTTGACAAGATAATGTGAAATAAGTAAAACATGAGAGGTGTCTAGCCTTGGTCTTCCTAAGGTATTACTGAGAGTCAATGAGCTCTTACACCGATGACTGTACTAGAAAAACATACATAGATTAGCAGTGTACCATCAACCAGGGATGAATTCAGCCAGAGAGTTTACAGATTCAAGACCAGGAAAATTCCAACAACATAAATAGGAGGTGAAGCCCAAATAGGAAGCTGTTTAAAATTACTAGTTTTCAAACTTACCACACAGCCCTTTTGTTCCTGAGGAAAAACTCTTTGAATTAAGTTTAAGAATAAATTCATTGTTTCTTGGAGTAAATGTGAGATTATGTCCAAGATGGGCAAACTTGATTTCATGCATTATTGCTCCATAGACAGTAACTTCGAACAAACTGCTGGAATAGGGGATCTGAACCCTTTCACCGTTGACAGCCACCTGTTTTCAAAAAGGCAAGATCATTTTATCAGTTCTAGCAAGTCATTAAAATCAACCCCGTCTTACAGCTTATATACATTTTGACTTCACAAACACTCAAAGATCCAAACAAATCTGGACATAAGAATCAACGTTGCAAGCTGAAAATTTCTATTCAGTCTACAAATGCACAGAACTAATTGACCTTCATTCGCTGTACGATATGAACAATTCTTTCAATATTTTCCCATACAAGCACATTCCTTCAGCATTCATTCCTTTCCTGTAGAAACAGGCTAGCAATCTAACGTCATGAAGATAAAATGCTAACTACAGTCCCTGATTATCAATAAGCCTCAGTGAAAGTCTATCACCATGTAGAACTGGGTGCAGGTATTTTGGGTCCATCCTATTTTGTTCCACACAAACCAGAAGAGATCACTTTTGCAGCTTAACTGACTCCTGTAGGTCTGAGGAACACAGAGACTGAAAACACATTGCATTCAATTTGAAAACTACTCTGCCTGTAAAACTGACATAATTAGTACTAAGTTGGCCTGTAGTCTAATGCTGAGGTCCAACCGAACACAAGAACCAACTCTATAGCTCTTCAACTAGGCAGTCTTGCATATGTCTGTGAAGAACAGTGGCTGATAGCACTGTGTCAAGGACCTCTGCCAGCAAGGGGAGAATCAGAGTGCAGTATGCTCTGTCTATAATCCCTGCTTTTCTGTCAGAAGTGTCAGGGAGACATTGCCAAATCCCATGCTCTTGACACTGTCACACCAGCACAATGAGGAGAATGAGAAACATGCCTGGCTCATTACATGAATGTAGCTTGTATTGAAACAAGGCTATAGCTCAGAAGACTAAGAATAGGCTGCAAGGGGAACAGAAACTGGATAAAGGGAACATTTATCCTCATCATCTGAATTCTACAGCATGAGCAGAAAATGCACAGATCAACTTCATTGTGTTTAGCTTACTGCCATGTCACTGAAGAGCTGAACAGATACACCACGATGTTTCACTTCAATGGAGTCCATGCAGTTCATCTTTGGTGTTGCTCTGCACGGCCCCTCATGGAGCAGAACTTCAACATCGTGCGATGTGTCTTGAAACAAGGTGTAGGAGCAATTGCCACTCAGCTTAAAATTCAGCCCATCAAAAGTGACAATATGTCGAGATGAACTTCCTATACAGACACCTGAAATTCAATGGGGGGAAAAAATAAACAAAACATGTAGGCATTTGTTCACATTCAACAATCGTTATGGGCAAATGCACCCAGTTAATTGAGAAAGCTTGTAAGGTAATGAATTGTAAATGCTGCAGCAAATCATTGACAAGAAACTTTGGTAAATACTTTACCACATTTTTTTTTGGAAGTATCTTTGGAGCAACTAGTATTACAAAATATTTGGATAAATTCATAGAAAACACCTTTGTGTGGAATTCACAGACATTAAATGTGATTTATTAATAAAATCTAAATGAAAAATAAAAATCAGGGAAATTGTATCCCTTTCCTACTTGTAGAAAGACTGTAACACTTCTTTTCCTTTTTACACTGTGTTTTTATTATGGTATTGCATTTTATTCTGTATAGTATTATATTTGAAACAAAATAATATTATATCATTCTTATCAGATATGTCACAAGTCAATACCAGGGGACTTCTGTTTTGTTTTGGGTTTCGGTGTTTGTTTATTTTTCAGAAGGGAAACAGGAAAAGGGCAGAGAAATAATGTGCACAGGATAAACCAGTGGTCAACTGACAGCTCAGTGTCCTAGTCATTAGGTTACAAACACCTTCTTTATTTCACAAACTGAAAAACAAGGATTATAATCTCACAAGTACAGAAAAAAAATTGTAAGCAAAAGGATGCTTCTGATATGCATTTTCAAAACTTTTGCTTAAAGATAATAAGGAGAACAAAAGCAACATCAAGTAAACACTGTAGGAAGAAAACTCTCATTGTCAGCAATTCAGCTACTTGGATTCTAATTGAGATTTGAGAATAATATGGATTCCATTCATTTGCCTTTCAACTTAATTTCCCAGGAAAAACAGCAAACACTAACGTGGGCTAAAAAAAAAATACTCTATTTTGTGTACTGTCAGGCACTGAATTGTTAAGGGATACACCCCTTTGAAGCACAGGAACATCTTTAAGAAGGTAGAGTAAAATATCTATAAAGTTTATGTAAGACCAACTATGAAACAAGTTAGCAATAAAACAGTGTTTCTCAACCTTTTCAGGGACATCTACAAAATTCTAAGGAGAATGGAAATCCTTCTAAAGTTCTCACAGGTATTCTGTAGCACAAAATGTTGTAGCGCAATCCATTTAAATGCATTCCAAAAACACCCAGTAGCCATGAATCACACCTTGAACATTACGTTGCTGTAAAATTTATATGAGTTCAGCAAGCAAGCACCTTTATGGTGTAACTCCCAATCCATCCCCTGAACTCAGTTATATGACACAAGATGAATACTTTTTCAAGTACTTCCTCTTGGCAGAAGCATTTGTCCCGTCATCTGCACTGCCAGGCAACTGCTTGAAAGCGTGCTCCAGCTTTCCAAACAGCTGAACACTTCAGCACGGAATTATGTGTCAATTAAGGGTGCACTGCCATGCTCCTGTGGCTCAGACTGCCTCAGCAGCCTCCTTTCATAACCACAAAAAGGTCCTAAAAGCACACTGACATCCTAACAAGTCTTTACTTTGCCATGCTCATCTCTAAATTCTACTGACTGCTGCGAGCTTTGGCTCTTAGGTCAGTACACTGAACATCAGAATCAGCCTTCCCACCTGCTGCAGGTGTTGCTTTAGTTGACACAGCACCACACAGATTTTGCTAAGTAGTCACTGAAACAAAGGCGCTTTACCCATAGGGTTTTGATGGGGATGGGATTATTTCCTCCTCTTGTAACAAATGAAATTTAGTACTTTTTCCTCACAAGCTTTATTACCTTGGAGGAAAAAAAGAGTAAAATTTTGTGCTTCATGACTCACCGAATTCATAAAGAGCTAAACAAACGTTACCTCCTGTTTAAACAGCAGCAATATCAAGTCAACTACAGGTCTTTTAGTCATAAACAGCTAATGGTACGAATAGTAATTTTAACTTTCCTTTCAGAAATTCTTTCTGAAGACATGTTTTGCCAAGCATATGTGTATCTGAATGCCAAAAGTAATGCCTTCATGTTGCTATCAGTGTATTTAGAATCAAGAAAATTTTTACAGATGCACTTTTTATGGCTAGATCTCTTTTAAACATTACAAAATATTTATGATTTAACTACATTTTCCTACCTTTTTGAAATATTTATATCACAAAAGAAATGTTAACTTGGAAGTGTTTAGATTAAAAAAATGACTAATGTTTATGGAAATCAAGCATATGACTACATTCTGTTTTTCATGGAGAGGAGGTGAAGCTCAAGCCCCAAGCCCAGGCTGAAGTGTACCAAACACCCAGTGGCTCAGCCAACCCCCTATTCCACTATGAAGCGCTCTTTCCTGTGGAGGCTGTGGAGCGATGCTCTGTGCCAGATGAGCATTGTATCACCACCTCCTTTATCCCAGACTGCCACCGTTTCTCTGTTGTCAGATCACCTGTTCAGGCACTGGGGAAATCTGGAGGCTCCGGGTCAGTTTTTGGGTTGAAGTTTTCCTTCTTCCTCCCCTCAAGTATTCCTTTCACATATGTGGGATTTTCCTTTAAAAAAATCTCTCTTTGTAATAAATGGATCTTCAGCTGCAGGAGCTGAATCCCTCCACCCTATAAATGTGTGTGGGTTCTGTCATCGCAGGCAGGGCACTAATGACACAGTGATCACCATTTCTGCTCAAATGCTCAGCAGCATGAGGTTTTATGCAGTCAGGGAGCAACTGTTGCTGTTTCTTTAATACATGTGCTTGACTGCGATCAGGGCAAACCTTTGAACCTAGAGACGAACCAAGAATAAGGATACATCCCTAGCTTACAGCACGCCTAGATAAATTTCTGTTTTGTGTCATTCATCCTCCTTCCTTGCTCCTAGCTTTAGTGTGGGATTCTCCAATAAGGCACTACAGTGTTAATAACATATAAGATAAACTCACAGTGGCACCAAACTTGCAATTAGCATTACACATTCCAGGCATCGGCGAGACTCTCACCCACACAGCTGTTTATTTAACCAGTGTACAGCATTAATTCCTCCCACCTCTGTCATCTTCAATGTGTACAATGGCTGAGCAGCTCCATTCAGCATTACACTCATAATAAACATTTGAAGTGATGGGGTCGGAGGAGCATACATGCAAATATTAGATACTCACACGGACACATCCATCGGCAGCCACAAGTTTCTTCAATCTTAACAGCAGGAAGATTGCTGTGACATACTGGTTTTGGCATCTTCTCACAGTTAATTTGGTGACTCTCCAAGACTGTGTAATCTCCTGGAAAGCATGTCACAGTGTGGCACTGGTCTGGTAATGTCCATTTGTCACCAGGCTAGATAGGGACACATGGAGATTTAACAATTGAAAAGAACATGGGTGGAGGGGAGAAAAATTCAAAACTTGGCTGCTGCCATGCTCCTACAGCTCACAAGTGACACTGACAGCAGTGCTACTCAAATTAGCCTTGGATAACTAAATAATAGAATGCAGTGTATTAAGGACTTCATGAGGATGAGAAAGTTTAAATTAGCAACACTGGAAGAAATAGACACTGAAATTCCAAGCAAAAGATAATAGTCTAGAATAGGAGATGTTTTGTTAGAGCAGAAAGAAGTATCTGGCACTCCATCTATTGTTAGTTTAGCCATCCTACAGCATGCATGGACAGTATAGTCAAGAAAGAATTCCCTTAGCTTTTATTTAAATGTCAAAGCCTTTAGTTTTCATAAGCCATAAAATTATTTTAGAAAGAGCTCTGAACACAGATGGTCATGGCACAGCAGGAATTAACAATATTTGTTCCAAGCTAGAAAGGCGCGCAATACTCTAGTTATTTTATCCACAACTCCAAAACTTTCAAACAGTTCAGTTCCTCCCTTCCCAAAGGGAAATTGTTCCTTTACCAGATTAATGATATTACATACACTTAGTGGTTTTGTAAAAGTAAAAATAAAATGTAAAAAGTATTCTCATCTTCTAAAGTACTGTCTAAATTTTCAGGCACCAGGATTACATACTACTTAATGACAGAGGAATAGATGTGGTCACAATCTGGAATATTTCAAGATTCATATCTGTAAAAAACTGAGCTCTCTGGCTCCAATCCCACAGAGCTCTGAAGTCCATAAATAGGCTCAATGAATTCAAAACAGAGTGTTCATCCCCAAGGTCTGCTTTCCCAAGAACATCCCCAAATGCGGGAAACAACCCTTTCCAGACCTACTCTTCTGTACTCACAGGGGTGAGTACAGAAACGCTAGTGACAAGTGAGAGAGTGGTTCTATGAACTGGGTAACATTTCTTCATATTCACAAGCAGAAACATGTAGGAAAGAAAAGAGGATTGCTATTGGGCAAGGTCATCAACTGTACTCTCCTTTTCAGTTTACTTACTGTTGCCATGAAAGAGAAAAGCAAAGTGATAAAATACCTAGGTAACCACAATGAAATTCACAGACTATTCTTGACACTAATGGGAAAACCAACAAGAGTGATGTGAAAGTATTGCTCTGTATTTCCAAGCTACATGACACAGTCAAGTCCAAAAGAGAACTGCCAGATTTTCAGCCACGAAAATTTACATATTAAATGAAATGTAATTTACTGGGCCTCCTTCATATGTTTTAGCACTTTGAGAAGGCAACTTGCCCTGAAAGTGGCTTAGTACTTTTCAGGCTTGTGAGCCTAAAGGAAGTTGTAGAAAAGTAGCATGAGGAGCTTTAGGTATGGAAAAATATTTAAGTATGAAAAAAGGGAATGGTTTTTATTTATAGTTGTCTCACTGACAGTTCACTGAAAGTTAACCTAGAAGGGTACAGCTCTGCAAGTCTGGCACAGTACCCTCTGGCTTCGATACCTATTTAACTGTTTTTATTTCACTCTTTAACCAGACATCTGCTGGAAAATCTCTAAGAGCTGGACAAGAAAAGCACAACACAGCATTCAAACAATAGTATCAGTTGAAGGATCCAAAACCACCAAGAATCCTGGTGCAAAAGAAAAAACAAGGATTCTGAAGACAAAGAAAGCCTGAATCCCAATTGATATGAAAACATAGGGGTAAAAATAGGACATCAAGGAAAGCAAAAGCAGAGGTTTCTAAGTCGAGAAGGGTAAGTCTGCTGAAACTGATGAGCCTGCCAGCACAGGAGAGGAAGCCTCAGACTTCCTTTCTGAAGGAGATCTAAAGCTACAAACCTGAAGTTGCACACTCTTTCTCTTGCTGTGCATCTGCATGCAAGAGAACCACATACCTCAACTGGCTTCATCAGCTGGCACCTTTTAATTTAGTCAGAGTTATGTTTGTTTTCTTCTTTAAAACAAGTGCTGAATAAGAATAGAAAAGTTACTTTATCAAAACTTAGCTTAGCAATGTGGGATTTACCACCATACATAGCCTGGAAATGGAGAAGATTGCTATGAAGATCATTTCATGATGAAGTGCTGTCATTATAAGACAAGTGCCTACACTTCTATAACCTTATCACCACCTTTTATATCACCATATCACCTTTATGCCTGCTTAAAAGCATAAAAACTTGACTACTGATGAAAACTAACTGCATTAAAATACCCATAATCTATCATAATCACTCACATATTCTGTCAGCTAGCAAGTTCAAACATTAAAACACTGGTTATTTACATGGCCTGTATTTAGCACTATTCAAACTCCCTGCCACTGGACAGGAGTACTAGAAATTCATGCGGATTCAAAGAATGGATGAAAAATATTGAGCAGTATCAAACACAAAAAGGTGCCGCTCACAGCTCAGGCTGTACCTGAGTTACAAATTAAAAGCTAGGGAATTGTCATATATACTTATTTACATTCCTCCCCAATTTCTATTTTTGGCCACACAGGACAGGAGGTTGGATGGATTTTTGGCCTGACCTAGCACATTTGATCTTCCATTCTTCTGTTACAAACAGTGACCTTTGCCATGAATCTTCCTTCAACAGTCATTTCTAGGGTAGAGGTAGTAACGAAGAAGTTTAACTAATCATATCACTTCAGAAACTGATAGGATTTGGGCTCAGATTTTTGATCCTGAGAACTCTGATTTCCTTTCAGACTGCAAGAAGTCAGTTCCCACAATCTCCAGGTGCATGACAGACATCCCGCTTGGGGAACTGAGCCTCCTGCAATAAGTCTCTGAGTAACGCCTGAAATATTATGGATCTGATACAAGAGTCTGTGTTTTCTGAATCAGGAAAGAGCCTTGATTCTTCAACCCTATGTATTTGTGGACTGTGCTGGAAGAGGCCAACGATGGCACAGTACAATCTGTGAGGCAGAAGAGGGGTTCAGAGTGTGGGTGCTGTACACCAGAGGCAGACCATTTCCATAGTGTCCTGTAGGCACCATAGGATGCTCAACAGCCTGCTCCGAAAGGTAATGGCTGCCACGTTGGCAGTGTCATCTAAACCCCATTTTTTTTTGCTGACTAACAGAAAAGGTAACACAAAATTTCCCCTAAAGGCTGCCATTTGAAAGTGTGGTTAATTTTTATATGGACTGGAGCCTGGCCTCTTTTCTTCCAAAAACATTATAGCCAGAACGGAAATTGTGCTTTAAGTTTATCACCAAAAAAAATGAAACCTGACATGTCTGAAATTCAAGCTACCTACATATATCTCTATCTGCTTCTATGATCCCAGATTCCCAGACACATGCAATTCAAATCTGATCAAATTCTTCTTTGATTTTTTTTTTATTTTAGATTAAGAACGTTTTTCAAGATTAGTATTTGTTTGCTGATTTGGGTTTTTTTTCTTAAATAGGTTGTCAACATCAAAGTCACCAGGTTAGACTTAGGGTCTGATCCAGCTAAAGCTTTTCTGTTTTCGAGTCCAACTGTACAAGGCAGCTTTGATACACGTATATTTCCTGTGTCTAGACAATTCATAATCATTTCTTTATTAGCCACATCCTTCCTTAAAGTCATGTCTTCACAAGGGAAAAATCAAAGGAATATTTTTAACGTACTGGAAATTCAAGATAAATCTCAGGGTAGAACTTACAACTGACCCCTACTAGAAACCACGTAACAAGCTTATGCTAATATTTTAAAATGCATGAAATATCATATACACTCAAACCCCTTGGCATTTCACCTGAGCTGAAGGAACTGAAACACTTATCTACATCATTCCTTTCTTGGAGCAGATCGCATTTGAGAGATCTGACAGGTTTACTAAAATTTCTGAACATATTCTCAAGATTTATATAAACTTTTCTACAAACAAACACTAAGAACTTAGAATTCATTACTTAAGAGATGGTTTCTCCTAGAGACATAGCCATCACAAAATAATTATCTTCATATAAGAGGTACTTGTGTTTTTAGCAGAAGGAAAGGGTCTGAACAATGATGTTGCCTCCCCCCGTACATGCACCTTTATTTTGGCAATGTCTAACTTTACCAGTTCTTTCATCAGGAGATGGAATTACATTTTCCTTTGTCAGGGAAGACACTCACTGTCAGAATCTTTGGTTCTGCAATACCTTCAAGAGTAGTCAAGACACTGCAAGATCAGTTGTCACTAGAGGAAGTCTCATTTGTGTGCAAAATTATCCCATCAATACTTAATATTTTCCAATACTTTTCATTTCAGAATATCTATGAAGGTATTCACGGTCCAGCATGAACTTTATAACTTGCAAGTCAGGTGGATGACCCAAGCAATATACTTACTTTCTTTTTGTTTCCATCCTCATCTATACATTCTCTGACAGGGTCTGAAAGAGAAACAGACATCTTTTTGCCATGTCACTCCCTTATAAGTGGTGGTCACCAAAATACAGATTGCTTGCTTAAAAGTTTGACTTAGACTGCAAGAAGGTTTGGGGCTTTTGTGTTAGAATGTGAGAACCCCAGCTGAAGGCTTCAGATATTTGTCCAAAGTGTATAAGAATAAGTCAAAAACCACATAAACTGTTACAGCTATCATTTCCTGACTTCTGCAATAATGAGCAGCAGGTAGCTTGTAATTCTACAGCACTCTTTGTACTGACTTAAAGGTCTGCCCAGCTCTGAGGCAGGGTCCAGGCTTACTTCTGAAACTTGCGATCAATTGAGAAGACTTCTGGTAATTATCAGGTAATGAGAATTTACACACTCCTGCAAACATACATTTATTAAATGCAGAAAGATAAATACACACCAAAATAAGATTTGTGAGCAACTAGCTTAAGTATGAAACTAGCTGCAATAAGAATACTCAAATTTAGTTTAATTGCATTCAGGCATTACTGTCATGGACAGGTTTTTTATACAATCAGTCAGATGGACACAAGTCACCCACTGAATTGCAGTTTCTATGTTTGTGTACTCTCATAACACACCTAAAGATACATGGAAAGTAATTTCAGACAAGTTCTATAGCATAACAATGTGATAAGCACGTGTCTAGGAAATTAAAACACTGACTAGAAAACTCTTATATAATACAATATTATGCTATCACATATATACACTGTATGCTCTGTCTTTTCCAGAAAAGTAATGTACTTTGAAAGCATTTAGGAAATCTTTTAAACCTTTTTAATAGTATTATTTTTGGTACACTTCCATACATAAAGTAAGACTCCCTCCGTACAAGAAATCCAACTGTATGAGTCTGGAGGGGGAAATTATACTTTACAGATTGTAAGAAACTTAAATAAAACAAAACAAAAAAGTAGTTTCCCATCCCATAGCAAAGGCTTTACCATCAGAAAAATGGAAAGCTAAATTTTTCAGGTTTAGGAGTCTAGTATAAGATACCTGTCATTCAAGATTTTGAGCAGACACTTTGTGCTGTTGGGAAAGCTGGATGTTCATTTCATAAAAATACAAAGCTTTCCCCTCCACTACCAACAGGTTATAGCACAGATTGCAATAATAAACTAGTTACTGGTTTCAAATTTCTTGTATCTTGGATCAGTGTAACTTAGGACAAGAAAATAACTTATTTTACACAGCGTGAGGAGAAGAAATGCATCTTTACAAGCTTATTTTAAAAGAAAAGAAAGAAAAATGGCAGCTGTTTAAATCTAGAAAATGGCAGCTGTTTGATGCTCTGGAGAGATTTTAAAATGCCAGAAGTGATCCCAGTGGAGACTGATCGGATATCTCTAAGCTGGACTGTGCACACTCTGCAACTTCCTCATTCTTAGTGGTACTTGGCTCTGCAAAAAAGTCCACTTGTTTTAATGGAGATGTAACTAAGCCTTAGTAAAGCTGGTAAAAACCTGTGCAATGACTAACTCGATGAGACAGTGGTTTGCAGAGAGGACACATAGATGCTATTGTAATAGAAATAACAACAGTCTGACTAATAAACACTTACATACACACAGACCAGGGAGGCAAAAGAAGTAGAATACTGGCCAGAACTGAGGCGACTTTCCTTAGGTGGGGGCATTGCTATGTCCAAAGAAATCAATGTTTGTTTAAAATGTTTTACACCTTCCTCCCCTCCCCCCCCCCAGCATTTCTTTTCCTGGAAAAGTTAATTCTTTCTTCTTTTTCTTACAGTTTGTCTGAATGTTTTGTAGACATACATATAAGAATGCTCAGGTCTATGCAGAAAAATATGAAATTTGAAATCTTTACTCACAACTAACTTGTACTGTTTCTGAAGCACAATCCTGTTCATTCATGACAGCCTGATGTCCTACTGTTAATGATGGGCCCTGGTTATCCATAAGGTGATGGCTTGAAAGTTCAGACAGGCCTAAGTGGTTGTAAGTATCTTTATGAAACAGGGTTAACTAGAATAACAGTTGACTCTACATGCTGAAAGGGCTTAGCTCATGTTTCACACCAAAATGGTGGTGGTGGTCCAGGTGAGCATTTGTGATGATCGTCAGTGAGACACTAACAAATGAGCATTGGGTTAACTTCTGAAATCAAGAGTAATCATTCTGGTTTTGGCATTTCAATTTTGGAGTTTTGCTCCAGTTATGAGGCTAAAACTATATGTGACTTACCCATGCAGAGTTTTTTGATAAATTCAAATTCACTGTTCAATGTGATCATAGTGGATAAGTCTTCAAAATTCTGAAGCCTCATGATTCTGTTAGCAGCTGAAGGCCCAGTCAAAGTCCTTAGTTGCTCTTCATCGTATCCGTCCCCAACTCCAATTGGAAACAGCGATACCCCTAGGAAAAGAGAAGAAAGGTTTTTTTAAATGGCCAATGCACAAGAGAAGGAAGGTCCTTCCTGTTGTAGTCTTTTTTTCATTTGCTTCTTAATTAAAAAAAAAAAAAAAGAGCGAAAAGTGGGGTTTTTTTCCAAGTTAATTTTCATGTTTTACTTGCATCACCCTTTACGCAGGCTAAAAGTAACTATGGGCAAAAACGGTGATCACAGTGCTAGCTGAGATGAAGTCTATTAGTCCAAGCATAATAAAATCAAGCATGCTCAACAAAATACAGCTGCAGACTTGATCACAACATCTTCATTTTTTTCCAAATATAAAAATTTCTCAATACTTTGTTTTCTTTCATCATTTACATGGTGAATGGATTATTTGCAAGTCATTTAATTAAAAATAATAGTTGTTATTTAGTCATGACTTATTCAAGGTCCCAAAGTGACCTACAGAGGAAGTCACTGTTCCTCAGCTGAACACCTGAGGAAGCTGAGGTATACAGAGTCTACAGCCAGAAAACTTAAAAAAACCACTGTGCAGCATCCATTGATACCAAAAGCATATTACTGCATAGGTCAGTGCAGAATCTGATGAAACATGGAGAGCTCTATTCACTGATATTACTGTGAACCTTTCAAGATTCACTGCTGCAATAGGAATGAATTTATAACAGTAGATCACATTTCTGTCATCCCTGTCAATCCACTGGAACTGCGGAAAGGCCTGTTTCTTACCAGAACATTACACAGTTAAGTCCTGAACTTACATGAATATACCAGTAGCTTAATGTTTCATCCTCTCTTCTAGTGCATTACTTAAAAAACAACAATTCTGCATAAAAATAGTTAGAGCAAAACAGATTTACTGTTCATTCTTGCAGAAAGTGCAGCAGCCTCCACAGTGTCTTCTGACCTCCCTGACACGATGACTACTGCAACTTTTGATGCGCTGGGTCTTCCACCATGGGATTCGGACATTGCATTCTGAACTACAAAATCAATGGCTTTTCCTATGAAGAAATGAAGAGGTAAATGAAAGATATGATGAAAAAACTCATAGAAGGCTACAAAACTAAATCTTGCTTTGCATTAGTGGTATACAGTACTGGAAATACTTCTCAAAGGACAATTTAATGTCTGTTTTATTGCTGCCACGTGAAATATTTCAGCTATTAAGAACCTACCAGTGCTATTAATACCTCCCAACACAGGAGGACCCTCCTTAGCTCCCCACACTCTGAAGTAATGGGAATTTTACTACCTTTCCTTAGCCACGAGGATAAAGTTATGCTCCTCACTTCAGTAATTATCTTCTCCAGAAGTATTACCATTGTGTTACACAAAGGGAAATAAGATACTGTAGAAGAATATATACTTACTTCCCACCTGCAGAACAACAGTGACATCCAGTGGCTGTCCGACCTACAAATGGTACACCCTGCAGCTGCGTGCAAGTTGCTCAGCACCCAGAGAACTAGTTATTCCCTAATTTGGCCAGTTTTTTCTATGTGTGTGAAAAGCTTGTCTTGCCCGCCTAGTACCAGTAACCTCTCTGAAATCTAGAGTCAGAATAACCGATAACATTCCTCAAGAATCGATATAAAATACTAGAATCAAACCCAAACACATACACACACAAAAAAAAACCCAAAAGAAACAAAAAAAACCATCCCACCAAAGAAACAAAACTCACCAAACACTACAAAGACTGCTAAGAAATTCTACCTTTGCTACCAAATCACAAGCTGAGTTCAATGTGTAGCTGCTGCCCTTTCATTTAACACCTGTGACCAGTCAGGCAAATTTTTCTTAAAAATCATGATCTCAGCAAGAGAGTACTTTGCTAGTACTTGTATTTAGATATGTATTTGCACAAATATTTATACTGGGAATCATGATATGCAGCTTTCTTAAAAGCTTCTTTGTGCTTGAAAGTTATCGGGTCAGGAAGCAGAAGTGACATTGAGGGCAAACAGTGAACAGTGAATAATAAGTACTTGAAAGACTAGTTCCTCTGAGTAATCTGGTACTTGAAAGACTAGTCCCTCTCAGTAATCTGCAATAGCTGTGGAGCAGAAATATGTTTGCCTGAGGAATTCACTGAGCAATTTTACATAACACACACATATTTGTAAAACACTGCTAGTCAGATCATAGATAATTCACCATCACACGCCCAGAATACCTTAGCACACCTGCTGAGCACTTTGTACTTCATGTCTTCTTCCTCCATCTCACCACCCACCCCTTTTCATTGGTAGAAGCAAGATTCTTTTCCCAAGCTACTGCAAGTGTGACCAACCTCTAGGAAGCTCACTCAGCATACTGCCTACTGGGAACATGGCAACAGCAGTTGGATATCCTACAAGGTTTAATTAGTCTTTCAGAATTCATCCCTTGGAAGAATCTAGCCTAGAGTAATTATCTAGAAAAAGCTGAAATGTTTTTGCCACAGTACTGCTTTGCAGGTGATGTTCTCTTCTCAAATACTGTTGCTTTCCTTATTTTTTCCTGTTGTCTCACATACCTTACAGTCCCTGACAGCCTCCTGTCCTATTCAGCTGTCTCACAATTATCACTACAAATGACTTTGTTGCCCAGTAGTTACTCTAGATGTCTATGAAGGTAGATGTTAGATGCAGAATGGCATATTAGCTACAAATAAGGGATAAAATACAGAAAATTAATATTATTATATTCCAATATCTGAGATTGCTCCAGAACAGTGACTGTGCCAGAAAATTGTGTCATTTCCCTTTTGTCCTATAAACAATGACTAAGAAAGTATTTGGGGGTTTAACTTTCAAATATTCTATACTAAACTTTTTCCCAGAAAGCATCACAAACAATTTTTCATTCATTTGCAGAAGTACTTGGAATGTCTGTGCTTGTCTGTCTTTAATGACTCTGATTTTTGTGTGGTTGGTGTGGTCACCAGCAGCTCCAATTCCATTTTTTTTTTGTCCCATTAATTCTGAAAATTTTCAGAAACTTCCATACATATCTGCAAACTGGAAAATCCATTATTTTTATCATTTCTAAAAAGAAATCAAGTTCCGTTTTAATAGAACCACAGACTATTTCAAAGTCCCCGAAAAACAGTTACTGAATTTAATGCATGGAAAATTTGTTTTAGTGTACTAAAAACTCTTTGGATTTCTCCCCATATTTTGAAGCCAGCTCTAGAAAAGAGCCAGGTGTCTGAAGACATGATCCAATGCACACTTCTGTCCTTCTAGAGGAATTCAGAAAGTCACCATTCCAAGCTGGAAACTGTCACTTCTCAGCTGTTTTACTCTACGTCTCACCAGGAAGGGCAATAACGCTCCTCAGAGGCAGTAATAAAAAATACTGACTGTTAATAAGCCCACCAATTTTAACATTTTCTTACTACTAGGCTGCAGCATACAAGTAATCTCCTATTTTCATACCAATAAAGGAAACCTAAAATGTTTATACTGAAAACACTGCTTGTACACCAAGCAGAAAGCTATTTTAAGACTGGAAGGAATGTGCACAGCATCTTGGAAATAATTACACTAGTTTTAAAGTAGCCAGGTCTGAACCACATAGGCTTCATCCTTTATGAGACCACCTTGGTCTTGTACACCCCTTCAGTGGCTCACACTGGGGCCATTGCTGCTGCTGGCACCACTACAGCTTATTCTGACATATCTGTATACATTGCAAATGCATCTCCAGCTCTATGAGTGTCATAGCAAGCTGCTGGCAGAAGGAAGGGTCTCCTCTCCTAGATGCACCAGCTGGGCATGCATGCCCTTCTAGCCCCCTTCAGTCAACACTGCTGCCCACCTGGCCAAGCAGCTACCTTGGGCTACTCACCATGTCTGAAAAATAACTGTTTAAAAAAACCCAAAACAACATTGTTTTTATCCACTTCGACCCTTTGGCTCAGCTCACAAAGCCCAATGCATGCCCCTTCCTGCAGAAGGAAGGCAGTGAAAGTGCACATCAGTGAGCTGTCAGGAGGCTGGGGCCAGACCCTTCTGTAGCAGCTAGCTATTAAATCCACTTAGCTCTGTGGGACCACACCATCAGCGGTTTATTTCAGTGATGGACCCTAGAGAAAATCCAAATGCTAACAGGAAAATAAACAAAATCCTGCTTCATAAAACAACAAGATTTTTTTTTTTTTTTCTTTAAAGAGAATCTCACAGTGGCCAAAACATCATTTGCTATCATTGACAAAGGGGTATCACGTAAGTCTCAGTGAAGTGAATGGGAAGTTTGCCATGGGCTTTATGGTTTGCACGTACTGAAGGACATTCTCTGTACCTGCATGTGACCCTAAGCCTGGACTAGCAGCCAACATGTTCCCACATAATGAACTGTGGTGGTTTAGACCCAAACAGTGGCTGAGCACCACATGATGCTAGCTCATTCCCTGAGGAGAAACAGAGAGAGCCTCTGTGGGTTGGGACAAGGATAGGTTACTGACAAAATATAGAATATTTGTGAATATAGAACAGTAACAGCCAATTACACTCACACCCAGTGATAACACAGAGTACTGACCAACAATTACAGAGTGCTACACGACAAGGACTGACCAACCCAATGCCCTGGCCACACTCAGGCTGTCCTAGAGGCACAGAACCCCTGCTTCTCCCCAACCAGTCCCTTTTATGGGGGAGTGGTGTCAGGTGGTATGGAAAAGAGCCCGGGCTATCTCAGCTCACCTGGCCTAAGTCAGCTCACCTGTGCTGGCTGCCTGATGAGGTTGACTCTGGCCTCGCCAGAACCAGGACATGAACATGGGAGTAAATTATGTTAGTCTCAGGTGTTATTGGTACAAATGATTTAAGGTTCTCACATATACTATGTGCTATTAAAAAAAAAAAAGGTGGTAGGGCAACAAATAGGCAACAAATGAATAAATAGACTTTGGAAGCAGAATGACTTCTATACTCACAAGTATCTTAGGCATTAAACATACAACCCATAAGAAATCAAGGTAGTAGTCTCAAAGCCAAAAGCCTTCATTCCATATAGTAGAACAACAGAGCAGCATGTCTTGCAGTAAAAAAAAAAAATCTGCTCCCAAAGGCAGCAGACACCATGGGGAATGCATATCTGGTCATCTGCCCTTGAGATCCTGCTGCTCCCTCTTGTGCTATGGCCTAACACAACACAATGTTGGTCTTGCCATGATTGATTTCAAATGTGCATACGCACACATAGACCCTTCCCAAATGTTATCATCTGAACATTTACAAAAAGCATAGTGTCATGGTTTTACCCCGTCTGAGAGCAGAGATCCATGCAGCTGCCTGCTCTTTAAAGGAAAAGAGGAGGGGGAGAAGTGTGTGTGTGTGTGGGGGGGGGGGGGGGGGGGGGGGGGTAAGGGAAAAGGAAGGGGCAAATAATAACCCAAAACCAAGAAACCAAAAGAAGTTAACTCCATCCTGACCAAAACCAGGACACAGCTTGCAGGATCACTGAGCCCCCAGCAGCTTCTCAGCCCAGTTAGTCAGCTATGACTGTTAATCATTGGGCATGTCCATG
The DNA here is from genome assembly GCF_964237585.1 of Gallinula chloropus. NCBI lineage: Eukaryota > Metazoa > Chordata > Aves > Gruiformes > Rallidae > Gallinula > Gallinula chloropus. Next base: position 68,393,540 of record NC_140085.1, read on the forward strand.
GAAAAAAGTAAAAAGACCACACTGATCTACATAGACCAGTCTAGAAAGGGCAGGTCAGCCATTTCAAAGGCTGCCACCACAGCACAGCACCTTCTCCCCATCTTTCAGAGATGTTACTCTCCTGACTACAACAGAAAGAACAAAAAAAAAGTCATGTTAGGAATATTAAAGCAAAAACAGCAGATGTCCTACAAAGATGCAGGAAAAAAATTGGAGAAGGGATGGTACCACTATACATAGTCTTCCCTCAGCTAAGACTACGGATATTTAATGCCAAAAATCTGACTTAGAAAAGTCTTTCTAAGAACCTTTTCCTTGTCTCCTTAAACCAGAATATTCAATAAGGGCTATTTAGCAGGACAATTTTTTTAGTAATTTTTTTATTATTACCTGATGTACATACAAGCCAGAGTCATATTTTAAGTAATAACTCAGAATGGTTCGTATAAAGGTTCCTGCAAGGAGGACTGAAAGCTGACTAAAAGGACATAAACAAGCTGCAGGGACAAAAGACAGTTTGATGAGTAGGATTGGAGGTGTTTACTGAGAGTCTACAGGGAATTACATTAGATTCTTCCTTACTGAATAATTTCATTAATGATTTGGATAAAGGAGGAAAAATGTGTAAAAAAGCATGCTAATCTGAATCACAGATACTAGATTGGGAGCAATTATGAACATTGTGGAATTAACTGAAAGAGCACAAGGTGCCCCAAAAATGTTTGAAATACATCCAAGAATAAAAAAAAAAAAAGAAGATTCATCCCAGGATAAGCCAATCTGGAGGAAAATAAAACAACACACAGACATTTAATGGTTTGGTGGGTGCCTCAGGGAAAGCAGAAATTGCTTAAAAGCAACCTTTGCAATTATTTTCTTTAATTTTGTCTGGAATGGGGAATAAAATGTAAAGCCCCCATGAGAGTCTGTGGAGTTGTGACAGACAGGGGATTCCAGCTAGGCAGAGGTTCCTGTCCGGAACTTGTGAATCCGTGCCTTAAGTGGCCTCAGTGGTTTTGCTAACACTTCTGCAACATCTTGACCAAAAGAGATCTTAATCACCCACAAGTACCAAAAGCTGCCTGGGAAAGAAGCTCCTCAGGACCTGAAGAAATAGAAGAAAAAGCCATGGGATAAAAGCCGGAGGATAGTCCAGACTGCCTCTATTTAACCAAAGACTTGTTTAATCAGGAATAACCCTCAGCGACAATAATCCTGAAGCTGGTATTTAAATTTTAATTTAAGATCTTGACTACACATTAAATTATTTGGTGTTTTGGGTTGGAAGAGACCTCATAGATCATCTAGTTCCAATCCTGCAATGGGCAGGGACACCTTCCACTAGACCAGGCTTCCCAAAGCCCCACCCAAATGCAAATCCTGCATTTCTCTTACCAACAAGGGGTTGTGATGACCCTGAGCTGACCACAATCCACTCACAAACCTTTTAAGAAATGAACTAAAAGACCCCAAGAAAAAAGACAAATGACCCCCTGCTAGGACAATGAACGCTCAGGGAAGAGACTAGTAGGTACCCAAAGCAAGCTGCAGGAAGGAACTAACAAAACCTATTAGGAAACAGTAGCAGAAGAAGCAAGGGAGGAAGACCTCCATCAGTCAGCAGATGCAAGCCCTTAGAAGTGCTATGGTGGGCTTCTACTTCCTAAACCACAGGGGAATTGTATACCATTTAAAATATCTTAATCATGAGACACAAAGATCAATGCTGTTATTCATCTATGTTAATAACTATAGAAAGTTTCAGATTTAAGATTTTTTCCTAAATTGTTGTGGGCAAAAGGGAGGGAGGGAGATAACACCCCGACGTACATTTCCTTAACAATGCTATAAATACAGATGAGTCACGTAGATCATATTTCCTCTAAATTTTGACTTTGAGACAGGAAGTGAGCATGGAAAACACAGACTTAAATGAGCTTTTAGTAAAGGTATAAGCAATCAAAATCATAGTTTTAAAAAAGCATTAGTTTATAACTAATGCAGGGACTGCTTATTGTGCTCCCTATGACACTTCAATAAAATACATGAATGCTGAACAGAGGCATGTTTATGAGATCTCAGTTCTCTTGCATACATCGCTTATGGCTGAATGAAGGCTTATACAGGTAGCCATTACTTGCAGTTAGCTTTGATTCTTTTTTAGTTCTTTCTTAGGTGAAGTTGTATGCAATCCCCCAGGGCTGTCTCTCAATTGGTTACCTGACCCAAAAATTAATGTTATCTTTCTGCATAAGCATATGAAAGCTTTGTGGTATAAGCTTCTTTATTTTGTTCTGCTTACATCCTCAAATACTCAGTTTTTTCATTACTTCACTCTAATAAAATGCCATCTCTCTCCTGCAGTTTCCTTATAATTAAACAGAAAAGTGAATGCTTTCTGCAATAAAACCTTCACAGCGATTGCAATAGAGCCTACTGTTGCTCTCTGCATGCATAGCTTTTTTGACCAGAATGGGATGATTTGTAGCAGCAAAAACTGAATGATTACATAGAATCACGTTTCTGCCATAGGAGAGCAAGCACAAATGAAAAGAAACAGCACTGGTCTGACAGTAACACTATTTTTTTGATAGGTAAACCCTGATCAAGTCCTCCAGAGGCAAGAAAAGATTTCCAAAGCTGCCTAGGGAACTGCAACATACAGACAGAGCCATGTACATTTTTTAAGCAGCCTCTGCATTTCCAGAGACCCGAACACAGACAGAACAACACGAATGACCGTGCATTTCCCATGGATGCCAAGTCTCCTACACAATCAGCCGGATTCACACACATTACAAGGTGCAGGACAGGACCACAGTGACTTACTTTCATTACTTCATTTGGGAGGAACTACTTCTACTCTATTCCATTTTGGTTCATTATACCCCATCCCTCGTTGTGGTCTCTGAGCATTTTCCAATGAGACATAAACAAATCACTAACGAGTATGTCATGTAGCTGCCTCTCCCCTTTCATTTCCCAAAGGCCATGTTTTCTCTGTTTCTCCTGCAGTTCAGTGTGGCTTACTACACACATTACATGGAAGGCTTCATGAAACTTATCTATTTGTACGTAACAATTTATCCCACAACGAGCCTATAGAAGTCTCATCAGCCATCTGGTATTTTTATTTCTCCAGGCTGAGAAAGCAATCATGGCTAATCCTCCTGCGAACTATGGAAGTCAAGTTTTATTTCTCACTTTTCTGTACCAATAACTCTTTACAGTCTGAAGTAGGCCAAAGACCCTAAAAATCCATGTACTCCTCAACTCTTATAGGACCCTAATGCTAGGCGGCTGCCAGAGCAAACGTGGTTCCAGTCCAGAAGAACAAAATTCTCAGGGTATCTTGTGAAAGATCAGATATGCTATAGGAGAATCATTTTTTTTACTGAACCCTACAACCGATACATGTGCGTGCACTGAATTTCCACAGACCCGGTGGGAAATCTGTGTTGTGTTTTAGCACATGGAAATTGAGGTGGATATGTTTTTCAGGATGCAGATTTCTGGAACTGAAGATGATGTTTCACTAGTAACTCTTCAGCTGAGGTGCCACCTTACGCAATCCTTGCTCTCTGGCACCCTAGCCTTGTACCAGCCCAAGTCTTTGTGAGACCAGCACGGCAACTTGCATGAGGGAAACTGGACTGGCCAGAATGTAACTACTGTTTTACTAAGTTATTTTTCAACCAGATTGGTTACACTGGCTCAGCACAGAGTAACAAACATCTGGCAAGGGCACCTATTGAAGTCAGCATAAGCAGTTCTGCTGCCAAATGTCTAATCAACTAATTGATGCTGAAAGGTTAATGATCAAAGTCTTCACTGCTTAACTATGTTTTGCTTGCTTGAAAGATAATGAATGCAAATCCTGAGAATTACTTCAAGGCTAAAAAGAAATTGGTCTTCTTTCTGAAACACATTAAGATAAATGCTAATTTGAGTAACCTACCGGTACATTTTAATAGAGAAAATTGAACCTTTACCAAGAAATGTACATATAGTAAAGATATGAGTGAACTAAAAAAACCTGAGAGTTCTACTGCAGAACACTATCACGACAGCACTGACATAAACTGGTAATTGAGGCCAAGCTATATTTAGCATTTGAGGGGGGAGGGTGGGGGTGGTCCCTCTTCTTTAAAAATCAACATCCAACATAATCACTCACCTAGTCTGGTAGGACCCTGCTCCCTTTGTTGAATTGACTGCACCATCTCTACAAGCTTTTTGCTTTCCTGAGGCACGTTCCATGAAATTTCTAGATTATTTTCCCTGGCATACTGGAGAACTGACACATGAATTGAAGTATTACCTGAAGCAGAAAGCAGAAAATAAAGATTTTAAGCAATGCATATGAATGTCTTAAAATGAATCTGAAGAACATTACGGTTGCATTTTACATTAAGCACAACTAGATGGTAATTTTCTATCACAGTATGAAAGTTGCATTTTCTATCAAAAAGATCAAAACTGAACTACTCCTAGGTGAATAAAAATGCAAGAACTGCTGGAAGCAGTTGCTTTTCTGTCAGGAATCAGCATGCAGCATTTTATCTCAGATCAATTTCACTATGATTGGAGGATTTAACTTTATTCATCTCCAAATATTCTTTATCTGTTTTAAAATTGTCTAAACATCACTTCTTTTGTTATGTGCACATTGTTTTGCACCAGTGATAGTTTGACATTCCCTTTATCTGACAGACCAAGCTCCCAAGATGGCAACATTTCATGCAAATTTCCCTCTGTCATACATCAATTGAGCCACATGCATCAGCTGCAGCATGGGACATAATGCACCCAGGGAGCATGACCTGCAAGGGGGAATGAAGAGAAATGCAAAGTTCTACTCTCTGACATCCCACTTCTGTTATACCTCATGTAGGAAGTATGAATAAAACTATTAACCAAGGGTTGACGTATACAGTTAATATATAAGACATAAGAAGGATAAATAAGAATTCAACTGGGAAATACATTGTTTATAATGATATATACTGCTCTTCAAGATCTTAAAAGAACTTCTACTCTATACTGAAGATACTTTTTGTATATAGCACATTATTCTTTATCCATGCTTTCTAAAACTTCTATGAATTAAGTTGTTAATAATTGTGATTTCATGTACCCACATGTTGCAGCTCTAAATTGATCCACTACACTTTAGAATTTTTCCATGGTTGTCTTAAAAATTTTAAAATCAAGGCCATAAAGTGAGGAGTCATTTTATTACTACATTATTATTATTATTATCCTGTTGTTCATGATGTACCATTTGCTGTTACAGGATTCAAAGATAAGGAAAACAGCTAGGCTAAAATAAATTGTTATTTTCTTGTTTAGTTTGTGTTTATTTCACAGAACATTAGGAGTTGGAAGGGACCTCAAAAGATCATCTAGTCCAACCCCCTTGCCACTTCACCCCACCATTTCACTTGGTTCGCTTCTCTAGATCTTGTATCTGCACAGTTTTCAGAAACAGAGTATATTCCATGTAGGATCTCTAAAAAAAAATGAGCTCTCTAATTAGCACAAGTGCTGGTAATCACCACTTGTGGAAGCACAGGTATAATTCAAACACGTCAACACCCAGTGGCAAAACACCAACAAAAGCAACAGCTGTTGCTGTTTTGTTCCATGGTCCACTGAAATGGTTGAATGTGGAATTGAAAGGGTACAATTCTGATCAAAAATCCATGCTTATTAAAACAAATATTAATGAGAAAACACAGAATCTGGTGCATCCCCTGCACACAATGTCATAATTTACTACATATGACACATGGTCCCTTCATGTCGATGCAGGATATATGGCATTCTGCCAGGGCAGCTGCACTGATAATATCTGTGCTGAATGACGTAACTACAGGCGTGTACCTCCCATCAGTACATGCTCTGCAAGCTCAGTGGGTCTGGCTCTCACAAATAGTCTCTCTCGTTCAACATGGGTCAGGAAATAAATGTTTAAAAATCAGTTCCAGCACCCTTGGTTAGCCAAAAAGTGCTGGTGAAAACCAGAAATGCCAATTCCAAAGAGCAAACCCTTTCAGTCAAGCCAAACCTGAACCAAAACCTCTCTGAGTTATCCATTCCTACTTGAATCAGGACTGAACTTGAACTACTATGTTCAAGTCTGTTGAACCTAATCCAGAAATGAACCAAAACCAGACAAGTATTTTTTACTTTTCTGCCACAGAATAATAGTTTCTTTAAATCTCCATCCTGTGACAGGGACTTCTTCGCCTGTTTGAGACATACACTTGTCATGTCCAGTACAATATAAAGGAAAGCACTCATTGGAGTTTCTGTCTTAATTATTCCTCATCACACAGTTCCCTGAATTGGATGTCCAATCTGCATTCATCTGAACCAGAACAGCTTGGTTTGGGAGGAAACTGAACTGCAGCCAAACCCAAAGCTTTATTAGCCTGATGTTCTCAACAGAAACTTTAATTTTTTGAGGGACTGGAATGAGTAATTTAAAACCAAATATTTTAAAAACTTATACTGAGAAGATGTTTTGTACTGCATAAGCAAAAGAATAGAAAATATCTTTATGTGTTCGAGTTAAAAGACAGATACATACTGATCTCAACATTTCTAATAAATGCCTGTACAAAGCTTTTCATTTCCTCAAACTCTGATGCTCCAATATTGGAACTTCCATCCAGGAGAAACATGATGTCCATTGGTTTGTTGCACAATTCTGAGTTGGGAGGAAAAAAAAAAGTGTTATGTATGCATGATAACCAGAAGTAGCATCTGTTGATCTACTAGTAGGATCAGAAAGGACAGATACACCTGCATTTTTGGAAAACAAAGCTGGATATTGATCAGTTGAAATAATAAGTGATTTATGATCAGTGGGATACAAGGTTTTTAAATTCCTGCTTTTCTACTAATGCTATCTTACTCTCAGGGGACTACAATAAAACCTACAGCAAATAAAAAAAAAAACCCAAACCAAATCAAAACAACAATAAAGCCCCAACAGCAACAAAACAAAAAAACCCACAAAACACCCACCCACAAAAAAAAAAAGAAAAAAAAAAAAAGAAATACAATGAAGTCTCTTCAGGAAAGAAGTATAAATTTTAAGTTTCTTGAGGCAGGCAGATAAGAGTAACTTTTTTTTTCTTCTGCCACCTTCTAACCTCTCTGAAAGCTACTGTACTGACAAATGGAGCCACCAGAAGGCTGGCTGCAGATCTGTGCTCAGTACAGCTGACATGTGGAAGCATCCTCAGGCTCCAGTGAAAATACATGGTCCTTCCTTGACGTTTGGGCAAGGTAGCAAATGAGATATGAGAACCCTCTTCAAATTTCAGTGACATGAAGGGAAAATGGAGGAAACAGGAAAGAGGAAAGAGGGAATTAGACAAAAAAATACATCCAAATTTACCTGAAATTTCTGTCCAAAGTTTATGAGAACAGCACGACTGCAGCACTAATTCAGGTGCTTCTTGTATAAGTGTGTTATAACTATGCAAAATTATTGGGTTATTAGGCTGACTGATCTTTCTGAGCTCTTGAATATTTGCATTGGGGGTTATGCCTATGGGAATGACATTTATGCTCCTTGGAGGCCGTGTTATCACATCAGTGGAAGGGCTGGATGACACCATATATACCAGGTGAGGAACATCTTGCCTGCCCCCATTCACTGATGTAAATGTGTGTTTGGAAATATAATCGAGGGCATTCCCAGTGTTGGTAGCTTTTCCTCCTTGGTAGGGTATGCTCCTCACCTTCTCAAGAATACTTTCCTTTGACTGTATTTCCGTAAATGAATACTCCAGAGTGACAGTGTCTGCATACTGCATGACTGTAACATGAATATCTTCCTGTCCTACATTCATTCCTGTGATCACTCTCTCAAGGAACTGCTTGACAATGTTGAAATTTTCCTCCCCTACGCTGTCAGATCCTTCCACAATAAAAGCAATGTCCAGCCTTTTGTGGGTGGGCTTTTCTGAAAAGGAGGGTAGTGTTGGTTGACTCCAAGAGTGAAGTAAGACACTGGATCTTGTTGGAGTGGGAGTAGATTGTAACAGAGGACTTTCTTCAGGTCCAAGATCACACAGATGATCAATGATGAGATCACTGTTATCCATTAACTCTAACGCGTTATTCATTAGGAAGCCTCTATTATCTGGTGACTGCTTTTCAATGAACCTGATTTGTTCCACACTGACATGTGGTCCAATCCCCACAGGCATTACTGCAATTTTTTTATTCTTCAAAGCTGTGAGGATGTTGCGAAGTTTTCCTGGAGACCTGCTTGCTATAAATAGCACTGCAATTCTGGCAGCATTGGTCCTTTCTGCTTTTCCAAACACATGAAACACAGTGTACTTGAGGACTTCAGCAGCGGATGCTACTTCATCACCTGTGTATTTTATGTTTTGAACAATTTTTCTCATCTGGGACTGTGTTTTGATATCTTTAAGGCCAAGATAGATTGTGGGGCCAGCCCTATACACCAGAATTGACACACGGATTTTCTTCTGCGAGATGTGGAGTTTCTTCATCATGCCAGTAATGAAAGCCTTCAGCTGTTCAAAATCCTCCTCTGACAGTTTATTGGACCCATCTATTAGGAAGGCCAAGTCCATCATCTTGCTGCATGAGTATTCACTGGGTGGTAGTTCAATGTCCTCCTCTGGAACAGGTGTCGTTGGCGTTAGGGTGTCCACTGGTTCACAGGCTACACAGGTTAAGTTCTTCCCTTCACACAGGCTACAAAAATCACCAAATTTAACTGTAAAATAATCAATGCTTATAACCACACATCACCCACATGTAACTAAAATAATGTCCATACAGAAACAGTTAAATATTTCAAAACCAAAACATGATGTGCAGGGTTTTTGTCTCCTCCCCATCTCTCCACAACTCCCCACGAGGTATTGTCCAGCTAAATCCTAAATGTTCATGCCTAGTTGTTTATATCCAGGGAACATATGACAACATAAAATCCCAGAGCAGGAAACATGCTTTTAGCTCAGACATCACCTAGCAGACTTTGTAAGGAAGTTCAGGTTTACCTAAATTTTAATCTTAGTGAGAACAACAAACAGCCCTCTATTTTCTGCCTCTAAAGTGCCTGCCTTACCTTTTCTTTCCCTGACTTCATTTTGCTATGAATACAGCTTTAGCACATTTAAAAAAAAATAAAAACAAAACAAAAAAAAAAAAAAAAGAGATAGACAAATGTTACCACGTTCTCTGTTTCAGGTCCTTCAGATCTTTTTCTCATATCAAATGATTTATTTCATCTATAGCTGTTCTCTTTTTTTCCTATTTGTCTTCCCTTGACATTTTCACTCACCTCCATTAGTCATTTCTCTCTTCCTCTTTCCATCTCAGCTCCCATTTTTCTTTTCCTCCTATTTCTGCCTTTTCCAGTGTTCATCCTTCCATGCTCCGAGGAGAATTTTCACCTCTGTCACCCTCCATCATTTAGGAACTTCTTTATAATTAATCTCTTCCTATCTTCAATAAGGCTTTAACATTTAATGCCCTGCTAATTTCTGGTTGTGTGATTCTCTTCACTTACCAGAGTGAAGAACAGGACTGTACTCATGCACAAAGTGGTACAGACACGGCCAGTGTATTTGTCATGTCTTATTGGACAGTCCAAGAAACAGAATCGGAAAAGTTGATGAAAGAGGAAGGACCAAAAAAATGCTTGTTTTCACTGCCAGAGAAAACCCAGGATGCACAAACTAAACAAGTCAATACTGGAAGAAGGTGCAATTTTCCAGGAAAATATTTCACATTACGTGTGGCACCTTAGTTTAAATTCTCCTAGCACCATGCCCTTTTCAAGCTGCTTTTAGTATCTTTCTAATTGAAGAATGCACAACTACATTTGGCATTAATGTACAGCAACAGAAGATTTATTATTTTAATCCTACTATGAACAAGCCCCTTCTAGTTTCCAATTTCCTTTGGATATCTGCTATAAAATTCATTTTTATGCAATATTTTCTATTGTTTGTACAGATGGTGTAGGCATCTAAATTAGGTGACAGCTATGCAAAAGGATGTTTCCCTAGTGAGGTAAGTTTTCCTAATGTTCTGAAATCTTTTGTGAGCAGTGGCCAGTGTATCAACATTGAAGATAAATTATTATTAAGGATTACAAAAATTAGGGAACAGAGAGTCATTTATTAAGACTGTTTCTTGACCTTTTGATGGAATTCAAGGTTCTTTATGTATGCTGTTTAAAAAAAAACATAAATTGATTGGCCTAACAGTTTCATGCCTTGGGTTTATAGCACAGACGTGTGCTAGCTCCGGCAAGAGGCCAGGAATTCAAAATTCATACCCATTCAGAGCTTCTGTAAGGTTCAGAGAGTTTAGAGCTAAGGTGTTAGACTGGGCTAATAGCCGCTGCATTTTTACAACTCAGTTTCTATTAAATATGGTCAAATTACAAGATGGAAAACTCTCTTGTATTCACAGAGTTGTGAGTGACTAGTGCAAGTATCCATCAAGGGTCTAGCCATCCAGAGAATGCCAAACCTTTCAGATACTACAGGCCGCAGTGTAACATGCCACAGAAAAAAGTATTAAAATAATCTCTGCCACACTGCAACTGAAGGCCCTGGTGCACAGCTCTGTGTACCCTTCTTATAATTCAACCACATTTGGAAATGCAGACGTGCAGGATCAGGCCCCAGGATATCATCTTCAAATCTTGGGGAAATTGGTTTTCCAAAAATAGTACACAGTTCCAACCAATAATAATCTCGGGGAGTTCCAGACTGAGCACAAGTTCAGATCTTGCACTGCATGTAGAATTTTTTTAAGTACTGGCAGAAAGCAAGAGCCTGATGGCTTAGTACTGTTGAATCACACCTCACACAAAAAGATGTGAAACATCTGAAGTCAGTGCAGCCACCTTCACATGGGAAAGGGACTTTTTTGAAAAGAATGTATGAATTTCACTTCTTTAAATTCACTGATATCCAATAATCCAAACCATCACTGAAAAGCTTCACTTTCAGATTGCATGTGAAGGGATATTGACATAGAATATTTTCTATGGATATTTTCCAAGCTTCATCTTCAGCAGCATAATTAAAAACTTAACAATTTATTCATGTGGATGTGCTTCATCTGGCTCCCATCATCCTACTCAACAGGCATATTATTTCACTGCATAAACCCATCATACCAAGATTGACAGTGCTGTGGATCATCTCCATTCAACACTATTCTCCTTCCATGCGGGATCTTGACATGTCCAACTTCACACACAGGACAGTCTTCTGGACTGATGCAATCCAGGGACAGTTCATCAAGTATTTTCCCTGTTTTGAAATAGAACAATAGTATAAAGATACCAAACTTGATTAATTACAAAAGTAATCATTGTGTTTACCCTGCCACAAAAAAAAAAAAACAACAAACCCAACATGACAAGTCTCAGTTGGGCTCAAAAATTCTGAATACTCTGCCTGTGTTATAGTCAATGATGGTTTGACACTGAGAAGTATTTCTTTCCTCCACAGCCAACTTATTTAGATATTGAGGGTACTTAACCCAATATGTAACCTTCAACATCCAGTGTCGTACAGAAGGTGAATATTTCTTTAGAAAAAAGCATTCAAGATGACAGGAGAAAATGGCATTTTCCACTTTAACGGTATATTTTTTATTTCTCCCAGTATCCCATACCTCACTTTGATCAGTAATATCAGGACTCAGAACAGTTATTTTCGGTCCTGAAATACCTACCTTCTTTGCCTTCATGTCTACTTGCTCTGCCCTTAGGAGATAATTCATCTCAGTTTCCACTCTCCTTTTGAATTCTTGCTCACCTTTCATTCCTTCCCTTTCTGTTTCTCTTTCCTCTCCCCTCCCCATACTTCATCCTTTCCACCTTCTAAAAGACAGTTGATGTGGACAGTTAAGCCAAAAGGTCAGGCTCACAGGAGGGATGCCTGCTGGGCACTCTCAGGAGCATAAGCCTTGAAAGGTAGCAAGCAAGTCAAGGCAGTGGATTTCCCTTTCTGCACTTGTTGCTTTGAAGGAGAGTATTTTAGGAGTGTCCAGCACAAATTCATACCCTACTTTAACCACGCTGTCAACCACTTCTGTTGCTACACAACCCCTACTCCTCCTATCTTCCTTTCTTGTCAGCCTGTTCCCATCCTCTCTTGTTTCTGCTGGAATTATTCCATTCTTCTCTTTTAGGCACCACATCATGCCCTCCACACACTGTGCTCTTTTCACAAACTCAAACTAGGATGCCTAACCACCTGCCTCATTACACAATAAGAAACTGCAGTGAAAAGCCTGTTAAGGACTCAGTTACTACATCTAGGTCTTATTCAGCCTTACCAATCTGCAAATATTTCTGGACTACTCTTCTCATGCAGTAGGAACACTTAAGGGAAGACAGAAAGACTCTATAGCAATACAGAAGTACCAGGAGCAGAGAAAGAAAAATATGGAGTTACCTGCAGGGCAGTGTACATGACATCCTTCCACACACTTCAGAGGGCACTCCAAAGGCTGTGGGTGCTGGCACGTTACAGGACAAGCTGGTCCACAGCTATTGTATCGCCATTCACACTGATAATCTAATTCTTGTTTATTCAGATACTCACAGCTTTGTGCTACAGAGTGAAAGAATTGAAGGAAAAAAACTTATCAAACCAGAGTACATTCACCATGCCTCTCTGAACTATGACACCAAACTTGACACCAAGTGGGCCACATACATCCAGGGCAGGCCACTTCTTTGCACTTCAGTATTTTTTTCACATAGCAGAATTATTGCTCTAGATCAGAGATACTTGCTTCAATAAAAACAGTAGCAAAAATCATTTAAACTTAAATTTTAAAAAAGAAAATTTAACAAAAAACCACATTTTTTAATCTACATTTGTTTGTACCATGGACTATTATATCCCCCTATTGAGGGAAGTTTTTTCATGTACAAGGCTGAACATAAATAGAAAAAAGGAAGGAAATGTTACTGTTAGCTGCTAGCCCTGTACCATTAAAGCAAACTTCTCTGGACATCAGTGGGAACAGAGCTGGATAACAACACTCCTTCTGAGCCAACAGCTTACTGATTGAACATTTTTACCCAATTCTTCCTCATCTACCCTGTACTTACGGCACAGAGATGGTGATCTCCAGTGGACAGCTACGCCTTTTTGTGCACAGACATGTGCATAGGCTGCTACAGCATCACAGAAGCAAGCACAGTCCCCAATAGATTCACAAGCACAAGTGTCATACATGCAAACATCTATGTAGGGCTCAGGATTCACCTACAAAAGAGAAATACACGGTACACTCACTGATTTCTCTCATTTTCTAGAACACATATAACCTTCAGATAGGTTGCCTGCTCCATTCACTAAGAGTTAGGGTGCCACATAAATCAGTGCAGATGTTCAAGCTCATTATTCTAGAGCTTTTTACTAGGGGTATCCCACATTTTCCCATGAAGCATCAGCTACAGAGTCAGAGATGAGCATGTCAATTAGTGAGCCTTCTCTAAGTCCTCTGTGCTGTCAGTCTCCTCAGCCATAATCAGTGTCAGCACAGATCATGAATTCAAGATTGTGAAATGCATGACAATACTCACAAGTTTTCTGCATTCTTCAAAAAGATCCCCAGACAAGATGCTGCATGACGTTTCTACCATCACCTGCTTCAGTATGTTTCCATTACACAGCGGAGACATCACAGTCTGTTCCTGGTTGGGCTTAATATTGCAAGAGACAAGCACACATTGCATTAGCCTTGACTTCAGGACCTTATGACTCTTCAAATTAGAGACTCACTAGCACTAGACATTTTTCATGACAAAGGAAATTGTCAGGACAAATACTGCCATGTCACAATGCAGACTAGAGCAGGCCACCTAATTTTTTCTCCATCTCTTACTTGTACATCGCAGTTTTAATACAGATATTTCAATGACAGAAAGTCTCACTGTACCCAACATCCAACCTGCAAAATGATCATTCACAGCTCTACAGAAGGTCCATGAGACTGGCAAATACTGTCAGTCTTCAGGAAACAATACTCGTGGCCTTTAATTTCTCCTGCGTCTCTGAAAATTCAGATGAATTTTCATGATCAATTTTTCAACCTTAAAAGCATCCTCTGAGTGAAATGCTTCATTTTACAAATGTCAAAACAACTTGTTTACAAGTTGTTTCCTTTCAATTTTTGATTTGGAAATACTTTTCACCATAATTATTTGCCAGGTCAAGGCAAATTTATTATTCAATATCATTCATTTAAAATCCCGTATTTAGAAAATAAATATACTCATATGTGTAACATTAGTATCGTATAAAATCACCTAATCTCTGACACCAGGACACAGATAGCACTTTCAGAGAGCAGGTAGCCTCCTCAAAATTCAGAAACAGTGATAGCATGGCAATAAGATCTTATATCCCCTTCTGCATCATGTTTTTTTCTGTTCAAGATGCTCTTACATGAAAATAACTCACTGCTCTTCAAAAAACATCAGGAAGCACATAGAAATTAATCCAGGCATTCAATTGCTCATAAATGGACAAACTAGGATTTGGGATATAGAATTTTGGATAGGAAAACACAAAATTTTAATCTGAACTCCCTCTGTCAGAAAATTACAACTGGTTTGTTTTGTGGGGTTTTTTTTATTAAGCTCTAAAATGAGATTTCCAGTTATACCTGGATTTCAAGCATCTGGACTGGAAAACTCTATGAACAGCCTCTATGGTACAGATTGGCTATTTTAACATTCAACTGAAGCCTGGCAGTGCAGAGGCCTTAAATAAGTTAATGAATCTTTTATCATGTTTCAAGAAATAATATTATTTGGCTAAATTTTGAGGGAAGGAGTTCATTTCTATTTATTTTTATCCTTTCAAACCTCTTCTCCTGCTCTTCAGTGACACTGTAACCCGTATTAATCAGTTTTCACAGTTCATTTGTAATCACCTTTTCAACATCAGCACAGTATGGATTAACTTTCCAAGAATTCCCAAAGTCAACTGGATCTACTTCAAGATGTTCATTGCTGCTGGTCAAATCATTGTTTTGGATTCCATCAAAATTTCCACAAAGACCACACACTTGATCCTTGCAGGGAAAGAAACACAAAATACATAAATCTTACATCTGTAGAGTGGGTTAGGGTTTATTAAGAAGTCTTTTTAGCTTAGTGCTTTAATGGCACGAGGCTTAAAAACTGCATTATCCCTGGTCTTGCCAACTTCACTAAAATAGACATAGCCTTTCTCAGAGAAAGTTTATATCCCATTCCCCTTCTGCTTTGCTGAAAGTAGGACAGGTCTGTCTCCAAGGACTCCAGACAGCAAGGTGGAAAATCCAATCAGTGTTGCCTGTTGGGTCTATTTGGAGATTTCTGGAGACAACTGTCCTAATACCATCACTAGTAAATCTGGCTCCTTACACTGCTCTTCTTGAACACAAAAGAAATAACTCAAGGCATGGTTATTCTGAGACACCACAGCATTCGTCTCGTATGTCATAGTTCATCTCTAGCGACCCAGAATTTAGTCCTTAGTGTTGAGCTACCAGGAAAGTAAGCAAGCCTTAAGGTATTGAAAAAGAAATCCCTTTATATTCAAGCAAATGTCTAATACTCCATGGAAATCTATCAGCATTTCTGCAGTTAAAAAAAAAGTAATTGCTGAGAGACAGGGCAAGTGTATTCTTTAGTGCAAATAAGCAGTAAAGCAAAAAACACTTACTTGGAAATTGCCTTTTAAGATAACTGAGACGCCCATGGCAAGATCCCAGGACACGCTGATGCTTTTGCCCAGTAAAATGATGTAGTAACGGCCAGACTTCACTACTTCTAAATCACTGTCATCTTTAGGAGGTACCTTGATGTTTACCTGAACAAGAAAAGCATCTTGTGCTATCAACTGTGTCTTTAATTACAAATTTACAGAATCACAGAATGCGAGGATTAGAAGGGACCTCAGATGATGATCTAATCCAACACACTCCCCCCCACACACAAACACAGCAGAGCAGGATCACCTAGATTAGGTCACACAAGAACATGTCCAGGAGGGTTTTGAATGTCTCCAGAGGAGACTCCACAACACACTCCCCTCCCCCCGCACCAGGGAGCCTGATGCAGTGCTGTCACACTCACAATGAAAAGGGTTTTTTTCTTATGTTCATATGGAACTTCCTATGCTCCAGCTTGCACCTATAACATGTAGGTCACTTCCTCTGGTGGGACACATACTCATAGGTTAACAAGTTTGTTCAAACATACTGTTCTCCAGAGAACAGATACATCCCCCACACTACACACTGTACTTGCTAAACGGTAAGCAAGGTATCTGTAAGGGCCTCATTACAAGCTCGTCTCTATGCTCAAAAATTGATGTGGTGGATAATTTATTGCCTTAGAAACAACACTTCTGAACAGCGTATTTGGAGACAAATATGGTATTTCAATCTCATCACTTTTCTGTAATTTTGAATGAGGCAATGCCCCTTATGATCCTAGTTTATAACATACACTCACCACAAATACTGACACACAAAACAACGACTGTTAAATAGAAGCAGGAGTAATAAAGACGACAAGGTATGCCTAGTTAACAATCAGTTAATTATTTGGTCAGTGGTTCACAAAACATTGTTTTGGGCTTTTTTTAATCTTTTCAGGAAACCAGCAATTCTGTGCTCCTGAGGCAGGTAGCATCAAAAAGGGCAGGCTAGGTAAAAGTGTAATGTAAACTGAAGGACCAGAGCTTGATCCTGAAGTCAGGAAGGACTTTCTTACCAACCAGCTACATCAACAGTAAAAAACCTGAAAGATTCCTTTCAATGTCTCTTGTTTTTTCAATGACTTTCATTTCCCCTGTGTGCCTCTTTCTCTTTCCATCTGGCTGCAAATTCACTACTCCAGCTACTAAGTATTTAAGAGATTAATTTAAAATGCTTTCTTTCACACTGTAATCCCCTTTCAATGGCAGTGCTAATGGGATTATTAACCACATTTGGAGAGAAAGGTCTGGCATGGCTGTTACTTTAAGCACTGCTAATGCATTAACTGAAAACTGTTTAATTGTGGAAGAGGCAGATGAAAACTTTCAATCACTACAAATAATGATTAAAGCAAGGGAGAAAAAGAAGCCCACAAACCATTCATTCTCTCCCTATCTGAGGGCAAAATACTTCTTTCCCATTATTTCTTCTTACTCTGTTCAGTAAAAGCTCATCACTGTAATTCAATCCTCTTCATCTCTGGGGTATTACCAGAAACTTTATCTCCAGAGAAGTCATCCTCCAAGGATTTCCTAAAGAGGACCTCCAATGTTCTTAGGGGAATAATACACTAAAAGATAAACTGGTTTAGGAACTAGAAGCCTTTTTGTCTTCTTCCATGCCCTGTGTATTGCTATACAGGCTAGTCACACTTGGTTACTTATCTTCTAAATATCTACAGTAGTCCCTGTCTTTTTAAACTAAGGCAAAAAACAAAGTAGAGCAAAACTGAACTGGGAGGTCGACCTAAATTACAGAATTTCTGTGTTTATGGAGGCTTTTTGCCCAACCATGAAGTCATAAACTTTTGACCTTGAAAACTGGCGGTTTCACTTGTTTCAGAAAAGCAAAGATGATTTCACAGTATTATTTTTTTTTAACCTGAGCCAGAACTGTAGCATGCAGATATTTCAATTAAACCCCTATTTACTTAAAAGTAGAAGCTCCTCTAAAAACAATATCGTCTTAAAAAAAATGTTGCTTGAAAACATTTCACAGCAAAAAAAAAAAAAAAATCTTGATTCTCCTGCTCACTTCTAAGGATTGTTGTAGAAAAAGAATATATGAAATCATCACTGGGTGAGAATTCTCTAGTCTTCATATCATGTGTTTTTTCCTTAATCCCTCCTTTGGTTGCTGTTATTTCTAAGAGAACCTTCTCTAGACATTACACTGAGCCTTAAATTCTGTAGAAAGACTGCTAACAATTCAGTCAAAGTCATGAAGACAGTCTCATGACACAGACCTAGTCCTTGTAAGGACATACTCTCTCAGGAACCAAGCATCCTCTGTTGCTGGATGCCTCCTGTCTTTTCTGGCTCTTATTTAGGTGTTCAAATGGAACCACAGCTTTTATGAAAGTCTGTGTCCCAAGCTTTCAAACAAATCTCTGGCTCTACAGACTGATCCCTGCACTACTATTCACCCCCAGGTAAGGGATACTTTATAGCAGAAATCAAGAACTGGCTGGGCAACCTGTATGTCCTATGTTCCAGTAGCTAAAAGCCTACACAGGTCATACGCTGTCGAGATGCACAGCAGAGACACTATTAACAATGGCCATTGCTTGTGTGTTCCTGTCAAGCATCAGGAGCACTCAGCAATTTGCTGGCCATGCAAAACCTGGTTCAGCTTTTACTGTTAACACAAAACAAGGCAAGTGTAGCGTGGTTTCATGTTTCGCTTGGGAACATTTTTGCAAATCTCTGGTCCAGATGCCAGTTCAGAGCACAGGACTTCTGAAAACTGAGCAACTGAAACACTAGAATCCACTGAAGCTCTAATGTTTGAACACACAGTCTTAATTGTTACAGAGCCGAAGGCAAGGAGCTGAACTCTGCCCTTTGGAAAGCTTGTTTCCTGCTGTGGAGGCACATAGGAGGTGGAGGTGATGTGGTGGTGATTCTTGGTCAATTCTGCAGTGTTTGTTGATATGAAACAGGAAAAAAATTTAAAAAAATAATCCAGTCATCTGGATTTTCCATCAGACAATTTAACAGGGGAAAGGACAGTGCTCAGTCCTTCAAAAGGCTAAATTAGGTCTGAAGCCCTACTTTATTAATCATGGGACAGTCACTTTTTAGGTCTTCCTTGGACTTAACCTTGCTTTTAACAGATTTAGATCTCCCATATTTAGAAAGGGCACTCCTCATATGAGCTCACACTGAAGATCATTCTTAACCTGACAGAAATTTATTGCCATCAAGCAGAGAGATCAAAATGGCATAATAACTCTGGGAGCAAAATGGATAATTATAATCCTGATAATCTGTTCATTATATAATTTTCTAGACCACTAAGATGAGGTTGTTCATGCCTCATTTTACAAAGCTGAAATTCTTTTTCCCAAAAAATGGAAAGAAAAGTAACAGAAACATACATACATTTCCATTAAACAGCTCTATTTCCCCACTTTCATACAGAATGATAACCCTTTTGGTGCACTTTTCTCCAGTGAAGCCACAGCCTTCATTTGAAATTAATATCCGGAATGTCCCAGAGTCATCCTTGCAGAAATCCTATCAGATGAAAATAAATGAATGAGTCATTAATGTGGAACAGTTGAAAAACACACAGAGATGGCGAAAAAAGGAAGGCTCAAATATACTCTGTGGCCAGTAAGATATATGTTGGCATGCCAATTGTTGCCATACTGATTTATTTTGCACTTTGTACTGATATTCATGCAGTCCACCCCTTAAAGACTGAGACTGAGGCCCAGCAAGACACACACGTACATATTTTGCAGGGACAATACATGCTAGTACAGTATCTGGTATTTTAGGAGTGTACAATGGTCACAGCGTACATCTTAACACACAATTGATTTTACAGTGAAAACAAGACTCAGCAACTTTAATGATAAAATAAAAATATAAACCTGGAAGTTTGTTATAAAGAAGGGTTAGAAACCCACTGCACAGCTTTGAGCAAAATGCTTGATGCCCAGGTTTTCCCACCCATACATGACAATAATTACAATAGTGTCAACCTATTTCTTGGGGAGCAATTACGACATTTAATGTAATTTCAAGTCAAATATTTCTGAGATAAATGGAGAGTTAATACTGCACTTGTATGATGGCTCATGACTATCAGGCCTTTTAGGTTTTGTGGGGATTTTTCATTACACACTCTTTTAAGAAAAAGACCCTGTCCATAGTTCTCTGTGTTTGTCATCCAAAGAAAACAGATCTCATTTTCATTTTAAGCAGCTCTGTAGTACTGTATGCTATTACTGCCCATAAGACCTTTACACATAGCTCTCACTAGTGTTAGAGGTGGGAGCATATTTTAAAGACCTAGCCAGGGACCTGTCGATCACACTTCCCTGCCCAAGGAGAAATGCAAGGAGGAATGCACCTCATGAAAATAATTTGTGGGGAAAAAAGCCTACAAAACACGACTCTTTGTAACTAGAACATTGTTGTTATCAATTAGAATTGGATTCATCTAGTTTTAGACAAAATTTTCAAATAAATCCTACTTCTTTTGCACACACATTTTCAAATAGACAATGATTTGCATCTGTACATGAGTTTTAATCTTATTTAACTCTCCAAATTTCTGACTGCTCTCACAAATTGTAAGTTGATATTAGTGCGCCGTGTCTTTATTCCCCTTTGCTCCTTGCTGCAAAGAAAATGGATGTTAATGTACCCCAAATATGTTGGTGCATGGATCAGAACAGTGGCTTTGTCAAAGGGAACAAGCAGAGTCTGTGCTTTGGATGCATTTAGAGAAGGTTCACCGTACACTTCTTGTCTCAGCCATCACTACAGATCAAGAGACTAGTGGGGAATGAGAAAAGATTGATTTATGGGTACAATTTGTCATTACAGAAGAGATTTGTATGGTTCCTCTTTGTACCATGCTGCTATCATGTCTTTTATGACTGCCAGCTAGACACATAGCAACCTAACTTATTTCCATAAAACAATACAATCTCCAAAATTCTCAGAGCATCTTTGAAGTCATTAATAAGCTCTGCTATTAATAAGCTCTCCTATACATATGGCATAGTAAGAGTACTTTGCCATGATTTATCCAAACAGATTTCCCTCCTGGCGTAAAACATCTTATATATTATCAGAACAGCTTCAGCTGAACTTGTCATACCTGAACTAATACGTATTGACAGTTTCCTGGAAACTTGTATTTCAATCCATCAAATGTCAAATAATGAGCCGTACCAATAACCGTGCAGGTGCCATCACACACATTTTTGGTGCATTCCCACTTTCGACCACGGCACTCACTGAAACAGAAAATGAGTGTTATCACTATTTCCAATGTATGTAGTAGCCAAGAGAATACAAGGTGCTTTAGGCAAAGAGAAAGAGCAAACATTTCTGTCTGGAGGAGCTCACAATGTGAAGATTTTTGCCTTATTCTGCTCTTTTTTCTGGGCTTAGGTCAGGGAGTAACCTTCTGTACAGCAAAGAGGAGCATCATTCCCCTCTATATCTTAACACAAACATCAACTGAAGCTCTGTGTGGAACCTCTGCAGTTTTCTGTGCTGCTATCTGTCCTCAGGTATGTCTTCAGGAGATCCTTTCTGTGTTTGGCCTTGAGAAGGAACATTTAGAGGCCCCCATGCCTGGGCTGTCAGAATCCTTCTCTATGGATACACTTCCATAACTATGTCACACTACCATGCACAAGATGACAATCTCTCTCATAAACATAAATTTGATATGTAGACATTGGGTGGATAAATCCAAATAGTGCATTAACATGTTAAGTAAATAAGGAATGTGTTTCCCTTTTTCTTACAAACTGCATGCAGAAGTATATGCTTTTTGAACTTCTCTATTACAAAAAGAGGCCTGAACAGACCCTGCTAGAATATTTCATAGTACTATTAGTATTTTATTTTGGATATCCTGCTCAGTTCTGAATAACCTTTAAAAAAAAAAAACAGTTTGATTACTCTGTAAGGACCATTATGGGTTAAATATGAAGTGTAATATCAGCAACGCTGTTCATATTTGCAGTACTGTCCATTTTTACCCCATTGAAAGCCAAAACAGTAGTAAACCTAATGTCCAACTGCTGCCAAAATACATGCATTTGCTCTACTGATCAACTTCTGGGATGAAATGACCAGGACTTTAATTCAGTCTGCCCAGTGGGTTTTGTTCAGATTACACACTTGAGCATAATACCACCCTTCTCCAAAGAGATCTGTCTATTCTTAAGTTAAATTTATTCTTTGTGAGAGTTTATCTGACCCAGTAATCGGAGACATTACATCACATCCTGACAGAACACACATGCAGACAGAAATTTATTTCTCTGTATGTAGGTACATGTATACATGCACCTTCTGAGGAATGTCCTACAGAGAGAGATATACTGTCCCCTGAGTCTCCTGCAGTGATCCAACCAGAAAGCCTGCCCTTCAGCAAAGTTCAAGTTTAGTAACATACAAACGCAACTCTAAGCTAAATCTCAGCTTATGCGACAGGAAATGTGAGACAAGACTCTGTACATCTTGCAAGTGATATTGTGGAGGACACGTTCTAGAGCTCCTGACAAGCACAGGGTATGCTAAAAAAAAGAAAAAATAGATAACATCCTGACATTCAGAGCAAAACAAGGCACTCCCTTGTTTTTTCAGGGGCAGGGAAATTCTAAAGACCAATCAGACACAGGGATGAGGCCTTGATATGATCATATCCACAGTACTGTAGCAGCTGTACTGCACTGTGATTATCAGACAAAACCAGTGATGCCATGATGGTATAGCAGAGCACCTAGTCTTCACGATGACACCAAACCAGCCATTTTCAACGCCAATCATTATTAACTTTATGAGAGTTTCCAAGAACATTTGTAACCTTTCATTGCTATGACACATAGTAATCTAAATCTTATGTGGTGCCCTGTTAAATAAAGCTAAAGTGGGTAAATACAATTATGATAAAATGAGGGAAAGAGGGACACAGAGAAATAGAGATAAAAAGAGACTGCAGAGCATCCACCAGTCCTCTTGAGCTTTTTCAGACACATCCTCATGAACCACCAGCTTTGCTACAGGAGCTGAGGTATGAAAGGGGATCTTTCCCTTCATGTCCACATGCTTTCAATCAGTGAAAACAACCTGATTTGCTAACCAGAAGAGACTGAGCAAACAAAAAAAAAAAAAACCCCAATGATGATGAACCATAAAATCTACTCACTCTTTTGTTCATTACTAATTTTAGGGAGTTAGAAGAACATCTGACACCTTATTTAATAATCTAATAAGCAATAGCTTGCTTGAGGTTGGAGACACATTCATCCACAAAATGCTCTATGAATGCAGATGGACACCATCACTGCCCCAGGGATTTTCTAATCAAGTTCTATAAAGGCAGAGAAAGGGGAATTCTATCCCTGCTTTACAGATGTAAAATCTCAGGGATAAAAAACCTGAAGTACTTTCCCAAGATCAAATTGCTAACCAGAGAAAAAAAAAAGGGTACTGAACGGAGATCTCTAGTAATGCCTTAACCCAAGCGTAAGCATTGTTTAATCTTGATAACACTTCACACTATAATAAATAGTGTGCAATGTATTTTCTTCAAAGAATGAAAAAATTCTGTAACATGAAACCTATTGCACCCTGTGCTATTAAATCTCTGCTAATAGGTAGAGCAGGACCATGGTTTTGCATATACATGTACAGACAGATTATAAAGTGTGTGGTGTAGCAAAATTCAGATTAGAAAATTTCTGCTGTGTGCTGCTTCATAAATGTTACTCCAAAATTTTTGCTGAGTTCTACAATGAATTCCCAATACATAACATAACAAAAGTTTTGCCACTAGCTTGGACTTGGAGACATTCCGTTATTCATGAATTAGGGTCTCCCATATGTCAAGTCGAATGTAAATGCCAAATCTGACACCTCTCGCTCATATATTGCCTTTGCAGGTGTTCACATCTGGCTAAGAACAAGTGAGAATGAGAACTCCTGCAACAGCAGTACAAAAAGAAAAAACAAAAGAAAAGGAAGATCTGACCTCCAAAATGCAGATTCTCAATTCCTATTCTCAAAGCAATAGTAATTTCCTATATCACTTTCTAAATGACATTTGACTTGATATTTGCTGAGAACTATCATGAAGCTTTTCAGAGTCACATCATTCAAAAAAGCTCTAGTGACATATTTGAATGGACCTTATTTCCAATTTTACTTCTGCATTCAAGAAAAATACCTAAAATCAGTGGAAGAACATTTTATCAATGAGAAAATGCATGATTTCTACCATTTTCTTGACCCTGATATTGAAGAAAACTCTATGTAGCAGAGGAAATGTCAATTACAATGGCATTAACAAAACCAAAAGGGCAGTTAGAAGAACGAAGCAACATGATTATGACCATTTTAAGATTGAAGATTATAAGAATGACTGAAAATACGAAGACTGCTTAGCTATTGCAAAGAATGTTGCAAATTTCACAATGCCTAGTGTTACACCTTACTGTTCTTCTTTCTGTAACATTTTCCTTGTGTCTGTTTTTCAGCTGAGTCACTTTTACCTAGATGAAATGTAAATACAGTACATGATTCTCAATGCAATATGGGGCTGCAAAGTTAAAAAATGAAACACCACACTGAAAGGTCAGTATTTCCACATAAAACTCTAAAACCTTATGCCCAAACCTAATTTACACTAGTTAGGAGCAGTCCCACTAGCTTAAAAATAAAACACTTGACATCACTGGTGCTCAAAAATCAATGCACAAAAATAAAACCAAACCATATTACTCTGCAATGGTGCTGATTCTCCCATCCAACTGCACCCAGCCATACAGAAGCTAACAGAAACTGCACCCAGGGGTGCCACAGATCAGGGTAGAGGCATTTTGAGTAAAACATATGATAGATCCTGAAAACTAAGTTCAAAGAGAACAGTTTCCACACCGCTGGTGGATCGATGCCCTACGCCATGGACTCTTGAAGCTCTGCAGGAATGGGCCACCATTCCTTTCACAAGCACACATGGAAAGCAAAGCACCTCTCCAGTGTAGCCAGCATGCTGTTCAGGCAGAAACCAAGAATTCTCCAGCAGGCAAATTCCGTAATCCTTTCCCAAAATTGTTGTTGAAGGCTTCCCTTCATGCAAATCTGAGAGCCCAGTGCTTTGTTTTGAGCCTGCAAGATCTTTTTCAAGAACCAAAGAGAATAGATAGGGATGTGGGTGAAAGACACAGTCTTTATTCTTTTCTTCTAAGAAGACAACACCAACTCTTTTTCTTTTTTTTTTGTTTGGGTTTTTTTTTTTTTTGCTTTTTAAAGATATCAGTATACTGAACACTTATTTGAGATATTAGAGGACCTGCACAGACACATAATCTACCTCTTTGTAAGGTACCAGCCACAGTTCAACAGGTATTGCACTGATCTTTATGCAACATGTGAAGGGAATGTGTGCGATATGTATGTTACCGCATCTCAAAACCTGACTTTACAGAAAATAGGTCTTTTCTAAGCAAACAACACTCAGTTTTATCAGAAGCTTGTTAGGTGCCCTAGAGAAAAACAGAAAAATGTCTTTCCAGTGGCTCACCAGGTGTTGCAGTCGTTAGTCACTGTCTCTCCCTTGGCGTATTCTCTTCCGTTGTGAAAACACGGGCATCTCTCAGGAGCAACACACTTGTTTTCATGTCGCACCTAAGCAGAACACAGAGTGTGTCAGTACACAGGCCTGTTGGCATGTGCCAGTGCACATAGGAGTAGCACAAGGACATGTGGATAAAGAATAAAGGAAAGGATACAGAAAATGGTTCAAGATTATCTGAAGTAAACTAATGTATTTTGCCATTAAAACAAATAGAGCTATGAGTACACAAATCACAGTCTCGTTTCAGGGGCTGAACACCATTTTAAGCTGCTAAGAGAACAGATTAGATTATAGAAGAATGTCCATGATGAGAAAGTCCAATTTGACCAAAATCAGGATGCGGTGAAGATAAAATAGGGTAACCTGAATATGGAGAGCAGGTGAATAGCACATGCTTCTCACACACAACAAACTGAAGGGTGCCTGTTCTAGCATTCAGCTGGGCTGAAAGGTGAAAACTGACCACTGAGAAGGAGACAATGAGCTGCAGTACCAGAAGAATTAAAGTGCAAATGAAGATTCAGTTGTCACAGACAACACCCCTCAAAGCAAATCCAATCTCCTGTCAGCTCACCTCTGAAAACTGCAATAGTCACTAATTTTCTTTCAAATGCCTACTTATTCCCTGCAAGGCAGCATAAATATCACCCTACTCGAGATGCTTTTCCACTCTTACAGACTCTGTTGCTGGGGAAGGGATCATTATGTTTTATCTACAATTTTTTTATTTTTCAGTTTATCCTGCCGATCTTAGTTTCTCTTTATATAACAACAAACCATTTCTACCACCTTAAAAATAAAACACATTTTAATAAAAAACCACACAAAACAAAACCAAGTAATGCCTTTAGGCTATTCAGGTTTTTTCTTCATCTCTGGTTTTTTTTGTGATTATTCCATTTCCACTTTGAAGACAGTTTTACAGAATCAAACAAAACCAAAGCTGCCTATGCTGTTTTTTCACTTGAACATGGTTCTGCAAAGCCAGGACTAGGTTTGGCTCTTGCTTCATGGAATACCGACATGGAGAGCGCTTCTCCTCCCTCTCATTCAAAAGTCACAAAATATCACCTTCCCACTTTGAATTCTTTCTGTAAAATCATTAAAATACTTTCTTTTTTACTATTAAATACGGGCCAATGAGATCAATGTAGTCTGAACGCCAGGTTAATAAAGTAGAACAGCTCTGCCTTTTCCTATGGGGACCTAGAACTGCCACAGGGAACTACTAATAAAACGGATTTCACAGCCTGGAGGCCCTTCATTCATATGCAGCTCCACATGCTCTGTGGCTTATGTGGAGCTGTATTATGCCAAATAAACTCACACTGATAGAAGCAAGATGAAAACAAATAAATGCTTTTCTAGATGATAGAGCTGGGGCTCTGCCTTGGACTTAATCTCCACAAAGGACAGGGAGGAAACAGGCCAGAGAAGCCCATATGTTTCCAAGGGTGTTTAATTCCTTCCTTCCTTCCATCCTTCCTGGTGGCATTCAGAAAAGAAAAAACAACCCGAATGACTTCACTCTTACGGATACATTTCTCAATTTTTCCACAGCATTCAGCAGCACAGGTCACAGTAGACTTCAAGGCATACAGTTAGTGAAAGGAGGACAAGGACCCCTTTTGCTTGCTCCCTCACACATTGACATAAAGCTAGCCACAGCCTGGCCCCAACTTTAAAAGTTTAATAGACTGTTGTTAGTCACACATTGCAAACGTATGGCCACCATGAAGCTACAACGCAGCAACTGTTGATCCACTGACAAAGAAGGTAGACTACTTTGTCAGAACACTGATGAGTGGATGATGGGTGGGGTTCAGAAAGCTGTACATAAATACCCAAAGTGACCTTTGACCAGAAGACTACTTATTTTTGCTGAAAAACTCAATGAATTATGGTTTTGTTAATAGTAACACACAACCTCCTGGGTGTATCAACATCACATCTGAAAGCTGGTATATCTGGCAGCACAGTGCTATGCTGTGTTACAAGTCTGTTAAGTACTAGGCCAATACTCAACAGTACGCCAGTAATAGGCATCATTCACAAGCAGATGGAGCTTCAGTGGAATTCTCTCGATCTGCAAATAAAGAGCATTTAACACAGGAGATCCAACAGTCCTGAGTGCCTGAGGTGATAAGGGCACCAGAGTTAAGGAGGCACCCACAAGACAAGACAGATTTGTAATGAAAATAGTTGCTGTTTGCACAATCGCACACGCTTCTGATGACACTCCTGAGAGCGCATCCATGGGACTATAAATGGTTGACTAGCTGATGACATGACCCTACTTGGGGATCTGATAGAAACATCCATCATTTCCTTGCTCTGTCTTATAAACTGTTACACCTTGACAAATCTTAAGAAAGGAAGGACAGGATTACAGATTTCAGAATCTTTAAAATTCTTGTTCCCTAAAATGTGCCACGATGATGCTGAATTTTAATCTCCTGGTGAACACAAGTTTGATGAGTATCTCCCTGTCAAGAGAAGCTTAGATTTTCGCTGTTTCCCCTAATACACCCGAGAGGCTTTAACAGAAAGTCAGCCAAAGGTGTAAAAGAGTAAGGTATTAAGTAAAGGAAGTGGGTTCAGATTAGAACCCACATTCTAATACATTTTAAGTAAAACAGCCTGTCATTATTTCTATGCAAAGACAAGTCAAAACCATGTTAGGACAGACCACTCAACATGTGCAGTCTTACACTTGACCTTTGTTTCTTATGATAACTGTATGCCTTTTATGTTTGTTTTATGAAATGTTATCCTTAGGATGTACCAAAAAGCTGGTACCTCCTCATGAACACTCTCTCATGTTGTTATATAGGCAAAGCCTACACTAAAGAATATACAAGGGAGCTAGCAGGAAAATCAAAATACAGCTCTATTAAGTTTCTGTTGAAAACAATTTGAAAGAAAAAAAACCTTTCAAACTTTTCTAATTAAAATGTTGATGTTGGGGGGAGTGTTGGGGTTGCTTTTTTTCCTCCCTCTTTTTCTACCAGCATATCATTGGTTTACAAATAATTTTTTTTCAGCAGCCAGAATATAATAAAATGTTTCATTTCTATTTTAAACCTTAATTTTGCTTCAGTCTAAGAAAGTGACATAAACCAATTTTCTAGTTTTGGAATGCCTGGATTTTGGAATCATTGTTCTGCTCCTCTTTTTCCCCAGAAAGGAGGTTAACACTCCATTTTTATATTTATTAATATTTTCCAATGGGAAAAACCTGGAGTGCAGTAAACTAATCTGAGAAAGCATATTTTTCCCCACACTTCTGAACATATGTTATGATTTATCTTTTCTGCGCTGCAAAAGGGTGACAAGTATAGAGAATTTCCCACCCTCCAGATGATCAAAGACAGAAAAAGAATTACTTTTCATGACATATTGAACATTTTCATTTTCAAGCAATCAAAACAGTGTAAAATATTAAGACAAGATGAACTGGAAATCTTATTTTACAGTTGAAATAAATTAGCTTTCATCTGCACTTTCTGATTGGGGAAATAATTGATTGATTGGCAATTTCTCACCCCAGCAAATTTTCCAATTCAATTCTATCGAACTGTTGCATCATGTTCATGAACAATCCTCAATTTTTAATTTTTTTTTTCCAGATATGTAATTCAAAATTGGCAGGCAATTTGTGCGTACAGATTTCAGGCTACACAATGCTCTGTTTAAGACTGATAATTCAGCTAATTGATCCGTAAACATCTCTTTATATGCATAGGGATAACATTGCAATAAATTCCATCTTATGTCTATATACTTGAAATTGTACTAGAGAGTTGTTTACATAAACTACGCCTCTTTGATTGTTCGATGGTGTCAACCACTTTAGGGAAGCAGGAAGACTAGGATTTTTTGGTAATAAGTTATCCATGAGTGTTCATAATTTTTATATGCAAAAGAAAAACAAGAAGTTTTCAATTAAATGCTACATACACAGTGCTGACACAAGCAAATTTTTATTCCCATAAATGTTCAGCAATCTGTTCCTTCCCACAGACATTCCTACAAACAGTAGCTCACCTTCAGGAGTGCTTGAAAGTTAAACAAGGTTACACAACACCAACAAGGAGGGGCTAAGCAGTAAAAAGAAATAGTAATATCTTTTCCTGGTCCCTCTATTGCTCAGCTCTGTTGGTACAAGTCTGGAAAACAGAGACTTCGCGACTTTGCAGCACTTTCCCTCAGTGTGCCCAGAGCCTCCCTATTTTTATCCCCTGCCAGACGGGAAGCCAATGGGATAAGTAACTGCAGGCTGAGGTTACTGGAAGATTGAACGACACTGTCATCTAGCGGACAAAAAGCTTGTTTTGCTAGTTTAAAAAATTTAATACTGGGTCCAGTTCTTCCATCCAAACACAGACAAATCGCCTTGTTGAATTCACTGGCATGTTTCAGCATCGCTGCAGAGTCAATAGGAGTTATAAATTCCAGAACATCAAGGACTGTTTCTCCTCGTGAAAATTTTATGCAACAATTGTTTGAGTGATTGTTCCAACCTACCAAAAAGGAATATGAGTTTTTATACTAAATGTGAAGACTAATTGCCAGGAAGTTGACTCTGGCAGCTTGGGGGAGGGTGGGTGTTTGTTTTTGTCATTTTTGTTTGGAGTTTTTTCCTTCCCTGTTGAGTAGCATTTTGGGTTTGCATGGCAAGGTGTTGGGGGGGAAAGAAAGGGGTGTGCTGCAAGTCGTCTGCAAGAGGTGGCTAGAAGCTTCCTCCAGGTCTGACAAAGCCAACATTAGCTCGCTCAACAATGGACCTGCCGCTGACCAAGGCCAAACCTATCTGAGATGGTGATAGCACCTCTGTGATAACATATTTAAGAGGAAAAAACCCACAAGCAGCAGCTGTTTTGCTGCCAGAAAAAAAAAGGAGTGACAAGATCTAAGAACTTTGCAGACACCAAGGTCAGCGAAGAAGGAGGTGGAGGAAGCAGCGCTCCAGGCAGCAGAGGAGAAATTCCCCCGCAGCTCAATGGAAGATGACTGGGAGCAGATATCCCACCTGCAGTCCACAGGGGACCTCACACTGGAGCAGGTGGAAACACCTGAAGGACACTGTGAGCTGGTAGAAAGCCCATGTTGGAGCAAGCTCCTTGCAGGACTCGCAGCTGTGGAGAAAGGAGCACACACCGAAGCAGGTTTTCTGAGGGGACTTGTGACCCCATGGGTGATGATGCTAGAGCAGTCAGTTCCTGGAGGTCTGCACCCAATGGAAGATATGCTGGGGCAGTTTGTGTAGAACTGAAGCTCCTGTGGGAAAGACTCACATTGGAGAAGTTCATGGAGGACTGTTTCCCATGAGTGGAATCCCATGCTGGAGCAGGGGAAGAGTGTGAGGGGTCCTCCCCCTGAGGAGAAGGGAGCAGCAGAGACAACTCGTGATGAAGTGACCCAATCCTCATACCCTGTCCAGCCCCAGTGCTGCTCAAGGTGGGGGCGGTGGGGGATGTCGTGGAGGGAGAGAGATCATGAGTTGAGTCAGGGAAGAAGGGAGGTGTGGGGGGGGAGATGTTTTAAGGGTTGGGTTTATTTTTCATTATCCTACTCTCTTTTCATTGGGTAATAATTTAGATGTTTTTCATTCCATATTGAGTTTGTTTTGTCCATGACGTTAATTGTTGAATGATCTCTCCCTGCCCTTATCCCAACCCGTAAACCAAATCAAAGAGGTCTGATTGTTATGTACAAAAAAGACCTATTCACACCAGAGCTCTTAGAACTTCAGGAGGACACAGACTTGTGTCTGTGCAAAGTTTATTTATCATACTATTATTTAGGAATATCCTTCTCTGAAAGAAAAGAAATTTAAAAACTGAAATATGAACAGAAGCACCACTTGTTTTAAAATTGTGGTGAAAACGTGCTCAATGTTGTTATGAATGCTTTCAGATTATGTTCTGTTATTTTTCACCTTGGACCTATAAGATACATCCCAAGTCTTTGATTTTGTCTACAGCTTGCATTTTACTCTGCAGTAAGTGTGTTTATAAAAAATGATGGTAGAAAATTAAAAAAAAATGCTAGAAATAACTGTGTTATGAGAATTCTTTTTTTGTTTCTTTCAAGTAAGACAATGGAAGAAATTTTGAGGGAGAACACATCTACATTCATACACAACCAGATAAAACAACACCTCTTTATAAAATTACATGTTTCCAGGCAAAGTTAATTTTTTTTTTAAATGAAATTGAACTAGTGGATGAAATAAATTCATTAGAGCTGAAGCCTAAAAATAAACATGCATCTCAACCCTAGAAGTAAAAACCCACACCTTCATTTGCTAACAGTCTATATTTGGTGCATATTAATCTGACCCTGAATCTATACTAGGTATGAAAGAGTTAAAAAAATAAAGGTTATCTTTTGCATTTATAGTGTTCCTGGGTTGTACCATATTAAATCACCTTGATTTACAATACGTCCTGCACATATGAGAGATATGCTGGTGCAGTTTTCTAACTACCACAGGTAAGAAATACAGCCTCACAATTGTCGAGTATTTTAGTCCTCAAACAAAATAAAGACAGCCTCAGCTCTCTTTTTGCAGAACCTATCAGGTATTTTCCACTGCACTTCATGCATTGAACTTAAACACTTTATTGCCGGCATTTTTCTGGGACAGAGAACTCAAAAGTGCCACCTACTTCATAGAGTGTACCACGTGCTCCTCCTCTGCCCTCTTCATGTGATGCCAGGGGCTATACTCTCAGCCCCCAGTGAGATCCTGTGTGCCACTCTTCACTTGCCCCGACAGTGCTACATAGCACTGATCATTGATGTTTCTTCCTAGTGCTTGGAGTGTTCTGTCTATTCTACTACATCTGCTTTTTATCAGGGCTCTAAAATTGATAGTGACTTCACATTCACTGGCTTAGGAAGTAACTATTTGCTTTTTGCTGTATTTAAAAATGACTAAACTAATGATTAAATTTGAGGGTTGCAAGAGAACATAACCCTGAAAGCATTTTGCCAGTGGGAAAAAAAAAGCGTGCTCATCACACCACTTGTGACTCCAGGATACCCTCTGACATAATCTTAGTATGTTTAATGTCCCATGTTCCTTCTCATGTGGAACTCTAGGTTTGGTACAAGCCACAGGAAGGAGCAACAGAGATGGAAGTTTGGCAAGGGAGAAAACAGAGACACAGCAGGAGATTTTGACTGGATGTGGGGTGGGTAGTTGAAGTATGGGTGCCTGTGGACTTCTGTCTCTCTGACTAGGGATGTTCAGCAAGAATGAGGAGGAGTTTGGGAGGAGAGTTGAAGAAAGAAAAAAAAAAGTGAAGTTTGGAAGTTTGGTTTTTCATTATCAATTACTGCAAGCTGTACTTCACCTTCTATGCAGATGTACTAATACATGGATTTTAAACCAGCCACAATTTGGCAGAATCAATACTTCACAACCAAGCTGCAAGAATGCTGCTGGTAGGAAAAAAAGAAGGAAAGAAAACAAAGAGGAGCCTACTTACCATCCCTTTTGGACAGAGGCATCCAGATATGCAGCCATGGCTGATGCACTCCAAGTCATAATTCTGGCAAGTCTTGGCACACTCCAACCCTTCAGCTCTTGGGTTATTTGCAGGACAGACAAATCTTTCCATGGGGGATCTGCATGTCAAGCTCCTTTTTACTTAAAAAAAAAAAAAATACAAAAATTGCAATTGAAACACAAGTATTGTTAACACAGTGTTTTTCTAAAGGACAAATGAAAATTTTTATTAGAAAACTAGTTTAGCATATAGAATGGAGCAACACCACTACACCACTACACATGGCACTGTAAAGGCAACAGTACCCACTTCCCAGTGAAGTGACCTCAGTTAGGCTATGGTAAAAACATGTATTCTTACATGGGAGCAAAAGGGAGTGCACAAAGGTTCAATTCCATATTCTGCTTGTGGTATGAGCACACTTTAGTATGAAACATATTTCAAGCTGTAGGCGCTGTACACTACCAATATCAGCACAAAATCCATGCTGTGAGAAGCCACAGGACAATATGCTACTGTATTCAGACTCACTTCCAACACAGAGTGTAACTACATAAGTGACTGTTAACAACAACGTCCTTAGGTTAAACAGTCTTCAATTTTTTTGAGAACTTGGGTTCTGAAAGATGATCAGAATTTTCCAAGAAACTGCAGTTTATTATTTCAAGTGATGCTAGAAATATGCCTCTTCCTAATACCAGGAAAATTATGTTTTAATAACTTCACAGCAAGAGTATCAGTGAGGAAACTCAAAAAATCCCAGAACAATAGTGTCCTCTTTCTCCAAGTCAGGGCTTATCTTTGCAAGGCAGTTGTCAGTGTCTGGGAGGTTTTATGGCCGGATGCCTGGTGGATAGAGAGCACACTCGGTGCCTGGCATCATTCTGATTTTCAAGCCACAAAAAGCTTCAACTGCACCAGAAAGGAGAACTTGCAATCTGCTAGTCAGAAGCAGAAGGTATAAAGCTGGCTAGTTACTGATGTCATGTAATGCTCAAATAGCAGCTGAGGGCCTCAGATCACCATCAAAGAACCTCTGAACCTCACTTAACTAGAGTGAGACTGCAGTGACTAACTATAATTTTGAGAGGCAGGACACAATGAGCAATGAGCCCTTCGACCTCCCGTGCAAATGTTTTGTTTCTATCCTGTAACAAAAATAAGGTTAGAAAAAGACTCACCAGCCACTGTAACCTCTAGTACTTCATCCCTATTCTAGATTACCAAGAGACAGAAGGAGACGTGGGGGGAAATAAAAACAAATTGAAAGGATACCAACTTCTGGCAGATGGCCTCTCATCAGCAAAAACATCTGGCAGGAAGGCACCAGGAGCTCTGTTGGTACTGCAGTGCATGAAACCATTTTCACAATAGCTAAGAAAAACAAATAGAGCTTATATTTAACAAAGTGACATTTAGCTTTCACTCACATGGTTTTTTTCAGACAGGCCTGCAGGGAACTTGTCAGAGCACCAAAATTACACCTCTCATTGGGGCTGATCTGTTGCTTTGCATTCACTGTGCTTATCAGCCTTAAAGGCTGTTGTATATTCCTTAAGATAGTCAGCAGTGATATACTAAGCATAGTAAGCCAGCTATATGCTAGCCCTGTCCCACTGAATCCAGTGCATCAGCACAGGTGTAACTCCACAGTGGAGAGAGTGCCTACAACTTCTGACTTCTGTGGTAAAGGAAAAAAAGGAGAAGACCTTGTTCCCAAAATTGAGCTTGCTAGATGCGACCTAGCAATTACATTCCTCAGTGTACTGTTGCTCAATTTATCAATTAGAAATATTTAATACTCAGATCTTTGGTAGAGGTAATCACGTTTTAATACTTAAGAAATGTAACACAATACATTAATGCAACATTTAAAACACCTTCAGAGTAGCTATTGTCAATAATTAAATTCCATTTCAAACTGGCAGGAACTGTTCACAGAACAGGGCTTAGTCCTTTTTTCCAACTAATATGACATTTGAAATTATGTGTATAGAGATACAATAGCAAACCTCACCGCCTGGTTTGTTGGAGGCAAAATCTTGCCCTCTCAAACTAAGTTTCAATGGAGGTAAAGGTACTGAGGACCTGAACCAGATAACTGCTTGGGCTATCCAAACATTTCTGAGTCACAGCATGTAGGGATGAGTTCTGAACACTGCACTTACCACATGGTATGATGATCTGAAAAGACATCCTCTGGCTGGAAGATCTCACCGTCATAGTAACAAGAGCAGTGGGACTTTGGCACGCACTCCTCACGCTCATCCAGGTAGTACCCAGGGGGACAGTAGCATCCTTCCACACAGAGCTCATCACAGTCCTCATCTGGGTAGGACAGAGATCTGCAGGTCTGGTTGCACGGCGTCCCACACTGCCGGTATATTTGGCCTTCAGGACAGGTCATTGCTGTTGATAAATGTGCACATGAGGGAGACTGACATTTGATCCTCAGCCAACTAAAAGAAAAGCTGCCTAAAAAGGGACTCGAAAGCTGGGGATTAAAATGTATTTATTTAATTTACTCATTGATAGAGACCTGTATTACACTGTCTTTCCTTAACTCTGCAGCACCAGCAAAGCCGAGGGCACTGTTTATGTACACACAAACAAAACCTTACTATGTGCAGTTCCCAATAAATGTTGGGATTGCATTGCAACCCCTGTGATGAAATCCATCCTCAGAATTTTATCCAGAACACAAAACACAGGCTGATTCTAACCTCTGTTATTACTTGGATCTACACGTTCGGAGCATTACAAGTATCACATTCTATTCTTTTGCAACATGGTTAGGAACAACTTGGTCAAAATAAGTAGAAATGTAGGTTTCTGTCTTGCTAAGCAGGTGCTGCAACAGTTTAAAGCCTCACATCTCAGCAGCTCCCAGTGACTTCTGTAGAAACAGGAGCAAATAATAAAGTCATTTAGAGATCGTGGAGGCAAACCTTGTGTACTAACTGGTTTTAATTATTAATTCACTGCCATGGAGACCTAATTAAGAACTTTGGAGACATCTTGGCTTCTTTGTTTATAAAGTTTCCAATTCGTTCTACAGCGCTGATTGTGAGGAAACCACCTCGGCATACATCAGCATCAGCACTAGGTGGCAGCTGTGACAACGCATTTCCGAGGACTAGTAAACAAGTTGATACTACCAAGGGCTTTTAACAGGCTCCCTGATAACCAGGATGTACAAACCCTGTTGCTTGTAGCAACCTTCCAAAGCAAACGGATGGAGTTGTAGGGTGATGAGGTAGCATCTTTAGTGGAGCAAAGGGAAGCAGCTGTGAATAAGAGTTGGCACATCTGTACTCTGCTAAAACCAAGATCAAGGGGTTACAGAAAAGTCTTTCTCTTGTCAGACCTGCAGAATGAGCCAATAATTCCTACCCTCTCTTCTGTGTGCACGTGCACCCGGGAACTGTAGCAGCAATGGCAGTAGAACTACAGCCCTCCCTGCAGCCTCACGCAGCTGCTAGCAGGGCTGAACTAACACTGAGCCTAACAAAGCAAGGCCTACAGGCTAAGCAGCTCCATAAAATTCCACTGAAATTAAGAATTGCTTCTATTTCCTGAAGAGAGGCACGGCTACACCAACAGCTCCCTGACTTCTCTTGAGGCACCTGAAGTCACACATGTGGGTCTGTTAAGCCCCTAACTTACAAATCCAGCACAGAGGCATCTAAGGTCACTCAAAGCCTCCTTTAGAGCAAAACTGTCCCAAGTTTGAGACTTGTGCCCAAACTATTTAGTGTAACTTTCACAGCACAGTCCGTGTGTGTGCATCAATATAGTGGGCAGAGTAAACACCTTCTAATGCAGAAATAAACAGGTGATAGAGTCACTCACAGTTGTAGGAGTCTCTGGCAGCTATTCACAGAACAGTGCTTCTAATTTACATAAACACAATCTTTGCAGTAAATCAAATACTGACGAGACACAGCCCAGGGCTGAGGACTATTTTAAAAGCAACTTTCATCACTGAAGGCATGTGCTAGCAGGACAACGATGGAGCCTCAGCCTAAACTATGATTTGCTTCACAGGAACCTCTGGAAACAAGGAACTGGTTTGGCAGATTTCAGGTGGGTACACCAGTCTACTAGAGTTTCAGGATTCAAAAAGCACAGGAGTTCCCATCCAGAGGGACCTTGACTGGCTTGAGAGGTGGACCTGTGTGAACTTCATGAATGAGCCTTATGAAGTTCAGCAAGACTAAGTGCAAGGACTTGCACATGGGTTGGAGCAATCCCAGTCACAACTACAGGCTGGGCAGAGAATGAATCGAGAGCAGCCCTAAGGAGAATGACTTGGGGTTTTTGGTTGATGAGAAGCTCAACATGAGCCAGCAATGTGCAAGTACAGCCCAGAAGGCGAACCATATCTATCCTAAGTTGCATCAAAAGAAGCATGACCAGCAGGTCAAAGGAGGTGATTCTTCCACTCTATTCCCGTCTTATGAGACCCACCAGCAGGACTGTGTCCAGCTCTGGGGTGCCCAGCACAAATCAGACATGAAGCTGTTGAAGCAAGTCCACAGGAGGGCTGTAGACCATCAACACTTCCCTGTGCAGCCTGTTATAGTGCTTGACAACCCTTTTGGTGAAGAAATTTTTCCTAATATCCCATCTAATCCTCCCCTGGCACAACTTGAGGCCATTTCCTCTCCTACTATAACTTCTTATTTGCAAGAAAAGACCAACACCCAGCTGGCTACAATCTCCTTTCAGGCAGTTGTAGACAGTGATAAGATCACCCCTCAACATCCTTTACTCCAGGCTAAACAACCCCCGTTCCCTAGGCTACTCCTCGTAACACTTGTGCTCTAGACCCTTCACCAGCTTTGTTGCCCTTCTTTGGACATGCTCCAGCACCTCAATGTCATTGTAGTGAGGGGTCCAAAATTGAACACCATACTCAAGATGCCACCTCACCAGTGCTGAGTACAGTGGGACAATCACTGCTCTAGTTCTGCTGGCCACACTATTTCTGATACAAGCCAGGATGCTGTTGGCATTCTTGGCCACCTGGGCACACTGCTGGCTCATGTTCAGCCAGCTGCTGACCAATACCCTCAGGTCCTTTCCACTTCCCATTCACTCTTCCAAGCCTGCAGCATTGCATAGGGTTGTGATAAAAGTGCAGGACTCAACACTGGGCCTTGAAGAATCTCATACAATTGGCCAAGGCCCAGCAATCCAGCCTGTCCAGACCCCTCTATAGAGCCTTCCTACCCTCAGCACTCACATCCAACTTCATGTCATCTGCAAACATACTGAGGGTACATTCAATCCCATCACTGAGATCATTGATAAAAGACATTAAAGAGAACTGGCCCACTACTGACCCCTACGGACCACCATTTGTGGCCAGCCACCAACCGGATTTAACTCCACTGACCACAATGATAGCTTTGGGTCCAGCTATCCAGCCAGTATTTTATACGTATGCATATGAAAGAGGCAGCCTTTCACAGTATGGTCTACCTGCTCCTTCCACACAGCATAAAGAGATTGGCTTTGCTGCTTATTCACAGTGGGCTGCTGGAGTCAGGTCCTAAAACAATCAAACTGCAACCAAAATCATTTCAAACACGTGGGAGATGAATGCGCTTGTTAGCTTGACATGCAGCAGAAATGCTGTGCTGCACTAATGACTTGCCTCCCTGCCATTTATCCACTTCAAATCAGGCAAACCAGTTCTGTCAAGTCATTTCCCAAGAAACCGAATCTCTGTTGACCAAGGCAGGAGCTGAGCACTTGTTCAGTGCACTGGGCCATCAGCACAAATTATGCAACCTGCACATTCACCTCTCCAGACCATTAAAAGAGGGATTGTTCTCCTTTATATGACAGGAGATGTCTGGGGCATCAGGATTATTTAATGGGGACTGATGGATCTGCAATCAGGGAAATCGTCACTTTATGAGGGCATAAAGCACTCTGTAATGCACAGAGAGGAGGAAGCAGCTCTACACTATTAAAGATTAATTGTGAAAATTGACTTGTTCAATTACAGAAAGAACGATGGTGCATTATCACTGCTCGCTCTTTTAGCCTCCAGACCTGCACATTTTTAAAAGGATTTTTATTACATTACTGTTCCACTATCTGAACATTTACATAAATTAGGTAAAATATTATGAAACCATGCAGCAGTTTAACATAAACTGGTTTTGTTCTCATTCGCAGTAAATATTTTCCAGCATGCAGAAGCTGTAGTTGCTGACCTTACAGGTACAGACCCTACACCAGGTAGAAGGCCAGACACTTCTTCTCTCCCTTCCAGCTTCTACAGACTCATTTTCTAAATGTTTTCCCCACCTCTTATTTAGGAAAAGGTAGCAGAACTAATCTGGACGTCTGCCAAGCACACATGCCTTTTCCCCAAAATTTGTAATTGTCCTCTTAATGACAAAGTCTCTCAGGAAAATGGAAAAATATCCACTTGACAAGTATTTATGGGGAAAAGTGTGCCCATGTTCCATCAAAATCCCATTGCAATGGATTTTTTCCTACCACACTGACTTAGCAGAAAAAGAAAAGAAACAAAAGACATTGACTTCTTCTGCCCCAGCTTCTTAGAATTCTGTTTGGCTGTTAATCTTGCACTGGACTCATATAGGCAAAACCATCCTTATTTTTTTCTCTTATCCCACCTCTGTAACCCAAACCTGCAGTGTCAATTTTTGTTCTGCCCACTTGCAACATATAATCTTTTAGACTACAAGGTTTTTAATCGGGGTTTCCCTTTATTTCAAGTGGCATCCTGCAAACAATCCTCAGGGGAATTCAAAATGCAACTGTTGCTGACTCTCACGGCAGTTAATTGTCTATGCAAAATGCCACCAACAAAAGTCTTGTTCGCCTATCTCAGTGGTGCCACCCACGACCTGTTGATCAAGGTTCAGGATCTCATCTCAAACCAGCTACCACATCATACTAGAATTGACAAAAAGGAGGAAAGGAGCTTTATTGTGGTTGAGAAAATTATGTTCACTCACTAACTTAATGATGTATATGAAATGAGATCTGACATACATCTCAGACCTCTGCACTAATGGGGTGATAATCAAACTGCTAAGATAGATATATCCAGAGAGGTGGTGGGATCTCCATCATTGGAGATATTCAGAACATGTCCAGACAAGACTTCCTTCATACCCTCAACTTCAGATAAATTCAGTAGTTGGGAAGCTCGGGCCTCAAAAAAAATAGGAGGTACCAAAAAAAAAAAAAAAATCAAACATTACTCCAAACCACTTGTAGATGCCCTCCAAGGGATATTCAGAAAGTTTCTGGGTGAGTAGCTGAAACTTCAATACAGCTAAAAATGGAAATCCAGTCAAAAACTCTGCTGTGGTATGTCAGATGACTGCTTCTCTCCCACAGTGCTGAGCGGTCTCTGCGAACAATTTTTGCACCCTGGATGAAGTGGAGGAAACCTATACTGTCTCATCCTTTTCCATGAGAAAAAAAACACCTTGCAGAAATCTCATTCTAGATGTCTCATTGTTGTGGGTTTGCCCCAGCTGTGAGCAAAGCACCACACAGCTGCTCATTCTAAGAAGGTGTGTGTGGGGAATTGGGAGGGTTGCAGGGGAGGAAAAAGAAACTAAAAAAACCCCACAACCCCAGAAACTTCCAGGGTTCAGATAAGGATTGTTTACTGGGACAGCAGAGGAAGAAAGATGTAACAATAACAGGACTTTATAGCAAAATATACAAAACAGGTGATACCCAATGCAGTTTATCACTGAACTGCACAACTCCAGCTGTACAGCTCAGAGCCATCCCAAACCCACACGTCCTGGAATCATGCACTCCTTCCCGCACCAGCCCCCCTTTATGCCAAGCATGACATCATTGACATGAAATACCCTCTTTGGCCAGTTTGGGTCAGCTGTCCCAGCTCTGTCCCCTCCCAGCTTCCTGGGCACCCCCATCTTCTCATTAGCAGGGGAATATGAACAACTGAAAAATCCCTGACTGCTTGGCAACAGCCAAAAACATCCGGATGTGATCAGTACTGCTCTCATCCTAACTCCCAAACATGGCATTCCAGTGGCTGCTAGAAAGAAAACTTTATCCTAGCCAGAACCAGAACAGTCACCTGGCATTACCAAGAAATGCTTTCACAACAAGGAAAATAAGGATGTTTTAGAGCATTTCACTTACGGCAGAAGTCAGGTTCTCTCCACTGGACCAGGATGTTCTTCCTAGCACAGGCTGCTGCATAATTAGCAATAGCAGAGCACAGACAATCCTTGCCATTGGAGCAGGAGCAAACATCAAAGAGGCAGTTCTTCACATAAGGAGTAGGACTGACTTCATGATGACAGGGTTCAAATGCAGATGACATCAGAACAGAGCAGGAGTCCTCAGCATACTTGGCTAAAAAGAGAAAAATTATATGCTTACACTGAATCAATCAGTAGCTTTCAAGAAAATCTAGAACCCCAGTAAGCATTTTCTAATTTGCACAAAGTAGGCACATATTGCATCAGAACTCATAGGTCATGAGCTCCACTAAAAAAATAACATTTCACTAGTGAAATAAATAAAGGAAAAGAAATGCTTTTGTAGTCTGTTACCAGGATTTCTCATGCCGTGTTTCCTTTTAGGGAGTCTCTGCTTTCTGCATTTGCAAAGTAACTCTTCTGGGCTGCATGACACTCACAAAACTATAGTGCCTGCTGTGATCCAGAGCCATAAAATTTCTTATGTGCTTACTCCCCCCAGAAAGTAGAGTCTGCTGTAACACCTGGGACAAGAAAATTGCTCTGAGAATTTCTCCCCATGTCCAACTAGGAAAGCCAAGTAGTATGGAGGGAAGAGGAATGCTGTCTGTGGGATGCAGTAAAAGAAGGGAGACAAGGGACAGGGAAAAGTGTATAAGGGAAGGACGAAGGGGTGAAGAAGACAGGTGTGTTGTCAACCTATAGGATGAACACAGTATTGCTATCACTTAAAGAGTAGTTTCAGTGACACAAGTTTGTGCTGTGGCTGTGATGGTCTAACACTGACTGTGGTCCAAACCAAACAGCAGCATGATCCCACATTATTGTTTTTTTTGCTTTCAGTTAGGCTTCCTTAGGAAGTCTGCATCAATCTGTGTCTCTGTTCGAGGGTTGGGTTTTTTTTTTGGGTTGGGTTTTTTTGATTAAACAGAGATTACATTTACCGTGCTGGTAATGTAAGCAACACTAGCGTCTTCTCTCTGTCTTTATTTTTATTCTATTTAATTTTGTATTATCATTATGTAAAACAGAAGGTCACAGTTTGCTGTACATGTTTATTTTTGGATGGAGTTCAGTACCTAAACGAGGATTGAGATGGCAGGGATCGCTGTCTTGTTTTGACAAGTCTTGACAGTCTGCTTTGAGCTTCCAGGAGTTTCCAAAATCTTCCAGAAGAGCTTCCACCATGCCAGAAGGTGTAAGAAAATCATCCCCTTGGTTACCATTGTAATTTCCACATAGCCCACACATCCTTTCGGAGTAGACTGGAGACAACTAAGGAACACAACATTAGCCTGGTCATCCTTCAGACTACATCACCACCG
Organism: Gallinula chloropus; assembly: GCF_964237585.1. NCBI lineage: Eukaryota > Metazoa > Chordata > Aves > Gruiformes > Rallidae > Gallinula > Gallinula chloropus. The sequence continues at coordinate 68,436,035 of NC_140085.1, forward strand.
TATAGCAAGATTTTCTAAAGATTGAACCACAGACAATTTAACAAACAAGGAAATTCCCAAGTACACATTAAAATACTGTAGACACAATTTAATTGTGCTACATTTTCAAACTTCTAATAAAAATGTTATTATTAGTAGCAGCAGGATAATTTTTGCATGGTACAATGATATTTTCAGGTGGTAACTGAAGACGACTAGAAGAAAAATGGCTTACTTTTGCACCTTGATCAGCATTCCAGTTTAGTTTTTCCCTATTTTTCCCCTTCAGTCATATAAATGAAGGCAACAGTGGCAGTTGTATGTTTTTAGTATAGTGAGATGATTACACTTCCAATGATAGTTTGGGAAAAGATAGGGTACCTGAAACCATTTTACAAGAAAATTTGAAGATGAAGAAAGTTTAAACAGACTGTTTTGTCTTAAAACAGATACCAAGTTGGAAAAGTGGTTTCCCTCAACATCAAGGACCATTAATAAAATAAGGAAGAGACTACTACCTGTAAAGACACATTACCTCACATTACACATTCCTCCTCCCTAGAGAAACTTATGACACACTAAAAACAGTGCTGCAAACAACCCACATAGCAGGTGTGTCCTTTTCACCTTGCTTTATTCTTACTGCAAATTGAGGCACATCTGAACTGTAACCCTAAACTTAGAGGTAAGGAGGGGGAAGTCTCCTAAGCAATATCCACAACACAAGGGCATCGATACCTTTTATTTCAGTAGGAATTGTCACTTTCTATTAGAATTAAAGAGCCAGTACATCACAAGTCCTACCAGCTGTCCTCAGGAGCTGACTCAGTGCTTTAACAGCTGCTGGTCTCTCTAGTACTCATTTACTACAGTGCTACTTCAGTCAGGTTGGCAGGAGCAACCAGTGAAATAGCTAGGAAAACACATTTTTGAAGTAAACTAGTTTTCTTTATAGAGAAAAATATCTTCCAAAATATAACCTAACACTACCCTTCCTTTGAACACATTGTGAAAGAGTAGGTATGGAGCATCAAAATTATTTTAATGAATTACTAGCCATGAATTACTAGAGGGTATGTATACTTATTACTCCAGTAGCCAAGGAAGCTACTTTTTCATGTAGTCTGCAGACAGGCAATGACTTGTACAAATACAGTTTCTGATGTGTTTTCAAGTGGAAGCTCAAATTGCAAATATCAAGTGGCCACAGAAAGGGGAGCACTCTTGAGGAACACCGAATTTTTACTGGAAGTCTGGCCAAGGTAATGGAAGTGTATCACTTCCCCCAATTGTCAGAAAATACTTGGCAACAGGTCAGTCAACAAATCCAGCAGAAATTAACTCTCCAAAAGCAATTGCAAAGATGCTTTAGATACCCAGCAAGGGAGGGAGCTTGGAGCAGAACTGGATAAATGCAGATGACTGGAGAAACTTCCACCACTTTTACGGGTAGAGGTTCTGGACCAGAAAATTAGATTTGTTTTAACTGTAAGAAAGGATTTTCCAAGCTATGCTCGTCTCTTACCAGGCAGAAAAAACTTTGAATACTAAAGAAAGCAAAAACTTCTGAGATGTGCCAAGGGAATGAAATGAATAATTCTCAGCCCAAAAACCAGCTTTTAAGATCCTTGGAGCACTGAAATACGGTCTACATAGAAACAACAACAACAACAACAACAAAACCACTAATACTTTCTAAAGTTATTCAAGGCCTTTCTCTTCTTTGCTGCTTTCCAACTCTTGTACTTACTGCTGATCTAGCTTTCATGAACCCTTACACCATGCCACACATGATATCTGAGTCAGATTTCAGGTCAGGAAAAGAGAGTGCAGAAGCACTGTCATGGTTCAGAACTGGCAATGTTCACTGCTTGGTAGAAACATCAATCCCATGAAAACCAACTCTTTTGACAAAAGTCTTCTCAGAGAGTGAAAACACCCCACAAGTGTCCCAGCTGCAGAACCTCTATTACAAGTGGGGCTCAAAAGCCACAGGGCTGTGGTTAAGCACCCATCTGTGCAAAGATGGCAAGTGCATGCGGGTCCACAGCTGACCATCACCATGCAGGATCACATCAACCTGACTAAGGACCCATATCCTGCAGGTCATCACACCAGGAAGCAATACTACAGGAAGATTCACACACCTGACGGAATGAATACAGCCTCAAGAACACTATTCTCAGTCCCTGATACCACCAGTCAATCAAATGAGAGCAACCTCCTGTACGAACAAGGAGGGCAACAGATGACTTAGCTGGAGAAGCTGTGATGGTTTATCAGCTATCAGGAGATTATTGTACATGAAATAATCTTCTCCCATCACAGACTTTTCTATGTTGCAACTCATTGTGTAGCTTACAACTTGCATACACACACAAAAAAAAGTTCTTTACATAAAGCTGCTGCAACTACATTTCTTCCCTTACTGTTCATTTATTTTAAACCTGGTTTCAGTTTTTCTACACTCTGCTGTGGTCTGCAGCACAGACAAGCCCTAATTGTTAATCAAGGGTGACTTTAAATATTCCTCATTGTAGAAGGAGTATGCAACATATCTTGTATGAGTTAATTGATTTTTCCTGGAAATAATGAGTAACCGTGTCCCTGGAGCCATATTCTTGCCTTATTTTAAAGTCATAAGAATCCATTGCTATAGACAGGACAATTAAAGCAAATGAAGGCAAAAATACAGTTTGGAGGGTATCTGCTGAACAAAACACAAAACTACTCATGGTTAGTAAAAGAAAAAAAAATAGAGAGATTAAAAAAAAAGCTACCAAGATACTGTAGGATGAAAATGTTTGTTTCTGGAATACAAAAGGACCTGTATATTGCTCTGGGGGTAGCAAAAGAGAATGGAATTTCTAACATGCAACACAAAATAATTTCTCAATTCAGACAAGAAAATCTTTGTACTTGTTTGGGTGGGACGAGGGAGGAGGCAAAAAGGCAGAAACGAAAGAGACAGAGAGTACCTTCACTAGAAGCTCACCACGACCATCCCAGTCAATCTGCAAATCTTCTCCATAGGTAAGGCGAACTGAAGTCCTCATGATGCGTTGGATACGGAGGGCACCTAAAGACAACCACAAAACGTCAGTCAAGCCAGGATACAGTGTTTCATTGTCTGGGACTCGGTGAACAGCCCAACAGAGTGGATGCCACAGAGCAGGGGGTCTGCCAAAGCTGTGGGTGCCAACAATGCCCACTTCACACTTCCCAAACTTTGTGCCTGCTCAGCAGTTTATAGCTGCATGATCTTGTTGATAGGCTCTGCTTTAAGGCACTTAGGAGTCCTAGAAAAGTATCTATGTGCATTCTGCAAAACCTCAGGCATTGACAGTGACATTTTTTACTGGAGGGATTTCAATCAGCTACATAAAAAAGTAGTAACAGTTTCAAAAAGCACAGACCAGCAGTGGTCTTCAAGATGACACCTCACAAATCCAGACCAGCTTAATTCTCCTGATTTTAGAGGAGCTGGGCTCCTCTATATCAGTTGTGTGGAGAGAAGCTTGAACAACAGAGCTTCTAGAAGAGGCTGCAAGTGAGAATTTGGTATTTAAAAGAGGTTTTTTGATTCAACTGTGCTAAGGCATGCCAGAAAACACGAGCAAATAGGACCCTTTCAGTGGCTGGCCAGAGTTAGACCATGCAAACACACCTTGGAGCAAAGGGATCTGTATGTCTTGTCCATTCAGGGAAATTCCTCCTCCATGTTTCATTTTAATGAGGCTGTTGTCCATGTCCTGGATTCGGACAGAAGCTGAGCGAATGCACACAGCATCAGGATCATCTGCACACTACAGAAAAGGGAAACATTTGCCTTGAACCTTTAACTTTCACTTTATTGGTGACTTTGCCCCAGACCCCCAAAAGGCATTTCAGCACCTCACTTGGAAGGTGTTAAGTCTATCAATAGTTTTATGCATCTAGTTTCTGCATCCCACAAACACCAGTCTGGCAGCCTTTCTTCCATTATCTCATTAATCGTGCAGCAGGGAGCTACCCGCAGCTGCTTGTCTCAGACCCTGGAAAGCAATCTACACTGGAACCCAAGGAGTGGTCTGTGCTGGTGCCCAGCATCCCCTGCCTCTGGCAGCTGCAGGAAGGGTATGCTGCCCCACATAGCCGGGCAGGCCCAGAAACAGCTGCCTGGTTCACACTGCCCAAGACTCTCCTGCTGTTTATGTTCCCTGGCTGTGTATTACACAGATGAAGAACAGGGATTGCAGGTCCCAGGGCCTTCCCTCTGGTTTCCAAAGGGAGGTTTCAGTGGAAACCTGTTCTGCAAGTTCCCAAGCACATATAACCTCAGAGCTACATTATCAGAGCTTTCAAGTGCAGGATACAGACTGTGCACGTCACACCCTGTTTCTCCACAGCCTGTGGCTTCTCTGTTTCTCAAGTCCCGCAAAGCAGGCTGATACTCCCCTTCACTCCATTGTAACTCTTCCTGCCTCCAATTCTTCTAACCCCCATCCCCTTCCTTCCCCTCTGCTTGATTCAATACCCTTTTCAGCCTCCAGGTTAGTTCACCTATTCCCATTTGCAACTGGTTGATTAATTTCACAGAATCACAGAAGGGCAGGGGTTGGAAGGGACTTCTGGAGATCCAACTCCTATGCTAAAGCAGGATCACCTACAGCACATTGTGCAGGATGGCGTCCAGGCAGATTTTGAATGTCTGCAGAAGAACAGACTCCACATACCCCCTGGGCAGCCTGTGCTAGTGCTTTGTCACCCTTAAAATGAAGCAATCTTTCAGGAGTGGGTTAACCTTGCTGTGACAATCCCTCCAGGGTCTCTTTCCCTCCCCATGAAGGCCTGGCTCCCTTTCCTGCCTCTCCTCAGCCATCTCTGCTTGCTGAGCTCCAGCTAGCTGCCTTTCTCACATCTATCAGGGGAGATGGCAAAAAAAGTCAGGAGCTGCTGACCAGCTGGATAGCAACAGAAACCACCATGTGTTGATAGAAAGCAACCCAAGGCACTATTCTGCCAGTGCACCCTACTCGCTGTCTGGGGAAATGTGTTTTCCCTGAGCATTAGTGAAGCACTGGCCTTCAGGGTGCTTTGTAAGGGGTGCACCCTCCTCTGCATGTGTTTGTTCAGCTGGCAGAGAGGCAGTTGAGGGCTCATTCTCCGAATCTCATTACGAATCTCAGTCTCCAGGTAGGCTCCTGGGAATGGCAGCAAGGAGAAGCAAAACACTTATTAACTAAGGAGAAAGACTGCATCTGTTATTTAAACTAATTATTTCATAGGAAAATTACTTTTGTTGGCCTGTGCATCTGCAATTCGTATCATACTCCCACAGCCCTTCCCACTCCCTCAAGAGCATGTGCAGAGGCGCACAGGCACTGGCCAAGGCTGCTGTTACCTGCATGGTCTCGATGATCACAGAAAAGGAATTTTCCACACAGTCCTTGGCAAGTAAGTACTGACAAATCCCACTGAAGGTGAAATACTTGTTGTCGAAGCTTTTGAAATGGGACTGGCCGGTAACAGAGCATTCTCCTGAAAAATGCAGAATGCCATTAATCACATCAGTGCAGAGTTTAGAGCTAATTCCTGCCCCTCCCCTCCCCCAAGCGACTGAGAGGGAAGAGCAGCCCAGTGGAACAGGTTGCACAAGGCCCAGGTCCCCTGCAGACCAGAAAGCACCAGTGAGATGCTTATCTTGCTGTTTATTCCTCTTAGTCATCACCAGTAGCAACAGCAGCGCCAACAAAAGCCGGGGAATACGGTATAAATCATGCTCAAGAGCTGAAATTCATGTGCCTACGGAAAAGCCTATATAATGTTTCGAACAAAGGGTCACAAGGACATCAGCGAACAGCTCCCTTCACTGAAGCCAGTTTGACTGTTCTGTAGTATACACCTCAGGTGCCCTGGAAACTCAGCACAATCACTTAAGCTCTCCTTGACCTAGTACTTAAGTGATGGGTGCTGGTGGAACTAACCAATTGTCAGGAGCAAGCCATGCTCTCTTGTACATAGGAACTAAGTTTACTTCTTCATGCAATGGGGAAACTGAGGCACAGAGAGTGGGAGTGCTAGTGCCTGAAACTGACAGAGCTAGGAAAGGCGCTCTGAATTACCCAGCATTAGTCACAGTCTCCACGCAATGGGCAACATACAACGTGTCCTCTTTACCCCTGTGCAGGAGCATGCAACATCGTGACGTAACACACTCTAAATCCACTTTTGATTAGCCCAGTGGGGCACGTCTGTGCCCACGGAGCTGGCTGCAGAATGCAGGCATTTCTACAGAGATGAAAATCAAAATTTGCAATAGGACTTGTGGGACTCTCACTCCTCCTCTGTTCTTCTTTTGCAGAGGTGCCTCATTCTCAGTGTTTCACAGTTGTGTCTTGGCAGATTGTGAGCCCTCTCTCTGTCTACCAGCGTTTTTAGAGCATTACATTATGGCTTTATGAAGGTAACAGTGTCTGAAAGCCTTTTTCACAATGGCCTCCTTGAACACAGCCCAAAAAAAGGATTCATTCCTTCGTTGGGCAGCCCTGAATACCAATCTAACATTAAAGTAATAATACCTTATCAGAACGAAGAACTGAAAGACAATCAAGGCTGGAGTTATTACAAGGGCAGAATTTATGGTGAACATCTGAATTATCATCTTAATTAAGCAGTATAAGTTAAAAAATATTCCATAGTTTGTCTACCTTTTAGTATGAAAAGAAGCTACTTAAACACATCAACATCTTAACATGCTTTGCTAAGTTGTGGCTTTTCATTCCGTGGAAGGCAGTGTTCAGATGCCACAACTGGTATTTAGAACTCTGTTATGCTAGGGCCTCTGCAAACACATAGGAAGGCTCAAAATTTCTTTTCAGGCCCTGAGGATTAATTCATGCAAGAAGAATATTTCACTTGGAGATGGTTCCACAGAAAACAGGGTGGGCAGAGACCTCCTTGTCCAGAACAAAAATCAGCTGCTAGGCCTACATTGGCAATCCATTGACAAAGGACAGAACAAAGTTAAATGTTACAAGCTTGCAGGTAAACCCCATGAGTTGTTCTCTCTCCACTGCTTCTGAGTCTCACAGAAGCTCTGCCTAATGAGCATCAAATGGAAAAATTCCCTCTGACATATTATCAGTCTTAACTGTCTTAAGCCAGACTGCACTAAAGAACACCACCCTAGATCCTGAGGAAGGACTCATAGCCTTCCATAGCCCTAAGAGGAGTCCATTACTTGTTGGATATTTGTCATCCCCTGGAGAGGGAGGTCTCTTGGTATTTTCAAAGTCCTGTTTTCTGTTCATTTAAGCTTGGACAAAGGTAAAACAAGCGTTATTCTAGACAACTTCAGAGTCTGTTAACTGGCCATCAGATGTGGGGAACAGATTTGAAGAAAACTAGGCATAAACCACTATATTACACACAGCTCAATTTCCAAGGCATTTTCTGCAACTAGGGACCAACAGGAGAGGTTTGCAGCATGGAGAGCTAGGGACTGATACCCCAGGCAAGACCCAGCCCTTTGGCATTGCTCCTGGAAGGGCAATTTCTTTCATGCTGTGAAGTCTCTTCTTATGGGTCTATCTGTTCCATTTGGTGTAATGCTTCCCTTGAGATTTCCTGAAACCTACTGCCTTCATAATTAATTTAATTATGGTATCAGCTTGAGAGCTTCTTGCTAGTGCAAGCTAGCACTAGTTGGCTGATACAACACTGCCTTCTGAAGCGCTACCTCCAGCTGGGTACCCCGTTTTATCACCAAACTTGCAGCATTCCCACCATATAAAAGTATCTTTTCCCGATGAACAGGCTGGCGAAAAAATAACAGAACTATCTTCAGCTTGTATGAGTCTAAGCACATAAACTTTTGGTGACACATGATTTTAGAACACTTTGTTGCAAAAATAACCAACGAACAATAAAAATATGCTGCAATATTGCATCAAACAGAGACAAAACAGGATATGCAGCAATATAAACTTCGCTACCGTTCCTATCAAGTAGTGCTACTTTGGGAAGCTTTGCTGCCCTCCCATATTGCCTCAGTACAGTCTGCAGATGTTAGCAGGTACATACACAACAGCTGCGCTTACACGACCTTCAGTCTCGTACAAGCCTAGCTGAAAAGTGACTTGCATATATTGGCTGAAGGTATAAAAACAAGCTGGTTTTGAGCAGCTCATTCTGCAGAGCTTACCAATTCAGAAAAATACAACAAACGTTAAATTCTTTCTTGCACAAACCTCACTGTAAGCCTCAATGCCAGGCTTATCTTCAATTCTGTAAACACTGTGAAGAAAACGTGGCTGGACTTCAGGATAAAATTTGGCCCACATAGCATTCGTAGTAGCCCAGAAAACAAGAACATTAAGAGCTATAACCTAGGTCAAAAGTGAAGATAGAAAAAGGCCTGTTTTTCATTTGTAAACATGCTACTGCCCATTAGCTCAAAGACATAATATATCAGCTAGGACTGTGTCCTTGATTGGGTTCCAGACGGTGATTTTCTCTGCACTTGGAGAGATCTTAGTGAACACCATAAGCTTCTCACAGTCCTGCTTGGCATAGCTCACTAAAAATGTCATTTCTTTTTTCAACATTTGCATAGCATACATATACCTTCTTTTTTTTTTTTCTGCTGATGTTTTGGAGTAGCTGCTCTTTTAGTCTAAAGCAGGAAGAAATGGAACATTGGTGGCACAGGAAAGATGACTTAATAGAAAGACAGAATTTGATAGCCATTTTAAGACAGTTGTAATTATCTTAATTGGTGAGGATCACACAGTGTTATCTAAAAAAAAGTAAAATAAAAAAAAACCCAAAACAAACACCACAACAAGTCCCAAAACCTGCTCTGTCTTTCCCTGACCCCAGTCTCCTCATCATCCCTTCCACTGTCTGTTCCCAAAAGCAGGGAGAACAAACAAGATAAAAGCTGTGTCGTCTCCCTGCAGATTCCTATGCATAATGCAAGCAGACTCAAATACTGTTTCAGGTCAAGCAGGCCTTTCCATGGCTAAACACAGTCAAGGAACTGAGATGGGGATGGGCCACAGAACTAGCTGGAGGAACGCGGGGCCAGCACATGGCATGAAAAGTCATTCTCCATGTAGGCAAAAAACTGGGACAGCAGCCACTTGAACCAGTGAGTTTGGGAGGTAGGTATGGTAGGAGGAAGGGAAACAAGAACACCTACAGAGCTGCCTCTGTAGTCTGCCACCACCCACAGAGGGCAGGGTGGCTGCCTCCTCCCCAGGGCTGTAGCTCCTCCACCCATAGCATGACCTATACAGCCCAAAGCCATGGAGTATCAAGAGTGACTCAATCTACTCTCAGTACTTCAAATTGTCCCATCAACAAAAGTATGTTAATTCAGGCAATCAAATAGGGAATGGTATGTGGGCAAAGAAACCCAGCAGTGTTCCTCTACCTGAAAGCCAATCCTCTGAACATATAGACACTTAGTATCTTGGTAAACTAAGTAATCAAAAGAGGAACCATTCTTCTCACAAAATGGGATTGCTCATTGATACACATAAACCATACAGCACAATATCTGGCTTGTTTTACAAGAAGAACATGGAAGTATGAACCTATCTGGCTCATACTGGAGCAAGCAGTAACAATAACGTTCACTTTTTGCATAGAAAACAATATAGTGGTAGGTATTTAGGCAACACTTACTTGTCAAAACCTGAAAACAGTAAAAACAACATACCTGGGCATTCCCCGTTGCTGCAGATCCAGGTGCCATGTCGACAAATGCTAGGAAATATATCATGACAAGTTAGGCAAGGGGACATGAATTCAAATCTTCTGTTGTAATTTTTTCCCCAAAAATTGAACCAGGCAGTCCCTGTCTCATGGAAATTAGACCAATCCCCAACATCCTTTCCACCACCCATAACCACATTTCTTAATATAACCACTCCTTCCTACCAACCATAAAAGCAATTGCTGGTAATAAGGCCTGGAATGGTTGCAAAACTCATTAACTTATTTTTCCCTCCATCAAAGCTCTGTTTAATAAAGTTTTCAACTACATTCCACTGTTGTGGAATTAATTTCAAATGCTGTTCTTCAGGTATGTCTATTAATACAACAGAATAATGGGGGTCAAAATCATAGGGAAAAGATCATATATTGCAACGCCCAGCTCAAAGAAGGGCACATCAAAGCTAGATCAGGTGGCTCCGGACCTTTTCTATTTAAGTTTAGAAATCTCCACGATGAGGTCCTACAGTCTCTCTAGGCAGCTGTCCTAGTGCACTGCATGATCTCAGGGAGAAGATTTTTTTTTTTCTTGTCTAAACAGAAGTCCTCCTGCTGCAACTTGTGTTCACTGCTTCTTGCTCTTTCACTGTTTACCCCTGAAAAGGGTTTGTCCCAGTCTTATTTACACCCCCACTCTGGCAATGAAAGTGCCCCCTTTAAACAAGTCTAATTCCCTTTGCTTCTCCTCACATCATAAACTCACCTGCTGTGATAATCTCCAGTGTCCTCCACAAAACTCTCTCCAGTATTGTAATTCTCTTTCTTGCAGCATGGGCCCAGCACTGTCCACACTAGTCCAGTCACTGCATCATGAGTTTGTCACAGGAACTCTACAATCCCTTTCCTTCTCTTGCCAGTTTGACTGCTGCTAAAGCAGCCCTTCATCAGTCTGATAGCACACTGTTGACTTAAGCTCCTCCTGCTTTGTTTTCCTTTCTGTGCAAGTTTCGAGGAGGTAGACTACATCTGCTTTAAGGCCTTTGGGTGGTGGATTTACTGCCTTCTCCCATAGGCACTACTAGTAACAAGTAACATGCACTGATAATGATTGAGATGGCTGTCATCCTTGGGTACATGGGATACCATGTCAGTCAATCCAAGAGTCTTCAAAATCAAGCAAGCTTCAAGAGCTGCTGGATTCTTATTACTCTTTTATTCCAGCCCTTAAAAACTACTTGTGGGGAGTCAGTTTATTGAGGACGGTAAATGCAGAGCCAATGGAATGTCATTCCCCACAGCAGTATCAAATCTAAATAATAGAAAGCATTTCCTAACAGTAGAGTCTATCAGGTGTCACTGATCTCCTAAGAGCAGTAAAGCCAAAAAATTGTGGCCAAGCCCAAAGCTGAAGATAGCTCCAGGAAAAGACAAAATCCTAATGTCATGGTAGTTTATATTCTGTGACACATGGTGCAGGTAACGAAAAACTTGTGTATGGTGGCCTTACCCAAGTCCTCCTGTGCTCAGACTCTTGGAAACATCTGGGCATGGAGTTGTCTGAACTCCTTCCACAAATATGTTTACACTAATACATAACTGTATCAGAAATACATTACTCCTTCTCCTTCCTTTCTTTAGGCAGCTAGCCTTTCACTTCAGGCTCACATACATGAGTAAAAGAAAAACTGTAATCCATGCAGCTAGGGAGATTCATTAACTTTGCAAGAAGTTCTGAGGACGTGTCTGACCTAACTCCTCTTGGAAAGAAGCAGGCTTTAGAGGTTAAATAAATGTAGGAAGTCAAAACAAAGACACAACCACTGACATTAACCAGACATGGGAACCTGCCGGTCTGTCTTATCCACAGGAAACAGGTAGTGCTCTACTGTTTGAAGGAGTATGACCCTCACATTGTTCTATCAGATCAAATACCCTTTAAAAGCAGAGCTGATTTTGTCTTTGTGAACAGCTCACTTCTTGGAAGGGGTTGGTATTTCCAATAAGGGAGTAGGTCCTTTGCCAATAAAAGGAAATTTTTAAAAAGTAGAGAGAGGTTTCTAGAAAGATCATCTAAAACAATCACTAAGTGGTGTGCAGTACATGGAGCAACAGCAATCACACCAGAGCAACACTGAACTTACCATGAGTTGCAGTCCTGGGAGATGGTGAAGCCAGGAGGATAATGTTTTCCAGAGTGGATGCAGGAGCAGTCGGAGCTTTCAATGCAATGTTCACCATCAAGGAGCTTCCCCTCTGAATAGATCAGGTAGCAGCAGATACACATGCCACACACACACAGGGACACAAACATCAATATGATTAGGTTTTCTAGTTCTTCATATGCTTTGGCAAGACTTCATGTGCGTTATCCATAGTCAGTCACAGACAGCAATAAAAACACAATGAAGCTTGCCAAAAATTCTCATGAGAACTGGGTTCTGCTTTCCTTCAAGTGCTTTCTCCTCCTCAGATATGCTTGAATGGAGGATTTCTTTGTTTAGCCAGTCCCTGAGTCCAAAACACATATATTGGCGCATACAAGTGTGAAACACGGGGAGCACAATCAAGCATGATCAGAGATGGGCTAGAAATCTGACTGAAAAATGCATGCATTTTACTGGCAGCTGTAAAGATGTATGAACAGGTTTTGTATTTGTTGTAGGAGGACATAAGAGCAGACAATGCAGTGGATGAAGGAACAGAGTTGGACAACATACAAGTCTAGCAGAGTCCGAGAGAAGAAAACATTATCATATAGAACAGTGGTTTCTCTTTTCAATTTCTACAGAATCAAGAAGTGAAAGGGCTAACTGTCTAACTTGGATCCCACTGATGACGTTTCTGTATCTATATTTTATCTTACAAAACATAAATGGAGGCATAAAGGCATTACAAGACTTGTCTGTGATTGCACTATAAACTGGTAGAAGAAAGGACGTGTCTTTCTCTTAGATCCCCGTGTTGATAGTTGGTATTTCTCTGGTTATAACAGTTGTTTTAGCAAAACATTCTGATTGCTGAAAACCCATCTCTCTTCTCTTTGAAGGGCTCCTAACTGATTGCAGATATTTTGGCCTTTTCCTGGCACCAGCAGCCACTACTGACAATGAAACGCAGGTATGCCCCTTTCCTTCCATTCTTGCCAGAAAGCTGCCTGGAAAGATCTTTGCTGTTGAGAAAATCCTTCCAGTGAGAAATACTCAAAACAAGACCTGAGCATTAAAGAGCTGTGTGGCTTTCCAGAAAGCACAAGAAAACAGAACATCCGCTGCTTTTTCCTGGCAATAGTAATTCCATTTACAGCAATTAAAGTAACTGTGATGCATTTAAGGGAGGAAAAAAAAAAAAAAAAAAAGACACATTTGCTGAGCAGATCCTTTTTACTCTTGGAGTACTGGATGGAGTGCAGCTAAGAGAAGGTATAATCCCAAATTCCTCTATTTATCTGTGAGATCCTCCTGGTGGTGTATGAATCTCAGATCAAAGTTCTTCCCTGTTGACTGTGCATCAAATAACAGTAAAAATTTTTAATTGCTGATTCTTATTTTTTTCATAGAATAGGTTGGGTTGAAAGGGACCTTTAAAGGTCATCTAGTCCAACCCCAACTGCAGTAAGCCCAGACATCTTGAACTAGATCAGGTTGCTCAGGACCCCATCCAATCTGACCTTGAATGTTTCTAGGGATGGAACATGTACCACTTCTCTAGGCAATTTGTTCCAGTGTTTCATCACCTTCATCATAAAAAATTTCTTACTTGTACTTACTCTAAATCTACCCTCTTTTAGTTTAAAACCATTACCCATTGCCCTATCTCAACAGGCACAACCTTAAGTCCTCCTCATCTTCCTTATAAATTGCCTTTAACCAATGAAAGGCTGATATAATGTCTCCTGGGAGCCTTCTGTTCTCCAGGCTGAACAACCTCAACTCTCTCAGCCTGACTTCATAAGAGAGGTCTTCCATTCCTCTGATCATTTCTGTAGCCCTCCTATGGACCTGCTCCAACAGGTCCATGTCCTTTTTGGTGTTGCATTTCATGCATTTCCTTCTACCCACCTACTTGTTCCTCATGCAGCACTCTTTCTGTTGAGCTCCTGTTTCTCTGCTCTTCAGGTCCTGTCCCCTTGGACCTTTCCTGTGCTGAACTGACCAGTGCAGTTACCAAAGGAAGAATACAGGCAGAGTCCTTGTGCAGCCAGTGGATTCAGCTCCTTCACCTTTTCCCAATAGTCCCAGGACTTCACAAATATAACAGCTAGATCCTTCATAACAAAATAAGAACCTGTGCGTAGTTACATCACTTGTCACCCTCCATGTGCACCTTCCCAAGTCCTGCCACAGTATGACAGCTTTGAACCTCCACTAACTAGGAGACTGGCAGCTAAGTGGGAAAACACAAAGTTCTGAATGCCTGGGAGTTGTTTAGAATGCAGTTAACCCCTCAAACAAGGCTGACATAGTTATCACTGCCTTATTTTGGAAACCAAGGTATGTTCTCAGTAAGAGTCTGTCATACTTGGTATCTTGTACAGAGAGACAGTAAATATCTCTGTGCATTCACAGAAAGTCCAGATCTGAAGGGTGAAATGAAGAGGTAGTCCTTTCAAAAAAACAAACAAAATCCACCAAATCACTCCTCCTGCAGTTGTTTTAAGTATAATAGAGGATGATGACTGTGAACGCCCCACCCCCCCCCCCAAATTGGGCTACCTCCTTTAAGCCCATCAAATCTCCTGAATAATTTTACTTATTGAATCATTTGTACATCTCAAATCATGAAGATCTTCGGAATTATACCATGAGCTCTACCCATACTGTATTTCTGTAAGAAACTCCTTTAGCATATTCTCCAAATATACTTCATTCTACCTGGACGCTTCTAACCAAAAGCAATTCAGAAGGGATCTAGATACATCAATGGTCAGCAGTCCCTCACCAAGGAAGGCGATCCTAGAGTACTAGATGGTGCTGATTTTCACAGAAACACTTTTCAACTGGGTCTCAAAAATAGCCCTTTCATGGAGAAAGCATACAAGCAGTATAGAAAGTGGTTTATTCAAGAGCATGGTCCCAGAAAAGGAGAAATGTTTCTAATTTCAAGAAAATTTAAGGGAAGACACAGCTTTCCTTCTTCTAATAAAAGAGATAGCTCCACTGCCAAGTGTTACTCTGTAAATAAACCAGTAAATAAATTACCAGGGCAGCTGCAGCCATCAACACATTGTCCATGACACACTTCATTGATATTCAGGCTCTGGCAGGTTTTGACACAAGGGGATACACATTCTTTATACTCCATGCCAACCGGACATCTTGGCTCTGAAACAATTAAAAGAAATTAGAAATGCAAATTCCTCAATAATTCTTAAACATATAAATCCCTTAATTATCAAAGGCTGAACCACAGAGACACCAAAAAGGTCATATCTTCTCCAATAAATGATTTATTTCTCGGAAGCAGAACGTTTAAGAAACACTTGATTTTCCACTTGCTGCAACATCATCCTCTGTCAGGTTGTGTAGTAAATACCTACAGGTTGAAGCCAATTTCTTTTCCAATAAATCAAGTCTTAATAACTAAAACCAAGTGTATTAAGAACAATCAAGCAAAGGGGGAAGTTTTGCAATAATATGTAAGTAATTTGGATAGACAAGCACATTTCGTACCATTAAGCTATGCAGTTACTCCACTCACTTGTGAAGTTACACTGTTTTCTGTTTTCAGAGAGAACTGGGAGACAGTTAAGACTCTCAGATCCCATCCTTCTTCCAGAGAAGCACTAGCCCAGGATACCTCCCATGCTGTAGTATCTTCACTGCCTCATTATCTAGGCTAGGCTGTTATGCAAGCACACTCTATAACCACCCCTTCATTTTGATGCAGGCATACCCCACAAGGCTGTGTGGGCATGCAGTGGGAAGAAAAGATGAGAGCCTGCCCTTTCCCAGAAAATCCTCTATTGAAGGAGGCGGGAGGCTAACGAAGGAGCTGTCTTGCCCTCTGTGGCTCCGGGGCTTGGGCACGAATTTGCACTAGTACAGCATGCTCAGCACTAGAGCTGGCCATGGTTTGACCCAGCTGGCCATTAAAACAAACACACCTCCAGATGTGGGAGAGAATGAAAAAAGAAAAAGCTGAAACTTGTGGGTTAAGATAAAGACAGAAAAGGAAAATAAAAAATAAATAAACCAAGAGATGCACAGCACAAATGCTGACCACCCTGAGATGATGCTCAGCTAGTTTGAGCCATGCCTCCTCACAGCCAGCCACTAGTTAAAGATGGAGCATGACATCATATGGTATGGAATATCCCTTTTACCAGTTTGGGTCACTTGTCCTGGCTGTGTCCCCTCCCAGCTTCTTAGGTACCTCCCACCTTCTCATTGTCAGAGCAGTGTGAGTAGCTGGAGTCTTCAACTGCTTGACAACTAAAATATTAGTGTGTTATCAACATTGTTTTCATCCTCACTCTAAAACATAACACTATACCAACTGCTACTACAAAAACTTAACTCTATCAAGACAAAAGCAAGACAAGCCTTTCCAACACAGCAGAGCATTTCATACCTCCAATACAATTATCATCATCCCCTGAGAAAGCATCACAGCACAGATGAAGGGTGATGGAAAATTAAGCTCCTGCTGTGGCAGCAGGCCACCTCTCTTTTTCCCCAACTCAGAAATATATGGGTTTTGAAGTCAATGGTTAGAAATGACCTCTAAAAGTCCTGGGAACAGAGAGGAGTTCATTTCACTCATAGTTTTAGCTAGATTTACTGACAGCCCTAGCAAAACTAGGTTCTCTAGCTCCCACACTGAGCAAAGAGACAAGTTTTCATCAGATCCCTTTTATGTCCCAACGGAGGGCTAACAAATTACTGCTGGAAATAAGACTCTCCTCTGTAGTACAATCCCTTGAACAAGTGGTTAGCAATACCTTCCTGCCCTAACCATAATCTGAAGGCAGAGTTTTCTTCAGTGGTGGCCATTAGCAGAATATCTTTACCAGAGAAGAAACTATTGTCAGTACAAATCAGTCACCCCAAGAAATCAATTTACATAAACATCCTGAGAAAATTGTCCTTCCTGTATAACGTAAAAAGCATGAGAACATGACATTAGAGGACTGATTTATTTTTCTTTTCATTATTCATTTGCGTGCTTATATATTTAATTGGAGTTCTCTAGTGGAACTACGTAGACCAATGCTGGGTGCAAACATGACCTTTTCTCTATAAACACAATCCATCACAGTAAATCTAAGCACTTCCTTGTTGCAAAATCTTAACAGAGATGTAATCAGGACCTCTGACTTCAGAAAAATGGTGCTAATAAAGGTCACATTTCAAGATGCAATTGGGATCTCTAATCTAGACAAAGTTTGGCGAAAAAAAGGCAACATCTCAATTTCAGTGTAACTGCTTCAAACAAATAAGGGATGAAACAGTTGTTTTACAAATGTTGAGAGCCTTTCATGAGGATGCTGACTTGACAGACACAGGCTGGGCAGCACCACACATCTGAAACATATGTGAAATAGCTCCTAAACATCTCAGTCTTTGTTTATCATAAAAAGTCTTCATTGACTTTTCATACCATGGTGGGATCTGTAGCAGCTCAGGATTTCCTGTATACGTGTTTCAAACAATCCTGCCTTAGGGACAATAACTTCTAGAAAAAGGTGGCTGATGGAGAACTGAAAAGGGCAAAGGCACTTCAGATTTTAACCTGCTATGCCTGAATCAACATCCTAAAAGAGCTCCAGTTGCTTTTAGCTGCAGAGCCTAAGCCTGCAGGGCAAGCGCAAACTTATTTGGGATAAACAGCCTAGGAAAAATCCCATCAACTTACTGCATGAGCTCTCTTCAGCCCATCCATCCAAAATCACACCTTCTTGAGCACAGCTTCTTGCATAATCAAGGAACACTGAGCAGTGACAGTCCATGCCCTGGGTACAGGTGCAGATGTCTCTTTCACAGAGATTGATGTATGGCTCTGGATCAACTCTGTGGTGGCACCGGGAGAAGGTCGAAGATGTTCTTAGTAGCTGACAGATTTCCATGATGTCCTGCACAACAAGTGGTGGGCAAAAGGTAGAAAGAGGCAAGAAAAAAGACAAAATATGTCAGCACAGACTCAAGAAGGGAGAAAAAAACAAGTCATCACTGTTGTTAAATAACATCATGGTTATTATTTAACACCACCACGTAGCTAAATAGCATCATAGCGAAGATGATATTGAGCTTCATCTATTTGTTCACCCCACCCATAAACAAAGAGAGGCTCATTAATATAATGATTAATATAAATTAGTGCCACATGCAGGATGTTCTACACAGAAACGTGTCAGTCAATCAGTCACCAAATGCAGGGAAGCAAAAACCTGCTTCCCACCCAGTGAAGACGAGATGGTGTCTTGACTACCAGGAAGACAC
This sequence comes from Gallinula chloropus, assembly GCF_964237585.1. NCBI lineage: Eukaryota > Metazoa > Chordata > Aves > Gruiformes > Rallidae > Gallinula > Gallinula chloropus. The sequence goes on from NC_140085.1 coordinate 68,454,154, forward strand.
ATGTAGCAAGAGACAAGAATTTACAATTGAAGTCCTTATGAAGAAAAGGACCAGATCGTCTTTCAGATAATGAGAGAACAGAGGAAATTTCAAAGTGAAAGATTAAGTCTGACTAGAATTCAAGGAATCAGATTTGTTTACCACTTCTGGCCACCCGTTCCTGTCACTCCTGCTGGCTTGTCCAATGCACAACAGGTCAATTTAACTCAGATAGGTGGCAGAAAAGTAACCGAGGTAAGAAGAAAAATTTCTTCTTCTCTTCTCATGAGTTAAATCAGCGTGGTGACAGCTGCTGCAAGGACAGGACTGCACCGTGGAATGGGGGGAAGATACCAAGACCTCTCCCCTCAGCTGAGAGCAACCTAAGACACGATTTAGGTTATGTTTCACATGCAGCTAAAGGAAAGCTTAGTTTAAGACTAAGTTCTCCAAGGGAGGTTCCCAAATAGACTTTATCTTATGCATGCATTATTTCACGGTTCAATAAGTTTGTGGTCCTCAATGCATCTTTCTGAAAGGATGCCAATGAGCTAAGAGGAAAAACAATTTTCTGATACAACCCTAGCATAAACAGATGAAGCAGAACTTTCTTCTATTTATTCATCAGTGTTTTATATAGGCAGATGTAACCACAATGTGTATTTCAGGTGTTATACATAGGTTGGATGTGCGGGGAATCATGCTCTTCACAGTAACAATGCATTACTCATGAATAGGTAACAAGCACCTGAGATGACAACATATACAAGTTGCTGTAATTTAAAAAAATATAATAAAGAGAGAGGTATATAAAAGTCTTGCTTTCATTTTTTGGGATGAAAAATGGGGGGCAGATAACCCCACCAACCTCAGCAGATATCCAGACGCTCAGAACAGCAGATGAGCAGATGGTATATCTGTGTATAAGTAAACTGCTGACATTTTTTCAATAAAGGATGTTTTGTCCAGATGATCAGCTAGAGCTAGTACCTCTGAACACTTCTTGCTTATGAAAACAAACCAACCAGAAATGTTTGGCCCATTGGAAATACATTCAGAGTTTAGCAAAGTGCTCAGTGAACAACTGCATACACAAAGAGGTCTTGAGCTTTCTGAGAAAGGCCCCAGGGAACTCAAAACAATGCTAACTGAGCACCATTACAGAGCTGAACATGATTATTCTCCTGAAAATCAGCTCCAGCCTGGAATAATTCTGATGCCCAGATAGCAGCCAATATGCTAAATGAGCTGGAAAGAAAGATTATAAGGTGGGGAGCAAGAACTGCATAAATAGTGGTTGGTGCTGCTTTAAGACTACACAGAGGCATAAGAAAGCTGAAACAGTGCCTTAAGGGTGGAAGCAACAACAGAAGCAGCCAAAAAAGCTGTTAAAGCAGAGCTTCAAGATGGAACTGATAAGACTGAAAGTGAGCTCAGAGCCATCCGGAGGATGAGCAGTCCTGGATCAAAGCCTTGATCCAGATACAATCAAAAGCAACAGAAAACCAATATATGCAACAGGTCCATTTAGGCTTTATTGTTTTCTTAATAAGATAATGAAGCTTAAAAATGTAATATACTTCCACTGTCATGTTGCAATAGAACTAGGACTGTATATTCCTTTAAACACAGGATAACAGTAAAACCAGTAGAAACAATCTATTATGACCGGTTTTTTTACACACCTGTAAATGTTAGATGTGAAAGTGACTTAAAAAAAAAAGGGGGGAAAAAGAAATTATGCAAAATAAAAACCACAACACATTAAACCCCTTTTTTCATAAGGTGTTCTTCGGTCTGTGTTTTGTTCTATAACAACATACTTAATGACTGAGCTCTAGCTGATTATAAAGACACCAAGCAATATACATTAGAAATTTCTTTTTTGCTATCTAAAAGTTTGCTTTTCATTCAAATTGCTTTTCATTTTCCAGTGCCTTTATACAAGAATTTATAGCTGAAGTTTTCCCCATCTTTTAGACCTCAATTATCATGACAAATTTGCAGACATAAGATGAAATATGATCAAATCTAAATAAATACAAGACAAACAAAAAATGCCACCATGACAGTGGTCAAAGTCTGGAACAAGTGTTCAGAGAGGCTGTGAAACTACAATCCTTGGAGATATTCCAAATGTGAGTGGACAAGGACTAGAGTATCCTCACTTAGGGTGGCCCTGTCACAAACATGCAACCGGACCAGATGGCCTCCAATGGTCTCTTCCAACTTAAACTATTCATCAAGTTACTTTTAGTTTCTCTCCTTCCTTTCTTTAAAACTCAGCAGAGTGAACTAAGAGAGGTTCTTGTTCTTTAGTTTGGGGGACAGTGTACACACATGGTAAGCACCAGATATTGGTGGTCTCACTTGCTGCTGTAGAGCAGCAGTGTTCATAGAGCAGCGGTCCTGGAAGTGGCTCCACACAGTCAAAAAACCCATCTCAAACCTACAGACCAGGAAGCAAATCTTCAGGTTTAAACAGTGCCTGGAGTACAGGAGGCCATAAGATTAACACTAGCAGAACTGACCACAGCATCTGAAATAAAGGTGAAGGTCTTGAAACTTCTCCCTGTACTTCAGCAATGGGTTGGCGGTGTCCTGGCATGGGCAGCCCTTAACAACTGCAAACTTGCTGACTTTCTTTCTGCCCCAGTCCCACCACACAGAGCTGTAGGTGGAATTTTGTACATTCTTCCAATTTCTGTGGCACTGCTGCTGCATAAACTGCATTTGTCTGTTGCTTAACAATTGCCATTAAAGAGATATAGCATAAAAAGTAATGAAAGAAAGAAGAGACACCCTCTCGTTCCTGTGAATTGAGACCCTGTGGTATATAGATATATGGTATATACATATATGGTATATAGATACACAGAAGTGTTTCTCCCTACCATTCAGGAAGAGTGTGTTTTGGGGCCATAATTGGGCATAGTTTTTCAGAATGCATCTCCTTTTGGTTCGCTCGAAGGGAGAATGGTTGAGCCTCGTATCTTTTTAAGCAAAAGGCACACAAAGCCATTATGTTTAGTACACCAAACGCTGGCTGTGTGTTTGAGCAAACATAACTACAACTAACAAAAGTCATTTCACTTGAATGCTGATTCAGTTAACCTGTTTATTTCAGGAACAGAAAAATTACATTTGAGGCATACTGGGCTTCATTTTCACTCCTAAAACGCACCATAGAGTTGTATGCTCATGTCTGCAACCTCTAACATTACAAATTATAGTCCAAAAGTTGCAAATTCTTTCCACATGCTTTCAGATCTGGGGAGAAAGGCTATTTCTTTATTGCATATGGACCTAGTCTATGGGATACGAGTGGGACTATTTCTTAACCGATTGCAGCAAAGGCTGAAGTCAGTTGAAATCTAATTTCAGCTTACAATTTCAATGGCTTTCACATCTGACATGCTATAGGTATCATTCCCCAATAAAGACAGAAAAAAGAAAGAAGTAAACAGTGATGTCCATGCACCATTTCTATGAAAGGTGAAATCTAGACAATAAAAGTAACACCTAAGAGTGCATAAATCAATTGTAATGCTTTAAAGCATATATATTTTTGTTTCCAAGGCTGCCTGAACACCACAGTTATCCACTTCACTCCTTTTGTACTTCAAGATGCATGTTGTCCATACCACTGGTCACCTGAGAGTCTCTTAGACTGCAGTGCTTCAGTGAAGAGGCAGCTTAAATCATCGTGAAATGTGAGTGGTGAAAAAAAAAATGGATCAGACAACAGAAGAGATGCTTGTTCTTTTCAATAACTATTTAAACAGCTGCCAGAGAGGGCAGGGGATGGCAAGGAGGCTGCAACTCCCTCCCTCTAGCACAACCCAATTTGGCATGCTCTCTGGATCACAAGATGAGGTAGCTAACAGGTAGCTCCACTGCGCAGATGCCAAGCTGCACTCAGCCTTAGGAAGGGAATACATATACCCAAAAAGAAAACATATCTGCAGGCAGAGCAGCAGTCAAACACATTTAAGGGTGTATGTGCTTTGGAGGTGGAGGGCAGGGAGGGGCCTGGAGCAGCAGTAGGGTAAGTGTGTGAGCAAGACCTTCAGCTGAAACACCTTGCCATTAATCAAGACAAGAACTCTTCCTTATTAAAGGACATGAAATTCCCCATGTTTTCTGGGTTTAGTGTGCTTTCTGGCTTCACCACATCTTGCAAAGAAGCCAGAAGCCATCTCTCCAAGGATACTGTTGCGGGGAGGGGCAGACAGGGCAAAGAAAACCACAGATCTGCCCCAAGTGGGGTGACTGGGTGGAGAAGCACACTAAACCAAAGCTGCTGTTGTCCTCACCTAGCAGCTGACTGCCTGGCAGGGAGGAGGGAGCCTGGAACCGGGGAGTTTTACATTCCCAAAGCTGAAGCAAGCAAACAAAGCACACTATTAAAAAGCCCTACATTCTTCAGCAGCAGTCGTTCTGCTGGACTTCTATTAATAGCACTGTGTTTATCCTTGTACAGTGAATAAATTAAGCCAACATTAAATGCTGTGAGCTCATGAACTCACACAAGAGAGAAGATAATTTCATACAGTTTGCAGGACAGCAAACTTTCTCCAACAAAGCATCAATATTTAATGTGATCAGTATAAAACTCACATTAGTTGCAGTCTACCCATCAGGCAGGATTCCATCTTGCATGCCACTCCCTGGCCTCAGCTGCAATGTTGACATTTTCTAAACATTAAGCTTGCCTGAATAGATAAAATTACAGCGGCCACAGCCAGTTGCAAAACCCAGCCTGCTCTGGAGCTGTAACTGGATTTACAATGAGTCCTGTCCCTTTGAAGTCATCTCGACCAGGTTGAAACCCCCCACGCTTCGGTAATGTCCTTAGCACAATGTACCATTACTCAGCAAGTCCAGACCCCAAGAGAAATGCCGCAAACACGCAGAGCCTCTTGCAAGAGGCATCAGCTGAAATCGTGTCTGTGTTTCCTCAGCCAAGCTCGCAGGCTGTGAGGCTGAAGCTGTAGTGCTAAGGGATCTGAGCATACTTTGCTGAATTTCAGAACATGACTTAAACAAGTGTCCCCATTCAAAAGCTTAGGGAAACTGTAAAGAGTCATAAGTCTGCAAGCTTGGCCGAGTCTTAGTTAGCTTTTCCCAGGTAACCAGGAAACCAACATTCAAAGTAGCTGTAGAGCAGATATGTTCCAGGAAGTGCTACTACTCTTGAGAAGTTGTTTAAACCTAGTTTAACAAGTACCAGTCTACACGACTTGAATAACAAGAAACCGAGGGCTAAACTTTGGCAGTTACTCTGCTGTAAATCTAAACCAGACCCCCAGATGCAAAACTTCCATGGATGTAGACTCAATTTGCCACGACAATCATAACTTGTAATACCACATGCAGTCAGTATATACTCAAAGCTATTTTCCTCCCTCAACTGGTGACCATTTGTGTCTGTCCTGTGTCTAATGGAAACAAGGAACATGTTTGTATTTATAAAAGAGAAGAAAAAGGCTGATGCAGCAAAGGGGGTCACAGGAGTTGGCTGAGACAAGCAGTTCTGTGTTTCTTTAATAAGTCAGAGCTACTATCTATATGCATAGCCGAAGGAATCTCCTCCTCCTCCTCCTCCTCCTCCTCTTCCTGGCACGGGAAAAAGCCTGGTGGCACAGAGCCTTTGCAACACCTACAGACAACATCTCTTCTGTCAAAAATAGCCTGGCCGAAGCACCCTCTCTCTCTCTGGTGACTCCCAGGTATATAAACTGCAACACATTCAAAACACTGCTTGCGTTGGTGGTGCACACAGAGGCTTCAGAACTGATGCTTCCCTGCTGGCAGAATCAGAGAGGGAACTGCCTGCCTCATTTTACAGGTGCCACTTAAACACACTGTTCCCAAGTAATAAGACCAAAGCCTCTTTGGCAGCAACTCATGCTTCAGGCTCAGGCAAAATAAGTTGTGGGTTTCTTCGTTTATCTGCTTGATGTTTGTGTGTTGAGTTTGGGGATTTTGAGGGAGGAAGGCAAAGGTGGAGGGAGCATATACACACTACAGTTTTAGAAAGAATAGTGACAGCCAGGGTACATTAAGAGAGAAAAACTGCATTCGCTAACTAGCAAGTACACAGTTTCTTTCTTAAGACTGCAATAAATAAGACATTAGCCATAACACACAACCCCCAAGGTCACTTTTCCACAGCACCAGGCAGCTCAGTGCAGAAATCCTTCTGCTAGCACCTGCCAGGGTCTGCAGGGAGGGCACACAGTTGCCAGCTCATGAACCCCAAGCACACAGCTGCATCCTGCGTCCAGCCCCACACTGTCTTGCGGAGAGGCTGGGTGCGCCTGCAGACAGCACAGGCATGTGCTGTGGATGTGGCTCTTCCACTTTCTGCCTGCACCTGACCTAGCTGCATCACACCAGGTACCTACATTTGGACACCACCAGCCCTGTGTTAAACTCCAAGCTGGACAGGGAGCCACACACCCTGTTCCAGCACAGTGGCAAGAGCAGCACCCAGTATAGTTATTTCACTGTGCCTCAGAAACCCAAACTGGGTAACTCGCTGAGGGAGGACCACTTTAAGTACAGACATGGGTTCAAGGAAGCATTCATGTTCTTCTGCCAAAGGGCAAGCAAGCTGCCCTCAGGCAGGGGAGGACCGAAACCAGAACAGTATCTTGCGGCACCAACCTTCCCTGCAACGTCAGATGAAATGTTGCACGTGTTGCTTGGAGTCTGCACTCTGGTGCACTTCTTGTCTTCACTGTGCAAAGCCCAGGAGTTTGCAAAATCATAACTGTTTCCCACAAGGGTCCCTGTAAAGGAAGAAGGGAAAGCACATGGGTCTTCCTGGGTTTGAGCAACAAGTGGTCGTTACTGGCTGCTACCAGTGTGATAGTCTGCTGAAAGCTGTTTTTAAAGATAAAAAACTATCATTTAAAATTAATGTCTATTCCAAATAGACTATGGAAAAGCCACTTTCAATTATTTTAACCACTCCTGCAGAGGATCTCTCTGAGCTCAAGGACAGACTAAAGCCTGCAGAAGGCAGGTCCCAGCACAGCACTTCTCACACCTGCATGAACATGGTAGGAGTTATTTGCTGTTCAGCTATAATCTGCAGAAGCCTAAGCATGCCCACACATTTTCCTAATATCTAAAAGTTGTCAACAAAATATACTAGAGAGGCAAACAAAATGAAGCTGCTCTCCCTAACCAAAGAAAGTAGTATTAGCATTCCTGATCCCACACAGACTCGATTTTCTCCTTCTATCTGAAACTAAGACTTGTGTGCAAAGAAATTTAATACACACCATAATTGCTTAGGTCCATGATCTTACTGCGTAAGATGTCCTGAAATACACTTGTCAATCCTATGGCAAGCAGCTCCTGGCCCAGGCTCGGCAAGATTTACACCCACTTTGCATAAAAGCAAAACTGAAGGAGTTAATCTGTACAGCTGCTGCTTCCTGGGAGATGCAAGCCACCCCTCCGTTCCTCTTGCTCCATTCTGCTGAGAAGGGGGACTCTCCCAGAAAGGGAATGTTCCCTCCCTCCCACTTTTGCCTCCCATGGCCTGACTGATTCGGGGACTACCTCTGATTCCTTCTGTGGGTACCTACTACAAAACAAATAATTTCGTTACTCTCAGTTCTGTAACTACTTTTTAAAACGCTCTGGTGTTGCAAATGAGAATATCAGTTGCCACTGTCACCACATTCCCAAAGTTCTTATGCAGAGAATATGTTGAAATATGACCCTGAAAGTATCTAGAAAACAAAAGAAATGCTTCCCAAAAATATATGTGTGTGTAATATATATATATAAACACATATTGTTTTATATCTCTACATAATAAAAATCTCATTGAGCTACCAGTTGTACATTAAGTACAAACACAGAACAGACTGAAAACTAAACTCATTCCTAAACTAAAGGGTAGTCGTGAAAACTACACTGTGAATGCTAAGGGGGGTGATTTAAAAGTCAGCAGCTTCTAGTAGGTCTTTTTTGTTAAGTAGAAATTAGGGGCTCAGATATGTAGCATATGTTAGGCCCACAAGAGGTTGCAAAGGAGGAAGCCTTCAAGGAAAGGATGTCAGGGAAAGGTGGTAAAAGGCACAAAACTCTTATTTATGCAGCCAGAACTCAGCACAGAAAAAAACAGCAACGAGAAGAGTGCAACCCTTCAGCTTACTGTAGATTGTAAAGATTAGAGTAACAATGAAACCTAGTCCGACAAGGTGCCAAATTAAATACATTTTATTTGCAGAAATGCAGCCTTACACCGACAGTTAAAGAGCAGGAGCTGGGCCCTGCTCTGATGTGGTGTTTCTCTGGCTCTGAATGCACATCCACATTGACCTTCCCACTAGCAGGTACCACCAGGTCTTCATATACCCAAAAGTTAAGATTTGAAGGTTGGGAGAACTGTTGGCCCTGAAATGCCTGTCACCTGTTGTTTGGTTTGGGGTTTTTTCATTACTCCTCCTCCAAGACATGTGGGTTTTTTTTCCTGTGGCACTTGTAAATTTATAGTTCTTCTATGCAATATCTGTGCCATACTACTTTAACTCTTCTACTGTATTCTATGATTATTACTGTCATTTTTTTTTTTTGGGGGGGGTCCAAAATAAATAATTTCAAGACTTCTGTGTGGTCATTTGGGGTTTCTTTTGTACCTGCTCTTCAAAACCCTCTCGTTGCCAGCACCTTCCTGCATATTAGCAGATCATTCCACAGGCACAAGCAATTTGCCAACAACTTGCTAGAGCAGTTCTTCCTCCTTGCAAAGTTTTGGGGGCCCTTCAACTAAGCTACAAGCTGTATGCAACAAGCAAGACTTGATTCATTTGGGTTTGCTTGATAGCTTGAGGTCCTGCCTCAGGTAAGCCTTCTGGACACACAGCAGTAAAAGTCTAGACTAGCAATGAATTAAGAGAGATCAGTTGACCGTGTGTTTTTCCTGTGATTTGTCCTGTGTAGCCTTAAGTGACCTATGGCAACAGGTGAAGGGCAGGAGAGGCACTATGACTTTAAAACGAGAGTGCTGCAGAACTTTGCATGCTTATTTGCCAGGCTACCTTTCCCCAGAAGCTGTACTCCATGCTAAACATGTAATGACTAAAGATGCACAGCAGTGCACTGGATATCATTAGCTACTACTTCTGATAATACAGATTCAATTGAACCTGTCTTTTCAGAGTACTTGAATTGTCATTGAATGAGCAGCTTTACAAACAGAGTAAGCTACAATCCATACTCCTGGAAAGGTGAAAAACAACTGTACATAGAAGGGTTCAATGACCATCAGAAGAGTTCTAACGTGAAACCATGAAGGACTCTGGGGCCATTGCTTAACAAACTGGGGACATGGGAACAAGTTATTTCTGTAGAGGGTAACTCTGGAGAGGACTCTTCAACCCATACTCATACTTCAACCTATGTTCTGTCGACCAGTGTGGTGATTCTCAAATACTCAATCTACTTGATGAGGCATCAGGAAGAAAAACAGGGAGGGAGAATCGTCCCTGTTGTGTTTGACTGCTCCAGGCAGAGGGAAGAGCAGCTTCTGCCACCACGGCTGTCTTTCACCTGGCACCTCCATATCCTTTTACAGAAGGATGAGAGGGGGCAGGAAAGGCAGTAGAAGGGACAACACAACAAAAACTGCCTAAAAAACTGGGGTTTAATTGCAAAGGTGATACTATTAAAAGATCATCCAGGCAGCTCAGCTGCCCGCTCTGACACCACATACCTACCATGTGGTACAACTGACCTCCTCTCCTACACAGAAGAGCTTTGTTTTCCTACTGTCTTCACTCCTCCTTACACCTTTAAGCAGCCAACAGATTGCAGAGGAACAGCACCTAGCCAGGGCCTGTCAGAGCCTTACACTCAGAAACCCTCCATACAGCCCAAGTGGGATTTTTGCTAAAGCACTTGTTTTGTCCAAGTCTTGCAGGAAGCACGTTTAAAATAGATGCTGTCACAAAATGTAAAGAAAACAAACTATTTGGGCACAAGACTGGTGTTTGAAGAACCATTGCCTGATGTAGTACAGACTGATACCCACATGCAAATTGGCTGCTCAACAGCCAAGACCAGGGGGCAGCAAGTTGGCAGGCATTCTACTTTTAAGATGCAAGATGGGTTCAATAAGTGGCTGTTAAAGCACAACCCAAATCTCACCTTCTCCCTGCATCCCAGAAACATCTCACCACTTTGATGACCTTGAGAAGGTCCTTCAGGAGAGGACCACACATCAACCAAGCAGCAGGTAGGGCCTCCAGGGATGTTCTGTTGGACTACAGCTTAGCAAGCTAATTGCTGCCCTCATGTCTCTGTCTCCTTGGACAGAAAAAAAAAAAGCAAACCCACAAAAACCCAAAAAATCCAACCGACAAAACAACCAACCAAAACCACACACCCAATTGATATGTTTTTGGCAAGACTTACCCCACCTTTTTTTTTATAAATTTTTCTTTTTTAATGGCCAAAAAAAATTTCCTTCAGCTATCTGATTTTCAGATAGCTAATGTTCACTCTTAACAGGAAGAAAAATCAATCAATCAATCAATAAATAAATAAATCAGCATTTTCTGTGACATCTGGGTCTCAAAATCACCAGTTCCTGTTGAAATCTGAAACCGGTATGTTTGCTTACTTCAAGACTGATGGTCAGGCAAGATGAAGTGTTGCGAATAACCACCTTGTGCTCAAGGCACACAGCTGTGAGGTAGGAACCCTGACCTCCCTCCCTGGACATCCTGCAGATTTTCCATATGGCCATGGGCCCATCAGGTTAATTCTCACAGGGTCTGTTAACTCATCTATAAAATACAGGCAATAATTTGTTCAAGACACTACAATACTGTGAGTAGAGGCATGTAAACTTTCGTGTTGGTTATTTACCAAGCAATGAGGGGTTTTTTTGTTGAGTTTGTTTGTCTGTTGGTTTGGGGTTTTTTTTAAACAGTTTTATATGGTTTAGAATATAGCTCCAGACAAGAAAAACTATTGTCAAGGTATACCAAAAATTGTATCCATTCTTTGAACCAGATTAAATTATATGAAATATCAAATTCATGGGCAATAAAACTCTTTCCTTTCTTCTCTGGTTCAATGAATATAAAATTAATATTAAACACAAGAGAGAGAAAGAGCTATTTCCAAAGCTACAAACGCAGTGATAAATTCACACATCACAACAGAAGTGTCTAACTTGGATTCCAAACTCCAAATGAAGCAGAGTGGGTTATGAATACAGGTTTCTGTCATCTCAGATGAATGCCAAGTAGGGAAGAAAGGTACAAGACAGATCATCTTCATTGGCACTGTCTGTAAACAGTAACTAAATTCCCCTGTGAAACTATCTCCTTTGGTTTCAAATTAAAATGCAAGAGAGAAAATTAGGTTATTTACTTAGGCCAAACAAAAAAAAAACCCTAAACTTGCCTGAAATCAAATTACTGATATCCCTTAAAATTAATTAAACAGGGGGAAAAAAGTTTCTGAATGACCACAACTTTCAATTATTAGGAAAAAAAAAATCTGCAGCACCAACACTGGGAGTTTGGAACATGCTTTGAAAGCTTCTGTTAACACACTCAAGGAAGCTGCGTATTCAGTCATATACATTTATCCAACTTCCGGAATGAAAACATTGGAGGAGGCCACATTTTTCCTTGGAGATACTGTCTGCTTCTACCTACATTCACTCTCCAGTAGCACATGCATTCAGTATTTCAACAGCTTAAAAGGCTGGAATATGTTGCTGACAGCTGGAGCAGGCCCAGAATATCAAGCTTTTATTCAAAATTAACCACGGGTATTGTTTTATCATTAATGTCTTTGTAATTTGGAGACAAATTCCCAGAAACACACTTCTTGCCAGTGCCAAGAAAAGCATAATAGGACGCTGGATTAATTTGGGTTGCTTGTAGTTTCGTTTTATTCCATAATGCTAAGAGTGTGCAACATACACAAATAACAAGTCCCTGTGCTGGACTTGAATGAGCTCTTTTGCACAAATAAACTTGAATGATAACCTAGAGATCCTGCAGCGATATCACTGTGAGACACAGCTCAGGGATAAGAGCGCCAGGCAAAGACTGAGGCTACAGGCACACAAATGATCTCTGTGAGCTTGCTCTGCAGCCTCTCTCAGAGAAATTACCTTACACTTCCTGCAAGGCAAGAGTAGGATCTTCAACCATTAACACTCTGCAAGGCTACTGGGTTTTGGCCACTCGCTCAGGTGTGGGTTCCCTGAGGGAATTTCAGGATCAAGTTGCCACTGCACTGATTTCCTCTACTATTATGCAAGTCTCTTCTGGCTTGTGCTTTGGATCCCGGATTGTAAAATGCTCAAGACAATGATAATGAGACACTCAAATGCCACAGGCTGAAGGCTACTGAAAAATACTGAACATCTAAAAAGGGCTCAACTTCATTTTTTGGACATTAGCAAATACTCATAGGTTAGCAAACAGAAGTGTTATGGCCATGTCAGAAAGCAGAGCCTGTTCAGTCACCATGTCTGGGAAGCATTCACAGCATGGCTATAAAGAACCAGAGCCTAGCTGGCAAGAAGCAGCAGAGCAGAAATTAACTCCTTCATTAGGATCTAGAGGGAAACACAAACAAACAAAACCTGGAACGCTTCCAAGACCTTCCTTTTTATATTTTAGTTAGGCTTAAAATGTGAGAAGAAACTCTCAGGAGGCAGCTGGTTTGTTTTTACTGCCATGTTCTATAAACAAGTGACCACAGACAATATAATCAATCTTGTTTGTAAGTCTGAGCAGGACATAGGCACTTCTCTGCAGGATGAACTACTTTAGTAACTGACAATGCCAATGACTCAGCACCTCCTCCTCTGTATGAATGAAAGTATGTGCTTGCAACTCTGAAACCTACTGGGCAGGTTTTGGTTTGGTTTGGCTTTGTTTTGAGGTTCAAGAGCTACTGCATAAGGCCACTACTTTCACAGCCGGGTCCTACCAATGTCAATTTGCTAGGGTATCATAGCTTGAGTCACACATCTTAGACCTCCAGGACCTCAATAACTGAATATCACAACTGTACACAGAAACGATGCCTGTTATTCTCTCATCAGACTAACAGTTCTCAGCTTCCACACCAAAACACACTGAGGAGTCATGAGTGCCATGATAAGAGCAGGTGATTGAATAGACTATACAGCATAATCATATCACGAGAATAGAAAAGCAATTACACACTGTTCAATAAGTTTAAATATCTTTTCCATCATGCCTCCTTTATTTACTTGGCAAGTGGTAATGTCCAGTAATATAGCAGGCACTTCACCTCTTATTTCACCACCACACTTTCTCAAGAGCAAACCAAACTAACCCTCTGTATTATTAAACCACAATTATTTTTCCCTGAAGTACAGAAAAATCATGTTTTCGTTTTATTTTGTTGAAACTCTGATAAACATGGGATGCTACGTGAGACACGGCATTTATGGGCTAGATTCTATCCATTGAAGCTCTGACTTTGGCACAAATTTTGGATCTGGTTCTCTGGTGTTGCAAAGAAACCCTGGAAATGGCTCATCAAATCACACATTTCCTCCTACGCAGGCAGATAAAAAGATGTTACAAGAGAACTGCATTAGCTTTTAAACTATGTGAGCTACAGTCTGTGAGAGACAGGGGAAAACATTTCGGCTGCAGACCTCTTTACATCTCAGTGGTTCTTAGAGCCTCCCCTTCTACCAAACAATGTCTGTTAGCAACCAGACAGGCTACCATTTCAGCATTAAACTGCTTTGACTTAAGGCTAGTACATCTTGAGGTGCCTGCCCAGCCTTTATAAAGGCCCGGAGGAGGGTTTAAGACATCTCAGCTATCTGACAAGCTCTTTCACTATAACACAAATACCTGATGCATAACTTCTACCATCATCTTTCTTCCTTTGCCTCTGACATTCAGATCTGCATAGTGCTCCCCAGGGGTTTCCAGATGAGAGCCCGTAATCGTGACAACATTAGATCACTGCCCTTATTCCTTTGCACACCATGCTTCTGTTGCATGTTATTCTGAAGCTCAGAGGTCTCACTGTATTTATTATCAATACAAATCCAGCTCAGAAATATGTCTAATGGGTTAGAACTGCAGGCTCAATCTAATAAATAAAAACATGCCCAGATTCTCAGAGGAAACGATGGACACACCAACAGGAGTTCAGTCTGCTGGCAACCTTAATGTAACCCTCAGATCGCTAAGTCATCGCTCCAAGCTCACATCCCGGGCTGGGTTGACCTTTATGAGATTTAATCAGACTAAAAGGAGAGCAAATAAAAACCGCAGTGGAAAGAAAAGGGTAAACTGATTCACAGGCTACTTATAGGCTGCCCAGATCTTTCGTTTACAGAATATTACCTCTCCTGGTTACTAATGTTGCCCCTCACCTCAGCCTCAACAGTTTAAAAAACCCAAAGAAACCTTAAAAACGTCTGAATTAATCCAAATCTGGTTTTACTTGGAGCAAAAGTTAAACTCTCATATGAGCCACCCTGCAGACAGAGCTGCCAAGGAGACAAACAACATGTGGGTGTAGTGATGTCCCTCACTGATACAACAAATCCAAACATAATTAATTCTAATTCTTTTAAAATTAGTTTAAATGAAAGGTCTATTGTATCGGAGTAAAAACTGGATGAATTGCCAAGACATGAGTCTATTCTTCATGTGAGAAATCACAGATCTCTATGTCCACTCAGGCTACAGAAGTCAGGGCATTCCCCCCATAGTAAAAGCCACATGTGATCTCTGTCACCGTCTTTGTTATTTTTCAGCTCTTCCAAGCAGAGACCTACTGTCAGTGTGCTGCATTACATTCAGAAATTGGTAGTTTTGGAAGCACCACTTTTTTTTAAGAGGGAGGATACAGCATCCAGCATGTTAAACAAATCCATCACCAACCACACTGAAACATAAGCCACAGAAGGAAATCTACAGTTGAATAGTCAAGGGCAACACTGTCTGCTTTTCTGCTCCTGACTTTTATAATAGCCTTGCTCCTGTTATTTGTCTTGAGAAAAAGATGTAAACTTCAGATCTCAAGGCATTCAGAGGTATCCAAGCCCTGCCAAGCAATTCTGTGAGCTGAGTTTTGTTTCTTATTATATACATTGCTGTAAGACCGACCAATCATTTCAATGTATTATGATTATTTTTTTCTGTATATTGAAGCTATACTTATGTATCCCAATTGTTGGTAACACACATCTCTGGAGTGCTGCCAGGCTCTTCTCCAAGTCGCTTTGTCTCCCTTCCTATTTCCTGTACCATTTATTTTTAATGCATAATTTACATGATCAGTTTAACATATTAATCCATTGGCTGACTTACTCAAAACCTTTCCTCTTGAGATAGGTGCTAAGAATTAAAAGACACTCTGAAATACCACAAATCAAGATCAGTCCTTCAAAGTCATATTCAGGGCTTTTCCAAGACTGTTAGACTTCACCCACACTGACAGATTTTGCATAAAGGTGTAAAGGGCTGCAAAAGCAGGCTTGTCACTCCCTCTCATTAGAGGCCAATGTGATATAAGGTGTATATCCAACCCGATAGCCCATACAGACAGGGAAGTATCATTAAAAGGTTTATAGAACAACATTCCATGCCACATCGAAGGGCAAACTTGCCAGTAGCAACTCCCAGGATTTAATATTCTGCTATTGCCAGACTATCTATTTTACCTCCCGCTTGCCTAACTCATGAAAAAAACCAGAAGTTGAATCAATGAGCATCCTCCACATCCTTTTAGCTGGGTCTTTTCCTAGTTGATCTCCCCACACGCTACATTGTACACTGTTTAGCCTGTAGCTTGATCTTTGTGTTTCAAGACTCAAGGTTTCTAAACATGTTGAATTCAGTCTTCTGGGTTTTGCTCAGGATTATGATGTGACAGCTATTTCCTTTCAGAAGAAAGGAAGATGAGAGAACTTACCACAGCTTTTCAGCCCATCAAGATGAGGAACCTGACAGGTTTTGTAGAAATATTTTGCTGCATTAGTGAAATCTTTGTTGAATCACCCATCAGGAAATGTTTGCAGAGCATACATTAATGTACAATCTGTCATAGTCTTACCTTCCTGAGTTCTGAAGTCATCTTCAGCAAATCTATTAAAGTTGCCACACAACCCACAGGTCTTATTATAGAGCTTTTCTTGAAGGAGTATCTGAATATTCCCACTGATATCAATCTTCACCACAAAGCCATGATCATCACTGGATATTTTATAATAACCTGCCTCCTTCTCTATAAATATGCCATTGGAGGCAAAAGGCATGGAAACTCTGTGAAGAAAAACAGGAAATTCTCAGAATATGACACAAAACCCATCTTTTTTTTTCTGCTGAAATAGTTATTCCCACAAATACCTTTTATCTTCCTGCATCACACTTCCATCTAAAGAGAAGCGAAGATTGAAATATTCGCCGAGATATACAGAAAAACCAAGTTTCTCCCCATTCTGGTAGTCACCTGAAGAGATGAAACATAAGCAAATATTGTTAGTTCTGGGACTCAGGAAGCCAACTTGTAAGTACACGTTGCAGGGCTGGTAGCACTATCATGTAACAGCTTCAAGATCCACCCATCCATTTCATCCCATAGTTGTTTAATGTTTCACGGACAGATAGGCCCAGGATGAGGGCTGGCATCAACCACTGGCCAGGTGCATGAGCTGGCATGGGCTGTGGACTCATGCTCGCCCTGCTGCTGTCTCTAGAGAGTGAATTCTACGTCCTACAACACATGCTGGAGAGTTCAGTGGTAAAAGGAGGAGGTTGAATCCACTGAAATTATGGAAGAACTGAGCCTGGATATCGTCATTCTTGATAAGCTCTCTAACCATCTCAACTGGTCTTTAAGGGGTGGATGCCAGTATTGGCTATCCAACATCGGGATTGGGGGAAGGCAGAAACAACTCACACTGACTTTTGCAAAAGGAGCAGCACAGAGATGGAGACAACTTTCTTAGGCTCTGAGAGAGAAGGGAGGGGGGTGGGCAGGCAGGTTCAGACATAGTCCCTTCTCTGCTTTTGCCCATTGCCTGGCTTTGACTTTAGAGCAGCTCCTTGTGCAATGTGCCACCTGTTCTGGATCTCCTGCTCTGAGGTAGCCAGCTTTGCCCAGATATAGACACTTTATTCAACAATACAGGTTGCACTTCACAACCATGTACCCAAAACCAAAGCTCACACATATATGATCGGAATTAAAAACACATTATGCCATGCTTATGTGCTAACAATAAAGTGCCAGCTCATGTTATTGCAGTCAGTTCATAGCTCCCATAGTCCCATATGCTGGTGAGTTCTTCACCATACAAAAAAAAAAAGTAGCAGGTTGTTCAACTTGAAAGAGGAAATCTATTTAAATCGGTATACAGTTCCTTTTCAGAGTGACAGAATCAGTTTACTTCAATTTATTTGTAGTCAGTAAAAGGTCATCTTAAACTATGACTAGTATGGAAGAGTTATTAGTGCCTGCTGTTCCTGTAGGAGGGGATTTAGCATAGAGGTAACATTAGTTCTACAAATTCATGTGGTTCTTATTCCTGTACGCAGCTTTAATAGCCCCATTTCACTAGCAAATTCAAAATTAAAGAAGGTCTCACTTTCCCTCTTTATAAGGGCTGGTAAGAAAATAACCATTTCTTGGCAGCTTAGTTATGTGCGAGCTGTATTACCAAGGGATAACAGAAGCCAGCAACAGACTACCCTCAGAAATAATCACACTTAAAAAAAAAAAAAAAAAAGGCAACAAAAAAAAAAGAACCAAAACAACCCCAACAACATAAAGCAGCAAAAAAACCAAAAATAAACACATTATCCTTTTATGCAGTGGTTCATCCTATCTGACTAAGGGTAACTATTTGTCACCTCTTCTCAGCCATGGAACCCAAAGGGCAATGCCACATCCTACAACATTTTGCATTTGTTACTTCTTAGTATCTTGCTCAGACTCACCTAAGAGTGTGAAGGAGCGCCTCTGACAGTCCCCAGCAAGGAGGTAACTGCAGTCCCCAGCAAAATCATAGAAAGATCCATCAAAAGTTTTGATGTGATCATTCCCAAAAAGGCTGCAACGGGAAACTGATGACTCTTGAAGCAAAGAGCCTGATGATCCTGGATATCAAAACACAATATAACTTGCAATGTAAAACAATTATTTTGTAATTTAGGAATTTATCTGCTGGAATGTGCTGTGATGACTGTCTCTTCTGGACCTTTAGTTCTAGCTTCTAGGCACATGCCTGGCATGACAGTCCATAGGATCAAACGAAGATTTTATTATATGTTTGGCTCATATCATGTGTTCCTGCCTGTGATCCCATTAAAATCACTAGGGCAAAGCCCCATAGTTTGCTCAGCAAAACATCACTGACTTCAGAGAGTCTTTGTGACTCAACACAGTGCTTGTTGCAAGGTAAAGAGCCAAAAGAATTAACTTTATCAGCATGTCCAGCATGATGAGATTATTGCCTGAGACAGGATTAGATGGGCAAAAAGGGAAAGGCAGAATCTCACAGAAGAAACCATGAAACCATGTTATAGTTCACCATAACTATAAACATATTTATAAGTTCATGCATATAGTTCACCAGAACAATAAGCAGATCTGGTGAACTACAGATATTTTCTGGTGAACAGAAAATAAACATGTTTTCCTACCTGATACTACAGCAGCCAGCAGTAGGTTCGTTAGCAGCACTGCCAAGAAGAGCATCTGTCAAAAAATTAAAAAAAAAAAAAAAAAAGAGACAGATTTAAAAAAAAAAGAGAGAGATTAGAATATTCTTATTTTGGGGTGTTTTGTCTGTTTCACAACTCACCATTTTTTATTCTTTCTTTATAGATTTATTTTTGAAGTTCTACAACATTTCAGGAAGCTGTAACCCACACAGACTTTCATAGTAATTGAGTTATCCACCCATGCTTCTTTAGGTAAGTAATCTAGAATAACTATTGTTTGTTCCCATTTTCACTTCTCATTGCAGGGGAATGTGGGCTACCTCCTCAGGAAACGCAATCCAACATACACAGATATTCTGACTTACCCAAGTTAATACACCACACGCACAAAGCCTTTCAACACACAGACAGTTATCAGACAACCTGACATGAAGCAGCACACCAGATGGGATCAGCCAACTTGGCTCTAGCTGGTCTGCTGCCCAGACATCCACAAAGGGTATGCCAACAAGCTGGCAGACCATCATAACCACATGCTTGTAATGCACTGATTTCAGGGTGGTAACATCCTTGTGACAAAGGGCAAGAAGTAAAGGGAGGAAATTGTGCTGAGATTAGAGACCCAGGGTGATAACTTCCATTCACCAAAATCAGCTTGAGTGTTGTCTCCTGCTTTCTACAATCAAAACAGCAGCTTTTGTTCTGTGTATGTCCACAAGCCAACTTCTGTACTGACAGGGCTTTAAAAATAATAAGATACCAGTATCATGAAGATGGTGAACTACAGATGCATCCCATGGCAAGACATTAGCCCTTAATGGATGAAAGCTGTAGTGAGCTCCATTTAAGTGAGTTAATTTCAGCAATCATATACACATCTAGAGAGGCTTAAATATACTATACTTTAATATATTTGTGCCAGGAGACCAGACACACCTTTCCCTAGAAGAACCTCCAATTAAAGACTAGAATACATTTTGCAGAGGCAAATTGTGATTTCGGTTTACAGATGCACACTTCTTATTGATGTCAATTGTGTAGGTCCAGTTCTCAGCCATGAGTTTGCCTTATTCACAAGAGCTGGGAAAAGAAAGATCTGCTATAAAACTCAGTCCAACACAGAGCTGCAGATGCCAATCTGACATAAGGCTGTTACCGCTGCAAGACAGCCAAGAAGTGACAACTGCATGAGAATGTGACTACAAAGTAATGGTAAACAATAGGCATTGCTCTCAGATTACACACTTGCTAGTGTATTTTTAGTGCAGGCACTGTGTTATTGTGACTGAATCAGATATTGATTTTCTTTGTTAATCCTTCATCTTTACAAAGCCAGCAAAGAAAAAGATTCAGCCTCCTGCCACCTTGTTCTAAACTGCAGACCTGAAGTTCCCCCCAATTCTGATAGAGCAGGTGCCAACAACAAATCACAACACATTCAAGTAACATTCATGTTCAGTGTATAACCTTCTATAATCCTATCACTGGCTTAATTAGAAATTAACGTACCTTCTCCTGTGCGAGATTACTCTTGCACATGAATAAGAAGCTCCTCCAGTTGCCCTCTATAACCTACAACAACATTGTTCCCATGTTCCTTCAGAAGACAGCACTGGAATGGCTTTGGTCTGAAATTTCTTGTTTTTGTACAAGCCAGGAACTCTTGTTCATTTAAAAGGAAAGATAAAGACCAAACGTCACATCCGTCCCATTCTCAAGACAATAGATTAAATTGCTATCGTGTAAATCAGTAGTGTTAATTGCCAGAAAGTTACAATGAGGGGAAATAGTTTTAAATCTTACATGACAGATAAGTCTTTGAAATATATTTTGCATGTGTATGTGTGACAAATCTCACTGGCCGAGCCAATAAGCACGAAATTTATTTGAAACACTATTGTTAAAGAGGAATAGTAGGATGCTCCATACCTCAAAGACGACCAAGCCGTGTTGTAGTTTTTCCTGCAAACAACTGCTTTAAAGGAGGGAAAAAAGCATTCAGAGCTTGTAATGACCTGACTTAGTTTTCCAGGTATAAAAATATTGGAATTTTGTCCCATTCTATTAGATCCACATATTTGGTCCTTGAATTTGCAGACATTTATAGATGCACCCTCTGGAACAACACATGGTAACAATCATGCACTTACTTGTTTACAGGGGTGGGCACAAGCTTTATGGGCATAGTACATCACTGAGCAAAAGACACAGAACAAAAGACATCTTACTTTACTTTCAATGTCCCATGTCTCATCTTTTCAGTAGCTACTAGTAATAACAAAGGAGTTATGAGGCAACACGTTTCCCTGTAAATCATGTTTTGCCACTAGTCCAGAGAGTCAGGTCCTTACTTTAAACAAAGAAAAACAAATGTAAAACAATAAAAATACGCCTCCTGAGACTCCTCAGCAGGCACGTCTGTCTTGTGCACAAGCAATTCTGAGAACAGAGTATAATCCCTGAAGACAGTTCTTAGAAAACAAACGAAAAAAATATTAAAAACTACACACATTGTAATATCACCCTTTCTTCCTGCAGGTGATTTCGCTTATGGTTTCTACAGTTGACTAAGTTGATACTTGCAGGATGGCGATGGATTATTTTTTGAGGAAACTTTAGGTGATGAGTCTGCGTAGGTTAGCCATACTTACCTTGTCTTGTATGAACTCTTCATGACATCTGCACATTAACATGCGATATAGCTATGCTACAGCTGAGCAACTGAAAGAAAGAAATGCAGAACAGATTGTTCCTTTCTACGTGAAAAAACAAGAGAACAAGATTTGAAAATGAGTGCTTCCCATCGAGATCTTCCCGCACAGATGCTCCTGCCTTTTTTCCAGCTGCAGTACTGTTTGCCCCACTCAAATTCATGCCTGTGCAAGGCCCCACCCGACAGCTGCTCAGAAATCCTGGGGAACATAGAAGAAAATTCCCCACATGTGCAGAAAGTTGTGGTTTTGCGTGGTGGAGTCCTGGTGGAAAAGTGGGGGCTGCAGGTGTGGCAACTGCAAGAAGAAGAGAAGCCCCACATTGGAGCAGGTGGAGACATACAGAAGATGCTGTGACCCACATTTGAAACAAGATCCTGGCAGAACCTGCAGCCTGTTGAGAGAGACAGAGAGAAAGAGACAGAGATAGAGAGGCCCAGGCCAGAGTAGGTTTGCTGGGGGGACTTGTGACTCCGTGGGAGACCACGCTGGAGCAGTCCGGGCCTTAGAGACTGAGAGACATTCTGTCATTTATAATTGAACCCCATAGAAGTGACCCATGCCAGGGCAGCTGGTGAAGACGTGAAGCCCCATGGAAAAGGACTCGAATTGGAGAAGTTCGTGGAGGACTGTCTCCCGTGGGTGGGACTCCATGCTGGAGCAGGGGAAGAGTATGAGGAATATGTTGTCCCCCTGCTAAGAAGGAGAACAACTTGTAACTGACTGAAACCCTCATTTTCCCTCACCCTCCCCATGCCACCCTGAGGGGAAAAGTAAGAGAAATAACGACTAAAGTTAAATCTGCAAAGAAGGGAAGGGTAGGGGGAAGTGGTTTAAGATCTGGTTTTACTTCTCATTATCTTACTAGATTTTTCTTTCCTTTATTCTGTGCTGAGTCTGTTTTGCCCGTGACGCTGATTGCAGAATGATCTCTCCCTGTCCTTATCTCAACTCCTAAGTCTCTCAATATGTGAATACTGAGTATGTAAGAGACTCCCTTAAAATATTCTTTAAAAATAGAAACATTGATGGGATTTTTGCATAGCGATTTCTTTATAGATTTTATAAAAAGGGGACAGATCTTCAACAATATAGGATTGTTTAGCCTGTAACTGTGATGGCTGGATGAGGTACTCCTTTATTAGTTTGTGTGCCTTCACACCCTGACAAGCTTTATCTGGAGCGCTGGGGAGGGAGAGAGCAAACCACACAAAGTCTGAGCCCATCAAAAGGTGCTTCAGAGAGGAGCAGGCTGCAGGCAGGCAGGTTACAGAGGTTGGACCAAGCCTCTGAAGCCCGTACACCCTCATCTCTATGATCGGAGCCTTGATCCACAGCCCGGGGATGTTTTGTAACTCACGTTGCCAACATTTAATAGTTCAGATAAGCCAGACATCACGACACCTCTTAAGTGTCTTAGGGACCTTGGGGACATAAAGAAAACTAATTGAGCTAGACATCCAAAAACCAAACTTCCTTTTCCCCTCCTGGCACCGTTTCCTCCCCCCACCCCTCCCACCCTCCAAAAAAGGAAGTCGTGATTAAAGTTTACTGGCTGATGCTGAACACTGCTCCAGTACAAAGCTTAGTGATGCTTGAGTAGATCTGACATGTAAATTTACAAATAATTTACCCGAGTCACAGGAGGAAATACATGAAGGACCATGCACTGTTGCTGGAAAGCCCCTTATAGCCAGTTCCTGGAACAGTATAGGAAGGGTTTCTGAGAAAAGTTATCAATAACAATGCTTTCCATCACTTTGTTCAAATACTAGGTTATGTGCAACAAGTCCCACGTTTCCTAACAGTTGTATGATAATACGTCCTGAGGCACGTTTGTCAGAGTTTGTTACACAAACACATCCACAAAGCGCCTGTGTTATGAAACCTGAAACAGTGCAGGACGAGCAATGAAAACTATGAGGCCTGAACAACACAACAGCCAGAAGTGTCGTGATGTAGGTAAATTTGAGAACTGAAGCCTAGCAATACTGCATATTGATTTTGTGCTTTGGAATAGGCAAATTAGTTTAGGCTACAGAAGACTAATTGAAAGATGCGAGCATTTGCTGTAAGATAAAGTAATCTTACTTAAAGAAAAATTACAAATGAGTTTCAGTAAAATTTTCTTTAAAATCATTTATTTAAGAGGAAAACAGGCCAATCTAGGGTGTCAATATATAGATGTTAATAGACCAAACTAATCTGAAGAGTCCAGGATGATTCTGGCCCTGTGGGAAGCATGTTGAGCTGAAGTACTCTATTCTGAACAAAGTTTGCTTCTGTAAGCATCACTTAATTTCTGCAGAAAGAGGCACTGGTTGATTTTCTGAGGCATAAGAAGAGTTCTTAGCATCTTGAGTAAACAAATCCCAAATGCTACATCCTCAGATACCACACACACACACCCCCCCCCCAAACTCAAAGACAGTGTACTTGAAATGCAATAGCGGGGATAGAAGATATGACTCATAAATTAAGCAGAAAGTTCTTAAGCAGACACTCATGGGGAAGAAAGCCATACTGTTTCATTGTTCAGACATAGTTAAAACAGTGAAAGAATGACAGGAAATTAATAAGAAACTCACAAAAACAAGCCACCAAACATCATTGTGCAACCATAAATACAAAGCACATTTTAACCTTGAATGCTGTCTGTGCTCAGTCTATCTCAAAACCAGTGAAATCCTAAGAATACAAAAGGAAGACTGTGATTAGAGGTGGGGAGCAACTTCTCTGCAAGGGAAGGAAATTTCCAATCCTCGAATATCAGAGAAAGAAAGTATGAGGAGCATCTGCCATACCACAAGTGGCACAGAGAAAGCAAATAAGAAATAAATATCATTTCTCCCAGCGTAAAGACTGGGAGCAGTCAATTAAATTTTCAGAGAGCTGCCTTTAAAGAACATCACTAGAAGGCTTCGACACAGGCAGCTATGTCAAAAAGGAATCAGACAAATTAACAAAGGGCTGGTCCATCACATGGATGGATCAAATCAGAGGGATCAAATGATGAATCAGATAGGGTAAAGACTTTCTGAGCCATGAACTGTTTTGAGTATTTGAAGTAGGAAACCCATCATTTTGTGTTACACCTCATTTCCCACAACTCTTTTCCTAAGCAATGGCTGTTAGCCAGTAGGATCCTACTTTTTTGGTCCAAAAAAACAACCCATGACAGTCTTCCTTATCCCTGTCTAAGGAAATGTATGTCTTGGTGTTTTTTCACAACTGAGATTCATATTAATGTTCTGTTATTGACCCAACAGTAAAATTCAGCATCAGCATCAACAAATAAGCTAAAATAAGAATCATTGCAAATAGTTCTGAAAATAAAACCATCCTGTGACAGTTCCTTAAAGCCCAGAGCAGCAGGCCAGAAATAACACAGGGCACAAGCTTAGCAAAGTTACTTCTGCATCCTCTCCTATGTTCCCCTCAAAAATGTTCCTATCTTCCAAAAAAAAAGAAAAGAAAAGAGAAGAAAAGGAAGAAAAAAATAAAACAAAAAAAGAAAACATATCCACAAACACTCAAACATCACACCTCACTTGACCCGCTCCTCCATGAGAATATCAGCTGTAAAACCCTACATAACCCTATATTTGAACCTTTCCCCTTGGGATACTCAGGCTACTGTTCTCCTTCAAGGAACAAGCCAAGCTAGATGAACAAAGTACTCTAGTACTGAAATGACCTTCCTTGTGCAGAAAAACTATGTGATATTTATACAGCACAATTATTCAATGTCACATTTCTAAGGGCATAAGTGAGGCTTGGGAAAATAAGCCAGTTTCAGATAAACAAGAGAAAGGAGGACATGCAGACAGCTGTAGTAGCCAAAACAACAAATCAGATGTGCACTAGTAGCACAGCACAGCAGTGGAAGCAAGGGATAAACATTGGCCCTGCATCCCGTAGTGGTAGAAGTGCCTGCTTGCCCTCAGAGCTGCACATTGTCTCTCCACAACCTCTGTGCCGTACAAGGACTCCTCATCCAGGCAAGACAGACAGTTAAGCTGTACTACAACAAGAAAACTGGAGCCATAATCTGTCCCCATGGCAGCTGACTGAACAGGACTATATTTGTTGCACATAGCAGTGTAAAATAAATTTCAGCAAGAAGTAGAATACATTTCTTGGAAAGCCCATATAGCCTTCTTGGATAAAGAGTGCCATTGGC
The DNA here is from genome assembly GCF_964237585.1 of Gallinula chloropus. Lineage (NCBI taxonomy): Eukaryota > Metazoa > Chordata > Aves > Gruiformes > Rallidae > Gallinula > Gallinula chloropus. The sequence continues at coordinate 68,479,749 of NC_140085.1, forward strand.
ACCAGTCCTGTATGAATTCAGGGGCTTCAGTGCATTTTTGGGGTCATCAGTGCTCAGAGGTTCCTTTCTATGACACATTTAATGACACTTTAAAGAAAAATACTCCTTGGAGAGGATGGGAGGCACCAACCACCCATATTTGGTATTTGTAACCCTTCAGCCTCCACACACCAGAAAGTTCACAAGGCAAAACAAATACTTGGGTGGCCTCCACCCCAACCATGCAACCCATCAGATAAGGGCAACATTAAAGGTAATCCTTCTTACTATCAGTTGGACTCCTTTCCTGGTGGCAAGTTCATGAGCTTTCCCATTTCACCATCTTCCCTGGGGTTATTTTTTGAGCCATCCAAGTGCAAAAGACTTCAGGCTGTAGCAAGTGAAGCAAGGCTTTCCAGTGTTACCCTGTACACATCTCTTCAGCGTAGATGCCAGGCCACCAGACTACAAACCCACCACATAGCAGTCCAATGTGGGGACTTACAAATCAAGGCACATCCTGTAAGCCCGGCACATCTCTCTGCAAGAGAGCATCAAAGCAGAATACACACACCCACACACCCCATACAATGACCCTATAATGTCTCTAGAAAGTAAGAATACTATAGCTGAAGGGTGATGTCTTCAGCTGGTGCCAACTAGTACTGCTCTGCTGAAGTCAGTAGCACTACTCTAGTCTGTGCTAGCCGATGAGCAAAAAGCCTTATAAATTTGCATTACATTACCAGGAGTTACCAGAAACTGAATGAAAGGGCAGAGGGGAGATTCTTTTTCTACTGCTCTATGGACAATTTGTCCCTTGGACAAGTTAGGTATCACCTTGAGGATACATACGAGGACTGCGCTTCTGGGACACTTACACAAGCCTCATCATTCCCAGGGAGGGAATGCTCCTACAGCAGAGCAGCACTGCCTGAGAGGGAATCGCTTGTTTTCCGTCTCCTCCTGTAAGAGTTTGGAAGCAGTTGGTCACTGCTTTCTCTTTAGCTTGTTAATGTCCTAAGCCCCGGCTGAAATTCCCTGCATACAGGGAGTTAGCCAAGGCCAATTCAACAGTTTTCCCCCTCCCCTCTAGCATTGTGGTATCTATACTCCTATTTTTTTTTCCAACTAGTCAAAATTATTGGTTTATACAGCATATTTACATGCACAAGATTTTCTCAGCAATTTTCTAAATGCATATATATGCTTTTCACCTTGCCAACTCCACAATTAGCCCACAGGATGCTTTATTTTTGTTTTTTTCTGTCTAACCTGTCCAGATACAGCAAGCATTTCAGCATCCTCATCACACCTTAACACCAGCACTGACATCAGACACTAAACAAGTCAACCACCACCACATCACCATTAGGCTGCTGAAGAAAAAAAAAAAAGATAATAAAATAGCCAAGGCAAGGGATTTTTTTCCATTAAGATAATAAAAGAAAATGAGAGCCTGAATTCTGCGTGATGTCACACCAGTTTTCAAAACCCAAGCTTTAAAAGCTGTTAATCCCTCCCTCTGGGATTAAATTTGTCCAAATGCCTGGCTGCTAAAATGCCTTTAAATGAAACCATGAAAACTATCACTAGCTAACACTTCTGGGCGATGAGCCTCTAAAAGGTTTGCAGTAACAATTCACGTTGCAACACCATATATCCAACGACGTAATGCATTACTAAATTAGACAAAGTCACCATCAGATACACACCAAGATTTCCAAGTCTCTTTTATATGGAAAATATCCTCAATCCACCTTTTAACTGGAATAACTGGGGTTTGGTAAACTTGTGAGATTTACAGTTTAAAAAATAATTAAAAAAAATTAAAACAACCCCTACATTTGATTGATGATCCTGGCACAAAGGGAGCAGATATACCATAGAGGAAGGAGGAGTCCAAGAAAAGAGAAACATATCTTTGAGTGGGTATCAGACAAAACAGCCCCACCACTGTGGTCCTCATTTGGGCAGGATGAAGGAGAAGCAAAGGCTGTTGACCCCGAGGTGATTAAATCACCATGAATGCACATGCATGCAAACATGTGCCAATACAAATGCACCCATTTGCACATAGCCAACAATTACAGCTGTTCTGACAGGAAGACATGGACATACTGAGCAAGGAGCAGAACTAAACAGGAATGGTCAAAGAGACAGGGAATACCCTCTTAGGCTGCATAGACATTTGCAAACATTGTTCATGAAGCAACAGGGAAGCATGCAACAAAAGGACCTAGGAATTTATTTCCCCCACTCCCTCACCCAATTAAAACACTATTGCAAACACAGTGCAGAAGGGCAGCTGATCCCTTCTGACAAGCAAATCTTTGGAAAGATCACAGAATCACTAGGTTGGAAAAGACCTTTAAGAACATTGAGTCTAACCATACCTGTCCTCTACTAAACCATATCTCTAAGGACCTTAACTACCCATCTTTTAAACACTCAACCACCTCCCTGGGCAGCCTGTTCCATATCCTGACAACTCTTTCAGTTAAGAGCTTTTTCCTAACATCTAATCATAACCTGCCCTGGCACAACATGAGTTCATTCTCCCTCATCCTATCACCTCTCACTTGGGTGAAAAGACCATCGCTCACTTCCCTACAACCTCCTTTAAGGTAGTTGTAGGCAATGATAAGGTCTTGCCTCAGCCTCCTCCAGACCAACCATCCCCAGCTCCCTCAGCCTCTCCTTATAAGATTTGCCCTCCAGCTCCTTCACCATCCTGGTTGCCCTTCTGCACCTTTCCTACACTACTGCTAAAGGGTGGAGAGCGCAAGCCACCAGGCAGCACTGGGACACTGCATTAAGTAAAATGAACCACTCAGAAGCAAATACAATACCTCAATATTTACAGCCTTCAATAGCTTAAGTGGTTATTTTTGCAGAGTGAGGCTTTCCTTTACAGAAGGGACTGGAAACCGAAACCGTGCTGCTGCTTCACAGTTGGAGAAGCGATTTCATCCCTTTCCCCTTGTATAAGAAGTCAGAAGCAATACTTTCCATGTTTGCATCACACATGTACAAGCAAGGATAAATTACCTGTCTTCTCCACCACACACGGGGCTGGGCTAAGGTCCTGGGAGTTACACTAATGGTGGAGCCTACTAAGGCCAGACTTCCAAAAAAATGCTCCTGCAAGCACACAAGTTTCTATCCAGGGCCGCAACTGCTCACGTCCTTCCTGCTCAACGGAGACAGCGTCCGGCGCCAACCGGAGCTTCTGTGTTCAAGGCTGACCCCTGTAGGATTGTCCTAAATTAATTATATGGTTTTTTTCTAATTAGACTACCACCAGGGTTTGTTTAAACATTTCACCCTGATACAACTGTTTGTAAGCTCTTCCAACAATGAATGCCACACCATGCTAAATATCATGCTGTGACTCAGGCTTCAGCCAGCCCAGACACAGTCTTCAGACAGTGGATTATATGAAAATTGAAGACACATCTATTACCATGTTTTTTCCACATACGTGCCCAGACAGCAAGTTCAAGCCAGGTCACCATTGTCTTAAGGTAAATCAACTGATTTACTCCTGGATTACCCAGACAAACCACTGTATTGCCTCCCTATAGCCCATTTCTCCCCATCTTAACTGGCTTCCAGGTCACCTCTAACTCCCTCCACATAGAGAACAGAACTGGAACCAGGTTTAAGTATCTAACACTGGTGCTTTCTCTGTGAATACAGCATTACCTTTCCGGCCTGTATCCCTCCCCTCACCCCACACACTCTACCAGCTCACTAATGTATAATGTTAAATAGCAAAAGGCAGAGATAGGTGCTATCAAAACTGTACTGGAAGCAAACCTTCACAGAAGGATGAGTATTTGGCTGTATGCGATCATTGTGATAAAAATCCAGATGTTGTGGTGGTTGTTCATTTCGGCTTTTTTTTTTCCTCATCATTCCAGGTTTTCTACTTGTCAAAGTTGTGATGTCACTGAAGTTGTATAAGGTTTGTTAGAAATGATCTGTTTTTCATAAACCAGCCAAAATTCCTAAAAAGCTCAGGTAGCATAACTAGCATATTAAGATCCTTCCATACTTTTAAGTGTAAATTATTTGACCCCATTGGTTTAAAATACATAACACAAATTTCCAATGACACCTAGCAAGAGAATGCAAGATGTTGGCTGACCTGGTAAGCAATGAAAAAAAAAAATAATCTCCTAATGCAAACTCTTCATATTCAGAACAAGTTATTTTGACATAAAACCAGGTTACATTAGTACCAAAGTACAGGTGACCAGAAATACTAATCAGGGGATCTTATCCCTGATATTTTTTTCCACTGATTTCAACTTTGCTTGGACTTCAACTTCCATATTTCTACAGGAGATTCAATCACTATATCCATATTGGCCTTCATTTCATAAAATATTTATACACGCTTTCAGACCCATTGAGTTAATTCTCTTTTGAATATGGGCTACAAAAAGGAAATTTTTCCAACTAAATGCTCCTATATCCTTTCTGATGTCAGAAAACTTCTCCACGCAATCTAAAAAGTTGTAAAAGATTGGGAGGAGTGATATTAGTTAAGCTAAACTGTGTAGAGATGCCAGTTCCCATTGAAGAACGGGGAGTATCTGAACGTCCCCGTTCAGAAACTGTAGAGATTGAAGTCCCAGCCTATGGAGGTTTATTACACTGTGCCAAGAGGAGCTGGGATTTTACCTTAAATATTTATTCAATTTACTTTATCACTTTTGAAAAAGACAGATTGTGTATGGGTGTAACTGCTATTTAGCTCACTTTTTTCTAATGCCCAACAAGAAACAACTCTAATAAGCAGATCGCTAAGGCAAAGTCACGTGTTTCTCTTCCTGAAATGCTGATTTACCCCAGTACAAGACAGAGCATGTTACTCATTGTGGAGGACAATTAAGTCGCAGAAACATTCACTGCTTGCTGGGAACAATTGGCACCATTATGCAATCAACAAATCTATGTCTTATGTGCATTCCCCAACCACCACCACCCCCCTTTTTTTTTTTTCCTTTCTTTTTTTTCTGCAGTCATCTAATAGAAGCATGGAGAGGGGGAGAAGCACAGACTGTGAAATTTGCTTCTAGCTTCTGTTTTTTCCTCGCGTATAGGGCTACAGTACATATCCTAAAAAAAAGAAGTCACAAGACTAATCCAAGAACTATGAAATTCTAGAACAGTAATTGGTTCTCTCATATGCCTTTTGATATTCTTCTAACATCCAGAATTATCATTTATGAGTTTTTTTCCAGAAACGTGAAGTGTAGAGATTTACTTCAAGATGAAAACCAAAGCTGAGGTATTCAGAAGAACTCCCAATCTCTGTATTTCGCATACAAATAAAAGATAAAACCCTCTAAATACTGTGAGAATGCAAAATATCTTCAGGCAAGTTGGCAATGCAGATGCAGGGACTGGGGGTGACAGTTGGTGCATGCATGTGTGTTTCCCACTGGACCATTCCAAAAGTTATGGAATTTTATATAAATTAAAAATACCCTCTAAGTTTAACTTGAGTTCTCTGATTTAACAAAGACTTGGGGTCAAGCAGTCCAATGTTTTTCCATGTGGAGTGAGGCAAAATCTGTGCAAAATTTGCAGTCTAATAAAAGTTTAGTTTTTGAACACCCCTAACGTTGAGAGTTGCCTTGGACTCACATTTTGTGAGACTATTTCCAAAAAAATTTTGTCTTTAGAACAACAAGAAAAAGATGGTATCTTGCTTATCTATGATCGATTGCTTGACATAATAATACTGGTCATAAGTTGTTCTGAAAACATGAAACAGTTAACAATTGTGCTTTTGTATCAAACAAAAGTAATCAGAATATCTTCTTTTTTTCTTCCCTCGCTTAACAGAAAAATGCATGGTATTTAGAAGGAACAGCGCCTGAGGATTTATGCAAGCATGGATATATCTGTAATTTTTTATTTGTTGTCTTGCTTTTGTTCACATCCTTCTTCTGTTTTGTTTTTCCCTGTTCACAGAACAGGCTGAGCTCCCTTCCTTGCTGGTTTTGAAGGCACACGTAGAAAAGTTTCTGGAAACACTCAGGTCCCAAAATGCATACAAAACTGAGTTACTGATAGCAGCAGTCTAACGTGTTTTCTGGAAGGTGAGATTCAAGCATGGATATATAGACACCTCAGGAAGGTTAGAGTGAATTTTATAGCATGTATGAAATCAGCAAAAGTCAAGTTTAATTTGTACCTAGTGAGCTGAGAGAAGAGCACACCCACCTTTTTGTCTTGGCATTCAGGTTAATTACCGTCATGTTTGCGGTAATTTTCGCCCTCTTTCCCATTTCAGCTTTCAACACAGGGTATGAAGTCATCTTCCCTCAAGATGTTCATTGGAAAATGAACACCATAAGTTAACTCACCTCCAGACATTTTACTTTAATACAGATTATTTAATTAGCATGCTGTGACATACATTCTTTTACATACATTCATCACTCCATGTATTATAGTCTAATTTTTTCTCACTTCCCCCAATTTGAGAAATACATTCTGGGTCCTGTCTTCACTCCCAGACTCATGGGAAGGCAGAGACACACAGTAGGTATTGTTGTAACAGGTGCCACCACTAATTACATAAAGATAATTTTATAGCAATTACAGTCATGACAGAAGTGCCAGAACTGATTTAAGGGAGCTTTTCCCCTCGTTTATAAGTAGCAAACATCCACTACTTTAAATTCATTGCTTCTTTAACTTGTAAAACCATCAATTACTCTATATAGGATAGCGGCAAGAATGGAATAACTTCTCTGTTATAAAACATACTATCTTATAGGCATTATACAACATATTATATTATAGGCATTTTTCTTTGGGGAAACAAAAAGAACCTTTAGGTTATCTAAACCACCACATTTTAAATCAGGACCACAGCCACATCTCATGTATTGAAGAAAAAAAAACAACAAAAGACCACACCAAGCCAACCAAATAAACCAAAAAACCAAACCTCACCCAAAAAAAAAGAACCCTACCCCTCCCCCAAAGAAACCCCAAAACCAAAACGACAAACTTAGTTCCGATAAGGACATACTGATTTTCTTCCAGATTCAAAAGCACTGATCTGAACATATGTAACTAGACACACATCCTGCATAAAGTGGTTCACTTACAAAAGGAAAAGAAAAATATTTCCATTATAAACCCCTTATGACTACCTATGAGAGCACTCAGAGACCAACCACCCATTACCACCTTGAGTGAGGTAGCTACACACTGAGTAGACCTTAGGATGGTTAGGGAGTTTACTAGCTTTACAAGCAAATTAAGCTTTAAATATTTTAATGCACCTTCTAGCTTCACAGGCTAAAACCTGTAACTGGAGTTTGAGCAAAAAGGCCTGTTTAGAGAAGGCAAACCAAAGAAAGTTTTCCTCAAAGAAAACCTGAAAAACACTGAATTTCCACTGACCAGACCTAGCAAGAATCAAACTAACATCAGTAACTACAAAGTTGCAAACATTCAGATTTAGTCCCTCTGGAGATTTAAGATTAAAAGCATCCATCTGCCACGTTTGTTAAGTAACAGAGAGCAACTTGTGTGTTACAGCCGCGCGTACAAAGCACCGCGTTAGCATTAAACTACAGAAGGGCTCTGTCCTGAAGCAGTGGTCCTCAGGCACCAAACTGAAGTTCATGCTAAGCTCCTACCCATGGGACCAGGATCTTCCACATCTCTTGGCTCCTAGTTGATAGCGGGGGATTAACAGCGCTGGAAACGAAAATTCAAAATTTCCTAAAGGGGTGTACTTCAAGCCTGATTTTCAGCCTGGTTTAAATTTTGCTTATATACATTATATATATATATATATATATATTTAATTCTTTGAGCAGTTTTTACTAATGTTCTGATGTGTATCAGCAGTCTCAAATGGGGGCAGGGGTGGTGGTGGTGAATATTGTCTCCAGCAGAGGAAAAAGATGAATCACAGAATCACTAGGCTGATTCTAGACCTTTGAGATCAGAGTCAAACCATACCCCTAAGCACCTTGTCTACCCATCTTTTAAACACATCCAGGGCCAGTGACTCAACTGCCTCCCTGAGCATGCTGTTCCAATGCCCAGTAACCCTTTTGGTAAATAATTTTTTCTTAATGTCTGATTTGAACCTGCCCTGGTGCAGCTTGAGTCCATTCCCCCTCATCCTATCACCTGTCACCTTGGGTGAAGAGACCAACACTCACCTCGCTACAACCCCCTTTCAGGTAACTGTAGGTGGTGATAAGGTCTCCCCTCAGCCTCCTCTTCTCCAGGCTAAACAACCCCAGCTCTTAAGGTTTGCTCTCCAGCCCCTTCACCAGCCTGGTTTCCCTTCTCTGGACTCGCTCCAGGACCTCAATGTCCTTCTTATGGTGAGAAGCCCAAAACTGAACACATCATCAGAGCTATCAGCATTCCCTCAACTACAAAGCATTTGATGTTTTTTCCCTGATGTTAGTTTGTAACCAGAGGAGGGTGAGGGAAGTCCCTGCTCTGCAGGGTGGCTTCAGTGACAGCAGGAGAGAAGAAATGTGGAGGTCAGGGAATGGAGAGAAGCTGTGGTTAGTACAACAAGAACAAGATGCTGGGGCAGAGGGTACAGACCTGTAAGAAATTTAACTCTGCTGCTCCTGCTGTTCACAAAACTATTTATGTAAGTATTGATTTATTTTTTCAATGTTCCATTTGGAAAAATCTGCTGGGATTTGCAAAGTCCCTTATCCTGTCTCCTCATCTAAAAGGCTGCGCAGAAGCTCCAAGTCTGGAAATTCCTGTTAGTCCTGTAAAAATCCACAATCTGGTAATAATTTAGCGAACTGGAAAACAACATTTTTTGCCATTTAGAAAACTATTAATTTCCCAAAATGTTTTCATCACAGTTTGGGACGTTTCCTAGGGGCCTTGGATCTCCTGCTTCACAACAGCGTAATCAAGCAATGCACTGAAAAACAAGGGAATTGGGCATGGAGACAGGTTGATATCTAAAGCAAAGGTGCCACAGGCACTACATTATTTTCCAATGGACTAGGATTTTCCAACGTCAATGCTGGAAAGCCTCTGACCAGCTACACTGAAAACTCAGGAACCAGAGCTCCTGTCAAACAGTACCACAGTGCCCTTCTTCATCAATAAATTTGTCTAATGGGTAATGCACCGGGAGAACAAGGAGGCTGTTTGAAGGACTCTCAGTGGGGACAAAGGAGGGCTTGTGAACTTACCCAGAAATGTCACTTGGCCACATGGGAAGATGGATCTGACAAGGATGTTCTGGGCAGAATAATGCTCAAAACAGTTTGCAGTCTGGTTTTATCCGGTTGTTGCTGAACCGCAGAGGAGCGAAACAGTTCAGTGGCATGAAAGAATGTGCATACTGCTCATATAATTTATCCTGGTAAAGATTAAAATGCATGATGGCAGGCTGATCTAATACCAAACACCACCTTATCAGGGTGCCCTTAAGGAGCAGAACAGGACCTGGATGGTGGCCTGGCCACAGGAACCGCCAAGGGCATGGCTGGGGATGCTAAGTAACATTGGTTCACTATTTTCTTCACTCCTCCTGTCTACACAAAACTTTTGCCTCTTGTCTTTTGCGTACAGTGTAAACTATTTGGAGCTTGTATTGCTGTTCTCAATTTGTACGGTACTTCGCGAAGTAGGGACCATGTCCACCACTCTGCGTAACAAATAGCATCAGCACCACACCAGAGGAAAACAAAAAAATCCCAAACCAAAACCCCTGAGCCCTACCACATGCACTGAACTCGTTAAGTTTAATCCCATGGAATGGAGGGAAGGTAAAGCTTTTGCAAGTGACGAAAGATACATTCATATCTAGGCTAGAGTTTACAGCCATCAAGGAGCTAATCACACAACTGACATAAATCCTAGTCTAGACGAAGCTTTGTACACTGAAAAATACAGTGCAATCGCATGGAACACAGCTTCACACCCTTCTGTAGTGAAGGCTGAGATCCTTCCAGCTAAAGGCAAGAGAAGATTTAAAGCACCAGAGATTCATGGCAACTTCCACTGTCTTAACGTTTTACTGTGTTTTTTAAGCACACACTCTAAGTTCAAATCCCCTCAGATATGGATCTGCCAAACCCACACCAGCTATTTACAAAGGTCATTTTCTGTATTTGAGTCCCAAGTGATGCCAGCATTTGTTAGCTACTGCACAATGATGCTCAACCCTGTATTCTAGAAGCCCTTCACATCTTCATGCACCAGGTCAGCCACTCTTGCTCTCTCTGTTTTAACTAATCTGCGCATCCTATGATTCCTCACATGGAAGAAAACAGGAGCAGTATTACACTAGGTGAAAAGAGAAAGACTAGATTAAGAGATAGAAAAAGAATGAGCTTGCAGCCAAAGGACTGCGTGCCCCACACAGTTACTGCCAAGAAGCCACAGACTCTAAAATCTCCAGCCAGGGTTAAACAAGCATCCTGAAAAACTACTTTAGAAATTCCTATACGTATACAAAACTATATATATATTTTTTTTTTAAAAAAAAAGGCAAGAATGTGCTGCAATAACTTGTTCTTGGTGCTAGCTGTGGCTTAAGACATCTGTAGAAACCAGGAACTAATGACATAAAGCAGCAAAATGCTGAGCAGCAAGAAGCTCAAAGTTAAGACTGCTTTGTGTGCTCAGTACGAGGCAGGAACAAATCTAAGCTGTTGTTACACAGGCTGCTTAGCAATTATTTCTGGCCTTCAGAACAGACGGTTTCTACAACAATAAACTGGTAGGATGGAGCAGGAAGGAGCATGGTCAGCACCACAGCAAGTCCACAGATGCGTGGCGAGCTGGGCCCAGATACAGTCCCTGGCAGAGGGAATACTGAGAGAAGGCTGGCAAGGTATTAACGTGAGGAGGAGCAAGGGGATGTGTGTCTTCCAAAAAAGCAAAGAGACTGTGTTTCAATGGGGAGTTGCATTCTGAAGCCTTTTATCTGCCAGGTACCTAATCAGAGATGCCTTGCTGCCCCAGCTTCCCTTCTCCTCAGCATGACCAGTACTGTTCTGCTGCCATAACTAGCCTTGCTGTGCTGAGTATCTTGGCAGACCTCCTGACACAAGGAAGACATCCTTTCTGACAGACAACAGCCTCTAAAACATCACGAGATCAAGTGCAGCAAGGGGCAGCTTAAATCTGAGCTTTATTAATGACAATTTTGAGCAAAGCCTCTACCCAATGCACAATACTAACTTTTCCAGCTGAGGACATGTCAGGGTGGGGGTGTTATAATCCTGGAACAGATGCAGGTGTACTAGAGCAAGCATGTCTTCCAATTTTTAAACTCATTTCCCTAGATTTATTTTTGGTGCTGGATCAACACACTGATAAGAGAAAGCAAGTGGTATTATTCTAATTGTGCAAATACAATTAAGACTGTTTGTACCTGGAAAATGTTTTCTACACACTTTTTATGGGGACTCAAACTGTGAAGGACACACCTAGATTTGCACCCAGCAGGAAAGTACCTACTCAGCTGTCACTGAGGAGCCCTTGAAATGAAAAAAACAACACAACTGCAAATCACTCTAACGGGAAGGCTGTCACTTCTGGGCTCAACCAGAAAAATGAAATATAATGGGGAAAAGAAATATTGGCTTTATTCCCAGACACAAAAAAATAAATCATCTGTAGAGAGAATGACATTCCTTCCCCACTTGCCCCCCACTTCATCCCAAAGCAGATATTAGATCAATGGAAGCAAGTACACAGAAACTTTCCCACCTTTTGACAACCCAACTTTAATAAAGAAAAAAGGAAAGCAAGTAAAACCACCGAACCCAGAACAGCTGCATATGCTTTGGAGACTATACATATCTATTAAATACATAATAAAGTTATCAACAAAATGTAATAGCTTTTTGAAGTCAAACAACTAAGTATGTAAACTCAGCAATACCAGGAATCTGAACTCAGCCCTAAATTTCCACAGGTTCTTGAGAGGGGAAGGGGCAGGGGAGGTAACCTGTAAGGTATTTTGTGAAAATATATATACAGATACATGTATATACATATATATACATACCAGTTTGAGGACTGAAATATTACTGAGTTTCCTGATCTGGTGTCTCAGGTGGGACACTTAAAAACTACTAAGACTCAATACCCATTAAATCTTACACCCTAATGTCAGCGACTCCTTGAGAAGACCACATCCCACACACCACATGCACAACCCCCCACGCACTGCATCCCCCTGGCTGACCCAGACCCAGCAGCCAAGGCAAGGCAAAGAGCTGGCCCCTCTCAGATTCACAGCCACAGACTTTTAAAGGACTAGGACACAGTAAATGGCAAACAAACAAGTAATAATATGCACCACAAATATCACATAACTGTGGGTTTTTTAGCTTTGTTTTTGTATCCTCTAATCCCAGGCTTGAGCCCGTGCTCTGTGAGACCTAGGTGGAATCAAGCCCTTAAACAACATAGACTTGCAACTGTCAGGTCCTATTTAGGCAACCAAACTGAATTAGAAGTGGAGACTTTTTGAAATAGGCATTTCTAACCCAGGTACTTAAATGGGATGTGGGACTTTCCTAAAAGCTTTACTACCAAGTGGAAAAACCTGGTTTTCACATGTTCATTACCTCTGCGGTCAGGAAAAAAAAACCTAACCAAACCCAAACCGGTTGTGTAATCAGCTCTCACAGCTTTCTAAAGAATATATTCCAGCCCTACAGAGCTCTGGTATCTGGCAAATTTTCAGTATCACATACTTGCTGACTATCCTAACACGCTCCAGGAGAATACTGGGTTATGAGCCCAGCCCTTTGCACAAAGAGTTCCCGTATTCTTTTCAAAAGATTTCCCTCCTCCACCCAGAAAGCTAAGGAAGCGATGCAAGGCCTTCAGTGGAAATATCAAGTCCATGTTTTCACAGAGGAGTGCAAAGCAGGGAGAACAGAGAAGACAGGACAAGCTGACAGCCCTGATGAGAAGTTAGAGTGTGTGCTGAGGCCACACTGGAAAACGTTATGCTACTTCCTTCAATGGATCAGGAAACCACAGTGCTCAGGTCAGAGATGAGCAAAAGAAACAGGAGTTCAAAGGAGGGAAAAGAGCTCAGGGTAAGCAGGTGTCTAACAACGATGTTAAAACAAATCATCAAATAGGTCTACAATTGGATGGAAATTTACCACAGTGATGCCTCTTACAGGCAGAGCAATATTTACTGTGCCCTAAACTGCAAACTCAATTCACTGCTGGCTTGGGATGAACACAGGGCGTTTATTTTTTTTTAATCTCAAAAGATACCCGGTAGCCACCCGCTATCTGCACTGGCCCATTCTCCTGTGGCATCTCTGCCAAGGGGAGCATGACCCATCGCAGTCTTGAAATTAAGTCAGGAGCATCAGCAAGAAAAGGTTTTCCCAAGAAAATTATCCAGCTGTTACAGGGAACAGTCCTGGAAGAGAGAGGGGCGGGAAGTGCTCTGCAAGTCATCACTTACCCGCCCCAGCCCTCACAGACCAGCTAGTGCAAGGAAGCCATGCACAGGAGCAGTGGCTTGCACAGCATCAGGCCATCCATTTAGGATAAAAGGGTGCCATTCCACAGGGTAAATATACCAGTGGCCTCTTCAGATCAAGGTTGGACCATCATAATTCCACTCTTCCTGCTCAATCCGCAGCTGACAAATCGAAAAACAATTTCCATTGCTGGTTGCCTCCCCCCATTCAAAGAGCCTGTGGAAATTTAGGGCCGAGTTTAGATTCCTGGTATCATCTTTTATGATTATTGTAGGCACAAAGATAATTTAAAAAATAAAATCAAACACCCCTTTCTGATATTTTTATTCTGAAGCAAGTCACAAAAAAAAATTACTTGGCAAAATCTTCAAGCTTAGCAATTTATTTAAACACTTAATTCCAAGTTTAGAGACTTAAATACAGATACCCACACACCTGACTCACGGCTCAGCATTTAGAAGAGAGTTTTCTTTTTAATGAGAACAAAGCCCTGTGAGTTAAAGACACTGAAAACATCTGAGAATTACAGCTTAAGTCAATACTAGGATCCAAGAGTGAACAAAATCGACATTGTCTTGGTTTATATATTTACTGCTGACAGTTTAGCAATTCCAGCCAAATGTTTTCTCAAGCTTCCACAGTCATACCAATCGTTAGTTAGCTTCAAGGCAACAAGTTTGTACACAAGTAATAGAAGGTAAAAATTATCACAATTTTCATAATGCAAATCTGTAGTATTTATGTAAGATCTGTATCTGTACTTAACTAGACGTGGCAAATTTTATAGCACATTAGAGATCATACCTTGACAAGCAGAACTGATGTTTATTTTATGTATAGTTGGGTTCAGACACACGATAGGTTATCAGCAATCTGACTTAATATAAATCGAACTCTAATATCAGTGCAGCCAGCAAAGAACCACACATAGCACTTGTACAAGCAAGAGCATGGTATTCTATCAGGAAGGTGATTTATTGCTTGGCATTTCTTGAATTTTTCTGGGCATCAGCAGAGGTGCCAGTTTTAAGACACACTTCACACTCTACCTCTGCATACTTGCATTTAAAGACTGGTTGTTAAAGTTAAAAGTTCTATTCCTCTTTCCCCCAAACAGTCTAAAAAGTCTACTACTTCAATTTTTTTTCTAGCTATATGTTATCCATGTTCAGGTCTACTTTACTTCAATCCCCTAACCTCCATGTAGTCTGGAGAGACTACAACCCTACTTCCTCCAAAAGAGATCTTCACAGGCATTATTGAACAGCTTTAATCCTTTGGGAAAATAAGAACACTTAGTCTAATCCTGAGAAATCACACCTTCAGGTATCTCAGAATGTTTCTGAGGAGCAAAAAAATCCCCCCCCCCCCCCCCCCATTTAATTATGCTGATTATTGATATTCTTCCTCTTCAGTTTGGAGTGAAAAATCAATTGCCTTCTAAAGAGACTTCTCCAGAGTCCTGTTTTCCTTATATACTTTAACTTTAGGGCAATCAACTTGAATGTCCTAAAAGAGATGACAACTTTAGCTTGGAAATACTCACTACTTACTCTAAGAACCCATTCCCTCGCAGAGCTTTGGACATTAACTCATTCATTCCTCCACACTTCCATACCCCAACATTCATCCTAAAACACTCTGACAGTGCTTTAAAGCCTGAGAGCCCCTTGGCTGCTCAATCAACCACAAAATTGAAGTCACTTGTTATCCTGACCTAAGGTGAGGAGATGCTCACACAGGGAAGAAAAATAGAAAAAAATGGCATTAATTTTTATCTCAAAAGGGTCAGCCAAAGCTATAGATCCAACAAATTACTTGAGCACTATTATCTGATATTATGGCTATATATGGTATAAATACAATTTCAAATGTAGTAGTAAGCTGAATAAGATAACATCAAAACCAAACGATTTTAATTACGTCAATGCAAAAAGAATCAAAAGACAATATTTATTCACTGCATCTTTAACTTCTGAGATAGGGATTTATTTTAGAAAATAAAACCTAAACAAAACTTAACATTTAGAGAATCTAACTCACCCCCCTTGAGAAGCATGTAGAATATCCAAAAATCCACATACCAAGCCCCATTTCCAAGTGGCTCTAAATCCTTGTTTCATGACTTCATAGGCACAGAAGAGATGATTTTCAGTTATGCTCTCTCTTGACCCTTGTTTTCATCCACCATTTTCATCTGAGGTTGCATCAAGGGAGGTTGTGGTACTGGCTAAGAGAAGCTGCAGCTGTTAGTGGCCAGCAAAGTTCACTTGTGGGCTCATCAAACAATCATAAGACCTATGGTTTCTCTCCATCATGAGAAAGTTTCACAAGTTACATCAACAGAAGAGAGAGACAGCTATGCCTTTAAAGAAAGGCAACACAGGCTGAGGTTGGGATGCAAAAAACCACAGTGCCATGGCTTAAAAAATATACCTTAGTCTTTGAAAACCCAGCCTTCCTAGGGAAACAAGCTTTTCTGAGTGACCCTACAGGACACATGCTGGCCTAGATCTTTCAGGAGGGTTTAATTAATCATAGAATATCCTGAGTTGGAAGGGACTCACAAGGATTATCAAGTTAATTTAATAATTATTTGAGGAGCAGCTGGAGAAATGTGTGCCCATCATTTCAAGGCAGTGTGATTCACAGGAAGAAATATGGAATAATACCTGTAAGATATAAAAAATAGCTCTCCCTGACTTTACCCAGCACATCTTGTCTTTGATAAGAGGACATTCTCTATCCCCTAACAGTATCTTGTGGAAAAGGAAAGTGTGTTCAGCAATCTGTTCATACTGAAAATCTTGCTTTGATTCTGGATTTAATGTAAATACAGCTCTGCCCGGGCATTGACTGAAAGAGGACTAGATGATCAGCTCAAATTTGGTGAGACTTCCCTCTTCTGAATTGAATTACAACACCCACAGTTTCCCCATCTTGTCTTTTGCCTCTCTTTGCCTTTAAAGAGCAGGCCCCAGCACACGATGTAAACATTTCCCATGCAATATCTTAAATTCTCATTTTAATTATTTCATTTTTTTGAAGGAAGGAGTTGTTGTTTCCATTTTACAATGATTGTTGTCCATGGGCAGCCTCATTTTCTTACACATTGTCTTGAAGATATGGATTGGTTTGCTTCAAGCAGGTCTTGATGATGTATTCTCTGTTTCCATCACTGAAATAAATAAATGCCCAAGTAAACACAGGCACCAAAATAATCCAAGCAGAGAAACATCAACTCACCAAAACCCCTGTACAAAGTCTCCTGCAAACAGCTTCCCAGCTGATTCACATCTGACAATAGCAGCTGAGAGGGGTCCAGTGCTCCAAACTACTGAGGCCAGTGAGGGTATCTGCACCATCATGCTTTTCAGCAGCAGCTGTAGCAATGTAAATTACATAACGTGTTGCATATGCTGCTGGATGCCTGCCCACGGTACTTTGCCCTTTGCTCTCACAACATTAAACAAAAAACCCCAGCCAAACCAACCAAGCCAAACGAATAAACACAAACCAAAAAAAGGCAACATGGCTTGAGGTTGGCATTATTTTTCAAAGCCTGAGAAGATACTCCTGCTAGCTTCAGAGACAAACGCCCATCCGCACTTTACAAGATGGGTCCACTAGAAGCACATTTCAGGTCCTTGTCAGCTGATTTTCAGGTGTAACATAAAGTAAGTGACATGGTTCGATGTCTTCCATAGGTAGAAAGATAAGCTGCACCCCAACACCACACTGGCCATTAAAGTCCTGTTAAGAATTTTCATACTAATAATAGGCCCAGATGACCTTTATGATAAAAGTGGCAGTTCCCACCTGAGAACCTTGAACATTGTTTCATGTCAGCAGGCAAAATTTTGTGAACTGAAAAAAAGAGATGCTGATGGAAATGGGAAGTGATTTTTTCACAGTCTCTCCAAGCTATGAAGTAATCTGTGGTGTGATAAGTAGGAAATGACACCAGACCTTGGGACACACTAAGGCGTAACCAGAAAAGTCTGAGAAGACCTATTCTTCCTCATTTGGTCATCTCACTGAAATTACTGAAGTCAATGAATTAACTGGAAAGGAAAAAATGAAGAGTTTATTTTGAAATGCAGCTCCACAACACCTTTTCTCACACGAGTTCTTCAGGGATGACAGCTTCAAAGCAGAGATATTCACCACTTCTGCAACTTCTGTCCAACACACTTTCCTCCTCAGTTCTCAGGTACAGAGTTAGAAGGAACTGAACGGGGTAGGGGAAAGAAAAGACCCAAGAAAACATTAAAAGAATCTGAAAAACTGAATCAGGGTAGGGAATGGAGGATAAGAAATAAGAGAGAGGAAAAAATAATAGAATAAAACATAAATCTCGACTCTAGGCGCAGCTTTTTTGATCCACGTGTTCAAAGCTACGCCTAGTCGTTTTAATTACTAAAGAGTGGTTTGCAAACTTAAAATCAAATCCACGTGTTTGCAAACTAAAGGAGTTGAGGTCAGTACTGGAAAACCGAGTCAGCCTTATCTAGGCCATCATTAATTAAACCTGTGCTGGAATATCTATTCAGATCAGCTCCCTGGGATGAGCGCTATTCGAAAAGTAGATTTAACTTCACTTGCAAAGTGCGGTGCAGTGACTCAGTGGGGGAAAATAAACACCAACCAACCAGCCACCCATCCAACCAACCGTCTCCCTTTCAGCTGGAGCGCTTAAGCAGGAGGCTGCTCTGCAATACCTGATATAGGACTGCCACTTGGAAGGTGAATCACACCAACTTGCAGTGACAATAAAGCTTATGGAGCCTTCTTGTGTTAACCATTAACAGTTAAAGGCATCTTCTGATCTTTTTTGTAATCATTTCAATGTAATTTTGTTGTTGCTGTTGGTTTGGATACAACTTGCATAAAGAAAGCTTCCTTTCTTTACAAGAAGGATCTCCCTAGGTCACTTCCAAGTGAATCAAAAACTGGAGGAAAATATCGGCGCTTCTCCTAAATTAAGCTTCTCCTGCTTTCTTAAATCAAATAAAAGTTAAAATCCTAGCATTTTAGAGCTCAGTTGCATAATTCTAATGTCTCAGGTTGGATGTGAAAAATATTTATAAGAACAAAATAGTTTATAAGCATAGTTAATTGAGATTCTGCCAGAGTACTCAGACTGCTTTGCATCAGAAATTTAACTTGTAAAATACTTAGTGTAACCACGAACCTCAGATCAAAAATAGCATCTTGACAATTTTCCAGTCTACACCCAGCAGCACCAAGAAGAAAAGCTCAAGCATCTTCCCAACCCCTGCTGAGTGGCTGTCCATGAGTTAGATCATCTGTGAGAGGGACACCAGGACTTACCGGGAATTTGGGGAAATCCACCTCCGGCTGCCTCAGTGGGGCATGGCAGCAGCCATCCAACAGAGGAGGAGCAGGGGAAACCTGGGTGAATTTACATCACTGGGTATGAGGTGCCAACACCCAGAAAGGAAGAACAAAGAGAAAGGAGGAAGAAGAAGGAGCGTGGGGACCAACAGTCCCCACAACAGTGTTGGGAGCCCTAGGTGACAAAACATGAACCAAACACCTTCTCTGTGGTGCCACCACTGTTGTCCCAACCCACATCTCCTTGACTTCGTCAAGCAGATGTAGCCAACGTGTGCAGCCCAAGCCAAGAAGACATAGTGAATGCTGACTGCCAGGAAGAGACCCATGAAAGATTAGGGAGCTCCTCATGGGAACAGAATAAAGACCAGAAATATTTGCAGAATTGGTACCATATCTAGTCATGTTTAAGGGTCATTTGAACAATGCCCTACGCTTTAACTTCCGGTCAGCCCTGAAGCACTCAGTCAGTTGGACTATATGATCACTGTAGGTCCCTTCCAAGTGAAACACTGGATTGGATTCTATTCTATTCTATTCTATTCTATTCTATTCTATTCTATTCTATTCTATTCTATTCTATTCTATTCTATTCTATTCTATTCTATTCTATTCCATTCCATTTATTTTGAAGAAAGAAAAAAAAAAAAAGCCTGCAGAAAGACTAGGAAATGCAGGCAGCTCAGCTCTTGCTAAAGCACTGTTTTGAGGAACCATGCCATCGGGCTGGACAGCACTGAGTAAACCACTTTCTGATACATTCTGCTTATAGTTTGTGTTTGAGACACACACCAGTTCCTGATTACACAGAGTAGCATTCACATGTTAACTGAAATACTATTAAATGCATGCAGGTTGCTCCTCGTCGCTCCAGCAGCATGAAAGTGCTACAGACTAGCCCAGGGGCAGCAGCATTTGAAAGAAATCCCAGATATTTTAAAAGCTCCACGTGTATGACTTATTTCTTCCACTGGACATACAGATGAAAACCAGGGGCAGCTTGGTGAGAATAAAAATGCAAGAGAATGGCTATCACCAGTCTATGCCAGCCACTCACACAGGGGAAAGCTTTTCTGCATGGAGCAACGATTTGATTCATTCTAAAAGGCACCTTGTCTGACTTCCAGTCCAGGGGTAAAAGTTAGAGTCAGTCGCCTTGGGTAGACACTGGCACCTGCTCATCAGAATAATGAGAAGACACACTGTGGCTGCTGTGTTCTCAGCTAGGAGACACAGACCTCGAGCCTTTTCACTCTTTTCTGATGCTACCTGGTTTTCTCTCATGCACGTGCAAAGCCAGGATTTTTTCCCAGTTAATTCCACAAAAGTCCTAGATGACCTTCAGTAGCCTGATTTTTAATCTAGAAGGGTTTACCCTAGGTCACCACAAGCTCTACAGTGCTGTTATAGCAAGAGGCATGTGCTGCATAATAGACCCCTCAAAAACCCTCCTAACTGCATGTACCTCGATAGCAGCTGCCCCCTGTGTCCCCACTTGTGTCCTCTGGTCTTAACCTTACCTACACCAAGAGGGCTGACACATGCAGACATCAAAATAGCAATAGTTAGATGAATCACACAGCTGCGTACGCGTTACAGTCATGGTTTCCAAAAAGGCGTTTTGCAACCCTTCGTAGTCACAGCATTTGTCACTGCCAACAGCTTACTGTTCATTAACGCTTTGGGCTCCCATCCCATAAACACAAGCCTGTGGTAAGCCAGAGACAAGTACTACTATTTGGAGCATGAGGGTCTTAAAGAGTAATTTGACTTGAAAATGAGCTAAACGGTAGGCTGCGTATTCGATGGTGTTAAACTGCTTCTATCAAAAATTAACGGGCATCCAGACTAATTTTCGTATTCCATGACAATTAAAAAAGCAGGTGTGTTTTCTTTTCCCAAAGTAAAATGACAACATGTTCCACTTGCTTCCTTCCTTTCATCATTGGCAGTAGCAAGAGACAGGCTGAAATATTTGGAACTGATGCTTATACTTTGACTAAAGTCTAAATTTGAACAACTAAGAACAAAACAGTTTTGCTTTTTCTCCCATGCATTTTATCTCAGAGTTTGAAAATTATATCTGCTTATGAAACAATTTTATAGGAGTTCCTGTGTTCACACTGAGGTTTTCCAGTTGCTCTCCTGACATTATCACTCCTAATGTGTTGTACAGAAGGTCATACGCCAAACATTCGCAAGGATGTGCCTAAATCTCTTCTAATCTTCTTCAAAACATAGTTTAAAAAAAAAAAAAAAGAAAAAGAAAAAGGTTAACTAAAACCATAGAAAATCAAGAGGTCTGGCTTCAGGTCTTTACTTCCAGCTACACTTCCACTTAGAGAGGAACACCTAATTCGTAGTGAAATCCCACAGGGGCTATGTGGACTGATTCTTCAAGGCCTTTCCCTCGTAGCAGGAGGCAGTCAGACTTACAGGCTGCCGGCTTACTCACAGCGCATGAGGCCTTCCAGAATTTATCTGTTATGGATACCAAACACTTTCCTTCCAATGGTGGAAAAAGGGCCAGGAACGGTATGACGTCCTATGACTCATTTTTTGCAGTGGAATGAAACCAGCTCCAGGACCGGCCTCTCCCTCACCGCCGCCGATCTGAAAAGCCAACAGGAACCACTTAGGCACAGCGCAACTCCCTCCTGTATATCCCGTCATTCCAAATCACTGCTGCATTTAAAGCAACCAAAGCAGCACCTGTAAAATTCGCTTGGAAAGGGTAAGCCAGAAGAAGTAAGGCACTCAACCTGAAGTTTCAGGGATGAACTAATGTGGGGGGGGAAATTTTTGAGAGGTGAGATGGAATAGGAAGCCACAGGCTCTACACCAGTGTCATCTGGGTCACCCTGAACTCTCGGCAGTGTGGTTGTGCAGCCTCTTCCCTCATCAGACGGCCACATCTAGCCCAGTACATAGTGTACCAGTCTCATCACTTACAATTTCCCCTCCCCCAAAAAATCACTGATGCTAAAAAGCAAGCAAAACAACCTTCTTTTGTTTTTTTCTTTTTTCTGTTTTTCCTTTTGTGACTGGCTTGTGCAGTCAGAGATTTTATTTCTCTACAAACAAGGAAATTGTTATTATTTTTCTCCTCTAATCCACACTTCTCAAGAAACTATTAATCCCTGTGCTTCCCTGTGCAAAGCTTTGTACCTTATCTCTCGGTGGTTCGAATTGTTTTGGCCTAGTAGTTTAAGGGGGCTGAAAGAAATGTTCTAAAAGACCTGAAATTGTTTATGCAAAGAAGGTTGAAGGATACAATCTAGTTGACACTAGTCCTTCCACATATACATAGAGATTTGGGGGGGGGGGAGAGGGGAGGGGCAGACACAGGACAAGAAGGCTGAGAACTTCAGTACTCCTGCAGTGGTTACCAGTGGCTCCCACCAGCCTTTAACCCAGTTAGGAGGAAAAAAAAAAACCAACCCTCTCTCTTTTGCTTTGCTTATATTAATTAAAAGACACAGGTCCTTTGGATAAGACAGTCTGAGAGGAATGACCTTCCAGGTGAGAAGCAAACACTTCTCCTCTTCACTATTGGCCCAAACAATTCGTTTAGTTTCACATTAATGTAGGAGAAAGTCAGTCAGCTTATCTCTATATGAAAACTAAGTGTCATGTCTAGATGATGAGTAAGGTAATTTTAAGAGGCTTCTGGTAAACTCAGGTTTCTTCTTCTGAGCAATATCCTGAGCTTGTTCATGTTGTAGGACAAAACAACGCTTTACCTATCCAGTACCATTTTAAGTGCTGATAATAAATATTTCATGCAAAATATTTTGGCCTATTATCCCAAGTAAATACAAGGATTTTAAAATAATAAATCATTCTGAAGTACTTCTACAAGGGTCATGAATTCCCATTAGTGATTTCTATTAGGCAGAAATTCAGTCAATTACTATTTCATTCCAATAGTCAGCTATGTCCAGTGAGATGCATCTACCAGATCATCAGACTCTTGAAGACAGAAACATGAATGTCCCCTCTGGACCCTTCATATGGAATGAAAAATAGCCACATAATCACGAATTCTAGCTATTTTCATTCCATATTCTTCAGAATACTAAACCTGCACAAATCGGTTTCACTTCATAGATAAATGGGGAGAGTTTAAAGGAAGTACAAACTCATAGGAGGTTTTGATCCAACACATCTATGCCTTGCTTTGGTTTAACATGGTATAAGCATGAAAAGCATAATAATATCATGGTGGGGTGTGTATCTGGTGGTTTTTAATCCAAAGGGTTTTTTTTTATCCTTAAGAAAGTCAAGGAGAGCCCTATTACAATTACTAACTAGCAGACACAAATTCTTAATACCAAAGTCACAAAAAAGCCTCAGGCATACATAAAATCAGCTCAAGAGTGGGATACAGGACTTTCACTTCCTCAGTTTACAGTCTCCAGCTTAGAGTCATGTGCGTTTACATATTTCACCCTTGCTAGATCTATACTGTCTTGGCCAGCTTCCATCCCTTGGGTTCTGTTCACTGCCCTACTGCATAAACCAAACTGAGTTTGCTGAGCTAAGCGCCCTTCGCCCTCCTCTGGGGACTCAAGTGCAGCTACTACCAGCCCGCTCAGAGACCCCAAACCAAGACCAGCAGAAAACGTCCCACGGTACCTTTTAACACACCGCTCTCCTGCTTCCAGACACTCGGACCATCCGGCTGCTCTAGTTTCAGGCACAATTCACAATGAGCAGTTGTCCATCCTTCCCAAACTCTCCTTTTCTGTTTCTACCTGGGGTGCAGGGGCAGCAGCAGCGGCAGCCTCTCGCTTTGGTTACGTTTGGGCCTTCAAAACCAGCTGTGAATCCTTCTGAGCTCTTTATTTTTTTATTGCACCTTGCTTTCTAATGGAAATGAATTCATGTTTTGCAACCTGCGTCAGGAATTTCAGCGTCTCCTCCACCGTATTAGCTCTGGAATGTTCTCTACCTTATCATTTATTTTGGCAACAATAACTCCAACCTGGTTGTTTGCATTTCAGTCTTTCCTGGTTTTGACTCTTGAAAAACTGCTGAATTTCTGGTCACACTGCGTTGAAGATAAATTAAGGTACGAGCCCCCGGGTTCACTCCTGAGCTGACGTTCAATCCCAAACTTCCCACTAAAATCAAAGGGAAATTCCTCATCGAAATTGAACATAGTCCGTCTCCCAGCTGGGTGGCCTGAAGGCACGCACCCAGTTACTGCCCACCAGTTGGCCGGCTGAAACTTACACCCCTCCCTCCCCGGTTCTTCTAAATTGCACTCTTCTACCTCAGCACAGGCAAGAGAAGAATGACTAAAGCAGTGGAACTTCTCCCTAAGTTGATCTTGTACAAGAGCACACCCACTTAGGCTGGGCTGGTGCACTTAAGTTAAGCCAAATCTATGCAAGTGCAGGCGAAGCACTGTCCCGCACGCAGTCGTGATCCTTTTTATTTTTTTCTTTTTCTTTTTTTTTTCTTTTGTTTTTGCACATTACACTGTTTTATCACCGAATTATTTCCCACTCCCCACCCCACCCCTGGCCGCCGGCAGCTGGGCACGGGAACGCAGCATCCCCGCACCGAGAGCGGGGTCCCTCGGGTGGTAAAACGCTTCGGGATGTCCCGGGCTCCACAGCTAATGCGCCGGCGGCTCTTGGGAGGGGATGAAGAGTGGGGGGGGTGTACGGAGGGGAGCGCGGAGGTGCCGCTCCCAGGGCGGGGCGGTGCAGGTGGCGGTAGCGGGTCATTGGGCGCCCGGCCCGGGGGCGGGCTGGAGGCTGGGCAGCCAAGAGGAGCGGGGACGCCCCGGAGAGTCCCGGCTAGAGCCAGATTTAAGGAGTGGCAGAGGGGAGAAGTAGTCTCGCCGCGAACGTTCCTGCAGCCACCGCCACCATGCCCGTCAAAGGAGGCACCAAGTGCATCAAGTACCTGCTCTTCGGCTTCAACTTCATTTTCTGGGTGAGGGACCCGCGCCCGTCCCGGGGGAGCCCCTGCTGCGGAGTACGGGGTGCGGCGGGGCTGTGTCCGCGCTCCGCGACGGGGCTACTTGGCGGGGGGGTTGGCGGACGGGAAGGGAAAACTCTTCGTCTGTAGTGTTTTTGTTTGTGGGATTATTTTTTTGTTGTGGGGCGTTTCTGGGCTGGTCTTCTTTCTTAGTTTTTTGGGGTTTTTTTGGGGGGAGAGGGGGTTCACCCTCCTCCCCCTCCTCCCCCTGTCCTTGCGCTGCCCGGGAGGAGAGGGCTGCTTGCCCGGACCTGGTCCCTCAACCTCTCCTAACGCTGCGGAGCTTTCACCTCCCGCTCCCGGTGGGACTGCGCTACCTGCGCCCATGCGAGGCAGCGGCGGCGGCGGCGGTTCGGTTCGGCTCCGCCCCGCCCCTCCCGCGGGCAGGAGGGGTGCCCCGGCGCGGGGGCAGCTCCGGGACGGCGCCTCTTCCCCCGCGGGGCTCGGAGCCGCCTCGCCGCGGAGGGCGCGTCTCACGGCTTCATCTCCATTTCCCTCTGGGGCCGCGCTTAGCGTAACGCAGGCTGCGTCCTGCGGCTGGTAGCGTGTCCGGGGGGTGCTAGGCATGGATGTAGCTTTCTCTCTCCTGGGCAGGACGGAAGCTCTCTGCGGGTTGCGCTTTTGCTGTGCGAAAGCCGGTACCGGGGGGCGAGGGGGGTACGGATGGCGGGGGTGTTGGCTAACACCTACCCGCTTCGCGCTCGTGATCCTCGTGGGTGTGAACCATCTAGGCGGGAGCCCCTGCTGAAGCTGCCGCTTCTGCCACCGGCCGTGCGGGTGGTGTCCCGTAAAGAAAGTTTTGAAAGTAGCTGCGTCTGCCGGAGCACATCCCTGCAAGAAGCAGCTGTGTCTCCTCCAGCGCAGCTTCTGGGATGGGACTTTATTTTTTCTTCCTGCTGGGGAGTGTCCTAGGTGTAACCGAGGTGTTTGCGGCCGCTTCCCAAGGGCTCGGCGTGCGGACACCTGAATTTATGCGCGCTCTACCTTGCGGAGAAGCACCCAGGGGCCACAGTGCAGCTGCCTGCTGTGCGGGAGCGAAGCGTAGGGTTCAAAACAGAAATTTTTCAAGGCTTTCTGCTACCGTGGAGGGGGTTGGGGGTGTGTGGCTCCTTCTCGCCCTCCGATGCGCAGGAATTAAGTCAGAGCTGTGGAAGGAAACGGCTTCCGCGGTGGGTCACGGCGCTGCCGGCGCGATGGCTGGGAGATGCAGCAGCGCTAATGGATACGCTTCGTACCTCTGAGCTTTCAACCTAAAGCTGGGTTTCAGCAAAGTGAGAAAATGGAACTGGGCTGCAACCAAGGGAAGCTGTTGCGGAGGAGCTTTACCAGGGCACGGGAAAGCCTGTGTTGCCACCTGAGACTTGCCAGGAGGGAGAGACGAGACAGGGGGCTTATCTGGAGTGCTGTATGTAGCTGGTAAGAAGAAGAAAACCACCTTACCAAGGTGCTGGCTGAGACCTCAGTGAGGGGCTGCTGTTGAAATGAGAAAATATTCGTGGGTTTGCTTGGATTTATTCTTTTTAATTCTATGGACTTTCCATTAAACTGTTCTATAGCTCAAGAACTCCTGTTGCAATAAAGAGATTGCCTTAGATACGTTTAGCGTGAGCGCTGCCATTTTGCTTTGTGACCCAGGGCTGAGGCGAGAGTGTCTCTTCATTCATCTCAGGAGGCATCTGCTGTCTGAGGGTTTCATGGTAATAAAGCGGAGAAGCTTTACTTGGGTCTTTGGGTGCCTGGGAAGCATGCAGGCTTGGCCTCCAACACCTTGGGGTGTTGGTTGGGGAAGGTGGCTTTACTATGGATAGGCTGGTGCTGCTGCCCAGAGGAGCTGTGAGGATGCAGCTCTTAAAGTGGCCTTCCCGAGGGGGTGTGGGCTGTGGTTGTGCTCAGTTAATCCTGACTAGGGTGTGGAGGAATGAAGAGGAAGAGTGAGGAAGAAGAGTTAAAAGGGGGGGGTGATGAATGCTCTTCTCCTTGGTGTGTCCTGACAGATGATTGGAAGCACCACGGGGCAGTTAGTGTGAGCAGCTGGGAGGGTAGGGGTTAAGTGTGTTTGCATACCACCTGGGAGTAGTCCTTAACTCCCAGGGCTCACTACATGGGCATGTTCTACCGCAACTATTAAAGGGGGAGTTTCGAGTATGGTGTTGGTGAACCACTTGTCCTCTATGGAGGAGTAAAGCAGCAATCTTTTGGGCTGTTTAGGCTTCAGTGAACACTGTGAAGGGAAGGTGTCTTGGGGCAGGTAGCATCAGAGGACCGGAACAACCTGAATAAGAAAAAAGGGCTTTAATGTTTCTTACAACATCAGAAATGTGAAAAGTCCTTTAAGTAATGGAAGTAAATCGAGTGAAAATGTTGTGCCTGAGTGCTTGGCTCTGGCCATTCATCTCTAACACATACTCCCCTTTCCCCCCCCTTCAGACATGTTAAGACCAGGGACCTTACAAGCAATCATCTGGCCAGGTATAGAAGTGTGTTAGGAGTCATGATGTTCAGTGGGGCCACTCTTCCTGGGTGTGCTTGGGGAAGCTCTCTGCTACAACCTGTCCTTTAGTCTGAATCCCTAACAGATGTGAAATAACCTCTTGTTGAAAAGGCGGTGAAACAACAGCAGCAAATCATAGAATTGATGCTGATTAACAACTTGCCAGAGTCCCACAACAGTTACTTCAGACCTACAAATGCATTGTGGTTATGTAAAACCTCCTGCTCATCACTTAACTTGGTGCCAGAGTGCTGGAATGCAATTAATTTGAAACTGGTTTTTTTTGGTTTAGGTTAGTCTAGGTTATGTAGAGAGTGGTTCATGTGGTGCCTCTGGAGTAGGAAGGGGAAGAGCGTTCTTTAAAAATATTAAGTTGATGTACATGTGGAGATGAAGAGTCAGTAGCTAGGGTAAGGGGAAGTCAGGTTTTTCAGGGTGGTGTTAGGCTTCTGAAGGCTTCAAAGTTAAATCTTGGAAACTGGGAGTACTGGTTAGTGTTAGTTCACGTGTTTAATGTCTTCTGGAGTTATCAAAGCTCTTGGTGGTGAAGTGGGGGGTGGGGACAAGCGGTTCTGGAATAAGATCCTGTTGGGGATGAAATGGCTGAGAGGAGGTGGGGCAGAGGTGAGGTGGAGCTCTCCTGTGGTGGAGAGAACCAGCAGAGCTGGCACACAAGAGTGAGCAGCATGGTGATCAGTACAGTCCCATCTAATGGTGAGAAGCATGGGAGGTAACGCTTCAGTGCTTGAGCAGCAGCCGTTACTCAGGAGCGCTGACAATGGGTGCATGCTGACATGGCAGGCTACGTGAGCAGAGTGTGGCACTTGCCAAAAGTAATGTGGGAGTTGAGAGCAGGAAACAGCCTGGAGTTACGGACTAGTTGGTTCAGGAGTATCTGCTGCCAGAAGGGTGAAAACTTGAGAGAAAAGGGTTTATGGTAGTTTCATGACAGCATCAGGTGGGTGCTCAGCGGCAGATGAAAACCAGCTTTAGAGGTGAAGGGCATGAAGAAGCAGAAAGATGGTGACACTGCATAAAGCCATGGTGTGCTAGTGTGCTACTCTGTTCTGCCTACCTTGAGAGAAACATTGTGGAACTTGATAATATTTGGAATGGGAAGGTGAGAGTTTTTGCAGTCAAAGACTGAGTGAATGTGGATTCTTCAGCCCAGAAAGAGATGGAGGAAACCTGTTTCAGAGGGTCTGTAGATCACAATTGGTCACATAATAGTTAGGCCTTGACTGTGTTGAAAGAGTGAGCAAGAACTGAGAGGTCTTAAGTCTGAGAAGTTGTTTTGGAGAAGACTATATGGCCATGCACATGGTGGTGCTTACTCCTCCCCAGCAGGTATTGTGCAGTACAGAGTTCAAGGGGGCCTAGTGAATGAGGTGTTTGGCGGCTCCCAGGTAACTTTTCTCAGAGGTACTTCTGTGTCTTTGCAAAGTGTTCAACATGTAAAGTGGGAGGTTAGTCTTGGCAAATGCTGCTGACTGCCCTGTTTAGGTAGGATTCCTAAGGAGCTCCATTATGCAATGCTGTGCTAGATCATGAAGGGTAACTGGTCTGATGGCTTTGCCCAGACCAGGCATATCTCACTAGTATGTCCCCCAAAACTTTTGGGACTCCAAAGTTCTGATAAAACATACCTGCATTCAGACCACAAGTATGGGGACTCATAAATGGTTGCTAGAAATGCTTGTCATGCCCCTGAAGTCTGGTTTAAGCATTGCTTCTGTCTAACTTGTAAGGGAATGGTTTATAGTGTTGTGCAGAAGTAGGTAAGCTAGGTTATCTGGTCCCCCCCTCAGAGGGGGGGTGTCTGCATGTTGTCTGAAGTTCAAGTACTGCTGCAAAAAAGCAGCCCAACAGCAGCGGGGTAAGACTGGTGTAGTCAAATCTGGGCTTGACTATAGCTCTTGACAACTTTGATGTGGTCTGTAATGAGCGATACCAGTTTAGGTCTCTGCAGGTTTGGGAGTTGATTTGGGGCTGGTAAGGGAGGCGTGGAGGCTGATACAGAAGCAATTAAAAGATTTTTCTACCAAGTCAACTGAGGCTTAGCAAGAGGTCAGTGGAAACCTGCTACGTGCCTTACACCTATGTGGCCTTACTGAAGCTGGTTTTGAACAACCTTGGTGTGAGCACGAGCTTGATTATTTTGTGTAATGAGTGACTACCTCTAGTCACTCATTCCCATAATTCATTTGGCTTAGTCAGGCTTGTTGGCCCTGGTGAGAGAGTGTTTTTCCTAGTAAAGCTGTTGTTTGCTCGTTGGCTTGGTGCACGTTGGACAAGTGCCTGGTATAGCTGCACATATGCAGCCTGTGCCTGTATGTTCTCCTGCTGGTGCTCTGCTGCTGAACAAAAGCAAGGGTTTGCATCATTAAATAGAAACTCTGGGGGTTTCCCTTGTGAATGTCTTTGTAATAAATATTAGCAGCAGATGTCTTTATATGATTTAGTGTGTTGTAGGCAAAGAAGTGCTGTAGCATGCAGTGAGGAGTTCACATGTTTAATCTTTGAGCAGTTACATTCTTGGTGCTTTACACTATAAGACACCTATCTTGTCCTCCCTCTACCCTGTGTTCTGTTATGTAAACAAACATACTTGTCTTTGGGAGTGACTGCTAAAGTAAGACTAGGCCTGGGGAGGCTCTCTTCTACAACTTGAAGATGTGTCTGGCTGCTCTAGCTGTTAATCTAATCCCTGCCTGACGCACCAGGAACAGCTGGTAGCACTTTAGTGCTCAGACATCTGTAGAGTGTCTTCCTGCTCAAGTAGGGGAGAGGATTTGCTGGTTGACCAGGAACATATGTGTGTGTTAGTATATATGCACACCCACATACAGGAGGAACAGAAGTTACCTGCTTTTGCTTTCTGTAATCTGCTGATTTGATTGACTGCAGTATGTGACTCAAACTGCTGCTTGGGCTCAGCTCAGTCTGCTTTAACTCTGGAAGGGC
This sequence comes from Gallinula chloropus, assembly GCF_964237585.1. Taxonomy (NCBI): domain Eukaryota; kingdom Metazoa; phylum Chordata; class Aves; order Gruiformes; family Rallidae; genus Gallinula; species Gallinula chloropus. Next base: position 68,510,037 of record NC_140085.1, read on the forward strand.
TGCCAAGGCAGGAATGGAGTTGGGTGTTGCCTTGAGAAACCCACTGTTGAAGCTATCTGTACATGGGAGTCCTAGCAATCCTGCCTCCTACTTGCGATTTAAATTGCAAATGTAGTAGACTGACTTCTGAATAGGAACTTGTATGAAATGGGCGCTAGTCTTGGCAGTGGTTCAGGAATTCTGTAATGCTGCTGCTACTATGCTAGAGCACCGTTTTATTGCAATAAACACTGTGACATTAAGTTAGCCCACAGCATTCTTGAAACTAGCTTAAGCAGAAAGAAAATACTTCCTTTTCAATCTGTTTTTTTTTTTTTCCAAAGGAGTTTGGAAATAGCTGCAGTTTTATGTAACTGCTAGCACTCATTGCACATCTGTTAGGAAAGTTTCTCTTTTTCCAGGAGTTTGAAAACCTGTACTGTTGTGGATACCACTAAATCCTGTAATTAAGGGTTTAGAGTGATGTTGAGCCTCATCTGTACTTACTGTTTATGGATTTTTATTTATAGAGTACCAGCAGGTAACAGGACAGAGACAGACAGTTCATTACTACTCGTAATGTTCTCAGTTTCTTTGCCTATGTGCTCAGCAGTGCTGTATCTGGTCATGGCTTTGTTCATCCACTGTCTTGCAAAAAAAGTTAGCTCTCTTATGCAGAGGAAGATCAGAAGTGAATTTTTAACTAAAAGTGTTTACTTTTTTGAGTTGAAGAGAAGATGGTGGCATTTTCAGCATGTTTCTGGCACACCCTAGATAAAACTTAGATGGGGAACAGCCATGCAGAGCCTGGCATGCCTTTCTGGGGAAAAAATATCACAATGGTAATTTGTTAGATGTGATGCTGAGCTGAAAATGCTGAAAGTATTTTTCACTGACTATTTTCACATACTGACTGACCTTCTGATAGAGGTACAAACTTGATGGAGGCTGCGTGCAGGCATGGCCTGAGTCTGTTGAAATAGCAGAACTCAGCTTCCCGTACAAAGGCTTTCTTACAGGCTTCGATTCTTATATTGGGAGTCCTTGCAGCATCTTGCTTTTTCTGTCCCTGCCTCCATACTTTGGGAGTAGAGGAAAGGCTGATAGCAACCTGGTGGCTGCTGGGGGGCAAGGAAGGGTGTGGGGGCTGTCTCATGGTTTTGTCTGGCAGCTCTGAGAACTTGGTAACTAGATGGAGCTTGAGCCTCTTGAGATCGGCTGTGCAGCCTGTGGTAAGGTAAGATGCTGTGAGGTATCTGCAGGAAGTGGGGTGCTTGCTTGGGGGATGGTGGTTTCTCAAGGTGACAGTGTCAGAAGAGATACTGTAAAATGGTCCTTGCGAAACAGTGGGTAAACATTTAAAAAAAAAATTTCAGCCTTCTAGAGTAGTATCATGTGTTGTTGTATCATGGGATATGTTAACAAAAATTGGAGTTTCTAGTTTGAAACTCCAGTTTGAAAAGCTTAAGCTTTTAATGTGTAGTTGCACCAGTATCATTCAATCTTCAACAACTGCCTGTGTAGACCACCTGGGAGGCCTGTGAAACTTCAAGTGTTACAGGGAAAGGAAGTGGAAGAAATGGGTTGACTGCATGCCCCAGCACTGAATGCTCCAAGTGCCTGCAAAAAGGCACCCCAGGGAAGGGGACACAGCACCAAGCTCGGCTGAGTTCAAGAAGTGTCTGGAGGATTCACTCAGTGCCATGCTCTGACTTGTCTGGTCCTGTGTGGAGCCGGGAGTTGGACTCTATGATCCTTATGGATCCCTTCCAGCTCAGGGTATTTTATGATTCTGTGCAGAAGACAGGCAGGTTTGGTGCAGGGAGGAAGGCCATCTTCTATATGGCTTCTGCCTCCAGCACAGACGGTTAGTTTCTCAGATTTAGTACATGGTGAGTGGCTTCTGCAGTAGTGTGGGTCCTCTGACAGCTACCCTTCCGTGTGAGGGGATTAAAAATAAGGCTGGGTGTTGAAGAGAAATAGCATGTATACCCTTGGTTATGCTCCAAGGTATGCCCATGTAGCTTGCGAGTGGAAGACCAGAGTAATGGAGAAGGTGCTTGACAGTGTGGGATTGGGAGGGGGGAAGCCCTGCACCTGGAGCTCACTGGGGAAGGTGCTGGATTGCATAGGGAAAGCAGCCGCACAAAAAAGGCTGTTTGTCTCCTGTTGTAACAGGCAGAAAGGTGCACACAGGGAGCAGAGCCTTTGTAGACAGTGGGGGTGTTTGCATGTGAAGCAAAAATAGTGACAAGAAGCCTTCATAAGATCAGAGGAATGACCGGGGACTTTGATCCTTGCATGGAGTGAGTCCCTTGCATCTGTAGAGGAGAGAGGCAAGTCAAGCAAAAGGCATGGAAGAAGCCTAGCTTGGGATGCTGGTAGCATACTTGTGCCAGGACATGCTGCCGCTGGAGAATCACTGCCACAGGCTTTGCCACTGCAGTGAGTAAATAGTAACCCTTTTACCAGAATGTGAAGTTAAAAACTCTTCAGAGTCCCCTTTCCTAAACTTGTTCTTACAGAAACATACTACTTAGTTACTTTTTTGTCTGCAAAACATCTAACTTAAGTGAAAGACAGCCTTATTCTTCTGTTGAATTTCTCCTTCAGTGCAGGATGATAGGTCTACTTAAAAATATCCAGTGTTACTCAACTCCTATGACAAAACAGGTCTGTCGGATTGGGAAAACAACGTGGATTAAAAACCCAACAGCCAGCTCTTCAGGAGATCAGCTTCCATGCAGCCTGGGTGGGGTGGGGGCTTGCAGCCTTTTCAAGGGCAAGGGGAACAACATCTGCCAAAACCACTCCAACACGAACTGCCAAAACGTACTGGTGTAGTACTGGTGTGCAGAGATGGCACACAGGAGGCTGGTGTGCAGCCAGGTTGGGCTGAGATGCTGCCAGGCACAGTGGGCTGAGCTTCCTTTTCCCCCAAGGCTGGCTTTAGTGCCACAGTCACTTTTTTTCTGCTTTAAAACAGCTCCCTTTTTTTTTTATTTAGCTCAGTGGTTACTGTGGGTAGGAAGAGCACAAACTGAGAACACAAGCCTGTTTTCCGTAAACCAAGAGAAGTCGTTTTTTCCTGTAAGGAGGCATTGGGTGGGTTTCCCTAGTGCCACACAGAGATAGGGGCGGTTTTAGTGATAAGGAGCAGTTTGCTGACATGAAATATTACCGTTGGTCCACGACCCTGCAAGTCTCTTGTCTCCCTATGGTAATTTTTTTCACAGGAAGACTGTTTTCCTGAGGAGAAAAAATAACCCTTACTCCTCCCCCCAAGTTAAGTGTGTTTTTTCTTTAAAAGGAGCCATGTTAAGCATGTCAGCTCTCCCTAATGTTAACTGACCAGTTTTTCCGTGACCATTAACCCAGCCTTCTGCTTTGCTTGTGTTGTGACTTAAGACTTTGTTTGCATTTGAATAGCCTGGCCTTAAAGGTGTGCGGAGGATCAGCTCTGGGTTTTAATTTTACACTCCTTTGCTGTGCCCTGCTCTGTTAGCAGCACTGCCCCCAGCTCTTCACTCCAACCTGGAGGCTTGTGGAGCCACAAACAGGGGTCGGTGCAGACAGCTGGGTGTGCTTGAGGCTTGTGGCTTTGTAATTCACTAATTCCGAGAAAAGCAAGAGGCTGTAGGTTCTCTTCCTGATGTTCTGTACTTGAATGCCTGTGAAAACTGGAGGGCTGTTTGACTCGGGGAAGTGAGTCTCAGTGTTGTTAAACACGGGGTGACCCAGCTGTAGGGTTAGAAGCGCAGTGCAGGAGTTTTTCCATCACTGAGTCCCTCCTGGTGTTTGAACCAGGGCACTGGAGCAAGATGAGATGGGGAAAGCTTTGTGATGCTGCAGCAGCGAATGTGGGTAGAGCAGAAAGGCTTCTCCCTGCCAGACCACCAGCTGCACCCCTCCCTTCCCTTGGGGTGCAGCTGTGGCACAATTAAACCGAAATAATAACCCTGTTGTGACATGCTGTGTGCTACCAAGGCTCTTCGGGCACAACTTCAATCTCTTGTCGGTGTAGCCTTAACAAGGACAGCGGTAGGTACGTGCAGGCTTTGTTCTTGCTGCATGCTCTGTGAGTAAGGCTGTGCCTACGCACCAACAAAGCGCTTTTTGCATAGGTCTGGAAACTTCCATATGGGTTTGGCTCTTCAGGCGTTGTGTATCACTGCCTCTTTTTCCCCTGCAAAAACCCTGCAGCTCCTCTTTGAGGCAGGCTTGGGAGCAGGGTGCCTGCTCTGCAAGAAGCACTGGTTTGTCTGGTGCTGCTGGCTTCCTGCAGGAATTGACCCTCTTTCTTCACCGATACCTGAGCCTTTTAACACCTCAGTTGGGATGTTTCCTGCTGCGAAGCTGCAAGTGATATATCTTCCGTTTAAACCCTTGCTTCACTCCATCCTCTCCGTCCTGTGTGACTTCAAAAGATTAAGGAGAGCTTTGCTTTTGAAGATAAGCCTAGAATCGCACAGAATCACAGAATGGTTAATGTTTGGAAAAGATCTTCCAGATTGAATCCAACCATCTATCCAGCCCCACTATGTCCAACACTAGACCATGTCACAAAGTACAACATCTAATCTTCTTTTACAGGGATGGTGACTCAACCACTGCCCTGGGCAGCCTGTTCCAATATCTGACAACCCTTTCAGTAAAGAAATTTTACCTCTATGCAACCTAAACTTCCGCTGATGCAACTTCAGACCGTTTCCCCTTGTCCTGTCACTAGCTACCAGGGAGAAGAGCTAGTGAAGACATAGGCAGCCAGCAAAGCTGTGCCTGCCTTAGTGAGCACAAGCATTCCTGTTGCCAGGAGAAGGGGATCTCAGTCTGAGTGTGGGGCTGGGAGAGTCGAGCTTGGTGTGAAAAGAGTATACCCACGGATGTGGCCTCTGGGAACGCCTTCCACCTTCTTACTGAAAATTGACACTTTAAAGTAAATGCCTTGCAGCTTCTTGGAGGTGAATCAAGAATGTTGTTCCCTTCTAGAAGGAACTTCCCAGCAGAGATAAGGCTTGTTTTGCTTCACGCATGTTTAGCTTAACTGAAGCCCTGGACTCCAAGCTCACTGCTCACCCTTAAGTTTAAATTTTTAATGACTGCTGCAAAGTGTGGTATTTCTGCCCTTGCCTTGCTTTTGTAGAGCTTGCTTGATAGTTTAATGGCCTTCAAAGGAAAGAAGGAAGGGCAGGGAAGCACTCTCCAGCTTTGTAGTTTCTCCTGACTACTGCTTTTTTTCATGCAAGACCACCCCAGGCTTTTTCTTTTTAAACCGGGAAAGATTCTGTCTGCTAAGAGAAAACTGTTAGCACTTGCCTTACCAGAGTGCAATCCTTCCTTTCGTGCAACACTTCTCCAATGCCTCTGCCACAAGCTTAATCCAGAAGTTAATTTATACACATGGCAACTTGCTGCAAGCACAGGCACCAATGTTAAGAGGAACCTGGAGGCACACAGGCAGAGATGATAATAACATAAAATTATACATTATCTAAAATTTGATTGCATTGTTCCAGATCAGCACACAGCAATGTTGCTGTTTCAGCAGCCTGTGTTTTCCTCTTCCTGTCTGCGTGGTAACTTACAGGGCTGGCCTTATTCCTGTTAGGCAAGGGGAAAAACAAAATCTATACGGTGATACACTGCACTCTTACTAGTATCTTTAATGTGGTATAACTTTTAGCTGGCTGACAGGGTGTTTTTTCTTGCAATACGCTTGCCCTCTGGTGTGAAGATTTAAGATCACTAGGCTATACAATGTCCGTAGTCACCCAGCATAAAACAATGGGTGGAGTGGTCAGTGGAAATACTGACACTTGGTGCTTTGGCAAACCTTGGGTAAAGAACAAGAAAGGCATTGTTTTCTTGTGGCACTGTAGCTTAATATGTAAACTCATCTGTCAACAAGATGCCTCATGTCAGGAACTAAGTTTGTTCTTATTTTGGTATCCCTGTGCTGGTTCTTCAGGTGTCACGGCCTCTTTTAAATAAGAGCTGTATTGTGTGTTTGCTTCTGTTGTTACTAATGTAGGGGTGAATGTATTAATTGGTATTCTTTAACAAGTTTTGTTCTTACAGCTTGCAGGGACAGCAGTTCTTGCAATTGGACTATGGCTTCGGTTTGATTCACAGACCAAAAGCATCTTTGAACTGGAATCCAACAACACAACATTTTACACAGGTAAGCTTGGAGATGGCTTGGGGCGAGAGGTCATGGTTCTGCACCCTTATTTCCTGACTGCTTAGAAACCTTCAACTTGAAGGACAGAGACAAAACATCCCCAGACAGCCTCAGTGGGGCAGAGAGCAGCTTCCCCTGGCTGGTGCAGAGAGCCAGCCCCTGTTGTGAGTTCTTGTGCAGACTGCAGCAGTGTCACATGAACAGTTGCTTTTGCTGCTTATGCAAAACTTCTCTTTGGGCACTGTTGGGTAAGTGTTTTGTAATCCTGGGGACTCCTGGTAGATGTGGAGGATGTCTTTTCTTGATGCATCTCACAATATGATTCAGCAAAGCTTCACTCCTAACTAGTCACAGATCTTCCTCCAAAGTGTCCACCCTGAGTTACCTAAAACCATAACTCTGTTTCATCTCTGCACACACACACATACTGTTGTCTAACCCTGGCAGTCCTGTGTATTTAAACTTGTATTGACCATAATGGAAAGGATGCACAAATACCTTGGTCTGTATGAGCAGCTATTACTGGCAACCCAGATCAATGTAGCTTTAGTTAGGCCAGCTGGCATTTATTCATAAATATTTTCTGGTCTTGCAGGATCCTAGTCTAGGAGGAGCCTGAGACAGCTTGGTTACCAATTAGGGGATAAACAGATGTGGTTTTGGTTTGCTATTACAGTGTCTTAGGAGTGCCTAGTGGAATCAGATTTTAATCTATCTGTAAGACTTTGAGCTCTACAGTTGCTTTTAGGCTTGGGCAGAGGAACGCATGCTGCTTTGGCTATCATCTGTAGGCCCACAAGCCTTTTTTGAAAGTAACTGTGTTTGAAGACCTCTGACAGTTGACATCTTTCTTACCTACATGCCTGATCTTTGATTTCATGTGCCTGCAGCACCTAGATTTGCTGTGCCCCATATACCATCACAGGGTGGTTAGGCTAGTCTTTCTCTTGCCAAGGAAAGTGGCTCTTCCCCTTGAGCTGTTTGGTCTGTCACCACATCTGTAGTGGTGTCTAAAGGGTCAGTACAGACGGTGTAAGGCATGCTGGTAGGTGCAACTGAAGTGGCAGCCTTATAGAGCCAGGGTAACCTGTGCCTACATGGAGTACTTAATTAAGCTTATTGAAGAGTGTAGTTGAGAATACTGAAATACATGCGTGCTTGACTTCATGAAGAGGCAACAGGCACAGAGACAGCTTATCTGTGAGAGCTTGTTTGCTGTCATGATAGCAAATGGGGTGGTTCTCTGCTGCTGTCACAAAGATGTTCTTAACTAGACTTTAAATGGGAACATAAATCTCAACTTAGCTGAATATTTAACAAGGCTCATTTTGGGTTTTCAAAAACAACTGTTTCACCTCCTAAAACATAAGTCTTAATTTCATACTTAAACTACTGGCCAAATGCAGCAAAATACTGAAATTTACCTACTTGAAGTCTCTGGAGGTTAAGCTGAGTCTTAAAGAAGCTTAATAGGAATTCGTGTTTTGACATATTGTTCTGAGAGTAGTTGCTGACTGCAGTTTCCAATAGCAAGTCAAAAAAGTGTCAAGCTGCACCTTGTAACAAAGCAAGCTACCTTAGAAGCTTTCTGTATTACTAAAAATAAACAGAAATAAGAGGTTCTCACAGATGTGGCGTTTTTTTAAATGGAGAAAGCTTAAGCTGGGCTAAAGTGGGGCTGGAATTTCCTGGTGATTTTTAACAAAAGCGTCAGGCTTAATCACTTAAGTATGCTTAAACAAGTAGATGCTTGTTTTGGCAGCCAATGTAATCAGTTTGTAGATTATATCATTTGCAAATGCTTATGCATGACTTTCTTTAAGTAGTATTGCTTGGGTGTCTGTCTGAAGGCCAGAGCTGTGGTGGGCTTTTTGTCTGTAATGATAGAAATGTCATAATTCTCCATGCTTTGTGCTGACTTGATCTCATGTTTCATCGCACCAATAATACTTTCTTGCAGTCCTTTGGGACTTCTACTGTTCTCACCAGCTAGCAGCTGTAATGCTTATACTGACAATTCCTGAGCTTATGAGGAGAAGATTGGGTGTAAATGGAGTGTTTTAGCCTAGAAGTGTTTGCCCTCTGCTCCATCACACTCACAACCCAAACCCAGGGCGGGGTAGTCTACAGGCTCAGGCACTTCACATGGTTTGAAGATGTATCTGCTTTGGTAAAATCAGTTTCTTGCAGTCAGACAGGCTTTCAGGTTAGGCTGCCGAAGCGTGGATTTGTACCACCGTGACTGGTGGAATAATTCAGTGTTTCCTGATGGAAAAGCAGGGTAGGAAAGCATTTGAAGCCTTATGACAGGTGACAATGATGCCTTTAAATTCCCACCTTCCTAGAGAGGTAGCATGCTTTGAGAATTCTCAGATGCTTATTAATTGCTGGTTCCAGCTGGTTCTAACAGCAGCATGCTCTTTATCTGAAAATAAGCTAACTCTGGCTCTAAGCCAGTTTTAAAATGTATCTTAGTCTGCTGTGAGTGGCTTGTCCTGCCCACTTTCTAAAACTTGTGGAACTGCAGTAGTGGTACATGTTAATTGTGTTGATGAGTAAAAAGTTACAACATTTCCCCACAAGTTAAGATGCTTGCTTTGAAAACTGTGGTGGTTTAGGCCTGGCTGGAGGCCAGATGCACACCAAGTCAGTCTGTCACTCCCCTTTTTAGTTGGACAGAGGAGAATATGCATACTGAGAGGCTTAGGAGTCAAGATAAGGATAGGGAAAGATCATCCTGTAATCCATGTTATGGGCAAAACAGACAACACAGAGTAAAAAAAAGAAACTCTCTTAATTGGTTTCATAATAAGAGTTGGGTAATGAGAAGTGTGACCAGATCTTAAAGCATCTTCCCCTCACCCCTCCCTTAGCAGACTTCACTTTAGTCATGGCTTTGTTCCCTTCTTCCCCTCCATTGTGGCACAGGGAGGGTCAGGGACTGGGGAAATGGGGGCTTCTGTCAGTTCCTTGGTGTCTGCACAGCTTGTTACACCTTCTCACTCCCTTCTCTGGTGGCAAAATGCAGCTGCTTGTGGGGTTTTTTTTTTTCTCCTAAATGTGATTCCCAGAGGTGCTGTGACCATCACTGATGGACTGGGCCTTGGTCAGCAACAACTCTGGCTTTGACTCAGCTGATGTTTACTCTCTGGGGTCTGCAGAGAGCTGCTGGCTTCTACTTACAGCAGCCGTCTCTGCAGCCCCCCCTTCTCTACCAGTACCCAGCTACGTGAAACTGCAACAAAAATGAAGCACAGCCCTTTTTTTACTTGGGTTGCCTCAGTGAAGAGATTTAAGCCTTGGCAAAAGCTACAAATGCTCTTTGTGGAGTGAGTAATTTTATACCTTGTTCCTGATGTCTCAACTAACCTGTAGACGTGTCTCTCCTCCTCAGGAGTTTACATCCTTATTGGAGCTGGTGCGCTTATGATGCTGGTTGGTTTCTTGGGATGCTGTGGTGCCTTGCAGGAATCTCAATGCATGCTTGGCCTGGTAAGTGTTCAGGGTAATGTTTACATTTTTAACAGCATGATGAGAAAGAAAATGTTACTGTGCAGTTAAAGGGCAGCAGATGCTGATTGTTTTGGCTTCACAACATTAAACTCATAGTCACCTACCTAATTCTGAAATGTTAAATAAGCTTCTATTTTTGGCCCTAAATTCATATGTCCATTTTGTATTTGAATACGGGACAACCTCAGGAGTTGGTGAGTTACCCAGGCACTGAAGTGTCAAGACTGGGAGTATGTATGAAGGCAGAACTGAAATAGTGATTAGAGTAGTATTGTTTGAATAGATTGTCCTGAATTCTAAAGGCTGTGCAATCTTTAGTCTCTGAGACCAGAACTGTGGTGTTTGATCCTTGAAACAACAAGCCTCTACTGTTCATAATCACAGGATGAGCTCTTCTAGTTAACAACTGCTCTTCTAGCCAATTATTGGAGAGCAACTTCATTGTTTTCAGACTGGAAGGGTCACTGGAGCTTACTGGGTTCACGCATATCTCTACGCTTGTAGAACTACTGATCCAAATAACCAGCAAACTTTGTTAATAAACCACTACTGCTATAGCTGGTAAAGAACAATTACCCTTCTGTATCATGGAAGGATTTAATTTTATGTATTTCTTGCAAAATGATGCCTCTAGACATATGTTGTAGTCGTGAACATCTCTCTAAAATGCCTTTAAATGCTAGTGATGTTTTGGACCTGGTAGTCAGAGATGACACTTCTATTTCTATTATGGGATGCACAACAAAGTGACCATTAGGCCTCTGAGAGTTGGTGGCAAGCTGGGTGTTGGGTAATGATTCCTAAAGCAATAAGGGTGACAAGAGAATTAGCGTCAACTGTTGTGATGTGTCTGGGTGACTTCAAAGTCTGAGTGAATAGATGATTAGTTTTAATTACCACTGATCAAAAAGGAGGACTTCTGCATGGAAAACAGTCAGGCATTCCAGTGCTTCTGGGAAGTTCTGATTCAGTGTGGTGTATCCTCTTTCTCAGTCTGACCAGCATTTCAGACCTCAGACTCGAAACTGGTTGAGCGGTGGTTCCCACAAGGCTGAACACTGGGGACTGAATGAGCTTGCATTATATGTGTGATGCTGTGTTATGTTACCATGGTCTTAATTAACAATGTGGCCTTTCTTTTCTAGTTTTTCATCTTCCTTTTTGTGATTTTTGCCCTTGAAATTGCTGCTGCAATCTGGGGATTTGCAAATAAAGAAAAGGTATGTTGCTCTTCAACGTTGTCAGGGTGGTGGGATACTGAACAGGTTGCCCAGAGAGAAATTGTGGCCACACCATCATTGGTAGTGTTCAAAGTCAGGCTGGACATGGCTTTGAGCAACCTAATCTAGTGGAAGATGTTCCTGCCTATAGCAGGGGGTTGGACTAGATTAGCTTTGAAGGTTCCTTCTGACCCAAACTGCTCTGATACTATGCCAACAGAACGTTGACAGTCCACTGAAAGCTATACCAGGACTAGTCCAGTCTTGATTGCCCAAGGAATTTGGATGCGTTCTAGCAAAACAATACAAGAAATGAAACTCTGATATTTAAAAATGAGGTTGTAGCAGAGAAGCCAGAATCCAAGATGCTCTTTCATGCTAGAGGTGCCCACCAGGTAGTGCCTGGCTGAACTGTGAAGCAAAATGGGTTATCACTGAAACTACCACCTCTAGATATGAGCAAGGTCAGCCACAGCCTGATTGTTTCTGTATCTAAAACATGACTGGTTTGGGCTGTCCCCTTAAGAGCAGTCCAGATCTTGCATTGTGTCAAAACAAGGTGCTTTGTGATCACAGTTGTTTTCCTGCATGTATTGCACAACAGACTACAGCAACTTCTGGAGTATAGAACCAAGTAGGAAATACTTCTGTGTAACCAATGGACGAAGGCTTGGTTCTCTGACTCCGTCTAGTAGAAGTCAGAGCTTTGGAAGGGAAACTCTGAACCTTATCTGTTTAGGTGTGGCTTTTAAGGGGAGTATGCCAGTTAGGCTCACCTGTACTGGGTAAGAAATACTGTCCACTGTTTTCCCCCCCTCCATTTCCGGGTCGAAAGGATGAGTATTGTAGGTTGCAGAATTTTTAGCAACTGACTTACTCAAAACAAGCTTTCCATAATGAATATTAAGGGAAGACAGTAATACCTCACAACTCTATTTTGTAGGTTATTGAAGAGTTAAAGGAGTTCTACATGGAAACCTATGCAAAGAGATCTCAAGCACCTGCCAGAGAGACCCTGAAAGCATTTCAGCTAGCTGTAAGTATATGGCTGTACTTAAAACTAGACAGTAAAGCAGCTTCTTCATGCTGTTCTCTTTCTTATCTGGTCCTATGTACAATTCTAGTGTCTTACAAACTAGAAGAAAGCAAGGGAGTATTAGTGACAAGTCACAAGATATTTTTTGTATAGTATCAGCAGATTCAGTGTGGGGCTCTTTGTCCCTTTGAACCTCTGACATGCATAGGATTTGTTCTTTTCACGATACTCAGAAGCAAGCTAGAAAACTCGATCTGTGGCAGTGACCTAGAGACACCATAGTGTGCATACTGGTGTGTCTGTGAGGAGCTCACCTTCATGTTTGTAAGGGCTACAGGCTGTCAGCAGAACTTCTGTGTGTGTACTTTCATGAGATCTAGCTCTTCCTTTCAGAATCTTGTCCTTTCATGTGTAATAAGGCTTTGTAAAACTAGGTCTCTAGCGGTTGCATTGGCAGAACTTCTAAGCAAAGTTGTGTAAGGCCTGTAATAAAAGGTAATGTAATCTATTGTTCCTCTTTACCAAACACAGAGCAAAAACTTGGATTATTTAACCTGGTTTTCTGTTCCTGTTTTCTCTTGCAGCTAGACTGCTGTGGTATTACGGGAGTTCTTGAGCAGCAGTTCATGGACACCTGTCCGAAGAAGTCCTTGCTTGAGTCGATTTCTACACCGGTAAAGCATGACTTGATTCACCAAAACCTCTGCCCTGGGAGTAGAATGAGATGTGCTTCTGAATAAACCCTTGGAGTCCACAGGAAATTCCCATGTTACACTTGCTTAGCAACTTGCCTCTAATCAGCCTAGTTTATGGAAAATCAGTGTGCTCTTCCTGTGGAAAGAACAAGTAGGGTCAGCAAGAAATACAACACCACACAGTAAATGTGTGGGCGAACACCACTCTGAGTTAGACAGACTACATGGGAGTAGCTGAAGCAGCACGTGCATTTTATTGCTTTTATTTTAAGTGTGCTTTAGTTTCATCTGTCAAACTTTTGATGTGCTTATGGTTCTAGTCCCAACTGTAGAAAAGAACAAACAGTAGACAGCAAAATTAAAGGGATGTCATGGTGTGGCTGATCTGTGTGCATCTAAGAAGTAGTAATATATTGATATTCTGATTAACTGGTTAATGCCAGTATATCCCTTTAATCCTCCAATAGTCTTTCATTTTGGATAAAGAACAATTGAAGCTGTGTTCAGCTGCTGGAATAAGTAGGACAGGTGTTGGGATGAGACTTTGACCTGCTACAAGGTTCTTAAATCTTTATATCTATGTAAAAGCTCCTTGTTCTTGGCTTCCATGAGTTGTTTTCTTTTTGCTATGGAAAGGGCTGTACTTAATCTTTGCAACTAAAGAAAAAAGTTACTGTCCTGGGAGGTACAAATGGATACCCCTCAATCTACCTGTAGCCTGGATTGTTTGTATGCACTCAGAAATCCTGCCATTCCCGTGCAATCAGAAGGTGTCTGCAAAATTAAACTAGCAATTGGAAATACCAGGAGTGGCTTTAGATCTATTTTGAGAAGGGCTGAGCAGTAGAGCAACTTAAATGTTGACAGCCGTTAGTAACAAGCCAAGTCTGGTACTACTGCTGTTGGTCCTGATTGACTGCCAGTGGTTGAGAAGGGAATCTTGCTGTAACCAACATGTGGTGGAGAGATTTAGATACTTGAAGAGTATTTAAATGTCTCCACCTTTTTGTGTTGGAACATCCCTGGCTTTTTTTTTTTAAAGATGTGAAAGTAAAGGCCAGTTTGAAGCAGCTTTCAAAAGATGAGTCCTCTGCTCCAGTGCAGGTGGATGTGGTCCAGGTGTAGCATCAGTCAGCAGACTGTAGCTCAAGTAAGCAGAAACAGACCTTTCTTATGTATGAAATGCTAATGAGAAGTCTTTCTTTTCAGTCATGCCCTGCTGCCATTGATGATGTCTTCAATTCAAAGCTGAATGTGATTGGAGCAGTTGGCCTTGGCATTGCTGTAATAATGGTGAGTTTCCAGATTGATTAGAGGGTAGCTGCATGGCCAAGAGGTATTTATTGCAGAAGCCTGAGCAGTGCCTGGCATGGCAGTCTACAGGCCTGTTCCATTGATGACAAGCACCAGCAGGATCAGGGTGTGTGCTGCAGGGCCCCAAGGCAGGGCAGAGCCTGTTGTGTCTTGGACCTCCCTGCTTCTGCTTAGGGTCTGCCTCCTCGTGGTCTCAGCAGTGGCAAGGTTGTACTGGCAGAGTGTCAATAGAGGGTGAAAATTCTAATGCTGCTTGACCCTAGCTATCCTTGTTCCTGTTTCCTTTGCAACAGTTAAAGATTCTGCTAGAGAACTGAAATAAGTGCTAGCAAGAAAATTCACGCCTGTTTGACTCCTCTACAGGAAACATGGATGCAAATATTCTGGGTTGAGATTTCTTAGTAGATAGAGCAGTAGTTTATAGCAGATCTGTTTTGAAAAGTATTGAGGGTAGAGGGGATTGAGAATGAATTTAGGGGTGGAGGCGTAGGTATACAAACTGCAGAATAGTGCTAATGTGGGGTGTGGGCAAGGAACAGCAACTATGCTTGTTCCCCTCTTGATAGAAGAGTGTGCTTTGTTCCCCTGATTCCTAATGTGTTTGTTTTCACAGATTTTTGGCATGATCTTCAGCATGGTTCTCTGCTGTGCGATCCGCAGGAACAGAGAAATGGTCTGAGAGCTGAAAACCCAAGACTGCTGCACTATAAAATATTTGTCATTAACTTTAAGCGTTCTGAAAGCATTTCTAAAAAGTTATATATTTGTTACCTTTTTAATGCTTTATTTGGTACTGATGTAGGCTTGCTTTTTATGTTACAGGTTAAAATGATAAAGGTATATCTGACTAAAGACAAATATTGTACATAAAATATCTGACTTTCTTGAAACTGATGTAATTTGGATGTAATTTATGTTGGAGACTATTTGATACTTAATAAAGAATATGATGTATTGTAGGTTTGTGGGGGAGAGGAAATCTTGGTATGCCTATCATACTGTTTTCTGTGTAGCATGGAGTTGAACTTGCATAACGTGTTAAAAACCACTGGGACTTTAGTATAGAGCAGGAACTAACTTCTATGCTGATGTTGCATTTGAAGGGAACTCAAGGAATGGAAAAGATGACTGTCAGAACATGTTGGGGGAGGTACCGTCATTCCTCCTTTCCTTGCTGAGTGTGAACAAAAGCAGCTCTTAACTCTGTTCCTGGATGTTACTGCTGTAATGCTTTTACTGTCATCTTCACACAGGGCAGCAAAGGAAGGCTGTTCACTGCCTGCATATCACCAGTGTGTGCTTGGATGCAAGCCAGCTGGGTTCTATCCTGGAGCCAGCTGGGCTTTCTTCTGTCAGCCTGTCTGCTGACATAACTCTGTCCCCTGACATCTGACATGGCCTTGGTCCCTTGTCAAGGCAGATTCCTGTAGTTTATGCACAGGATTTTTCTCTGGTTGGCTTTGTGCTTTGTTTCTCCAAAGCCAGTGCTGTATAGTCTCAAGGGCTTATGGCATGCATGCCAAATCTCACTTCAAAGTGGAAAAGCAAAAGTTGCATGAGAAGTTAGTGTGCAGTTCTGCAGTTGCTGCTTGCAGCAGCTAGAGCTGAGCCTATCCTGTTTCAGTTTAAAAATGGATATGAGGAAGGATTAGAGACGCCGCTGTGGACCCCCTAGCCTAAAGATAGCTAAAAAGACTTGCCAAATTGTTCTGTCCTTATACTCTAAATGCATTTTTAAGAGGGTTTTTTTTTTTGTCTAAAATTTTGGTGGCTGCCTACAGCTGGTGGACCCTTAGAACAAGCTGATATACTGCACCTTTATGCGGTGTTCCCCATCTCTGCTCTTGCCCTTGTTCCATGAGTTTCTGGTCTTAGGTCTTTGAGATACTACACTGGTACTCAATGCTTGTTCCCACCTTTGTCTTATTAGAAGATTGATATTAAATGAGAAATAGCAAAGTTGTTGAGGGCTGGGCTCTGGGGTTAGCTCTGGACTGATGCATGACTGTATTTACTGCCTTTCATGTTACATACTGTTACTTGTCTAAGGGGGGTTGTACAAACTGTACAGCTCTCCCTTGTAATATATTGCACTATGTTAATAGGGCCTGCCTTAAAAAACGTCTGGACCTCTAAAAAAGTCTATCACCATGCTTTTCTGTGTCTGACTGGACTGAATCCAGACCAGAGTTCATCTGATCTTTCCCGGAGAGGAAAGAGCTACTGTTGCTTGTCTGAATGTTACTTTCCTTTTGGTGGAAAAACAAGCTACATGTGCAAAACCTGGTTGCCATCATCCTAAGGCCTGCAAGCTAGCCTAGAATGAATGCTTTTCCTCCTTGAGTCCCTCAGTGTTCATTACAGTCTTAAAGCAGGAGCAGAATGTGACTTAGAGTGATACATAAAAGCTCAGGTGCACAAAAAGGATAATAAATTACCTGGGAAGCAGAAATTGGAGAAATGACAGTATGGGGTGTGTGGGGGGGAGGGGGAAGCACTGTGTTTAAAACTGTGTTGGAGCTTAATTTAAGGCACATGGTGTGGCAGGAGTGACTAACTGGTGTGATGCTGGTGAAGGGAGGGAAAAGGGAGTGAGTCAGGACAGAACTAAGAGGAGGTCTGTCCTGATTCGGTGAGTCAGCAGGCACCAGTACTCACACATAAGAGCTGCAGTGGAAAAAATGATTCCACAGGTTTGGATGTAATATCTGTGGGAGGGAGAGATAGGGTAAACATGAAGATAGAAAAATTAAATACTTTTCTATGCCATTGGAGCGTTCTTGTCAATAAATAAAGCTGTAACCGTGTTAAAGCAGTAACTCCTGCCTGGAATGTGAAAAACCACTTTGGAAAGGCAAAGGGCTTGAGCAGCTTTATTTCCAGCTGCAAGAAGATTTCTTCATTAAACACAGGTCCTACTGGTTTGCACTGGAACTGTCTAATGTAGTGTTGCATTTGGCCACAAACGCCATGTTGTACATCTGTGGAGCTGCTCATGGATAGCAGAGCTGTGGCATCGGAGGAAGCCTGATCTGGAGCTTGCTCGGATGGGGATAGTAGAAGATGGTAACTGGTAATGGGAATAAGTCCTGTGGTGGGTGCGAACGTAAAAATAACATGAATGGGTAAAGTTATGAGAGGTTTTTATGAACAGTTGAAACATCAGGCCAAGTGAGAGAGCACAGGTTGCTGCTGGGTTGTGGCTGATGTAGTTTGGGGGAGCACTGGTGGGCTCTGTGCTGTCATGCTCAAAGGCTGACGGCGGTTGTGCCCCTCTGCTGCTGGGAGGAAAAACAAGAGAAGATGAAGTCAAACACCAAAGGATCTATTTATATATTGTAAAGTAGCCAAGGGCGGTGGGGAAATGTAACACAGCACTTGTTGCAGAATATAGGAATTTTTACCAGGAAACAGTGTATCTGCTGTCACAAGCTTAAGAAAATAAATATTTGACTAAGGGGCAAGGAATTTACTGTGTCCTGAGGAAGGCTGGAGTTGGCAATCTACGACGCAGTTATGCTAGAAGAAAGATTATTTTTTAGTCTTGCTTTAGAAAATTGGAGCCCTCCTGCCTCAGGAACGGAGGGAGTCTCAAATTAGCTCCATGGAGGCATGCACCAGGGCGGGGAGAGCCTGGTTTTCCATGGGGACGGGGTTTATTGCTGGAAAATACCTTCCCCCTTTACAGTGGAGCTGACAAAGTCTGCTGTGGTACAGCACATTGTCATTTTGCAGTAATCCTAGCATGCCAGCACCGTAATTGAGTACAAGGAAAAAATGACCATGAAATGTGGAAAGAGCGTGGGATGTGGGAAGAAGCTGGCAGTAAGTAGAAAGAAAAGTGTTAGTAACATATTCGGGGTGGAAATAAATCCCATCAGGCACTTTACAAATTTAGATTTATCATATCACATCCCATGTATGATTCAGCAATTAATAGCCTGAACTACTTCTCTACACCCTTTACAAGTATTTGTAGAAGGGGAAGGTGTCATTACTTGCACAGTGCTTTTGACAAGAAGTAAAGGAATTGCTCCAGTAAACAGAGAACTCTGGATTTATCTGGGCAGGCTAGCCTAGTCAGGCCTGTACCTCCACACCTCAGGAGATGAGAACATGGAGTGTGTGCAGGCATGTTTTAAGAACCTTCACTTCTCTTCATATGAATCTCAGCCCAAGCAAACTTCGCAGGAGATCCGTGCAGAGAAATCACTCTGAGGGATAAAAAAAGAAGTAGGGGTGACTTAAATCCAAGCAATAAATAGGAGTCTGATGCATGTGCCAAGGGGCATGTGCTGTAACATTTAAGGGTAGCCCTGCCCTGTTCCCTTACAAGCTTTGAACGCAGATGCTTGCAGGCCTTCGCAGAGGCAGCTGCCTAGCAAGCCTCCAGCTCAAGGCAGTGATGAAAACAGTGCAGGGGCTCTTCCAAATACTACTGCACCATTGCTTGAGGATTTTTTAATCCTGTTTTCTTTATTTTCCACTGACACCTTGCAGTGGGGGCGGGCAAGGCCTAGCGCCCTGGGAGGACACGGGTGTGCTGCAGAGCTGTGAAAGCAGCATGAAAGAGCTGGGTGCTTTGTGTCAGAGTAAATAGGTCCCTGTGGCAGCTCTTTGCTGCTGCTACCTGAGGCATGGGGGGTGGGGGTGGTGGTTACAGAGGGAGACCCCTAGGGAGATGCTATCCCTGGGTGAGAGTCTCTGCTACCAGCTAAGGAGCACAAGCACTAACTTGGCGCAGGCCAAGCTGGGGTTTTTTGGGTTTCTATGTTTAGAGGGTGGTTTATGCCTACGGCTACTGCGTAATTATGATGACTATAAAATAGCCACCTCTTCAGTTTCTGCCTGTTGGCAGCTCTGAGGAAATGACCCAATTTGAACTGTCAGCACTGAGGACCTTGAACCCTATCAGAAATCACTTTTAAATGAACCTAGAACGTCTACAGACAGTTGCACAGGCTCTGCTGGCAATGATAAAAATAGGGTAGTGAGATTTTTCCACTGCTGGACACAGGCTTCCACATGTGTGGCTCCTACAAAATGAATCTACAAGGCAGCCATTCATGGCATGTTGAATGCTTCTCTTCTCTAGCTCCCTGTCTTGTGTTCAATAGATATTCAGGCCCTGGCTGAGAAGTGACCTTTTATGCCTTGTTCTTAATGTTGGCATTCAGTCCCTAACTTGCCACACACTGTACTTCTGCTATGTCCCACCGCTGAAATCACTCCCTTTGGAACATTAGCATGGCAGGTCCTGCTGGATAAAAGGAGTTTGCGACTCAAGGTGCTGTTCTGTGGCTCCCTATGAGGAAGGGATGAAGTGAAGGAGAGACAGAGAAGTTACACCACAGGACAGGTTTTTCAGCTTTGCACTGGTGCAGCCTGATGCAAGCTGCACCTTCAGCTTACACTGGCACTGCCTCAGCTTGTGAAAAGATGGAGTATTCAGCAGCCCTTTCCAAACCTACTGTCTCATCTCAGCTTGAGGTTTGTGATTAAAAGAACATCCTTGATGTTCCTCTGTTGTTGGGATTTCTTGGTCCCTGTCCTTGCCTGGGTACCCTAGTGTGTTGTTATCATCATAGCAGAGATGCAGGGCAGAGGGAGCTCCCAGGAGGGAGGTGGGCATCTTACTATTTCAGGTTACATCCTGCCATCAGCAATGCAAGAGGAGAGACAGAGTCAGTTGTCAGCAAGTCATGGTTCATGACTTAGTTTGCTCACAAGCTCTTCACAGGGCACAGTGTAAACTCAGACAGATGGTAAAAGTGGCAGTGGGTGTTCAATCAAGTTACTGTTTTGCCTAGACTTGTGTGGGGCTAGTTCTGCTAGTTTGCAGTTCTCTAGGACTTCATTCCACATGTGAGTGAAGACAGAAAAATCTTTACTGTTCAGGAATGCTGGTGGGGTCTGTCTCTGTTTTCAGCTGGAGTCCAGTCCCATAAAGCCACACAGCCCTTGTTGTGCTGTGAGGCGGGTAGGTTGCTCCACAGCATTGTTGCTGTCTTTGCCACCATGTGTATGAGGAGTGAGAGTGTAGAAGGGGGCAAAAATCCATGTCAGCCACTACCATGTGCCTTTCATTGACTGACTTTACTAGTATAGTGAATTTGCCAAAATTCTGCTATTACAAGGTTGACCGAGGACCTATCTCATGTTTTACCAGCCAAGATGAAAAACCCAGCTGCCCTTCTATGTCTAGTCAAATTCTTACCACAGCCATCATTGTGTCAGTTTTAGCAGCGCAACTACTTTATTTGTAGTGTGAGTCCCAGGGCCAGCTTCTCATCCTGCTTTACAGTATCACAAACTACAGTCCCTCCAGGAACCTCTGCTCTTACAGGGTTGTTTGTGATGCAGGAACATTGTGATTTGTAGAACTTCAAACATTAACATCACCAGCTAATGAAAATTATTTTGATCCTGTTTTTCCTTCTGTTTTCCTCCTTTTTAAAATTCTCCAGGAAGTCATAGAATCATAGAATCTCCTGAGTTGGAAGGGACCCATAAGGATCATTGAGTCCAACTCCTGGCTCCACACAGAGCCAGACAAGTCAGAGCATGTGACTGAGTGCATTGTCCAGATGCTTCTTGAACTCATCCAAGCTTGGTGCTGTGACCCCTTCCCTGGGGAGTCTGTTCCAGTGCCCAGCCACCCTCTCAGTGAAGAACTTCTTCCTAATATCCAACCTAAACATCCCCTGTTGCAGTTTCATGCTATTCCCTCAGGTTCTGTCACTGGTCACCAAAGAGCGGAGATTGGCACCTGTCCCTTTGCTTCCCCTCATCAGGAAGCCATAGACCACGATGAGGCCTCCTCTCAGTCTCCTTTTCTCAAGGCTAAAGAAACCAAGGGACTTCAGCCTTTCCTCATATGACTTCCCCTCCAGACCCTTCACCATCCTCGTTGCCCTCCTCTGGACACTCTCCAATAGTTTTATGTCCCTCTTGTACTGTGGCACCCAGAACTGCAGCCAGTACTCAAGGTGAGGCTGCACCAGCACAGTGTAGAGTGGGACAATCCCCTCCCTGGACCAGTTGGCAATGCCATGCTTGATGTACCCCAGGGTACAGTTGGCCCTCCATATAAGTGTTCATATTTTACAAGTGGCATAAAAGGGGATTTCCCCCCTCTTTCACAGTCTTTGACTTAAGCCTTTGTCTTCCACATGGTGCTGCTGAAGGATTTGCATGCCAAAAATGCTCTTGAAAAGAAACCAAGGTGGAAAAATATGGTGTAAATTGATAGAAAAGAGATGGCCGAGTTAAATCTTCCCCTCTGGATCATGCAAAGCATGATTTAATGGCAAAGGAATGAGTGAGACCTTCCCTTGTAGAAGGAGGCCTTTACAGAGGCTGTAAAAATCTCCAGGATATGAGGACAGTAAAGCGTGAAGTAAATTAGATCATAGACTCCCGGAGTAGCTCAGTATGGAAGAAACTTCAAGAGGTCCAACCTCCAGTTCAAAGCAGGATCAGCCCTGACATCAGACTGGGTTACTCAGGGCTTCACCTAACCTGATCTTGACAGGCTCCAAGAATGGAAACTGCCTCCTTGGGCAACCTGGTCCTCTGCTAGGCTCATCTCCTGGAAAGAAAGCTTTTCCTTAAGAGTTTAAACTTCTCTTGTTTCAATTTATGCCTGCTGTCTCACCACATACTACAGTGAGGACCCTTGCTGTGTCTTTTTGGTAACCTCTGCACAGGTATTGGAAGGCTGCCATTACCCCTCCACCTGAGAGAGCTTCTCCTGGTGGAACAGGCCTCATAACATCGGCATCTTCTCACACAGCGTGCTCCATGCAGCACGTTGCATCTTGGCTGTCCACCCCCAAGCTTGCAGTCAGAGCCTTTCTGATGGTGGCAGGGATGCAGGGGGAGAAGAAATGGGACACAAGGTTTTGGATGCAGTCTAAAGGTGCTGCAAAGCTGGAGGCAAACACTTCTCATGATCCACTGGTTATAGTCCTGTTAATTGCAACTCATGGTGCTGTTGGCCTTCGTTGTTGCTGAGGCACGCTCCCAGCTCATATTCAGCCTGCTCCCTACACAGCCCCAACCCAACTGCCTCCCAAAGGCCTCTACAACAGACCTTCTCCCCAGCTGCCATTTCCACAACCCGTGCTGTCATCATATGGTTATTTTCTGATGAAAAACTATAACCAGTTTCTTAGGTACTTTATGGGTTTATGACTGTGTTTTTGTTCAAGGACTTTATCGTGGAAAAAGAAATGAAAGCGAAGGTTAGAAACGTGCTGCAGGGGTGGCTTCTGCAAGAAGCAGCCAGAAGCTTTCTGCAGCCCCCAGAGAGCAAACACCAGCTGGCTCAAGGCCAGAGTCATTGCTGACCAAGGCCAAGCACATAAGTTGTGGTCACAGCACTTCTGGGAATCATATTTAGGAGAAAAAAACCCACAAGCATCCGCATTTTGCCACCAGAGATGGGAGTGAGAAGATGTAAGGAGCTGTGCAGGCACCAAGGTTAGGGAAGAGGGCGGGGAGGAGGCGCTGCAGGCACTGCAAAGAAAGATTCCCCTGTAGCCCATAGGAAAGACCATGGTGGAGTGAGTTGTCCCTCCGCAGCCCATGGAAGATGATGGAGAGCTGAGACCCCTCCTGCAGCGTGTGGAGAGGCTCCATGCGGAAGCGAGTGGAGACAAATGACGCTGTGAGCCATGTTGGAGCAAGATCCTGGCAGGACCTGCAGCCCGTGAAGAGAGAGACAAAGAGAGAGACAGAGACAGGGAGACAGAGACCCACACTGGGCCAGCTGGTGAAGAGCTAAAGTCCCATGGGAAAAGACTCACATTGGAGAAATTCATGGAGGACTGTCTCCCATGGGTGGGACCCCACGGTGCAGCTGGGGAAGGGTGTGAGGAATACCCACCCCCGGCCAAGAAGGAAAACAGCTTGTGAGGAACTGACCAAAACCCCCATTCCTCCATTCCCTGCCCCTCCCTGTGCCACAATGAGGGGAAAAAGGGAGCAAAATCATGACTAAAGTGAAGTCTGCTAAGAAGGGAGGGGTAGGGGGAGGTGCTTTAAGATCTGGTCGTGCTTCTCATTACCTGACTCTGGTCTCACTGGGTGTGCAGTGCAGTGCCATAAATTAGAGAGTTTTCTTGCCTATACTCTGTGCTGAGTCTGTTTTGCCCATGACACTGATTGTGGGATGATCTCTCCCTGTCTGTATCTCGACAACTAACCTTCTCTCTATGTATTTTCTCCCCTGTCCAGCTGAAAAGGGGAGTGATAGAGTAGCTTTGGTCAGCGTCCAGCCTGCAGCCAGGGCCAAACTACCACAACTACGAAGAGCAAGCTTGGTTCCACTCTTGACTTGGCAATGCATTTAGTAAAAGCTGATTTCTGGTGCCATCAATTCCCTTTCCTGACCCTGCCAGCATGGCTCACAAGCTGCTTCCTCTGTTTTTCCAGCCATGTGGGTGCAAGCGACCACATCCCTTTCCAGAACAGCGAGCTTCTGACTGATCCTTATTGGTCCCTTCCAAGTCAGGAATGCCGACAGCATCTTGTTTCACCACGAGAGGAGCTCCCCTCCCTCTGGCTCCACTCCCTCATTGGGAACATTTCTATTAAAACCTTGTGTTTTCCCATCTATAAACATTTTGCTTTATCATGCATGTCACATTTATTTGTAAAATTAGCCCTGCAGCTGATAGTAGTTATTCCTCCACCCTTCTTGTGATCCGACCCTATCACCACTGCCAGAGTTAAAGTGTCTGGGCTAAAACTTTCTGTGCCCCCCACATCAAGACGAAGAGGGATGCTTTTTCCCCACGGCCTGATGTATTAGCAAACAGAGTTTGATTCTTTCCAACAATGAGCTTGCAGGGAAAGAGGTTGTTTTACCAATGTCTAAAAAGAAAATAAATATCTAGCAACCATTTCTTTGAAGCACAGCTTCTCTTCTGGAGGCAGAGCCTGAGAGCTATGGGCAGCTTCTGCCTTTTGTGTCAGAGATGTGCATGTGGCTTTTTAAAAAGGGCAAGAGCACTGCAGTGCTTCTGGAAGAGACCTGCACCTGTATAGTCCTGCTTGATCTGGAGCTGAAGCTACCAAAGGACTCAGGCACCTAAGCCCATCCCTAGGACTAAGTGCAGAGTTCAAAAGCTTCACTGACACTTGGCCCACACACCCCTGAAATGTGTAGATAATTGTCAGGCATTTCCTTGGAACAAGAGCTGTGCTTTAATGGAGCCCAAATTTTCTCAGCTGGGTCAGAGCTGAGTTGGGTGGCTCTTGCCTTGGGAGATGGCCTCACCTGCCTCCATGGGAAGGTCTTTCCTGTGTGGGAAGGCCTCTCCTAGATGCTTATGGATACATATTGTGCACCTGGAGGGTGGGACATGGTGTAAATACTCCAGGGGCAAATTTCAAGGACACAGCAGGAGGAAGGGCCCTTTTAAACAACAGACTCCCCAAGGAGCCCAGGGAATGCGACCCACCATGCCCTATGCCCCTCTCTCTAGATGAGTGACCAAACTACTAGCCCATGTGCTCCCAGTAGTGCATGGGATGGAAAACAGGTCCTCTTGAGGCTCAGGTTCACCCAGGCTCCTGGCACAACTCTGCCATCAGCTTTGTGCAGATGTGCACAGGCTCTTCTGGAGAGAATCCATGACGAGTGTCAGAAAGCATCAGATCTGGCACAGTCCAGCTGTAGGCTGCCATGGAGCACCCAAGCTACTGAAACATGTCCTGAGGTACCAGTCTTTCAGGCACGCCTGCAAACGCCCCTTTGATCTGATTTGTTTCCTCTGGTGGAGCAACACCCTGCAAATTCACTGGTTTCATTCAGATTCACCTGGTCTTTGCCCCCACCACCCCTAGGCTCCCTGACAACAACACAAACAGAATGTATGTAGCTGAGGTGTAAAGCCACACTTGCCCTTAGGAGCAGCGTAGGAATGCAAGGCTGCAAGTGAAGAAAGCACAAAGGGCAATCCCAACCTCCCCTTGGTGTTCCCAGCCTCACCTGGCTTGGAGTCACCTCGTGCCTAAGGCATTGCCCTGACACAGGGTGCCTCTCCCTGGTATCCTTCAGAGTAAGGTCATCAAGGGAGACAGGCATTTGGGATCCTTACTGGGATCCCAAGTGCCCCGCTATTAATCTCATGGGGTGTACCTGCTGCATAAAGCCTACTGATGTGGTTTTGGGTGCCCTGGTTGGTAGTAGTTGGGCAGCCTTGAAGTTTTATCTCTAGTCAGCCCTCCTGGTTAACTGGTCCATGTTAATTCTCTGGGCTTGATACTAAATAGCCCACGGCAGGCTTCACACAACCACGCTGTAAAACTCGCTGCCTTGGGTGTGCTGCCAAGTTCCTGCAGAAACTGCACACGGCAGAGCGGCGGAACGTGCCAGATGATGCAGGAACATCTTGCTGTGCTGCAGCTATGGGAGCAGGTTTTCTCACGCCCATGCCTTGATTACTATCCTGGTGTCGCAATATAGAATCACAGGCTCATGGAATATCCTGAGTTGGATGGGACCCATAAGGATCATCAAGTCCAACTCCTGATGGAGGCAGAAATCTTTTGTTGCTGGCTCTTTCTGGAGAAATAACAGCTCAGTGCTTGGTGAGATGCAAGCTTTTGCAGGTTGTGGCACTTCTTGGAGATGGGAAAAGAGTTCCAAGAGTCTTGATGTATTTTACACCATGACCTCTTTTATAAGGAAATACTCAGCACAGTCAGGCTGCTGGATCCCTAGGGTGATACAGGGAGGATTATGCTCTTCCATTTGGGACCTCTTTAATTTTCCTTATTTTGTTCCAACAGAAAAATGAAAAATCACAGAGGAGCCAGTGACAGTGACCTCTTTCTTTCTGCTTCTTCTCAGAGACACTTGGCAGAATGAGAGGAGCTGGAGGCACTTCTCCAAAACCCTGGGAGAGGACCCTAGCCACTGTAACCCTAAATGATTCAGTGGGGGTGTGAGGGCACCACATTCTCTTTCCAGCCCCACTCCCTTTCCTGGCATCATTTAAAAATAAAGCAATAGCCCTTCCCTGTGTTTGTTAGCAACCACTGAACTAGTTGGAGCACAGGAAGTTCCGCACCAACACATGGAAGAACATTTACACAGTGAGGGTGACAGAGCCCTGGGACAGGCTGCCCAGGGAAGTTGTGGAGTCTACTTCTCTGGAGATATTCAAGACCCATCTGGACCTATGTGACTTGTTCTAGGGAACCTGCTTTGGCAGGGGGGTTGGACCCAATGATCTCTGGAGATCCCTTCCAACCCCTACAATTCTGTGAATCTGTAAAACTGGGCGTGACTTAGATGGGGGGAAACAAAGCTGAGGAGAGGGGCCAGGAAAGTAAGAGAAGCAAGAAAAACTAGGGATAGAGGAAAGGGTCAGTGCTAGAGAAAGAAAGGCAAATGCAGAGCACAGGTGGAAGAACAAAGATGAGCAAGAACAAGTAGTTGTGGGGAATGACAGGAACAAGCAATATCTGAGATAAAAGGTAATGGCCTGAGTATACAGGAGATGCGACTGAAAGATACAAAGCGGCTCTTCTAGCTTGAAACACTGGCACTCAGAAAGGGTCTATCAGCTGGCTCTTTATCTCAAATGATGAAATCCATGAGTGCAAGCTTCTGATGGTCATTATGTGGCAGTATGACCTTACACCATGAACTGTGGCTTTTGACATACATCAAAAAAAAAGAAAAGAAAAGAAAAAAAAAAAAGAGACCAATGAGCAACAAAGAGCAGAGACTAAATGAGGTTAAGACTGCAATCTCAGGTACATGAAGAACGTGGAGGAGACCTCTCATTCACATTATGCATGTGTTGCGATACAGGGCTGCAAGGTCTGCACTTCCCTTTTGGCAGGAGATTGAAAGCACTAATGAAGAAATCAAGGAACTCAAGGAAGAGAAAGAATGGCCTTGTGATGAAGATGATAGGCTGATGTTAGCCTGCTTCAGGTCCAAGCTGACATGGGGCCAAGTCACACACGTGTTGTTTCTGCATTCCTCATTTTCTGAGGGTATGAGGTAAAGTTTTGCTGGGGTTCTGGGCACACATGACAGCAGCTGAGGTCTGTAAGAGCCATGGACTACAAAGCATTGCACCTCCTGAACAATTATGCCTTTATTGTCTCAGTCCACTTCTGAACTCACACATTTTCGTGCCTGAGCTCCCAAGCTGTAAAGAGAGGAGGTAGAAGCGAGTTGGAGTAACTCCTCCTGTTGCCGCAGGGTCTTAGGTGACTACTTTCATGTCTGTGGGACACTGACAAACAGTACTGATAAGCATCAGCAGAGTGCCACCTGGAAATTATTAACTCCTCAGCGAGGAGCCAGGATTACATGAAGCAAATACGGCCTCAGTCACGCGCTGGCTGAAAGGGCTAAAGGAAAAAACCCCAAATCACTACCTACCTGCTCACTGGCTGAGACAGATTCTAAGCCAAGCATGGCCTTTAATGGGAAGGGCAGGTATGCACAGGCATGAAAATGGCTGAACACATAAAAGCTGCAGGTTGATAGCACCATTTCCTAATTTTTGAATGCTCAGCCTTATTAACTGAAATAATTTGCTGCATGCCTTTGAGGTGGAACATTTGTGCTCTTTAAAGTGCTGTTCTACCCTCTAAAAAGTGACTGTGCACGGCCCTGTTACTGCTGCCCGTGCTGCCTGTCGCTGCCAGCACCAGCTACACCCAGTACAAACTGTCCAAGTTGGGTTTTATTCCATCGGCACAGAGCAGGCAGAATAGCATCAGCTACACCCGGTGCAAACTCCGAGTTGGGTTTTACTCCACTGGCGCAGTGCAGGCAGCGTAGCATCAGCTACACCCAGTGCAAACTCCGAGTTGGGTTTGCTCCATTTCAAGCAGGGTGTTTTCCATTTTGTGTGCAATTGCCTGTAAAAAAAAACCCAACAAAGGTCTCAGGGAATTCCATGCGTGCCTCGGCGCCCTCTCCAGTTAGCAGCTCCTTTTTATGTGAGTGCAAATATGCTGTGCTGATTTCGTGCAAATAAGTTTGAGGGCAAAAGGTGTCCCTGGAAGCAGGAACTTGATTTACCCAAGGATGTGATGTGTGGGCTCAGAGCGCCTCGCTCCTTCTCCCCTCACTTGGTTGGGTTTGGCAGGTTGGGTGAGTTAAAGAGAAATGGGACCTTTTTTAGTATTTTACTCAGCAGCATTGTATTTATACAGTTGCTTTTCAGAGCAGAACAGGGAGTTCCCTCACCTCCTTTTTGTGTTTTAACTTTTAGCTGTGCTGCCAGTCCCTCAGCCTAGGCGTGACGGAGGGACGGTGTTGGTCCAGGCCAAGTCCAGCAGACTTATTTACCAAGAGCTTTGCCTGTGGGAGGAGCCTGACCTACCGGGCTGGAACCTGCTCAGGCTCCAGATAAAACGCTCCTAAAAACAGCTTTCACCAAAGCCAAGCCTTCAGAACATGCCATTGCCAAAATCAACAAAAGGATGTTTTAAATCCCATAGGACGTGGGGACCTTCCACCTATGGGGGGTGGTTTGGACTCGATGATCTTTTGAGGTCCCTTCCAACCCCTATAATTCTGTGATTCCTCTAGGCTGGAGGGGAGCACCTCTCACCTTCCTCTTGAAATGCTGGGATGCTGCTGGAGACCCTCTAATTTTAAATAAGCCAGACATGCTCTAGCAGAGGAGCAGTGTTGCTGTAGCATCTCCCAGAGTCTGCTGACAGCCTTGCACAACCCCGGGGGGTTCCCACCAGGCCTCTCCCCTGCCCATCCTGCTAGGTGCTGGAAGAGGCAGTGCTGCCTCCCCTCCCAGCTGCCCACCCGTGCCTGCTCTGTGTCTCTGCCGGTTTCACGCTCTCTTTCTACCTTTATTCAGTTGATTTGTAGCCATAGAGGAGAGAGAGATGCCTATTCTGGGAAGCATTACTGGCCGCTTCCCTCGCGCAAAGGCTCTCCTGTGGGAGCAGCCCTGCACCACAGGGCAGCTTTCCCTATGGGGAGGCAAGGAGACGGGGATTCCCTTTTCCATTTCCTCCCTTTGTGTAGGCAAAGTTAAAAACAGAGGTTTGACTCAGTGGGACGGCTCAGTTAAGCACTTCTGGCAGGGTGGGGAGCCTAGATTGGGAAAAAAAAAAAAAAACAGGGGGAAAAAACAAAAAGGGAAAGGATAATAAAAAGGCAACAACTTGCCCTATGATACATCAGGCTGCTATTCAGCCGCCTGTATACAAAGGGCTTTTCTTCCTGAGCCATTAACTAAATGAATCAGCGGAGAGCATGCCTCCAGATGCGTCTCTGGAGTCCCATCTTGCCCGCGCTCTGCAGGCCGGGAGGGCATCATGTGTTCGTGTATCCCTGCGCCGCCGCTGCCACGGGAGCGGGACGCAAACAGGAAGGGGCTTTTCAAAATGGAAGGTTGCTGTAAAAATAAACCATGACTCTTCTGCAGAGAACGGCAAACAGAAATTATGGGAAACGTATTACGGGAGAGCCTTTGTTGTTGAAAACAGAGCGAAGTGTAAACAGCCCAGCCAGCAAAACAGGCCGCCACCGGGAGTGGGATGACGGGGAGCGGTAGCCTCCGGCGTCCTTGCGTGGCCAGCTCGCATCGGTGCAGCCCCAAAGCTGTGTCGTGACAGCTGCCCACTGTCGTGACAGCTACACTCTTTCACAGGGTGTGTTTTTCTGTACTGAACTCCTCGTGCCAGCCCTGTCAGGTGGAGCTTGCTAGGCATTGGGGTGCAGCCCCCCCGCCAAAAGGAATGCACTGCAGCCAGCCCACCACCCTCACTCACACTGGAGAGCCTGGACTCCAGGTGGGGAGGGGACCCTCCACTCAGTAAAGGTCTCAGAAGAAACTTTATTTTGGTTTTCCCTAGCAGAAGCTCACATTAAGCAGGTGCCCAGGAACTGTTGGCTTGCAAGAGGGGCTCCTGCAGTGTCTGTATGGTTTGGGGCAGACCATGGGAAATGCAGAAGTGAGCTCGGAGGACAGGCGTGCCATACCTCAGCACGCTGATCCCAATGTGAAAAAAAACCCCAAAAGCCAAAGCAAAGCAAAACAAAAAAAAAAAAAAAAAAAAAAAAAAGAAAAAAAAAAGGAAAAAAGAAGAAAAAAAAAGATATTTAAAAGTGGTGGCTGGCAGCCTCCTGCCCCCCACTCACCTTTCTGCCAGTGCAGGCCGCCAAATAGCCTGAAGCCCGTGTTTACTCCTGGAACAAAAGCTGCAGGAGCACGGCAGGAGGGGCTGCCAGGTGGAACGGGATGCTAGGTGGAAGAGGATGCCAGGCAGGACCGGCCCCAGCAGCAGGGATGTTACACGGTTACAAACACATTTATAACGAATAGGAGCTGTTCATGGGCTCAGGATCCCCATCATTACCTGCAATTGGTCACACAAGGAGCCTTTCCACATCGGTTTCTCCTCCCCCTCTCTTATTATTCCCTCCCCTTACTGCTGGTTTTTTTTTTTCTCTGCCCTTCTCCCACCAATGTTTCTACACTTCTCAAAGTTTATAGAGGCTCAAAACAAGAGGCTCTCATCAGCCTCCATCACCACACATCATGATGTTTTGATTTTACAGCTGTCACCATGGCATGCCCAGAAGAAGGGGGTGGGGGAAGGGGAAGAAAACCAATAAAAATTAAACAGAAAACCAAGAAACAAAAAAACCCTCTAAAAACAAGCCAAAATACCACCGAGCTTCCCCAAGAGGTTGGTTTGAAGAGAAGTGGGCATGTAATTTCTCTGTTAAAGGTAAGAAGGAAACCCCTTCTCACAGTTCCCCTCCCCACAAACTTCTGCCTCGGCCCGTATATCACAGCATGAAGTGCAGGAGGAGCTGGGCTCCCTCTCTGCCATGGGACCAAGAGGAGCCATGGGACCTGAAAGGTACCCTTTGCCAGTAAAACTGGCTGTGGTTTTCCCTCTAGTACACATTTTACTCAAAAATCCTGAAAGGGAACCAGAGAGACTTTGCCCTCTTTTTCTGGATGCTGTAAAAAATAGACAGCAAACACAGAGGGCACAAGTGTCCCAAGAGGGTGACGCACAAGCTGCTATATAACTGGGACCTTTAAGCTTGTGGCTACTTACAGCTGCTTTGCTGTGAAGTCAAGCAACTTTTCTGCAGTCCCTTTCTCCAGCAGCAACCCTCAGCAGGCTGCTGTCACAACCCTGGGTGCTGTGGAGCTGTTGGCTTAACGGACAGGATTTACCAACCCTCCCCTGATGGGATGACACAGAGGTGGGAGCACAGGACACACACAAAGACCAAACAACAGGTCCCCGAGTCCCTCAGACTTGCTTTTGATGACTTAACTCTGTGCATCTTACCCTGTGCACACTCATCTGGCAGATCTGTTATCAGCCCTAAAGGTGTGATCATCATTAAGCTAAATGAGGTGTCAGCATTTAGCTATGGAGCTGTATGGCAATGACAAATAAAGGATTTCCTTGGGTTGAGTTGGTTTTGGGTTCTTTAAATGCATTGTTCTTGTGTTTAGCACAAGAAAAAGCAGTGCCTACCATTCTGCAGTAGATTTTTGTCTCATGGTAGTTGCAGGAACCTTTAGAGCAAGCAATGCAAAAAATACCTTGGGAGTTTCAGCTGCTGAACAGAATAATTATGGGTGCTTCCTGCTGTGCCCCACTGCACAGAAACTAAGAAACCTCTAAGAAAAAACTTCTCTTTTTTACTAAACCAGAAGAATTCATGAGGTTTTGTGTGCTTTCATCATGTAAAACAGGACCTATTCGGAGAAAACGATGTCTACTTGCTAGCTAAGGCACACAGGAAAAGGTTAATGCACCGAATGTACCTGTTTAGACATCAGCTATAGAGAAGCAGCAGGTGGATAACAATTTAATTACATTAAAACATGCAGCACAGAGGGTAGATACGTGTATGTGAGCATGTGTATGCTGTTCAGCTGAGCAGCTATGCTTTGGGTGACCCGGCAAACCCTTGAGAGTATCTTTTCCCTTTGTGGAAACGCGCTTACGTCACTATCCTCCCTCTCATTTCCAGTCTCACAATCCTTGGCCCTGAGTTAGCCCAATATAAACACACGCTTCCAACTTGGAAACCCCCATCGTTAATTAGGAAAAAAGCCAGAATAATACACAGCCATGGATCACACATGTGGTTGTGTCCCTCTGGACCAAGTCTGACTTGCTTTGCAATTCTGATTGCTTGGGGATTGGTGCTTCCAGTTAAAACTGGGATACAGAGGCAAACCCATGCTTCACTTTGAAAGAGAAGATGCCACAGTCAGAGACCCATGGCATCTGTTCCCATGGAGTAGATTCACCTTGGTTTAACTCCGGCGAAGCCACTGGAGCTACAGAGGGGATGAATTTGGCCATCTGAGTACTCCAAAGCACCCACCTTGCCTCCAGCTGTTACTGGTGATACAAAAGAAGTCTCAATTCTAAACTTCAAGCCCAGCTTAACCTGGAAATTTAAGGTACATGCATGGAAGCGCATCAAACTGTTCTACTCAAACCAGCCCCAGAGAAGCCTAGATTTTACTCAAAATCTTGAACACAAAATATTTTCCATTTTAAAAACTGGACAGTGCTCATTCAATCCCCAAAGCTTGAGATTGTGTTCCGTGGTCCCAAGTGTCCAAATGACATTTTTATGGGAGGTGCCACAGGTGGAATATGCCAGCAACCACCATTCAACAGGCACATTCCTGAAAATAAAACTTTCTCATAGAACACCTTATCGTTTTTCCTTGACTGAAAGAGAAGGGGCGGACAAGCTGGCGTTCTGTTGTTGGTTTTGTCCTTTTGTGTTCTCCTGGAAGGGCTGGGTCTGGATCCAGGCAAGATTCACAGCCAGTCCTAGCTAGGAAGAATTCTACCATCGTCACTAGTAGCAGTTTTCAGCTCGCTCTTGTAAATTGCAATGAAAACTCCTATCCACGCCCCTTGGAAATACTGGTTTAGGCTGTTCAGCTGTGGATGAGTGAAACAAGTGGGAACTTATGCACATTCCCCACTAGTTCTCAGCCAGACAACGATAAGCTGTTGCTCTGGGAAATGAAAGTTCCAGAATCTCTATATAAATGAGTAGATTCAGGATATAAATCTGCCCCCAACTATAATCCTTAGCCTTCAGCAGTTTTCAGTCACTTCCAGACTGGAAAGTCTTTTGAAAGACTTGGGAGAAAGAAAAAGGAGGGGAGCAACAGCATTCCCTTCCTGCCAGATGATCTTTAGGAGAAGGTGAAATGACAGGCCGGACAGTGCTTCATGTCAGGAGGTGCAAGATGGGCACCCAGATCACCGTAAAGATGAAAATTCTTCAGGCCTTGCCTGCTCCCAAAGGACAGTGCAAAGACTCGGGTTAAACATGGAAAGTATCAAAGGACACAGCCATCTCTCCTCACGAGGAGTCAGGGCCTGATATACGTTTCGGCTGCTCATATTCTACACCCCACATGTCCAGGAGGCTAAAGCTGATTTGGGAACCACAGTTCCCAGGGACCTGCAGCCATTTGTTTATGTACCACAGTAAAAAATCTCTTCACTTAAGCCCTCTGCTCCTGCTGACGATGGCTGATTTCGGAGACACATTTTATCTGTTTCCTAGGCTGACAGTTCCAGGTAAAGCAGAAGCCGACTGTGACTATCATGCCAGGATCACTTGCTCTACTGAACTACTCCTGCTAACACCGCAGCTGATATCCCCACAGTAAGATCTGAGGAATGCAAGAGAAGAGCCACAGTTATGAAACATCCCATCAGATTAAACTGCAACACATCCTAACAGGATGCTGAATAAGCCCCAGGCAGACCCTCCTAAACCATCCACAGGACCTGTTAACCAAAAAGGACACTAGAAAGCTTAACCCCTTTGGCACCAACTGAGCCACCTCAGCAATATCCTGCTGGGTCAGTCCCAGAGATGATGACTGAGTATCTCAGGAGAGTGGTACCCACCAACTATTCAAGTCACCAACTAATTTGTATGTCACTGTATGTATGCATAGTATATACTATTTGTACAAAGTATTTGTGTGAATAGTGCAATCCTCAGCCATTCAAGCCCACCTACAATTCAAAGGGCATGCTAAACTGATTAATAAAGGACAAAGATCACAGAATTGACAGATTTGTAGGGGTTGGAAGGGATCTCCAGAGATCATTGCGTCCAACTCCCCTGCCAAAGCAGGTTCCCTAGGATATATCACACAGGTCTGGTTACACCAATGGCATTTACAGTCACAGTTTTGATGCCATTTATTGTTGCAGTTTTATTTTTTTATTAAAGTATTTCGAGGCTAGCAAACACCAAACCAGCAGTGGACTTCCCACAACACTTCTTGCAGTACATGAGTTCAGGTGGAGTTGCTGGAGTTCCTCCCCCTGTTTTGCATACATTCTCTTCCCACGGATCCCAGGACACCAGCCACGATCCTTGACTGGAACTGCCACCTAAGCACAGGACTTGGGTGCCTGGATCAGCTTTTTCCTGTCTCTCGTGAGCTCCTCAAGATTAGAATTCATGAAGAAGAACGAAGTCAGGAGACTTACACACCAAAAAAAAAAAAAAAAAAAAAAAAGAAGAAAAACCAGACCAGAAGCATGTATTTATTGAAATGTCTCTGCTTTTTTCCTCAGCAGAAAAATAAACATGGCAACAAGAAAAAAAACCAAAACACACGGCTCAAAAAAAAACCCAAACAAAAACCAATAGAATGCTCTGTTGCAAGTATTATTATTGTTTTCTCTCTTTTTTTTTCCTCTTCTTATTTTGCAGAATTTAAAAGGGTAACTCTTACTTCATTTTTTTTTCCTCAGAACACAGCATCAGTCACTGTCTTCTTCTTCAATATCTGAAGAAAAAAAAACATAAAAGAAAATGTGATCTCCCATGACACAGACTGACTTCAATGTTTTCAAATGCTTTGTTCCAAAATCAAACACACATATGCAGAAGCAATACTTAAGGCACCTGACACCTTTCAACAGATCTAGAGTTAGGTAATTTTGGTTCCAAAATAAAGTCTGAAAATGGAAATCCAAACAGAAAGCTCTCTCTTCCTCTTCCCTTCCTCTCTTCTTGCTCAAGAACTTGCATCTTGAAGAGAGGTGTAGATGGCTCTGGAAATCTTAGAAATAATCAGTCCTTTGTAGCCATTCAGCTCACAACAGATGACGCCTGGCAGAGGACAGAGCTTTGCTATCTGTTTTACTGACCTGCAAGTCTCTATTTCTAAAAACAGATCAGTCTAAGAGCTGAACATAAGAGAGTTGGACAGCAATGCAGGGGGAAAAAAAAGTTCCATTCATGTTCCATGCTGCAGTTTTGATCCTGCATTCAGGGGAGCTACTGCTGTCTTGGCAAGTCTTTCCTTATCCCTGCCTTCTCCAAAAAAGAAAACAGGAAAAAAAAAAAGAAAATAGGAAAAAAAAAAGAAAACAGGAAAAAAAAAAAGAAAACAGGGGAAAAAAAAGAAAACAGGGAAAAAAAAAGAAAACAGGAAAAAAAAAAGAAAACAGGGAAAAAAAAAGAAAATAGGGAAAAAAAAGAAAATAAGAAAAGAAGAAAATAGGGAAAGAAAAGAAGAAAATAGGGAAAGAAAAGAAGAAAATAGGGAAAGAAAAGAAGAAAATAGGGAAAGAAAAGAAGAAAATAGGGAAAGAAAAGAAGAAAATAGGGAAAGAAAAGAAGAAAATAGGGAAAGAAAAGAAGAAAATAGGGAAAGAAAAGAAGAAAATAGGGAAAGAAAAGAAGAAAATAGGGAAAGAAAAGAAGAAAATAGGGAAAGAAAAGAAGAAAATAGGGAAAGAAAAGAAAATGGGGAAAAAAGAAAATAGAAAAAAAAAGAGAAAATAGAAAAAAATCGAGAAAATAGAAAAAATCATCTGGCCTTCCAGTTACCAATAATAGTCTGTCCTTTCTTGCTACCCTCTGCTTCCTCTCTTTCAGGAAGCGCTGTCAGCTCTGGCTCTTGGTGGCTGGGGTATGAACTCGGGTCTGGTGGTGTCACTCCCTTCCGCTTCCCATCGCACAGCAGGGCTCCTGGAGCCATTCCACTGGGCCCCTGAAGATATGGAGAGGGGGACCGGCACAGCGGCTGAGCGAAGGCAGTCTGCTCTATGAAGTACTGTCCTTCTGCTGCACTGGGAAGCAGCATTTGTGAGTGCAACTGATTTGGAAACGGAGCTCCCTGCGTGTAGAAATCATTCCAAGGGACGGCCTGAAAGGCAGCGATGCCTGCAGAGGGAAAAGCAACAAAGAAAGGACTGAATAATGAAAATTAGGAAAGGAGGATTAAAACTGTGTATGTAACAATGTGAGAGTCACACTTGAGAGAGCATCCTTAGGGACCATACAGGATGAGAACACTTCTGTCCCTGGAGGTGTTCAAGGCCAGGTTGGATGGGGCCCTGGGCAACCTTGTGTGGATCCAGGCCTGGAGGTTGGTGGCCCTGCCTGTCACTGCTTACACTGTGGTGGATTTATCCAAAACATAGTTATTAGGAGGAAAAAAACCAGAAGTTCACAGCATTGTTACAGTCTGAGAACATTACGTCACTTCAGCACAGATCCTGAGTACATGGAATACTACAATCACACCCCTACACACTCACCCCTAATCTTTTCCTCCCTTCCTGTTTTCCAAGTTGGCTCCACAAAGCACAACCTGGATGCTTTATCTTCAGTCTCATTTATCAAAGTTGCAATCCAGGAAGGAGGAATGGTTTTAGTTAATATCACTAACTCAACTAAACCGCTCACTTGCTTACATGCTGAAGTAAGAATTACGGGGGGGTGCCTACACTGGCAGATTGGTTTCCTCCCAATTGCACTTCTAGAACCCCAGGCCCAGGTCATCCACACTACCTAACAGTCAGAGGATCCCTTCCTTGAACAGAGGAGCCATGCACTGCTGATTCACTAAACACTGTGCTCCAGACAGGAGTATGGAAGAGAAGAACATCAACTCTGCCTCTGTTCCTTCAACAACCCCCCCAACTTTATCAGTCCTAACAAGCTCACATCCCATTGTGCTCGCATGCCATGCCCCAAGGCACACAGCACACGCTCCTGGCATCACGCTATAAGATCATTAATTTGGTGGGTTGGGACACAGACCTCTTATTACTTCTGGCACTTCAAACTGAAAACCCACAGAAAATAATAATTATGCCTTACAACCAGAGAGGAGAACCAGGCCAACTGTGCTGGATACCATGGCTGCTGCCAGCCGGTTCTGGAGAACGTTAGCCATCAACAGCATGAACATGAGCCAGCTTGCCCCTACCAGCCTCTGAGTCTGACTTCTCTCCCTGACACAGTCCACAAAAACAATACAAACCCTCTGAAAACTCTTTATTCTCTTCTGTGATAAAGTATTTTCCTGAGTGTGAGCTTAATTCAACAACCCTGACAGTCCAGACAAATAAACTGCAACAGCTTATCTTTTGGTTGTGCTCAGGCTTGAACAACCTGACAGTACAAATCCCTGACACAGGGCAAGGAGACCAACAATGCCATTCATCACAGAATCAGAAGGTTGCAAAAGACTTTTAAGATCATAAAGTCCAACCATTCCCATCCTAAGCTAAACCATATCCCTAAGTATCTCATCTACCCCTTTTTTAAACGTATCCAGGGATGGTGACTCAACTCCCTCCCTGGGCAGCCTGTTCCAGGCCCTGCCAACTCTTTCAGTGAAGAACTTTTTCCTAACATCCAATCTGACCCTGCCCTGGCACAGCTTTGTGCCATTTCCCCTCGTCCTATCTCCTGTCACCTGGTTACTAAATTACTTTTTAGAAAACTATGGTGAAGTGTTTTAATCTAAGTGGTGGTGCAAATTCATGTCAGAGGAAGAAAAAGGAACTACACCCACACTCTGTTGGTCCCTGCCTCTTAACTCTCCTCTCTTACACTACCCCAAGATGCACAACGTTCTGTCCAAGCGGTTTCTGCAGAAGGCCCCCAGCTTCAGCAGAAGCCTGTTTTTCCTCCTGTCTCCAGCTACTCCATTTGCTGTGGCACTGTTTTCACTTTGCACCCTTGACTCCCAGCCACACACACTGAAGGCACGTTAGTTCAGACACCACAGCACATGCCTGAAGAAAGAGAAGTTAGCTCTCCCTTCCAGGCAAAACCATTGCACTACCCAACACATTGAAGTGGTAACACGCTCGTAACTGGCTCTCCAGCACACAGGTTACATAGTAACCTTTGATTCAAATGATGGGTCACTCAGCACTTTAAGAAAAAAAATAAAAACATACAAAGAAAGGTTTTTTTGAGACAAACCACCTATATGTATTTGTGCAGGCACAGGCACTTTCCTGCTCTGTGTCACAGTCATCAGTAAACCCACCGATGATCCTCAATGCTTCAGGGTCATCACTTAGTTACCCCAGAGGAGTGGGATGCCAGAAGAGGTCAGAAATTTACCTGAGTTTCCACTTGGCTGGTGTAACAGGAGCTGTTCCCCCATATGGTTTTGTACATAGCCTTGTGTGGCTCCTCCTGCCCCATAGCTTATGACTCCACCGTTGCCAGGTAAGGCAAGGAAAGCTGTATGGGACTCAGGAGGTGTTGTAGGGGTGAGGCGGACACTGGAGAGCACATTGCTGGCCAGGTGATCTGGCATGTGGTGGAACTGAGAGAGCTGGTGATGCTGGGGATATTGGGGCAGCTGATAAATTCCACCCTGGCTGCTGTACTGACAATATGTGGTCTCTAGGTGAGCTGTTGACTCCATCTGCTCAGTGAAATTGCAAGAAACAGGTGAACTCATGCTGCAGAAAGCAAGGAAAGAGGCAATTAGGAGATTAAAGCAGGATCAACAGCTACAGCAACCTGTACAATAAATAACTGTTGTGTCTTCCCCTTGACAACCACTCCAAATCTGACCTGACTCCAACCCTGACCTGACTTCAACCCTTCCTCCAAAAGCCAGGCATGGGACAAGGGCAACAGAAAGCACATGAGTCAACTGCTTTCACAGCAGGATTCTGTAACAGTATGCAACAGTGGGGATTACCTTTCCTTCAGCTCTTCCCACTCTTCAAAGCACACTCCAACACTTAAAACATCCTCTCTCAAGGATTCCTTTTCACTGTGCTTTTGAACCCCACTTTCACTTGACAGGAATGCAATTCTGAAAGCACTCTGATTAAAGGTGTGTTTCTGATAGCAGGTGCTCTGTCCTACAACGCACATTATACATTTTTTTTTTTCATATTTCATTTAAAGGACATTCTCACTCCCACACCTAACTTCTCACTTATGCCCCCACCTATTTCCTTGTCCCATTTCCCACCTCCACCATCCCAAGGCATCACCCAGGGAACACATTTTTCATCTCTCTCAAAAACAAGGTGATCTGTTCCTACCCTTGATTCTGGATGCTGTAAGTGAAAGCCTACCTGGAGCCATTTTCCTGACTGGACAGGCTGCACTCGCCATTGGGAGTGTCCAGCACCAAGGGAACGATATGAGTGGAGGGGTTGAAGCTCAGACCGAGAGGCAGGCTGGCCCTGCGGATGGGCGGGGGGCTGGGAAGGCTAGGGAAGCCCTCTGGTCTGCTGGAACTGAAGTTCAGCTGTGGCAACACCTCCGTCTGATCCTCCTCACACGATGGCACCAGCCCTGCCGCTGAGGAGACTGCGAATAGAGAGAGAGACTGTCATTAAACCGTCATTAAATTTAAGGCTGACAAATTAAAAGGAGCGAGAGAGGGAATGGTAAGAGTGGCAGAAGGGAAAAGCAAGATGCTGGTGAAAAAGTGGAGGTTAACTGATGGGAATGAATGTCAACAAGTACCAGCATTTCTGCTGGGAAGCAAAAGGGAGGAGTAGCAAGCTCTCTGGAACAGATGATGATGTTTATTGGTTAAATAGAATTACCTTCATGATTTCAGTCTGCATACCGGATTTATTCAGCTCTCAAGAAGGCAGCCAAATGAAGCAGAGTACTTCCTGGAAAAAAGCCGGGAACAATCCCCCAGCCATCTTCCATCTCTACTGTCCTCTGGGAGCAGGGTGCTGCAGACATTACCCTTTTGAAAAACTTAACCATAGTTTGAAAGAATCAAAAATGAGCTTTTAGAGATCCCCTGTCTAGGGCACTCGACAGCCAGATTTTCACTCCTGGCTTGGTCTCTGATGAGTCATGCCCAAAAAGGTGAGATGTCAGCTGAAGAGTCGTGGAAAAAAAGAAGCTGGGAGATGGAAAAAGAAACAAACACCATTTGGTTGCTAGAATCTTGTTTGGTGATGTGTCTCCTCAGTCAGTGATGGAAAAAGGACAGAGGAACAGTTTCTTACAAAACAGCCTCTGTGGAAAGTGGACAATATAGGAAATGCAAATGTCAGAATCATGTATGCTGGTAATCCAGAGTAACAAGTATACACAGAAGCTCAGGAAGCTTCCACATGGTGCAAGAGAACTAGATTATCTTTTATTAGGTCAAACAGCAGGTGATTTCTCTCCTGACAAGTGCAACCATCAGGTGTGCATGGCAAGATATGAAATAGTTTTTCAAATTTAGCTAGGCTGAACCAGCACAAGCATGAGGCAGTCATGAGAAAATATCACTGCCACCTCAGGCAAAGTTTGTGTCTTCCCACCCACTGTGAAGCACCCAGGGAAAGCCAGCAGCATGGACAGTTTACAGCTGTACTTCACCCTTGCAGGCATACAGAGTAACATCGGCTGCGCTCCACCAGGTGTGAATCAAAGGCCTTAAACATAAAACCCAAACATAGAGCTGCCACACAGAAAGCACAAGCAACTGTGAGAGAGTTTTGGAATGCACATCCAGAGAGCTGATAAGGAGATTCCGTTTCAACACCTCATAGCACCATTTCTCAGATTCCCCAGTGTGCTGGGGAACTGTGCCTATCTTACTGCATCTCCCCACTTGCTTTTTCAGCTGTCTGGAAAGAAGGAGTCCTGATGTTTCAGTGAGTCCTGATCTTTCAGTGAGAACCTGGACAGCTCTGATTCTGGGTTGATTTAGAAAACTGGAGTAAGACCTATGATGGCATCTCTGACACATTCCCACGCCCAGGCAGTTCTCAGTGGTTGATATTTTCCTGTTTGAACACACTACTTCTGCATGTCAGGCAGTATCTGTGACCAACCTGTTACGTTCCTGATTCTTGACACAGATCTAGTCCCACACAACAAAGCACCAGTCAAGACAACATTGAGTTTCCATGCAAGTCAAAATGCCTTAGCCAGAAATGAAGCTGAAGATCTCTTCTGATTTTCTGAAACCTTCTTTTGGATCAGTTCTCCTAACCACTCTGTCCCAGAACACAGCAGTTCACACAAACATTATGAAACATCAGCCACGTGGGGCACAAATTACCTGAAAAACAGTCTATAACCTGGTAAAGCTTCAGTTCTGTAAGGACAGTAGGATTGGCTATTCTGCAGGTGGCCTTAGTCTTGCTCAGGACTGACCCAAGCAACATTACCACAGCTCAGAAAGTCACTTCCAAGCCCACTTTCACATCTACTCAGAATTAAGGTGTTTGAACATTTGCAACACCTAGTGCAGTTAATCTTTGTGGATCAAGGCAACAGTACCCACAGGCAATGAGATTGTGAAGGCAGCAATGCCACCCCCAAATTGCTGGAGAGCTGAGCTGGGTCAGCCTTTTCTTACGTTTCCTCTACTTCTCAGTCCTTTCAAACTCACTGAATTTGTATCTTCTGAATAAAGCCACAAATGCAGCAAGAATAAACAATTCCCAAAGGAACAGCAGCTGCTAAATATGACATTGTATTTATAGAAGATTCCAGCATCTTGTTCAGCGATGAATTCTGATCACTGCCTTGAGATAATACTCACATTTTACAATACTGTTGCTCTTTCTGACATTGATGTAGAGAGGGATATCCTCAAAAGGCTTTCCAGTGAGCTCAGGAATGTAACTGTAGGATTTTATTTATCACTTCCACTACTTGTGGGTTTTCAGTCTCATGAGGCAACCTTGGGAACCGTGGGAGAGCAACTTCATAATTTGCATAATTGTATCTCTGAACTGACCCTGGGTTATTCTAGGACCTAGATACACAGCTGTCCTCCCCCTGCTAGAGCTGCTTCCTCAGGGTCCTAGCAGAGTCAAGAGAGACCCTTCTTCGATAAAAATAGCCTCCAGTGAATGGGACAGACATAAAATAATGAAAATGGATGTGTATATTTCTGTTGAGGTGACTGCAATTTCAGTCTTTCACCAGTATTGAAAGAGACTGAGGCCTGTTTTAGATGGGTGCCTGTGAACTTCAACCAGGCCATGCTTTCATAGAATCATAGGGGTTGGAAGGGACCTCCAGAGATCATCAGGTCCAACCCCCCTGCCAAAGCAGCTCCCCAGCTCATATTGCACAGATCAGCATCCAGACGGGTCTTGAATATCTCCAGAGATGGAGACTCCACCACCTCCCTGGGAAGCCTATTCCTTTGCTCTGTCACCCTCACTGTGTAAAAGTTCAACCACGAAAACATAGTTTTCAAATGTTCTAGGAAGCTGTGTTGGCTGCTCTTAACAGACCAGACCACACACACAAGATTTGTTGCCTGAATGACACCTATCTGCACTGGGCTCCTTCCTCTTGACATCAGCCATACCTGACTTTCTTAGTCAAGCACTTACTCTGTTGACTCCAGAAGGTCTTGGCTTGAGACATTGCCTGCAGTGATTCTGGCAGTTAACAGTGCAGCTGCTTGCAGACTGTTCGGGAGGCTGGAGACAATGACTGCAACTGTTTCACAGGCCCAGCGCTGGGCACAATGCAGCCTGAGCAACCACTCTAACCTCATACGGTCTACTTGCTAGGGCCACTTCCTCAAGCATCACATCAGGAGTCCAGCACAGGCCTCTGTTACTATAGGTCTCTGTGTCACACACTATCCAATCCAGTTTCTTTTAACAAAACATGCCTGTGTAATTGCAGCCACTTACTGGAACACTAAGGGTCATCACAAAGCTTTTCACAGATATATCCTCACCTTGAAACTGGAAGAAAACACATCTTTCTTGTAAACGACATTTTGAAAGTAGACAAAATACTCATCCAATTTAGGAGCAATGGCATTCTTCACTTAAAGGATGGAAGATCAGTCAAGCAACTCCAGTCTCTAAGTGCACTGCTTTGAGAAGTGTGTCAGTCTGATGATCTAGATTTTCAGGAGGCCAGAACCTACCATGCCTTTAGAAGGTATGACTCTTGTTGGCAGCGTCAGATACACATCCTTGGCTTTAAAGTAATTTGTTCAAAAGTCAGAATCCTCTAA
Source organism: Gallinula chloropus (assembly GCF_964237585.1). Lineage (NCBI taxonomy): Eukaryota > Metazoa > Chordata > Aves > Gruiformes > Rallidae > Gallinula > Gallinula chloropus. The sequence continues at coordinate 68,553,254 of NC_140085.1, forward strand.
GTTAAATCGTTAGAGCTTGCTGTTTATTTACTGTTCTTTGACAATTCTTATCCAACTAAAGCCAATTGCTGCCAAGACTTCTGTTACAATCCTATCTCTGCCACTTGCTCTTTGCATAAGAGCTACCAGCATAGGCTGGGCTCCTGACACATGTCCTTGACAAGACGAAACAAATTATTTCTTGGAAAAGTACCAGAGGGGTATAAAACTCCTCCCACAAACCAGAGGAATAGAAAGTAACTTTTCTTCCTGAAGAGCCAACTTTAAAGGAAACATAAACCAATGCTTTAAGCCAACGAACCACAGATACGTATCTCGTAAGAAAACTCAGACCAACAAGATCTTCAAATAACTGCAGATGTCAAAAAAACCTCCATTGATTTAAAGAAAGCTGTATGCCTACTGAAAGTAGTCAGAAAGATCAAAGCATGCTCAAGGCTGAATCTCTGAAGCACAGCAAGCAGCATGGCTGAAGCCATAACTGCCAGCAAGGTACAGCGCATCTCGAATGCGACTTGCTGGCATTTTTAACCATCTTAGTTGGGAGAACTGTACAGAACAGTGGGACATTAAAAAAAACAAACCAACCTAACAGTCAGTCAGAACTGAAGCAAGGGAAAACAACAGGAAAATGCAGCACAGAACACTCTCCAAAGGTGCCAGGTAGCAGATGGCACTGAAGTCATTTGCTTGTCCTGCTGGAAGTGGTTAAACTCACTGCTACCAAGGAAAGTGCCCGAAAAGCCACTCCATCAGGCCACAGTCTGGGTACAGCTGCACCACTGCACACAGGCCACAGGTTATTTTGCTGAAACCTGCCCTGAGCTGTTCCCATGCTTTTACTAAATGGTTGTTTTTTCCCCATAAATTGATTGCCTTTGTTAATCATTCCTTCCCACTTTTATTTTGCTTCTGTTACTTCGGATTTTATCCTACACAAGTTATCCCATCCAATCTCCTTTGTTTTCTAAGATATTCTAATAAGGAAAACAGGTGAACCCTGGGTGGGTGGACTCTATTTAATCTGCAAACTTCTCTTCTGAACGAGGAATATGAATGAATTGCCTTCCATTTTTCTTCTGTTTCCTTTTCTGCCTTTTTTTTTTATTTAGAGAAAAGTCTGCCAATGCTAGGTAACAAAAAAAGCATGTTTCATTTCCCATGGCTGTGTTATCCCACACCCAGTAAGACAAAACTACAACTGAAGTTTTTCCTGCCATCATGCCATGCAGATCTCACTTTCATGAGGACTCTCTGGCCTAGCAACAGTTATTCCTCAGAGAGCGCACTAACTTTGATCTCTACTCTGCCCAGTCACCAGGAACATAATTTTTTAAGACTTCTACCTTCTCTCAAATTTGATTCAACAAACTGGGAGGACAGGGTGGGTTCCATACAAAAAGAAAAGCGCGCGGCTTGTTACACCCTCCCAGCCCCCCCATATACCTCCCTCCACTCAGGAAACCAGGTTAGAAACCAATCACCAACCAATCAGTTTCTGTGCATTAGCAGAACGTGCCTCTTTTCTGCAAAGTGATTTAGAAAAAGATCCTTCTTTCCCAAACAGATCTGTATCTGGAAAGTATTTACCAGCCTTAGATGACACAAATAGATTTCATTACTTCTTTCCCAGCACGATTTAAAGAGAACAAGGGGAAGCTTGTTCCCTCACACAGATGTAGCAGAATGAACTGCATTCTCATCTTCACACGTCCTTAACTCTGAAGATACAGAGGTTTCAGACAAGCAAAGGAAATATGTGTTTCATAAAAGTCAGATGCATGCATAGTAAATGCAGTAGGTCAGCAGCAAGCTCAAAGCTTTCAAGGAGTAAAACCCCAGTTATCTTTCTTGCTCTTTCTCTCACATATGCAGACCACTTTCAGGGACATCCACTTACAAAGACTTCAGATGGGACATTTCTTTCCCATCAGAGACACCACTCGTGTTTTCCACACGAGCTACATCCCAGTGTGCACATTCACCAGAAACAAATTGCTCAGTATGGACAGGTGACAAGATCACATCCTGGAATGGGAGATTATTTCTCTAACACATACATTGTCTCTTGACTAAACAGCATGTCTGCAGATGCACTGTAGGAACCAGAAGAGTTCCAAATGCTAGTGTAGAAGTATAAGGATGCTTGGTTTGTTCCCTTTAAATTAATTACTTTGCAGATTCTGGGTCTTTATCTAATTAAATACAGGACTCAGACTGCACAACTCCTTCATTCTGGGAAGCAGTGAATTATTCTGATACTTTGAGCACAAGAAGTGGAAATACTGTAACTAACTGAATTACAGTCATGCTGGTTAAACAGCTCATAGAATTGCCTGAAGTAGCCCTAACCCAGAGACCAAGACAGAAGTGCTAAATTATGGTAACAAGAAAGTATCTCAATTAAGTACTTTTAGCATATATATATATATATATATAACTATTCTAAGCTTATTGATAAATCCTGTAGCTATTTTCTACAGCAACAAAATACTTTTAAGATACCAGTGTCATCAAATAAACATTCAAGTTTTGAGTTATTAGAAAATAACTTGCCCAGAACTGCCCTTAGTACTGATAACCCTGTGTATTTAGAACACAGCGAGGGGGCAGAAATGATGGTATGAAATTCAAAAGAATGAATTAGGCTGAGGAGCAGGAAAACACAGGCAACTGTATCTATTACATGTCAGCACATCTATTGCTTAGGGTGTCTGTCCCTAAGGAAGCGATGAAGTCCTCATTGCTTTGGAAGTATTTTCAAGTCATGCCAGCTTGGAAAAGTAAACATATATAGGAAATGCTTTATGGAACATTTTCCTGACTCTAGGGAATGCTCTGTTACTCCACACATGAATACACAATTGAACAAATCTCTCTATAGTTGCCTTCAGTCTTTAAAGTCTAAATGCAGCTCAGGTAGAAAACTGGTCCAACAGCACACCCCACTGACTTTTGACACCACAGCAACAGCAATTAAATTCGGCTGTATCCTAAGAGCTCCACTAGTCTCACTGCCTCTAGGTCTGGCTGGAGAACATCCCATCTTTGGAGATGCAAGATGTACCTGAAAAAGGTCTGACAACCCCCACAATCTGTACATTCAGAGAAGCGGTACCAGACTCAAAAGTCAGCTACTACAGAGAATGCCCCAGCCATGTGTCCTTAGGAAGTTACACACAAAATTCCTTGCTGGCTTGTTCCAAGCCACAAATAAGAACTGCAAGTCTGGCTCCAGCGTCAGCACGCAGGCACCAGCACGCTGCTGCGCAGCTGGTAGGCACTCAGTTAGCAGAGAGCTGTTAAACCCAGTGTCACTTTTTGGACAGATGTCATAGGGTTCTCACAAAACCCTCCCAAAAGTGCTTGGAAACCTACTGGCACCACCAGGTAGTTCTGCAGCTTGCACAGTACATGGGCTGACAGGGTCTCACCTGAGGAGGAGGCGGCAGGCGGTGCAGGATGTCCACTGAGCGTGCTGGAGTAGCTCCCAGCTGTAGCATCCGTACTCAGCGTGGAAGACTGGTCATGAGCAACATCAGGCAGTGGAGGCACGGGCAGAAGAGGTGCTCTGGAGGTACACACAAAGGGTGTGAGCACGGACAGGAGGGCAAGACACCATGACAAATTATACACATAACTATCCTACAGCAGGGAAATCCTAGATCCAGGTGGGAAAGGAAAATGCCGGCTAACTTGTGAGCATTGGGATGTTGTATCAACATTGTTTGGGGAAGCAGCCTCAGGTCACTAGTGTGGAAAGGACTGGCAGCAGGGACAGTGCAATGAAACCAGTCAGGTGTTCTCCAATATTTCACTGAATTTCTCATTTTCATTCAGGTTTCTTCACAGGAAGATTTTTGCTCCAGATTGCCATGAATACCTTTCTTCCCTCCTTCCTTTGCTCCACCTTGAAAGACCATCTATCCTCCCACATACTCCCCCTCCACAGCCCCCAGTAAATATCTCCTGCTCACTCATGAAAGTTGCTAACTTCTGTTAAAAGAATTCCCAACCTGACCAACACATTCACAAAACCTAAAAATGACGTGGTGATTCCACATACCTTTTCTATCTCACCCCCTGCTTTCTACAAGATTTCAGCAAGAGGGATTTAAACACCTTTTATGTCATCAAAACAGTACTAACAGGTTAATCGAAAGAGCTCTTAAGAAGACACACAATAATTTGCCCAGAAATCTATCAGGCTGGAAAATACAGAGGACTGGCTACTGAGGTCCAGCTCAGTGGTCAGCTCTCCTTAGCTTAAATGTAAAAGGGAAATGGCAAAGGAAGTGATTTAATACATTAGGTATCTATTGTGGAGAAATGAGAAAACAAAGTCCCTCACCCATAACCTTCTGCCCCAATGGGCACTGCCGGAGCCGATGAGGTGCTGCGTTTCTTGTTGTCTTTCTTACTCAACTTCTCCGATTTTCGCCACTTTGCCCTGCGATTCTGAAACCAGACCTGATAAACGTAAAGAAAGGGCACATTCAGAGAGAAAGCCATCGACACATGGGGACAGAGGCAACAAGTCAGCATTGACTGCCTCCATACGTCACCAGATAAGGCCAGAAACCTTCCTTCCAGAAAAAACGAACCTTAAGAAACATTTCTTCCAAAGGATCTGCAAGATTCATTGCAACCAGAAAGAGAACCCCAGTTTGCAGCTATCTGTCTGCAGTTTCCTTTGTTGCCTATGATCTTCGAGATGAAGAGATTAACTCTAATCTCCTTCACCCCTTCTACCTGCTCATTAATTTTTAATTGTTAATTGTGCAGTGTCCGTCCCTGTCACCTCTCTTCCTTCTCTTGCCAAGGCAGGTGCAGTCTCTACCTTGTTACTCACAAGTGTCTCTCTCCTTCCTACTCAAGCTCTTCCTCCCTGCCCTGGTCCCTCTCCCTGTGTCAATCTTCTGCACGGAACCCACGGTCAGCACCGTTACCAGACAGGCGTTACCATGACACGCTGTGGCGTTACACCAATCACAGCAGCGATCTCCCTCCTCTTCTCATTGTCAGGGTAGTGATCTTCTTGGAACATCTTCTCCAACTCTTCTAGCTGCTCTAGAAATTGTTCAAAGAGAGAGATGAAGAGCATGTGATAAGGCAAAAAAAAACAAACCTCAAAAGAAACAAGACATGGAAAAAACAACCAGAACATTTTCTATACTATATTTAGACATACCTGCACAACCTTAAAAAATAATTGTTTTTAAAAGTAAATTACAAAAATAAACAAAAGATTTCTTCCATAGTAAACCAAGACACATCACTAGTGATGCTTCAAACACAAGGCACTCAGCAACCTTTATTGGAAGAAGTTCTCACATGTCTACCAGGCTAGAATGCACTGCAAGGTCAGTTAGAGCAGTTCAGCACCTCCACACTGTGCCTTCGGTGCGGTGAGAGACACATCAGTGCCGCTGGCATTACAAGTGCTGCTGTCTGCCAGTGGTTTCCCCAGTATCTACCTGCACTATAGAAAGTGCGCGACTTCTTCCTGACTGGTGGCGGGATTCCTGGATGCTCAAGTAACCCCTTTTTTCCCTTGGTCCCATGATGGCTACGTCCAGCTTGCAGGACTGAAGACTTGTAGGATTGCTGAGCCGCAGCACTGGCTGAAGCGCACTGGGACAACTGGCAAGTAGCTGGGCCACACACATCCTGCCTGCAGAGGTCCCCAGGGATTCCATCAGAGCGCGTTCTGCTCCTGTTGTTACTCCTTTTCTTCTTTGCCTCCTTTTCAATCCCACCAGAAAAACAGCTCTCACACAGTTCATGCAGCCCTGAACAACCTGTGGGCTCCTGCACAAATCCAACCGCAGAAAGTGGGGGCACAGCCTTTCCATCACTATGGAAATCGGACAGCTGCCCACACACTAAAGCAAGGTCATGGAGGGCTGCTGAGTCTTGGGAAGCTGACCCAGTTGCCTGCAGGGTGCAATATCTTTCATCTTCCTCCACCTTCTTTAAGGGGCTGATCCTATCTCCTGTTACGGAGACATTCACAGCTTCTTCATTTGCAGCTGTGCTTTGGAATGCAGATAGCACACTGCTGCTGCTCCATGCACTGTTCCCACCGACAGCATCAGCATGGACCACAAAGTGCTCAGCATTCAGCAGCGTGTCCTCCTTCTCCTCCTTGCACTCTACAAGGGAAAGAAAAAAGAGAAACAACAGCCCTTCAGCCCACGTGCACATTGCCTAAGCCAGATGTGCCTGGGTGGCATGAGGAAAAGGGTGTGCCTGGATGGGAAGTTTTAGCCATGGGAGAAGGAAAACACTACACAATGAAATTCAACAATGAAAAACCACTAAAGAGATGAAAATAGAGACTGTCACCAGGACAGAGTGCTGCTAGGAAAGCAACAGCAAGGAATGTGATGAGGCCAACATGGCAATATCGAAACATCTGAGATGAGAAAAGCCTCATTTTGAGAGTTAAGATGCCTGCAGAAACAACCAACCATAAGCCACAGGAAGAACTAATTCCAGACATGGAGAGTAAGGGAAAGGCTGTGCATTACAAATAAAGTAGCAGAAAAACAGCACTGGGGATAGCAAAGGTCTTTGGAATAAGGAACAGAACAAAAATCAGTGACTTCCTAAGACACTAAGTGTCGCCTTATTAAAATGAGCAAAATAAAAATGCCAGCAAAATTCTGGTCTGCTGTATCAGCAGTGATCATCTGACTATTGACATCACTTTTTGATTTATAAAGGTTTCTTTCTATCATACTCAAGCTGACCAAGCAAAAAATCCTCAATTAAATGTACAAACTTCTAACAACTGCCTTAAATTAATTTTCTGCATTTTCAGCCACCACACTTAAGAATAACAGACTTACAAGACAAGTAATGAGATAGGTGGCTGGGGACAAAAGTAAGTGAAAAAGACTTAACGAGTTTAACTGTAAGTAAGTTTATTTGTTTAACTGCATTAGACTGAAAGAGACTGAATAGCAGGAGGGAGGTCAGAAAGAACATAACAAGAGAAATAATTAAAATAGGCAACAGAGTAATAAAGTGGCATTATGGCTTCCCAGCTCCCAGCTAGCAAATGTATTTCCAAAAGAAGAAAACTTGCTGATTGTCTCAGAATGTGTGAGTCTGGGGCATTTCTGCTACTTAAAAAAAAAAAGTAGTAAAATAATAAACCAAAAATGCTTGTCTGGAAAGAGGAAAAGTTTGAGTGGACTGTTGGCAGCATTTCAGTTGTACACTCCTACAGAGAAATGTGGCTGTTTAATTTTTTGGGAAAAAGATCTAAAATAATTTCATTTCACCCTGATCTACTTTTGATTACTGCTATGCCAAAGTAAAGGGCTTGTTTTCGGCTTCAATGTTTCTTTCTTAATTGCTAATCAAGAAGGAACCCCACAACACCAGTCAGATGGAAGTATCCTCATGGAAGTACGAGGGGACGCCAGGCTGCTTCCAAGACCTTCTAATTTGCTTTTTACAGGATTAAGAGAACTGAATTAGTTTCAGGGGAAAGAGAGAGCAGCAGGAAACTATGCAACTATAATAATTTGATCTTGTTAAGCAGCAACAGTTTCCACTGCTGTTAAAAAGGATGAAATATTCTGATGCAGGGGTAGGTTGGTCAAGAACTGAGCTAGGCAAAAGCGGGCCATGTTCTATATAATTCCTTTTCCCACCATCCTTCTCACTGCTTTTGAGCTTGTCTCGCTCGTTATCCAACAAAAGCCAGTATTTTCATGTGTCGGACATGCTGTCACTCACCCTCTGCCTCAGATCAGGAACAGCATTTTCAGCTTGGTGCTTTGATCTGAGGCAGCTTTTCACTTTTACTCAAACACCAGTATGTGTTTACATCACAAAATACATTCCAAGGTCTTGTGCGTGCGTCGTGTATCTGCGGCAGAGGGAGAGACTGGCACCGGGGTGGGGGGGGGGGGTTATATCATCTACATGAACATTCCTCCAAGATAAAGTAAATTGCTGTCTCTTCTTTCTCAAGCATACAGCAAAGGCCTGAGAACGGTTTGGTATTGCCAGAGAAAAGACCTGAAATGAAAATAAAGAGAGGAATACGGGCCTTTATAGCTGCCAGCACAGTCCTTCCTCCCACGGTTCGTATGACAAGCAACCAGACCAAACATCGCTTTGTTCTACTTTCAGATAAACACAACCTTAATTAGATGGGGTTTTAACTGACTGAGAACATCATACATCTAGAGTCCAGGATGCCTGAGCAGCTGACAGGGCACAAGCAAGAAGCAAATTCCTCTTTTTCTCCTCACAACCACCTCCTTAGCAGTTTCTTGGCACAAGGTGACCACTTGCACAGCGATGGCAAGACTTTTAAGACTGTTCTGAGCACTTGGTACAAAGCAACATGAACACACAGACGGGGAAGGGAGCAACATCAGCTTCGCAGATCCACACACACAAGCTCCAGCAAGGGGGATAACTTGTGGGTGAGGGTGGGAAGCACCAGCAGCTTGGAAACCCAGAAGCAGCAGGGAACACCTCGGGGGGGGATACAAAGGGCAGACTACACGCCCCCAGCCCTTACCCCTTCTTGCCAGGTGGCAAGGTGGCACAAGGGCTGCACAGGCAGAGCAGCCCATCGCCCCAAACACCCCAAAAGCACCCCGGTCAAGATGGCGGGTCCTCCCTCCCTCCTTCCCTCCCTCCCCCGAACCAGGGCATGGCAGAGCCACCTATCCAAGGCAACAAGGGGTGGCAGGGGCTAATGACTGCCAGCCTTCAGCAGCACAGCCCGCACGGTGAGGTCGTTATCCTCCTCCGGAGCTGCTCATTAGGCTCATTGCCGGGTACCTCCCCCCAACCCTTCCCGAGTCACTAATGAGAGCCGGCGTCCCAACCTCGGCCCTTACCCTGCCCTTTGGGAACCCGCTCCTCTTCCATGCCCGCCCCGTCCATGCCAGTTTAGCAGCGGAGCGTTCGGTCCGGTCCGGCTAATGACCCGCCCGACGGCGAGCACCGTGCGGAGCCGGGCGCGCCAGCCCCGTCCGGCTCATCAAGACCACCTGGGCGACCAGCGACCCTCGGGGCGTGGGGGGAGAGCGGGGTCGAGGCCTCCCGATCGACCTACCTACCTCAGCCGGGCAGGCGGGGTGTGGCAGAGGCGGACTCCCCCGGCAGCGGGAGCGGGGATGCCGGCTCCCAGCCGCACCCGCAGGTAACGGGGCTGCAGCCCCAGGAGCCCCGCTGCCGCCGCGCGGAGGTGGCCGGCGGACGGGGCCGGTCCTCCCGGCGGCCTGTTGCGGGGGCGGGAGGCTCGCGTCGCCCACCCGCCTTCTGCCCCCTCAGGCGTCCCGGCGGGGAGCTGCCGGCCGCCGTGCGGGAGGGCGCCCAGTGCGGCTGGAAGCGGAGGCTCAAGAGCCAAGTGAGGAGAAACCAGGTCCCCACGCGCAGGGTACAGAAGTGCTTGTGGCACGTCTGAGGGTACCTGAAGGACGGTGCTCCCACGGGGGAGCTCAAGCATTGCTAGAGGCATGCCTTGGAAACCCAGGTGTTACAAAATCAGACCGCATGATACGAATGAGATGGGCTTTATTTGTCTTTCCTGGTGGCCTGGTGGAGGGAAGACAGATTCATTTATGTGCTGAGGATGTAGTTATTTAGATCTCCTTACAATTCCACATAAACTAGTAAATAAATGATACTTCTTGGCTTTTAGGTACTGTCATTCTGCATTCTGTCCATATTTAACCTTCTTAAAATAAACAAAGCTCCTAACCTACTGGTACCAGGCAGTTAGACGTCTTGACTCTACAACAACTGTTGTCATCTGCCCAGGTGATGTTTACAACAGCTTTGTGTGCTTGCAGGTGCCTACGTGAGATGATGGGCATGAGCAAACCAAGACAGATTCTTCTAGAAGACTTCCCATGCACAGCTGACAGAAGGCTACACAGTTGACTGTGCTGCCACTTAACCTGTGATAGTTCCAGAAATCAATCCCTCTGCTCTCACATCCTCTGCGTACCACTTTCCTCACCACTGAGTGAAGTGCAGCCTGTTTGCAACCAGAAAAGTCAGTGCTTGCTTGAAGAACGTGAATTGCTTAACTGCATTCTGCTACACCAAGACAGAACATCCTTCATCCTCCTTTTCCTGGTCTCCCCTCCCCCCACCCCCACGCTGTGTCTTTAAGCTTCACTCTAGCATTGAAGGACCTGCAGATGGTTTCACCTGAGAGTAGTTTCATTGTGTTTAGTGAGTGTAACCTGAAACACCTGTGCCAGCATTTTGGAGACACTGTAATTGGTGTGATGTGCACCTGGATCAGTGACCAACTGTAAGACATACAGGCTGGAAGGTAATCGCTGCTGAAATGGTGGTTAGGTAGCAGCACTGAGCTGACAGAACATAATCCTCATCTTGGACCTTTTTGACATTAGATAAAAATCACTAACTGCTTCAGAGGTTTCTAAGCAAGGTTGTTTATCTACTAAACTCTGGTCCTGTTTTCAGCTTTTTCTAGTAGTGTGAATGGGTGTAAGAACTGTGGATAATGTAAGAGACCAACAGCAGGCTCCAGGGCTGCAAGTGGGGTGTTTTTTGAGGGGGTTGTGTTTTTTTTTGTTGTTGAGCCATATATATTTTCTATACTTTATATGAAAAAAATGACAGCACATAGAACATTTAGTTTTCAGACAAAGAATTTCTCACATTCTTGACAAAACTTTAAAAACGTAGTTCATGCTTGTATTTCATTGCTGCTGTTACCACAAAAAAGAAATTACTTTTAACTGCCCAGTAAATGTTGTCTTTGTTTTTCAGTATAGAAAAACTGAATTTCTTTTGTCCAGATACTCTATGCATCAGTCTCCACAGGTTCTCGAGGGTTCTTCATGCTTCAGTTTATAGCTAGCAGTTTAAGATAGTGTCATTTCTTACAGTGTTCTTACTCTATGGAGCTTCCTTGGGGATGTTATTAGAAAAGTAGAGGGATTTGGCTTACAAACTTATATTTCTGTTCAATACTGATTTTTTTGGAGATCAGGTAATCCACATTAGATGATGTAGGGAGAGATCCTGACTCATAATTAAGACTGTAATAGGATGCAGCAGATATCTTTTCAACTTGATTCCTGCCTCCTGGGTGTGCAGGAATCGCTAAAAGTGATACTACACAAGTTAGATTAATTCTGCACAAACCAAAGAGATGTTAATCAGTTTAAAAAAAAAAAAGCAATTTGGTGCAGATTTGTTTATGGATTTTGGTTACAGGATGGTGTTTGAGCTAAAAAGTTAACTAAAGAGTGAGAAGTTGAGACCTACCTGAAATGTAAGATATCACAGTAAACCAGGGTGTAAGCACTTAGGTCAGCTCATGCTTCTTTAAAAGTTCTTAAGCATACAAAAACCTGCCAATAGGAAATACAGGCTGTACCTATACCAGTGAGAAGTTAACCTTTGATCCGACTAGTTACACAGTAGAAAAGTCCTCTCAGTCGCAAGAAGAGTGGCCTTGAAGTTTCCTCTCTCAGGAAGAATTTTAACAAGAACAGATGGAATTTAACATAGAAGCTACCTTGGGAGAGAGACCCTAATGAAAACCATGCCTGCTTGTTTTTAAGAGCAGGAGGAATAAAGAATTCTTGACTTTCAGACCGTTTAACAGGATGGCTTCTGATTTCGAATGGCAGCATCTACGATACTTGTATGGTGAGGAGGCAGGCCACAGCTGAAGCTGGTATGGATACGGGGTGCCTCAGGCTGCCTACCTAAGTTGACCTTAGACAAGCAGATACCACATGGATCCCACAGCAGTGTTCTGTATCCTGACTGAGACACTGGTGGTCCTAATGGCTTGTGTACTGCATAAAGTCATGACAGCCAGTGATAAGCTCTTTGTACTTATTCAATTAGAGAGTTATATGGAAAAAAAGAATTAAAATACTGAATATATATTCAGAAAACATCAAATTGCTTACTATATACATATACTCAAATTACTTTAGAGATGAAAACCTAAATTACAAGTAAAGGAGAAAGTTGTTTAACTGGAGAAGTGCGTGAGTTTATTTGGACTAAAAGCAACTTTTTCTTTTTTTAAAATCCAGCTAAAATTACTGACATAAATAGGCTGTAATAATCTATACTACTCATCTATAAAACATAAGTGGGAATGAAAGGCAGAATGTTACAGAGACAGAAAGGTGGAGGTCTGGCGATAACTAATTCTTCAAATATATTAAAAGCAAGAAGGCTACACGTTGCTTTCTTTGGTGTATTGATTCTTATACTTGATCTTGCATTGACTGAACGCAAACACTTTTAACACAGAAAACAGTATTTTACAGTTGAAGACATGTCCTCAAGTAGACAGGTTCTGCAAAAAAAAAAATATACGACTGCATGTAAACCAGACGTAAAACCAGAGGGTTCTAAAAAAGAACAAAGTCCCTGATACAGTATTTTGTCTTTATCTACAGTGGCTAAATACCTGTGTGTTTTCTATAGAGTGTGCAAAATGGTGCATGCAATACCACATCAGCTATCGGATTAAGAGCAGCAGGAAAGTGCCACTTCGTTGCATATGCCCAGTCATTATTACTTTGTACAGAAGGGCATGTACCAACATGCAAAAAAATCTTTGTCCAAAGTCACTGTTCTGCTGTGAGCAGGAGGAAGAGTAAAAAAAGGGTCCTCTCAGATGGCTTACGGGGACAGTAGTTCATAATAATAGAGGTGACTTTTGTGAAGCAGGTTCTTCAGGTTGATACCTCTTAAGGTAGGGGAAATCATCGTAGTGGCTTATGACAGCCTCACTTAGATTAACTGGACTGAGTTCTATTTAGGAACAGTGAAGTATTTGCTCTCTAAAAAGCCGTAGACTCGGACGATCCAATAGGTAAATTGTTCTAAATGGAAATTACACTATGGAGATCAACACCACTAAGGTACCAAGAGGATGCTCAAATGGAAAACTGTCCACAACTGTATTGTGCTTTGCACTTAGCACCTTCCTTCTCAGGAACTCAAAACTCTTAGTATGTTAATACTAGTGAATTTAGCCTCACAACATCCAGTGAGGTAGGTATGTTTACCCCCATTTCACAGATGGGAAAACTGAGGCAGAATTCTGAAGTGACTTGCCCAAGGTCCTGCAACTCGTCAGTGGCAAAACCAGGAATATATTTTCAGAAGTCCAGATCCCAGGCATCTGTCTGATTAAAGTCTCTCTCCTACTACTGCAAAGCAAGCAATGCATGCAACGTTTTTTCCCCCTCCTGCTGTTGCCGTAGTGCTGGTGACACAGAGGAAGTGAACTGTTTTTCTTGACTGAATTCCTGCTTTCTTTGGCAAAAAAAGCACCTGGTTCTGTCAAAGTGCTGTATAATGCTCTTCACAGAGGTGTTTCTTCTGAGGCACAATAGGAAAAAAAGATGGTTTCCCCGTGGCAGGGAGACTGTACAGGTCCAAACCAAGCAGAGTCTTATTTCTTGCAGAAGACCTGCTGCTTGGCGTTCTCCACGCGCTGCTCTTCCTTCAGGTTCTTCTGCCGCGCGTGTTTGCTGGAGATGTGTTCCACGTATTCCATGGGGAACCAGCCTCTCTCCCGGTCCGAAAGTTTCACTCCTTCCATCCACCCTGCAGCGTGGGGAAAAGCACAAGGTGAGGCAAAATAGATAAAACACTTTTTTCATTCTTCCCAACCTCCCCCCCCCCACCCCGCCCCCCAACACGGCCCTAATATCAAAGGACTTGCTCTTCTGCTTCCAAAGAAAGTGTCTTGATGAAGAGTTTCTCCGTCATCTCAATCCAACAATCAGGAATGAGAGGTTCCTTCTGAAGCCTGATGATGCCATTAAAGGTTTATACTTTTAGAGTGAGTGACTTCCTACCCATAATTTAAGATAGTCATTGTTTGTCCTGCTCACCATCATTGCTGTTCTGCGTAACCATGACGATATCTGCTTTCTCCAAAGCCAGCTCATCATTTTCTCGAGCCTTGTAGGTCTTTATGCATTGAACCTGTGGAGCATCTAAAGGGGAGGGAAGATCTTAATGGTACACTAGGAAGCAACACTAAACCTGTATGCATCAGCTGCAAGGGAGAAAGGGGATAAGGGACTGCCCAGACACTAAAGAGCAGAAAACTGGAAGGGAGACTATAGCTCATTTAACTTAATATATGGAGTAAATATAGGTAAAATAGCTGGCAGAACCTGTCACTGAGGGAAAGCCCACAAATATCTTCTTTATTTACAAAAAAGCAAGTATTCCGCCTTGGAGTCTTTTTTTGGATCTTCTACCTCACAGAGCCTCCAGCTTCTCTGAGCCAGCCACCCTTACTGCTGCAGTAGCAGAGCAGTCTTACCAGGGAATTCCAGGAAGTCCACCTCTCCTTGCGGAGGAGCCAAAGCAGAGATCCACCTCAGCTTCTCACTGCTGAAAAACATCACCAGGTACGTGTCAGGATTCAACGTGAGGGACAGTCTGATGACAGCACAGTGTGTGTGTACAGGTTTGCTCGCATGAGGGGTCAGGGAGGGGATACTTAGGGAAAGCAGAGACAGTGGAAGTAGAGAAAGGGGATGGGAGAAAGTAAAACCTCCCAATTTTGGAGGCTGATGGTATGACACAACATGGCAGTATTGTATGAGGAGCTCTGATGAGAGAGGAGCAGGGTTGTTCATTAAGGGGCTTGTTATGGCAAGAGGATGTTTTTTAAGTCCTCTGTCTAGCAGCAGCATTTGACATTTCAGCATCTGGGTAGCTGAGGGACAAGCATCAGGCTCCTAAGGAGGTGCCTGGTTATGTTAACAGGACTTATGGAGGGTAACCTTGAGCTCTTACTGTGTGTCTGTGCGAAACAAAAACTCCACCCTCTTTCCCTGGTAATTCTGAAGCAGAAAGAGACGGAAAACATTCTTGTTTGTCCCATGGAGTTTCATCTCACACTTCTCCCCACGCACGTCTGAGAAAGCGGCATGATCAAACACCACAAAACGTCCACCCCTGCAGGTAAAGAGGAGGAACAAACCAAGCTGTGAGTTTTAAGGTGATGAAGATTATGAAGCAAGTACACATAGTTTGCTGATGTCAGGAAAGCAAAAAGCTTTTCATGAGTCTTTATCTGCTTCAGGCACCTTACGCTTTGTTCTTGGTAGCAGTCTCAGGTTAGAGAAGAGAGAGGGGACTTAATGCTAAGCTCTGTCCTGTCAGAATTCTATTTGATAGCTTACAGCTTAAGAACAAAACCACCACCCCAAAACACCAACAGAACCAAACAACAACTCTTTAGTTTCTTGACAAAACAGTGACTTGCATAGCCACTAGTCTTCATTCTGTCCTCCAGGAAGACATTATTTACCAACTAAAAGTAGAATAAATGGTTGTTATTAAAGTGTTTCACGTTATAGAGCTGGAGAAGCAGAACAGAAGCGTTCCACTAGGAACCAGAAGTTATCTTGTTATATTATCATGTGCTGTAACAATGAGTTGGCAATATCAGATTCCACATACTTGCATGGTACTTAATGCAGGGTTAGGAGAGTGACTTGACAAATGCTGCCACTTGCTGGCAGGCGGAGGGAAAGGGACTCTCACCAAAGCACAGACCCAGAGAGACGGGTATTTTAGAAGAGGCAGCAAGAATTGTGTTAAAGCACTCACTCCTTGGGCCGAGACAGGAGCAGACAGTCGTTGAAAAGATGTAGGTAGATGGGGCGGGTGGTGACTTTCCTCAGGGAGCTGAGGTCCAGTGCTGTCAACTCACCACACTTCACAAGTCGTCTGGACTGTGAGATGAGTGGGAATATCTGCAAGACACAAGTGAACATTTGTGTTGAACATGTAACAAGGAAATTGTGTCCATGAGTTTTGGATTTGCATTTTTGCCTTTACAGGAAGCGTGCTTCAATCTCTTCAACTGGACAGGAGTAAGTCATAATAGGCACCTTCAGCTGAAGGCTGGCGTGAACAGTTGGGCAGGGGAAGCACTGATGAAGAGCTGACCTGTGTATGATATTCTGGTTCAAATATTCTTTATATACTGGAGAGGAGAACAAAAACTAAGTGCAAGTGACTCTGTGAGGAAAGATAGAAAAGACATTATGCTAGAACAATGCCTAGGGAATGGATGAGCTCACCTTGCACTCAAATTCAATCTTTTGGCTGAGGTAGATCAGCTCTTCAGTGCTCTTCATGCGCTGGACATTTTCATTGCAATCCTTGATGAGCTGCAGAGGAAAACAGACCATCAGTGAGGTGGGAGCAGAACTGCCTGGCGGCATCAGTATTGATCCCACGAGCCCCTCAAGAGTCACTGTAAATGACAATCCCTTAGGTATCCTCCTGCAAAAAAAGGTATTTTTCCAGAAGAGCATACTGAACTTCTCCAGCCCTACGATGATCATCCTTTCTTAAAGAATGCATTATTTAAATTAAGTCTCTGCAATATATATATTTTTTTTTAATTTTATTTTGGGATCCTGGGGGGATATTAGAGACCTCTCTCTCAGGTGACAGGGATTGAATTGCTGACCATTTCGAAGCAGCTCTTCTTAGATGCTGCACTATAAACACAAGAGACTGATTAGATAAACATTGGCCCTGATTTTTCACAACCCAGAGCTTGTTGCCTGTTCCTGGGAGGACAGAACACGATGAAACAGGGGTACTTCAGCCTGTAAAAGCTGCCTACGCAGCCGCCTGAGGTGATACAGGGCAGCTGTATAAGTGTCACAGAGATAATGCTGGCTTGAACACAGCCAGCGTCTAAGGATTTCATCTTGCCCAACCACCTCAGACTGAGTGCTTTGGGAGCTGGGAGCAGGAACATGCAATCCTAAGAGTTTTAAGGAGGTATGTATCATGTTGAACTGGCCTTTAAGTTTGTGGTAGAGAATAGGGGAGAGATTGCAAGGAAGTGACACTCCAAGAAGGTCAGATCATCACAAGACAAAACAGGAGCTAGCTAGGAAGATGTCTATGTTACGCTGCTGTACAAATTTTAGGTAACAATTTTTCCCAGAAGACTAAATCCTGCCTTGGTAATGAACAGGATAGAGGAAGGGATGCCACAGAGTAATACCTTGCCATGCTTTTTTTTTTTTTTCAAAGCAAGATTTTCTGCTGGGAGCTAGGGCGGGAGTTGATCGCTAATTAGAAGCAAAAGTAAGGAACACAGAGGGGGAATGGTAGTTAGTAGACTGGAAAGAGAAGGTCCTGAAAAAAGTCATTTGGTATCATGGTTCAGTTGCAGGCCAGCTGTCTGCTGCTTTAGTGTTTTTAGCTCACAGCGACCTGCACTTACAAGAGAGTCACGTGAACACACTAATTTGTTACTGGTGAGGAACAACAGTAACAGCAAGTACCACTGAAAAGGACTTGCCCACTTAGGTACCCTGCAGCTGTGTGATGCAACATGGCTCTGGAGAGTCACAGAATATCCCTAAAATTTATCCAAGAGCGTTGCCCAAACATTTCTTGAACATGTCAGGCTTGAGGCCATGGTCACTTTCCTGGGGAGCTTAATACCCAACCCGAACTTCCCCTCACACAGCTCTAAACCACTCCCCCTCATCCTATCACCAGGCGCCAGAGAGAACAGCACCACCCTCTCCGCTCCCTGCCATAAGGAAGTTGTAGACAGCAATGAGGTCACCCCTGCATCTCTTCTCAAGATTAACAAGCCTAGTATCCTTGGTCACTCCTCATAAATCATGCCCTCTAGTCCTTGTTGCCCTCCTTTGGACACTAATACTTACATTGTGGAGCCCAAAACTACACTCAGTACTTGAGGTGAGGCCATACCAGTGCTGAGCAGAGTGGGACAATCACTTCTTTCAACCAGTTGGGTGTACTTAATGCACCCCAGGATACAGCTGTCCCTTTTGGTGGCCAGGGAATACTGCTGACTCATGTTGAGGGTACTATCAACCAAAACCCCTAGATCCCTTTCTGCGGGCCTGCAAGATGGGTTGACAGCCTTACCTTTTCAAGTGCATCATAGGCTTGTGTTGCTTGCACTTCCTCCTCAGACCCTGGCCGAGTTCTCTTCAGGATATTCTGCATAAGAGAAGATGGTTTTCATAATGCAAGGAGGAAAAGCTGGACATATGTATCGGAGAAGGGTTTTAGAAACAAGGAGACACCAAGATGCCAACCTCAAGGGAAAGTAAAGCAGTGGTAGGTGATGAGATGTGGAAATAGCAAGGTGGGAAATTTGAGATGCAGAATGTCATTGCTAAGGTGCATTGTACCGGGCATCCCTGAAAATTTAAATTGTATTAACTATCATGTACGAGTTACATGGCACAGGAAACAACCACCAATCCAAACACAAACAGCCTTACACACAGAATTGTTCTTTGTCTGATACTCCTTTTCTCCTGTTCCAAAAAGGCTCAAATAATAAAAAATACGAATTTCAGAGAAAGAGCTCAAAATTAGTTCCTTAGGGACTTGCTGGTTCCCCGCCTGGAAGTCTCCTGTTAGTCAACATTGGAGGCGAAGAGACAAAACAGGCTGCCTTCCAGAGGGCAGCCAAGGAACCCTCGCAGGAAGCAAAGTTCAATAAAGTGTAAGTCAACATGTTCTGAGGAGGCTCCATAAATTGTTTATTGGAGTACAACTGAAGTAGTGTTGCAACAAAGTCCTAACTGGTGTACCCATGTCACTACCTCACAGACCGTCATGCCCACCTCACGGCGCAGGTGCTTGCACGCTGACAGCCAGGCTTGTTCTCTCACCGGCACATTCACTATACGTGCAAGAGAACGGCTTTAGAGCCAGACTTAGCAGAGATGCAACACGAAGGGCTGCATGTAGTCCTTCCTTCCACCTAGTGCTGGCTGCTAGCTCACATATCTATGACTTTTCAGACCTGAAGAAGCATCAGCTTGAGAGAAACTGTAGGAAAGCAGAGGATCACCACAGTTACCTGTAGGAGGAGTTTGAGCCGCGTGATGCGCTGGAAAGGGAGGATGAGGAAGGATTTAAGTGAGAGGCGCTGGCATACTGGATCACTTTCCAGTCTCTCCAGGACTTGCTGGAACCCTGCATTTCCATTTCTGTGGGAGTGGTAAAGAAAGAAGACATCCAGGCATCAGAGCAGATAGTCTTCCTACTATGAGATTTCAGCGAGTGTTGGAGTTCTCCAGGTCCAACACTCAGGTTTGGTCCCTGGGGCAGGAAATGGCAAGAAACTCTGCTACTGCTGAGGAAAAGCAAGTAGGGGTTTCTAACAGCTATAAGATGGCAGTACAACTGTTATTATACCTTTCTTCTTCCTGTCACAGCCCTCTGGAATAAAAGCCAGAAGTTAACGACTACACTTCAGTTCCCCCTATCAGTAGGAGGGCATTCACTGAGATAGCGGTCATCCGTAGTCTTTCCTTGCACGGAATGTTCCAGCTCTAGGGACTGTGTTCAGGTTCTGGAAACAGCTGCCTCCCCTCTCTCTGCTTCTGGGCATAGCTGCTTTCTCCTCCAATCTCTCTCTTACCTTCTTAGACATAGCCACTGCCATCCAGTTTTCCACGCTGGGCAGCAGCAGATAAAAAGCTAATGATAAGAGTAGCACCAGCCACCAGAGCAGCCAATCTCATATCCTTGAAGAGATGGGGAAGACAGTTGTAGGCCCCATACACATTGCTCTAGACAATATTTGGGAGGTCCTTTCTGTGTGGAACTGAACTTTCCCTGAAGGGAATCAACGGTGAGACTAGATCTCTCCCAGTCAATAGCAGCCAGAGACAGTGCCTGAACAGCCTGTCGGGAACAGTGTCTTCTCCTGGAATCACTGTAGCTTCACTGGAATTGGCTGTTATGAAGGGTGACAGCACAGAAGTGGCAAGGACACTTTGCTCAGGACTGGGCCTGTGTCCAAGCAATGCTTGTTTGTGCCACCAGGTACAAAAGAGGGCAAGAGTTTTTCTGCTCCACTACCTACAGCAAGCGAGACTGATGTAGCCCTAGGATTTCTGATCCATTTTAAAGACTCCTGGATAGCTAGTTTAAGCTTGCTGACAGCACCCATATTTTTTCTTAATTACAGAATCACAGAATGGTTGAGGTTGAAAGTTTCACTTGAAAATACCATTTTATGGTTCTTAGTAGCCTGAAAACCGTTATCCATACAGTCATTTTTGCCCTCTTCTGTAGAGAGCAGACAGAAAGAAAAGCTTGCGATAGAATCAGATATTAATTATTCTTTCCCTTTCCACTGTTAGAGTAGAGGAGCCTGCAGCAGCTTTGTCCTGCTGCCCCACATGCCACTGAATTGAAGAAAGGTCCTGCCTGTTCTTCTGGGAATGTAGTGTGAGCACTGGCCAACAGCCTGTACCTGCTGCATTCCCTATCGCTGGGAAGAGTGAATATTCAAGGTGCAACAAGGAAGGAAGCAGGGGGAAGGAGTGCAATAAATGAAATAAACTTACAGTAACCGCTGGAATGTTTGCTCCTGGTATGTCTGGTTTGTTACGTATGGTAGGTACACCCTGCGGAACTCAGGGGCATGTTTCAGAGCCACATCACACACGTGGAAGGTGAATATATCCTCCTCAAATTTCTCCTCCAAGTCAAAGAGGAAACTGCAGCACATGGTTGCGGTGCCATAAAAAGGGGGGAAATATCAATGCCATTTAGTAAAGCAGGAACATCCTTAGGCTTCCAAAAATCCTGACTGCCAGTACGTAAGCACAAGACAGCTCTTTACTTCTAGAGAGACCATAATGCCTGTACAGTAACAATTCAGGAAGAAGAAGAGGCAAAAGACCTATGTTCTTGAGAGGACATACTTATAAAGGTATGGTCAGGAAATAACTGAAAATTAACACGTCACCAGTGTAATCCCACTAGTAGAAAGGTAGCAGGAAACCTCACTAGCTTAGCAATGTATGGGGCCAAGCCTTGCAGGAGAAAAGGAGACCAGAATCCTAGAGCATACAGGATTCCTTGCATGTGGGGTCATGTCTACTTTTTATGACTTATGCTCAATTGAGTCACATTAGGTTCCGTCAAGTGATGACTGTAACTGCGAGAGGGGAGAGGGGGGGAAGTCTCCCTTTTTTCTTCCCTTTTTTTTCCTCCCCCCTTTTTTTTTTTTAATTGGTCAGCGCTCAGACAGCAGCTGCTTCTTTTGTCTTGTATTTGACAAGAGCTGCGTTTGGTTTTGGGGTGAGGTCTGGTTAGTCAAGTTCAGTTGTCACTTAAGCCAATAGGGCACGGCTACAGTAGCATTTTGAACATTTTGATCTCCTGCAAGGAGCTCTGTGCACAACTGTGCTGTAGTCTCTGGAACTTAACACCAAGATTTCCATTGCCCTGTCACTTAAAAAGATGAATGTCCCTTTCCAGGGCAGCGTTGGTATGCAATCATAAAGTGCTACGTGCGTCTATCTGCCTTGCAGGTCAATGAACACGCAGAACTGGAGTGAGAGATGTTACTGATGGAAGTGATGGGCTGTGTCTGTGCCCCATGGCAGGTGTGACCCGGGAAGCAAAGGGCCGTGTCCCACCTGGCGCTGACATCCCGCACATCGTGAAGGCGGGAGAAAAGCCACTGACGCTCCTGATTGGTCAGCATTGCCTGGAGCTCCGATGATCGCTGGAAGTGATCCACCGCCACGTTTAAACTGCGCAGGTAGGAGGCCTCAGACATGATCAACTCAAACTTGGCCTTGGGAGATAAAAGAAGGGAACACAGCATCAGTAGACTAGGCAAGTCTGTGAGGAGCCTTACAGAGAAGAACCAGAAAACCTCCCAGTGTATGATGCAAGTAGCAGGTAACTGCAGAAGAGAGGCTTTAGGAATGAAGGGCAAGCATGCCATTATGTGTATTGTGGTATGACAGACAAGAAAATAGCTACCTGTTCTCATTTGACTTTTTGTACCCCCCTCAACTCCACTTTCACTGGGTTCCCAGGTTTACTGGAAAATTTATCGGAGCATGTATCTGCATCACCCCTGTTTTTCTCCTTCATCATGTTTCTCATGCTGCTGTTTTCACTTTTTTCTCTGGGTCCTCCCCATCACTTTTCAGTTCCTCTCATTTTCCTCACCCAGTTTCTCTATGGACCATTTTGCTGAACCCACACATCTTCCTGTTTCCTCTCATCCCTGCAGTTCACACAGGTCAATTTGGTAAACTCACAGTACCACAGAAACTGCAACTCACTGTGGTTTTATTAGCATCTCTCAAAAGCTTATGCGTGGGAGAATGCTGGGAGTCTTCTACTTAAATATTCACTTTTGAGTTGAATGTACTCAAAATTCAT
This sequence comes from Gallinula chloropus, assembly GCF_964237585.1. Classification (NCBI taxonomy): domain Eukaryota; kingdom Metazoa; phylum Chordata; class Aves; order Gruiformes; family Rallidae; genus Gallinula; species Gallinula chloropus. The sequence goes on from NC_140085.1 coordinate 68,575,493, forward strand.
TGTTTTATCTTGTTCCAATTCCCCCATGTCTGTTTTCATGCAGCTACTGAAACGTTCCAGAGTCCATCCTTCAGCTCTCCTTATCTCTACAGTTCTGAACTTCAGCACTGTACTGCTTCCACAAGCACCGGTACCACATCCCCATACTGCTTACATGGGTAGAGCTGACATCATCTGCCTTCAACCACCTCCATTCCCACATGAGACATGTTTGCTCTCCACTTTAACCACCCTTCTGGAGACTCTTTTCTTGACCACAGAGCACCCATCTACCTTGTTTCATCTGTCCATTACCTCTTGCAGCTTCTGCTCATCACGGGACATATTGAGTAGTATCCGGCTGCCCCGTATCATGGGGATGTCCTGCCAGAGGGAGGCAGTGGACGAGATGGACAGACGTTGCAAGTAGGAGTCCTGGGGAGACAGCACTTTCCTCCGCAGCCTTGGGGAGCTTGGGAAACTTGACTCTATATCCTCTGCGAAAGAATCCACTCTCTTCTGGCTCTGAATGGCCTTGTTCAGAAGCACATCACTGTACTCCTGATACAGCAATCTTGCTGTGAAGAGAGGCATGGCATATACATTTATACTTGCTACAACAGCTACTTGTCCTCTGCTTCAATATAGAGAAAATTATCTTATTGTCTCAGTTTAGGATAACTGAATACATTAGAGCACAAGCATTAGACCACTGAATACCTCAGACCACCACACCACCATAAGCAAAGCTCTCCAGCTGCCTGAGTGTAGTGCAGGACTCTGGTTTCACTGCCTCCCCTTAACACCATTCCCTAACGCCCTCTCCTTGCTACCCTCTGGCAGGAGCTCTTCTCATTTGTGCTCTCTGCAGAGGTGGGAGATGACGGAGGAGCAGGGTCTGCCACAGCACTTCAGGCAGAGGGTACTTACAGGAGTTGATCAGTTTGGAATGTCGGCGTTTGAAGTTCTCCATTGTGTCCACAGGTTTCTTCTCTCTGTCAGGAAATAAGGGTTTGGAGACAAAGACCGAATGAAGAGCACGGTGCCAGAGGAGGCTCATCCAGATCTTAGTAACAGATCTGTTACAGCAAGGACCTCTCTACAACAGGCTCAAGTTCTATAGGCTTTACTTAGTGAAGAACAAAGTTTGGCTAGATGGAGACACTGTCCTAAAGGGATTGAAATACTTCTGTTGCAATGGGATCCTCTCCCAGAGAGCATGGACTGAAACACTGGACTAAGTAAATTTATTAGTTTTCTCCTCCATATCATCAGCTTTGGTCCCTCAGGAACAACAGAGAGCATCGGGTGTCCACACTATGCAGGGATGAAGGCAAATTCTAGGGGCCTTTTAGAGACTTACCGCAATACAACTGTTTCTGAACTGACTGGTGGTTCCCTGTGTGCCTTGTGAGCTTCTTCCTCTGAGGGAACAGAAGGGATTTCTGCACGAGAGACAAGTAGAATGTAAACACATTAAATCCATTTTGGAGTCAAGATACAGTCCAAATGATACACAGATACCACTTACCCATGCCCCACCCCCCTGGTGGTCTTGGGTTGGAGAACAAGTGCCCTCCTGACTTTTATTTCTGGGTCAGAAACATTCTGGTTTTAATAATCCTGGACATTACTTACACTTTACATCTGTTACTTAGGCACAGTTGCTTTTCATACAAAGAACATGTCTGACACTTTCAGCGATGGAGTAACTCAAAGAGCTTCCCTCTGCAGTTGTCCAAGCAAAGACACTGCCTGTAGGGCCCTACTTAGTGCTGTCTTTACCCTTTCAGCAACTTGGGCCAGGATCAATGGACCCAAAGACACTACTCATGTCTGAAAGTCTTAGACTTTCTTATGGATGCTGAGCCCCAAAATCTCTCAGTGACTTCTGGGACACAAGTGCTGGACATGGAATAAAATCAGTCCCGCAAAGAGTTTAGCAGGGATGCAGCCTGAGAACAAATGCTGTAATCCAATTCTGACATTTATGTACTACATGAGCATTCACAAACTGCTGCTTGAGTCATCTTCTGTTTATCTAAAAGGGGGAAAGTGTGACTTTTGTTTTGTGAGGGATTAATTAAATAGTGAAGGTGTGAAGAAATTCTATATAAAATTTATTGGGAGGAGGAGGAAGAGAGCCCAAAGACTGAGCTGTCAGGGGAAAGACAGTACAATTGCCTTGAATGTTTTAAAATTTGGAACCAAGAATTTACAGGTCAAACACACAAACAAATCTCGATTCAAGTGCTGCCAAACCTTTTACACCCCTCCATGCACCCCTCCTATTCCTGTGTGCCAAAAATCCACCGTGTTGTGGAGTTTGGAAAATAAACTAAGAGCTGAGAAGCAGCAAGTATGTCTAAAGATCATGTAAGATATAATAAAGACCAGACGTGCATCTTGATGATGAGTGCTGCCTGAGTGAGCTGCATGGCAGGCGATGCATGTTTTCCATTTGTGACATCAGTGATTTGGCCTCTGTGCAAGTTGGGACCTTGGATTTGACAAATTTGCATTCTTATCTGTAATCTCAAACCCGGCGTTCTCAGGAAGATCATCTCTTTCAGAAGGTCAAATTGGAACCTAAAGGCGTCAGTTGCAAAACAGGAGGGAGGTAGCGAGTAAACAAGGAACTAAAACATGCTGTGACAGATACGGGCTACCGAGGGCGTGGGCACGAGTTTTCCTTACTGCTTGGAAGGCACCGGCCATGCGATGGCGGCAGAGATGACGAGCAGCAGCTCTGAACTGAGCCCGGCCAAGAGACTCGTCCATGCAGGCAGGCCGACATAGCACCGGGTAAGGGCAAGAGCTCGTTAAAGGCAGAGAAAGGACAAGAGGAGAAACTGGATGCAAAGCCGAGGGGTGAGGCGTCCACGAAGTGAGATATGCTCTCTCTGTTGCAGGCATCACTGTGAACTGAATCCCAGAGCACAGCCCTGCTCAGAGGATGAGCAGGGGCTACAGGTGGCAGAGGGGAGCTAGGGGAGAGAACTGGGAAAAGTGAAGTTTGGGGCAGAGCAGCAGTGGGGCTACAGGGCTGATGTTAGGAGTAAAGGCACAAGAACAATGCTGAGCTCTCAGCAACCACCCCCTTTTGTCAGATTAACTAATCTAATTCTACACTTCTGGTACGTGCAGCATGGGTTTGTTTTGGGGTTTTTTTTTGGGGGGAGGGAGGGCAGTAATAGGGGAGAGGACTCACCCTGCACGTCTGGTGGTATTGACGTCCTCCTCAGGCCCTGACGGTGCCAGTCCTTGGTTTTTCCTTGGCGTTTAATGGGGTTTTCTCGACTGGCTGCTGGCTCCTGTACAACTACCCTGACTGATTTTCTGTCTGGCCAACTTATAGATTTTTCCAAGGGTAAATGCCTGGGCACTTCTGCCTTTGGCTGAGCTACCCAGCGGTGTCCTTCTCCTTCCACCCTTTGTTTGGCCCTCCTCTCATTTTGTGTTTTCTCTCTGATTGCCAGTGGAGCTTGGATGCTCTTTGTGTCCACACCAAAGATGCCTGCCTGTTGGTCCCGTCGTAGCTCCCCTGAGACCTCCTCTTCTTGGCAGGTTGTTCTGGTGGTTGGCAGTGATGGAGAGCTGAGCTGAAGGATATGGACTGGGTTGGTGAACGCTAGTCCTGGAGGCGGCTGTGCAGAGTCTCTGCTCTTGGAGCCGGCAGGTGTTATCAGGCCTGCCAGTGAGGGCCAGGAAGGGTGGTCAGGTGAGGATTTTCCACATGGTATATCCATGTGCTGGTCTGTTTCAGGGCTGGTGTCAGAGCAGCTAGCAAATGCCTCACCTCCAGCAGCAGAAAAGCTTTTGGCCAACAAACTGACCCCTGAGTCATCAGAAGTCTCTGTACCGCGGGCACCTGAGTCACCACGATCCCGCTCTCTAATTACTGGAACAAGGTCATCTTTCTCTGCTACATTTTCTCCATCAGTAGCAGAGGCCAGAGTGTTAGAATAAGACACAGAGGTGGCAGTTCGAGGAGGATGGCTTATAGTGGGGTGAATGGCTAGTAACTTATTACTGTCCATACTACAGTTGAGATGTGGCCTGGAGTGGGACCCAGGAGCCAGTGGCTGGTAACTGTCAGGGGCTGGAGGTTGGGCAAGGTGATTTGCATTAAGTGCAGGGGCCTGAGCTTGACTGGGGCTCTGGGCATGGGAAGGAGGATGAGGAATCTGTTTGGCATCAGGTTCAGATATCCGAGGTAGGCTTGAGTGGGACACAGGAGACAAAGATTGTTCTTGCTCATCCACGGCAAGGACCGTATCTTCTTTAGAAGGCCAAATTAGGGTCCTCAGGACACTGGAGATTCTGGATCCAGGCTCTCTTTGGTTTAAACTGCTGTCAGGCTGATCAAGTAAAGGCATTTGTTGTGCTTCATGATCCACATTTGCTCCAGTTTCTTCTCCTTGGATAATGGCACTTTTTTCTGGTGTTTTTTGCTGAACTGTCTCTCTGTGGTTCAGGGGAGTGGAAGTCCTGCCTGGTGTATGGGATGGTTCCAGAGGACTTGCAGTTACAGCCTCAGTCCTCCTATCCTCAGGAAGGCCACCCTCTAGAGGAAGACAGCTTGTATATGTTACAGAGAGAGAATGGCCACTAAAGTCTTCATGAAAGCCTTCCTCAGAAGCAAGGAGTTCATGGGAAGAGTTTGTCTCCCCTGGACCAGTACTTACAATAGCAGTTTCCCTTGATGTTGGGTCCTGCACATGTACAGAAGCAGCTTGGTTGGCTGGCTTCTCTACAGAGACTAGCAGCTTGTTCAGTTTGGCACCAGGACAGCACTCAGAGTTCACAGAGGCTGTTTCACTAGCATCCTCTTGGTGTGGGACAGATGATGAAGCCACAGAGGTGAGCTCTGAGGGTAAAGCTGGAATGAAGTCCTGAAGCTCAGCTTTTCCCAAATTTTCCGCAATGGGATGAGGATCTACTGCATCAAGTGGCTCCAAGTTCTTGGAACCAGAGGAAGGGTGTGCTGGAACAAAAGCCTCTGGGTTCTCTATGCTACAAGGTGCTGCCACTCCTCCCTGGAGTGGTACATCTCTTTCATCAAGCCTCTGGACAGTTCTTCTAGGCCCATCACTGTGCTTATCCTCCCTGCCCAGACTCGTCGTGTCATCCACGTCAGCCTCTCCGACACCCTGACCACTGATGGAAAAGCGGCCAGAGTCTTCTAGATCTTCTGCCTGGGCAGAGATACGGGGTGTGTGTGGAGGCACCACTGCAGCTTCACCCCCTGGGTTCCGGTTATTTGTGGACAGAGGGCTGACAGTGGGTGGCTCACATCCAGAACCTGCTTCTGTGACATGAGCTTTCAGCAGTATACCCTCACCAGGATGCTGACCCACAGAGACAGGCTCCCCAGCAGGAAATGCTGAACCTGTTTGATCAGCCAAAAACACATTCTCCAAATCACACAAGTCCACGTTACGCCTGGGAACAGAAGATATCTCTGCCCCAAGAGCTGATGACAGAGCCTCCAGTTTGAGCTCTTCCCTCTGCAGTTGTTTCTTCTCATTTCGTTTCTTGTTCTTCTGATCTTTGGGCCCTAATGATCTTCCTTCTTCCATCTGCTCTTTGCACTCTTTCCTCTCTTTCCTCTCCTCTTCCTGCTGAAGTTCAGACGCTGTCACCTTCTGTGCTGGTTCTGTATGCTGTGAAGTATTGGCTTTCTCATTTTTTTCAACAGTGTCTTTTCCCTGGAAGGCACTCTGGGCTGGAGAGGCAGGTCTGCTCCTGCGATCATCTTCAGGACAAAGGCGTTTAAAAGTGGATGAGGTTCTTTTAGGAACTGTTCCCTGGTCTTTGACCACGCTGCTGCTCCTCGATTCACCAGCTGAAGTGTTGGCTTCTGCTTGTAGTAAACTTATCTGACTGTCATCTGTTAAGGTGGAAGACAATTGATGAGAAGAGGAAGACTCTGAAACCTCTTCCAAACCCTGGGGTGCTCTTACGCTTTCCTTAGCATCTTCACAAGTGTAAGCCATGTCCTCTGCCGTTTTCTCTGTGGTAGGCTGCTCATCAGTTGCTGGTGCCACTTTTTTGCTGCCTTTCTTCTGCTCTGCACCAGCATCAAAATCCTGCAAAGAATCTGTGGAGATCTTATCCATAAATGGTTCAGCCTTATAATGTGCCTCTGAAACAGTTTTACACACCAAGAAGCACTTAGTTGTCTCTCTCTGAGAGGAAATGACATCAGCCAAAGGATATTTCGGATGCTGGACCTGAGGGTCTGAGCTGTAAAAAGCCAGTTCTGCCTGGCACTGGGGAAATTCAGTGCTGAGGTCCACAGCCTGCAGGATGGCATTGCCAGGGGATGGCCCATCCTGGACTGTGCTGAGAGAGGAAGACTCCTGGCTGCTTTCCAGGTCAACCTGCTCAAGTTTCAGAGAACTATCCAGTCCGCCCTCCTCTAAAAGCATTTCTCCTTCCAATTCGGAGAGTCCCTTTTGAGGCTCTGCATCACCTTGCTCTTGTTCCAGTCCTGCTGGCACTTTTTGCACAGGGTTAGAGGGTCTGCCCAGCATCTCTGCTGCATCCCCTGGAGCAGAAAGGCAGTCCTCCAGAGTGCTGAGCTCTGCTCCCTTTACAGAGTCAGAGGGGCTGGCGTTCATTTTGGCTGATGTGTGAGGGGCATGATGCTCTCTTTTGACTGCTGCAGAATCCCAGGTTTCTCCACTGTCGCTGCTGGATTATGGGGGAGTGGTCCCTCCCTCGCTCGTTTCTTCAGACTCCATCAGTGACACATCCTGATAAAGACAAAAAAATGTATTCTTCTGTTACTCTGCAGAATGACACAGTAAATCTAATTAGCTTAAAAGAACCATTCAGAGAACAATAAAATCATCATAACCTCCATTAATTTTCGCGAGGCATGGTGAAGGGATACTCATGACCTCTCTCCTAGTGGCTAGCTGAGGCTTGGAGATCTCTTTGATTTCAGCAGGGAAATGGCTGATGGCTCTCTTTACAGATCTCTGGGAACCTATGTGCACTGGGCCTTGTTGCAGCTGATCCCAGGAACTGATTAACAAGTCATCTATTAATCAAATTCTTGCATTCCTATAACTAGGACATGACACAAGACACAAGATATTTGAAGGCTGTAAACCACATGGGGTGAGGGGAGTACCTCTGGTGTGCGGTCATGTATCTGCAGGCTACAAAGAGAAACTGTATCTTCATTTTCTCTTTTAAGGGGAAAAAAAGAAGTCATCCCAGGATTGTTGGACAGTTTCCCAAAGGATATAGTGGAATTTCCCATCCATTATTGCATTTGAAGTTCAGACGTGACAAAGCACTAGGGAATGTACTTTTGGGAAATGTCTGTGAAAAGGATGGTAGAATCACCACTTTTATCTTTCTGGCTTCTACCTGTCCCATGACCCATAATTCCTACCTTAAAAGACACAAGACAAACCATAGTTGGTGTCCCCCTTGCCTTTTCTTCTGCCTTTAGGACACTTTCTATAGTGTTCCAGCCTGTCTTCTCTATTCCCTATCCCCTGCTTATCAGAAACAGCTCAAAAATTGCTGCTTTGGGCCACTTGACACACACAACAGGTAGCCTTGCAGTCATATCAGAGGTTCTAATTTAACCCTTGAAGGATCTGGTGCAACATGTAGCCACAGTCAGAAGTGCCCCTTGAATAAAGCTTCAGTGTTCTCCTCTTTCACCCTGTCCTACACATGTTGAAGTTACCAGATACAAGTGCACAGTCTTTTAGTCAGAGAAACAACATCAGATTTCTTCAGGTAAAAGTCTTCTAGCTGCTTAGTGCCAAAATAGCCCCAAGGCCTGGCTCTGGACTGTTTGCAAAGCTCATGAAAAAAACCCACCACCAAACCAACCATCAGAAAACACTATACACTTTTTCCTTCTCTGGAATTCCTAATTTCCCTACAATTTTAAGAATAGCATTTTTCCCCACATTTTCAACTGCTTTTGGGGGAATGTGTGTGATACTTTCAACTTGGGAGAGTCACAGAGAAAGGAAAGTCTCTGCATGGAAAGAGAAATCTTTGAGATTAGTAGTGATTTCCTTGGGCCAGAGTGGATCTATAGTCACAACTATATTTTTCTGATCCCACACAGAAAGTGAAAGCAACAAGGGTGTGATTACATCTGGCCTAATTGTCCCAGTTAACTCCATGGCCAGGGCATACCTTATCTGAAAGCTGGTTTAGCTTATATTTTCCATTACATAAAGTAAAGCAGAACACCTGCCCTAAAACCAGTAAGCCCATGCCCTGGAGTTATAACTAAAGTGTTATATACACCTTAATTATATTTTCATAATCTTAGAACTTTAAAAAAATGGAGGGAAAACTGAGTTAACTAAGTTAATTCAATGGCTAACTTCTTTCCCTGTTTTTTTTTTTTCTCATGGAATCTTGGAATCCTTAACATTTTTTTAGATTGAAAAGATAATATTTCTTACAAAACCAAGATTACTCAGCAATCTGGAATTTCCACCCCCCAAGTATCAAGTAGTTGTAAGTAGTTCTAATTTCAACAAAACAGTATGCTTCTAAGAGATGAGTCCCTTCAGAAAGTTCCCACAGGCCTTCTGCCACTTCTTACTGCTGTCAGTTAACTACCTTGGTGCTGCTAAACCATCTTTTGAAGCTTGCACATGGGAAGAAGGCACAGGACTGTCAGGAAGACGTTGCAGCACAGTAACAAAAGAGCAGAGCATAGAAAGCAGTAGGGTCAGAAACTTGTAAGCAGCCAGTTTGCCCAAGACAGGATCAACTTTACCTGCGTCGTCCCCCATAGGTATGTCTACACCTCCTTTAACAAAGGCCCCATGATCACATCAGATCACTCTCACACTGTTCTTAGCTCTTCCTGCTACCTGAGTCTTCCCTGCTACATGACTAGAAAAGTACTGCTTATCACACCTACTACAGACAGTTTTGAAAAGCAGGCTCTGCAGGAGCAGAGAGAGTGTTTATGGAGATGGGTGGTCTTGGACACAAGCTCTTGGATAAGGTAAGTTTACTACTAATAAAGACAGGGTGGGCATATAAAGGACCTTTAGTAAGGTTCTCAAACTCAAGCCCACAATCTGTGAGGGGAAGAATGCTTGCTCATTGTGCTGTTATAGATGTGCATAACACTGGATTTACTCTCATTAAGCTTAAAGACCCAATTTCCACTTCCCTGGCTCTGCTGCAAGGGATTTGGACACGTGAATGGATAAGTTTAAAACGGCATCTGGAGCAGTTCCATGATGATACCGGGTGACAGGGTAGAGGGAGGTGCGCAGCAGATCAACACTGGAAGCTGCCAAGTGAAATTTGTCTCATCACATTACTGCCAGGTGTTTTGAACACCTCAGGGAAAGAAAGAGAGCAGCTTTGAGAAATGATGCAGGAGAAGGGACAGGCAAACTTTCAGCAGAGAGATTGGGGGAGGGCTTAAATGTCTAGTCAGGGGAACAGTTAAGCATCTTCTTTAAGGCTGGTTCATTGTAGTGAAAGACAGATATCTCTGCAATAAGGATTTAATGGAGATGAGAAAGAAAATAACAAAACAAGACTGACTACACCTGTAGCCTTCACATACAGTGAACATACAAGAACCCAAGAATTACTGGAAGAGTTATGCTCCCACTGCAGGTCAGCTTGGTCCTTCACCACAGGAGAGCCCCAGGAGCTGGGCTACCTAAAGCAAACGTTCAACTACCATTTGCAGTAGGGTCAGTAACGTGACAGACAAGCGTACAGGAACTTATCTGGCAACTACCAGCCCCTAGCAGGCTACACAAACTCTCCCAGAAATCTCACAGTTACCCCTGATGGGGCTTACAAGCCTTTCACATCTCTCCGGACCGGATGTAGGGAGTGTCACCTCTCCCTCACAGACTGTGACAGTACTTTTCAAGCGAGGCAGTCTGACGACCCCTGTTGCCATAAAGCTAGCCACACTTCTCCCAGAAGCTCCCAAGTCCAGGACCTCAGCTCCTGGGCACACGGCAGCGAAGCAGCTGCTGCCCAACTCGTAGGAGACTGGGTGCGTAAACTGGCTGCAAGCTGGCACCGTGGGAGGGTGCAGCTGGCCACATGCCAGCATGAAGAGAAAAAGGGCAATGCTTGGTCACTGCTCCCTACTATGGTATGGAGCTCAAGGTTTGTGAGGGGAAGGGTGTGGACAGTTGCCAGCTAAGCAGAACAGGACAGTGGTGAAAACACTAGTGCACAAAGCAATTCCTGCAATGCTGCATGCATCCATCCACGGCTTTCCCACATTACAAAAGGCAAAGTGAATGTCATAATTCCTTCCTTCCAGTGTGGATTAATTCACCTGGATGTAGATGACAAACACTTCTGGTTTTAAATAGAAAGTACCTCACCTTCCTTCCCCACCTCCTCCAGCACACACGAAAGGAGAAAGAACAAGTACTGTCAAGCACAGACAAGCCCTTCAGCTAGCCAGGAAATAAGGCAACACAGAATTAAGTGGAGCCTGAGATCCTCCTCCTCTAAAACCAGGGAGAAACCTGGCTTTTCAGTGTGCCCCTCTCACCCTCTTTGCATGGTGCTTGGCCCCTGCAGCAGGGTGGGCTATGCTCCCCATTCTATGGGTGCTGGGGCGGTGCTTATGTGCAGGCTGCTGCGAACACTCTGCTGGAGGCAGAGAAAGCCCTGCCCTGCAATGACAGTCTGGGCCTGGCCGCTCAGCCAGAGACGCTCCATGGCCCCACTGGGCTGCCGGTCACTGCACCGGGGGGTCCCCTACCTAGCCCTCCTCCTCCTCTTTGCCAATGCGCCAGCGAAAGCTTTTGGCTGTGAGAGAAGAAAGCCATTCACAACCACCTTTGATGAGTGTGGACAGAGATGCCAATTTTCTTACTAAAACAAGCTGCCCCAAGCCCCTTCCTTGCTATCCCAGCTCAGTTTCATCAGCTCCATCGCACAGTTCAGATGTGTTAGAAGGAACCAGGGTGATGGCTGCTAGCTCAGAGCCTGCCTTTCTCCCCAAAAAACCTAGAGATCACTGTGCAGGAGAACTGTCAACAGAGCTACTGTCACCAGAGCTGCCGTCACTCCCGGGAGGCCACTCTTTCCATCAGCTTGCTGAGACACCCAGGGAAGCAGTCAGTGCAACTGCTCTGACACAAAGCCTACCCTACCACAGGTCTCCATTTTTATTTTGGTACAACTACTCATGCCATGCAGACCTGCTTTCTCAGCCCAAGTAAGCCCTCCACAGGGAGAGATGCCCACTGCATGTACTCCTCTGCAAAGAAACAGTTACCAAACTTCATGCACCACCCTGAGCTGCTCTATCACTGTACAGCCCATTGAGAGAGGTGAAGGAGTGAGGTCAAAACTCTTGAGCTCAGGAAGAGATTACACAGGGCACTAGAGATAAAAATGAAGGAGGAAAATAACTATGTTGAGATAGTTCTGAGGGTACAGTGAGCAGATGGACTTTGCTGAACAAAAGAACATAAAGAATAAGAAAAATAATCTAAAAAGGTACATGACAAAATAATGTAGAGTCCACTGCTGTGCTGAATGGTCTACGTGCTAATAATACTCTGGGAACTAGGAAACACCTCAAGTGTTTTAGGTGGGGAGGGGGGAACCAATCAAACAAAACCGGTTAATGGTGCATGTTCCAGGAGATCAGTATCTGAGCTGTTACTGCAGCTTAGGAAGAGTGAATGAGACCTCCCAGTAACACCAGTATGGACAGTCTGCCTGAGTTTTAACACCCACAGTAGTATCTCACTAGCTTTCACTCACAGCAGACACACTCAAGATATACCAAACCTATAAATTATCTAACTATTCACTAATTCGGAAAAAATAATGTTATCTTTCCTACATTTGTTTCCATTTATGTGGGTTATAATACTTACTGCTAACTTAAAAAAATCCCAAACAAACCCCCAAAAGCCAAAGAAACATTCTGAGCAGAACAAAATTTCACCTTGGAAATCACTACTGAACATCTGCCCAAAGAGCAGGTGTAGACTACGGCTTGGACTGCACGTGGCACCTCCCAGAGGTGGTATAAAAATCACTCAAGATAACATAGGTCCATCTGTACATCCAAAAAAGCTGTTTCACTTTAAGTAGAACTTAAGTTTAATATTCATAAAAGCCTTGACATTCCGCAGTCTTCCCTGATATGGGAATAAAGAAGAATGGTGTGTAGCTCTCACTGCTGTAGCTTAGTCCACAGATTGTTGACAGTACTGGGTGGACAGAGGAAGAATTCCCTCAGGGAAAGCAATGTACAGTCACTGCAAGGTGCTTTATGCAGGTCTGTCTTCAGACTCAGGGGATGGAGAGATGACCAACAGAAACACCTTGAGCACAAAAAGAGGCAAGGACTTCAGAGATGTACGCTATGATTTTTTAATGCAGTGTTGGCTGCTAGCACCATGCTATCCTCATTCCTAGACAGCAGATTTGCTGTCAACCTGAGGAGTTTCCCAACCCCTCTTTAACCAGAGCGATTCAGGACCTAGATGGGAGAGATTCACCAGTCAGCAGCAGAAATTCCGTAGCCTCTTTCTATGCTATAAAAGCACGAGCTAGTGTCCCACACTGATGTTTTTTAGTCTCAGATTGAAGAACGCTAATGTTTTTGACAGATGCAAATGCCATCAAAACATGAAAGGCCTTGGAAACACACTTGAAAGCCTGGCCTTGCCCTGACTGCGCAGTGGAACCATTGCTGATCACAGCTGTTGTCACATTACCTGTACTAGTCCTTAACTAGCACAGTTAGGCTACAGACAGATAAAGACAAACTATTCAGCAAACTAAAGTAGGACAAACTGTCCTGCTCTGCAGAAAAGCCCTCTGAAGTTACCCTGTCTGATGTTCGTGGCAAACACATAAAATAGAACCTCTTTCATGGCCAGACCAAGTTCCACCATGACAACTCTGTAAGACTTCTTGTTGCCATTCCCCACAGCTGTCAGAGCCCCAGAGAACGCAGGATACAAAGTTGGAACATTTTAGCAACATGGGACAACAGACCAAGTAGACAGCAAAAATATATCCAGCCAGGAATGTATTGGCAAAACACCCCTTCTGTATCACTGAGTAAAACATATCCTATATAACCAAAGAAACTCCTACTAACACCAACAAAACTGCACTTCTATGTCATACCACGCTAACAACTTCTACCAGCACAACTTCATCAGCCAGACAGCAGAAACCTGTCCAGTGTATTAACACTGTTAGTACCAGCAACTGGAGAGAAGAATAAAAAGAATTATTGGTATCAAGTTACCATGAGATAGTAACAACAAATAAAAAGTAAAAACCTTGAACGTGTTTGTCCTCATTTTGTGCTGTTAGAACACATGTTTTCAGCCTTAGCACCCCAGAGCACTTTTAATTACCTTATGACTCTGGTAGTATGGTTTATAAAAAATGTGGGAAAAAGATAATGTTATGAGACATATCATAAATAAAGAATACTTGGCAACACTGTACAATACAGTGGTGCAGCTTTGTACTGAAAGCTGCAGCTAAAGAGAAAGAAAAGTCCATCCAAAGGGGATGTAGTAATGTGTGCGGGGAAATAGATTTTGGTACAACGTCCCCCATCCCCTCCCATCCCAGCTTTTCAAGTAACAAACCATTCTTTCTTAGAAATTTAACTGGTGTACTTAGATTGAAGAAGCTAACAAGTACAATGAGATACATGTTTGATATTTGGAACAAAAAATATTAGATATAAATAAAATGTTATAAGAAATGTAAATGTGGGAAAACACCAGCAAGGACCCCTTCCCTCTCCCCATGGAAAAATAGCTTCACACACCCAAAGCCACAGGAATTGTGTGGGTGCTGAATAGGAAGGTACTAATGCAAACACATGGAAAACTTGTTGTTACTCACAGTGCAATGCCTGCATGGCCAACTGGCATAGGCTTACTGTGTGCATCACAGTATTTTCTGGTTTTCATATAGTCCCACTTCCTAGAATAACGTGCTTATGCGAGAATTCTGGATTACAATTTAAAAAAACCCAAACAACAAACATGCTTGGCCTTTAATGGTTGTGGAAAAAGTCTGGAAGATGAAAGTATGGCTCAAAAATGAGATCTTGCTAACTGGGTTTATCTTCATGTTTTAAGCCAAGATGTTAAGATGTAACTTGTGACCAACAAGAGGGAGAGCAACTCCCCCTTCCTCTTCTACCTGATTACTGGATTTCACCAGTAATTTTGGGACTGATGACACTGAACTTGTTTATGGAGTATTTAGACATGATCCAGTGAGCTACACGAGCTATAGGAAACTATAGGACTGACAGAACAACATGCTAAAAAGATGTAGAGCTGCTTCAATTCCTTCTGACACTGCTGACTGCACAGACCACCCAAACCCACCTGCAATCAGGTCCTAATAAATTTTGATTACCATCTGACACAGCAGCCTGAAATCCAGGGCAGATTAAAGCAACATGCCTCCAGATTGCTGCCATCTTCTCCAGTGTGCCAGCACACACGTGACCATATGTGAGCCAGCTCAGGGAGTCACCTAGCAAAAAACAACCCAAACAACCCAGAAGCAGAGTGATATGAACAGACATAAAGGTGTGACACAAGAGGAAAAAGAAAGCAAAAGAAAGCAAAAGAAAGCTAAAGAAAGCTAAAGAAAGCTAAAGAAAGCTAAAGAAAGCTAAAGAAAGCAAAAGAAAGCAAAAGAAAGCAAAAGAAAGCAAAAGAAAGCAAAAGAAAGCACCCAGCAAAGGTGACAGGTCCCTGCAGTAGCTGTAGGTGCAGGTATAAAAGCCGTAGCAGCAATTGCCAGGAGGAGACGGGAATAAGAACCTGGGCGACAGACTGGCGAGCGCTACAGAAGGAACCTGGACTTAGACCCAAGTTATGGTGAAACCACACCCAGGATCCACACGCAAGTCCCCGGCGCTCCAGCGCAGGTGCCTCGCCGCGCACGGCTGCCACATGCTCCCGGCACAGACACAGGTGGACCCCTGCCCAGCCACGCAGAACGGAAGCAGCAGCGCAGCAGCCAAGTTCTAGGTTTCCAGTACCAGCCCTATGCTAGTAACGCGTGTGCTGCCTTTCCAGGGTAGAAGCAGGCACTATGGGAAGCGGGACATTCTAACTGGATTTACAACCATTTCCAAAGGAGATGTTATTTTAATGTTTCCTTGTCTCTTTATTGCTACTGACTCTGCCATTCCCACGAACTCCAAGGCAGCTTTTCTCCTCAGCAAAGGACTGGATCTGTGAAGACATGGCAAGGCAGCCAGCTCAATGCAAAGGAGCTGACCCCCTGTGAGCAACTCTGGAAACATGAAGGAGATGTTAGCGATAGCCCTGGAAACTTCCTCAAACTCTCTGCAAAGTCTAGCATGGAAATATTCCAAATGGAAGGGGAGGGGGAAGGCATTTTTGTGACCTTGTCTTTCAAGACAAACAGTGAAAAATTACATTTAAATGATGTAACTGATATGCATCAATCTTCTTCAATGCTTTTATTACTAGCTTCACCAATTACCACTACTTTATTTCAAAAGTTTATAGTAGTAATTTCAGCTCACAGATGTTGCCATTAAGATTTAGCACTAGTTCCTAATACTGTAATTAACACAGTTATAAAAACAAACCAAAAAAACCCCCCAAAAAATCAACCAACAACAAAAAAGCATAGAGCCCTACCTTAAAAAATTAACAGTACTGATATTCTCTGTTTCAGCAGTATTTCCCCTTATTTGTCAAAATTATGTCTGCATAGTCTCATATGTAGTACAGCTCCAAGCCTGTTATCAGTTTCAAGTGCTAATTTTATACCAGCTTAGAAATATCAATAGAATTTCTATGATGTACTAATTACACTATTTTCCCCATTTTAATATGTGAGTTTCAATGAATAATGAACTATTATAGATTTTTTTAATCCTTAGTCCCCCCCCTTTTCATTTTTCTGCATATAAATGAGGGGGCAGAATCCGCTTCCCACGTCACCCTTCACGGTTTCTTAAAATAATACTCCTTGTTGGCTCCATGGCTCTTCAGGGACTAGCTGAGCAATTAAAATTCTGAGGCTGCCCTTTGGCCTTCTTTGAAAACATCGACTCTGACTCTTGACTGGCCTACAGCTTCCTTTTCCTCAACCCTGCAGCACGTAAAACTACGGTGCTTTTTCACCTCCCAGGTCCCATCCTACCAGATGGAGCTGCAGAGAAGTAAACTGAGGTCTTTCTGCCTTAAATCCACCCAAAGCTCACGACTCCAGTGTGCTAGTGAAAAATTAGAGCTTGAGGCGGTTTTAACTCCTAACAGCCACCATGACTAAGAGTGTAACACAGACACAACTGAGTTTCCTTTACCTCCTTCGTGGCACGATGACAAAACAATGCCAGCTCTGGCTAGGAATGCAAAGTCCTCGCTCCACTCGCATCCACCAACCTACGCAAGCACGCATGCTATATTCTAATTGAAGCTGTGCATAGTTTAGCATGAATGAGAAGCTTCCCCTGGGAAGCTATAGGTACCAGTTAAGTGAAACCCAAGGCTCAGCTCCGCTGCCTTTCCCATTACCCGCCACATGCTTTGATCAGTGGGGCATAAACAAACACATAAACATCCCGTTTCTCCCAAGTTCAATGAGACACAGCAGAGCTCCTCCAGCTCAGCCTCACAGGCAGCTCTCAGTCGTGACTTCTGACATTACCCAAGCTCACCTAAACAAGTTCATTGGATTTGGTACGCAGCAAAATGCTTCACTGTGCTTAAAAAATATAATTAAAAATCACTACAGGCAAAAGCAAAGAGTACAATCTGTATGGCTGCTGTAGCTTGGGAAATTTAAGAGCAACAGAAGTGCTTGAAGGGGGAAGAATTAGGAGTCGGGGTCTCAGTGGACCATGCCCAAGATGGAAAGAAGAATCAGAGCTCTCCTCCCTAGGGTCTTCTTCCCAAATGTCCTCCTGTATGGAAAATGGGTCTTCAGTCTTAACTCTGCCAGAATGATACACTTCAGGAACCCATCTTCCAGCACAAATGTCTGCTGATTATTACTGAACCCAGCACCTCACCTCTTCCACGTGCTGGTCAGAACATTAGGGGACAGGCAAGGGCACAAAGTGGGTGACTTTTGCCAAGTCCCTGGATTAACAGAAGAACTGCAAGTGAGACAGAGAGCTGAGGACAAAAGAGGTCCTACCCTTGAAGCAGGCTGAGTGAGAATTGAAGCAGTGTTCCTTGCCTAGGAGGGGGAAAACAAATCAGGAGGGTTTAAAAACCTGAATCCAGCTGCTGTTTTATGAGCAATGGTTCTGCCTTTGCTTGGTGGCAGATACTACAGCACTGACAGCTCAATCTGGCTACGACTCACTGCCACGAGGCTGTTGAAGCAAAGAACAGCAACACACATCTTGATGTGACAAATCCAGCCTGTCACCCTTGGCAGTGCTTTTACACAGGAGGTGTAACACAGATCATGGTAGATTGGCTCCCAAGAAGAAGTTGCATTAACAAAGGTGCGATTACAGCTATACCTGCAGCAGGAGATACCAGCGCTACTGCTTTTGTCACACACATGGGAAACACCCTGCACTACCAATTTTTGGCTATTCCTGCTCTACTAGCATTTACTCTGGAAGGGTTTATCACAGAAGGTGATAAAGATGCACTCATGTTGTTTCAGGTCTAACGGTTCATAAGCTGTAGCTGTTAAACACAGTTGTGGTCACCTAGAAATGTCAAGCTAGGGGGCCCACAAAGGATAACTTAAGATCAGTAACATAATACAGACCGAAATGGGAACATGCACATTATGATGCTAGGAACTCTCCCCTCCCTTCAATTCCCCACTACAATGATTCATTAAAAGAAGGGTCTACAGAAGGCTTAGATTATAACTAGTTTTGTTTGGGTTTTTTTTCCAGTGCAACCAAGAACTGTGCCTTCATCCCCAGACCTCATCCAACAGTATCACCAGTTCCTAATTCTTGCAGATTCCAGCAGTTTCTGCTCACCTGAGGGTCATCTGTGCAACTGAGGTAATACTAACTCCTCCTACCTCAGAGATAAACTCTGAGGATTAGTGAGGGTGTGGCTGCTCAGCACACTGAATATGCAAAGCCCTGCTATAAACTCGGTATCTGATTGCAACCTGAAGCAAAGTCTTATATAAGCAATCCCTTCCCCATCAAAAAATATATTGACTGCTCAGTCTGTTCTTTCCACTTCTTTTGCTTCCAAGCTCTTTGAGATATAAAATTCGCTGCTAAAATATTCCCCTCTTGTGCTGCAGTCTTGTTTAGTACAAATAACAGACATGTTTTTCACACAAGTAGTGTCCACAGTTTGTTGTTACAGATCAATCTGGACCAGTGTTATTCTGGTCCCATACTTGTTACACTATATGGGTCTCACTGCCCAGCCAATGAAAGATCCTGCCCCATAACCTCACATGTGTAAGATATTCACAGTTGTCTATTTCTCACTGTGCCCACATCCAGGTGAGAGCCTCTGCAACTCCATCCATTTTATGAGCTCAGGACATACAGCATCAGATGGTTTTGCTACCTCTAAGCACAAAACTGCATCTCTACCAAACCCTTTTCTAAAATTGAGTTGGTATTTTTGCACGTGCTTACCTCAATGCTACTACTGCATTTGCTAGTGCTTAAGTTTTTCTTCCCTCTTTTATATGCACTTTGTTCATGCTTTTCCACTGTCACAACCTAACTTTGTACAATGCCATCTTTCATATTAACTTTTCCTTCAAAGGCAACATTCCAGTAAAACAATACATTTCAGGGCAGGTTTTCTTCCATGTTGCCATCCTGAACTTGAGATTTCTGTTCGTGCCAGTTTTCATTACACACACAATGCAGCAGATCTCATCTTTTCTTCTTCTGTTCCTTTTTAAAGCCATTTTGCTATGGCCTTCAGAGTCAATCTGTTTTTCCCCTTTTGCAGTCCAATGGCTGTTGTCATGTATTGTGTAATTGGCCCCTCACTACAACAGAGAAATCAAAGCACTGGAGCATGTCCAAAGAAGCTGGTGAAGGGTCTAGAGCACAAGTCTTACCAGGAGTGGCTGAGGGAACTGGGACTGTTTAGCCTGGAGAAAAGGAAGGGAGACCTTATCACTCTCTACAACTACCTGAAAGGAGGTTGTAGCCAGCTGGGTGTTGGTCTCTTCTCCTGAGTAACAAGTGATAGGACAAGAGGAAACGGCCTGAAGTTGTGCCAGGTGATGTTTGCATTGGATGTTAGAAATACATTTTTCGACCAAAAGTGTTGTCAAGCACTGGAAGAGGCTGTGCAGTGAAGTGGTGGAGTCACCATCCCTGGAGGTAGTTAAAAGACCTGTAGATGTGACTCTTAGGGACATGGCTTAGTGGTGGACTTGGCAGCGCTAGGTTAACGGTTGGTCAGTTTTCCAACTTAAATGATTCTATTCTGTCTATGCTGTTGGTAACACTCTCAACAGGTGAAAATGATGCTGCTGACTGAAGGAAAGCCAGCTCTGGTATGTCTGGTAACACCTACCGAGATACTCAGCTGCTATGGTTTTTCTATACATGCAGTCAGAATTTTATGGCTGCTTTTTTTAGGGCCACAAAAACTGATCAAAGGGCTGCAGCACCTCTCCTATGAAGATAGGCTGAGAGAGTTGGGTTTATTCAGCTTGGAGAAGGCTCCAGGGGGACCTTGTAGCAGCCTTCCGATACCTGAAAGGTGCTTACAGGAAAGCTGGGGAAAAACTGTTCACAGGGACATGTAGCACTAGGACAAGGGGTGATGGTGTTAATGTAGAAAAGAGTGTATTTAGGTTGGATATTAGGAAAAAGCTCTTTACCATGAGGGTGGTGGATCACTGGAACAGGTTGCCCAGAGAGGTAGTGGAGGCCCCATCCCGGGGGATATCCAAGGTCAGGCTTGATGGGGCTCAGAGCAACGTGATCTAGTGAAGGTGTCCCTGCTGACTACAGGGAGGTTGGACTAGATGACCTTTAAAGGTGCCTCCCAACCTAACACATTCTATGATTCTATGACCCTCCCTTGTGACTGGTCAAAGCACACATTACAACAACTTAACTGGCGTGCCTGGCCTTGCTCTTCCAGGATAAGGCACATTTCATTCCTCCAGCTTATGTCCAAATTGCTCATCTTCCTTTCTCTGCACTTCTCTGAGACAAAGCAACTCATTTTACTCATTGTGCAGGGGCAGGAAGGGAGCATGGCTGCACAAGCAATGTCCAAGGAAGACTGTCTTCCCAGATGGCACAGAACTTGCAGTGTTGACCCTGTGTCTATAGGAAGACCTTACAGGTTCCCTTCCAGCTCCCACCCGTGTGCCCTAAGAGAACATCCCCTCATTCCAGTGGTACCCAGGCATGAAAAAGAAAGTGCCAGTGCAGTAATGCATTTCCCATCCTTCAACACAGGACCAGATGTTAAGAAACTCCTGTGCGACTTGCAGGGTAAGGCCATTTCTCTCAATCCCTTGCACATTTAGGAAACCATGCCATGACTCATAGTTTGCTATAAAAATAGGGATACTCCCACTTCTCTTTGCCTGTCTCCCCACAGCATCCTCTCTCTGCCCCACAGTTTGTCACATCAGAGTCTTGACAGGGTTGTGTGCTGCATTGCAACCTTCTTGGTGCTAGCCTCACTGCCCATCCTCAGCCTCTTCTTGCTTATACCTGAAAAGTGCCTTTCCAGGAGAAAAGACCTTTCCCAGGGAAGGTGTAGAGAAGGGAGTGAAATGTATAATTCTAAAAACACTCATAAGATATATCAGCTATATAGTACTCAGACTCAAGCCTGAAATATCTCCATGTGCAAAGTGAGTTACAGAAATAAAAGCAATGCTGAGAATCAAAACAACAACAGGAAGAGTTATTTGAGCCAACTGCAGTACCAACAATCAGGACTGGTTCCTCACCATTCTAATTACTGGGCAATGAGACACTGTCCCTGTCCTGCAGGGCTGGCAGTATACTTGGAACATCTCTTCTCCTATAAATCCAGCAAAAGATGAGAAATAGATACACGGAGCACCTTCTCAACTTCACTGCTATGAGCCTGACAGTCCTCACCTGGGAAAACAGATAGCGATGTAAGAGTACTTCAGAAAGGAGATGGACTCAAATGTTGCAGCCAGGTTACATTTCATGGGTCTAGAGTTACCCATGGACACGTACATTATGGAATACCTGAACAGAACACCTGCATCATGGAACACCTAAACAGCATCTAAACAGAAGCTTGGGCTTGATCCACGCCAAAAGGATTTTGCCTAGAGACTATACCCACTAACGACACAGCTACAGCATCAGAGCTTTGCTAGGCACCAGTACAGCTACGGCATCCTCCCTTCTCCTATGAAATGAAGTGTACTGGTGAAGCTACACTCTCACTGGTGTACTCTTACACAGTTTCCAACAGCATCTCCTCACAGGACGCGAATCTGTAGTAAAGACATAAGGACCCAGTTAAGATTTATGCTATTGGAAGAACAGGCACTTTTGATCACTAAATCTGTACATCTTTGTGACTACAAAGCATACATGCCATAAAGCTTACACGTGCTTAATTTCTGTAGCTGCCCAGCAACACTGCAGATAAAGCACCTTCTTTGCCACCTCCTCCCACCCATGGTCTATGTGTTAGGTTTAACACTGATCTGGACATCTCTGCCTTTTATTAAGTGAATATGCAAGTGCAGCCATTGCAGCTGCCCTGTGGTGGCCACCAAATGTCGACCCCATCCAACAGGTTATGGGTCCACTTCTAACCTAGACTCGGGTCTTTCACCACATGTCCCCTGATTATCTCAGGGCTTCTCTGATCTGAATAAATCATGCCCTGACATAAGCAGGATCCTAATCCCCTCTCCTCTAAAGGGCATATTTTTGGATCCACAGGCTCTACTCTTAGATTTGTCCACGAAGCAGCAGCCATTCCTCACCTCTCCTCTTCCAGTTACACCCTCTTCAAAGCTGGGTCTGCTCACCAGCCTATGACTCTGCTTTGCCCACACGTGATATATGCAGGGGACCACCAAGCTTTTGGATCCCACTGGACACCACCTCAGCCTGCCCCAGGCAAGGATCTGGGAAGTTTTGAGCATGACCCACAGTAGGAACTCCAGTGCTGCTCTGAGGACCAGCAAGGCCAGGCGTGGTGGACCTCACGTACCAGGCACCTATGTGCAGCTAGATGTTCAATTTGAAATTACAAAGAGTAGTTTGATGTCCAAGTGTTGCATACTTCTACGTGACTTACTGCAAATAGGATACGTTCTCAGGAAGCTAATTTATGGCCAGCTCTGCTTTAATGCAGCATTCTCTGAGCAGCAGGTTCATGCGCTTCCTCCCACTCCAGGTTCATTTCTTGTATACTATCCAATGAAACTTTCTATAGCCACTCCTTCTCCACCTCTTACAGCATCAGAGCACCCTTTATTTTGTATACATTTACATATGTGTGTCCATTTATATACATACATTTGTACATGCCATGGTAATCACTTTCCTCCCCTTCTAAATTTTTCCCACTGCCAAAATCAATAGCCCTCCCCCGACCTTGCAATGAACTTGCACTCAAGTCATGAGTTTTTCTTCTTTGGCTTCATCTATCTGTAATCCAACCCCCAAACTCTGAGGTCAAAACCAATCTCCACCACAGGTTCAGTTCCACATCACCTGCAGTGTTCAGCGTTGCACTTGAAGGACTGGTATTTAAAACAATAGCTGGGAATGAATTTTGTCCCAGCAAACTAATTCCACTAAGAGAGCAAGAAAGCTGAAGTCACTTGATAATGGAATAGATAAAATTGGCGAAGCTCTCCCAAAAGTATACCCCAGCTTGCTCACGACAGAAAACAACTGAGAACCTCATACCTAGAACACATAAGTACATTACCCTTCAACTTTTCTGCACTGATGGACCTTTCACAGGTATCAGTCCATCACAGCCAAGGCACAGACCTTCTTCTTTGTATATTAAATGACCTTTCCCACATAAAGTCTAGCTCTGACACACACTTCTTGATCGCAGACATAAATGCAAACTCATGATCAAAACTCAATCTTCTCTAAACTGAGTTCTTCTAAGATCAGGGCAGTTGTTCTCACATATATACACCACAGGGAAGACAAAAAAAAAAAACCACATTAGCTTCCATTAAGACTTAAAGTAAGGTGTAATTGTGACTATTCCTGTATCTCAAGCCTTAGTTTCACAAGGTCTTCAGTTAGCCAAAAGGAATCCCTTCCTCTGCCCTCCGTAATCCCACCTCCACACTTCTCTCTCTCTTCTGGCAGCATAAAAATGCACATGGTCTCCCAATGAACCAGAGTGGGGAACTGACACAGATGACAACAGGTAGGCACAATGGCTTCTCTCAATGGCAGACAAGAGGATTTGTGCAACCACAGTCAGTTTATCTGACCACAGAAATGTAGAAACTAAATGTACGATTCCATCTTGCATCTAATTCAGTACAGGCATGGAATGCTACGTGGAGAGGTCCCTCTCTGTGCTTCTCATGCTCAGTGGCACACTACCCTTCTGCATCAGACCTAGCACCACCTGGCCACAGGGCAGGCTGATCCAACTTCCAGATACAAAAAGAGAGTCATATTTTTTGTTTAGGGAAGGAGGGGTAATTTTCATCTGGAGCAGCAACTGAACTGATTTGAGGCCACTTGGTCGCTCACTAGATGTGATGCAAGGGAAGCAGCAGGAGCTTGCAGTCTGGACTGGGTTGTTTCTTCAGCAGTAGCCTGTACTTGTGCTGGATTAAGCATCGTGTGAAGGTGTACTCCGTGCAACACAAATTACTCAATTACACTTCTCTGAAAGCCCTGTCTGCACACAGACTCCACAGCCAGGTGCACTCAGCCGCTGCTCCAAATCCTACCAGTCACCTCATGACTACAGCTCCAATAGCGCCTGTTCCCAGCAGTGAGAGGGTAGCACAGTAACAGCTGTAACCTTGTGGACCTGTAACCTGACATGAAAATTTGTAGCAAGACTTCTTGGTTAGGAACCAGGCTGGACAGACTGAGATAAGAAATTAGCGAGTGTAATCAGCCATTGGAATAATTTACCTGGGGAACCAGTGTAGTCAATCACTTGATAACTTGCAATCAAGTCCGGGGACTTCTCAAATAGAATTTTGGATTTGATGCAGTGATAACCAGCCTGGGATATAAATACCTACCAGGGGTCAGAATAAGGCATCTGTCCCCAAATGGCTGATACCAGGAACGCCAACTGCATAAGCACCTCACAGAAGAGGGAAACAATTTCTCTCTGTACAGCCCAAGTGCCAAAACAATAGAGCAGAGCTACACTTGCACTGAAGACACTTCTAACTACTTCATTAGAAGATACAATGGGAGTTCAGTGGGGACCTGCAAAGCTGAAAGGAATCAGGAAACTTACCAAGCATGACTACTGCAATAGGTTAGCTTCCTATAATTTACCTAAAGAGTAACAACGTGGCCAACATCAAACTGGAAAGATACCAGATGACAGAAAGCATAACAGAATTAAACATTCAGGGAAAAAAGAGATTATTCCAATTATGAATTTAAAATCCCTCACAGGTTGTTTCTTAAACCATGGAGAATGGACACAATTTGTATAAATACAAACTCATTAAATAGACTAGACCATTTTAAACCAGACTCTAGAGTATGTTAAAAAAATCTATTGCAAAATTCATCTCTTCACTTCTAGATAGCACTTGAAACAAGTGAAATGTAAGAACGGAGATTTGATAGAACAGGAGCAAGAACACCTATCTGAAGTAAAGAGGATGAAATAAAAGTCCCAGCGAACAGACTCTTACTGGCAAAGTCTGGTGGGATGCACAAGAGGTTCAGAGAAAAGAGAAATTCACGTCCTGCTCTTTCAGACAGCTGAACAGGGGGCTTCAGCAGGAGCACCATGCTCAAGCCAAGCCACCTGTTGTCACTAGCAATTACACTGTATAACCTCACTCAGAGGTTCTACATGGAAGTCAGTTGAGCTTTCTAAGAAGAAACAGTAACTGAGAATTAAGAATTTTGATTTGGTACCACTTCAAGCATAATTTATGGCTGCCTCCTCTTCACACGATTCAGTTGCCGTTCAGAAATCTGGGTCACCCATACATTATTCCTCCAAACCAAGCCACCTCCCTCCTGTGCAACCCTTTAAAAGTACTCTGCTCTTATCCAAGCTATCTCCAACAAACCGTTTACGTTAAAACAAACTCTGAAACAACAGAGAATCAGGTCACAAAACTTCAACACCACGTTATGGACGTGGCTTAGTCAAAGAATGGGCACGCAGCTCAAGAAGTCAACCGAATCCATATCCAGCAGCTCCTTGACAAAGTCTGCAACAAGGCAACACAGAGTTGAGCTCAGATCTCCTTCCCTGCCCCTGTATTCCCCACCAGGTTTGATCCAGGTCTTAACCAACCTCTGGGAACAAACGAAACATCAAGCACAAGGATAAGATGGGTGCACGGGTCAGGTCAGAGCTGCAAGAGCTCAGAAGCCCCCCCGCAGGTTGCGTGGGGCACTGAGGTTGCCGTCAGAGCTGCTGCCGTGCCTCTGACGGGGACGGAGACTGCGGGAAGGCGACGGGGAGCAAGCAGCGGGCAGGTATCTCGCCTTTCCTTCTTCTGCCTTCCCTGTGACAGGCCGCAAGTCACGAGGTGCCAGCCAGCAGAGCGAGGAAGAAAACAACAAGGCGTCCAGAGTTCAAACTCGGTCCCGAGGCCGGCCCAGCTGGAGCTGAAACCCCAGCGAACACCGTGGGATCTCGCTCCTTGCGTGGGAGGCACCATTTCTGCGGGAAGAGGCTCCGACTGCTGGCAGCTGAGCCTGGGACCGGGCCTGCGCTCCAGGCCCTACCTGCTGCCGGCAGCAGGACGGGGCCCAGGAGGGGTGGGAGGGACGGGCGCTTGCTGGCGGGGCGCGGAGCCTCGCCGTCCCGCACAGGCCGCCGCGAAGGCTGCGGCCCCCCGGGGCCTGCGGGGAGGCGGCCGTCCCCCCTTCGCCGCCCCCTCTGGAGGCAGCAGCCCGCCGGGGCTCACGCCGCGCCCCCGCGGCGGGAGCGGATAGCCGGAGCTCCGCGCCCCGACGGCGGCCCTCCCCGCGCACCCACACCTGTGCGCCTCGGGCCCGGCCCCGCGGAGGAGCGCAGCAGGCCCGCCGTCCCGCTTCGGGAGGGGCGAGCGCTCCCTTCCCCAGAGATCCCTCCTCCTCGGGCCCCTCGGGTACTAAAATGGTGGAGCCCTCCCTCCCCTTCTCCCCCCGCTCCGGGGCTCGCCCTCCGCCCCGGCCCCGCGGGGCAGCCACCCCTCCGGCCCGGTCCGAGCCCCGCCGGGATCCAGCGCCAGGCCCGCGCCTCACCCCGCCTCTCCCGGGAACACGGCACCGCCGCTCTCGCCGGGCCGCGCCGCCCCCGCCGGCCGCCCTTACCTGCGCTGGCCTCACATCGCCGGACCGGGACCAGCCCTACACCCCCCAGCACCGCTGCGACCGCGGCCCCCCACGTTAGGCAGCCGGCCTCCGTCTCCCCGCCGCCCGCAGGTATGTCATGAGTGCCGAGGCTCCCAGGTAAGCCGGGCACACCTACAGGGAGGGCGGCAGGCGGGCCGCCCTGATTGGCGTGCCCGACCGGCAGCGAGCTGAACTCCACTCCGACGGCGCAGGGCAGGGCGCAGCCGCTGCTGCCGCGGGAGTCGCCGCGTCCCTCCGCGCCCGTCCGGCCGTCCGAGCGTAAGGTGGCTTTCTTCGGGCTTTTCCTTGTTTTGTTTCGTTCTAATTGCAATAACCGCGTCTGCCGCGGGTCTGGGATGGGATGGGGGGTGGGGGGGAAGGCAGGGAGTTTAGTGCTTGTTCGCAGGGCGGGTACACCTGACCCGCCGATCCCGGGTCCCTGGGCTCGCTCAAGAAATACAGCGGCTTTTTATTAAATTGTTTAATTATTATTTTATTTATTTTTCTCCGCTACCCGAGTCTCCTGTTTCCCCGCTCCTTAAGGTCTCTCCTTAACTTTGCAGGCGTGAGTCCTCCTGCGCTCAGTGCCCTCCCCCGCGGGAGTCAGCCTGGCTCCTAAGGGGAAGCGCCCAGCTCGGGAGAGGCGTCTTCCTGGTGGCGGGGCTCTGCCCTGCAGCAGCAGACCGCAGGGATCCCAGGCTTACCGCTGACACCGTCAAATACTGTGAATTCATCACCTCGGAGGTCGTCAAGTGAATCAAAGTTCTGGATGCAGAAAAAAAACTCGAGCGGGATGTGGGTTGAAGAACTCTAAGTCGTATTAAAACTCTGCATCCACAGCTGCTGTTCTCAGGCATTCTGTGTCTCTTAGGTACACAGGTAAATACCCCACGTATCTCCTAGGTACACAGGTAAATACCCCGAGGACCCTCTACCTGCACCAAAGCTTTCTCTGGTTGCTGTGCCCAGCTGTGGGCTGGACAGCATATTAGTTCCCATTAAAAGAAATTTTGTGCCTTCTGCCACCTTGACTGTAGCAAGAGGGACAGACAGGCTGTAGGGAGGCTTCCTCAGTGTGGGAGCGGAACAGACCCTGGCTAACAAAAGGCATAAATAACGGGAAAAGGAGAGGACAACTAAACATCAAGACAGTATGTGCTTGGGAGTAGCAGGGCAGAGGGAAACCCTGAAAAAGCTGATTATCATGATCATAAAAGAAGGGGCAAATTCAGAAATGTT
The DNA here is from genome assembly GCF_964237585.1 of Gallinula chloropus. Lineage (NCBI taxonomy): Eukaryota > Metazoa > Chordata > Aves > Gruiformes > Rallidae > Gallinula > Gallinula chloropus. The sequence goes on from NC_140085.1 coordinate 68,603,202, forward strand.
GGGGGTTTCATTCAGTGGCAAAATAAGCAGAGAAGACTGCTTGGAGTTGGAGCTCCACTGCTCCAGCTTTTGCTGCCTGGATTTGTGTAAAGAAGTAGAGAATTTATGTGAGAATTTTCTTTGCCACAGTCTAGATCTTGCTCACAAAAAAAAAAAGCAAGGTGAGCAAAGAATTATGCTAGACAGGTAGCCGAGGAAGGAATTACCAATACTATATTTTCTGTCTCCTCAAATTGATACCCAGTGCCATTTCTTCACTGAATCTTTTTTTGTTTTTCCTAATTATTTTAAAAGGCTTGCAGGTATGTGCCCTCCAGGATGTGCTCTGAAGAGTTCAGCAAAAGAGAAGGGGGAGCTTGACCCAACCACTGGAGAAACCCTGTAGCCCACACCCCAGCAATCCTCAACCCTCTTTTCTCCGCGTGACCTTTGCGGGGTCTCCCAGGCAGGAAGACTCCTCCCGAAGCAGCACGCTGAAAGCTCTACCCAGCCAGCAACCAAATCATACTAGTGCTTGCTACTGCTTTCTGATTCAATTAATGCTTTCATTCATTTGTGTGGATGAATTATTTCATCAGAGTGGATCAGCTTCAGCAGTTGAGATTCCTATTCCGCATCGCTGCATTTAGCAGTCAATGGAGAGGAAAGGGATGCTTCAAATTCCCACAAGCCAGGAGGCTGGGGAAATCAAGTCTGGATCACGTCTGTCTTGGGTTGGTGCAGAAACCTCTGGGACATTATGTAAATGGGCGATGTCTCTTCCTACTGCATTTTAGAAGTTCCTAACAGTTGGCAGCGGGCTGGAGTTGGACATCCTGACTGGAAAACAGCACCCCTGTCATCCAGAACAGCACAAGTCATTGTCTAAGAAGGGCTTAACCTTTACCCCTCTCATTGGCACCTCCAGCAGCTGCAGAGGCAGTTTTCTATTTGTTTTTCTGAATCACATCCTGAGGTACCTTGCTTTCCCTGCCCATTGCACAGTGTGCCTTCATGCATTGCATAGGGTGTAGAAGTGCCTGGAGTTACAATGTGCAGCTCTTGATGTTGCAATATCTGTATCCTTCTCTGAGCCAAGATCTCCTTCCCTAACTCAGTGGGAGCTGGACCTCCAATTTCTGTGCAGACCCATGCAAAATAACTGCAGTGCTGTTAAAGTACTTTTTTCACCAGTGGTGCGGAGGAGAGGTCAGTGAAGACGTGTGCTGTAGCACTGCTGTGGCTGGCCAGCACTTCTGGAGATCATCTAGCCCAGAGCAGTGTCAACTGGAGCAGGCTACTCAGGACAATGTCCAGCAGAGTTCGTAGTATCTCCAGAATCAGACTCCACAATCCTGTGCAACCTGGGCCAGTGTAACAACCCACATGATAAAATAAAGTCTTTTCTTGTGTTTAAAACACTCACATCTGGAGAGCTGCACAGTGTGAGACAGAGAGGTCATATGCCATGCTGGGAATACCCCCCACGTCTCCCTTAGGAAGGTGAGCTACAGTGAGTCAGTGTTTTTTGGCCACAGTGTGAGTGTCCTCTCCCAGCAGGATCAAAGTCTAGAGCCAGCATTAGTGGGAGCAGGACAAATTGCAGCACAGAGGTGTCTCTGGGTGGAGTGGGCTGTGTCGTCGCCCATCATGGCCCACCAAATGGCAGGCTGCACTGAGTACCCAGTGCGTCCCTTTCCCTCCAAACAAACACTCATGCTTCAAAGAAGCCCCACAAGCACCAAGAGCTGAGTTCTCCTGTGCCCTGATGTCCTCCTGCTTCCTGTAGTGCCCTCTGCTATCTGATCCCACCACAATGTCTCCAGGCTGAGAGGCAGTTTGGGCACCAACCTCCCGCTCATGCTTTCTTTTCCTGCATAGGCATCTTCCTCATAAACATCCCATCCAGCTACAGTCCAGTGTTGTCTTGCCCTCACTGCTCCATGGCAGACATTACTCTGGGGTAAACTTCCACTACATGAAAAGCATGCAGTCATAAACCTGAAAAGCCAGGCAGACAGCAAGACAGGATCTGGCAGTTTTAGTAACTCTTTATTAAGCTGCTGTCTTGTCAGAAGTAGCACAGAGGGGTCTAAGGGTCTTCTTAAGTGCAATTAAAATAATCTGATGAGCCCTTCTTGGAAAACAAAATAGCTTCCCTGGGTGTGTTTAGCAGGTACATCTTCCTCCAAGCAGACACAAACTTCTGTATATGGCAAGAAAATCCCCTCATAAGAGTGGAAAGAAACAGAACCCTGAGCCTGGAAACTGAAAGTGAGATTGTACAAGCTGCGAGTAAAACATCCATCCTCAGTGAGTCAGGTCCTAGCTGTCTCCTTCGGTTCCTCTGTGGCTTGCTGTGAACATGGTGACAATCCTTCTGAAATGGTCTTCTCTTTTCCTGCCTCTTACTATCAGCTGTTAGCAGAGTCCTAGCATCACTGTGGCTGACAAGCTGGATGTGAGCCAGTAATGCATGCTGGCAGTCCAGAAAACCAACTATCCTGGCCTGCCTAAAATGCAGTGTGACCATTAGGTCAAGGGAGGTGATTCTGCTACTCCAGATTACTATACTCTCCTGAAACCCCATCTGGAGTACTGTGTCCAGCTCTGTGGTCCCCGGTACATGACAGACATGAACCTGTGGAGAGGTCCAGAAGAGGGCCACAAAGATGATCAGAGGGCTGGAGCATCTCCCCTTTGGAGTTAGGTAGAGAGAGTTGGGCTTGTTCAGCCTGGAGAAGGCTCAGGGGAGTCCTTACAAGGGGCTTATAAGAAAGATGGGGACAGACAGTTTAGTAGAGCCTGTTGCAAAAAGGACTAGGGGTAATGGTCTTAAACAGAGAATAGACTCAGACTAGATAGAAGGAAGACATTTTTTTTACAGTGAAGGTGATGAAACATAAGAACAAGTTGCCCAGAGAGGTGGTTTCCCTGGGAACATTCAAGATCTGGTTGGATGAGGCTTTGAGCAGCCTGATCTAGATAAAGATATCCCTGATTATTGCAAAGGAGAGTTGGACTAGGTGACCTTTAAAGCTTCTTTCCTACCCAAACTATTCTGTGATTTATGATCCAGCAGTGCATTTCCACAGGCCCCTCTCCAGCACACTGAGAACTGCAGACTCTCCCAGACCTCAGCGCAGCCTTGGTACCACAGGTCCTGTGCTTTTGTTGGATTTGGAGTGATAATGCCTTGACCTACAGTAGAATCTGGAGTAAAAAAGGGGAAATTTGTCAGATTTGCACAGTTTGCTCACTTTTTTCTTTTTAATGTTGAATACAGCCTTATTATTGACAGGGGTTTGGGCCTGTCTTCACCTGAGAATCTGCTTCAGTGACATTTGTGGATGCAGTTACATTGCTGAACCTCTGGCAGAGCTGTCACTTATCCCAGGAGTTCAAGATACTATGGACTACACATAGACAAGTACTGGACTTCTGGGATCTTTCCTAAAATTTGCTCCAGCGTATGTCAAGAAATAGGTGGCCATACCAGAAAGGATTAGGAAAACAGAGAACTGGGAAAGTTCTTCAGGTAATAGGGCTAGAGATGCTTTAGTATGCAAAACTAGTCATAAAACTGCATTGCTGACGTGATCTGAGTTAATAACAAAAGCCCTGAGACAATAACCTGTGTTATCAGAGAACACTACATCCTGTGAGGAGCAGTTACAGACTGAAATGGGCTTCCCCTTGTTTGTTCTCTCCTGGGAATCCCAACTAGCCTGCAGCTGACAAGTGGCCTAGACTTAACACTTCTGTTTGCTTTTACAGAATAAAACCAGGAGCAGAACAATCCACTTATATATATCTTTATAATCCTTATTTAACCTAATCCATTTATAGGACTCTTTGTCCCAGTGAATGCCTACATATGTGCCATGGGGTGATACTTACATCTTGTGGTGCCCTATGTTCCAGTGGCTACAAAGGTCTGTGTTGGCAGGATGGATTGAGAATGATTGGCCTCTATTGTACAAATGTCTTCTGAGATAATAGCAGTGGTCTTGCCTGATGTGCAGTTTGCAGATTGGGCCGTGGCCTTAAAGGGGTTGCTTGCTCAACTCCACTTTCTTATGAGAGCTACCAGGAGACTTTAAGCAAATAGACAAGGCTTCAGTCTCTCAAGTCAGACCCAAAGGCTGTCAGAGGCACGAGGGCAAGGGCTCGTCTGGAGAGTCCCTGCTTGTCAGCTGCATGAGTTAACAACAGTGTATTTTTATTTGGATGTGTCCCTGTATCCCTGACGTTGCCCAGCACTTCACTTGATTCTAAGCTACTGGGTCTTTTAAGAGGTAAGAAGGTGGTTCTTACCAGTGGATGTGGGCCTTGCTGAGGGCTGGTGGGCTTTCTCAGTTAGAGCTGCAGCACTCTCAGTGCAATCCAGGCTGGGGTCAAGGAAAATGGCTGCTCATGCCAGGGCTTCACAGCTGCATGTGCTGGTTTTCTTGACCTTTCCTGGTTTTGCTTGAATCAGAGCTAGGAATGGCCAGCCTTAGGTACAAACCAAAGAAAGAAGGAAAAGAAAATATCCCCATGACATACCTCCTACATAGGATTTCATATGATTAACTGAAGCAAAGCACAACCCAAACCTTCACATCTATTTCCTTATATATTCTTTTAAAAGACAGATGGAAGTGTTTAAAGGTTCATCTAATCAGTTAAACATCCTTTCAGTCAAGATTAACAAAATACAGATCTCTTGCGAAAGAAAGAAGTTCCTTTGAATAAATATTAGGGAATAAAATCTATATACCCATGATGTATACACACTGGGGTCAAAGGCACCTGCTTGCTGCTCACCAGTAGTATTTGGCAACTTGGTGTCTGCATTTTCAGTGAACTAGTAGTAAGCTTTTACATATTTAGCTGGATTCTCCTCAACAAAAATTGCAAAAAGTACATTTGTTATACCTAATGCAATATGACATCAGGCTTCTTCCTGCTGAATATTGCTTTGCAAGCCCTATTCCCACATCATTAATATGCAGAGAGCTATATTGAAGCATCTCTGTGGCTAAGTAACTTGAGTTTGAGATAGATGTACTTTTCCCCCAAATGTAAAGTTTGAACTAGTGCAGAGAAAAGATGGTTTGTGACTGAGACCAGGAATGAGGGTATCCCTTGGTACTTTACACTGAATATTGATCTAGGTGTCTTTCACTGATTAAAACCCTGGGAATTCCGAGATCTGACTGAAGAGGATCCACAAAAAGTAAGTAAGAAATTCAAAGCAATAGCTGTAAACAAGGATCCTACAACAAAAATCATGTTAAAAACAGTGCCACTTATTACTAAGATACCTCCAAAAGGACAAAAACACATGATGGAGAAAAAAATCTGGGGAATAAGCAGTCGGACAAGGAAAAAGATAGGAAGGCTTTTAACAGGCTTTGCCTTTATGCCATCATTAAAATTGTTAGTTCCTGGGAATCCAGAGTGCACAACATTGGACTTTACCCAGAAATACCACAAACAAATTTTGAAAAATCTCAACAAAAGCCAGTTATGCAAACATTTCCAAACAGCTGTTCTTTTGCACCCATTCACATAGGCGATTTCCACCTCAGTTACAATTTTAAGACAATCTTTGGGCTTACACTTTCTCCCCACTGAGTTGCCACATGTGAGGGATACCCTGGTTATTGCTTGTTCCTGGCAGGTGCCTCTCACAGACCAAAATCCTCTTGCAGCTCCCTGGGAGGCTTTAGGATGCAGCTCGTGGTTTCCTGCTGCACTCTCAATTTCTGTCTTTGTGATTCTGAATGCTGCAAGAGGAATGCAAAAAACTATTGTTTCCCCAAATCCTTTGGTGATCTCAGAGACACGTGGCCTTCAAAGGTCTGCAATAACAGCTGAGAATATTATGGGCTACAGTGCAGAGGAGTGGCAGCTTCCTGAGGATATCAGGTAAGTCTGGTCCAGAGAGTGAGACTGCCTTAATGCCTCTGCAGATGTTTGACTGGGACTGGGACTCAGTTCTTCAGAGCCCCGTCTTGAGTACTGCCCAGCCTGAATAGGAAACTAATTTGCTAACAGCTTTGCTCTTACGTGCTCATTTTCTTCTGGGGCTCCATCCAAAGCTCAGGCTTTGTGGCTGTAGTTCATAGCCTCAGTACTTGAAAGGTATAATTTCCTGCAGGACTCTTGATCTTATGTATTCTCCCTGCAGACTGGCAGTGTGAATGGTCTGTGAACTTGGTATCTTGGGATGGAGGAAGTCAGTGGAGATCAGCATCAGCAAACAGTCCAACGGGAAATGGCCAGTGTTGTGTCCAGCTGTCCTTCCTGCACGGTGGCAGCAGAGGGGCAGGAAGGACAGCTGCACAGAAGATAACTGCCTGAATTAGATGCAGCTAGATCATTGTGTGAACCTGAATCAGTATCCTAATGCTGTGTCTTGGTGCAGTGAATTGTTTCCCAGCCCACTCCATACACGCTTCTCTCACATACAAATGCCAATAATTGCTGGCTTGGAGTCTCTAACAGCCTTGCCCTTCAACTGGACCTCACGCACTGATGTTTCCCCTCCTTCCTTTGGAGAGAGAAACAGTCCACATGTAGAGGATCAGTGACAATGGCTATTTTCTCCTTTTCCCTCTGTGTTCTTTGAGAAGTCCAGGAAAAGGCTGCAGGGATTTTTAAAATATTCCCACTTCGTTTGCCAAAGCAAGAACTTAAGCAATCATCCTCTGTACTTTTCTCATATACATATATATATATATGGGCAATCATAGCAATAACTTAACATAGGAGTGTGTGTATATGACACTCAGAGCCCTCTGTAAAAAGTATGCTGACAACAAAAAAAATTCCTCCTCTCTGATCTCCTCAGATTCAGGTAGGCCAGTTATCCTGTGGTCAGAGAGGTAGTGGAGTCTCCTCTGGAGTTACTCAATACCTGCCTGGATGCAATCCTCTGCAGCCTGCTGTAGGTGATCCTGCTTTAGCAGAGGAGTTGGACTAGATGATCTCCAGAGGTTCCTTCCAACCCCTACTGCTCTGTGATATCTTCAGGCTTTCTGTTCAACTGTAAGCTCTAGAAATAAATTAAGGGAAAGGTGGAATACAGTCAAAGCCATACCACTGTAGGCAATCTTACTGTAATCCAGAGTTGCTTAAACAGTGAACTGTAGTTAGAACCTCAGCAAAATTGGGCGTGCAGTGCAAAAATGAAAGGAGAAACGTGCTGCCTTTGAGGGGATTGCCAACTAGCCCTCTGGTTCAGCCTGAAAGGGTGGATCTTGTGTGGGAGCTGGATGCAGAAAGCACTGCACATGCAAGCATGCAGATTTTTACCCACACAGGCAACTGCAGCGCCTTAGCGTGGGCAGCACAGGTAGGAGGATGACATCCAGAAGCCTTCCCCTGTGCTGGAAACAGCAGCACTGGCTCTGCCCCATCCCATACCACTCATCCATGCTCACTCAGAAACCAGTGTGCTAGGAAGCTACCTGGCTGAGATCCTCATATGTAATGTCCTTCTATGTGCTGTTGCGTATGGCATGAGTCAGTAGTAATCTCCACAATGTCGGCAAATTTTATACCAGGAGAGGATTCCCCATGACCCTTATTCCACTGAGTCATGAGGAAAATTAAAACCTTTCCCATTTGATGGACTGTATAGATGGACATGAGCTTGCAGAGAAATACTACCATCCACACAGGGGTGGAGAAGTATTGTTTGTCTGGAGCTATGACGCTATTGTTGGAAGGGCAAACTGAAACACAATTGTTTCATATGAGCAAAGGCTCATTTGTCTTGAAGTAAGCTTTTGTCCAAACACACAAAAAGGGGCTTTTTTTTGGTTATTTACACTGTGTGATATTTTTAGGGATTTTTGCATTTAATTAAGAATGGGACAATAATAATAATGCAAGTAAAACATAAAAGCAAACTGACCCTATAAAAAGGAATTTTTTTTCTACCTTAGGAAAACACCTTTCTACATTATATTGGACGCTTAGATTGTAAACTGGCAGAGGTATGGACCACGTCCTTGTCCTGTGCTTGCAGTGCATTCATCACAGTGGGTCGGGGGAACCCTGGCTGCACATACAGACTGGGGGATCAGACGCTGGAGGCCAGCCGTGCTGAGAGGGATCAACAGCAACTTAAATGGGTCTGGAGGGAAGTCTTATGAGGAGAGGCTGAAATCCCTTGGTTTGTTCAGCCTGGAGAAGAGGAAGCTGAGGGGAGACCTCATCACAGTCTATGACTTCCTGTTGAGGGGGAGCAAAGGGGCAGGTGCTGATCTCCTCTCTTTAGTGACCAGTGATAGAACCCAAGGGAACAGCATGAAGCTGTGACAGGGGAGGTTTAGAATAGAATAGAATAGAATCATTAAGATTGGAAAAGACCACTCAAGCTCATCTAGCCCAGCCATTTAGGATATTAGGAAGAGGTTCTTTCCTGAGAGGGTGGTCAGGCACTGGAACAGGTTCCCCAGGGAAGTGGTCACAGCATTGAGCTTGACTGAGTTCAAGAAGCATCTGGATGATGCACTCAGTCCCATGCTGTGACCTGTCCGGTCCAATGTGGAGCCAGGAATTGGACTCGATCCTTATGGGTCCCTTCCAACCCAGGATATTCTATGATTCTATAATTCTATGAATCTCTTCTGCCTATTCTGAAATTTTCATATCTCCTGGGACAACTGAGTTACAGTCCCGAAGGTATTTGAAAGAATAAAGAAACAAAGACCAAAAACTTGTTTAAAGGTTATCTTGTCATGACTTATAAGTTGTTGGATGTGGGATCTAGATGTTTGACTTCTATAAAGGGACAGAAGGTGAGGGAAACAAACCCTGTAAGGTCTTGTGTAGTCTAAGTTCTGAAGTACTTACAGGCCACAGCTAGCAGTGACTAATGAAGGGCAAAATGTTTCGTAACTCCTCTAGAATATGTTGTAGAAAAAAAAAAAAACCAAGTTAAAGTTACCTTCTTTCCATTTTGGGTAGGTGCTCCAGATGCCCAAGTTAACTACCAACTCAGCACCCAGGTAACTCTCTTAACCCTCCAAAGATGCTGTTTGCTGTCCTGCTGACTCCATTCTCCCTGCTCCTTTTCCCACCTCTTCTCTTTTACCACTTTAAGGTTCCCCCTTCCCTGGACCACCGCCTCCCTCATTAGCAATTCCCACAAAAACAACACGACCTCCCAAGACCCATCATCTTAGTAGGGTGCTCACATCCAGCCACTGTTACCCCAGTGGGTACTGGAGTACTGTCAGAATATTCTCTGTAGCGTTTGGTATGGTGCCTGATACTCCCTGCAAGGATTCCAACAGCAGCTGGGATATTTTCACCTTTATCCCATCTCTGGAGCAGGACTCACAGTGACCATGCTCCATTCAAGTGCTGGTTTCTTGCTGAGGTGATTGATGCAGAGTAAGGGATGAATCCTGGCTCCAGCTCTTTCCACATGTAGCATGCAGATCAGGCTTCTCTGGGGTAAGCCAGCTGATGCTGAGCCAGGTCAGAATTCCCAGCAAAACCCTTTCCACATTCACAGCACCTGAGGGGTTTCTCTCCCATCTGGGCTCTCTGTTGGTGAATGTGAAGGTGAAAGTGTGTTCATTTTCATACGATGGATCTCCTTATTTTCAGCTGGGGAAATACCATCAGCTGGAATAGAGGATGGTAAAAACTCATCAGATATAATTCCTCCCTGCCAAACACCACATGAAGAACAGCATTTATGAGAGTGAAAGCCGTGAACTGACTCTTTGGATGAAGCCTGGAATTTATTCTCATCTTTCATCTGCCATCAGTTCTCTAACAGCCTTCATCATTATATCTCTGTTTCACATAGTATCTCACCAACAGGTGTGTGCCAAAGTTAAACACATGGAGAAAACCAAGATGGGGAATACAGTGGTGGGTGAAGAGACTTGCCCAAAGCAGCCCATCAGGCCAGAAACAGACATAAGAACTGGGCACATACTTCCCGAGTCCTTGACTAGTGCATTTACTAGTATGTTCATCATAAATTGATAAATCTTACTCCAAGGTCTATTTTGCAAAGGTGTGGTGGTTTTGGTAGATAATATTTGTACATGACTTCAAACACTCAAAATTCTGTTTCAGTGCTAATGAAATGAGCTATCTCTAGCATATCTAGGCTAGCTTATCCAGCTTGTGGATGCACTATATCTGAAGTTCAGAGGTACCAGGACTCTGAGAAGGCCCATCTTGTCATATGTTTTATGAATAGGAATATGCCTAGATTGTTTCAGAGTCAGCTTGGGTCAGGAAGTACATGGTGATGAGCCCAAGCTAATGTGCCCTGATGGAACCAGCAGTTTTGGGGAACAACTGCAGAGGTACCTGAATGGCTCCCCAGAGAGTCAGATCAGACCCAGCAAGGCTGAAAGATGTGGCTCAGCATTGTCACTGCTGACCCTGTGCTGGCACTAAGGGTGGGGCCTTGCAGTACAACCTGCACCACACTCCAAAATTTCCATCTCCCAGAGGACCTTTTATCCTGTCCACCTAACAGATATGGGCTACCTGTGTTTTCATGTAGCACTGTGCCCGAGCTCACAAGCTATGTAGATATCAAAGAACTGGTGAGACAGTTCTGTGTCTCACAAAGAATCACAGATCATCAGGAGTTGGAAGGGACCTCGAAAGATCTAGTCCACGCCCCCTGCCAGAGCAGGGTCACCTAGACTAAATCACATAGGAACGTATCCAGGCAGGTTTTGAACATCTCCGGAGAGGGAAACTCCACAGTCTCTCCTGCTGTCCATCAGGACACCCAGGTCCCTTTCACCTATGCTGCCCTCCAACAGGCCAGTCCCCAACCTATACCAGTACCTGGGGTTGTTCTTCCCTAGATGCAAGACCCTACAGTTGCTGCTGTTAAATCTCATTAAACTTCTCCCCGCCCAAGTATCCAGCCCAAGTCAAATCTCACCAAATCACTATGAGCCAGAGTCTCTGCCAAGCCCGTTTAGTCATTCCAGTGTCACTGCAGCACGTTTCCCAGCAGAGGAAATGTTTTGGCCTTATCAGGGTAGTTTACATTTCTCTTCATGGGATGGACTGAGGAACACCTCCTTGTATTGTCCAGGAACTGCCAGCAAGCTGCTCAGCCAACACATAGCCCCAACCAGGTGTGCCATTAGCATTAGCTGTTGGCTGGCAGTCTTAATCAGAGATATTAGTAGTGGAACCATTTGGTGGTGAAAAGCTGGATTGAATTCAGCATCTGATCAGCATCAGATACCCATGCAGCATCTCAAGAAAACCTCCCTAACTCTGTGTCACTTAGGTAATGATATTCTAAGATGACATGATGGACTTAATATCATCCCTTGGTGGACTGGGAAGGTCTGAATGCCTCAGTATACCCTGTATGTTGGGATTATTCTACTTTACTGTGGGTCCAAATAGAATCATATGATCTGTTTTTTTTTTTTTTTTTTCCAATGCCTGGGGTATCCTATGGCCCTATAACCTGTGATGGTGGAGAGATGACTGCTTGATAACCTTGCTCAGAGATTGGCCCAGCCTGCAAGCATTTCAGTAGGAATCAGAATAGAACCAGAGAAGTGTCTGGCACTTCTCTGCAGGACACAGCCATACCAGTTGCTATGAGGGAGCATGAGGTAGCAGAGGAGAAAGGTGGGTAGCAGGAAAGAGGTGCAATGCGGTAACTTGTATGACAGAAACAGTGCTGAAAGATCTTGCTGGCATTTACCTGCTGAAGAATCATAGAATCACAGAATCATAGAATGGCATGGGTTGGAAGGGATCCCAAGGATCATAGAGCTCCAACCCCCCTGCCACAGGCAGGGCCACCAACCTTCAGTCTGGATCTACACAAGGTTGCCCAGGGCCCCATCCAACCTGACCTTGAACACCTCCAGGGACAGGGCATCCACCACCTCTCTGGGCAGCCTGTTCCAGCACCTCACCACTCTCTCTGTAAAAAACTTCCCCCAAATATCTAATCTAAACCTTCCTTCCTTCAGCTTTAATCCATTTCCCCTTGTCCTGCCATTATTAAAATTTAACTTTTAAAAAGTTGGTTCCCCTCCTGTTTGTATGTTCCCTTCAGGTACTGGAAGGCTGCAATGAGGTCCCCCCGCAGCCTTCTCTTCTCCAGGCTGAACAAGCCCAGCTCCCCCAGCCTCTCTTTGTAGGGGAGGTGCTTTGTGGCTCCTCTGAACCCTCTCCAACAGTTCCACATCTTTCTTGTTTTGTGTGCCCCAGATCTGGACACAGTACTTTAGATGGGACCTCATGAGGGCAGAGTAGAGAGGGACATTCACCTCTACCAGGCAAATTCTTTGAGAGCAAAGATTGAAGTTTGGTCTCCAAATGATATTTTGAATTTAAATGCTTGTATATGCGATAGTAAAATTAGTATTTTTAAAACTATAGTGGTTTTTTTTTTTTAATCCAAATGCTAATTTTTTTTATTTATCACCCATACATTTAATGACCCATGCATGGACTTTTTTTTAATCTTATTTTTGAACAGCTTAGATGGACTTTTACTTTCCAAAGACTGAGAAATAGCATGACAGTCAATCCTCTGCTGAGAGAGCATGGTGACATTTGGTTACCTTCTTACAGCTTCTGGTGTACGGATTTTGAATCCACCCTAGATAATCTATCCCAGCAGCTTTTGCAACATCCAGCCTCTTTCCATTTCTTCTTTTCCTTCCTGAAAATTAAGACGATTAGATCTTATCTTTGTCCTTCCAGCAATGTAATTGCTGCCTCTCTTAATAACAACCTCTCATGCACCCCAACTGCGTTATCATGTCCTGCCCTACTTCCAGCCTTCTCCTCAAGACTCAACAAACCCAGCTCCCTTGTTTCTTCCCAGAGACTGTTTTCCACACTTCTTATCTCTGCAGATGTGTTCCCATGCCCATGCTCCCTGCCTGGATGAGCCAGGCTGCTTGCTGTTCCCCTGCATGATTGCAGTGGTGGCTTCTCACTTCTCCCCAGCTGCACGCTGTCACCCTGCAGCCCCCAGCCTGGGCACCCCCTTCCCCAGCCCTGTGGGCTCACCCGCACTGGGGCTTGGCTGGGATGCTTGCCGGGGCCGAGCGCGGGTGCTGCGTGGGCGCAGGGGGCCCTGCTGGGCCAGGTGCTGGGAGCACGGGTGCCAGGCCCCCAGGCCCTGCTGAGCGCAGGAATCAGCATGTGCAGTTCACTCCTCACACCTCCCAAGCCCTACAGGGAATCGGCAACCTTGCTTTCTGGGGTTTGTCCTCAATTCCCAGGTTCAGGAAAATCGCCAACATGCTCATCAGGTGCTCTCAGGTCACAGGATCACAGAGTGCTTAGGATCTGAGATGACTTCTAACCATCACCTAGTTCCAGCCCCCTTGCCATGGACAAGGACACCCTCCACTAGCCCAGGTTGTCCAAAGCCTTATCCAGACCTGCCCTTGGACACTGCCAGGGAGGGGGCAGCCACAGCCTCTCTGGGCAACTTGTGCCAGGGCCTCACCACCCTCGACATAAAAAAATGTATTCTTTATATTCAATCTAAACCTCCCACCTTTCAGTTTAAAACTGTTGCCTCTTGTCCTGTTATTACAGACCCTGGCAAAATGTCTTTCCTTTCTTATAAGCTGCCTCTATATTGAAAAGCCACAATGCTCAGAGCTTTCTCTGGGCTGAACATCCCCACACTCAGCCTTTCTTCATAGGAGAAGTTAATTTCTTCTTAGTTTCTGGTCATCTGCTTTGGAAATACTCGTAGGATGCAGAGGTCCTCATGTTCTATGGGATGCAAGCATTTCTGGACCTTCTAGAGAGGAAGGTCCTGAAACCAAATGTAGGTCCCCTCCATCTGTTTAGGAGCACCAGCTTCCAGGCTCAGTTGGAGTTACCTAGTATGACATGTGGCTCTTGACAGTCCTTGTATCATGTACTTCAGGGGACAGTGGTGGATATCCTAGTCACACACAGTGCCAGAAACCCAAATCTTTACATCAAACAGTACATGGTTAGTTCATTATAACCAATACTCCCATCCATACTTATTACAAAAATGGCACATTCAGCTGTTGGTTATTTCAGCCTGAAGAAGCTCATTAGCACTCCCTCTTCCCAGCAGCCCTTTCCCCAAAAACCATCCTTACATCCCTTCCATGTTCCCGACAGATTCAATGTCCCTAAACCAAATATTTTGACCTGCTGCCTGCACAAGATCTCACATAAACTGTCAAACATGATGGATAAGGGTCAGTCTCTCCCTGCTGATCCTCCCACTGGGGCGCAGGTACAAGCTCTCTGCTGTACCTGGCTGCTGATCTCTGGCTGGAGGTTGATTCCTCTATGACCATGTTAAATTTGATCCAAATCAGGCAGTTGGTTCCTAAGTGACTAATAGGGGGCTGTGTATTTAAAAAAGCCTTATTTCCTCAAGAAACTACAGAAAAACATTCCATGAGCCTGTTCAAAAGTGTGTCATAAAATTGATTCCCCATATCTGAAAATATGTATTTTTTATAAAGACCAAACAGAGGGTTTGAACTGTCTTTTGATCTTGAAACTTCTGTCTCTTTCTGAATGTATCTAAGAGAAAACAAAATTTAGGATGAATGTGGTTTTGGTCAAGACAAAAATAGAGAAGAAACAGAGCAGACCAAACTTCAGTTCACAGGGAAGAGGGGGTAAGAAAAAAGGTTTTCATTCTCTGGTTCTGCTTCATCCAAAACCTCCCAGTTCTTGAGAGGAGGAGTGGGATAGAAGAGCTCTGCCTGCTTGCTGTGGCAGCTCTCATTGAATGCTTTTCTTGAGACAGCTGGGAAAGGGCAGGCAAGCAATCGAAGGCACTAAGCAGAGCTTTTGCTCCCCTTCCATCAGGGGCATGCTTCTGTGGGGTGTTTCCCACAGAAACTGGGGTATGTTTGAGGCAGGCAGCTTGGGTGAGGGTTAAGGCTGGTGTTTGTCTGCTCACGTCTCAATAGGCACAATACAGGTGTCTCCATCTGAGTTACGGTCCGGGCTCCCTTCACACTCACTGGAGAGAAATGGACACTGTTAGGTGGTGATTCATCTGACCTATTTTAGATGTCTACCATATGAATGGGTGAATCACGTCCTAGAAATGCTTCTTGGGTATTTGAATAAGGGACTTGATTTGTTCTCAGTTTGTTATATGCAAGATTTCTTGGTTTTAAGTAATATTTCTGGGTTTTTTGGTTTTGGGGCTTTTTTCATTTTTAATAGAGAGTTAATGTTTGCTCAAAGTGAGGATGTGCTGAAAAGCTGAGAGATGAGGTTTCAAAAATCACTCCTGTGATTTTGTAGTTTGTCTTCTGGAATAGATGTGTGGTATGGAAATGATGAAGTACTAAGACCAAAGAAGACAGAAGTCCAGAGGGAGAAAGGTGAGCAAGTCAGAATCTGAAACACCATAGGAAACACAGATGGTGTGGTTCCTGTAAAAAGCTCGTTCAGTAAGGGAATTTGTGTGTTTAGAGCTGCAGTTAAATTACCTGTAGGAATCACTGTGTATATACACAAAGGCAGATTCATGTATTGGATAGACTATTCAGTATGATATTAATATATTGTATATTATACGATACAGTGATATACTATTACAGATTTTTTTATGTCTCTGTGTGTGTGTACTGTTACAGACTCCAAATCTGTGTGCATAAGGTGGTAGAGGAGCTTGCCAAGAGACAGGTCTGTGTATGTACAGTGGAAAGTGATGGAATAAGTATTTTTGTTACGACATCCAATGTTCCAGCTGGGTTGGCATTTTTAAAAGTTGCATTTCTAACCCTTCAGTATAGCTAAGAAACATTTGAAGATGGGATCTAGCTTCAGAAATGGTCCCCTAATGTAAAGATACCTGTCTGTAAATGTTCAGGATGACTTTTTTCAGTTGTCTAAAAGGAGATTGGCAGATTACCTCCTAAGTAAGTAGGTAGGGATGCTGTGTTGTTGCTCCTGCCCCTCCAAAGGTGTCAAGTGTTTGGTGTTGCTTTCTCTCTCCTCTTGCTTTTTCTTGCTTATCCAGTCAGCACAAGATGATGTGAGGAACAATGCGGGAAGTGGGACATAGACCTGAGCTCCAATTCATGTTCCTATGTAAACAAACCGTAGGCCAGGTTTAGAGGTTCTTCATCACAGACATTTTATTGTATTTTATTTGCTTTCTCTTCTGATGAGCCCTTGTCAAGCTACTTAATGAGCTGCATTCATTGGGGTTTTTTTATATGTGTTTGTATGAAAGCTGTATTTTGAAGTATATGTCATATAAACCGTGGTTGTATAAAATGTGTTCATGCTCATGAAAAGGGTTATAGACTGAGGTACGAAAGACATTTCACTGTACAGAAGACAGAACTTCAGCTACAGTGGATAAATGCATTGTTGTTACTCAGACTGAGCAGTATGCAAGTTATTCGTGGAATGGCATTCATTTTTAATAAACGTTTTATGTAATGCTGACCACTGAGGACTCTCAGGAATTAAAGACTTGGTAACTGTGTGGTATCTCATCTTCTCTTCCTTGCTTTTGATCTCAGCACTATAAAAGTGGTTGTAAGGATGGGGGTTTTTTTCAGTTCCAGACCCGCTGAACATTGCCAGTGTATTGGTAGACAGCTGTACAGTACATGCAAAATTATTAACAGATCTTTGCTTTTCTTTGTGACCTTTCATAGGTTCCTCAGTGCTAGTTCCCCTGACACCCCCCCCTAACCCCACAGGTTAAAGGCTTGTAAATTAAACATTTGCAGTGTATTTGTGATTACTTCTATTTTTTTTGGGGGGGGGGGGGGGGTGGGGGGGGTGGGGAGGGCATGGGATGCTATTTTAAAACATAACATAATTGGGGGGTGCTTTCCTTGTTGTGGTTAATGATGGCTCATCATCCTGGTTCCTTCACTAGTTCAAACAGTATCACCAGCTCAAACATTACTTTTTGGGAAAAGTGGGTGCCAGAAGCCTGGCTGTGAAGCTGTGGGGCCATTTATCAGCTGTGCTGACACTGGAGCCTTTGCTGGAGGTAGGTGTGAGGCCTAGCAAGCTTTGCCCAGGAGGAGCAAAAGATGTTTTGCATTCTGAGTCATGGTATTAAATGCGCTTTTTACCAATTATTTACAGTGAAATTCATTGTAAGAATGAATCAAGTCACTGGTATTTAATCTGAACAAGCATTGTGAAAGTTCAAATGACTATGCAGGAGATACGTTGCTGTGATGACGCGTATCATCCAGGGCTACGCAGCTCTTCTAGGCAAAACGTCTCCTTGTGGTTACACCTTTTCTTGTATTTCTTCTTGCTTATGTGGAAAATCTACATGTGTCATAATTTGCAAAATTGAAGGCTTTTAAGTTTTCTTATATAAAGTTAATGTCTCGATGCAAATATACGTATTTGACTATAATTGTGGTGGGTTGACCCTGGCTGGAGGCCAGGTGCCCACCAAAGCTGCTCTATCACTGCCCTCCTCAGCTGTGTAGCAAAAGAAAACACAATGAAAGGCTTGTGGATCAAGATAGGGGCAGGGAGAGATCACTCACCCATTGCCATCCTGGGCAAACAGACTCAATTTAGAAAAAAAAATAATCATCTGATTTATTACTAAGCAAAACAGTAATGAGAAATAAAACCAAATCTTAAAACACCTCCCCCCGACTCCTGCCTTCTTCCTGGGCTCAACTTTATTTCTGATTTTTCTCCTTTCTCCCTTCAAGTGGCATAGGGACATGGGGAATGGGGGTTACAGTCAGTTCAGCATGAGTTAGTTGTCTCTACTGATCCTTTCTCTTCAAGGGGAGGACTCTTCACACTCTTCCCCTGTTCCAGTGTGGGGTCCCTTTCACGGGAGACAGTCTACCACCATCTTCAACATGAGTTCTTACCACAGGCTGCAGTTCTTCATTAACTGTTCCAGTGTGGGTCCCTTCCATGGGGTTCAGACCTTCAGGAATAGACTTCTACAGTGTGGGTTCCCTATGGGGGTTACAAGTCCTGTCAGCAAACCTGCTCAAGGGTGGGCTTCTCTCTCCGTAGGTCCACAGGTCTTGCAAGGAACTTTCTCCAGGGTGGGCTTCCCATGGGGTCACAGCCTCCTTTGGGTGCATTGACCCGCTCTGGCATGGGGTCCTTCAGGGCAATATCTGCTCTACCATCATACTTTCATGGGCTCCATGGGGTCAGCCTGCCTCACCACGGTCTTCTCCATGGGCTGCAGGGGAATCTGCTCCAGTGCCCGGAGCACCTCCTCCCCCTCGTTCTGCATTGAGCTGGGTGTCTGCAAAACCATTCTCTCACATACTCTCACTCCTGTCTCTGGCTGCACTTGCTCTTGGTGTTCTTTTCCCCTTCTTAACTCTATTCTTCACAGAGGTGCTACCACCATTGCTGATAGGCTTTGCATCGGCCAGCGATGGTTCCATCTGGGAGCTGTCTGGCATTGCCTCTGTTGGACATGGGGGAAGCTTCTGTGGCTTCTGACAGAAGCCACCCCTGCAGCCCCACCCCAAGCTACCAAAACCTTGCCACGCAAAACCAATGCATACATATAACTATAAATGTAAATGTATACATACGTACTTTGAAACCAGTGTAACAGTTCATTCTCAAATGTTCCATCTCTGTGAGAGGAAGGGGTATTCTGGACTGAGTTCTGTGGTGGCCAATGGCACAGTAATATTATGTGCCGCATTTTCTGTTTGTGCTGCAGGACATGGGCAGGAACACTTCTATTTTTAATTGTGTGTCTTGATGATACGAGTAACTCAGAGTGGTTTCTCTTGTATTTTTCTCAGTTGACTCCACCTAATGCAAGGTCAAGTCACGAAATACATGTATTACGGTGGGATGAGACTTTTCAAGTGCAAAACATATCATCAGTATTCAAACTCTGACCTCTAGGTTTGATTAAAATCTTTTTAGAACAGATGTTGCCCACAACAATAATATGTAGCATACAAAGCTGAGCTTATGCTCCTTCTACCATCAACTTTATAATTACAAACTTTTCCAAACATTTTTCTCAAGGGTTTCTTGCTTTCAAAAACAGTCTGTAGTTTGTTTGCAAAGGAAGAGGTGAGATTTGCAGCTGAAATGGACATTTATGGACTGGGGCATTTTTTTCCCTCTGTTTTATTTGCTTATTATTTGGTTTAGGTAGCATTGCTTTTTCTAAATCTTGTACACGTTTTATTTGTGAATGTTAACTATTCAGTCAATAAAGTATTGGCAGAGGAATTTAGACTCAGTTCTTCAGCTCAGAATATAATATTATAAAGAGTTTACACTGGATCTCTTTTAAATTAAATTAAGTACTTACTATCCTACCAAGCTCCCCAGACAGTTTTCTTCCCTACCTATTTAATTTTTTGGGGTTGTTTTGGTTTTTTTACACCTTGTTCCTCGTCAACCGTGGATGCAATTCTGAGATAAAAAAAATCCAATATTTGCACAGCTTTTTGATCTCCTGGGACAACTCTAAACATGTAAGCTGTGGCTCTGTCTGCAGAGATTGGACTTTGCTGCTGCAGTCATAATAGGAGGGACAGAGGGAGGGAGGGAGGGAGGGAGGGAGGGAGGAAAGGAGGAAGGAAGAGAGGGAGGAAGGGAGGGAAGACCCAAATGCACCATGCAGACTAAAACGGCTTACAGCTGCACTCATAGATCTTAAAGATCTTTTCCAATTTGAATGATTCCATATAATTCTGTGACTTCTTGAGGTGGGGTTTTTTTTGGCAGGGGGTTGGTTGGTTGGATTATTTTTACCCCCTTGGGTTTAAAATAACAAATACTTTCCACTCCAGTTCAGCTTTCCCCATTATTGCTGAAATTGCAGTGGAGACCCAAACCTGTCGGAATGCGAAATTCCCTCAGCCAGGCGCCGGGCAACGTTGGAGTTCTCGACCTGTGCAATGCTAGCAGAGGCTGCCGGAGGGAAGTTGCAGGAGGGATGTTGCAGGAGGGAAGTTGCTGCAGGGTTGCTGAGGCGCTTCCACAGGCAGCTGGGCGATGCCGGTAGCTGGCACGGGGCCTGACGGTGCCTAGGCCCAAGCCAATGTGCACGTGTTGGCTTGGGCCTACGCACCGTCAGGCCCTGTGCCAGCTGCTGGGCATACACAACCCCAGCGAACCTGTTCCTCTTTAATCTTGTTACACGAGGGCCTCGTTAGGCCCCCTGTAATAATCCTGGTACATTCATAAAAAAAGGTGGAGAGTGATCCCATGTCATGAGAAGCCACAAAAATACTTGCAGGAGTGAGAAAAAAAGCCTATCCAAGGACGTGGAAACTCTCCAAGTCGTTTCTGAACCCATCGCGTGGATGGGTGAAATCACTTGTGTGACCTTGGTGATCTCTCAGGAAAGTCAGGGGGCTCTGCAGATTCTCCTCTCAGACTAAGCAAATAGATGCTGCAGCTGATGGGAGGGGTCCCTGCTAGCAGTTGGCAGGCTGTTGGAAAAGATGGTGAGGAGAATGCTGCATCCCCCCCGCCCCGATGCAGCAAGGAACAAGGATCAAGGCTGGTTGCCACCAATTTCCGGCACCAGCCAATTTTTTTATTATTTTTTTTTTCTATGGTTGGAAGAACAGATAAGGCCTTAGGCTAGTAAGGTATGTTTTAGGTGTGACTCCGAATCCTGATTAGATATCACTAGGTAGATAGTTAGTCTATATCTACTTTAATTTTTTTAAAATTCGAAACTTTATTTTAATTCAAGAGGGTAAATCGAGAATTAAAACAAAACGGGGTTTTACTAGACTCCATGCATTTCCCAGGAAAACACTCGTGATTCAGCCTGCTTTCTCCTCCAAGTAAATCTGCACTGATGGATCCCGCTCCACGGCTTTAACAGCACCTGAACATTTCTAGCCCTCCATACTGATGAATGACTGTACTCAATTTCTTTCCTCTGCTCTGAGAGTAATTGCAATTACCTTTCTTAGTCAGCAGGGTTTCTTGGGGACCAGTTTCTTTTCAGGATGTGGGACAGGGGCTGTGTCACTACATTACAAATTCTTCTGCAGTTTAAGGGGCTACCTTTTCCAGTTCTACCCCTTCCCTCACATTCCCCTGCCAGGTGCAACAGCTGAATGCCCTCTTCACTGCAGGTGCGCCGCGGCCACCCTGTCATAAATAGTTCCCTGTGGGGGAGAAAGAATGGGTGCTGGTGTGCTGCTGCTTGGAGGTAGGAAAGTTTGATTGGGGTCAGGTAAGGACAGACAGTCTTTAAACTGGCTTGCTGCTAGAACAATTGCAGCACAGAGTTGCACCTTAAGAAACACCAATGTATGAAACAAAAAGATGCCTCATGTTTTCCCTTTTAAACCTATTTTATGCCTGCTAAATCCATAACAAATCACCTAAACAAGAGGCGATCCCCTTGGATGCACTTTGCATTGTTGCCTGCAGTCAGTCCAGCCCCCAAGCTATGGCCATGACAGATTTCTGCTTTGTCTTTGATCTGGTTTCCTCCATCTACCCATGACCAACCTTTTAGTGTGACATTTCTTTTCCGGTTCTGGCCAGCCAAGCCTTGCAGCAGCCAGTCCCTGGGCAAACAGCATCATTCCCACACTCTCAGTTACTCCTTTGCAAGACCACTCTCCCAAGAGACAGGCTGGACTTCTAAAGACAGAACATGCCAGTATTCCTCATAAGTTTCTCTTTATCTTCCTGAGGAACTTTTTTCCTTGACAGCAAGTAAAAAAGTGGATTTTTGCTTACCCCTTTTTCTGCAGTCTTAAAGTAAACATTGTAGGAGGTCAGGGGTTTTGCTGAACCTTCACTGCGGTGGTGTTTCTTTGGCTGACAGCTCCATGTGCTATTTTGAGTGGAATCTAGCAGAAGTCACTGTCACATGAAATCCTTTCTGCACTTGTGCCTTGAGGTGGAACAAAGTCTCTACCTAACAATACCCTCATCATCCCTGGCCTCCAGCAGCAGTTGCAGAGGCATCCCATAGGAGGAGCAGCATATCATACACCCCAGTAAGCAATTTTAATTGCACAGAATTTTTATTTCTGGATAAATTTCTAGATTGTTAATTATACTTCCCGTTCTATCTTTAAATTAGGTTTCAGAATTGCTATCTTTCAATATTGGTCACTATTTTGCTCTATAATGTTATTATTTAACTCTGTAAAATTTTCCTATGTCAGCAGGAGCTGGTTAACTGGAATTTAGGCTTTCTTTTCATGGATTTTGATGTAGTACTACTAGATATTACAAAATTAGTATCTTTGTCCAGGGAATCCAGCTCTGGATACATGCTTAGCTTCAGGCAGCTCTTTATTCTTCCCTCAACATTTTCCAGTGGAACTTCTTCCCTCTTTTCTTCTTCCAATCTCTGCCTCTAAGACTGCAGAGATCCTGAGATTTCTAGGGAAGTTATGAACTGAAACACATGGTCCATCACATATGCTCTGTCTGACATGTTTTCACGGGAATCATTCTTCCATCTGAAGTGCGTCTGCTGCAATACTGTACTCTGAACCAGGAGACAGATGCTTTAAACAGAAATGTATGGTGAACTGTCTGAAAGGGAAGCTAACAGTCATGTTAGGCAAAGCGCTGCTAAAGGAAGAAGGAAAGGCATTTCAGTTCTTGCTTTGGGCTGAGGCCTTACATTTGTTTTAGCTTTTACTATACCTGATTTTAATTTAAACTTGCACATTGGTCATGCTATTGAAAAGTCAGTATTAAATTAAGCTTCTTGTATTTATAAGAAATTCATCCTGAACTGTGTTTTTCCCTGGAAAATTACCAGCACAGGAATCCCTCCCTTCACACTCCTCCCTTTTTATCTTTCCCATGCCCTTGGGATCTCCCATCCAGCCACAGGTTTGGCTGCTCTCCTCCTCATCTCCTTAGCCAAGCCTGTGCAAGAGGAACTCCTGTTTGAGCTGATCTTCCTTGCCAGGGAAACCTTGATTCTGCCATCTTGGCCTGCTGCCTGCTCTGCAGCTGGGACACGAGGCTGCAGGGGACAGGCATCCAGACATAGGACCTCTCTTTCCCTAATTAAGTGCCCACTGCTAGGTGCCAAAGGATGTACCAGCTCTCTGGTTTTAACCTGCTGCCCTTTACTTTGCCCACTCTGCAGTGTGTACTAGAAGGAGGAAAGGGTTGAAGCAGTCAGTTACCCTGAGCCCCAGGGTATGAACATGAAAACACTGCTGTTACGCAGAGCAGGGAAGGTGCCCCTTGGTTTTTGTGCTGCAATACTCACAGCCTTTCAATGAGAGCCTCATGTTGCTCTAAAATGCCAGCAGATCAATTATAGAGCATTCTCTAAATACATTCTGCACATTTTTAGAGAACTGCTCATGGCTGATGTCCAGACAAAATACTCACATAGCAAAGTTTGACCTCTGCAGGTCTTGACATTTAAGTGCACAGGCTGGCAGAACCACAAGCAGGTAAGGAAGCTACAAGGAACCCTAGCTGCAGCTACAGCAGACTTGTTTAGGCTCCCTGCATTCAGCTTCCCTTGCTTCACTGAGAAATGGGGAGCTAAACCAGACACAGTGCTATTTTCTTTCAGTGACTCAGACTTGTGAAGTTCCCTAGGCCTTGTTACTTATGTAAGGAGCAAGACAGGTGGCTGCAGAGAAGTTTAAATACTTGCCACTGGAAATTGAAAGCCATCATTTGTGGCTGTGGTTACCCGGTTGGTTTCCACAATGATTAAATTCACCGAAGCTTCTCCTCCCCTTCCCTCAACCATTTCCCCCTGTCAGACTGACACAGCTGTTTGTGTGACTCTGTACAGCGGATTGGATGAGGAACCGATCCTGCTAAAAATAACCGTGGGTGGTAGAGTGGGGAGCTGTCACCCTTCAGCCACTGAAACCTTCCCGTCTGCGTCGTGATGCAGTTGCACACACAGCTGCACCGGCACCGGGCACAGAGCGTGGGAGTAAATGGCTGGGAGGACCCACAGAGGAGGAGATGCGGGACACTCATTTTGCTTTTGAAGGAAAAGTGGGTGGAACCACCGCTTCAGTAGGCTGGGCGGGGTAGTACACACTGTCCAGCTCTGCTCATCAAAGGTATTTAGCAAGGGACCAGCACCAATTCCAGCCGTGCATTTGGAAAATAAAAGATTGATAAGCTGTTCCTTTTCTGGAAATATTTCTTGAGTGCAAAAAACCCCGGTACAGTTCTGTTTAATGCTTCTGATCTGCTTTCTTTTAACTTCTTGTTTGCCTGTTGTTTCATGGCATGGATTGTATAGTGGCAATACCAACTTAAGGAACTGCTGAGCTCTTTGGATGTTTGTTACTACCCACCCCAGCCTGCAATTTTCCCTCACTTGTGCCAACCCCGCTGTTTGTGGAGCAGTGCTGAGCACTGGATCAGGAAAGTGATCCAAGTTAAAAATAACCCAGCCAGTGGCTGGGGATGGCAGAAGCCCCAACCATCCAACTGCAATCTGCTGTCACAAGTCAGTGAGAGCTGTTTGCAACTGCAGGACATTTTGAAAGCCCAGCCTCAGACATACCTGTTTGCTTCAAGATATATGGAGTTTTCTGCCAGTTGAAGAAGCTGTGTGAATGAGGAGGCAGGAACCCTTCTCCTGAGCTCATAAAGGACAAGAAAGCAAACCTTACTGTGCACATACACCAGCACAAAAACATCTTCACATCACCTTTACTTCAGCAGTCCTCCATATGACGAATTTGCAGAAAATACAGTGGCAGTGTCTGCCATTCAGCTACCAGATGTTGTTTATTCTGTGGATTGAGGAGAAGGTTACTGTGATTTTTAGGTGTTGGAAGGGTACTGCAGATACGGAGGCTGAGCTAGCACCAAGCAAGAGAATGGAAGAGTATTCTTCACAGACAAGACTCTAATACTTTTGTATTACAGAGAGATACCAGTTTGCAGATGTATTGCAGAAGAACAACTCTTCTCAGCTCTTGAAGAACAAAATACCACTGCTGTGATGCACCAGCACTAACCTACAGGATCACAGCAGCAGTGACGTGATTTTCATCTACTCATAGGGTTGGAGGGGAGTCTGCAATTATTCATTCTCTCTTGTATTCCAAGCCATATCTGGGTTTCTTCTGGCTGCTTTCTTCAGTTAATGGTTCATGCCTCCTGGGTTGAGTATTTTTAAACACTAGTCATTTCCTCTTTTCTTCCCCTCCTACTTGTGAATTGGCACTTCACCGCTTCCCTCCCCAGGAATGCCCCTACTGAGAGCTGGCAGGTTTGAGCACTGATGACAATGAAGGTGAAGCATCAAGAGCTTCAGAGCCTGAGAAATTCCAGGATCTTCTCAGGTTACATTTCTTGAGAAAGGAATTCACTCTTTCTTCACATGTATTAGTCGCTCACTGAAGTGGAAGGCGCAGTTGAAACCCACAGTTGCATTAGCATGAGCAGGTACATCACATATTAGCCAAATGAAAGCAAATACCTGAGGCTTAATGCAGGACGTGGCTGCCCTGAGGGAAACTCTGAATGGTTATCTCGTGCCAACCTCTGTGCTCAGAATAAGCCAGAGACATAACATCACTGTCGACCATATCAGGTGACTCCTTAGATTTCAATGGTCCAGAAGAAGTACCATCATATTTTGCCACCTTCTTTTAACTTTCTAAGAATGTGAGGACTTGTGTTCAGCAATTTTAATTCTTCTCTAAACACATGGGAAAATGTTGGCTTAGCTCCCTGCATTCCCACTGCCACTTCCCTTCTTGTGACAATTGTTAAAAGATTTCTTTTTTTTTTTTTTTTGCAGTAAAGCAGCTTCTGGTTCCCCTTTGATCTTACGTTCACATAAAGCCTTGACAGTATGTCCAATGAATTGGGAAGGTGTCTGCAATCTCTCTAATGCATGCTACATGTAAACTGGTTTTCCTGTTTCCCTTGGTTTGCCTGGAGGCATAGAGAGTAATCAAAGGTCAGCTGTTAAAGCAATTGGGCAAGAAAGCAACTGACCAGCAAAGAGGCATCTTCTTAAGCACAACTGCCAGGTGCAGAGCTGTAGGAAGCAACTTCTCCCTATCCTAGAAAAGATCTTCTGCTAAGGTTGGGAAAGGGCAGATCAAATGATGTAGGCCTGTCAAAAGCTCTGTGGATGCACATTACATGTACTTTGGGGTAAGCAGGGAGAAACTGCCCTTCTGTGAGGGGAAACTCTGGACAGAAGAGAGACTGAAGCCTCCTCTGTAGTTCTGTGCTTAAACATGGGAAAGCACAAGCACGTGAACAGTAGCTAGGTAGAGTTCAGCAGTATTAGGGTGATGGTCAGCTTGAGGTAGAGATGCAGCAGGCACCAGCCCAAAGCAACATATGAGTAGCAGCAGAATTGCAAGAGCTCTGGAAAGCAAAAAATACCCAAGTCCAGATATGAGGGACCAATTACCTGAGGGGTCTGGAAAACGGTGACCCTTTACCCATGCAGCTGTTACCACCTCCAAATCACCTTGTCTTCCCAGCAGCTTCAGGAAATGCAACTCCTCTTCCCAGCAGCTTCAGGAAATGCAGCTCCTCAGTCTTTCTTCCTAGCTATTCATCCCATTTCCATCTCTTCCGCTCACCCTTCTGCCCCCCCCCGCCCCCATGGTGGCCTGGTTCAACCCTCCGCCTTTCTGATGGCAAAATGCATTGTGACACCTTTACTTTACCTTCTTATTAATGCCCTGCCATTACCATTACCCATGCCAGGGAGATAAGCTTGTGCAGGCCACTTCTGCTTGCAGTATTACCAGAGAAACCTTTCAAATGAAGCTTTGCCAGGGGTCAGACCAGCTGCATTCCCAAGCAGAACATTCTTAGGTCTGGCCTCCTGAGGTTTGTTGCGAGTTCTGCAAGTAGCTTTGCTTTTTTGGATGAAGGTTTCTTCAGCCAATTCCTTGAGGCTGTGCAGCCAAGGGGTTTGCTGTGGTGCAGCAGAGTTATTTCGAGCTGCCTGTCTGTATGGCTGTTCAGAAAAACCTCATCTAAGCAACTCTGACCTTTACATCCAATGGAGCTGTACTTTGCACAGAGAGTGCCAGAGGGAATGGAGTGAAGGAGTGCACACACTTTCTGTCTCTGTGAGGATGACTGGACCTGGTATGGCCTTTCACTTACCATTGAAGGGTTACTGCTGTCCTGCCCATCACAGCGTGTCTCCCCAGCAGGTTGAATCTGCAGCTACAGATACCTCAACAGAAAACTGCAGCAGGAAAGAGGGAAACTCTGCTTCCCCTAATGAGCCTGGCTCCTACGGTGTGTGTTTCCCAGGCTCTCACATCTGTTCACGTGAAACAGGTCAGGGTTGTGAGGAGAAAGCCAGCCAGCTGTCAAAGTCCATCAGGACTCCAAAAGCAGAGTTATCAGGGGCATTCGTGATTTCCCTACTGAGAAAGTGAGTGAGCACTGGACTGAGTAAAGGGAGGGGACAGCTGAGAGGTGGATCAGCCTATTTGTGAGATACACCAGGTGTGCAGCATGGAAAAGGTAAAGGCCCTTCAGAGCTTGGCACACAAGGGCACAAGCACCAACCCAAAGTGTCCTGGCGATGCCTCTTTTGGCTTCTGCTCCCTCTCCCAACACATCCTGTATTTTCCCTTTTTCCAGACACAGGGGCTCCTGCTGTCATGATTCTGGCTATTCAGACCAGTGTTGTTGGGGTAAAGGGGAAGCAGGGTCAGAATGCATGCTCTGCATGCAGGGGAACTTTTGTTTGATTGGTATCTCAAAAAATGCTGCAGAGTTTAGACATAAAATGCTTCTTAAAATTTATTAAACGCACAAAACACACCTGTTGTCCAAGATCAAAAGAAATTTGTTTTCTGAGCCATAAATAATAAAGCAAAAAGGAATGTAAAAGAAGTATTTCAGTCATGACTCCTAGATCTATTTTTTTCAGCAGGGGACTGGGAAACTGGATCCTATACAACTCAGGTGACAGAAGTGAGAAGAAAATCTCAGAGCAGCTGCAGCTCCACTAGAACCAGGTTCACCTACAAGCAGCATTGTGTGTCACTGCAGAATCATAGGATGGTCTGGGTTGGAAGGGACCCCAAGGATCACAGAGTTCCAACCCCCCTGCCACAGGCAGGACCACCAACCTCCAGGCCTGGATCTACACAGGGTTGCCCAGGGCCCCATCCAACCTGGCCTTGAACACCTCCAGGGACAGGGCATCCACCATCTCTCTGGGCAGCCTGTTCCTGCAAGGAATAAGGTTCTGCCACTTTCTCTCCTAAAGGAATGATGAGCACGGGGTGCCATCCTCTGGCTTTTCAGATTCATGCAGAAACGTTAGATGAAAATGATGACCAACTCTAAGAAAACCCCTCACCTGCAGATTCTTATTTGTACTGCACAGCAGCTGTGCTAAGCAATAGTCATCCCTCTGTGAAGGATGACACATGCATTTCCAAATCTGGTCCTGCCAGGGGCCAGGAAACTGATGCTCAGGAGGTCACTCTGGGGAGAAAGAAAGAAAAAAAAGATGGGGTAACAAAGAACACGAGGATGAAAAATTTTATTTCAGAGACGTCAGTCACCCATTTGTCTATCTTCAGTATTTCTAAAGTGCCATAGTCTGTTTCACTGTAGTATCTAAGCACCGTTATCACAACAGGAATTTACAGTATTCTACAGAGCTCCCTCAGCTGGCAGGAGGATCTGGGCACCAGCTGGTGACCCCAGGACTGGGGTGGAGTGTGGAAGGGATGGAAGTCTGCTGGAATGGTAGTAACTGATTACCTTTTGCTTTTTCCAGTAGCGTCCCACTACGATCCTGAGGGAGAAGACAGCTGATAGAGCAGCCAGTGAGCTAGCCTCTGTCAAAGTGAACCTTCTGGTTCTTGGCTTTTTGCACATGCCCTTACCTCTTTCTTTTGGATGTGTCTTGTGAGTTTCTGCTGACCACAAGGCAATTAGATCCCTGGAAGAAGAGGAACATACCCTGTAACTTCTGCAACAGCAAAGGAAGGGTGGTGCCCAGATTCTCTCCAGCTAGATGATCACAAACAGTAAAGGGCAGTCAGGCTAGGGGAAGCAAATTATTTCAGCCAAGTGACACTGAACAGGGAAAACTAACAGTGGCTGTGGAAAGGAACTCCAGCAATGTGCTTACATTGGTGAGCACTCCAATCCTAACCACTAGGGCTACTGCACTGGCCATGTGCTGTGAACCCTACGGCCACTTTGATCTGGCATACAATTTTAGATAAGCTCACAGAAGATCTCAGAAATAAATACACATCAACCCTTTTAATTTATAGAGCTCTGTTAAATATACACAGCACTTCACAAAGCACGTAGAAATGAAAAGGAATGCACTGTGGACTGCTGCAAAGGCATATTTAGGGGCAGCTGGCTTTTTAAACCAGAATCTCGATGTGAGAGGGTTTCCCTTTGAGCTGAACTACGTTATATGCAGACTTGAGTTCAATTTCCTTGATCCACTGTTGAGATTGCCAAAAGAAAAGTTGCATTTCCAAGACATCTTTCCCTGCCAAACAGGGCTTCTCAGCCTAACAGAGTTGTAGTGCTGTAGATCTCCTTTAGAAAAGCTTAACCGGAATGGGACAGACCCACACAAACTCATCAGCTTTACAGCTGGACTACAGCATAATCTTTGAATTCAGCTAAAAATGAGCCTAACAACTGAGAGCTGTAGCATCCTTCCTGAAAGCCTGCTAGCAAATCAAAATCTTGACACTTCTGGAACCAGCTAGTTGACCACACCACTTTCCAGAAGTGGATCAGAAATCAAAATTATTGGTTTGAAGCCGTTCATAAAAAAAAATGCAAAACTAAAAGCAAAAACGGTGCATTTTCACATGAAGGCTTTGGTTCCTGTGTAAACAAAGCCCACCCCATTTCTGAAAGCTCCTTCTACTTCCCTGAGCAGCTGCACATAAAGGTGCCTTGTTCCTCTAGGAGCTGCAAACGATGCCATGCTCCCTCTACAGCTCCTTTTTATTTAACACTATGAAAATAACGTTTTATCAGCAGTTGAGTTTCAAGAAGTGGCTTGGGGCTTGCAGAAAGGATCCCTGCAATCCCTTGGAGAGCAGCAAGTTCTGTAGAGCAAGCCATTCCCAAGCATCCCTGGCCAGCAGCTGCTGAAATCCACTGATCTTCATAGCATCTTTATTTCCTTCATCTCTTCCCCACCACAGCTTCAGTCCTTTCACCAGCTTCAGCTTGCATTCCTTTGTCCAGAGACCCATCGAAGCCACGGAACCAGTTGCAGGATTAATAAGGTCCACTGCAAACTCAGAAATCTAAGCTCCAGCAGTACTGGATAAGCACACCACTGAGGATCTTCACTAAAAAGGTCAGCAGCAAAACAGTCAAAAATATTAACAATGTAAAGTGTTGCACAACAATTCTTTGGGGTTCAAACCGTGAGGGGTTACATCCTACAACTGTCACCAGTCTGTACCTGTGTAAAACGAGGTTGAAAGTGCTATGCTGAGGGATGTTTAGAGGTCACTCCTCACAACCACAGGGGCCACACATTTTTATACAGATATATAAATAAAACTCAATTTCAGATTTTATACATACACACCACACACACACACACAAAATAATCTGTAAAACTAAATGTCCTGATGTGAAAATTCAGGTATTTTGGTACAAAAACCTATTTCTCCCAGCTTCTTATTGAGAAATACTAGCATATACAGTATGTTTAGTGTTTTGAGAAGTACTGATGTGGTACAACGCCAGACAGCTGGCCATTTTGACCACTGCAATGGTGTGTGGTGTGTGCATGTGTGATCACTCAAAAACTAATCCATACGTATGTGAATAAATCTAGATCTTCCTTACACACACATACACAGAGGTCAAAATGGGACTTAAGAAATTCTGGTGTGGAATCAGGTCAGTCCCAGCACACTGTTGTTCTGCCCTGTTTCGCAACACGGCTTACACCAGCCCAGTTAAACCCTATCTGTGAATCTGAATTCTGCAGAATGAGGTGGCAACCTGTGCGAACTCATAGGCAATCTCCACACATCTGTCAAGTTGTGTATCACAGTCTTAGCAGCAGCAAGTCTAATCTTTTTTTTCTTTTTAAGCCTTCAGGCATGATAGATTTCCACATCAGTTACTCACCAGTTCTGCGGTTCCAGAACAGACTTTGTCCCTATCCCACAGCTCCCTCCTTCCTACCACCCAAGCAGCATTCACAGAAAACCTCTGCAGGGATGCCTTCTTTCTCTGGTTCAGAGTATGCCTACACGCTCCTTCTAAAAGCAGACCCAAGCTGTCTTTGCCTGCGCTTCAAGTTGGCCCACATGCTGCATGGGTGTAATGCAGTCTTCAACTTCTCAGCAGGACTTAAGCTTTGACCTTCCTGACTGATGTGTGAGACACAGAGCTGGCTTAGACAAGCATGGCAAGCTTCCATAGATCTCTGCAATATTATATAGGTCACAACATTTCAACTGCCAGGGGAACAAAGCCCCTTAATGACTCCATCTCCCATGTTATTTCTCTTGACACAACCACACATGCCTATGTTGTGTGACCAAGCAGCTCCTCACCAAGTGACCTGATGTTGTGTGTTCTCTCCTCAGGCTCCCATGCAGACACCTCTCATGGAGAGGTGGGAGAAAACATCTGCATCTTGGCCATGTGGCAGATGGCATCCAATCCTAGTACTAAGCAAAGAGGACGACAGGGCCTTGGGATGCAGAACTAACCACCGCAAACACTTTCTGTCCATGCCCGAGGTGCATTAGGAGGAGGGGGTGACTGAAAAGGGCTACATGAGCCAAAGGCATTACTCTGGCCAGTTGCCTGTAATCCAGGGGGGGCAGTGTAGTCACACCCTTGTCGACGCCCTTGTGCCTTAGGTGTATTTTGGATAGGCCTGGACCAGGAGCTGCATCCCAGAACACCCCCAGACCATATCTAGTGACATTGCCTACCAGACATGCACCCGCTGGTGTGAAACTAAGTAGGAGTTACGACTGAAGCTCTTCCCACAATGGGAGCACTTGAAAGGTTTCTCCCCAGTGTGGGTACGACGGTGACGGATGAGGGTAGAGTTGTCACTGAAGCAGGTCCCACACTCAGCACACTTGTAGGGCTTCTCCCCAGTGTGAGTGCGACGATGCTGGACAAGGTGTGAGCGCTGGGTGAAACTCTTTCCACAGTCGGGGCACAAGTATGGCTTCTCACCTGTGTGGACGCGCCGGTGGATGACCAGCTTAGAGCTCTCGCTGAAGCACTTGTTGCAGTCAGCACACTTGTAGGGCTTCTCGCCTGTGTGGAGCCGCTGGTGGGCAATGAGGTTGGAGCTGTCGCTGAAGCGCTTCCCACATTGGGGACACTTGTAGGGTTTCTCGCCCGTGTGGAAGTTGGCGTGGCGGAGCAGGCCTGAGTTCTGGTAGAAGTTCCTCCCACACTTGGCACAGACATAAGGTCTCTCGCCAGTGTGGTTGCGCTGGTGCTGCACCAGGTGGGTGCTCTGGCTGAAGCTCTTCCCGCAGTCCTTGCATTGGTATGGCCGCTCACCCGTGTGGACACGCTGGTGTTGGATGAGGTGGGAACGTCGGCTGAAGCTTTTGCCGCAGTCGGCACACATGTATGGCTTCTCCCCGGTGTGGATCCTCTGGTGGCGGACCAGGTCAGAGCTGCGGTTGAAGCTCTGTCCACACTCAATACAGATGTAGGGCTTCTCTCCCATGAATGCTTGCTGGTGCACCACTGTCTCTTTCCGCTTCCTGAAGCCGCAGCGAGAAGTCTTCTCCAGCCCCGTCTCTGGGGAGAGACGGGCTGGTCTCGGGCGGGACACGTCCTGGTTGCAGCCCGAAGAAGCTTCCCTCATGAAAAAGTCCGAAATGGCCCCGCAGCCTTCAGCTGCCTCTGGCCCATCTTGCTGCAGATGCCCCTCATTTTTGCTCATGCTCCCATCACCTGCCGGGACAGAAGGAGAGTCCAGACACTACCAACACCTTTAGTCACGGCCCGCGCCCCCTCTTCACCCAGCCTGGCCACCGCAGCCGCCCTGCACGGCCCCTGGCCGTACGCTGTGTCCTCCCGTTCAGTCCCGTTCCCAGCTCCGCTACTTCCAGGGTAAAGGCGAAGGCGTCGGGGCCGGCTCCATCCTCCCTCCCTCCCTCCCTCCTTCCCTCTCTGCCACCCACCTGCGCGGTCATCCCCGTTATCCCCGACCGTCACGGACGCACCCCGCGCCCGCCCCTACCGCCGGCGGCAGCTTCCCCTTCCCGCTCGCTCCCCGCCTGGGGAGGTGGGCCGGGGCACGGGAGGCCGAGGCGCTGGGCCAGGGAAGGAGCTGCCGGGAGCTGGGGGAGGAGTAGGCAGAGCGGTGAAGCCGGCAGACAGCGCCGGGGCCTGGCGGCGGCGCACGACAAGCCCTCCCCAGCCCCGCCACCCTCCCCCGGGGACCTCCCGGATAGCGACGCTGTAGGAAAACCAACCCCGACCCCGGACGCTCCCCCGCAGTCCGGCCCTGGTTCCTCAGCTGACCCCTCCCGGGGCCAGCGACTCACCACGCCCGCCTCACCTCCGCCCGGCGGCGCAGCCCCGACCCGACCCGGGCGGGGCAGGGCAGAGGGGGCGCCGGACGAAGCCCCAGCTGGGCGCGGTGCGGCCAGCGGCCGCGGGGAGGGGAAGTTCCCCCGCGCGGGGCTTGCCCGCCTCCCTGCCCGCCCCCCCCGGCACTTCCTGCGGCTCCCGGGAGGCGGCCGGTCGGCCTCTATGGTTGGAACCGTTCCGGCCGCGGCCCGCCCTGCCCTCCGCTCCTCACTGCGGCCAGAGCTTCCCCCCCCACCCCGGCCAGGCAAGGGCGTGCAGGAGACCCCCGAGAGGCGACGCCCGCCCGGCCCGGCCGCTGGGCTGAGCCGGGCTGGGCTCGGCCGGCGGTGGAGCCACTCCCCGCCGCAGCGTCTGCCGCCGGCCGGTGCCCAGGCGGGCCGCGCCTCGCAGCCTCGCCTGCTCCCCCGGGGTTGGCTGCCGCCCTGCCGAGGCCTGCCCCGCCGCCGGCCCCTCCCTTCCCTGGGGCACTGCCCCAGCCCCAGGTCACTGCGGCGTTCAGGGGCTCGGAAGGAGCGAGGAGAGGCTGGAGCAGGTCCCCAGCCAGGTGCCATGCCGACACAGGTGACATGGTGGGGCCTGGGCACGGTCGGATGTCTCTAGAAGCACGGCATCGGTGCTCGGCCGCGACCATGGGCAGTAAGAAGCGAAAGGGAGCAAGGTTTCACAGGCGTTGGCCATCCTCTTGCCCTGCCTGTGACGTGGCTTCCAGTTGTTGGCCCACAGCCTCTCCTCTGCTGTGCAGCTTTCACAAGATTCCTCCCACTGCCATGGTTTTTTGTTGCCTCTGTTGCTTTCTTTGCCTAACACTCCCTGACATGTCTTTGTATTGCAGCTGTCTCTGTTTCCTCCCTCACACGACTTTATTCCGGCTTGATAATAATGAGGTGGCTCTGGGAAGACCTTATTGTGCCTTTTCAGTATATAAAGGGGGCTTATAATTAAGACTTCATACCAAGGACAAAGGGCAACAGTTTTAAGCTCAATTAGATAAGTTTAGAGTGGACATAAGGAATAAATTCTTTACTGTGAGGGTGGTGAGGCACTGTAACAGGTTGCCCAGAAAGTTGTGGATGACCCAAGATGTCTAAGGTGAGGTTGCATGGGGCTTTGGGCAACCTGGTGTAGTGAAAGATGGCCCTGCCCAGGTCTCTTTCAACCCAAACCGCTCTACGATTCCCAAATTCCAGTGTATGATACATTCCCAAACTGTTCTGTAAATGAGGATGTTTTGATGAAACTCTGAGCCTATGAGAAATCAAAAAAGTTTGGATTTACCAAAAGGGAAGAAAGCAGCTTAGAATTTCATGAGACTTTCATGAAGTTGAGTCACATAGTTCGGAAGTAGTGAGTCAACCAAGACGACAGGACACACCTATTTTTGTCTCTGCATGCAAAGGTTTGCAGAACCTAAACCGATACCTGTCTCTGTGCTTAAATACTGACACCAATATTCCTTTTAAAATTGTCTATAATTGTTACATAATTGATGTTAAAGACTAGCATTTTCCACAGTTTTTCAAAACAGAAGAGACAAAAGACTTTTTCATGCTTTGGTGCCCTTGAAAAAGCTTACCACAACTTTTTCTTTTGACCTTATATGGTGGCAAAACAGCTCTGTTGTCTCAACTGTACGTGCTGAATTGTTTTCTGATTTATTCCCAGACCCTTTAAAACAGCTCTGTCTAGTAATCGGTGCGCGGACTTCACGCCAAAATGTTGCTCCACTGAGACAGGTGATGTTGACCAGGAGAATTAATCATTTGAAGAGAGAAATTGTGTAAATAAGAAAATGTGTTCAGGTGATGGGAAAAAAAGAGGAAGGATCAAGTGTAGTACGTACCCACATAGTGCCCAGAATAGTTGGCTGGAGGAGGGAGCACAGCTTAAAATCCTGAAAATAATTTTAAGGATCAAGTGCTAAACAGGGAAAAAGTCATAGCAATTGTGTCCAGCCTCTTCTTTGCAAGACAGAGGTCAGTGCTTGGGGTGGAAAATAACAACAGGTAGGAAAGATCAAGTTGTCAGTAAGGCAGCTGTGGGAGTACAGCACAGAGGAAGACAACATGAATATTCACATATGAAAAAGAAGATGCTAACTCTAGGGCAGGACAACATCACCCTCACAAGAGGGTGGAGGCACAAAGGAAGCTGGTATGAAAAAGGAAGAGGACCTATAGTAGTTTGGGAATGTTTTTTTTTGTCTCTCAGAAGTTGTACTTCTACTTCTTTGGAGTGGCAGGACTGAAGGAAATGGAAATGAAGCCGGATAAGGACAAGCTGGGAAGGTGGCCAGGGACGAATTGCTAAGAGCTTTGAAACATAATACTCGCAGAGGTGAGCATCATCAGAATAATAGCAATAAAAGGCTGGAAGATGACAGCAGGATGGTTTGTTGTGAATAATTGAATGGTAGTTTAATGCATACCAAAATAATTTACAGTCAGGATTTTAATCATAGTTTAAATCACC
The DNA here is from genome assembly GCF_964237585.1 of Gallinula chloropus. Lineage (NCBI taxonomy): Eukaryota > Metazoa > Chordata > Aves > Gruiformes > Rallidae > Gallinula > Gallinula chloropus. The sequence goes on from NC_140085.1 coordinate 68,639,166, forward strand.
AAGTGAACAAATTTGCATTAAGTAAGTGTTGTTAATTGTATTTTTTAGGCATGCTTTTTAAGGATTTTCTTCACTGAAGGGAAGATTGATTCTCATTATTTACTGGAGATTCAGAAATCTTAAACTAAGAATAATCTTTTCACAAAGCAACCTCTTGTTTAGCAAGGATAATACACATTTATTTATTTAACCTACATGAAATTTCAAACTAATTTTGTAAGCTGCTGGAATTACCCTTCTGGTTTATTAAGTAATTCTTTCTGTTATTCCAGACTTGACAAGATGCTTGTGAAATTGAAATCGTTGAAAAGAAAACCCTACAATTTTCAATTTGTCTTGTAAGTGAAATATGATTGATAGATCTCATAAATGCTTTCTGTTTAAAGTTGAGATAATCATTAAACAAAGCTTTAAGAAACAGAGATGATTGTAATAAATCTCACACCTAATGATTATTCAGATTGGAATGGTAAACCTGGCTTTCTGGCTTTAATATTGTCTAAGTATATGGTTCTGAGTTTATTTGCTTTAAGACTTTGGCAATGGGTATACCATACTTGAATTTATTTTTTAATGTAACACAAGTCAAATTATTTTTATAGGTTACTGTGATTCTGGGTGTTAAAATCTCAGAATCACAGAATGTATTGTATTGTAAGGGGCCTTGAAAGATCATCTAGTCCAACCTTCCTGACAGAGCAGGATCACCTAGAGTAGGTAACACTGGAATCTGTCCAGGTGGGTTTGAACATCTCCAGAGGAGGAGACTCCACAGCCTCTCTGGGCAGCCTGTGCCAGTGCTCTGTCACCCTCACAGTGAAAAAGTTGTGGATGGCCATCTTTTAAAGTGTAATTTAAATAGGTTTAACTGGGGGAAAAAAATTGCACTCAGATGTATAAAAATAATTTCTTGTTAAAAAAAGCACAGAACCACAAAATATTTATTAAGGGCTTTGCTGGCAGCTTGTGTTTTCACACTGTTCACTTCCCAGACTGTCCCATTTCAAGTGCTCTGTGTCCTCCAATGTGGTGACAAATAATATACAGCCTTCTAATTCCCAAACGGAACTGCCTTGTTAGTAAGATAAAGCCTAATGGAAGGATGGGTCACTGACAGTGGCTTCTTGATAGCTCCCCAAGTTCTTCCTTCCTTTCCTCCTCCTTTGAAATGCTGTGCAGATTCCTCTCCTTTCAGCAGTTCAGACCCTGTCACATGTACTAGTCTGTGTTGGTTTGCCATGGTTCCCAGGGTATGATCCATCTCAGGTTTGTGGCCATCAACCACATTCAGCTGTGGCTCTCCAGGTCTCCCAGACTGTGAAAAATATTAGTCTTCAAACCTGTTTCTCCTTTCTTGTTTGTGTTGATGGGGAATTTCCTTCCACCCACTGCAGTTCTAGTTGCATCAGAAGGTGTCCTGTTATTTCCCTGCAGACTTACACGCTTCATCTCTTTTAGGACTTTGAAGTGAGCTGAGGGATGTGGCTTTTTTGGCACTCTCTTTTTATTTTGTCATGGTCCTGTCTGTCCAGATGAATTAGCTGATCACTGCTACTACTTTGCTGTTGCCTCCACTTTTGTCCTGGATTTATACCCATCTCTTCCCCCATGTTGGTTTGCTGAAACTGCCCTGCTTGGTGGTCACTCACACTGCTCTTTCACGGTTATATAAAGGTGTTTCTCCTCTGTGCATAGTGGTTTGGGTCTGCTGCAGAAGGCACGCACCCTAGCTGAGAAACCTCAATCAACCTTGCAGCATTAGCCTGTAAATCTAATTACTCCTCTTTAAACAGAACCACATGCTGGACACACAATTTGTACTTCACACGGAGGAGCGGGAACACTTGCTCCTTACCATAAGGTGAAATGAAAAACATAATTGATTTCAGTCAGTGTCATCCCATTCTGTTTGAAATGTGGAGTCCCCCCCACAGTAATATTCTTGCCATCTACTGTCTTGATGACTGAGTCTTTCATGTGCCTGGGTTCAGTTTTCACATCCAGAGGTTTAGTTGATACTATAATGGACAGATGTAGATAGGAAACGATTGCCAGGTGAGTAGATGTCTTATGCAGCTCAGGATGGCTGAGTTAATTTTTGATCTCACGGGCAATGAACACGTTGCACTAGATACTTTAGGTAATTTTTTGGTTGGTCCTTGTTCTTACTCTGCTCCTGGAATGTGGACCTGGAGCCTTACTGTGCAGAAGGTAAAACACTTCAGTGTCTTAAGATGAGTTATATTCACAATCTTAGACAAGTTACCTCTTCCCTAGGAAGAAAGGAAATGTGATTTTTACTAATATGTGGCTGGGGAGCACAGATTAAGGTCCAGTTGCACCAGTCAGCAAATGGCAGATGGTTAAATATGAGTGGCTCTGGCACTACACAGGTTATGCAAAGTACCACTGTCAGGGCAGGGAAATGAAGCTGGCACTCCAGAGCCTGCAGGGAGCATCCCAAAACATTTCTCTTATTTGTGGATATGAATGTTATTATCAGTGTATAAATCTGTGTCTTTTCTGTGTGAGAGACTTGTAGCATCAGTCAATAGTGCTGTAGTTCTAGAAAGCTGTCCTGGTTTTGGCAGGGGTAGAGTTAATTTTCTTTTTAGCAGCTTCTGTAGCCCTGTGTTTGGGATTTAGGATGAGAGCAGTGCTGATAACACCCTGATGTTTTCAGTTGTTGCCAAGCAGTCAGGGACTTTTCAGCATCTCACACTGCCCTGCTAAGGAGAAGGTGGGGGGCAGCAAGGAAGCTGGGAGGGGACACAGCCAGGACAGGTGACCCAAACTGGCCCAAAAGATATTCCATCCCATACAACATCATGTTCTGTTTATAACTGGAGGTGGGAGAGGGGGGTCTTGTGCAGCAACCAGGGGTCTTGCATGGCATCAACTTCAGGGTGATGGTGTTTATCTTCCCAAGTAACTTTTACACCTGATGAAGGCCTGCAGTCCTGGAGATGGCTGAACTCCTGTCTGCCGATGGGAAGCGGCAAATGGATTTCGTGTTGTGCTTTGGTTGTGTGTGTGGGCTGAGGGGCTGGGCAGTTTGGGGGTCTTGCGCAGCAGGGATGGGTCTCAGGTAGCATTGACTTTGGGTGGAGAGAAATTGGGGTGTTTATCACTTGCTTTATATATATATTACTGTTGTTGTTATCTTCCTTCTTTGTGTGTCCTATTAAACTGTTTTTATCTCCACCCAGCAGTTTTCTCACTTTCACTCTTCCAATTCTTTCCCCCAGCCTGTTGTGGGGGAGTGAGCGAGAGGCTGCGTGGTGCTTGGTTGCTGGCTGGGGCTAAACCATGATAAGAGCAAGTCCCAGAGCCATGATGATGCCTTTTGTCCATCACTAGGTACTGCTAAGTGCTTCACTTGCTTTCTTACCTAAACTGTGAGCAGAGCCTAATGTAGGTAAGTATGGGGGAGAGGGGGGTGGAGTGTGTGTGTGTGTATGTGTGAGATGCTCCAAGCAAGATGCACGTGCAGATATGATATGTGCAAAAAAGATATGTTACTACTTCAGATCAAGGCTTTTTTTGAGCCAGAATGTGGCCTCAACACTGCATTATCATCAACCCTGACTGTGATTCTTTGTCTCCTGAGTCATCATGATGGCTACAGCAAAATCAGTGGTAATTTCCAACAATTCTCCTTGCGTTCACTTTTTCTAAGTACAAAAGAAGAGTCTCTTCTGTTTACTCTGACTATAAATCCATTTACTGGCTTCTTTACTGGGAGGCTGGCAAAGGAGTAATTTTCTAGTCTTCATACTCCTCTTACTCATGCAGCTTATAAATAAATAATACCCTGGTCTTAGGACATAGAGGGTAAGCGTGGGATGTTAACGCATCCCTACTGAGAAGCCGACGGATTCTAAAGGCTTTAGATCTCTGGGTCCCACTGAGATTTACCTGGGATGACTTTTGAAATCTCTGAAGTGCCTTACTTAATGCTCTCAACACAGGCCAAATCTTACCTGGCTTTTCAGAATTCCCCACTGTTCTCAGAACCCTCTGGTTTTTCAGGTGGGTCATTTCAGAACTGTTCGATGGGTTCAGTAGGGTTTTTTCTGCCAGTCATGGTGAGACTGGAAGAATGTCTGTCTGCATTTGGCTGAAATGCTGTTTCCCAGATTACCCAAGTGGTGACAGATTTGGAGAATAATAAATCAGACGTTTCAACCTGTTTTGCAATACAGCCAGATTGTTTCTCCCGTGTGTTAAAGATGTCCTCTTCAAAGATTGTTACTTTTTCATACCTCTGAAGCCATTTAAATGGCTTCCCTTTAAAATGGAAAATCTCTGCTTATGAGTACAATTAGTCCTTAACACCAGTGTTATCTGCTGTTACATTTCTTGTTAATTTTTTGCTAAATCAAAGTTTAATGACTAAATTAATTGTGAATGGACTTTTTATTAGTTTATCTACTTACTTAAGCTAATGAATTGCTGTTGATTTACAGTGTGTGTGTGTGTGTCGGTCTAATTAACTCCTGCATCTGTTGTACCACACAGAAAACCCGCAGCTTGGCTGTTCCAAAGTTTTTGGTGTGTAAGGGCTTGCTGCTAGAAGGTGGTTATCTGTCCGTTGGTGCTGGGAATGCTCCCTGAGACTTTTAAATGAGAACCTCCCCCTGTAGCCATACAATCTCTAATCCTTACTCCTTGTTTCTTGAAGGCAGAACTTCCCTCTTTCCATGTTTTCACCCTCTTCCTGCTTATCCAAGCATGCCACCATGCAAGGTTCTGGCGTTATTTATTTCTATTATCCTTTATTTCCATAGATTTTAGGAGGGTACCAGCAAATTTAAGTGCCACGGGGCTGGGTTGGGGTTGGGTGCTGCAGAAAGGTGGACTTCTTACTTAATACATGCCAAGGAACTTCTTTGTATTAGTTCTTTCTTCAAACCCAGAAGCTAATCAGTCTGCTGTAGTAAGTGCTTGAATGACAAATACAGGGTGAATATTTTGAGTATCTTTGGGTTTACGCAGGGTTCCCCGGTTTATGCTTCTGTGGGTTATGTCAGCCAGTTCTTGCCAGTTCACCCCAGAATCACCATTGGAGCTTTATGTTCTGTGATATTCTCCCTGTCTTTTCAAGTCTCTTCCTGCTACCCATGCATGAGAGATTTTCCATCCTGCAAGTATGGTTTACAATCACCAAAAATCAAATCCTTTGCACTTGAGAAATTAATTTCATTATTCTTCCTTGAAAAACAAGAAGATCCTCAAAACCAAGGAGCCTGCCAAACTCCAAAATGCATCTACAATATACTACCAAACCCAAAATGCATGGAGCAAAAATAAATGTGGTGAATCATGCTTTAATCTTAAACTTGTTTGATGCTTTTCCAATTATTTGTGCATAACAATTTTTCAAGTGTTTTAAAATGCCATTCCTGGCATCCTCAGTTATTCAAATAGCCATACTGTGTATAGCCATGCTTTGTGCCATTTCTTGGTTTCCTTGGGAATGTGGTGAGCCTTTTTTGTCCTGGATGATTTTGTAAAGCTGGAAATTTGGGTCGTGGTCAATTACAAAATGGTGAAAACACGCAGTAAATTATGCTAGTTTATTCTACGTGAAAGTGCTTTCCAATTGAGGGAGTTGCATTAGTGTTACTCTAGACTGTAAACTGTTTGTGGCAGGAGGCACCGTTTCCTTTTGTATTTGTAAATTACCCAAACCCAGTCATGTCTCCATCCGGTATAAAGTCACCAAGAAGCTAATGTAATATAAATATAGTACAATAGTAGATCTCCACCTGCTGGTTTTTCTTCTACATTACACCTAAAATTAGACCGAAGCACTGAATTTTGAGTAGAAAAAAAACCCTAAACATTTTGACCATAACTTCTGCTCCTTTGTTTACAGAAAGAAAGGAGAGTACATAATACTCAAAGTGATACATTTATTATTCTCTGGTGATCTGAAAGATGCCACTGAGATCCTGGGCACCTCCACGTTCCCAATAGCTCTGCGCTGCTGGGACGGAGAAACAGCCAGTTTGGATTTTCATCAGGGAAGATAATGAGCTGCAACACAGTTTGTGGTGGTTGTATATGGAGGAGTATTATGGCCATAATTATTTGCAGGTCACTGTTGGATAGGTTCTCTGACAGGTCAGTTATGACTTAGATACTGGCTCCTTTACTTCTCCCCTAGTAGGTATTCACCTTTCAGAAAGAAAGGAGGAGGAACTGCAAAAGAAGAAAAGCCTCCTCTGGAGGAAAGAAGGATTTAGTTCTTCTGAACCTCTGCCTTGAGAATAAGGTGAACTGGCACATCCTGGGAGAATTCTTTATTTTTTTCACTGAAGATGAGGGGAATAAGGGATGTAGTAGTAAGGGAGTGGCAGTTAACTCTTGGGGCTCTGGCGAGCAAATACAATGATAACGTCTCTTAATTTTTGGAGTTATGCAATTATATTTGTCTCTCAGGAGTTTTTAACAGCAAATATTTCTTTTTCTAAAAACTGTTTTTACAAAACTGATGGGGGGGGGGTGTAATATATCAGCTTTAACAGACTTCAGCCATCTTTTGGACAGGAATAGCCATCGAAAGCAAACAGCATATTCTGTTATAACACGTGTGTGGAGAAAATGTTGTTTCTACATTTGAATGGAAAGATGCAGCCTGTCTGGTTCACCGAGCTCTTTGTCTGCGTGCACATGGTATGGGAATGAAGGTCAGTGAAAATGAATTGAGGATATCCCTGGATAAAATGGGGAAGAATAACTACAGGGCAGTTTAAGCTTCTCCCGCCCTTCTCTGCGGCGAACCTGCAGCATTACACTTGCAGCAGGCACAAGTCTGTACACCACCACCCGCGCAGGCAGGCTTGGGTGGAAGCATGTGCTGTCAGCGAGGTGTGACTACTGCACAGCTTGCGGGAAGGGTGAGCAGCACCGCGCCCAGCACGGGGTGGGGATGCCTTCCAGCCTCTTCCATCACCCTGTGGGCTGAGGAAAATGGTGGAGCAGAGAGGTGCTGCCTGGTGGTATTCATTCCTGAAGCTTGGGAGGGAAGGGGAAGCTGGTAACTGCTGGGAGGGCATTGAAGGTTGTGAAGGGGTGACCACCATGCCTTGTAATTTCTGAGCTTTTGAGTTTTAGGGCCCTTTCTTTGCCATGTGTATTCTTTGTCATAATGAGGCAGGCCTTCCTCTTCGTTTTCCTTCCTTTCTCGCCTTGCCAGGCTGCACCCCACCGGGCAGGAAAGTCCATGGAGAAAAGCTGGCACTGGGGCAGTGCTGGCCATGCTCACGGGGGGAGCGCAGCCCGGCTTGTGCTCTGTGCTGCGCAGGTAATGACTAAACCAGACCCCCTCTCCTGGGGTGCCTCCGTGGTGAGGCCGGATGACCCCAAAGAGTGCAGGTGGCTTGGGCGCAAGGTAACGGACCCACCGGGTGGGGGTGCCGGGCGAACAGTTAGGACGCCTGCAACGCGCCGAGCCTGGCGGCCGTTACCCGCCACAAAGGTCACAACGGCACCGGCGGGACAGGGCTACCCGTACCGTCAGGCTAGGGACGGGAGACCGGCAGCCCTGGCCGGGGGGCAAGAGCTGGGGGAGGCTGCCACGAGGTTGACGGGCCCGGGAGGTCCGGCCGCCTGGGTCTCCCCCGCGCTCCCCGCCGTTTCGGCCCCATGCAAGAACAAAGGGACGGGACGCACCGCTTCCGCAGTGCCGGCCGCTGCCTCCCCTTCGTCGGGGAGCACCAGGGGCACTCCCGGGAAGGGGTACAGCCCAAGCCCCTGCCCCAGCGGCCGGCCCGGCCCTCCGCGGGAGTGAAGGTACGGGCCTGGGGTACCTGCCCTGAGGGGGTCTGGCTTGCCCGGCAGCTCTAAAGCAGGCCTGGGGCAGGCAGAAGTGCTACTCAGAGGGTTTTGGGGGGCAGTGGAGCAGCTCCGGCGGGAAGGGGAAGCTGTTAGCTGCTGGGAGAGCGTTGAAGGATGTGAGGAAGCACAGGATAGCGAGGCAGAGGAAGGAGCGGTAGCCTTTGCCCCGAGCCAGCGTAGCCCACAGACGGGGCTAGTTGGTGTTAGAAGATTAAGGTTTGATGATACAGCTTTTATCACACTACTCTCTTGATTAATCTGTCAAGTCACCAAACTTCAGGCCTTTCTAGAAAACTCATTTCTATTTAGGTGGAGTTCCATAGCACCTGTGGCTTTGACATTTTCAGGCACCTGTGGGTACTGCCGAAATGTGCTGTACCTGTGTCTGTCCTCTACCCTTCTCCCACCTGTGTGGGGAAGGTTTTAAACTCCGTGTCTCCTTTCTTCTTCCAGGTGGAGTCAGTACTAGAGCCTGTATTCTTTCTTCTCCCGGAGCCTGAGGAAAGTGATACTACAGAACATAGAGGTGAGATGTAAACTCTGCTAGTTAAATCACAGATGGAAGGGCATTTGGGGCTCAACTAAGTGATGGTGATATTCTGTTCCTGCTTCTCAGCTGGCTGCTCTGTCCTGAGTTGCTAGGGGTGGTATAGCATGCTAGGCTACGGCAAGGTGCTAGTGGTGTTTTGGGTTTCTTTCTGGTCCAGGTTTCTAGCAGGTGTTTTACAATAAGATGTAGATATAATTTGGAGAGAAGGAAAGCCAGCACACTTCTTTTAAGGCTTTACTGTGAGTGAGGAAGGTCTGAGGGAGTTGTACAGACGCATCTGAAGTGCGTGACTCCCCAGCACTAGCTGTGGGTGGGAACTGAATGTTGTTTGGCTCCCATCTCACTGTTAAAGAGACCTGGGGTCTCTGCCTGTGGTTCTGGGAATAGCTAACTGCTTGATGGTAGGGTGAGGGAATGACTGCTCCTGTCTTCATCCCTCTGGGAGGAAGCAACCTCTTGGGTGTAATTGCTTAATGTAAGAGATGAGTGTGCCTCCCCTTCACCCCAGTGAGTGGGTTTATTTGGGTTTTTCCCTGGTGTTTACATCTTGGCAGTTGTGACTATGTAAACAGAGAACTCTTCGTCTTTTCAAGGGCATGTTACTTAAGAATTTTATTCCTTGGTGTTGTAGAGGTCTTTGCACTGCAGAGTTTTACCTTGGATTTAGAAAGCCTGCTTTTTTGTTAGTGGAATAATCAAACTTGATGTGTGAAATGGGAGTAAATTTAATGTAACTGAATATTTTAATGCTAGATCAGAGATACTAGGTCCAATTTGAATTAATAGTAAACATCTTAAGATGGTTACAAAAAATCAAGCTCACATAAGTATGTGTCAGGTAATGCTTATAATTCTATAAATGCTGAACTGATGCAAATACAGAATTTAATCTGAAGAGTAAGATAACCAAAGTTTATAGTGCAGTGGGGTCATGATCATACATCACAGCATCACAAGGTTGGAAAAGACCTTTAAGATCATGAAGTCCAACTGTTCCCATCCTAAGCTAAACCATATCCCTAAGTACCTCATCTACCCTTTTTTAAAATACATCCAGGGATGGTGACTCAACCCCCTCCCTGGGCAGCCTGTTCCAGGCCCTGACGACTCTCTTGGTAATAAATTTTTTCCTAACATCTAATCTGAACCTGCCCTGGCACAGCTTTGTGCCATTTCCCCTTGTTCTATCTTCTGGCTGAAGAGACCATCCCCCACCTCTCTAAAACCTCCTGTCAGGTAGTTGTAGGTGGTGATAAGGTCTCCCCTCAGCCTCCTCTTCTTCAGCCTGAACATCCCCAGCTCCCTCAGCCACTCCTCATAGGATTTGCCTTCCAGCCCCTTCACCAGCCTGGTTGCCCTTTGCTGCACTCGCTCGAGGACCTCAATGTCCTTCTTATGGTGAGGAGCCCAGAACTGGACACAGTACTCGAGGTGCAGCCTCACCAATGCTGAGTACAGGGTCACAGTCACCTCCCTAGATATACTGGCCACACTTTTTGGTACAAGCCAGGGTGCCATTGGCCTTCCTGGCCACCTGGGCACCCTGCTGGCTCATATTCAGCCTGCAGTCAACCAACACCCCCAGGTCCTTCTCTGCCTGACAGCTCTCCAGCCAGTCTCCCCCAAGCCTGTTATGTCTCATGTGCAGCACTCTACACTTGTCATTGTTAAACCTCATCCCATTGGTCTCAGCCCATTGGTCCAGTTTGTTCAGGTCTTTTTTGAAGAGCCTCCCTACCCTCAAGCAGATCAACACTTCTTCCCAGTTTAGTGTCATCTGCAAACTTACTGAAGGAGCATTCAATCCCTTCATTGAGGTCAGTGATAAAGATGTTAAATAAGACTGGACCCAGGACTGAGCCCTGGGGGACGCCACTTGTGACCGGCCTCCAGCTGGATTTGGTTCCATTCACCACCACCCTTTGGGCCAGTCCATCCAGTCAGTTTTTAACCCAGTTGAGGGTCCACCTGTCAAGGCCAGTGGCAGCCAGTTTCTCAGTCAGAATGCTGTGAGAAACCGTGTCAAAGGCTTTACTGAAGTCCAGGTAGACCACAACCACAGCCTTCCCCTTGTCCATTAAGCGGGCCACATTGTCATAGAAGGTGATCAGGTTAGTTTGACAGGATCTATCTTTTGTAAACCCACGTTGACTAGGCCTGATCCCCTGGCCATCACACATGTGCTGCATGATAGCTCCCAAGATGACCCTCTCCATGATCTTCCCCGGGACTGAGGTCAGACTGACAGGCCTGTAGTTCCCCAGATCCTCCTTCCAACACTTCTTGTATATGGGTATAACATCTGCCAGCCTCCAGTCGAGTGGAACTTCCCCAGTCTGCCAGGATTGCTGATAGATCATGGAAAGGGGTTTGGCTGGCACCCTCAGGTGGATCCCATCTGGCCCCTTTGATTTGTAGGTGTCTAATTGGCCAAGGAGGTCACTAATCATTTCCACTTGAATAATGGGAGCTTTGTTATTCTTGCCCTCCCTGTCAGCCAGCTCCTGAGGATGAGTACTGAGGGAATATCCTACTTTACCTTTAAAGACTGAGATAAAGAAGGAATTGAGTACCTCAGCCTTGTCCTCATCCATACTCATCCATACATACTCATTTGCAAAATACATAGGCTGCATTCTTTAGGAAAGAAAGGCCCATGTTTGAGTTTCCTGTGAATTTCCTTGGAATGCAATTTATTTAGCCTGTCACTATAAGAAAACTAAGTGTTGTGCTAGATCTAGATGCAAAAGAGGTAGTTAATTGTTTTTTATCAACAAAGATTTAACTCATTTGACTTTCGATGCATGAATATACCATATCCCTATAATTACAGCTGTTCTTATTTAGGGAGAAAACCCTGATGTGCTGACCTGTGAAAGAAGTAATGTAAAATTCTTCAGTAAATATTAACTAACACAAGCAAGAAACAACCTAAACCTCATGGTTGATTATGCCTAACAAAAGATTAGGGATTTTTTTTTTTGGGGGGGGGTGGGGTGGGATGTGTGTGTGTAGAACTGGCCCTACCTCAGTGCAGAGCTTTAAACTGGAGTTCTAATACTAATTTAGCAGGCTGGAAGGCTTTTGAGCAAAACCTGCAGGAACAAATAGCTAAAAGTAGGTTGTTTGTTTTTTTTTTTTCACGGATGTTTTAACATGTTCCTTTGCCTGCCTTCATTTTAGCAGTCTTCCTCCACTGTTTCCCAAAAGGAGGAAGAAAGAGGTAGGTTTCTTACCTCTCTTCTTCCCTGTGCAGCTTTTTCATTGTCGTCTTGTCTCAATCTTCATTGTTTAACTTCCTCTTTGGAAAAGAGGAATCTGGTGCAAGGTGATGGTAGGCCTGAGAAATTCAGTTCTTTCACAAGCAGCAGCTTACCTGCCTTAGGGAAGGTGGAATGACAGATTGCTCTCTTATTTTATCAGAGGACTCCATTTTGAGCGACAATGAGGAAAGTGTCCCTGAAGACCTTAATCAAGATACTCTGTCTCGGGAACCTGACACCCACAGCCCAGGCAGGGGAGGAGCCTTTAATAAACTCCCTCACCAGAACGGAGGCTTCCAGAAGCTTGCCCTTGTGGCTGGTGACCAGACACTGTGCACAGCAGAGAAGCCCTACAAGTGTACAGAATGTGGGAAGAGCTTTAAGCAGTCCTCCAGGCTCCTGCGGCACCTGCCGACCCACAGGAGAGAAAATATGTTTGAGTGTATAGAATGTGGCAAGAGCTTTAACAAGAAGGGCAACCTGGTGCTGCACCAGAGAGTCCATACAGGGGAGAGGCCCTACAAGTGCAAGCAATGTGAGAAGACCTTTTGCCGCTCCTCAAACCTCATCGCTCACTGCAAAATCCATGCAAAAACCAAGCTGTTTTCCTGCACCACCTGCAAGAAGAAATTCAGTGGAAGCACAGCTCTCTTCCATCATCAGAGGGTCCATATGGATGAGAAGCCCTATAGGTGCACCAGATGTGGAAACAGCTTCCGTCTGTTCTCAAACTTCGTCAAACATCAACGGATTCATTTAAGAGAGGAACCCAGTGAATACACAGCAGGTAATTGAATTAAAGGCTGGGGGTGTATCAGATAAATGTGGTCTCTGTTTGTTCCTAAACACTTCCCCCTCCTTGCTGTGGGTATGAGTGGGGTTGGTTTGTTTTTTCCCTTCCAATAGAATATGTTTATCTCTGTCATTTGGAGAAGTGCCTTGAAAATGCCGAAGTTGAAATTTAGGCTTTGCCATGGGAATGTACCTGGGACTTTAAGACTGCAGAGCTCTCGGATCCCACTAATTCCCGCTTCATAGCGTTGCCTGATGTCTGTCTCTAGATCTTCAGAAGTGCTTAACCAACAAAATGCTAAACTTGGGGAAGTGGAAGGGATTTAGATTGTGAATCAGGGCCTTGGTAATCTCTAGTGGATAATTCTTAGTATATGTGAAAATTAAATGAGCAGCTTTTCATTGTCTGTAGTCTGAAGTTTCCGCTGGCCATCCCTCCGTAATACTCCTAGTGTAACACACTGTCAGGCAAGGTGGTTGTTTAAAGTAGGGAACTTTCTGGATTTTGCAATATTCTGTGTTCCTGTAATAACCAGAAACTCTGGGATCGAACCTGCCACTGTGGAGTGGTTTTCTGTTGTACGTTTACGTGGGCAATCCCTTTGTAATTTTGAGGTTTTAATCTTGGGTCTTGTCTAGTTATGCATAAAATTGTTCTTACTGTTTGGGTCTTGACCAACAAGTCATGTAACAGGAGGGCAATTAAGACATGAGCCCACATGAGAAGAAAGTGTTTTGAGTGTGAAGTTTTTCTGGGTTTTTATCTGTTTTATTTAGTTCTTACTCCTGAAAAAATAATTGGAGCAGGAGAGTCTTTCATCTTAACAATGGAAATAATAATGAAGTTATAATGAAATGGTAAAACTGAACTTCTAAGGTAGGGTTTGAGACCACTCAGTCCATAGGTACAGAGAGGTGGCCTAGTAACTCTGCTAATAAACCCTAAAGATGGGTCCCTCTTAATGATTGCCCCCTGGCCCAGGTTTGAGTAATTGAGGTTAGATACAAGATCTTCTATTCATAAGAGGAAAAAGTGTCTCATTTTTTACCCTGGCAGACAGCCAGTAATTATCATCAGATCAGCCTAATACTATACCTACTTTAAAAGAAAGTGCACAAACTTAATCTGGAGTAACCATTAGGTACTGCATCATTGCAGTTAAAGCTCCATAATAAAATTGCTTTTGTGATAAACATATACCATGTTGGCCTTGTTCTGTGTGGATTAGGAATGAGGATTGATTTCTGTATCTGATACGATTTCAGGGAAGAGGTGTATTTATAATATAAGGACATTTTTGCTAAGTCTCAGCTGTTCTGTTCCTGAACAGCTTCCTTGTTCCAGCTTTGCTTCCTCCCCCATCCTTGAGCAATAATAAAAAAAAAAAGGTAGCAAGAGGAAGGTATCTTGATTGTGATAAAATTCAATTCTATACTGTTTCGGGGGCTATACCTGCCTAGTCTTCGTTCTGGGGTGGCTTAGTCTGGTCCAAGTTGTGATTTGAATGAAGTTTTATGTTTAAAATGTGGGTAAGAGAATAGGTTGTTATTGAGCTGCCTTTTCCTTGTATGAGAGTATAATTAAACTGCTGAGGTAGTAATTGGTGTGGAAGTGGGCTCTTGACTTACACTTATATTTCTTTTAGGTGCAAGTTATTCTGAATGTACATCTCTGCATCATAAAGGAGAGCAAGGGTGTGGTGTAGGGCAACCTGAGAAGGATGGCTTGAGTGTTTTTCTTGAAGAGTGTAAGTGTAAAAAGGCTTCTAAATTACCATGTGCAGTATTTTTACATAGCAAGCATTCACGTTCTCCTCTCTTTCTACAGTGAAGAAAATGAGGGAAAACATGGATATGCTTCTTCTGAATCAGCAGAGTCAGCTGCAGGTCCTGCAAGAAATTCAGAAACAGCTGAATATACTCCTCCCAGGCAATGATCTCATTAATTCAAACGTGTATACTTTAGGACTTCTGCTAGGACGGCAGGTAGCTGCTGCCGCATCTCTTTCTCTTCCCCTTCTTAATCCCAGCAGCCTCCTTCCTGAAAATGCCAGTCTCTTATCCCAGTCATTTGCTCCTGGAGTTCCACCTGCCACTCGGCTCCCAGTCTCTCTGTATCCTTCAACTTCTACAGCTTGATCAGCTTTGTGCTGTGAATGTTTGCAGTGCAAACAGGTGTGACTACTGTTTTGTACTCTCTTCTCACTCGAATGAGTATGTAATCCCTGTGTTGCAATGTTGAGATTGTTCAAAAGTGCAAAACATCTAATTATGATGTACTTTTGAAGAGCTGCTGGGATAAAGAAGCATTGGGGCTTGTGTCTATGCCAAAGAATCTCAAATTGACGTTCTGTTTGTGGATTGTTGCGTTTTAGTTTGGTCTTTTTCTTGTTGCTATCTTGTTAAAAGGATGCACTGTTCGTAACTGTTGGAATATGATTTAGGTTTTAAGAATGGGAAACACTGTTTCTTGTAACGAGTCACCTTGTTGGTGACAGTGCAATGATGTCAGATCCTGGCCCAAAGATAAAGCTCTGTGGGATCAGGTGGGACTCTGTGTGTGTGTGTGTGTGTGTGAATACAGACTACGAAAATCACACATGACTTGTTGGATTTTGTGTTAGTCTTAACTCAGTAGGATACTCATTTAAGCCAAGCTGAATGCCTCCAAGTGGTGTTCCTTCAATGTGAACATGTACTAAAATGTTTGGGGTTTGTTTTCCATCAGCTGTGTATATCAGAGTCATGTGGCTCCAGACTTAACATCTCTGGTAAGATTTGTTAGTGTTCTGTGGAAACTGGAGTATGTTCATAGTTTGGATCTTTAATTCTGCAGAATCCCCTCTTCAAAGCAATGGTTCAAGTTTGTATTTTAGTTTGGTGTTATTTTTAAATGTTTCAATATTAAAATGTTGCATTTTTATTAGAAATGAATCTTTGCTGAGCTTCTGTTCTTTACAAAAGAGTATCAGTGCTTAGACTTCGATACCTCAACTGAAGTTCAATTACTCCAATGTGTGTGCCTTCTCTGGCACCTTCTGCTTTGCTCCAGTCTTACCCTTTGCCTGCATCTAGGCATCTCCTTGCATTTCCATCTTTGGAAGCTCCTGAAGGAGAAAAGAGAGCTAAGCCTGTGCTTCTGCAGCTTCAACCAGGTAGGAGAAATATCCTGTGGCACGGGGCTAGGAACTCTGACCCTTGGGGTCCCTTCCAACCCAGACCATTCTATGATTCTATCTTATTTGAGGACTTAGGTAGGTTTTTTACCTATCGGGAGGGAATTGGTATATGATGTTTCTGTTTGGAGCTGGCAGGCTCAGGAGCATTTTGTAACAAACCTAAGGTCCCTTTGGGTTGGTGTTCTGTTTGTTGGTTCCCTGAAAAATTGAGGATAAAGTCCTAAAATACCTCAGAACTGCAGGTGTACTGGGGGCTGGAGGAAGTGTTGATATAGAGGAGAAAAAAGCATCGTCATTCTTCCTATTTTTGGGTTACCTCTCTCTCCTACATAAGTGAGAGTGGAAGTCTGAAGCATTTGTTCGTCCTGTCCTCCTGAACACTAAGCTGGTTCTAAAAAGTACCTTTGATTCTAAAAATACACCTGTTCCTAAGTGGGATGGGGCCTGGGGGCTTTTTGACCATGTTAGAAGGTATCTAGAATGCTTCTTGCCTTCCTTTTTCCCCCACCTCCCCCAGCAGTGCTCTAGTGATGATGTTAAAGGGTGGGAGCAATATCTGACAGCCTACCAGGAATAATGGAAAGCTGTGCAGTGTCCAGGAATATGTAAGAAGATCCTGCAGATCCTCTCCTGGTGAACATTGAGGCTGTGCAGGTGTATTTGATGTTGGGCACTGTACCGTGTATAGCAAAATGAAAGGTAATCTGGAAGAAATGAGAGCTGCTCTGACAGCTGTCACGTTCTATTATTGGAGGTTTAGTACTTAACAGCATGTCCATCTGCTTCTCCAAGGCATGGTAGAAAACAACCAAGTATCTGTACATGAGGAAAGGGCTGGAATTCATTCCATGCTCAAAAGTTTGGAATTCTGCAGACAGGAAAATACAGTCCTCTTACAGTCTGCTTTCTGAAGGAAGAGTCTGTTAAAACATCCCAGTTCCAGCCTTGTGAAGGAAGTGAGAGTGTAAGGTCATGTTTACCTATTTCCATTCCCTTTGAAGTTATAGTAGTTCAGGAGCTTGGCACCAGTGAGAAATGTATTTGGAAATACAAGTGCCCCCACTGCTTTAGCACCGTTCTTCTGACTAACTGTAAATAGCTTCTCAAGGACAATTAGAGGTAGGGATTTGATGTTTTGTTCCACCTTAGTCTTCTGTGATTAATTTGTGTTACTTTGCTCAGGTCTAACTGCTTCAGTCCCTTAAGCTTTTGGGCTTTTTGTCAAAATACCTGGTAGCTGCCTGACATCACACAACGAATCCATACACATCAAATGTCAGTGCTTAGAAGGAGGTAGTGGTGTTTCCAGTAAAGTATCAGAGCAGAGCTGCCATGCATGGCATGTCCCTAAAAAAGGACTTCGCCCCTGAGAAGAGGGGTGTTGTGTTGGAGCTTGGAGGCACCATCCTATCCAGAACTCCTTGGCGAAAACTGCTGCCCTATCACCAGAGACACTAGTTAGCTGCAATAAGGTGCAGCAGCTGCTGGTGATCAGGCTGCTACTTGTTCCCAGGTAGTGTGCCTCCTGTTGTCAGCGCAGTAGAGAGCAGGACCTAGGCAACCTGTGTGTGTGTCTGGCCCTGGTTTCTGTAGGAAGGTTTAAAAGAGGAGGCGACAAGAAGAATGGGAGGCTGCAGGTAGGATTGTAGCAGATGCAGAGAGATAAAGTACTGTGTTTTGATAATTAAAAAAAAATAATCCAGGTAATTATGGGAAAAAAAACTTCTTTCAATTCATTTGGTCATCTGGCAGCTTCGTTCGCTGTGTGGCAGCTACTGAACAACCTGATGCTTATTCTGGACTATTTGGGGACTACTGATGCCCTTTATCTTCAAGTCCCATTTGCAGAGTGCCAGAGCCTAATAATCCCTCAGTGCTGTTATCCTTTTCCTACCAGCAAGTGGACTTGCTGCGCCTCCTGCGATCTTACTTAGCGTGTTGTCTTCCTCTAGGTATTTGAAAATTGCAGTCTCAGGTAAGTACAGGTAATGGCAAGATCCTCAAAAATGCGCTGGATTCTCTGGATGCAGAGTTGCCTAAGAAGAAAGGGGGAAAAGAATAAAGTAGCTTTAGTCCCAGTGGTAACAGTTTTCTGTGGTAAGTTGTGGAATAATTCTGAATTTATTACCAGCACTCTCGCTGATTCCAGTCATCTATTTTATTTTGATGAGGGGGTAACTTTCCCCAGCATTGCACCACCCCTTGGTGTCTTGCCTGGGAATCAGAAATAACGTTAATGCTCCCCTCACAGCACTGCATGTCTGCATTTTACTTACTAAGTATGAGAAAAAATACCCAACCTGAATTATGTTTCTGATGAAAACAATGGTTTTGATAGGTGACTTAGATTTTTGCATCATCTGAAAAAGGCGGTTTTGTTAGTCCATGTGAGCTATACTCCAAGAAAGACATGCCAAAGTAGGTACCAGATAACCTTGAGGGCCTTCTCCAGACTTACTTCCTCTAAGATTCCTCAGGAACTGCAGCACCTTTGTGGTTTTGGCTTTTTTTCCTTGAGTTACCAACTTGATTTTGCCTTTGTGAATGGGATGCGGGATATGTCTAAAATCTCCACTAAATTTGTCAGAATCTTGCTAGCATTGGAGGAAGGCTGTGCCTGTCATAACAACTTTGGAAACAGTATTTTTACAAATTCTAGCTAGGTGTTAACAGTGCTTTACCACTGCTTCTACTACAGCAAAAGTAGCAACTGGTTTGCCCTCTTTATACTGACTTCTACAATAACTTATTAAAAGCAGCAGTTCTTGTTTTGAAGAGAAAGCCATTATTTACAGACTTTTTAGTCTGAAAAGTCATGACATAAGTGAAGCAAATCTGGGAAAACTTAAAAGGAAAAGAAAGGAAGTGAGAGAAGAAATAGGAGAAGGTGGCATAAGAATAGCAGCTCCCAGAAACATTGGAACAGCTGCGTTGGAAGATACATAAGAGGACATATATTGAATCTGGACAGCTAAAGAAGAAAAATACAATGACTATTAAATACTGCCCAGCCAAGAATATATATATTATACCTGCAGTGATAGCTCCATCTAGGTAGTATCTCTTCTTGATGCCTGCAGGAGAGCTCAAAGCTGAAGGAGGTGTGACTGTAATAAAGCCCATGTACTTTCAGCCTATGTCTGCTTCCCCTGTACTGGTTCCCTTAGCTAAGGAAACAACTCAAAGGCCTGGCCCATCTCTTGGGGTCCCATCATTCTTCCCACAATTTGCTTGTTCCTCATGTCCATCCCCTGCAGCATCGCAGCCTGGGTGGGAGTACACAGGTACCTCTTCCTGTGTTGAGACTGGCCCCTTTCAGTGGGTAAAGCTCTTGGTTATGGGAACAGGAACAGTTGGGAATAAAAATCCTCTGTGGGTGCAGAGCTCTGTGGTTTAACCCTGTCTCAGCCTGTGTATTAAAAAGCATGCAGAGGATGCTTCCAGTGGAGGACAAGTAATCACAGTTTCCAGCATTCATTGCAACGTGAAAGTCACATCCTTTCTTCCTCAAGGCTGTAGAGGAAATGCTGAGGAGCTAACTTGTGAGGGCTCTAGGGATAAAACATGCAGAGCTTCAAGTGACTTAAAAAAAATAGGTGAAAAATAATTAGGTGTTAGGCTATTGTCAGTATTTTATGGATTTAGTTAGTGCTTGGATGCATCTGCTGGTGCTTTTTTTCCTGATGACTTGGAGGACCTACTGCTCTCTGAATAGAGTTCTCTGGCATCTGAAGAAATTGTAAATACCAAAAGGGTGAAGCCATCTTGTGTTTCTGCTTTTCCCTCCAGGTGTCTAGATCTTGTTAAAAATGCTCTGTAGTTTGTTATTATTTAAATGGCTTCAAATGGAAATGTTTAAAATTCTAATTTCCTTAGGGCAAATATTGAACAGCTATTTGAAGGACTTCTAAACAGACTTTTTTTCCCCTTTTTTGTTGGAGTTTCACATAAATTCATAGAAATCAAACCTGTTAGAATGTAATTTTGATGCATTCTTGTGGAAATGGTGAGAGGTTTCAAAATCTGACTGGCTTTTATCAGTGTGTCTCCCTGATGGCTTGCCAGTTTTCCTGGGAGTTTGAGGCCCTCTAGCTCAGATGCATATTCTGATGTTCTTGTTTCTTAAAGTTGACACCTTCTGGCCTGCCCAAATTTAATTTCAGATCCTCCTTTCCTGGTTATATCTCCTTTCTTCCTACATCAGTCATGGCTCCGTCTCTGTCCAAGGCACCTTACAGGTCCTTACCTTCACATAGAAAAGTAATGCAGAATTAAAATTCTCATTTGGTCCTGAAGCCTGTGGTTGCACCAGACAGAGGGGAGGGAGGGTGACCGTGTGCTTGGATACAGATACAATGGCATCTTGGCTTGTATCAAAAACAGTGTGGCCAGTAGGTCTAGGGAGGTAATTGTGCCCCTGTACTCGGCATTGGTGAGGCCACACCTCGAGTAGTGTGTGCAGTTCTGGGCTCCTCACCATAAGAAGGACATTGAGGTCCTTGAGCAAGTGCAGAGAAGGGCAACCAGGCTGGTGAAGGGGCTGGAAGGCAAATCCTATGAGGAGCTGTTGAGGGAGCTGGGGATGTTCAGCCTGGAGAAGAGGAGGCTGAGGGGAGACCTTATCACCACCTACAACTACCTGACAGGAGGTTGTAGAGAGATGGGTGATGGTCTCTTCAGCCAGGTGACAGAAGATAGAAGAAGGGGAAATGGCCTTAAGCTGTGCCAGGGCAAGTTTAGATTGGATATTAGAAAACCATTTTTTACTGAAGGAGTTGTCAGCACCTGGAACAGGCTGCCCAGGGAGGGGGTTGAGTCACCATCCCTGGATGTGTTCAAAAAAAGGGTAGATGAGGTACTTATGGATATGGTTTAGCATAGGACAGGAATGGTTGGACTTGATGATCTTCAAAGGTCTCTTCCAACATTGTGATTCTGTGAAATCCTACCGGGTGCAATTATTACAGCATAGAGGCAACTTGGGTGGGTCAATGCCTTGCCCCGTCCCTCTCCTAAGGAGTAATTAGATGCCAAAGTCCCATCTGAAAGGCAGTAAAGGCTAGATGCTTCCTTTCTGATCCAGCTTCCCCTCTTCTTTGGGAGGCTTTGCACTATTTTGTATCGGCACAGCTGAAGTTGTACAGCTTTCTGGAGAAGCACAGTCTGTGTTGGGGTTCTGTTTGAGCTGGTGGATGGCTTAGGTTGCTGCTTGGTCACTGAACAAGCCCCTTGCATCTCTGTTGCTCGTCCTGAGAAACTCGTCCAGGTTTCATTGAGAGGCTTTTCTCTGTGAGTCAGCTGAAGTCAGTGATGGAAGGCTTTAACTTGTGCTGGTAGTGTTCGTACAGGTTCCCAGTTTGGTGTAAGATACGCTCCGCTTTGCCACTTCTGCTCCGCCTTTCGGCAGGGTTGCACATGCATAGCTATGGCATGCTCCTAACAAAGCAAACTGTTGTGATAGAACTCCAACTCACTGAGTAATTGGCCTCAGTTTCTGCTTTTGCTGCATTTCTGGAAGTATTTGTTCCCTGTGTGTGTTTGTAACTCTGGTTTACTGTGAGTTTAGCTGATCCTTCTCCTGCATCATTGCTTACTACAGGGCAAGCACAGCAACATTTAGCCTGCAAGGTTCCCAGAACATGTTTAAAGAGCAGCTCCTAATACATAATTGTTGACCATAATAATAACCTCTGATAAGGTTTTGGGAGCTGTTTTCATCTTTTATTCACGTGAAATCACTCCTGTTATTATTTCTCCTTTTTATGTACATGCATGAGGAAATCTTTAAAATATCTAATTCTTGTGTTGGGAAAACTAATAATGTTTTTCACGATAAAAATATTTCAAAGCTATCTCTGGAATTAGCCTAGTGTGTCCTTATTAGATATCTGTGAAGGTATTTTTAATCTGAACCACATAATTTTCACTAACTTAAGTAGGAGTCCTGTGTTCCAGTGAATAAGAACATTTTGAGTTATCACCCTGCCCTCTGCAGTGCTTGCAGCCTTCCCATGTGTTGGTCACATGCAGTTTTAAAGGAACATACTTTGCAGCCAGTTGTTCAAATCATTAATGAATCTATCAAATCATTCTGGGCTGGGGTAAGACATAATTTGCCAGATTCACCTTGAATTGCAAAGAAGTATTGTGACTTTTTCCTGACACATTTTGCATTCACTTTATAGTATTCTCACATCAGCTTCTGCAGGAGAATAATCATGTGAGATGGTATCTGAAAGCTTCCAAAGCACAGACTGTATGCCATCTTCAAGCCCTCTGTTTTTAACAACGCCTCTCACTCTATTGTAGGAGAAAATTTGATATGACATAATTGGGCTTTGGAAATCTATACTGTATTATTCTCTTCCTTTTTAACTTTGTGTGACTGCAAAGTCTTGTTTCAGTATTGTTCTTGGATTGAAGTCAGGCCTGTTAGAAATAGTTTGCAGGTTCTCCCTTCTCCTCTTGTATTTCCTTTGGTCTATTTTTTATGGTCTTCCCCATCTTCCCTGAGGTCTCTGTGACATCTACCAGCATACCTCAGCTTGCTCAAGCCCGCAGGTGACATTAAAAAACAGATTTAAAAAATGTAACTTAAGTACTCGGTAACTTCTTCCCTATCTGCTTCAACCTGAGTTCTTACCCTTTTGTTGCTGGTATTATGTTCATTATGTAGTTTCTGTAGTTCCTCCTAGCAAATTCCACAGGTCTTGATTTCTTCTGTTGATGCTTCCCCCATCTTACTGAACAGTCAGTTCCTTGTATAGTCTTTGTCTTCCAGTCAGTAATGTTAGGGAATGATTTCATGCTGTTCTGCTTTCTAGTTGCATTACCTGTTGTTGCTTGACCATACCTGCAGAGGGGTTTTTCTGTTTGCTTGTTTGTTGTGGGGTTTAAAAAAAAAAATTATGTAATCTGACTTACTTGTCACCTGTGTGGTTCCTGTTCATGATTTCAGACCAGTGGCTTGCCAGATTTATTATTTTCACTTTTTGTCCTTTCTCTAGTTTGTGATCGTGCATGCTTGTGCACTTAATGACATTTAAGAGCCTACTAATCATCCTGCTGCCTGTTCTCTAAGGGTTTACTTGTCCTGGGACCTTACTGTTGGTTTTCTGAGACTGCAAGTATCTATTTTCTGGAAATACATTGTCCATTCTATATATTATTCTGCATCTTTACATTGGTTCAGGTATATTTTCAGATATCACCCAGAAGCTCTATAATGGTGTTAGTTTAGGCTGAAGAGGGACAAGTACTAAACTCTTGAGGTGAGGAAAATGCAACTAATTTCACATGCCTTGGAAGGTAACCAAAAAGCCCCAACTTTCAGGTAGTATTATGCTACAGTGCTTAACAGCAACATACAACTGTCCATCTAGCAAATACAGCATCTAGTAGCCAACTTCTGAGACTTCATGTGAAGTTAAGAACTCTTTCCATGCTGTAGTGGTTCAGTAATCGTTACAGAAAGATGGAAATTGCAGTGGCTTGACCGTGGCTGGCAGCCGGATGCCCACCAAAGCTACTCTATCCCTGCCCTCCTCATCTGGCCTGGGAGAAAATGCATTATGAAAGGCTTACAGGTTGAAATAAGGACAGGGAGAGATCATTCAGCAATTAACATCATGGGCAAAACAGACAACATGGAATAAAGTGCATCTAATTTATTATCCAATCAAAACAGAGTAGAATAATGAGAAATAGAACCAAATCTTAAAATACCTTCCCCCACTCTTCCCTTCTTCCTGGGCTCAACTTTATTCATGGTTTATCTCCCTCCTCCCCCTAAGTGACACAGGGGGAGTTGAGGAATAGGAGTTGGGGTCATTCATCACGAGTTGTCTCTGCTGCTTCTTCCTTCTCAGGGGGAGGACTCCTCACACTCTTTCCCTGCTCCAGCGTGGGATCCCACTCACAGGAGACAGTTCTCTATGGACTTCTCCAATGTGAGTCCTCCCCTGCCCCACTCCAGGGGCTTCAGTTCTTCACAAAACCACACTGTGGCGTTCAGACCTTCAGGAACAGACTACTCCAGTACAGTCCCCACATGGTCACAGGTCCTGCCAGCAATCCTGCTGCGGTGTGGGCTCCTCGCTTCTTGGCTGCAGGTCTTGCCAGGAGCTTGCTCCAGCATAGGCTTCCCACCAGGTTTCAGTCCCCTTTGGAAGACCAGCAGGATGCTGGTCCAGCATGGGGTCTGCCACAGGCTGGATTTCTACACTATAATCTTTCCTGGGCTGCAGGGGGACAGTCCTGCCTTGCTATGGTCTTCTCCGTGGGCTGCAGGGAAATCTCTCCTCCAGCACCTGGAGTGTCTCCTCCTCCCCCTCCTTTTTCACTGACGTTGGTGTCTACAGGGTTTCTTAAATCTTCTCACTTCTCTGGTGGCAAAAAGCTGCCATTTGTGTGTTTTTTCATTCCTAAATATGTTATCCCAGAGGCGCTATGACCATCCTTGATGGGCTTGGCCTTGGTCAGCAGCGGGTCCGGCTTTAAACCAGTTGGTATTGGCTCTGTTGGACCTGGTGGAAACTTCTAGCTCTCTCTTTTAGAAGACACTCCTGCAGCACCTCTACCACTGCCAAAACCATGCCACACAAACCCAAACCAAAATGAAATATGGTTTATGTGCATTGGATTCTTTTCTTTAGATACGTTTGTGTTTTAAATATTTACTTAGGAAATACTTCATGTGTTGTTATTTCTCTCTATGAAAACACTTGTGTGTGCTACACCTGCTCTATTTTCCATATCCCTATTTGTATATTCATTAAGATGCAGCGAAGTATTCAAATGGCAGCATCTTTAAATATGTTCCTTAGGCATTTGCACTGTTATTTTATATATGAGTCACTCTATGGACCGTTTATTACAAGGTGTATAAAATATTTTCCTTATGTCTATTTTGTAGGGACCTTTATAAAAATAATACACAATCTTTTAGGTTGCAATTTTTCCTTCTCCAGATACCTTTCTTAGTTTGTTTTCTATGTGATCTGCAAGTATGAATAAAAAGATGTCAGAAAAGAATGAAGATAGGAAGCAGAATGGCACTATGATGTGCCAGGGCAGGTTCAAATTAGTTCTTCACTGAAAGAGTCATCAGGGCCTGGAACGGGCTGCCCAGGGAGATGGTTGAGTCACCATCCCTGCATGTGTTTAAAAACACATTTAAAAATGAGGTACTTTGGGATATGGTTTAACACAGGATGGGAACAGTTGGACTTGATGATGTTAAAGGTCTTTTCCAACTTTGTAATTCTGTGATTCAAAACTACTATTTCTACTAAACATAGCTAATCTTTTCCCCAGTTTCCTATGCGTTTTAAAGCCACCAAAGAAGGTCAACAAAATAATCTGTTTATTTTTAAAGTATACTGTTCATATAATAATGATCGACACTAGCATTTCCTGATGCGTTCACAAGTGTATAAGATGTCTGTCTTATAAATGTGAAATATAGTCAGAGTAGGAAGCATAGAACTGTCAAATCTAACTTTTAAAACACATATTATAGGAGATGGACAGATTGAACACCAACCTGTTAGTGATTTTGCTGCTTCTGCAGCTGCCGGACTCTGAGCTGTCAAATGGGGTATTCTTGCCTGCTGTTCGCAAAATATACCTTCCTTTTACCATACCAAACTGGACAAACTAACTTCTCAGAAAGCTGCTTTCTCTCCAGTTGTTCTTAAATGCCTTATAAATGCTATGAAGAACACCAAAATTACTCCAGCTGCCTTTTGGTAGGGAAACGCTATGGGAAAACAGCCCATCATGATTCATTTCCTTGCCCTTTTTATTTTGGCTTTTTTTCAGTGTTCGGATCACTAGGTCCCAAGGATAAACTCTGAGATTGATTTGAATTCCCAAGGTCTAGAATTTTGAATAAGGAAATTAAAGATTTTTGGAAATGTTTCATGCTTTACCTTCCCACCTCCCTTCATTACTTTTTCTGTTAAACTCCTGTTTAATTCCTTAAAGATGTAAAATGATATTTCTCATTTTTAAAAGAAGTGCTAACTTCTGTTTTTATTATGATTTTTTTTACACATGGTGACACAAAGTCTTGGACTTTTAGGTGATATGTAGCAGAAAATTAAGCAATGCTTACATAGTAGAAAGATGTAGTCTTATTCAAATAATTAAAGCACTTAAGACTAGTGTGTAACCACAACTATACAAGGCAGCATTACCTCTAAGTTAGGATTTACATCAAAATCAAACAAAATGTGAAATATTATCAATTCATTTCTACAGAACACATCTATTTTCTCCAGAAATCATTACACACAATGATCAGCTAGGCCTTTCAATTTATCATCATTGACTGTTCTGTTGGCAAAGTTCACGTTTTCGTGACAATGTTGGTTTAGATTTTTGTTCACAGAAAGCACTTTTGGAAAACTCCATCCACCGGCTATGCACAGCTCTTCAGAAGAAAAAGAGAGGAAGAAGAAAAAAAAGCACAATTACCAAATTTGTTTTGTCACAAACCAAAAAAAAACCCATGCCAAACTTTAAGATTCTGGAAGGCATAAAGGACTGTCACGTCAAGGACTTGTTTCATTTCACCAAAGACCTGATTAATTTCTCTCATTTCTCCTTTGCGGTAAGAGGACGACAGTGAGCAGCCTTTGCTTTGATGGATGTGTGTTTTGTGTAGTACAGAAACACAATCCATTCACTGCTGAAGTTGGTGGGGGTTCTGCATCAAGTGTACATGGGCTTACGTAGTAGTGGGTCTGGCTGAGATGAAGGGGGCACATCCAGGACAGTTGACCCTAACTGACCAAAGGGATATTCCACACCATATGATGTCCACTCAGCAATGAGCTAAGAGAAAGGAGGATGAGGAGGGAGGCATTCATTATTTATGTTTGTCTTCCAGACCAACCACTACACCCACTGAAGCCATGCTTCCTGGGATACGTCTGGACATTGCCTGCTGATGGGAAGTATTTTTTTTCCTTTGCTTCCATGGGCGACCATTACTTTCTTAAATTGCCTTTTATCTTGACCCACGAGTTTCTGCATCTTACTTGCTCCCCCCTGTCCTGTTGAGGAGGGGAGTGTAGGAGTGGTGTCTGGCCAAGGTCAACCCAACCACAGCTTCTGATTACTTAGCTACGATCTGGAATAACAATGGATAGTTTTTAGCTGTCTGACTACTTTTCACTGTTTGTCCTCTTTAAAAGTCCTTTCATTATAAAGTTAGAAGGGTCATTTTATACGTTTGCTTTTTATAGAAGTCCGATTTTCTGCTGAGCAAGAGAATGCCTTTGAAAATTACAGGGATTAAAAGAGGGCTCTTGCCTAGCTCATTTTTGTAGGAATGATATGCTCTATTCCTTACCCTTCAGTAGCTCTCTGTATCGCTAACACTCACCAGCCATTCTGTATCTCAGCTGCTGCCCCTTTTCTAGTCTTACCACAGGAAAAGGCAGCATGGTGTTTTCCTGTTTCCTGATTTGCCTTAGCACCAATTCAGCTGCATCGCCTGCTTGCCATGTAGATGGGAGCTGCTGTAGGACTGAGTGTAGCTCAGTGTGAGAATCTATGGAAGTGGGAACATGTTCTTCTGTTGGTTTTGCTTGTTTTTTGTTGTTTTTTTTTGGTTTTTTTTTTTTTTTTTTTTAATAAATGAGCTCTCTAAGGCATTTGCTTTTACCCATTCACATGAATTCTTGCATGGATTTGATTCACTCATAGTCCCACGCAGATGTACTCGCAAACACCAAAATACATGTGTGAAAGTGTGGCCGGCCCCCACGTGTGTGTGTGCAGCTTGGAGGCAAAAGGGATGGTGGATATTAAGTTCTTCTTGAGTAGAATATACTTTTGACTTGCCTTTTGTGCCTGGTGGCAGTGGATGTTATCTGGGGTCTTTCCTTTCATGATTTTGTCTCACTTCTTGTAAGTCATGGACAAAATTCTTGACTTTCACAGTTCTGTTTATTTATGGGGACATCTGATGGGTGTTCCTGTTCTCTGTTTTCTTGTTACCTTGTCTGCAGGTAAATTTGTTCCTGTTCCTTTTGCTATCTGTCATTTGCAGGAAAGCACACAGATGGCACTCTGTATCAAAAAACACCAAAGGTGTTTTAAAGATCTAAAATTAAACAAATGCACAGTTTTTAATGTACTCTTTATTTTTTTCCTTTCTAGCAGTGACATCATGGCTTTGTTGCCACACATTTATTTTCATGAGATGGTGGCAGTACAGGCATGTAGCCTCAGGAGTGAAGAAGTGATGAGACTTAAATCTTCTACTAAAGGGAATGACAAGCTTTGATGTTGTGATGAGATGTGCACACTCTTACCTGTTTATCTACATCATGGTGGTCTTCTCTCTGAACCTGACTGGTTCCAGTAAGTTCAGCTGCTTTGTGGACCATATAATATGGTGGCGACTAGATGATAATATCATCAAAGCAGGTGGATTTCTTTCTCAACACCATTAAATGGTGGAGGCAGAAGAATTAGAGTACCCCTAAGATATTTGGGACTCCTCGTTAAGGTGTATGATATGCTAAAATCTTACAGGTTATGGACAAGATGAATATCTACTGGTCTCATTTCTGTGGCAATCAAGAAGCTGAGAAAAGCCATGATGTCCTGGCATGTAGGCAGTCTTCTTAGTAGAGGGACTTCTAATCTAGTTGATTTTCTGGACAGTTAACATGTGCAGTCTCAGTTCAGAATCCTGAACTTTGGCCTTTCCAGTCAAGTTTCTCACTGCAGGGCCATGTTCACAAGGCTTTTCCTTGCCCTGCAGTATTTGCAAGTTATAAACTAGATTGATCCCTTTCCAACTTCTATGGGCAAGTTGGGTGTCATCTGGATAACTGGAGCAGAGTGCAGAAGTGTCTCCATTCCCCTCCCCTCTGTCACCTCCCATTCATCATGCTAAGTGCTTCTGGGGGAGAAGAAGTTGCAGGTGTCCTGTCTCTGCTACACAGCAATGGCAGAAGCCCAGATTGGGGAAGTGGCTGCCAGTTCAGGACAGCTGTCTAGGAGACTTGGGCTGACCAGCATGTACTGCCTGGTGGAGGAAGCCAGTTACCAAGATCATCCTCAAGACAAAACCCTGCAGAGAACTCCACACAGGAAAACTAGACCCTGTGCCAAACCACTGGCAGCAGAAAATGGCAGCAGTAGCCACAGTGCCATGTATTTCAGGACAGCCAGAAGAGGTTGTTGCGGTGGGTTTACCCGTCCACACAAGTTTCTGTGGTCACAAATGGAGAATAAGTAGGCTCTGTGGCATAAATGCTTGAAGAGGAGACCTGGAAATTTATGCATGGCTGTTCTTCTGCTTCCATTCAAGTATGATGTCTTGGCAAGTCACTGTAGGGCTTGAAGTAGTTGATTTTTAGGCACGCTGAAATTCAGACATATAACTGCTGGTATCAAATTCCTGCTCAACAAATGGCTCTCCTGGAAAATGTCTAGAATCTCTAGGAAACCCATTAAGCAGTTACATAAAAGAATGAATAAGTGATAGTAGGGTCTCCTTACTCTGAGGTATCTGAAGCACCATGTTTTGAACAATACCTCCATTCTTTCTGCTTTCCTTCCTTGAGTTTCCTGTGAATCCCTGCTGGTGGCATAATGACACAGCCTTTCTCTAGGAGTGAAATGCTATCCCATCTCATCCCTTGCTGAGATCAGTTGACAGGAGGTCTTATAAAGTGAGTTGATTCTTGAAATGTCATTACAGTGCCTTTCTCCAGGATTAATTCAGTCTTTCAAATAAATAATGGCATTGGGTGGTCCTCAGCATTGCTGAACTCAGTTGCTTCTAATGTGTTTTATCAGTCCAGTGGGCGTGGAGTAGAAGTAGCAGAACAAGAGATGGCAGCATGTTCTAAGGAAAATTAAAACATTGCAGATTTTCTGCCTGGGGGAAGGTTGATAAATTATGTACATCCACTTACCGAATTTTCCATAATTCAATTCATAATAATTCAGTTTTTTATTAGTGATTAGAGAATAAGAGATGGGCTTTGCCCTGGAGCAGTGTATGTCTGGTGAACTTGTGTTCTTACTGAGCTTTCCACCCACAAGTAACAAAAGACAGTCAATAATTAATACTTCCAAGTAATATTGTTTAAAACTTGGTCCTTTGGAATAGTTTTTTAGGTTTTGGTGGGGGGTTTTTTGGGTTGTTTGGATTTTGTTTCTTTTTTCCCCTTAGAACTTGTTCCTCAAACATCTGTGGTTCTGAATTTGTGTCAGTGAATGCCCACGAGTGTACCCAGGTAAGGAACATTTCTTCCAGCCTTGCCAGGGCTTTAAGGGCTGTTCACTCTTATTTGGCCACAGGAGAAATTGTGGGCTTCATGGAGAAGTTATTTAACTGATGCTCTTTGCCAGGAGAAACAGGTAGATATTCTTCATGTTGTAACTAAATTAATTTCTGTTCTCCGGGAAGAAAATGATTCTTCTGTATGTGAGTTGGGTTGAATGTAATTTTTACAGTACTAGGCCTGATAATTAATGAAAAAAAATAATAGTGCAGTTGTGTATATGTGGAAATGTAAAAGTTAAGGCAGGAAAAGAGGGGGAATATAAAGATCTGTTACGCGGAAAATTCTCTGTGGCAAAAAAAGAGAAAAAAGATCCAAGGCATATGACTTTGACGATATTTTTATAGTGGTGACTGAACTAAAAGGAGTGTTACAGTTTCCATAAGTTTTACCAGAGAAATGTGGGGTTAGAGTGGGTGATTTCTGCCAGGGAAATGTGACTTTTTTTTTTATTTGGAATGCTGCAGGCTAAATGACATAGAAAGGAATTAGTGTACTATGATCTTGCAGTTGTGCTGTTTTAAAAAGAAAACCAACCTAGAAAAGGTTTAGGTTGCCAAAATCGGTGTACTAAAGTGAATGTACTGGAGTGAATTCTACTGTTCTCTAGGGCTACGTTTGTAATTAATTGTTTAATTTTTATAATGCCTCATATGCAGACATTCACGGAAATGTATAACTTAATTGCTCAGTTGAAAGGTGCAGTTGTGGCAGTGACCAAATGCCTGTACAACACAGGATTTCATGCCTGCTTCCCTGGAGTTTGGCTGTTCAGCCAGGGTGAGTTCTGTGGCCCAGCCAGGGCCAGCCTGGCCAGGAGGTGAAAGGGTTGGCTTAGCATCCTCCATCAGTACTGACAGTGCAGTTCCAGGATGTCTCAGGTTTGGAGGTTGTCCAAGCCATGTTAACTTGTAAAGTCATGTTACTTTACACATTTCATCTTGTAAGAATGATAGTTAAATATGTGCTAGCCACGTGCTGAGAAAGGTATTGTTTGGTCGTGTTTTGGCTGATGACAGCAAGGACTGGATCTCTCATGGTATTTCTGTCTCTGAGCCCGGTTGGGAAAATCTGATCCATCTTCCCATGAGAATGCTATTTCTGTCTCTCTCTGAATTTACCATGGGATCTAAAACGCTGCTCTGATATTTTAAGTGTAACTGGTGTAAAAAGGTGTGGGTAGTGAGTATCTTAACCTCTAACTTGTGTTCCTGCAGGTTTTGGGGGTTGTTTTTTTTTTGGTGTAACTATCTTGGTTCTTTACTTGATCATGGAAGACTGCCAGTGCACACGGAGTCAGAGGGTTCGTGCCCATTTTTGTTGCTGAGAAGTAAATAAAGATGAGACACGTGTCTAGTTTAGGAAAACTTTTCAGCGCTTCGGTTCCATATTTATCATAGAACATGGCACTCTGGATGAAATGCTAATTGCTGTAATAAAACAAATCCTGACAAACAGCTTATCAGCAGCAAATTCTTGCTTTACATACCAGAATATATTTAGTATTTTGTGTTTCTCAATGGCTGATTTTACCCTGCTTTGCAAGGCTAGAGAATATCTTGAGTAGAAGAAATGCTAATATAAACTCAATCATGCAAATGAAGCCTAGGAAAAATATTTGTGAAAAAAATTCTTTCTAGACATATTAGCCTCACCTTAACACCAAAGATTAAAAAATAAGTAACAGTTATATAGCTATTGCTTTTATTATCCCATCATGGGAATTGTCTTTTACCAAACAGCTAACCTCTCATTCTCTCTCCCAGCTTTCTCCTTTTTGCTATCCCCCATTAAAGCTGTTCACAAACTTGCTAATGGAGAGGTTGCTCAGTCATGAATTAGGAAAATACTACCACTTTCTTAGTTTCATCGTTATCTCTCACTTTCACTTTTTTTCCTAAATGAATCTTAACATTTTTGAGAATTCAAAATTAAAATTAAGGTTTAAGAATTCCGTTTTCATGGTTGGATTTTTAAACATCAGCTCTTTCCATCCTAATCTTTGGCATCTTTCCATCCTCTCTTGCCCACCAATGTACTGACCATGTGAGTGCTTTTAGACTTAACAGTATATTTTGGGCTGTTACCACTGACCCTCAGAAGTAGCATTCATACCTGAGACCTAGTTATGGAATATACTGTAGTAACAGCAAAAAATAAGTAGGATGTTGCTTCCGCTGAAGTTCTCATTGTAATAAATGAAAACAAAACTATGAGAGGCTGTACTATGTTTGGACAGAGCAACAGATAAAATAAACTTTCACTAGCTGTTTATTGTCTTCCTGTTTGTTGTAGTATTAGGCTACCAACCTAGAGCTAAGCTGCTTGTAGCTTGGATGTTTTTCCCCCCTTTTTTGTTTGTTTGTTTGTATCCTCCTTGCCCTGATGGTAAACCAAAACCTGTGTAAATCAACTGTGTAAATCAAAAAGATTTAAGCAAAATCCAAACTGGCTTATTGATAAGTGTTTTCTCAGGGGCTTTAGTCTTTGATAATGTTGATCCTAGGCTAGAAATCGTAGCTCAGCATTCAGTTTTACTTTGTCCGTCTTTGCAAGCTAATTCAGAGCAGGTGAGGCTGCGGCCAGCGTAACATAAAAGAAGTTCTGAGAACTTCTCAGAACTTGGTGGCTCCAAATGCTATGGAACTAAGCACAGTGTGATATGTTGTTTTTCAGTATTTCTGATGAGAAAGCTGCTTTTTTTGTTTTTTATCTGTCACATGTACTGACATATAACATGATACCAGTAATTACACTGGTAAGGTAGGTGCTGGATCACAAAAAGATGGGTAATAATGCAGAAAAAAGTGACAGAGTAAGAAGAATGTCTAAAATGTTTTTTCTCTCTTTTATTTACCAAAATAATATAAACAGAATGAAAAAGGTTACCATATGAATGTAAATTGTTTGGAAATGCAGTATTACTGATTGAAGGGGGAGGTTTATACGTTATGAGCATATTTTAAAAAATGAGAAGCTTGTATTAACATTTGAAGGTTGGAAATAATTTTGTATAAATGGATTTTTACTGCTAAATCTTGAAGTTAAAACCTTCTGAAAGACAGAAACTGTGTCAATTACTGAAAAAAAACCCCTAACCTTCTAATGTTTCAGTTCTACCATGTCTTGTACAAGTTCCTTAATGCAAATTCACAAGGAAGAATTGACTACACTTCACAAGTGATTTAAAATACAGACTTTGGAAATATTTTAACTTGTATTTCTGGTGCTAGTTAGGCATATGTGTTTGACTCTTACCTTCCATGGACACAGATTAACCTAGGTCTTTTCCTCGGGAGAGCTCTAAGTGACTATGTAGAGCTCTCCAAATGGAGGGGCTGTGTGTCACAGGTACAAAGGGCACAGCTCCCTGTGAGCCTGTCTCTTTGGGAGGCGAGCACTGTGCTCCCTGTGATGCACATGGAGGAGATACGCCCCACAGCTCCTGAGCAGATCTGCCAGGCACCAAGTAAGTCCAGGGGTGGAGCAGGATGAGCTAAGTGGAGGGTCTGACCAGACCCAACCTGTCACCAGTATGAGCTGACTGGGGAGGGAGAAGCCCTTTTGTGGTTTTTGGAACCATTCCCGGGGTTGGGTCCTTATAATGGTGGGAGAAATTCTCAGAGGCTGTGTAAATGATGGTTGTGCAGCATGGACAGTGAACTGCCTTTCTGTTTCTCCTCCCTGATGGCTTTTCCATCTAATACCCTGATACATTCAGCCTGATGCTCCATTTCCTTCCTCTCTGGTTGAACTTGTCCCAGAGACACTCTTCTGCTTGTGAGGGTTTGCTCTGTGCACATGTGGTGGGCCCAAGGTGCTGAGCCACCATCCTCCCTTGTTGCAAAGGATGCTTAATTGACCTGAACCTGGCAGTCAGTGTCCATCTGCACACCTCTTTGTGCTTGTGGTTTGAGATGAGCCTGGTAGGGCTTCCTCAGCCTGCCCCTTCCCTCAGAAGAAAAAAGTTTCCCTTCTCTCCTGAGCTATTCTCAACTATGTCTACTATCCCTATGCAGCTGCTTTTCTCCATCCACTAGCAACTGGATCATAGTATCAACCCCATGGTGGAGGGAACAAAGCTGAATGTTACATCATCTGGTTTCACTGTGGTCTCCATCTCATATGGGGCTATGACTTTTGCCACTCTCACTGTCGTCCACTGCATCCCACTTTATTTTCCCAGAAAGAGACCTAACTACCCTTACTGCTACTCTTCTACCATATCTAGACCCCTCTCCCCTAACCTCATTTAGTTAAAAAGCAGGGAAGCCTTCCTTATTTTTTTATTTATTATTTATTTTTGAAGTTGTAACAATGTTTCAGCCATGCTTTGCTTCTTATACTGACCTCAACAATTACTTAATAAAAACAGCAGTTCTTGTTTTGAATAGAAGGCCATTCATTACAGACCTTTCAGTCTGAAAAATCAACACAAGTTTCCCTGTGGAGGATGTGAGGATAAAAGGGGACGATAAGGGGGGAAAGGAGTGGCGCAGGGAAATGAGAGGGTTTGGCATGGCCTAGGAGTTCATTTTATGATTTAAATGTTGGGAGTACAGCGTGTGCTTTTCAACTTTGTAGATGACATCAGCCTGGCAGTGAGAGCTGAAACATCAGAGGATATGATTAGAATTTGAAATGACCTTGATGGAATGGGAAGAACGCCCTGAAGACCTCAGAAATAACTCAGTACAGAGATGCTCAGGCTCTGTACTGAGGTGGAAGGGGAGTTGAGGTAAGGAGGCCACGCAGTGGCTCATGGGAGAGAGAGTATGGGACAGAGCTGGAAAGACAGTGTGGTGGAATAAGAGGAAAAAAAACCCTCCTGGACAGTGTTTGGTGACTCAGGGTAACCCAAATCGAACCGAAGCTAACCGCTGTGCTTAGCTTTCATCTTATTTTCAACACAGTGTCACCCCACAAGCTTGATTTTGAAGATAATTGGGGTGGTAGATAACCTGAATGTAAGTTCAGTCCTTTTTGTAGGTGGTGTTGCACCGTGGATCGGATTGTATAGCAAAACTCAGTTTCAGGGTTTGTGATTTCTCACCTAGATTTACAAAGCATGAATTCATTTTTCCCTCACAGCGAAGGAGAAACTTTAAGCTTCTCATGTCTTTTTGTATGGCAATGTAATAAAAAATATAAATAAAAGTAAACCCCAATAAATACAGAACCAATGTAAGATTGCTACATATTTTTCAAGATGGCATGCTGGGAACACATGGCTCAGGCAGCCCAGAAGCAGCCCCATTTGACTGTCTTGTTGGACTAGATACAAGTTTTCTTTAGTGCTGCAGCACTTATGCACGTGAATAGGTCCCAAAACTGGCTTGTGAGGTTTGCCTAAGGAGCTCCCCATCAGAGGATGCACCCATTATCTATGGAAAGTCACTCTTGCAATGCAATGAGTAACTTTAAGTGCTTTTGTGCCGGGGCACTGTGATATTTGGGAAATGCAACCCTGGCTACTTCCCAGGCTATGCTTAGATGATGTGGAGTAGGGTCACAAATAAAAAGGGTTGCATGTGTCCTGCACAGATCCCTGGAGGTTCCTCACTTTGAATGCTAGGGCAGGCAGCTGGGTTTCTAAGATCCTAAGAAGTCAAAGAGGGTAAAGGCTGGAGTGATGGGGTCTAGGACTAGAGCAGGCATTTAAAGGATGTCTCTTGTCTCTCTGCAGCACTGCCAGCTACAAAGGTATCTGGGCCCAAAGGAGAAACTTGGCCCTTCACTTGGTCAGTTTGGGGGGAGGAATGTGTTCGGTTTTCTCAGTTTCCTCAGTAGCTCTAGGAAGAGTTGTTCAAATATGTTTGGAACATCTTGATGTGCAAAAATACAAATTGTCCTGTGCTCTGACTTGCTTATAAATGAGATGGCTTTCATTGGAAAGCATTGTACTGAGGTTAGTGCTCTGCCAAGCCAAGGCTGGGATTTCCTGCCAGCAGGGCTGACGGCACTTTCAGCACTAGGTAGTATAGCCAAAACCACACAGCGGGGTGGCCCTGTCTCCCACGGGGACTATGGTTCCTTAATTAACCTGTGTGGGAGCAGAGCTGCACTTACCCGTTGCCAGAATCCATGTAGCTCGTGAAGCATCAGCGGTGTGACTGGGGGGTGGGTAAGCTGTGTGTATGGAGGTGCTCTGTGGGCAGCTTCTCAAATTCATTGTTACTTATCCTTACAAAACCCAGAATTTTAAAGGTTTTGTTTCTGATGCCTTCCTTACAGGCAGCACCTGTCACAGGCAGTAGTAACAGGTCTGTTTTCCAGCTTGGTTTTTAAACTGGAGTGTGAAGTCCATCTATCTGTGTTGCTTGGGTTTAATAATGAATGGAACTCGTAAGTAATATGTTGATGCATATCTGCTTACACTAGAGCAAGATGAAAAATGTGTGTTGGTTTATTTTACTTTCAACCTTATCTTGTTTGACCCTCCTTTAGTGCAGCTTTCCCCTTGATCTGCAGAGAACCAGATCCCTGACTTCCTGCTGCTTCAGCCTCACTTGCCTTTCCACGTTTACCTCGTTAGTCTGTTCACTGCTGAATTTGCCTGAGCTGACCTCATCTTTCTTGATATTTTTCTGAGCATTTCCTACCTGGCAGCCTGATATTTATCGACAGAGTTTGCCCAGAGGTGTTAAGTGGTAACAAACTTTCCAGGGACCTCCACAGGCAACTGACATTTCTCTTTTCCTGGACTGTTTGTCACATCATCAACCTCTGCTGGGAGGGGAGCAGCAAAACGTGCCAAAAAGGATCAATGCTTGTAGATTGTGAACACAGGATTAAGTGAAGGAAAAATTTCCCCTTAAACTCGGTGTTGCATAATCATAGTTGACTATGTTACTGCCCTTCAGACATCCAAGTAGACAAACTTTTATTTATTACTCTCTCAGCCCTAGATTTTATTATGTCTAGATGTATTTTTGTCTTTAGTTCCTCCATTTACAAGATGTCTTCATTTCTGAAGACCTGAAGCAACGAGAAAGAATAAGATAGAGACACTTAACCCCACCTTCCTTTCTGTGCAAGACTGTGCCAGGGTATAGCTTCCTGTTTCTTGTCAAGATGTAACTGGTGGGGTCACTGGGGAGCTCACCCCTTCTTTTGATGTCTTTGCAGTGTTTCATAAAGCAAATGCTGTCAGAAATGATGGCAAATGACAGTGGCATAGGACCAGCATTGTAACTAGCAGAACACTTGCCTCCTGTATGTCAAATCTCGACTGCTCTCTGTCTGACTACATGCACAACCTCTTCCTATGAACCTTTTTGCTTTTTTTTAATGGTATTTTCACCAGCCCTGATTTCTCTAACAAGTATGTATACATTTAATCCAACTAATTAAGTTGCACTCTGGCAGCAGCATTTCCTCAAGTACCTCCTAAGCCAGTGGGTCCTAAGGGGATGTTCTCTGGGGAGGGGTTATGAACCCAACAGCTCATTTTTGGAGTGGAGGAGCTTGCAGTGGGAAGTAAGAAAGAAGTACGGAAGTAGCATCCCCAGCTGAGGTGGTGAACCCCCCAGCCAAAGCTGAATACGCTGCTCGGGGAAATTTGGGGAAGGGTTAATTTTGCTGAGCGGTGGTTTCACGTGTCCCTTTCTGCCCTGGCCCTGAACCGAATTATGTGCAGATGGATATCTGCTGGGTAGACTGCCACTGGTATCTGTGTGCCTGCCATGCCTGCCAGTGGACAGGATGCTTTTCACACCCTCCTCTTCCTCAGTGGGTCCTGAACACAAATCAGGGCATAGACAAGGCCAATGGGTAGGATTGCAGAACCAATGGTGTCTTCCTCTGTGGTGTTCTGTTTTGGCAGCCTATGGAAATCACTACCAGGTGGCTTTTCAAAGGCAGCTTCAGTCTTGATGCTGTTTTGCCCAGTCTTCGTTCTGGGTCCTTTTTATAGAAGACTCATTTCTTTGATGAGTACTCTTGACATGGCTTTTACATCAGGGTCTGGGTGAAGCTCACGTGATTAGCAGCTTAGTGTGTTTTGTTTCCCTGGAGGGAGAAAGTCACCTCTAAGATTGCAGTGCAGGGAGTTAAGGGAATTTGTATCATCAGGTCACTTTCTGCGAGCGAAGTAGATGAGCACATGTCCCTCTGATGGCTCTGAATGGGACCGTCAGCTGACCTGCAGGCAGTTGTTGCTTCCTTTGCTTTGGTATCCCCTTCAATAGGGAGGGGATGAATGCTGGGATCCAGAAATCTGCCTTATCACTGTGGCACAGCACTTGTGAGCGTTAAATCCTCCTGATTCAGGTAGTTATGAAGTGGGACACATGAGGTCTATTCTTAATGAATGACAGTAACGTCTGGTTGTCCTTAGTTGAGGGAGGTGGTGACAGTTGGCTGAGATCCCTTCACTTGAGACCTGGTGCTTATTCTGTCATCAAAGCTACGGTGTATGAGCTGGGATTGGTTGTCACACGTTATTATGTCATTTGGCTTCTCTTAGAAAATGAAAGGTAATGCAATTTCCCTAGTTTGTTTAATTGATTCTTCGGCTTGATAGTACTATGCCATCAGAATGTCAGAAGAAAAGTTTTAAATATGGAAGTCTGCAGGTTGACCTTTAAGTCTTTGCTCTTTAGAATGAATTTGAACTTTCTTGCTGATGGCTTTAATTCATTGATGCATCTTAATGGAAAATTGATTATTTTTCCCCTCCCTAAAGATCACATTTACATAAAAAAAGGGAAAATGGCATGCTACAAAAACTATGTCTTTGTCCTGTGTTTCAGGATTTCAAATTACAATAAGAAAAGGCTCATGATAATATTGTGACTTTTTCTGTCACTAACCTCTTTGCTGTATTGCAAGGAAGTGAGAGATTATTACTAGGCATTATCTGTTCTTGCTTTACAGAAGTCCAACATCATGAGGTGCTTTCTCTGTTGTTTATTTCCAAACATCATAGGGTTGAGAGGCTTATAGAGCCATTGAATGCATTAGGTTGGGAGGCACCTTTAAAGGTCATCTAGTCCAACCTGCTGCAGTAAGCAGGGACATCTTCACTGCATCAGGTTGCTCAGAGCCCCATCAAGCCTGACCTTGGATATCTCCAGGGATGGGGCCTCCACTACCTCTCTGGGCAACCTGTTCCAGTGATCCACCATCCTCAGATTGTTCTCTAGAAACAAGAAACCCCAGAAACCAACAAACAAAAAGCCCTTAACATCCTTCTCTCTTCTTATTGGACTAGGATATACAGAATAAACCTAGAGCAAGACTGACAAAATGCTGTTCTGATGAAAGACAATACAAAAGTCATTATAAAGTCAATACAAAACGTGACCAAGACTGACGTTAACTTGAAGAATGAAAAATTATTTTCTAATCTGAATAGAATGGGTCAGATTTTGTTTTTTCGTGCTAAATTGTTTTAGGCAAGGTTGTGATGGCCATAGCAGTCACAGGAAGGATGGATGCAAAGATAGAGACAAACCTGTACCTTTTATCTGGAGTGCTTCAGTGCAAACTAGGGCAGCTTCCCTCTTCTTTCTTTCCTTACCCTTACTTTTGATTTAGCCTACATCAATGGTCCATCAAGTGGATATTCTGGGGACTGAGAAACATCAATCTCAGCTCTCTTTCTTTTCTTTCTCACAGTGAAGCTGTGATGAGCCAGCTTCCTTCTAATCTTGGTCCACAGACACCCCTGTGTCTCTCTGGACCCCTCTCTCTTTCTTCCTCTTGTCTGATACAGAAGATACTTTTACCATGAAGAAATTTTAATCAAAATGATTTGAGGCATGTGTGGGGGGTGGGGAGAGAGAACAGATTGTGAGGAGAGAGGAAATTTAGGAGCTGCATGATTTCTGGAAGAGTGCAAAAAAAAAAAAGTAAAGCTGGGTTAGCAGAAGCACTGATGGGGTTGGGGACAACAGAATGAGCGACAAACTGCCTGTCTTGGCAAAGAGGTGCCTTTGAGAGATGTAGTGGTGCCGATTTGGCCTTAGTGGTGGTGTGCATCGAGTTCTCCTGCCCGTAGCTGTGGATTATACCTGCAGAAGCTGTGGCACGAACTCACATATATGTCTGTGTATATGTATACATATATATATATGTATACACACACAGAGAGAGCCACAACTATCTTTATGTCTAGTTAGCCTGTGCTCTTGAAAAGAGGTTGCTATCTGTATTTGCCAGCACTCTATGTGCTCAATGTTCCACAAGACCACTTTTACCACAGTGTTTAGGAGAAATCGTCCAACTGATGATGAGTAACAGGCTCCTTGCGTGATTGTTTACGTGGCAGGAGGGAAAGACTTCTCGTCCAGAATTAGTCATATGTATTAAATACCATCTCAGCCTTCATGCCTTTTTTTCAGAGCTCGATTTTTTCTTGTTTTGCTTTTATCAAGGTAGTCCTGGTTTGTCAATTTAAAACAAGCAAACAAAAAAATCTTAGAGAAGTTTAAAGGAAAATATATTTGTGATTTGGTGAAATAAGTCCAAGGTGATGAACTTTCTATAACAAATACAGTTTTTGGAAAGGGATTAGAAAAATGCTTTCTGACTCTTGACAAAAGCATTTTTATCAATAATATGTGGTGAAAAGAATTAATAATATGTCTTTTGATAAACAATTAATTTGAAAATAATAAATTCATAGTTTTTTTTAAATTCTATGTTAATGAAATGCTTTTTTGCTTGAGTAGTGTTGGAAAGAAAATGAAAAATACTAGTCCATCCACAGGTCTTGGTCCCTCATAGCCCCTGTGTAATTTAATTTTTGAAGGGTGTTTTAAATTCTACTATTCAGAATAATGTCTGGGGGAAAAAAAGCAAAGGTTTTGGTCACTGAGTATGCATGATTTTAAAAATTAGGCAAGACATGGCTTACCTTTGTACTGAAATCAAGGCAGCCTTGGCTACGTTTTCTGATAGCTTCCCGTTACTTCCATGGGCAGCACACAGCGTGCCACTCTTTACAGCACGCTTGCACCTTGCTGTCCTCCTGTTAGGCTTAATTGGGATGGCAATCAATATTAAAACTCCACTCCTCCCCCTTTCCAAAAACCTGCCTAGATGGGCATTTGACCCTGCTTGGGTTAGACCTGCCCTCTTTCCCTGCCTTCCCAAACCACGTGTGCATGTGTGTGCACTTGTACGTTCTTCTGTAGATATATAAGTGCTGAGTATGTTCACCATCCCGTCTTGAGACATACGTGTGGTGTACACATCAGAGATGTATGGACCTAGGAATATACATGGGTATGTATGTATAAGATTACACTTTTCTGAGAATGAGATTATTTTGCAAAGCACTGCGACCACTGGAGTTAAAATGGAAGTACCGAAACACAGAACAATTAGTTTTGGGCTCAGGGTGTCTGATCCTGCTGAGCACCGGAGGAAGCTCAGATAATCTTCCAATCATGAAGTGTTGGGGAAAGAGCCAAGAGCCATGGGGCCGGCTGGGGGAGATGGGAGCGGGCCGCCAGTAGGCTGCGCTGTGCGTATGCGTTTGGAAACAGAACGGAGGTGTTTGGATTTCAGGCCCCTACAGTGCCACTAGCTGGGAGCATTTACTAGTCTGAAGAGCTAATGTTAAAATATAAACGCCACTTTTGTTTCTCCCTCTCCCATGCCCCAAAATTTGATAGCAGAGACCTCTGAGAGATGTCAGATGCTGGAGGCCAGCCGTACAGAGAGGGATCTGTGAGTCTTGGTCAACAGCAACTTAAACATGATGAGCCAGCAGCATGCCCAAGCAGCCAGGAGGGCCAACGATATCCTTGGGTGCATCAAGCACGGCATTGCCAGCCGGTCCAGGGAGGGGATTGTCCCACTCTACACTGTGCCAGTGCGACCTCACCTTGAGTGCTGTGTGCAGTTTTGGGTACCACAGTACAGGAGGGACATAAAACTATTGGAGAGTGTCCAGAGAAGGGAAATGAGAATGATGAAGGGTCTGGAGGGGGAAGTCTTATGAGGAGAGGCTGAAATCTCTTGATTTGTTCAGCCTGGAGAAAAGGAGGCTGCGGAGATACCTCATTGTGGTCTGTGGCTTCCTGATGAGGGGGAACAAAGGGGCAGGCACCTATCACCTCTCTTTGGTGACCAGTGATAGAACCCATGGGAACAGTATGAAGCTGTGACAGGGAAGTTTAGGTTGGATGTTAGGAAGAGGCTCTTTGAGAGAGTGGTCGGGTGCTGGAACAGGCTCCCCAGGGAAGGGGTCACAGCATCGAGCTTGGCTGAGTTCAAGAAGCATCCAGACAAGGGACTCAGTCCCATGCTCTGACTTGTCTGGCCCTGTGTGGAGCCAGGAGTTGGCTGCCATGATCCTTATGGGTCCCTTCCAACTCACGATATTCTATGATTCTATGATGTGACATTCTCTGTTCACAAAGGCACTGACAGAGTGCTTGAACTCAGACTTTGAGATAGTATCTTTGCTTTGAGCCGCTGGAGATTTTCGACTATTGAAGTTCCCAACTGTGAAGATTTAATTTTGGCAAGAAAGATTTTATCCCCCCCCCCCCAACTGGAAAAGGTAAGAACTGTTCTACTTATAAACCAACCAAAAAGCTTTCTAGTTAGCCCTGGTATTTGTTAAGGTGACTTCATTATCTTGCTGTGCCACTGCTTTACAAATGGCCTTGGAGACATCATTTGAAGTGAGGTATGTGTCATAGGGTCAGAATGTTCTTGGCAATCCTGAGAATTGCCAGATTAAGAGATTATCCAACAGCCTGAAGTATTACTGTGTACACTTCATGGAAACACGTTCTCCCCCCCCCCCCCCGCCCCCACTCCCCGCCAGGTCTATAGAGTAACAGCCTTAAACTCGCCCCTCTCCTTGCCTGTGCAGCACGGTCCTTGTGCAGGCAGCTGCCCGTAGGTGGGGCTGCCGCTCCACGCAGGCTGGCACGCCGGCAGCTGTGCTAGGGATGCGTGCTGCAGATGTGCTAGGGATGTGTGCTGCAGATGTGCTCCAGGCGCAGCCTGTGCAGAATTGCAACGGCCAGCAGAGCAACTGCCTCCTTTAGCAACTTTAAGTGATGCAAAGTGACCCTAGTTTTAAAATATTTTTGTTTTATTAAATGTTTAAAATAACATAAACGTTGTATTAACAATTTTATGGCTGAGGTTCTCAGAATTTGTGACTTTACCATTTTTATCTGATTCGAGAGCTCCAAAGATTACACCTTAGCATTAGAAACGTTGTAATTAAGATTCATAACAGTAAGTTGTCTCGTAGCTAACAAGAGAATAGAAATAGCAGATAGAACCATAGAAACTTTGGACAGTGGGAGAGTACGTATTTTACTAGAAACTGGAGTCTTGCCAAGATTATGTAAGGACAAGAAACCTTTTTATAAGCAGTTTCATGTTAATCTGAACAAACCAGCGCAAGTCACAGTTGAATTTGAAGTGGTAACGTGGGATAGTACATCTTTATTCCCCAGATATGCTGCTTTTTGATTTTTATTTTAATTCTCTGAAGCCTGTACCACCTTCATACCGGTATTTAGCACCATGTAATGGGATATTCACCATTTAGCTTCTGGGGAATGCCTACAACATGTTATCTACTCTGTGCTAAAATAAAGGGTCCAATTGTAATAATAATAATTTAAAGAAAAAAAAAATCATCCTTGCTTTCTGCAGCAGCAACATCAACGCTGGAAGAGCAACAGCATGCTTTCAACCATGAAGCTGTAGCTTATTTACAAACAAAAGAATGCCCCCCCACCCCCTCCCCCTTTTCCCAGTTGCTTATTCATGATGAGGATTTGATTAATAGTACTACAGGTGAGGTTTCCTTTACATGGCAAACGTGGGTGGGTTGCAGTCACTTCGTCCGAAACTGAATTGGACCAGCGCGTACTGAAGGAGCGCAGCCTGGCATTTCGGTAGGATATGATGTTGTATGAGGGGACTGGTGGTGAAAGATGTAGCTACACACACAGGCATATATATATATATGATCATGTATTTTTTTTTTTTTTTCAGAAAAGGCAAGATAACAGATCTCCTGAGGAAGTGGGTAACGTGCCACCAACCTGTGACATATCAGTATGTCTGTTACCCCTGCCCCTCACCAGGAAATATTTGTATTTTCTTAACAGTTGTTGGGATAGAAAGTGGAGGGGTAAGAGATTTTTGTTTTGGTAAGAAACATGCTTAAGATAAACAGCTTTGGTTGTGAGTCAAAAAGGCAGATTAATTTTAGGGATTTGGCGTTTTATTTATTTTGGTTGTTTTTTCTTTTTTTGTTCTAGAATTGTGGAATGGTTAGGGCTGGAAGGGGCCTTAGAGATCATCAAGTTCAATAATAAAAAAAAAGAGATAGTTCTTAAGTGCAAGCTTATGCCCGTTGCTCTTTGACAGTGAAATGATCTTCAGTGTTTCATTGCTTTTGCACAGCAGGTCACAGCTATAGCCTACAGACTAGTGTGGGTGCATAGAATTAACAGAACAGTACACCGGGCTCAGCAGTGGTCCGTGTT
This sequence comes from Gallinula chloropus, assembly GCF_964237585.1. Lineage (NCBI taxonomy): Eukaryota > Metazoa > Chordata > Aves > Gruiformes > Rallidae > Gallinula > Gallinula chloropus. The sequence continues at coordinate 68,683,587 of NC_140085.1, forward strand.
ATTCCTGCAGCAGCAGCACTGCAGGCTTCTGACATCGTGAGGGGGTACGTACACCATGAGTTTGTAAAGTACAAACAATTACAGAGGACAATACCATTATACTGCCTTGTGGCAGGTATTTTCTTTTGTGGCTGTGCAGAATGACTCTGATGCCATTATCTGCGGTGCCTGTTGGTAGCTGGGGGAAGAACAGAGGACCTTTTTAGTTCATTCATTGCAAGAACCCAGACCGAATCCTCCACTCCTTGGTAGGCAGAGTCGTCTGAGTATGGTAGCTCATACTTCTCTGAAGCTTTCAGTTTCCCTTTCCTCTGCTTTGTGCCTAGAAATGCTTCTGCTCTCCATGAGCAGAGGCTGTAGGAATGCTTCTCCTACTCCTCTCTCATCCCCATAGTGCTGACTGTGCTAACTCTGTAGGGGAAAAAAAGCCAGAGTCCTCCAACCTTATAGGTATTAAAAGCTCCAGCCTTCAGCTATGAGTAGCATCCAATCCAGAGCTGTTTGTCACAAGACCTCCCTTTTAACTTAGTAACTGTACTTTGCTTTTCTTTTGTCAAACGTACACATGACAGAGGAAGAGAGAGAGCAGGGACAAAAAGAAGTAGCTTCACTCCACATTTCCTTTTAGGTATTTTCACCAAGGCTTGGGTTTCTTCAGAGCACGTGGAAATACACTGAAGAGCACACAGTAAAACATCAAAGACAAGTCAATGCTTGAGGTGAGAACAAGTTCTTACACCAGGTCCAGCTCCTCAGGACAACAGTCTCATGACTGGCACCCAAAGGCCATTCCATGGGTCAGCCTCTGCGTTGTTTTTTTTTTTCCTGTAGTTCAGACAATCACCTGTGAAATCATCTCAAGCCACAAAGAAAATGGATTACAGATGCAAGTTTCGCTGCATGTCCTGTCTGTGTTGAAAGCTAACAGCTTGTTTCCCCCACAGGCAAGGCCAGAGTGCTGGAGCCAGCTGCTGGCAACGCCGCCTGGGCTACGAAAGGTCTCTGGAAGAGCATATGCCATCTGCAACAGTGATGTTCTGCAACATCCCAAGCAGCTCCTGCTGTTTTGCAGAGCTGAGCAGTAGCTTTGCTGTGGCTGTTACCTTCAGCAAAACGCTGAAGAGCTTTGAAACGTGGGGCCACCATTGTTCTGAGAGAAACCTGAAGCATCTTCTTGTATGGAAAACAGGTCGGGATATGTTCAAGTTGCACAAAGACACATCTCAGGCTTGTTGGGACAATACAGCCTGTGCAAAGGACTGTGAGTGCCTGCGGGGGTGCATGAGGAATGCACAGCATGACTAGCATTGGGGAAGGGAAAGCAGGGCACGTTACTCATAGTAGGTCTGGTCTACATCAGTCAGCTGTTCAAAGTGTAGCGGGTCTGCAGTGTTTCACTTTTCTGTGAGACTCAAGTTTTTATCTGTCACATGCAGACAAATCTGCACTGATTTCTGATCCTCTTACCTGGGACTTCTCTCTGTGCATAAAGCAGGCACTTAAAAAGACTTCTAGGACAGGAGTTAGAATTTTTACCTACGTTTTTAACGAAGTTTGCTTCAAATTAATCTGCAGCTTTGTTATGTTTTGGGTTTTAGCCTTTCACATGAGAAGACTAGATGCTGACCTGATAATTTGGTTGAGGGAATGCAGGCTTTCTAGAGGAACCCCTACAGCAACCTGTCTCACGCCACCAAGGCAGTCACAGTCTCTGCGTGGCCCAGTTAGCAGAGCGCAATGCAGCTGCTGTTCACCATACACTACGGAAGCACTGCACAAGGAACGTGTGGTTCCCAGTAGCTCCTAGTTCCCCTTGTTGATGTGCCATGCACAGCATGCCCCTTAGCTTTGTGGAGTTGGAAAACAACACATAGCCAGCCAACAACCATCATGGGTTTCCAAGCAAGAGCTTAGAAGACTCTTATCTTTGTAAATGGGGTGCTTGACCTAATTGAGTATAGACTGGAAGCAATGTGTGACAAACACAGGGAATACCACAGCACTTCCATTCAGGCACCACATTTCCAGTCAGGTTCTGCTGCTGGAATCCTCTGGCAATTGCCTGAAACCGGATCTCTAGGGCATGCTGGGGAGGATTAGGTCCTTGCACCTTTAGAAAGACTTTTGAACTAGCTTAGAAGCCTAAGATACAAATATCCTGGTATCATAACTTACTGTTGCCTTCACTGCCAAAACCAAATGTAATTTTTGAAGAATGCCAGCGTTGTAAATACTCTCCTACTCTCAGTGCCTAAAGAGAGCAGCTGTGTAATTTTTCGTGATGTAGCCTTACTTTTTTCAGACAGCTGGTGTGGCACAAGACTAGAGAAATTGGATGCTGCCTTGTTTCAAAAACTACCTGCTTTAAAGTCTGATAAAGTCCTTATTCAGTGAGATCTGAATAAAAAAATATTCCAATATTAGACATGACTTTGAGAAATCTGATAGCGCGATCAATTTGTTGATGTTGCACTAAGACTGTTTAGGCACCAGCACCTTTGAAGAAGGCTCTTTCTGCCCCTCTCTCTCTTCCCCCCCCCAGGAATTGATACTTCGCTAGGTGAAACAAATATCTCCACTTGCTGTGGGTGTTAGGAGGACCCCTGTGTTCCCTTTCTAAACGGCACTGGAGGACAAAACACATTGCCTTCACAGTGCATGATCGTTTTTACACAGAAGTCAGTGAAAACTTTCCTATTTTCAACAAAACTGAGTTTCACACTCCTTAATTCCTACTGAAAGGAGGGGCAAGAGAACTGGTCTGATGGGATTTCCTGCATGCATGTCTTTACACCTTCTTTGCTGGTGCAAGTGATCAACTCCGAAGTGATTTATCTGTAATGATAGCATGAAGGACATTATCAGGCTGGTTTTGAACTACAGGGATGGAAGTTTTCTGCAGATAAAAGGGAGGGAGAAGAGCTATTTCTCAAAGAGTTCCTGAATTTTTCAATCCTCGAAGAAGTTTTTGCTTCACTGTCAGAATAAATATTTTTCAAGCCAAAAGAATGTTCAGAGCAAATGTGATAAATGCAAGAACAGGATGTTTTAATAGGCTGCAAGCTTGACCACAGAGAGAAAAAAATGCCTCTCCATAAGAATGCAGCATGTGAGTGATTAGAGTTAACACAGGTAGTTGAATTCTATATTTGTCTTGAACTATGGCTTGAAAGTATCAGTCCTCAGTAGCAAAGTAAGACGAGATCTGAAACTGTTCACTGTGCTCACTGGCCTAGTGTAACTGATTCTGGGTTTTTTCCTCCCCTCTAAATTTTGAAAAGCTGAAAACGAGAAATCAGGTTTTTTTCAATAAGGTACCATTTCACTGGATGATAATGAAGGAATAGCCTCTTTAGGAAGACCTCTTACAGGTTAATTTACTTGGCTGGTTCTTCTCTGATGGCATCATTTCTTCCAAGGTTGTATGCTTTAAAATTTGCCTCTTCTGAGGAAGAAGATGGGATTAAGATGGCCTAGGTAGTACATGGGAAGACAATGACTTTGGTTAATCCTTACTCGTGCGCATCAGACTCTAGATGAACGGTTCCAGCATGACCTGTTCCTAAAGCTTCAGTTATGGCTTTAAAAATTGGCCTGGTCCTATGGAAGAAAGACCACCATGTATTAAAGCATTAGTTAAAATTAAAAAGGTGAACATGTAATAGTGCACAATAAATGCAGGCTGCTGTTGGAGGGATTGGATTTTTCTGCTACTTTCAGACCCCGATGCCCATAGTTGCTGATTAGAGGAGATGGAGGTCCTTCTGGAAGAGGCTGGTTGCTGATGGACGGCTTCAGTGCCTGAGGGTGCTGGATGCCCTGAAGTAGGAAAGGAACTTGTAGCAGAGGCTCACCACAAAGTACCAGATGTTTCGAGCCATCTGTGACCTTGCAATGAAAATGCGCCAGATGATCACAAGGAGGGTGGTGTTGAACGCGTATCGGATGTTCCTCAGCCTGAGAAAGAGAGAGAGGCAACTTACAGAGGAAGACAAAAACAACAGAAAGCTCTCTTCATTTGCTACCAGTCATTTTGTAAGAAATCCTGTTTACAAGTGGCCCTTGGGCTTTTTGCCATTCCTATTTTAGTGAAGACGCTGCGCTTAGAGATATCCCTACCATCTGGCCAAGGACTGTGTTGAAGTTCTGGTACAGTGAATAGTTAACGGGGTAGGCAGAATACCTGTGCTGCAGAGACTTGTTCCATGTACCAAAATAGACACTGAAGTCACACTGGGAGCTGTTCTCTTAACAATAGTTCAGGTCCAACACTTTCTGCTTTGCTTTGGCTTATTGTCTATTTTTGACTTAATTGGATTGGTGACAAGCTGGAGGACCTTTGCAAGAGCCCATAAACAACGTTCTCCTTTTTGGCTGAAACCTTGCTTTTAATGTTAGGAGATTACTCAATAATTACAAACAGTCTTCACTTTTGCAGTACTGCAGCACTTGGGGGTTTGGGATTTCTTTTTTACACCATATATTTAAGTGGGATTATTGAGTCTTTAAGATGCTAATCATCTTGTCCCCTTTCTGTCAAGCAAAAACTTATGTGGTTCTCTAACTCTCAGTTTCCCAGTTTCTGATCAAAGGAAGAAAGCTTCATACTTAGCGAGCCCAAGACTTGTTTAATTTTTCTGAGAGTTGTTTCCCTTTAAAAATGACCCTAAACGATGAACTTGTTTAGGATTCCTTGCTATGGCAACAGGCTGTTCTAGGCTTCTAGCATTTACAGTGCACAGTGGTTTTCTCAAAGCAAGTAACCAGAGTCTTACTCCAAGAGAGCTGCTCTTTCTCATTTAGACTGCACTTCTCAGTGAAAGGACTGGAGAAGACAGGAAGAGCACAGTCTTTAACCAAATAGAAGGACAATCTCAAATTGCTCATTAAGACTCTCTCTTAAACTGTCACCAGGGACTGAATGCATAAACTCTGCACCAATTTTGGAGAGTTTTTGCCCATTCTCCTGAAGGAATTAGAAGCTTCAATTTTAAAAATGCAATTTAAAGTCAGACAAATGCTTAAAGGCTTTATGCAATGTCTTCAAATTGCTAAAATTTTATAGGAGCTTCACAAAATCTAAATAGGACCCTTAATTTTCTACTGCAGTTCTGAACGACCAAGATCACCTGCATTCATGTATTCCTTTTATGCACTGTAACTTAGTTACTGGGTCATCTGCTAGGAAGGTGCAATATCTAGCCCCTGGTAGCGTAATAAAAGCTCCTCTTTTTCTTACAGGGTGGAAAAATTAAGTACTGGCAGCCCTCTGCCATAAGAAATAGCCTATTCTGTGTTTATCTCCATATTTTTCAACAGTAATTAGTGCAATGAAAAGAGAATGATTTTTCTCAAAAGCCATTCAAGGTAGCCAGGAGTTCTTGTCTTTGTCAGTGGGTCTGACTTACTTTCGTAAGTGCTGCTTTGCTGCTGGAATGCCAGACATGTCCTCATTTAACAAGTACTTCTTAGCACCTAGGCAGTAGCTTTCAATGTATTCTGACCAGTGCAGCTGACGAACATCAAAGTTGTATAACTGGGATTTAAAGACAAAGAGCAGAAGTTAAATAGCAGTTCACTTTAAGCATCAATTCTTCATTGACCTCTGATCCTGACCAGACTCTCTGTTAAGTTCTTAAAGCCACCAATTTTCCAAGAAGACATGGGCACTTACAGACTGTTTTTCATAGCTGTTGATCAATGCCTTGCGCAGCTGTGAATCTGGGCAATGCAAGCAGAAATTTAGTGGTAGCTGGCAGAAAAGGAAGGTAAGTTTGTCTTTCAGGTGGCCATTTACACATAAATACACGTTTGTACACACACAAAACTATGGAAGAATAACAGCATTCCAGACAGGTAAATGGATTCACCTGAAAGCATCCATACAGTTTTCAATGTGTTGCTAGGATTATGTGTAAATAAATCAGGTGGATGTTGAGTCAACAGGTGCTTCTGCATCTGTGTTATTCTATGTTGTGCTCAGCATCTAGATGGACAGAAGTCCAAGAAATGGATCACTCTTGTTTGGCAGCAAAAAAAAAAAAATCTCATTGCAGAGCTAATTACCCCAGATAATTTCAAATGTAGACATAGGAAAAATTGTTAGCAAGCTCTGTGGCAGTTGACTGTTGGAGTAAAGGAAGGATTTCTAAAGAGAAAGAAGTTTTGTTGTAGAGAATTTTACTTTTTTTAATGAATGAGTGAAGTGAATGGCAATTCTTATTCGCAGCATCTTACAAGGGAAGACAGAAAAATACCTTCACCCCTATGCCAATCCAGGCTGTTTGCTTTGGTGCATGAGCTTTCGTATCCAAGCAGCAGTAACTTGAGCAGAGAGGGGTTAGCGAACTCTCAGATACGGGGTGGGGGTAGCTACGGTGCAGATCCCAGTGTGCCGTGTGTAGCCATGTGTGCTGCCCATAAACTATCCAGCTTGAACTCTGCTGACAGGATAGCAGTGGCAACACTGGATGCACTGCATCTCATAAAGTTCTCATGAGCAGCTTAGTAAGACAAAAACACACTCTGGCTCACACTGAAGTCCTTAGTGCTCCTTTTTTTTTTTAACTCTGTCCTCCTCATAACTAGTTCCTATCGTACTATTTGGGTTTCCTTTACATCTGCTGTAGTCACAGCAGTGCCACTGCCCTTTAGAAGTTATAATTTGCTATGTGCACTCCCTCTGCCAGCTATGGAAGAAGACTCTTGACACTGCTGCTGGGAGTCTGCAAGATTTTAATGTCATGGGACAAGTTTGATGTGAATGCCAAAGTCACTCTTTCTAAGGAGATCCTCAACAAAGATGCAGTAAAGCTTATCACATCTGCTCTTTGTGTTCCTCCAGTCTCTCAGTTACAATCCCATTCTTAAGGAGCAGTATTTCAAACCTGTAAAGAGCTTGACATTCTGCAAAGTAATTGCTCCCTGGGGATTTAAATCAAACAGGAAGTTTTTTCATATTGTTCAGGGTAAGACATGATGTGTCAAATAAGTTTCACAGAATCACAGAACTGTAGGGGTTGGAAGGGACATCTAGAGATCATCTAGTCCAACCCCCCCTGCTGTTTCCCTGTGCAGTGCCCATTAAAACCAGCGTGGATGAAAATGGCAAAATCTCTCAAGCAATTTCCATCTAGATCACCCACCAAGCGCTACAGATTGCCAGAGGACATGAGGGAGAAAGTGGTGTTGTAAAGAAGCTTCTTAGTTTTCCAAGAGTGAGACACTTAGAAAATTAGGATGAGAAGATGTTGGGAATGCCACACAGCTTATCAGTGATAATCACAATGAAACACCTGTGAGTGTGTATGCTTGCATTACCGTTGATAACTGTTGTTCTGCAGCCCCTAACATGGTCATATTGCCCCATGAAAGGGGACGCTCAAAATTCTCAGGGCCCAGAGCTGTGATGTGAAAACTAAAATTGTCTGTTTCTTCTTAGAAACAGAACTATCATGTATCCTCCAAAAAAGGAATGTCCTTAGCTTTCCTACCCAATGGATGTTCCAGTCTGTGTAGCCAGTCACCTGGGAGGTAATAAAATGGCCACCATTACATACAATGTCTTTAATTTCTCCATCTCAAGAGCTGAGTACAGCTGGGTCATTGAGGATATAAAGACGTGTTTCCTTTGTACAGTCCATTTTGTCCACAAAGATAAATGTAAAGTGTTTATAAGCCAAACAGAAACTGAGAGCAAAAGGCAGAGCGATGCCACGTTAACTGGAAAGACTTCAGTGACTGACCTGTCTCAGAAGAAAAGCAATACACCTCAGGAGAAAACATTCTTCTATAATAAAAGGAAGGTTCCTGAAAAGTTAGTTAATTAAACAAGGAGGAAATAAATTATTTCAGGTTAAAGTCAAGTCTAATCATTTAGGAAGATGTCATTTGGAAGCTCAAAAAATAATTGCTGCAGATGAATAGAACTGAGAGATTGGCAATCCATATTCAGGGCATACTTACCTTTTTGTCCTCTGTGTTAAGGTGACTCATTAACATATTCATGTTCTCTGAAGACCAATCCCAGGACTGGGTGGAGAAATACTGCAGGAGCAGCATAGATTTGTGCAGTCGATTAATAATCTTCATCATTCTGAAACAGAGGAGAAGCATCAGAGGTGGATAGGAAGTTTGACCTTATGTAAAAAAGGGTGTCTTGCTCTGTAGTTGTTTTCTGTCACCTATTCAGACATTGCAATTCCTGATAAGCACTGCACTGGTGCTGACCAGGCTGGGAGAACTTACCCAGCAAGTCTAATTGCTCCAGTTGAGGTAATGAGCCTACATCTACCCAGCTCTTTATTGATGGCTGGACTATGGGTGCAAACATGCATTTCCCAGGGCAAAGCTGACACCTAACTTAATGGTCTGAACTGAACAAGTGTTGGAGGCCACATCACATACCACATTGTGAAGCAAAGAGCCCATGTGAACTAGTATAACACCTGCACAGCAGGCAAAGGTATATTGCTTGCCTGCCGATGTGGACACTTAAATTTCTACCACACGTATGCTCTTCTAATCTCAAGCCTGAGCTGGCCTCTAAAGCTAGGCTCTGATTTTTGGAGTCAGCCCTGGTACAGAGGTGACTGCACCCACAGCATGGACAAGCTTGGAAGTCAGTTGCTCGACTTCCGACTTTCAGGTGATGACATACCCTTCCTATCTTTGGGTTTCTTTTATCTCTCACTAAACCAAAATACTTTTTCTCGAAGGCCAGTCCTCTTCCTGAATAATACAGTGGCACTCTGGAGGGGGAGGCTGGGTTTTGTGTGTCCTTCCTTACACAGGAAGGGTCTGATAGGATGCGCTTCAGGTGGATGACATTGCAACCCATCCAAATCTACAGGGTTTTTTTGAGGGTTTTTTTTGTTTTTGTTTTTGTGGAGGAAGGAACTGTCTGAAAGTCTTCCTGGAGTGTGAGCATCCTGGTAAAGATGAAACCTGCTTTAGGAGTGTGGCTGCTTTGGAAATGTAGGTTCAGGTCTCTTGATTTTCTTAGCCTTTTTTTACTGTTCATTTTTTATATGAAAGGGGATGACAGCAATGGTGTCCTAGCTCACAGGATCATTTTACAGTTCTCCCAATGGCCCTGGGCACAAAAGGCCTCTGGGAGGCAGTTGTTTTCAAGTGTGATGTACAGCACTCGGTCAGTTTTGAGAGAACACAACGTCCTCTCAGCCTGGATAAGGGCAAGAGAAAGCACTAAAAGGCTGATTTCTGTGCAAAACAGAGCTGCTTTCATGAGAAGTTTTGAGCTGCCCAGAAGGCAACACAGCCGCTGTGACAAATAAAAGGCGGCAGCCTGGGCAAGAACGGTGCCAGGCTGGCCTCTCCCCGTGCAGATGCGGCTGCCACGGCGATGAACGCTAAGCGCGGCCGAAGACGACACAACGAGTACATCAGTTCAGAGGAGAAGTGTGCCTTACACAGGCACTCCTACTCAGAATTAAATAAATGAAAGAGAATTTCATTCCAGAAGCAAAGAGCACCATCAGATTAAAGGCAACCTCCCTTCTGAGTAATTACCCGCTCATCGGTAGAACGGAGTTTATCTAAACTACTTTATAATTACTTCAGATTAATCTTCCTGATTGTGCCTGCGTAGGCAAGTACTGTGGGGCAAAGCTTGGTGAATATTTTAATACCTTTTAGGAACTTGGGAAGCAAAGTATGTGGCTAGATTGCAAAGATCTGGAGTTGCCCCTCAAACCGGCTCCCCAAGTGTCATTTTAAAGTACTAAGGGTTAATGGAATCCCTCAGAAAAGGAGATAACAAAACTGTATGTCTCTACTTATGTTTTTAAAATAGGCTATTCACGTGGCCTGCTGTCAACATGGGCAGACTAAGGTCTGACTGTAGATCTACCCAAAGCCACCGATCTGAGGGGCTAAAAATAAAGGTCAAAAGAAAATGAAGCATTGGAAGAGGTATGTTGCAAAACCTATGTTTCACATTAACTGACTGAGCCCAAATGTTGTGGCCCCATTCAAAATATTTACTAGTTTGGGTGAAGAATGGTCTACTAAAAACATCAAGTGAGTAAAACTGTGATTTGCTGCAGCCTCTGAGAGGCTCTGGTAAACAATGAGATAGAAAATCTCATTCTCCACTGAGAGGAAAAAGCAAGTATTAGCTGTCACCAACAGCCTTATTAGTTACACTTCAGAAATGCACCTTGTCTTCTAGAAAACTGTTTAGAGCAATGATTTCTTTATTTGTTCCCATACTGAGCCTTGCATGAGCAGAAGCTCAGGTGTGACAAATTGCCCCAAGAGACTACTAATGATATAAACCACATTATTTCCTAAGTCATGGATGGTTGTGCAGCAATAACAGTGAACCTTTTGGGGAAGTTTTGCTAGATATTTGGCAATTTGTGCGAAATGAGTTAACACTTAAGGTAAGCTTCTCAGGAGAGCCAGTATATAAAAGTCTAAAGCTGAAGGAGATTACTCTTGTACTTAACCTTTGGTAGATAGGGTGCTGCGTGCAATAGCTACAACTGAATTCCTCTGAACTACCCTGCAGTTCAAATTGGTGAAGGTCATGGGCTGATCCTAAGCAGATTCACAAAACCATAACCAGCTCCCAGATTCCATATGATAACCCATTGCCTTAAGATGAGTTGAGTATAGGGTCAGTAGAGAACTGAATCCTGAGCCTTGGTTCTGGGAAAGGACTTTCTGCTTGCAAATCTAGCATGGGGTCACGGAGGGAATGCAAGAAGCTGCCATGAAGTACATTGTGGCTTGTACTTCAATAGATGGGAATGGCAAGTGGGGAGGAAGTTAAGCCTAGATGCTCTGTTTGAAGCAGAGGGAAAAATTAAAGGGAAACATTAAAGTGGATTCAGTGACCCATTCAACTTTTTGGTTTTTTCTTTTTTTTGTAATATGTGGTTTGCTGCCCTTGGACCATAAAGGTCTGATATGTAGGTAGCTGTGAAAAAAAGAAAGAATGAGCTGCTGCTATGCTTTCTACCACATTACAGCAATACCCAGGTGAGCTTAAGTAGCATGTAAAAAGAAAAGGGGAGTTATATTTAAAAAAAGACAGACTTGGTGAACTCATGAGGTCATTGCTGAGCTGTGTTTGCTCGAGTTGCAAACCTTAACATTCAGAAGAAGGTATCTTTCTCAATATGACTTCATGATGAGCCCTATCTGAAATTTAAGTACAGTATTGCAGCCAATGTCCATTGGCTACTTATGCTAATTGATTTTATGAAAAGAAATGTCAGTTGTAATAGCGATGCCAAGATCTTACTTCTGACTGTTTCAACAGTTTGGAGATTCCAGCCTATTCTGGCTCATATTCAGTTTATTTCTAGGGTAATTCTTGCCTCCTGAATAACTGGAAGTCTTTTTACAGACCAGTTTCTCTCCATAACAGAATGTCAGAGAGAAATCAGAGCAATACCTCAGCCAGGGATTTCCCTACAAACAGCTGAAGCCAGCTTTCTAACTAGCAGAGGAGCACAGAACAGCTGACATTAACATAGTACTGGCATACCATTCTTGTGTTGCACAATAATTTCTCCTCTGTGGTGGCAGGGAGTAAATGAGGACGTTGGCTGAGCTATACTACTTACACCAGGATTCCTTACCCATGGGACATATATTTACATGTTCTTCCTAGGCAAGTCAAGGCTCAAATACCAATTGTAATGGTAAACTCTCCTCATAAATACAGTTCAGAATTTATTCATACTTGGAAACAACTGCTTCCTAGATTTCAGGGTCCTGGGCCAGTGCTGGCAACTGCTAATTATACACCTGATTTATGGAAAAAAAAATATTAGCTGGGATGCTTTAAACCTTGCCAGTCTTAAATCCTTATTCAAGCTCATGACTGATAGAAGCAATCACATCAGGAAGTTGCAGTGGTGGAAATCTTGCTATACAAAGAAGAGTGTAACTACTGGTCATACTTCTTCTGCCTTGGGAACCTCTGAAGTGTGTAAAGCTGAGTTTAAAGGATGTGCTGTCCCACTGCTACTGGAAAGGGTGGGAACCCTAGGCTGCACTTAGCTACGGGCATGTAGTTCCTTTCCTTTTTGAACAATTTCCTCAAGACAAGGAGCTGGGAAGAGGACCGGGTACTCCAGGCTGAGGCAGCTTGTTCTCAGAACGTACTAGAGATCTGCTTTCCATAGCAGGGGCAGGCGTGCAGGGGGCCAAGGGCGTGCGGTTTCTTACCTGGGCTTTCTTCCTGTGAGTCTCATGTACAGGTCATAGAGTATGGCGGGTGCCTTGTGACTGACAGTTATCCAGTACTGGTTTATCAAGTAGTTGGATGTCAAGTGAGCGTTGGGTGTTCGGAAGGCCTGCTCCAGCGGATTCCTTTTGAACGTGGACATGACACACTGCTCTATAAAGGAACAGGCATTTAACTTAAATCAGGCACTTAATTTCACTTGACTTGGGCACAACTGTACCGATATCCTGCAGTAAAGCCCCATGTTACAGCACTTAACATGTTTAACCTACAGTTCTGCAAACTATGCAACCAGGGGTTAGACAAGGCCATCTCAAGTCCCCTTCTGCCATTAACACTGGTGACTCCACCCATTACCTATTTGAAACACAATCTGACTCACGACTTACTTACTTAATAACGGCAGACAGAAACTTCCTTATCAAAGCCCCAAAAAATAATGGAGGCAAAGCAGGCAGTGGTAGCCTGAAACGCTTCAAACCAAGGAACTTCAGTGCTGCTTTCCTACTAGAGGTAAAAGGAACTGATGCTACTGTATCTTCAGATCACTGAAAGCAAACTTTGATCTGCTAGCATAAAATAAAAATGGCATTCCTAATTTTTAATCAAAGTTTCAAAAGGGCTGATGTCGACATTAGTTGAGTCAGGGATAGGTTGCTTGTACACACAGGGAGCTGCTTCTAGAAAGACTTCATTATATCCCTTCAAGCCACACCTGACCCACGACACCAAATACCATAGCCTGTATTCAGAGGATCTCTGGATACATTTTAATGCAGAGAATTGTCTTGCATTCTTAACTTGAATACTGATGATAGGGTGGCAATCTTTCATTGCCTTTGTATGTTAAGGCACAAAATATGTTGGGTCTGATTCCGCAATGGCACAGTGCCACAGCAGTGGCATGTATATGTGCATATCTGGGGGATTTGCATATTGCAGAGGCTTACAGAACTGCAGTAATTGAATATAAGACTTTTATTCTAGGGACTGATAAACAGATGGTGCTCCTATTCCTGAGCACCAGTGAGCTCAACAAAGAAGAATATGTGGGCTTTTCTTACTTTTTAAAAAATGAATTTGAGAGTTACAACATCAATATGTGCTCATATTACACTTCTAAGATTATGTTACAAATAGAAAATCAGATGAGAATTTGCAAGTCACAAGAAACATCCAGATCATCCTCAGATAAGCAGATTCCAATCATAATATTCAGATGGTGCACTCATGTATCTGTGGCCGCTCATTACCACACTTCAAATAGTGATTTTTGCTGTACTTGGTCTAAGTAAGAGCAACCAGAGACTTGTTACCTGCTTAGCTGCTAAGTTTAGGCAACAAAGACTTTTAAAATAGTACAATTTAGTTTTGGTGCAAGTTCACTGTTAATTGTTGTGTCATGTAGTCTTCATGTCTAACAGCTGAAGACCAGCCCTGAAACTCATGTTGCATTTGAATAGCTAGAATTGACTGCCACCCCTTCTGTTTCACATAACCACACTGCAATGATGTGGTTATCTTGTGGTCATCTTGTGGGCTGTGGTATGGAAATCTTATCCTTTGCAGCACATTCTCTCAAAATGGTGAGGATTAGCAAAAACCTCCTATTTAAACTTTCCCGTGTAGTTGTGCCTGGCAGGGAGGGCTTGCTGGAGCAGTTTTACTGAAGACTTGGAAAGGTGTTTACTGCTGTCAGGGGAGCGGTGATAAACCATTTGGGATGGGCTAATATGAAAAAAGCCATGGTCCTCGCCCAGCTCTTGGCAAAGTCTGTGTCTGTCTAAGCAGTGTGTGAGGGGTTTCTTTTCTCTGTGTCAGCAGTACGGCCATTTACTACAATTACACTTTGATAAAGTCGTAACTGGCCTAAATGTAAAGAGATCTGCTTCCACTTTGGAGAGGGCTGTATATCTGCACCCATTCAAGTCATTTGTGGGTCAGGAGATCAAACCCGTAAGCTCTGCTCCTTCTCTCCTTAAGGAATTTTCTGCAAGAGACACCTTAAATCCCAGTTTGTTTACAAATTCTCATCTGCTAGTTCATTTAGTTTCATTTAGTCCCTTCATTTTCCAGTATAAACCTATCAGTTTAACTGGAAACCACTGATATTTTGGAACTGTGATAACTTTGATATCATCTGAAGCATATATTTATACCTCTGTTTATTAAAATCCTGATGTTAATACACTGAAGATCTAGTTTTCAGCTGTAAACTGGTTGAGAAGGATTCCATTCCCTTTGGAAACACGTTAAAGACATCGCCACCTTTCTTCTCTTTTCATTTCTGGCATCTTTGGCCATGGCAGCAAGAATGAACTAATCAGCAAGTGGAAAACGCAGTCATCATCATTTCAGATCATGAGCCACACACCAAATTTAGAGAAAGCAGCAATGCCCTTATCATCTTGGTTACTTGAGGCTTGTAGCAGAAAATGCAGCTGTAGAAAAGGAGCTACAGTGTTATTTTGTGATAGTAATTGGTGCAAGAAGCAAATGATTGGATAAGGGAAATGGCACAAAGCTGCACCAGGGCAGGTTCAGGTTAGATGTTAGGAAAAAGTTCTTCACTAAAAGAGTTATCAGGACCTGGAACATGCTGCCCAGGGAGGGGGTTGAGTCGCCATCCCTGGATGTGTTTAAAAGATGGGTAGATGAGGTACTTAGGGATATGGCTTAGCAGAGGATGGGCATGACTGGAGTCGATCTTAAAGGTCTTTTCCAACCTAGTGATTGTGTATGTGAAGAACAGGTTTCTGCTGAAAACTCAAGAAAAAATCTGATACGAACGGAAGCGGCTTTGTTCTCAAACGCACATAAGGCGGCAGTGAGACCAGCTTGAACAACTTAGTGGAAGGAAGTCGGGAAAACACCAGTGTTGCCTAACTTGGAACTGTTTACAAACCTCTGTTACCCTGGCTTGCACTGACTCAGTGCAATTGCTCTCTCCTAATTTCTGGAAAGTGTTCAACTTCACAAGCGTAGCAAGGCTCTTACGCTCCAACAGTTTGTTTCACAGAGAGAGAAGGAATCCGACAGATGGGTCAGGTAAGCAGGAAACCCAGAACCAGAAACATATCACCTACGGGGTGGGATGGGTCAGTGGTCTCTCTCCTCCAACCACAGCACAAAAACACAGCAGCAAACTCTACAGCTCAAAGGCAGATTTAACAGGGGCAGAATCAGACACCTGTCTTGCCTAGGTAGACTGTCAAGGATAAACTTGAATTTAAATTAATTTTTGCCACGCTGAACACTATTCTTAAAGTCTTATTTACGGCTTAGTTTTGAGCAGATGTTGCAAAATGTACTTCACAAAGTCAGCCCAGCAGGAGTTACACTGCAGCAAAGCAGAATACACTTCTTCAGGTAAATACTCAGACCACATTTTTGTAATAGCAGGGAAAACAAGAAGTAAGAAAAAAATCCCAAGGCATAGCATTATTTGGAAAAGAAATAAATAGAGTTAACACTAGAGGTTTGTCCATGTCTGGAGATCTGTAGAATAAATTAGTTTGCAACTGACATTTAAGCAAAAACTCTTAAATAGATGTAAATTCCTCAAATAATTCCCTCCTAGATCTCTTTCTCCTCCCTCCAAGCCCATCACCTTTGTACTCAAGATTGCCCTATATCTCAGTCACTTTTGTCCCCTACCCAGGTCATCCTCAGCCCACTCAGATCTCAATTTCTCTCTTTGATTTTTCTCTCCATTCCTCCTCTCCCTCTGAAAAATCCCTACACACTGTTGGGTCCCAGCATAAGTCTTCCTAACCAGGTAGCCCAGGTCCACCCGCCCTGCAAACCTCATGTTTGATTTTCACTAGAAGGCTCAGTCCCAGGCCAGATGACTCCCACTCCCCACCCTTGTTTCTTAGAAGCTTCCAGTCTCACTCCCACAACCCTCCACCTGGTTACAGACCCTGTGCCAGTCTGGCCTCCCCAGGCACCTTGAATAGACTCTCCTTCCCTCTGCTGATCCTGTGTCTCCTCTATGTTTGGATCAAACAGTTTCTTTTACATTGGGGAAAAAGAAAAATTCTGAAAAAGCCGAAACCCCCCCTGAAGGTAGAACCTGAAAACTTGGCAGACCTAAACACAATTGGAAACAGGCTTTCGAGAACAGACGGTGACAACTTGAGCAGCAGAGGCTGCTCCATGTGTGAAGGAGGAAACCAGCGGATGAAATTCAGTCCTTCAGTGCAGGGCCTGGACTTCTTAGTGGCAGCTCTTATTTAAAGGGAATCACGCTCTGCAAGGCCAGCTGGAAGTGCATGCCATGAGACTGGCTGCCTAGAAGCCAAATAATAGGGAGATGACTGAGAAAGGAGTACGAATGGGTTGAGAAAGTCTCTCCTGGAAAGAGGATTTTAGAATTGTGCATATTTATCAAAAAGAAACTGATAGGAGACTGAATTGAGCATTCAAACTGGATGGCTGCAGTTGTAACATCCTAACAGGATAAACCTCTTCCAAACTTATTTCTTAAACCATGCAACATATTTAAGGGAAAATTTTTTTTGCTCTTTGGTACTCCATCCTAATTCTCTGCTTTTCTGCAGCCTGCTGTTCTCAGGAAGACTGCGGATACAACATGTGGTAGAAAGAGCTCCACAGCATCACCCAAGGAGAAAATTTTGCCTTCAGTCCCATTACACAGCTGAGCTAGTTATGCAAGCTTCTGCTGCACCCAGATGATTTCATTGCTAAATCCACAGTTATAAGCAAACTAATAGAATAAGTTCTATTACAATGCATTAATACAGTGCTGTTTGCTTCAGTAAAACTTCACTGAAAACGGGTTAAAAGGCAAACCTCAGGTAGCAGTGCTGTGATGGCTGTTGCCCGAAGTAGCAGCCTGTGAAGAGCTTTGCATTTACTCCTGTGAAAAAGCCACCTGCTGAAACTGCTTCCCTGAAAGATCACTTGATGAAATACCCTGGTTAGGTGATGAGTGAGATTTTCAGACAAGCCTTGTTCTGAAAATGCAATTATGGTCTGATTCTCTGCCACCTACAGTTTACCACTTAAATAATGCAAAGACAAATGCAAAACAAAGGCTGAGAGGTGAAACACTGCAGAGTGATGTGCCAGCCTCCTGTATTGAAGGCATAAAGGTATGAATGAGTGTAAAACAGAAAGCAAATCAGGCCCTGTGCATCGGTCTGTGAATGAACTGGCTGCATGTATGTAATATTCTGCAGTACACAGCTGAGCCAAACTCTGCTGCTTGGCTTCAAGCATGAGTTTTCCACCGTAAGGATGTCAGGCTTTACCTCCCTTTCTTTCACCTGGAAGCACATGCACCTGAAGAAAAGTCAGCCAAGAAAATAATTCGAATTCTTCCACTGACAAAATTCATGATCAAAAGGCACATGGTTCTGGAAGCACACCTGCCATTTCAAGGTTTGCCTTTGCAAGTCTACACCAATTATTTCTGTCTAGAATTTTCTGCACAGAAAGAGGAAGAAATGCTACTCCAGTTCTATAGTATACTAGTTTTCATTCACTATCAAGGTTCTCCAAGTGATTTCAAAGCACAAAAATAACCCCAAACCCAGCAACCAGAAAAGATGTCCTGGTACAGCTGCCCATATCACCTTCTCATAGGATTAAGAGGCTGGTTCTCTGTTCCATTTTCCCACCACTTTAATATCCCAATGCAGCAAAACACGTACTTTGCCGGGTTGTTCTGTGATTACACCCACAATGAACACTGAATAGATGCTTTCCTGAGCTGAAAGCCCAGCACCAAGTGCTTTGTCTCACAGGACCCTCAAAGACTGAAGTTGGGCCTCCCACATGCATGCAGTTTGAATGCAGATGCTTAATGCCACCTAAATATAGAAAACCACCTTTTCAAAGCCTGGCTGTGGAATGCTATTGATGTTTGACACATTCTAGATTTAAATTAGACCTTACCCATTTCTCCCCAGAAGAAAGGGTTGATTCCGCCTGTTGTGCAGTTGTACACCAACAAGTTTTTTGGTCTGGAAAAGGGAAAGAAGTATTATTTTAAGGTGTGAGGAAAAGCACCCAAAGCTTTATTAATGAAGCAAGAAATCAAATAACCCAAGAAAGAGTAATGGCAGCTCATAAAAAACCAATGCAGAAGAGGGCATTTTTCATAAATATGAAAATACAATATAAAATATGAACCTTTGATAAGATTCACTTAGATTCTGGAAGGCAGACTAAATTATTAAAGACAGATAGGGATTAAAAAAAATCATACATATATCAGTTATCAAAAATTAAAAGAATAAGGAGGGCATGCACATTGACAAACTTCTGATTTATTTATTTTTCAAAAAGTCTCTAAGTATATTGTAGTTAATTGGCCCAAGTTGACCTCAGGGACACACTGTGTATTTTACAAGCACTTACTTAACAGCTATGATTTGTATTACTTTTAAACTCCATTTGTTAAGGTGGTGATTACGAATCACTCCAACAAAATTCTCATTTTAATAGCAAATCAAGTTTGTTTGTTATTTGGGCGTGAAACTAGGCATAGATCATACTAGTTTTATTTCTTCCTTTGATAAAAAGCAAGAATGAGTCAAACAGCTTTTTCGATCTAAGCCTGCCTTGCCAAGGGTGGGAGCGATGGCATCAGTACAGCAGTTTTCTTCCTCTACACTAACAGCTGTAGTCATCCACCAAAACTCTAAAAGAACTGAGATCTGGCCTTGGACAGGGGATGCAGTTTGGCTGGAGGATACCACATCTCAGTGCTCCCGGGGTGCATGTGGTACTTGGACTGTTTCTCCATTGGAGGAGGTTGCTTATGAAGAACCTGGCTTTAAAAAACTCCTGCGACTGAAGAGACCAGGAGACAAAACCCCTAAACCTGCGACAGGAAATCTCAGGCAGCAATACCTGAAAACTCTGGATTCTGCACTGTTTCAATGGTGCTTTTAAAAATAATGCTTTGAAATCATGGCCTCCCTAGCAGACTTCTAGGGATGGCTGGGACTGATAGATACACGTCGAGTTCTGAATCCATGAAGTTCTGCCAATTTGAATTGCTGAGTCTGGCAAAGCATTCAACACAAGAATGCTCAGCAGTGCTCAGTGTGGGAAACTGCATTATGGAAATCAATACAGCAGCTCATTAAGGACTAAATCCCATATAGATGGGACTTCCCATATAGAAAACACACCCAGTGCTGAGCCACACACACAGCTTACTCCAGTGGGTCACACCCATTACACAACTGATGAAGAGGATTTCTCCATTTTCCCAGCTTCCAGTAAAGAGTCTCTCCATGTTTATTTTTTTGTCTTTTCTCCACCCTCCAGCTGAGTAAGTGACCTTGGCAATTGTGTAGAGCTTTGTATTGCTTCTACACTATGCAACACAGATTGCAATTCTCTTCTAGGTTTTAGAATCTAATTTCCTTCAGTCATGTCACCTGCCCTGAAGGATACTGACTTTCTAATTTGATGATTTGAAACAAAATAAAAATAAATAAGCCATATGTACTATTCTTCAAGAGAGCACCTAAAACACTCTCAGAGTAATAACATTTACAGAAGGCTCAGGCTCCTGGTTTTTCTTTGCTTACAGATTGCTAACCATGGGGTTGTGCCCTGCTAGACAAAGCTTTAAATCAAGTTCTGCAATTACACTTTTAGCCTAATAATTAAAACAATGTATCTTTTTGGCACTTCTACCATGGCCAGAGCCAGGAGGTCTACCTGTGTGCTGATACAATCAGCATGTGTTCCTCTTCCATTCCAGCCTTATAACGGGCTGTAGCCCTCTGCATCTGTATTTATTTTTCCCAGACCATGCTACTTTGCTTTTTGCTGATGGAGAGGGATGAAACTATGAGAAAAATAAATCTAAAAAGCTGGTGAGCTGCCTTTTAAGATCCTTTTAGGTTCCATATATTTACGTTACTGTATGCAGCTTTTCTCTGCCCACAGTTCAGAGGCCTTACTCTCTTTCAAAGGGAAATATTTCTGTCTTTTATTTGTCTGGTATTGATTTCTCAGAGTTGCATAAACCTCCAGAAAAATTCATGTTGTTTACTCTGTAGCAGCTCTTCCTAGTTAATGATTAAGAAGTTGGACTTGATGATCCTTATGGGTCCTTTCAAACTCAGTATATTCTATGATTCTATGGTTAAAGGTCAGAGGCAGAGGTTCACAGAAAAAGATCTAAAAACCTTAATGCGATATGTACCCTTCTCAACAACACAAATAATGGGGCTTTTTTAGATCATCTCCTCTATCATATAAGCTCATAATATATTTACATAGTGCAGTGTTTTCCAAGGAAAACACACAGAGTACTTTCACCAAGAAAAACTCCAGAAGTCACTTAAAAAGTGACTCAGTGCAGCTGCCTGGGAAAGGAAGGCCAAAAAAACAGTTGCTGTGAAGCTGAAATAAGGCTCCTGGCCTTCAGAAAAGTGACTTCTGAGAGAGAGACAGACACTGGTCAGCTGAGCCTACATTGGCTGTATGGAGGAACAGGTCTTACTCGCAGGTTTGGAGATTTCCTCTCTCTAAAGCCCACCTTTATGGCTTTGGCTACATTCTTAGTTCTTGCCAACCCGGGGAAGAAAACATGAACCAGAAAATGCATCAGAAGGCTCTTGCACAGGTTTTCAATTAGTTTCTGGTTGCCTCTAAAGTCCTGGTGCAGGCAGTAAATGCCCGAGCCCTGCAGAAAGGCCTTCCCACCTGTGCACTGCGGTGTACCACCCGGCTGCGAGGGTGAGGTTGATGGCGACGTCTACTGGAATCATATCTGCCACCGCTTCGTTGTTGGCAATGACAGTCCGCAGAATCCCTTTGCCTGCCTGTGGGACAGAGGAAAACAGTCACTGATATAAGGCCACAGTAAGATTTCATTGGCTTGGAATGTGGACAGACCTCTGTGTTGGCACTTTTCAAGCCCAGGACCTACTGCAGAAGATATTTTTGTTTCTGTGAAAACAAAGATGCATCTCATGTGGATCCCACTGTTGTGCGTTTTCAGTCTAAAGCATGACGGTGTCTGTGCTGTGTATAACAAGAAAAGCAGTGACTCTTAGTTAACTCAATATGAAATACCTTACAAAAAACAATTTGAATTTACTACAGTCAAATTCCTTGTGACACCTGAAGTTCTGATTTCTTAAGCAACCCAGGCAGAACTCTGAGTCTCCCTCAAAGGCAATGGGCTTTTTGGAAATGACACTGATAGGCTTTTCAGAAAGATTACTCCTTTTCCTTTGGCTGTGTTCACATCCTCCTGTTTTGCAAAGCCCTCTCTGTTAAGCACTAAGACAAAGTCAAGATGTGGCACCTGCCTTGAAGCGCCTGCCACCCAATGAAACGAATGAGTGAAAATACAATGTATTGATAACAGAAGACAAGAGGTAGTCAAGAACAGAAGACTTTCATTTTGCTTTGGTTGGTAGTGCATCCATCAGGGTCCAGGCTTCCCCCCATCCCTTCCAATACATATATTTAACCTGAATGCCTATCAAAGGGTTTCTCTGGTGACCAATTAGTCTTTGGAAGTTCCACAGGAGAGAAATGGCTGTAAGAGGCTTACATGAGCGGATGGCAACAACATGGCAGACTTAATCAGACAGGACAATTCAAAAATACAGAAACTTGGGGGGGGAATGGGGTGAAGGAATTTCACCCTAGTGTGTCAGGTATGAGGGTTAAATAGAGCAATTAAAGAAAGAAACCCAACAACAGATTCAAGGTTGCAGTCAAGTCATCCAGTATGTGTGAAATAAAATGCAATAAAATTGAGTTTGAAGTAGAAGCTGAAGGCCCAGTGAAGGAGCTGGGAGGATAAAAGTGCTAGTGAAGGAAGGAAAGGAAAAATCTTTTATAATTTAGATCCATGCAAAAGCAGAGGGAAGGACTGAATGATGAGGCAAAGAAATATGCTCTACGGATCCAAGAATACTTGAAGTCAGGGCAAAGGAAATTTTATAGCAAATTAGTTTTTTCTTCCAACCAGAGACTCCCATTTCATCATGAAATAGTTCTCCAGCTGTGAAAGATGAAGTTTTACTACAGCATTTAGACAGAAAATGCCTAGTTGTGAAAAAACAAACAAACAAACAACCTATCCCATGCCTGAAGTCAGGGGAGAAGAAAGGTGTGATGAAAAATGCATTTAAGATTTGACATTAACATGTAAAGCATATGCCATTGTTTTCTGGTATTTTCAAGGACACCCTGTTTGGGAGGTGTTTATCTGGCTTATTTTGTTCCCTCTCTCTCTTTCCCCCTCCTTTTCCTTTCTACAGTCAGAAGATTTGTTACATTTCACAGCTTACAAGTAAGGGAATACAATACCACTTATGACTGATTTAATTTGCATGAGCAGTTGCATCTCATTCTTGGTGCAGCTGGCAGAGGAATTGTAGACATTCCCCACATGACTCCAAACATCCTCCTCAAACCCATGGCATGGTCAATCTCCGATGCCCTAGGTTGCCCCCCCAGCCCCGCGCTTATGCTTAGACATTAAAACCTTAACTTGCAACATCACAACAACATTAAGTTTTTAACTTGCAACATTACCATGATCTCTTTGTTTTGTTCCTACTACTGAAAAAAGCCAAAACCCAAAAAGAACCAAAGGGAGCAATTGAGCTCAGCTATGATTTTCTGCTGCTGCAAACATACGCCGACTGGAGACCGCTGTGTGATCAGCTATCACATTTTTGTAGGTACACACTAAGGATCTTTTTGAGGTCAGGCTTTAAAACTAGGAAGTTTGATGGATGTGCTACAAACACACCTTGTATTCAGAGCAGCCTGCGATGCTCATATGCACATGAATGGATGATGTAATTAATGTATTGTGTTTTTAATAAAGGCTTCATGTTTAAGTGTTGGAAGTTATTTTTTACATTGGAAATGGTCTGGGACTCCTTTACCAGGTATGGCTTGATTTCTGTTTGTAGTTGCTGACTTTTTTTTCTCTTTAGTGAAATAGAAGCTACTTTAGCTGAAACCTCTGAAATAATTTGGTGGTCAAGTTTCTTGACAATCTCTCTACTGAATTATTTTGGGCTCAGTCACTGTCCAGAACACAAATTAAATCACAGTTCTGCCCTACAGCTTCACAACTTGGTAGGGAGGAATGTCTTTACTAGAACAGTGAGACATGATGCCTCATTTACAGTCCATCATAAATGTGTTTTTCAATCCACAAAGATTCTCCCCACAGCAGTAGAAGCAATTGTAGGTGAAAGAAACATAATTAGACTATTAAGAACAATTATTCATGAAATATGAAAGTTCAAAAAAGAATTCTACCTATTTGTTGAATTAAACGATCAGACTCAAATATTATAGCAGTGACTGGGGGAAAAAAATCAACCTACAAACAATTTTGCAAGGTTTGGAGTTCAGATTCTGCCCAGATGATTCCAAAGATCAATCATCTGAGCCATATCTGAATCTGGGATCAGAAGCTGAAGGTGAATATTTTCGTTTCAGGGAGTTAAAAATGCCAAACAGAATTTACTGATTCATCACATCCAAGCATGTTTATTCAAAACTGTCCTGGGTTCAGCTAGGATAGAGCCAATTTTTTAATTATTTACCCCCCCTCAGAAGATCTAAAGTCTCTTGGGCTCCCTAACAAAAAATACCTTTCTCTTCCAGAAAACTAGTACCAGTCCAAATAAGTTCAGTAGCAACTGGAGATGGTACAAAAAAAAAATACTGTCTGTCAGCACTGACAATTCCCCCATCACTTCTCTACATCACAGAGTCTCTGCTCCTGACTGATGCTGCCTGTGGGGCCAGAGAACCCCTGAACACTGACAACAACCTCATCTCTACACCCTGGACATACTGTATTTGATCTTTGTCTTCACCTTGGTCAAATCTTGATATAGTTGGATTTCAAATCATCATATTTCATCATCTAAAAGCTCATTGCAGATGACACAAACTTCATTGCCTCTTCATTGAAAAAAGCCTCAAAGCTGAGCCAAAAAATTCCATCTCTGTTTCAGAAATATCTCAGGTAAACCTCAAAGCTTTTATGTAAAGGGAAGTTATTTACTATGGTGACCCTAGAATCTCAAAATCTTTATTTTCCACACAGTTAATTTGGAGATAAAGATACAGGCATCTTTGTGTGAAAACTGGCCTAACTGAAACCGCCATTAGATTTGCTGTTGCATTCAAGAAGGCTAGATTTTTTTTCTTTGAAGAAAAAAAATATTAGTTACTGGTATGAGTGCCAACGAATATACGCATATAAGTTATACACAAGCTACAGTGCAAGTTCCTAAAGCAAATACTATTAAAAAGAATAATATATGGACAAAATTTCCAAATGCTTAACCATTAGGTGTTTTTTTTCACTTGTTGACAGATTAAAAGGAAAATAAGGTGGGAAAAATGCTTTTTACATGACAAAAGATTTGATGGGCATGTTTTTGTATGACTGAAAGCATATGAATCCGGCCCGTGTTTCATAATGTACTGGCATACAATACACGTATGACAGCAACCTGCTGTCATTTGTTACTTAGGTGATTCACTTGGGAAGAGAGCAATGCAATGGAAATCTTTTTGTGAGAAAGATGCTGTACAAACTATCTCTGGATAAATTTTTTTGTGACAGACATTTTTAATGCTCCAAAGTAAACACTAAAAAGTCCAAGGTCACCTGTATCTTTATAACTGTTAGAACCTGCCACATGAAAATACAAGGAGCAGATCTCCAAAATGAAAGAACTGCAAAACTTTCCTTTATCATGATAACAAGGTGTCGTGCAAGAACACAGAAAATGACACACGATGCTGTGAGTAGAGCGCAGAGAAGCAGCACAAGCTCCATGAGCAGTCAGCAGTGAGTAAAAGGCTGATAGACAATTATTTTAAAAAGGCTGTGAGATGAATAGGAGCTAATAACACTTTGTGAGCACAAATGATGTGTTGGGAGGGTGGGAGCTGAATGTCTCTGAAACGTGTAACTGGGGTTTCAGATAACAGCATGAGCTGGGATATATCCACTAATTTCACTAGTCCTGTGGATTCTAGAAGTAACTGTAGGAGTTTCTATTTATGCTCTACCTCAGCTACCAGTGAGCTTTTTTAACAAGATGATATTTGGATTTTGTTCTGCTCTCCTTTGATTGTAGAGCACTAATCCTTTTATACACTGCATCAGGATGGTTACAAGAGAGTTTTTACAAAGCAATCAAGTTAGACAAATCATACATGAACAAAAATATCTGCCCACAGCTATACAGCATTATGCATTGACTAATAAACCTAAAGCGGTCACTTTACTTCAGAGAAAGAAAAAAGCAGCTAGGAGAAATGGTATGCAACTTTACTGTTTTCATATGTTAAACTGTAATGATTGTTTTCATATCAGCGGGAAAAATTTATCAAGTTACTAATTATTTCTTATGGGTTGATCCTCGCCATTTTGCACACTAGTCATTTACACTGATGTTAAGCAAGAATATAGTGAATTATCCATGTGACTGACAGTGGCTGAATTTATAGTTACACACATTACTTAGATATACTCTGCACATGGAGATTTACTGTACAAAGCAATGGCAAAGGAGACCCAGAGCCTTCGTTATTCTAGGGTGCTCACAAATTATAGCAGTGGACTTAGAAACAATACATATGAAGAAAAATGAAAGTATAAGTAATGCTGCCTTGTAGCAGCAATCTAGCCTCCAGATTCTAAGGTTCAAGGTTTGACATCTGTGAATTACCCCTAGTTTCATTGATGCATCTTTTTCCCTTTCTTTGAAAATTTGGCCAGATTTGTCCAACTCCCCCCCTACAATTCATGTTTAGTGGATCAACAACATTCTCTCAATATCCTTTTTTTTTTTTTTTTTTATGTGCAGCATAAATAGCCATTCTCCTGTATCCTACAGGCATATTGATGCATGGCAAGTGTGTGACATCTATCAGATTGAGAAAATTGCTATGATCCTTTTTTGCACACAATTTCTAAGTGTGGCTTTAGAGTAAATTTAGATTTGCTATTTTAGTAACTCTAACTCCATTATAAGAGACGTGTAAACAGTAACTAGACATACCGCAACAAATATTCCACTTGTCCCGTTGAAGCTGTCAATCCAACCCTGCAAAAAAGATAGATGGTTACTATTTCTTTCAGTGATGTGTTGCTTACACAGGCTTTGAAATAGTGAAAGGGCTACAATGCTGTGGCATGGATGAGGAAGCAATGAGAGAACAGTCAAGATGTATGCCAGCCTATCTAGGACAGCTGCCAGGAAGCTAACCAGTATGAAGTACCCAATTGATTTTAAATAGGGATGTACTGCATTATACCTCATACTGTCTGCAATTTACCCATCAACAACAGAAACAAATTTTGTCTTTAGAAACTGCTTCTTTCCTATAGTAACTTGGCTGCAGGAATAAACTACAGTCTTGGTGCTGTCACACTTGCTGAAAACAGTCCATCCTCCCCAACATGCAACATGAAGATGCCACTGAGGGTTATTTGATTACTCTAATTTCTAAGGCAATGAAGAAAAAAATACTGCTCCTTTTTTGAATCTCATCCTATTTCAAGTCAGGGAAACCGCCACTTGTGGGAGCTGAAGTCAAGAGCAGCAATGAACTGACACGAAACAGGTTATGGCACCTAACAGAGCTCGCTCTCTCTTTCCAAGATGGGGAGCTTGGCTCAGATCCTCAGTTATATCTCACCCATCTTTGGCACGCTTCGAGCTGCATGAAAGCCAAAGGTGACTTTATGTTGCCTTTCCAATTTGGCTGCAATCTTAGGGCACATTATTCCTACTAGTATATTTAGCTTAGTGAATTATTTCCATCCAAAAATACAGCAGTATTTTATTACTGCGTGTCTGACGTGTCTGCAACAGGCCCATACAAGTGTGAATCCAGTGAATTCAACAACTACCAACATAAGACAGACATACTAGGTAACTGCACACAACATTATCAAATGCTTTCAAGGACCACATGAGGTTTACAGTCCCCATCAGGACCTCATTAATAGGCTGACTAGACCATGGAAAGACTCAAGTGAGAAAGCATCAGGACTACAACCAGGCCTCAGATCTTGTGTTTCTATAACTAGCAGAGAAACTCCCCCATGTGACTGTTTGCACTTGATCCTCTGTGCAAGACTATTGATTGCAACTCCGGCATTTTGCACCATTATTATCCCAGCAATTCTTCTTATTGCTTAACAGCGCTCTTTTCACTTGCAGGCAAGTGTCTTTCCTGAAGATACTGAAGAAGGCTTGCTGTCCTACTCCAGCACAGGCCCTCCACCTCTTCCACACTTTACCCTATGACCTGGGGAAGAACCTGTTTCCCAAACAGACACTGCTACAGGTAAGGACAAATTCCTCATAATGCTGCAGCTATAGTGGTATCAACAGGCACTTGATAAGTAATGCTGTGTATCCCTGCTTACCGGGAAAGGCTCATGCCAACTAGCTCCCACGATGGATGGCCTGATGATAGCGATGTTCAGGTTCCCTTTCTCTTGCTGAATCAGGTATTCTGACAAGGCTTTGGTGTAGGTGTAAGTATTGGGCCACTCTCCGAGGAGCTTGGGTGTGATGTCTTCAATGATAGATTCATCCAACCACCTACAGGAAACAAGGAGAACATCATTATCTGCCTCACAGAGAGAGGAGAGATAGAGGCAAAGACTATCAGTGAGACAGGAATCCTCACCTGAAACAAAGGATAAGCAAGTCAAAGCCATTTAAGACATAGCAAAGAGCAACTGGTGTGGATTTAGAGCAGCTCTGTAGGGGAAAGGTTACTTCTGTTTTCAAAGTGCAAAACAACCCTGGTGAGTGTCATACTATGATGTCCAGCTCAACTTCAGATATCCACACGATCTCATTTGAGTAGCATTACAGAGGTCTCAAGAGCTAGAACAATGTACTGCAGTAGTATTACTCCAGTAAAACAGCTTGCAGTGTTAGATGCTCCTTCCTACTGTTTTTACACTGGCTTGCTCACATAAGAAATTAAGAAATTGTCAGTGCTAGCTGCTTAAATAAAAAAGAAAAACCCACCCCCAAACACAAATCCCCCTCCAAAACACAAAGGTTTTTTTTTTGCTAGTTTTATTTTTTTTTTAAAGGTATTCAAATATCTAATCCATCAGAGACAGTTATATATATATACACTTAAAGAGTGACCCTTACCACCGTAGAGCTGCAGCAAGGGCCTAAGGCTCAAAGGCTCTTCCCTGGCACAGAATCAAGGCTTCACCGGTCCTGCCAGCACTTGGGTCTAAAGGACAGGAATTGGCTGTACTTCCAGAGCTCTTGCACACTGCTGCCAATCCCTGACAGGCTTTCAGCAGTCTGGTGTTACACCACAGAATCAAAGATTAACTCTTTTAATCCAATTTGTAATTAAGTCAATGGACTTACAGTTCAGACTGAATGGATATACTCTTCCCAGGGGCATTGCAAGGATATTGGCTCCTGCAGATCCTTGCTTCAACCCTCCTTGAATTTCAGAAACAGGTGGAGGTCAAAGGGAGAGGAATAATGTAGAGACTGTCACACCTGGAGAATGACTTGTTCATATCAACTTGAGTGTATAAACACCTGATGGCTCATGTGGCACACTTTTTCAGATGGCTCACATTAGACACAGATGGAAATAATACAGGAAAAGTATTATATGAGAAAAAACTGGTCGCCCAAAATGGCAAAGCAGTTTGCAGGGGAAGGTTGAATTCAGTGAATTCCTCAGTTTTGGAATGACTTTAAAAGAATCTGACAGCTTTTAGTGTATAGAAATTATTATTTTAAAATTTAAAAAAATCTTATTAAAAACATAAATACTTGCCTTTGCAACCCTATTCCCATGCTTCGGAAACAAGGCAGCAAAATTGTTTAAGCATAAAATATGCATGGGCTATAAGCAGCATACAGTATTGACTTACTTTTCAAAGCCTGTTTAGGCAGCCATTGAACCAGCCTCCTCAGGGTCTCAGTTAAATCGCCATTGTTTGAATCTGTCAAATAATTAATTACCAGCCTACCAAAAGGAGACATCTATTTCTGTGGAGCCTGGAGGAAGACTAGGTTCATTTGGGAACTCAGATTAAGCCGCAAACATGTGTCTCTTCCCTCCTCCTCTGGTTTTTTGGGGGGGTTGCTTTTGTTTTTTTTTTAAATAATAGGGGCTTACAGGTTAGTGTTTCTCACAAAGCAAAGACAGGTATAGAAGTACGAGGAGAAGCAATTTCCCCTTTCTCTCATCCTGCCAGACAGGACCCTGCATTCCTTTAAGCGGTCATCAAAAGGCCCATGCTCCTGTCTCAAGTGTACCATGCTACCAGGTGATCTGATCTACCAGCATTACCATCACAGGAGCGCTGAGCTGACAGCTCAGTGAGGAGAACTGCTCCTACTTTTCTGTGACCTACTTTGAAGATTTTGAAACGCTAAATCAGACAGCTACTACCGCAATTGCCCCGTAGAAACGAGAGATGCAAATTAAACAATCAGAAACCTCTTTCTTTCCACCACATATATGCGCCAAATTACTCTGCCATAGGAAAACACAACTTTCAGTGTTAATCACTTTGCATTAATAAGACACTTGCTTTCTTGTAAGCAATGATGGCTCTACATTTTTCTGCCATAAAGAAAACAGTTTCACCCCAGCCTACGCTTCCCTGTGCGCTGCGGTCCTTACCTCGGTGCACCCTTCAAAGCTGATTTCCCTCAGCTTTAGATTAAGGCAAACCTTGCTCATGCAGCAGATTATGTGTTTCCTCTATTGGCCTGGCAGCACTTAGAAGTGCGACTTTTGGTTTACAGAGATTAATCCCAAAGCTTTGCTTGCAGGTTAAATATCAAAATATTGGAAAGCAGGGATATAATTGGAGGGTAAGAACAGCAAAAACCCCACCCCAACAACCCAACAAAACAGCTGAGAGTCCTACTTGGGATTTCAGCTGAATATATTAATCATACATCAAGTGCGTGGCCAAAAGCATCATTAAATGGATCTGTTGTTGCATCCAGTTGTGCGATGATGGCTCTTGATCGACTTGCAGAAGTGCACTTTAAGGCAAGGGTTGTTTGTGAAAGGAAGCTTTCACAGCTGGCTGACACAAAAGATGACCCACACTTCTTCCCCTTTTTTAAAAGGAGTTTATGCTTCTGTGTCTGCCCCCACCCTTTTAAAAGCAACATTCTGATATCTGCTAATCTCCTTTTTCTGAGACCTTGATACCCAGATATCCACTTTTTTTTTTTCCACTTACACAGTGAAGAATAGAAGGTGCATCTTGTCTCCAAGCAATCCCTTATCTTTCACACCTTCTCAGTTTTCTCTATCCCATTCTGCCTACATCATGTCATCTCATAGACTTTTCCCATCCTTCTTCACATGCTCTACAGCCCCATGCATCTGTGTCATACAGACCACCTTCCAAACCAGTGATCCTGGAGACAGTGATTTTCAGCAAGGCCCACCTGATTTCAATGCCTTTGAAAGCAGGGATTGTCTTTGCAGTGAGCCATTGTAACACTACCTGCAAGCACTGTGAAGAAACAGATTGCATCTTGGCTGAGGGCATTTCTATCTCACTAAAAGTACAAGAAGGTGATGAGCTTCTGGAGTATGTGGCATAGGAAAAATAGTAAAGCAGAGTGAAATATCTAGTAAAAACCCAAGAAAACTCATCTCTAATTATGTGGCTAAGAGTAAACAACCACAAATACTGCCAAGACAAACACATCAAAAAATGCATCTGAAAGCCTCTGCCACTCAGCCTTTCTTTCAAACGTCATCCTCTGTGCTGCACATGCAAACTATGA
Organism: Gallinula chloropus; assembly: GCF_964237585.1. Taxonomy (NCBI): domain Eukaryota; kingdom Metazoa; phylum Chordata; class Aves; order Gruiformes; family Rallidae; genus Gallinula; species Gallinula chloropus. The sequence continues at coordinate 68,714,634 of NC_140085.1, forward strand.
TAAAAGAATTCTTAGCCTCTCATATGAACTAGCAACCTCTGGGGTAACCAGGCATTTCTGCATACTTCTAATTAGCATTCGGTCCTTTGCTGGAGTCTTTTTTTATCTGAGCCATCAGCACTAATTGTTTCCAAAATTGCAAGTGATAAGCTTTTTGGGGCAGTGAAATGTAATATTGATAGTGATGAACTCCAAAGGAAGCATCCTGAGTCAGTGGGCAAAAAGGTGGCAGACTAGCTTCACTTTAAGTAAAGGTAAGGTAATGCATTTAGGGAAAAGCAGTCTACACTGCAGTCTTAGAGGTTGTTGAACTCAGAACTGATATTTGCAGCTCAGTGAGGGCTCTGTGAAGCACAGCCAACAGCTCCATGAAATCTCCAAGTCAACGAGTAGAAGCAGACAAAAGTCAAAGAAACGTTGGACACCATCAGGTACTGAGAAGAAGACTAATGGTGTCATTTTTAAGCCGTTTAAATAAAACTTTTTGTCCCCACACCTTGAGTACTTGTTCTGTTTGGCCCCCACAGCTGAGGGAGGGAGTGGAGTTAAACAAAGACAGAGGGGAAGGGCAACTAAAATAATCAAAGAGACAGATCATTTGGTATATGAGGAGTCAGTAAAAACACCAGGACTCTTCAGGGTGCAGAAAAGAAGGTCCAGGATGAATGCAATACAGATTTACAGAACTACAGAGGCACTGAAAAAGGCAAATACTGCAGATACTGCAATGCTGCAACTACAGGACATGCAACAAAAATGTTAGCATGACAGCTTGAAAGTTAAGTAAAAGCAAGCTTGTCTTTATGCAGCAGTTAGTAAACTTCTGGAACTTGCTGCCAGAGTGAAGTAGAGTACCAGAAAGTTCAAAAAGAGATTAAACAAATTAATGGATTCAAAAATGGGTCAAAAATAATGGGATATAACACCCCTCAAACAGTTCTGGTCTCTGGGAGGGTCTATGAGGGGAACAGTTTGCAAAATATATCCAGGTTTGCGTAGGTACCCTAAACAGCATCTCCACGTGCTCCTGCTGAGGGAAAGGGCCAGGCAGAATATTACTCTAACACACTGGGGCATTTCTTATGTTTGTATTATGCTCCACTTTCTGTCTAAATGATATGTGACTACTAGCTGACGTAAACATATCCAAGAGTATAGGCTACTGGAAAAAAAATAAGAAATAAATCACTGATTTGTACTAAATTTTCTAGAGTAGCTCTTAGTCAAATTATTTTTTGTTGGCAAACAATCTTATTTTATATAAAACCTCACCGGTTCCCCTGGCTGGACATTAATTCATCTTATCTCCTTTTACCCTAAATCAAAGAGAACAAAGATTTCATACCAGCTCTTTGGGTTACTAGTTTACAAGTCATTCGCTTACTCATGAAAATTGACAACCACTAGAAACTAAATGAAAACAAAGTTACAGCTGTGGGAAAATTCTTCCGACAGGAAGGTGTCCTTGGGCCTTTATCAGCAGATTTTGTTATTTTTTCCGATTATTGTTCATTTTGGTAAATACAGTCAAACAACCTTTTTTGTGATTCCCTCAAAGTCTTGGATTGTTGCATTGATCTCTATCTAACCAGCCGGTTTCTGATTCATCCCCATACAACTCTATTTTAATGCCACAGGATTGCTGAACTAAGTGGAAACACCATTGGGAAGCTGAAGAGATAAAGAAATTAATAAAAGGTATATGAAAAATTTCAGTTCTTACTAAGGTAGCAACAGACCTGAGTCCTACAGAAAGGAGCATCACATCTCATCCCTCATAGCAAGTGTACTCGTGCCTAACTTATTCAATGCTAAGGCTCTCATGAAATCATACAGCTTTTTTTAAACGATGCATGGAAAAAAATCAGAGGTAGCTGAAATCACAGGGTTATTAAGTGTGGTTTATGCTATTTCCCAGTACTTTTGTATTTGGAAAAAGCATCGTTAAGCTCAACCAAATGTTTACAAAGCGTGACTTCAGCAGCTCCCGGACAAAAAGGTTCCAAAACACAGTCTCTATGCCATTTTCATAAAAGCCTCAGCAAAGCTAGGGTAAAGAGAAAGTGCAGAAAGGCAAGATTTATTGCATGGCATTGTGAGGAAAGTACCCCTGAAAACCACTGAGAATGAAAATGGACTAAAGCTAAAGGAGGGAAGGTTTAGATTAGATATTAGGGGGAAGATTTTTACAGAAAGAGCGGTGAGGTGCTGGAACAGGCTGCCCAGAGAGGTGGTGGTTTCCCCGTCCCTGGAGGTGTTCAAGGCCAGGTTAGATGGGGCCCTGGGCAGCCTTGTGTAGATCCAGGCCTGGAGGTTGGTGTCCCTGCCTGTGGCAGGGGGGTTGGAGCTCTATGATCCTTAAGGTCCCTTCCAACCCAGATCATTCTATGATTCTATGATTCTATGAAAGCTCTCACTTCCCTTGGCCTGATTCTCATTATGGCCAGCACCTCTTGCTGGCATGGTGTGTACAGACAAGGCCATACAGCAAGAACAGCAGCCACGAACGCAATTCCCCCAAGACAGGTTATAAGAATAATTTGGAGGCCTTCTGCAGAATGAAGCAAAGCCAACATCAGAAGAGGTGAGGAAGTTCCCACTTACTCTACTAAATCGAAGAGCTTCTGGGGGTCAGCTGGAGGTGGGTAGATGATTTCGTCTATGCACTTCCGGACACAGTTTGCATAGGCGGTGGAGATGTGGATGAAGGCCTCGAGGTTCTGCATCTGTCGGGCCAGCTCTAGGAGCCGCTGTGTGCCCAACGCATTCAGCTGCAGGGCGTGTCTAAAAAGGCAAGGGAAAGAAACAAAATGCATTTCACTGGAAAGAATATAACCAAGCTAAGCATCATCCAGACCCCAAATAATGAAAAGGCAAGTAAGGGAAGAGAAGGGGTCACAGAAAAGCAGAAAGTTTAAATGAAATGCAAGGGCCAAGCCAACTTTCAGAGCAAAGGCTGTTGGATTCACTGTTACAGTTACAGATTCTTTCTCAAGTATCACGGAATCACAAGGTTGGAAAAGACCTTTAAGATCATCAAGTCCAACTGTTCCTGTCCTATGCTAAACTTGATCTACCCTTTTTTTAAACACACCCAGGGATGGTGATTCACCCACATCCCTGGGCAGCCTGTCCCAGGCCCTGACAACTCTTTCCGTGAAAATTTTTTTCCTAACATCTAATCTGAACCTGCCCTGGTGCAGCTTTGTGCCATTTCCCCTCCTGTGACCTGGCTGAAGAGACCATCTCCCACCTCTTTACAACTTCCTTTCAGGTGATTGTAGGCGGTATTTTTACTGAATTCAAAGGATCAGAAGTAACATTTCACTAACATCTCTACATGTGACATATTTGCCACCCTTGCCTGGTGCAAATATTTCCAACATGCATGACCACTGAGGCATTATTGGTTCCTGTGGTACCCATTCAACTTTCTCCTTTAATGACCACTTCTAAAACAGATAAACACATGGTTTCAGTAAGCAGCAAAGGCTCCTTGGGCCCAGAAAAAAACAGATTCATATTAAAAGGGGAGACAATTAAAAACAATGGTTTAATTTCCCAAGGAATGGAGACGAGAACTGCTAAGCACAATAGAAAAAAAAGAGTCCTGATTAGTAAGGCTGACCTTGAAGAACCCAGCATAGTCTCTAGGACAATTTGTAGCTATCTGCAATGGATCTCAGTGAACAAGCATTCAACTTTGTTGCACGCTTTGTACTGGAAGAAAGACAGTTCTCCTGCACAGGAGGGAAAAGGCTAAGGAATGTGCAATCTGTTCAGCCCAGGAGCAGAAGCTTAAAACCACACACAGAGCACAGTTATGAATAATGCTACCAAGTACAGCACGCACTAAAGAAATTAACTACACCAACATTGAAGATAAATTGTAAATAGTCCAGATGAATGAAACCAGAAGCTAAGAGCATGTTTAATGTTTGAATCACAATAGGTAAAGCTAGAGATACTAAATGTTTTTAGCACGCTGCTATTAAAGAAAAACATTTTCTATAGATTTCTATTACCTCCAGCCCTTCTAGCTTCCCTTCATAAGAAAATTACTTTTTCCATGTACATTGCTATTTGACCGTATCCCTTCTGAGATCAGGGGAACAGAACTGCACTCAGAATAAAGCCCAGCACAGATTTCTGCTGAGATGGCCATTTCCTTTAGGGGGAATGAACTGATCCTGGTGATTTGTTACTCTTCCTTTTTTTTTTTTTTTTCTATTTATATTAAAACTGCATCTACTAATATTTCAACATAACACGGTTTCTCAGATTTCTGCCCTCAAGAGTTCCATCTGGAGAATTGCCTAAATGTACTTCATGTTGATGCCAATAATTCATTTAGTTTCTCTGTTGCTGCTTTTCTAGTATCTTGATAGCACTGCTTTTGCACTTCCCTTATCTATTAGTTCTACATATTCAGTTGTAAGCTTTGGGCTTCTGCTGTCTTTAAAAATAATTTTTTTTTTTGTGTTGTTAGCAAATTGCTGCTTATTGTGGTTTTGTGTGGTGGGGTTCTGGTGGAGGAGAGGGGGTGCTGCAGGGGTGACTTCTTCAAGAAGCAGCCAGAAGCTCTCTGCAGGCCTGAGAGAGCAAACACCAGACAGGCTCAAGGCCAGACTTGCTGCTGACCAAGGCTGAGCCCATCAGTGATGGTCACAGAGCCTCTGTGAATCACATTTAAGAGAAAACACCTGCAAGCAACTGCTTTCTGCCACCAGAGAAGGGAGTGAGATGATGTGAGACACTGTGCAGACACCAAGGCAGTGGAGAAGATGGGGAGAAAGATTCCCCTGCAGCCCATGAAGACGGCCATGGTGTCCTGCCACAGCCTGTGGAAGATGATGGGGAGCAGAGATAGCTCATGGAGAGATCCCAAACTGGAGCGAGTAGAGACATATGGAAGACACTGTGATATGCACTGGAGCAAGCTCCTGGCAGGACCTGCAGCCCATGGAGCGAGAGGTAAACACCGGAGCAGGTTTGTTGGGGGAACTCATGACTCCCTGGGGAACCAGGCTGGAGCAGTCTTGGCCTGAGGGACTGTGCCCCATAGAAGTGACCCATGCTGGGGCAGTTGGTGAAGAGATAGAGCCCTGTGGGAAAGGACTTACACTGGGGAAGTTCATAGAGGATGGTTGCCTGTGGGTGGGATGCCACACTGGAGCAGGGGAAGAGTGTGAGGAACACCCCCTCCCCCCATGAGAAGGAAAACTACTTGCGAGGAACTGAGCAAGAATCCCCATTCCTACCCCCTGTGATACCTGGGAGGGAGGAAGGGAGAGAAATCATGAATGAAATTAAGTCCACGAAGAAGGGAGGGATAGGGGGAAGTGTTTTAAGGTTTGGTTGTACTTTTCATTATCTTACTCTGGTTTCTGTGTGCGTAGTGTAATAAATTAGATGGGTGGGTTTTTTTTTTTTTAATTCTGTGTTGAGTCTGCTTTGCCCATGACACTCATTGTATAATGATGTCTCTTCTGTCCTTATCTTGACTCCCAAGCCTCTCAATATACATTTTCTCCCTGTCCAGCTGAAAAGGGGAGTGGTAGAGTGGCTTTGGTGGGTGTCTGGCCTCCAGCCAGGGTCAAACCACCTAACTGCTCAAAGTTTTTATTTGTGCTGCAATATGCTACTTTCACATTTAATTTGCTAAAACTTTTACCCATATGCTATTTTATTATTCAGATGGGAATAATTTGATTTTAACAATTTTTCATGTTTTTCCATTTAATCGTACTGGATTTTCTTTGTTCTGTTAGAGAGATTTTCACAGATCACATGCAATCAGCCTTTAAATAGTTTGTATGCTGCCTGAAAGCAGACGACCATTTTGACTTTTTATTTTAACTTCTTTCAAGCTATCCTCCTTATTAAAGATGTAGTTTGCCTTTGATGTTACATGCCACTGTGATGTATTTTTATAGCATATTCATTCATATATTGATTTAAGAACCCTTATGGCTATTAATGCAATGCAGTGCTTTACTACTTGTATCTTGAACCAGGTTCTACACATGGCTCAAGATTAAATCAAGAGCTTCTTCCTTTCTGGTGGGTTCTCTAATTATTCGCTGTAAAAAGCAATTATTTATGGGGGACACAGTGGATATCTATTTAGCCTATGCATGAGCACACAAAGACCAATAATAGTAATTGTGTTTTCAATTAATCACAGCTTTAGCAGTTTTCACATAACTTGGAAGATAAGCAATTCAGATCATCCACCTTAGTTTGTTGACCTTTATGATTTGTGTAGAAACACTTGCACATCTAATCTTGGCTTAGTGGCTTATTTCTGTTGTTCTTTCTTAATGGAAAGCCTGCCTGGACAGGAATTCCCAAAGGAGCTCTTTCAGAAACTAAGCATTTATTGCAAACAGTTAATTACATTGAGTGTTGGGTAGTTTAAAGCTCATGATAGGCTGTTTTCTTAAACAACATCTTATTTCCCTCTTCAGTTACTCAGTGACAAAGAAAGGCAGTTAACACTAGCTTTAGAGACAGACACAACATAGTTTCACTTCAATCTGTCTCCAGCTAGTTCTGCCAAAACATCTCCCCCTTGACCTAAAACACACTTTTCCCTATCCCAATTTTAGGTCATATTTAACTCCCTTACAGTATTACAAACCAGGCTTGCAGTACTTCCTTCTGTTCCCATGGAAATCTGCCAAGATATTTCACTTTTGATGTGCATATGCACATGACATTTTCAGAGCATTTACATCGCACATTCGGTGCAGAACCACATGTAGCATGACAACGTAAATGGAGAGCTGGTACCACAGCTACCCAAGGATGCACTGAATGGTGTGTTAGGAGCTGCTGTGCAATCTGAATCACACTTAGCAAATACAGAAAGCAGGACATACTTCAGGGGTTCATCAAAGCGAACCGTTGCTGCACAGTGGAAAACAACGTTGACCCGGGTCAGAAGCTCTTCCTCATCTTCAGCACTGATGGCCAGCTTGGGTTGAGTGAGTTCAGCATTAATAGGCTTAATCTTCTCGTGGAAATTAGGGCAATCTTCTCGGACCCTGTCAAAGACCTTGAAGAACAAACAGAGAAAGAGATCAGGTACGGAATTAGGCTACTGAGATCGCTTTGATTAGTAGCCAGTCTGATTACATCAATCAATGAAACTGGCACAAAACAGGATATCTGGTTCTTTTAGCAGAAGGACACAGGTGAGCTGATAATTCACTCTATTCCCTCCCATGAGGAAACCTCACAGGGGAAACAGAACAAAAATACAGGAGGCAATTTGCCTGAAGAGATGAATGAATCTTCTCTGCAACACCCATTTCCTGGGACAGACACTGAAATTCCTGTATCTCCATGTCTCCTGCAACCACTGTCTACGGCTGATTGCAGGACTGTAATAGAAGCTAAAGAAGAGGGCAGAGCATGGAGCAGGAAAGCCTGCAAAGCACTGGACTCAAGCCATTTTCTTGATGGCTCTACAAAGAACTTGAGGAGAGGAGGGGAGCAGGGGCACATTCTGGCTCCTCCTCTTCCTTATGTTGTTCCTTACCTACTGTCACCCTTTGTTCATGTCAGATGAGTCCCGTGGGGAACTGCCTTTGGAAATGCAATAGCCCATACTGCTAAAGCTGCTGACTGCCACCAGCAATTTTGCATGACTGGACAAGCGTGCCATTAGTAGGCCTCTCAAGCTGTCATCCAGCCCTTTTTTTTACTACGACCATGATCCACAGCCCTTTCCAATACACATTTCCTTCCCGCTCTCCAGCAGAATGACAAGACTGTGCATCTAACCACTCAGAAGTTCCCTACATTTCCCTATGTTTCTCTGTCTGAGGACTTGTCCAAAACCAGCATCTGACACCCTGAGATGCCCAATTGTGAGACAGCAGGTACCCAGAACAGCAAGACAACTATGCACAAGCCTTACTGTCAACACCTGAAAAGTGCCTCTGTGAAAACAGCACTTTCCCCAGTTCCCATTTTTATTCTGTGAGTAGTTCAGAGTCACTAATAGCAGTATAGAAGGTCTGGGTGCATTTTTTCTTGCACCCTGAAATCAAACAGCTACTTCAGGTTCCACCTGGAGACCTTCTATTTGGTAAATCTCACAGGCAAAGAAGGTGAAGCCCAAATTTTGAAACACTATGTGAGTTTGCTGGAGTTGGATGGGATTGGTACAACATATCATGAGTTTGGAAGTGTCTGTTCTAAGGGTTCTGTATTGCTGGCCAGCATTGTTGTATTTGAGCAACTTCAACTGCAGTAAAAGTAGTGACAGTGAAGTCCAAAAAGCTCCTCCCTTATAGAGGCTGAGTGACAACAACAAAGGTAGAAAGATTAAACGGAATAGAGAGGCTGTGGGATCTGAAGAGTTATAATCCAGATTTCAAAGGATAACCACACTTCAAAGGCAACTAGCCTACCAACAAGAATGAGTAAGTACAGATTGCTGATGGATGCTGTGGACCACCACTTTTGGATGTATTTAAGAGCTGTCTATGTAAGCACTGCCAGGAAAGGCAGGGAATTGCTAAACCCACCCTGGGGCAGAAGAATGGGCCAGCTGGCTTCTCAGTAGCTCTATTTATATGACTGTTTCCTCTATTCCATAGCTTACTCATCAGTAACACTGAGTTGGTAAACCTCTTTACTATCATGGCCTCTTGTTTTCCTAGAGGTTACTCTGTCTTTGATTTGCCCAGTGCTAATGAAGGAGCAGAAATTATGTGATGTAAATTAAACATACTAAACCAAAATGACATATGAAATACTAAATTGATGTTAACAGCAACATTCTATTGTTTGACTAAGGGATTACCATCTTTCTGCTTACCTAACCACCAAATCTAGATAAACCTCAATGTTCTTCGGGGAAAAGAAGTTATAAGAAAACCATTAGCCTCCCCCACTATGCAGCACACTGTACTTTAAGTTTTTCCTTTAACATACAGCTGCACATTCTCCATAAACCTTAACAGAAGTTAATAGTTTCATTTCTCTCACTTGCACCGTTCTACATGAATTTTCAGCCGTGCACTCTAGGTCAGAAAACAGATTTCTAGACAGAGGAAGTTAATCACAGACAAAGATGTTGGTGAGAAACAGCTGGACTGTATCCCCAAGGACTTATGTTGAGAACCAGGTACTAGCAGCATTAATGTCTGTAAAAAGCAAGAACAGCTGTCCAAATATGCATTAGCTCATGAGAGACCACACACAAGCAAATCCTGATGAGAGACAAACCAAAAGGTTTCTCAGAGAACCCATGTTGGACTATCTTTTAAGGGGTTTAGGAACAATTCTGCATTTATTTGCTCTATTGCAAAGAAAGTGCAAACCTCCACCATCCTGGTTTCAGCAGGGATAGAGTTAATTTTCTTCCTAGCATCTGGTATAGTGCTATGTTTTGGATTTAAGATGAGAGCAGTGCTGATAACACACTGATGTTTTTAGCTGTTGCCAAGCAGTCAAGGACTTTTCAGCTTCTCACACTGCCAAGGAGAAGGCAGGGGGCACCCAAGAAGCTGAAAGGGGACACAGCCAGGACACCTGACCCAAACTGGACAAAGGGATATTCCATACCATAGAAGGTCATGCTGAGTATATAGCTGTGGGATTGGCCAGGAGGTGATGTGGTTCAGGAATCAGCTGAGCACCAACTTTGGGTGGTGAGTAACTGTTCTGTGCATCACTTGCTCTGAAATTAACATTAACATCAGTATTTTCTGCCCTGTTAACTGTCATTATCTCAGCCAATGACTTTTGCATTTTTCTTTTCAATCCTTTCCCCATCCCACTGCAGAGGGAGGAGTGAGCAACGGGCTGCGTGGTTGGTTTAGCAGCGTGCTGGATTAGACCATGACATCCACCCAATGAGAATTATTTTATACTCGTTTTACTTTGCCATAAATAATGCCAAGGCAGATAAAGAATTAAGCAGCCCTTTCTCCTTTTCAGTCACGGTATATAAAGAGTAGTATTTCTGCAGTACCAGCATAGCTCCATTTTGGACAATTTTATTCTGCCTACACACTGTCTCCTCCTGACTTCCCACCACAGATAATATCCCTTTCATTTTCTGTGCCTGCTCCTAGGTATTTTGCCTACTGCCACAAGCTACTCAACAGCTGTAGTTGTTCACCCCCTTCAATGATTCACTGCATTTCTCTGAAGGATGAAGGCAGTTTCTAAATGCAAGCTCACAAATCAGCATACTGCTTTGGGAACCTTCTGGACCACAAGAACATTCAGTTCATTGCCACCATTAAATCAGATAGAGGCAGCAGACTTTGATTAAACAGCTGGTCCTGCTTTTATGGCATCTGAAGATTTCAGACTTGTCATTGCTTTACACAAAAGCACAAGAAGATTTAAAGACAAAATAAATGCAGCTTATTCTATACTGTTTCCTACAGCTCAAGGGGTCCTTAACATAAAGTTGATGCTTAGTCTGCAGGTAAACAATAATTGCATCTCTAAATTCTGATTAACTCACCCAGACCATATATAATAAATCCACAATAACTGAATGAGGCCTAAGGATTGTTCTGTCTTTCCTTTTTAGAAGCCACCTGGCAATAAAAAGTGTATTCAATGGACAGAAGCAGGCTGGCATGCTGTATTGTTGGAACCACATGAAAAACCTGTCCAAGTCAGCATTACTCCAGAAGGGATATATTAATTGCCACAGAATTATAGTGAAGAGAAAGGAAAGATGTTTGACTTCAAGTTGATCCACTGTGTCCAATATTAATTAAACTGAGGAAAATCAGTAATAATCCTGCATTCAGTGTCTTGAGCATCCTAATGCATTTCAGGGGGAACACAGCTGCCTCAACTAAAATGGAACAAACGAACCTAGTAGCTCCTATATATACACTTTTCTTTTAAAAACTTCAGAAAAGGATTCAACCTCTGCATAGGCTGTTCTGCCCCTCAACAGAAGTGAGAATTTCACTCTGAATTTTTTTTTCTTATGTTATAACCAGGCAGTTCTTACTTATGATAACAATCTTTGTGATTTCAGTTTACATTGTCAAGCACTTATTATGAAAATAGGACTTCAAGAATTTCTCCCAACATTATATTTGGGTGTGTTAAGGTTTGACCTCCCTTCCCAAAGGAAGCCTGTAACTCCATTCTCTGCTCTTGCCTTAAAGCATGTAACAGTTCAGAGAGATTTCTGCCCATCCATCTTTCAATCAAAATTTTTTCAATACCACAAAGACACAAAAACATCAAAGAAATGGCAAATTGCACATCTATAGTACAGCGCAGCTGAAGAATAAAGGAATCACTGAACAATATAAAATGATGTAAAATGCCAATGGCTTCACTTCTTCCTCAGGAGACATTTGCAGTGAAGCAAACACAAAATAATGAAAAGAAGCATGCCAAAGCCCTAGTATACTTTAAATAGGCACTTGCATGGGTGTGGTAAGACCTGTCTCATAACTGCCCTTCAGAGAGGCCTGGGTAGTCCTTTTTTTATAACATATTAGTCCTCACCTCTAAAAAACCAACTTACTATAAGAGGCACCATGTAGGATGGCAGTTCCCTGAGAAATGTAGGTAAGAGAGAAAGCAGTTCCCCTGTTTGCTTGGTGACATTATCTAAGACTATTCCTTGTGCTCTTCCCTGATGCAAAGGGTTCATCTTCCAAAGTGCTGAATAAACATGCCTCAGAGACGCAAGCCATGGTGAAGATGGGCTATGTCTCTCCATCAACTTATCAGCAGAATCTACAACTCACTGTGGCTCCTTTCTGCAACAAGCTACCTCTTCAGCAACAGCATTTGCAACTCTCCCACTACCAGCTCAGGGACAAATACTTTGGTGACTGACCCAGAAAGCATCAAGTTTTTAACTATGGCTTAGAAAGGTAACACTCTTAATTCCTGTGCTACAAAACCAACAATCAAACAAGACATTCAAATAACCCTATTTCAATCAGATAATAAAAAATGGCCTTTGCTGTAAAGTGGGGCTAGGCATGCTTAATAGGTGCCAGGATATCAGGCTTCTCAAGGAGGATTATCAAAGGTAACATTTAAAATGGAGAAAAATCATAGAATTCCCACAAAATACACCTCTTGTGGTTCAGCCCCAGACAGAAGCGGAGCACCACACACTGCTTGCTCACCCCTCCACTGGAGGCAAAAACAAACAGAGACCCCTTGGGTTGGTATAAGGACAGTTTACTGACAACACCTTCAAAAAAAGGGGAACAAAAACAGAGCCCCATGGCAGAATTCACACACACAGTGATAACACTGAACACTTTACCTACCCTGGTAATAAACACAGAAGAGCACTGCACCACCACCAACAATCAACCCAAGATCCAACCACCCCCTTTTGACCAGCCCCTTTTACAGAGGAGTGATGTCAGGTGGTGTGGAAAACAGCCCGGGGCAACTCAGCTCACTTGTGCTGGCTGCTTGGGGAAGTTAACTCTGTCCTGACCATAACCAGGACAATCTCACATGTGGGAAACCACTGAGAAGATAAATGTTGAGAGAGTTCAATTTAAAAAAAAAAAAAAAGAAAAAGCAAAAAGCTTCTAACTTTTCAGAGGAAGAAAAGGAAGGGGTCGATTAGTGTAATTCAGGTGAATACAAGCATAAATTGCTTCTGTGAAGGAAATATAATTTATTCTAAGCAAGATATACACCGAGGGGTAAAACACTGTGGCGACAATTTCTTTAAAGAACAAGGTGTTCATGGGTTGTGTGGAATAATTTTAAAAACAAGGTGTTTGAAATCCCTCTTTGGAACAGAGCGCTGGTGTATAAATGCTTGGGAACAGCCTATATATAGAACCACAGAATAACATCCCTCTGTGATTTCAATGGCAGTATCATAAATGGACATGAGCGATCAGCACAAATCTAAACTACTGAAGGTACCAAAGTCATGAAAATAACTCTTAAAAAAACACCTCTGCAGTTTTATTCTGATGAAAGGGCTTATATAACCCTGTTGTGCTTGCCACAGATAAAATCCTCCAATGGGGTCCTGAAGCAAGGAAGGTACATGGCTACTTTTAGATTTGCCACTGTAACAAATCTGAGAAATAACTGGGCAGCCTCTTGACATAAAGCAATTAGCCAGCAATTAATTTTTAGCCTGGTACGTTTCCAGCAATCAGCATCAAGATTGCTCAGTCAAGAAATGTGTGAAAACACAGCTCAGGCAGCATTAATGGGCATAGACCCTTGTTTCTCCCTTGTGCGCTCTCTGCCTCATTTCCTCTTCAGAAAGTTGCTTTTAAGTATGGTTCTTCTCAAGGCAAATAAAGCATAATTCATCTAATCAGTTAGAAAGCATGCGGCAGAGTGTTCCTCATTAGAGGAGAACAAATGGCTTATGCTTCAATCTAGAGCTATTACTTTCCCCTGAGTAGAGCTAATGTAGTGGAAATACAGTACCCATGACCAACATCGAGTAAACAAAATAGCTGATTATTTAAAGATAAAGACTACAGAAACAAAGAGATGACAGACAGTAAATTTCAGTATAGGTCAGCTAAGGCTAATATGTATAGCTAGCTACTTAGGATGTGGTTTTAAATGGCCAATTTCCTTGAAAATTGGCTGCTGACAAAGCCTGCTGTTTTCTAGCAAGAATGCTCGGGTTATGTGTCAGTTAATCTGGACGAGTGAAAGGAGCTCTTTCAGAGCCAGACATTGTAGACACAAGTAGTAGGGACTTGACAGACACGGAAAAGCTTTCTGTGGTCTGTAGTATCATGTAGGTGGGTAGACAAGTCACAGGCAGAATATGGAGCTTTTTTACAAGTCGTTTCTTATGCCCCTGCGTGGTACTTAGACAGATATCACTATCAGCATTTGACGGTGTGTTTGACATTTAAAACAGGAAGAATTTAACTGCAGGGGAGGAGGATGGTAATGCTTGGAGCTTTTCCTATGACGAACCATTTCTAACAGGTTACTTTTCATGCATTTTCCATGTTCCCTCTCATCTCTGCTCCATAGCTATGCCCCAGTGCAGGCAGAGGTGCAAGGGAAGTCAGTTGCCAAAGGACAGCGGGAGCACTTGGCTACGACCAAAGGCCTGTCCATTCTCTCCCCATCCTGTCCATTCACTGCCGAATACTTAGAGAATTGCCCTATGTACTTGGAAGTGTTAATAAGTTTAGAGTTATCTAGACACAGGATCTTATTCTACTTTTCTGCACGCATTGCCTTAATTACAGATCTTTGAAGTTTCACTGCCAGATTTTCTTGGGCACCAGGGAACTTCAGGACTATTTGCTGAGTCCCCAAAGGCAAACCAACCAGGGTTGAAGGCTGTACCAAACACAGATGTGTACTTCTTGGAGATGTTTTAAGAAATCACCAACAAAGACTTTTAAAGACGTGACCAAAAATTAGTTTCCCATTTGAAAGTACCTAAAAAAAAAACCCATGTGGATTTTTAGGAGTCTGTGGGTATTGGCATAGCAGCTAGACAGTGTGAACTGATGCATTCTCACTTACAAGGACACTTAAAGATGTTATATATCACAGGTACAGAACCCTGTGTTTGCTTCCCTCTGAAAATATGTTTCATGTGCACAGTCATGCAGATGGTATGGGGTGGGGTTTTGGGAAACAGGGGGGGAACTGCAAAGCATACTTACAGGTAAGACACCCTCTCACACGGAGCCTTAGTAGATAGAGACAGATCAGAGACACCCACAACTACCCATCTGTCTGACCAGGTATTTCTGTCTCATTAGGCCACACAGAAGGAAAGAAGACACACTGCAGCGCTGCAAATGAGTGAGATGCTGTCCTGGCTGCAGAAGAGTTACTCTCAGTAGTGAAGCTTCACATATGACCATCACAGATGAAATACGGCACGATAGCATCCTCAGCCAGCTGTAAAACAGCTGAACCAGCACAACACCATCAGCAACAGCTCTGGGTTGCAGTCCTTGTTTATACAAACAATCATATCCCCTGATGGCTGGGACTGGTTGAACCCCACTGAAATCTTGGGGTCTTCCTGCTAGAGTATCTTTGTATATTAGCCCACAGAGTAATTCACAGTGTCACTGTTTATTGAAAAAAGAGCTCTGCCAAAAAGTAACTGAAAGATCCCCATGAGTAGAGGAGTCCAGGCAATCTTACCTCAGCCAGACCCTGAGGGTACTTCTCCTTCTGCTACAATTCTGTTTCCAAAGAGGATAACCAGCCACATTGGTTGCAACACAGATATAGCTGAGGCAATCAGCACACAACATCTCTAATACACAGTCCTGGCACGCAACCAAAAATTTTGTTACAAGAACGACTCCATGGATGCATCTGGGCCCTACAACTCCTGTAAGTACATCTAGGAAAGTCTTGAGATATTCTACTCTGACCTTGGGCTCATCCTAAGAGTTCTTCCAAAGGAATGACTGCATCAATTGTCCTGCACTTCCATAGTCATTTAAGATCCCTGACGACTTCCTTTAGTATAAAGGAGACAATGCCACAATGAAGAGGATCACAAGTAATGTGGACACCAAAGTTGACCTTGATTAAAAGTGTAAGGGAGGTAAAAATCCTTTGATGTCCCACACACCAGAAGTTGAACAAGACAAATGCAGCAAATATTTAAAGCTATTCAAGTAATAAAAAAAGAAAATAATTAAACATTGTAGTGAGATGGTGCTCAAGTATAGAGAGCTGAACATCTAGGAAATGAGTATGGTAGAAGAGTAAGTCAGTCTTCTAGCATGGACCATGCTAGAAGATTCTGTGATGTGAGGAGCAGGCAGTCAGCAAACAGTAAGAGCCTTGTGCTGAACCTCCACCACCCAAGAGAGCCAATGAATTCCGTGGAAATATCCATACCTGAAAATAAAACCATGCCAGGTTATGTTCTGGGCACTGGAACTCAATAATCTGTTTTTTTACTGTTCCACTATCGAAAGGTTCTTAGCACAATTTTGGCCTGAACCAAATACCAGAATGATGAACTAGTCCCTGGTCACAAGTGAGTAGTTAGCCTGAGACAGGGGCTTTTCCTAACAGATATCCTATGTGTGGTCATGATGTCTTGGAAGGTAAGAAAATCTAATGGCAAGTCATTAATGCCAGCTGGTCTCAGTGTCTGAAATTCATCCCAAGAACATTAAACTTGTAGAGATTGTCAAAGAGTACAATCATTCAAAAATGGCAGTTTTGCATTTACCTGACAATTTCTCCTTTAATCACTTTTATTTTGTGTTCATGTCCAATACAAATATTCCAACCTTCTTATGCCATTCCACATACATTTTCATTATGTTCATCTTGACAATGTAATTTTTTGATTGGTGCTTAAAAGAAAAGCACTAAGCCCAGGTACCTCAGCCTGCAACCTTCCTTGCCAGCACTGAAATAGAATCATATTCTCAGAGTAAGGTTACATGCAGGACACACAGTAAGTAAACAAACTGGGAAATTAATGGGAGATGATTAGAAGGTAATGCAATTTATGAGACTAATAGGAAGAGCAGGGAGACTACAAGAAGTGAAGGCACTTGTGAAAAAGAGACCAAGTCTACTTAAGTAAAACACAGTTGAGATTCTGAGAAGACATCTAAGAAAGGATGACTTAACCATTATAAACCGATTTTCTGTAGTGTCACTATTACAAGCAAGCAAGGAAGTAGAGGGTTACAAGTAATCCTTGGTTTGCATCCAAGAAGCCTTGAGCTTAGGGAATTTAAAACTTCTTTAAGAAGATAGAACCATCTGTCCAAATAGTGTCCAGCTACTTGCAACACAGTCTGGTTCTGCAAGTACTGCTCTTACTGGAGATGAGCTGTAATTAATGCCTCTGATTATGACTAGTTCTCAAAAGAATCCATCAAAACCCTTCATAAATGGTTGCAAAAGTGCATAGGCAAGCCTGACAGCTGGACTCACAGCTCAGATCTTCTCTCTGAATCCAGCCTCTTCACACGTTATATGAATTATGGGCTGAAAGACCTCTTTTGACAGTACTTAGGTCAATTGGTTCTGTCCATAATAAATATTCTTAAAATCCACCACTTCCTGGCATGGGCATAAAAAAAAGAAAGTAAGTAGTCCCACTGAAGTGTGTCAACTTATCTTGATGTAAGGAATAGGCAAATTTGGCCCATGAAGTCCATGCCAGTCCTTTGGCATGTGTACCCTTTTCCACTAGCTTGGCTCTCACCAAGCAGGAGGTGTAGTCTTGTTTCAGAATAAAGATACCTGTTGTTAGGAGGGCCATTGAACATCAGCTTGTGATAGTAACACTTCTGTCAGGAGCAGATGTCGCTCACTTCTCAGTACAAAGATCAGAGCTCTGCCACAGATGGCTCAGTTATACCATGTGAAAATTTTCTTCCTACCCCGCTGACTAGAATGCTCTGACAGGGCTGATGGTAAGAGACAAGCCGGATGATGTTTCACACACCCTGCAAGACTTTTCCTCTTTAAGGCAGTAAAAGATGAGAATGAGTTGTTTGCAGTCAGGTAGGAGTTACTTTTTTTTTTTTTTTTTTTAATGGCAGAGAAATCCAGATATTTCAGTATCAAAGAAAACACACACATATTTTGAAAAGAATCAGAAAAGCCATATCAAGTGTCCTTAAACCAGGCTCAGGTTTTAGCTTGCTCTGACATCTTTGAGAGACTGTTGAAAGGTAGTCAACCATTATAAGCCAAACTTAACATCACTGGCACTCCTGTGAATTGTTCCAGCTAAAGCCATAATGCTAAATCTTTCTGATGTGATCTGTGACTCAGGACATCATTCACACTGACACGCAGTCTTCATCTTACTCACAAAAAACTCCAAATACTGTACATCTATTAATAGAAAATTTATTTTTTCTGCAAGTATGTTTTCAGCTCATGCTTCTTCCAATGGGGACCAAAGAGGAGGATTCACGTGAGCTGAAATGTCATCCATGTTTTCTGCATGCCCTATCCTTAGCTTCTAGATCTAGGTTTCACTGACTAATTTAATGCTGCTCAGTTCAAAGAAGGCAGAAAAGTGATCACTTGGGCTAATTATGGTTCAGGTGTAATGAATCACTTGTCCACATGTCACCACAATGAGCAACCAATGAGGCTGAACGACAAAAAGTTGTTTGTACACAAAAGTGTCCCCATCTGTCTGAGCAGGGATTACCGTTAATAAGCCCGTGCCCTTGCCCCGAGGCCTATGAGGTTATATATTACTTTAAAGCTTTAATCTACTGGTGAAAAACCCTGGATGAAGGAGTGGAGAAGAACATATGACAAGAAACTACCTATACTGAAATGCATCTCTTGTCCCACATGGTGGTTTCACAAGTAAAAAATATACAATGTTCTGCAAATACTACTTGCATCCTAACTATGTATTTAATTGAGGAAAGTATAATTCATCTCTACATTAAGTCTCCACCTCTTCTGCCATATTTGGAAGAGGCAGTTCATCAATTTCTTAGGTTACCCGGGGTAAAAAACAACATAGCCATGCTTAAAGACCTGTCCCAAGCTACAGAATCTGTAAAGTGAGCATACTTAGGGCATTAGGTACTACTACAGAGCAATAAATTGTAAGCAGGAGGTCCTGATGGTGCACTGAGCCTCGTAACTAGGTGAGGCCTCTACTAGGAATGAGGAAAGTGATTACAACAGTTCAAGGACGATAAGGCTGCAAGAACACAAAAGCAGAGTATGAAAAACGTGTTCCTCTGTGGTATGCAGACTGTGCACAAGATAAGAAACTGCTTGTGCTTTGGTGGAACTAGGTTGAAGAGTTAATTGTAAGATAAAATTATTTGTTTTAGTGACTGTATGTGTTAAAACAGAATGATGCCAGTATGAACTGGATCCTGGTAGGGGAGTTTTGGGGTGCAAAGTCTTGCAAAGTCAGCAATACCTGGCAACCATACAAGTAGTAGCATACAAAGTAAAGACTGCTTGAGTAACAGCACTGAAAATAACCCACAAACTTGGGTATGGATGCAGGAGAAGTGGGATCAAATAGGAAAAAAATTAACTGGAGAGACACCATACATTTGAGGGGAGTTTGGATAGAGAGAGAGAGACAGGTGCAAGGGTGCTGAAAAGACACATCCAGGAAAAGCAAGCTGTGAGACAAGGTATAACATCAAGTGCAGAATAAAGGATAGGATTTTTTGTTAAGAGGAATGTGGAACCTACAGATGGTGATGAAGCTGGCCTTTGAATCCAAGTCCACAAGGATGCCAGAGGGACCCCCACCACTGAACAATCTCTTGGAGCTTCCATGACATCTTTGTCTGAAAGATTTAGTGTGTGAGAACAGAACAAAGGAGCGAGAGACTCACATTCTAATTCTAAATAGTGGGAAAGATAGAATTGTAATTTGGTAGTAGCTGGGTGTGATTCATAAGACCTAAGAATGATAATTAGTAGCTTTATAGTTGTGTTTGCTTTTAGATTAATTATCACTTATTTGCTTTATTAGTCTCTCAGCAGTGTATTGCTTAATTTTAAAACATCATAGTCTCTTAATTCAGTTATGCTTCAAGCCTGCAACCTGAAAGGGAGAGTAAGACTCAAAAAACAACATACAGCTACCACCTTTGCCTCAGCAGCCTGGAAGACCAGCTCTATCCATTCATCAACAGGGGCAGCCTTCACCCCGTTTCCAGATGGATGTTCAGACTCCCACCCAACCAGCCTGTGTCTCCATCCTCACACCAAATGACACCTGTAATTCACGGGCTCCAAAGCACTTTTAACCGAGTAAGAAAACATTTATCTTTGTGTTCTCTGACTTCCTGTGCTCAGCTCATGACACTTCTCTTTCTCACATTTGTAGAAATAAAATGGCAAGCCTGCTGGTATATTAGGAGTTATGGAATGCCTTCACAACGTTATCCCTGTCAACCTGAGGGAACCGTGGCAGCATGAACCAATCTTCCCCAGTGAACTCAACTGCGACTGAGACACTCTTACTGCCCTGGTTCCCTGCCTGTCACCATGCATTCTTACCTCTTTCTGGTACTGCAATATCTGCTACTTTCCACCTCTTTGGGACCTCAAGTACCACATGCAATTTGTGATCCCCTGAGCAGCTCTATGGAGTGCCCAAGGAAAGTGGGAGTACCGCTGTGCAATAGCTGCCAAAAATGGTCTCTGAGGTGGCACATACCCTAATGGTGAATTCTCCAGTAATATGAGAGCTACATATGGATCCCTTTAACTTCAGAGGTATGCTGTTTTCACACTCATTTTTGCAGCATAAGTGGTTTTGACTCACCAGGTTAGTGGGGCTCTGAGAGAAGAAGTACTGTGAGGAAAGGAAAATCCCAGTCCCTGCAATTTTCCTTACATCGAACGTTTTATGGTGGCTCACCCCTTTCAAACGAAAAGCATTCAGTTTTGGCATCTTGTCCCCAGGATAATAGCACAGCTATTATCTCCCCATCATTTACTAAATTCATCACTCAGAGCATTGCAATTTTGTCTAATTCAGAGAGAGCAAAAACATACTAAACCAAGAATATCTTCTTCCCTTTTACATTGGGAGAGATGACTCTCCAAAACACTGTGTTTCCTTCCCTCCCACATGCCTAAAAGCATCTCCTGAAAAGGCTCAAATGATATAATAGTATCTGATCATCACTCTCCAAACCAAGAGAAAGAACAACTAATGAACAATGACACTGACAATGCTGGAGCCATCTATGACCTACGAGGTATGGAGATCAGCCATGTGCCATTACAGAAAAAGAAGCTCAGGAGATCATCTCAAAGACTAAAGCCCTCTTCTGGAGGGATGCTAATGTATGTTTGGGGTTGCAACCATAGAGATATGCATTTCCTTACGTGCTGCTCAGAAGACCTTGCTGGTTTAGAATATGATTTTACAAGAGCAAATGCCAGTTCTGAAATGTTACTGTGGGATGTGTTGTATGGGTAGCCTTTAGCTATGCAGTTAAATATTTATTTGTTGTAGCTAAGAATGCTTCACACCACATACAGTCATTTATTTATTAAAATTGGGACATGGTTACTGTACATGGAAAGTAGAATTAAGTCTCAGGCTGCTTAGAACTATTTCTACTAAACCCGAGTGAAACTCTGCCTTGTCTGCTTCACATTTGGTAGCAGCAGCAGAGTATCTTGGACAACTGGTTTATAGGTCTGGTTGAGAATTTCCCACTAGAGTCCAGTCAGCTCTGAATTAAAAATTTTGCTGTAGATACAGACTTGAAAATAATTTCCCCCTGAGCTGTGCTGAGTCTGCAGGGCTAATAGATCCAAAATTGCGTTTCACTCAATATAGCGATCAAATGAGACCTGAAAAATACTGCCAAGTAAGAAGGGGCCACTTATTTAACTGCTTTCAGTTCTCACACTGGTAAAATTGAGATGCTGTTTATCTAATTCCCAGCTGGTGGGATGGTTATACACCCTGAAAATGAAACACCAACGTATCAAACGGCTGGCAAGGGGCTCGTAAGAGATTACTCATGACTGAGCAAATAGCCCACAGTACTGGGGTATTTCTTTTGAAGGGGAAAATTTCTTTCTTGGGGAGAGACTTTAATCCACCCACTCAGTAACCTGGTCCAAAAAAGTTCTGTATTGGTCACGAAAATTATTATCAGTGGCAATAATTAAATCACAACCTTTAAGGAATAAATACATTTAATACGCTAGTTGACTGAAATAAGCTTAACCAAAGAATTTGTTCATTTTAACCGTACATATTGGGGTGTCTACAAGGTTATGTTTTCTGAAATCTTTCTTTATGCAAAGTGCCACCTCCCCAGGATGCTGCAGCACAGTCTCTTGCTGCTTCATTTCCTCCCACATTTAAGGATCCACATAACAGGAAACAGGACAGTTGCCCAGTGAACAGACCTGTGCTTCTGTTCATAGAAAGGCAGGCCAGGCAAGGCATCCACATTTGAGTTGTTACCAGTGAGTGGCTCAAAGGTACCCACTAGTCATCTCAGGTATAGTTTATCATTCTTGGTTTTCCTCTAAGAATCATGTAAGACCTAGACTTCCATTGGCCTCTATCAGAAATTCTCAATGGTTTCCTACACCGCCTTCAAGTAGACAGATGCAGATCTATAGAGGGAAAATTCCTGCTAGTACAGAATTCTTTATTTTCATTCCCATTTTCAAGTGCCTGTTTCCCTGCCCTCCTGTGCTTAATGACAAACACATCCGCATTTTAAAAAGAAACAGCTCAGAGAATCCTTTCCACAGGAATGCTATTAAAAAGCAATTTCTTTACCAGGGAGAAATACCACTATCAAGTATACAACAAGCAGCCTTGCTTCATAGTTCATTTTTGTGTTTATATTATGGTTATTTTTTATATATCTGTTCTTCAGCAAATCAGCTTGATAGATTCATTCTTTTTTGAGAGTTGGTCTTAGTCACTAGACTCTGTTCAACAAGAACCATCTGTTCCCCAAGATTTCCCTCCCACACAGCATGGCAGAATTACGCCTACAACAAGTTTCTTGTATTAGGAAAGAAATGACTATAACAAGCTAGGTGACATGAGTCCTTGGGGAGACAACACAAGTACTCATGTCTTTGTTCATAATTATCATAAAGCATTTACCTGCAATACCCATTCCTTAAGGATCAACTCTGGAGGGTTGTATGAACCTGTCAACCCTTCCCTCACAGAGTCAGAATTTAATCCTAGAAATGCTACTCTAAGCTATGGTGGTATCATCACAAGCAACAAATATATCCGACTTCTGTCTATCAGTCACCTGAGAAAGATTTAGGTGATGAAACACTGTATTTTGATTGAATTTCCCTTCATGCATAATGGAGACAGATCACACAGCCTGTGTCAATATTCAGCCTGTGCAAATGGGAATAGCTGCACTGATGCCACGCATTTCAGTTGATGATGTAGCTCCCATTTTATTTTTATGTGAGAGTTCATATTGAAGGCTTCCCTGCAGTACAATATCACACTACTGTTAGGGAAGGCAGCTGGCTCAGAGGTTAACACACTGACCTGGGATTTACATATGGATTTACCAGCTTCAGCTCCTTGCTCTGTACTGGTTGTTGATTCCCACTCGATTGCTACAGTACAAAAAACTCAAGACCTGAGCAAAAAGTGGGGATGAGGAGCAAGTGAATGATGTTTCACCAGCGCTACTTCTCCTTCCACAGTCTGGGCCCTAATTTCATTGATTGTGTTTTTGTCTGAGTTAAGGGTGATGACCCTCAAATTCTTTCCTCTGCTGCTGACCTCTTTGTGGTCATGCAGAAGTCACCTAATCTTTCTGACTAAGACTCATCCCCTCTACCTTACCTAAGTAAGTGTCTGGGAGAGTTTAATCAGATTAAACTGAAAGAGCTAATAGATCTATTATGAAGGTATCACCTCAAATCCGTTACACCTGCCGAATAATAACACTGAAGTGTGGGTCTTATCTCAGGGGCCTCATCCAGAGCGCAGGATGCAGACGACAGATGAGAAGCTAGACTGCAGCCTGTGCTACATGTTCATGCTTCACCAAGTACCAGGATCAAGTGCACCTTGGGTAGCTGTCACCTTCAATTATGTCACTCAAGCAAGAAGACAAATTGCAGTGGAGAAGTGGGTGAGTAAATACAGGCCATGCCTTCAACAGAAAATAAACTGGGAAGGAATGAGAAGACCAATTGCTCTTTTCAGATTAAAGGGGATACTACTGAAGGAACAGAACCTCTCTTCCACTTTACCTACACAGTATTTTCACTAGGTCCCTAAAGTGACCTGTGGAACCAACCTGTTGGAGATGTGCTGCTAGCCTCAGAGAAAATCTAAACCATTTTGACAAAATGTTAACGTTTTCGGAATAGAAATGGCATTTCTTGGTACCTCTCCTTTCCAGTGCTCAGGAGCCCTGGCATCTTACCAGTGCATGGACTTGGTTGTGCCTTTGGAGCCAAAATTCACCCAGCCTTGCTGTTCGAATGAAAACTCATGAAATGAAGGGAAAAGGAGTGCTAAGTAAATTAAATTAAATGCTCCCCTGACAGGAGCACAAAACAAGGTGTAGGCAGAGAAATCATCCAGGGGCACAAGCACTGCAGTGCAGCAGCAGCCCTAAGGTTTATTTGTTCTTAGCCCTTGTCTGACAAAACCTTTGAGGGATGTTCTAAAGAAAGATGTAAACAGTCTTCATCAGGCAGCTGGGAAATCACGTCTTACCAGTTATGTATCATCATGTTTTATAAGAGGAAGGGACTGGATTAAGTATTTAAGTTACAACATTTTTGTATATATTTTACTTGGAATATAATTTTATCCATACAGATCCTTAGTGAAGCTTGATGCCTCATTTCTTTGCCACAATAACAACATACACAATTAATTAAAAAAAATAGTTAGTCTTTAGTAACATAGTCTTTCCTTCTTCAACACTGACCTTGCTCTTACTTTCACAGAATGTTCCCTTTTCTGGACACTGATTTTGTCTTATTTTGGTTTTTAATTTAGTTACAGCATAGACATCTCTGGCCACTCTGGTTTCATGTTCTGCTGATTCTACTGATGTAAGGGATTTGATCATCTATCAATGTGTGAGTGACCTGTAGCCAAGCATACAAAGCTGATTGCTTTCCTAGAGAGCATCTGCATTCCAAGGAACTCATTGTTCCCATGGGCACATGGCCTATGGAAAGCAAATTTAAAGAGGATGGGAAGATGGGTCTCAAAGTTAAATGAGTGGCCAGGGAATGACACTGATTAAATGTTCCTGAACCTTCCAGATTAGATTTGAGGCAGAAGGGACAGAAGGGTAACTAAAGGTCACCAGACATATCTTTTGGACTTCAAATAGGGGCTTCTTTTGATTAAATATTCCATTAATACCTAACTACTACATAGCCTTTTTCTTCAGTAAGTTCTTTATAAAGAAGAGCCATACTTTTTTTTTCAGGGGAGGAAACGGACAAATAGATTTGAAGGGACTTATCCAAGGTCACATAACTAAGCAGCAATAGGACTGGGAGGAGAACCTATCTATTTTAAAGCCCTTTAAGAGGCAATACGCCTTCCTTAACTGAGTGTTTCTTTCCTGAGAGCTGACATTTGAGTGCTAAATTAACACTGACTGATGGCACTGACTCAAAGTCAAATTATGTTTTAAAAAAAACCCCAACAGAACACATTTTAGTATTAGGAATGCTATCTCTTTGTAACTGGACCATAAGAAATGGTGTTTAATACAGGTAGGATACATTAGGATGAATAATCACAAACTTGGGTAGCAGCCCTGTGAAAGAATCTATTATTTTTGTAGGTACCACGTGCTCTCCTCTGTTCATTGCTTTTTTGTTGGACTGCAGGGAGACCGAGTGAGGCAGAGTAATAATGCCAACTCCAGAGATTACCAGTCCTTGGGAAACGATTAAAGGTGGCGTTAATTGGGGAATGCCTCTGCTGGCCTCCGAACAGGCTGGGAAGATAACCTTTTCCAACTCCAAGCTTACAAAGAAAGGGGATACAGATATCTGCTTTCCTCTTCTTACCTCAACTGGTTTTGATGCATTCTAACCAGGAGCTAACATTCACCTGGAGGAGAAGTCCCTTGAGGTAGCAATCCTAACGTGTCCTGCAGAGTTAACATAGTTAACGTAGAAATTGCCACTTGGGGATCTAAAGAAAAGGAAAAAGATGTAAGCTGTCCTCAGAGAGGGACCAAGGAGTGATTCATGTGTGACTGAGGCAGACAGTGGCAAATGAAATAAAAATATATGTATAGCAACTAAGGTAGAAAATCAAAAGAATCTTTTCTGCAATTCACAGATCAATTGAGAGGCAGCTGTGCCAACTCTCGTTTGATACAGTACAGATCCCAAATCAGGATGGTGATGGTACATGAAAAACATTTACAGAAACAAACTCAGATCTCAAAGCCACCTCTTCAAGAGCTTTCATATTGCCCACTTTGTGTAGATGCATGGCTAACATCCAATTGGATTAGGCTAAATGCATGTCACCACTATAAGCAGCAGCAGGGAACCGATGCCTTAGCATTGCTAGAGCTTGTTTTCCCACATCTCCATCAGCAGGGGGTTAATCTTCGCACTGTATTACAGACACAAGCAAGGCTTCAGTTTAGGCACACCTTTGGCCCTCTAGCATCAAAAATGTTTGCTCACTCTTGCAATAACTCCTCAGCCTCCCCACTCTTATGCTAAACAATGAATCAAACACGTTCTCTAAAACATCTTTGTGGGGCCTCCAAAGGAAACTAACCATATGTTTTATTTTGACAAATTACATACAAACGCATTTCTTCTGCAACTGATTCAGTCCAGCACAATGGGTACTCTGACAGCATGTATTTCCCTGTAAAACTTGTCACTTCTGCTTATATTATTTGCTTTCTCCTACTGTCACTGTGAAAATGTTCACCTTTGAATCAAAGACAATATACAGACACACAGAAACATGCCACCATTTCCATGCACCTACTTCAGGTTATTCACTGCTATTTGAAATACACAATGGCACACATGGAGAGTTAATATCCCATACAATTGGCTTTTCAGTTAAATTGAGAATTTAATATGAGAGAATTTGGGTTTCAGCCTGGTTTCCACGGAAACATTTTCAGCTACTATTGGTGGAGGTTATAGGTTGACTGTCAAGCCCACGATTTCCTTTGTTCCTGGTCCATCATTTTTATTTCTTTTATCATCTGGTCTTCCCTACTGAAATACATGCTGATGTAGGGACAAAGGTTACTTCACACATGCAAAATAGTCACTATTTCCCAAACAGCCTCCCCAAAAGAGAGACACTCAAGAAACAGTAGCAGTGATTAAAAGAGAATAAATTAATTAATTTAAATTAATTTCAAACGTGATATCCAGATTTGTATATGTACAAGTCTGTGCAATGTTGATAAATATCTACTGGAGATAATCTAAAATTTTACTATTTATCCCTAACAAGCAGATGGGCTCCCACATTGCCATTTTCAGGAGTACAAACATATTCTGAAAACTAAAACGAAACAAGGAAGAGTTTAAAAACACATGTGCAGGTTTTTAACCAAGTGTGCCATTACTAGGGTGAAGATTTTATGACCCTTTAGGATAACTGCATATTCTACAATTACAGCATTAGGAGATGATGAGGACTGCAGAAAATCAATCACCAGTGTCATTGCTTTTTGAAGACAAGGGGCAATACACATTGGAATGCATATGTTTAACAAAACAGGTCCCAGCCCCAAAGGCAGGCACTGACCTGGGCCAGAAGCACATTTCCCTTTCTGCTCCCTTCCTAGCTCACTTTCTTAACAAAAAAAGTGGTTGGTACAGAAGAAGAGAGGTCAGCTGAATATTTTCATGCATGCAACGATGAAGCTGTGCTCGTAATGCTTAAAGAAATTCTTCCGATTCAAAGATAAATCACTGCTGCCGTTTCGACTTTTGTCTTTTCTTGTGTTTCTGCTTCAGTTTTCTTTGTGCTTTGGCAAGGAAAAATATGAGGAGCTGCAGTGGTTCCCCCTCTTCTTCTTAGGTGGAAGGAGGATGGACCCCCCACTTTTCCTCCGAGGACATTCACATGTGCCCAGACTCCAGTATTTTTGCTCCTCTTTTACCTTTTCCAAAAGCTCTGTGGTGGCAGCAGGCTGGTATGGCTCCTTTTAAGGGGACAATTAATCCTTTGGCTACTAAAGGTTTCTAGAAGCCATTTCCTCTCTGACCAAGTAACACTCAGTCTTCCTCCTAAGTTGTGTCAGTCATAAAACATGGACATAAAGGAGGCTGTGGGGTTTGTTTTGTTCTTGGGTTGTTTTTTGGGTTTTTTTAACAGCTACAATTCATCTTTCCCTGGACTGTAATATGCACTTATCCATAGGTGCCTTGCGCTGCAATTGCCACAGCTCAGGTTTTCTCAACTGTCCTCTCCTCCCGTCTAAATCTCCTGCTAGTAAAACACCTTCCTTGGCTTTGTATAGTACACTTGCTGCTACATTTGATTAAAAAGTACAATATTTGTCTCCTGCCCTTCCATACTACTTCCCAGGATCCCTTCAGGTCACATACACTGTAATGATTGTGGCAACCAGGAGCAGGGATTAAGGACTATGCTTCGTGTTAATAATTTGGTGATGAAGCACACCTACTAGCCTCAAAACTGGAGCACGCTATGCCCTGTAAAAGCCCAAACACCAATGCCACTGTGAGCTGAAGCTGTCCATATGAAATGGCCATCTTGATTCCCACAGGGCAACACCCATTCTGTGAATTTTCCCTTTAGACATTCCTAGTCTGCTATGATAATTTCTCTCAAACTTGCGACCTCATTTTCTAACCTTTCCCTCCTATTATATATAAATAGATTTGAATCCCTTTCTCTATGGTCTATGCTGAAATTAGGAAAAGAATGGAAGTGGAGAAAGGATAACATTCATTTCCTTTCTGCAGAAAGTTGGTAAAAGAAAAGCCTTCTTTTGAAGACATGGTGCTAGACACCTCAGGAAACACCAAGAGAACTGGTGGGTGCTCTCAGGAGGATGGCTAAGATTGATTGCGGGCTGGGGGTGGCAAAAGGGGGATGTGGTGTTGGCACTTTGTTCCATGGGATAATGCCAGGATTAGCACATCACTGTAACGCTGACAGCACAGAGCCCACATCCAGAGGCAGTGTTGAAGGAAGGCTACTTGTGACCTGAATGGGGACCAGGTCAGGTCACCACTGCTCCCACCTATTACCCTCCTGACCAGAAGCTGACTAGTCCCACCCCTGGCACTTCCCCAGTGCCACCCAGCCAGGCCCCTGCCAGCAGCAGCTCCTGCAGCACAGCCTGCTGAGGCTCCCAGCACCCACAATTGCGAGTTATTACTCTTTGTCGTTGTTCCAGGATATTTGCATCTGTCCTTGTTTCAGTGGCAATAAACTGTTTTATTACTCATTTCCTTTGCAACAGGTGTGTGATGGTGCTGGGAAGGCACAAAAGACACAGAGGCAGGAGGGCCAGACCACAGTGATGATACAGGGTTTGACATTGCTCCCAGGACTTAAAGGAACATGGTCTTGAGGAAAATAAAAAATGGGAAAATGCCTTACAGCCAGCATGGTCTGTGGTTCACTGAGATGTTGTTTAGAAATCTTTTCTCTTTTAACTGGCATCCTAATGTTATCACTGGCAGCGCTTAAAGATTGGTTTAACTCCGTTCACACAATTACTTTTAATTAATCTATGTGAGTCTAGGGGCTGAGCTATCAAAATTTGACAAAACATCATGGCAGCATAATTAAAAACACAGTTCCTGAGAAATCCTAACGTTGCCCTAATTTTATTCTAGTTTGAATCTGCTTAGATTGATCCAATTTAGATCATCTGGGATAAAGGTGAAACCTTCCCAATCTTGTCATCCAAACAGGAATGCCAGAATGTGCAAGGGTTCATTTTCCTCACCTGAACTAAACTCGGTGGCGATATTACAGTATTATGAAAAAAAAAAGAAAAAGAAGGATAGAATAAGAGCAGCACAATAATTTGATCCTAATCAACACTCAAATTGCTAGCAAAATAGGAAGCTGCCCTTTTGCTTAAAGCTTGCAGCAAAATTTCTCAGTTAATAGTAAAGTGAACATTATGCAGGTTCATTTATTTTATGCATTTCAGTTCTCAGTGTGACATGCCTTCTACCCAGAGGTATGAGTGCATTTACAGTGTACCTCAGGAGACGGGAACACATCCATCAACGAATCCCACTGCAGTTTATGGTTAATAATTTACAGCAAATTAACATTAAATACACTCCTCTCCCATAAGATAATAATCTGAAGGCAACACCTTCACTTTCAAGGCTTCCAGCAAAGTGATAACCTTTGAAACTTGTCAGCTGCATGATGTAAAAACTGAGAAGTGTCTCCATCAGGCAGGTTAACAACTGATCTGTATCTTTATGATTATAACTTCTCATTATAGAGCTATGAATCTCCTGAACCACTTCCACAAAGACACAAGCAAAAGTAAAGAATTTTGCTCTAGGTACTCAAGTGGAGTTAGCTCAGCCTACCAAGATACTGATGGGAAGTCTTCCTGACTGAACAAAACCCAAAACACATAGGATTACTCTGGTATCCATGGGCTGCATGGCTACTATACCTGCAGTGCACTTCACCTGTGTATTTGACTTGGCGTTTTGTGACTTTCCTTTCTATGGGCAGTAAATTATACAAGTTCTAGTTCTCTTTCCCCCCCCCAGAACGTCTAGGGACTCTCAGACTATTATTATGGTGTTCAGGTAGTGAAATGACATCCTGCATGGACAGACTACAGCCTCAACATGCATGTGCTCTAAAAAAGAATAGCACTGTATGTCATTCACAGGATGTAGAATGTAGAAAAAACAGGGTTGGGAGGAACATCAGAAAACCATCCTCTGTACCAGTGAGATACCAGGTTCTGATGCTGTTGAATATGGGGTCCATGTTGTACCTGCATTTGGAAAATGCAAATATGCTTCAGATGGTTGATTTGTTGAGATTACACCACAAGCTGAAGTCTTACTCTACTCTGAAACTCTCAGTTTGAGTGCTTGTCCTCTGTAGTGACAACATAAACACAGAAGATAATGAGTTTGACGGGTTAGGCGACCCCAAAACGTAGCAACAGAAATAGAAGCTAAAAGAGAAGGATGGAAAGGAAGGTGAGAAATAAGTTTCTAGCATGGTTGGCCAGATACCAAGGAGAAAAGCACACAGAAAACTCTTTACCTGGCAGGGGGAGAAAAGGAGAGCTAAAAGTTAATCTCATTTGGATAAAGGCATGCATTCAGGAGTAAGGGATGTGTATTATGCCAAGAGGGGAAAAAAGGCACACAAAGGGGCATGAAATAAAGGACTCTGCTTCCCATAGTGAGATGTTCTTTAAGGTCAGGTCCCCCTGGACATGCTCTTATTAGCTACATATTTGATCAGCATCCATGACAGTAAACATGAGATGAGCACTGTCTTACAGAAGATGCCCAAAGACTTTGTTTCAGTAAAGGGACTGATGTTGATCAATTGAGGTAATTACTTCCCTCTATTAAATAAATGTATTGCTTTACTCAAGCCTCAAAAGGTATCAATGAAGATAATGGCTGTCTCATGCTTTGTGAACCAGGCTACTAAACATGTTATTAAATACTTACCAGGGCATGGGCACCTAGCCAAAGAAAACACAGTACTGCAGTCTTTCAGCAAGGTGGACAGTGTAGCATGTGTGGACCAGGGGACAGCACACTCTCCAGCAGCACGTTTAGTGCCATCACGCAGTCACCTCATCTCAGTCGTGACATATGTCCAGCCATATGTGCAGAGTGCACCAGTTGAGACAACTGCCAAGTTAAGATATAACCAAACATTCCCTGACTGAACATCCTTGGCCAGCAGCTGTTCCAGCATATTGAAGAGTCAGGAAAGCCCTTTGGGAATTCTCTGGGGCAGGCACACTCAGACTGGCTATCCCTAAACTAATTGGCAGTGGCTGTGAAAGCTGTCTAGGCATAAGCACTCCGGGCAAGCTGTTTTATTTCAGTCCTCCAGACTCTGCAGGCGAGCCAACAAGGAGGCAGGTGCAAACCATCAGCTGTATATGATGTACGGCACCCTCCAGCCCAAATCCAAGATACAAGATGTACACCCATTTCTTCCAATTTTCACAAAGACTGCACTTAAAACTCCAGGTTGCTGATAGGAAAGAGTGCAGGTCTACCACCCTGTTTAAAGGGTGACCCCTGAAAGCATCTGCCTTGCTGCTAGTGGAAATGTAGGTTAGTGAGAAAAGAGAATTGTTGGCCATCACCTAAAATGTAATGGCTTACTCTCAACAGGAATGCACAGTCGGTCAGACCCCGAACCTCAGCAAATTCAGCTCTACTTTTTCCTCTTTCTGTGTCTGCAATGGTGTGCTAAAATGGCAAAGAATTTACTTACTGTTGACTATAGTTGCTGGGGTATACGGGAGGAACAGTTGACCTGACAGTGCTGGAAGCTGCAGGAGATATGTGAAGAAGGAAACAAGGAGATGATGGCCGTAATGCCCTACAGATCATTAAACAGAAAATAGTAGACATGAACCCAGGATTTTGGTATGGATTGACTTGGAAATGTAATGGGGCAGTTAGAATTGCTGATGTTAGAGTGACATTGTAATCAAAACCTTCCCTGGAGATTTCTGGGGCTAGTGGAAAGCTAGGAAATGGGTTGCCAGGCCTGTCAGAAAGAAATGGAAGAAATAACAGGGAAAGGTCAGAAAGAATGATAATCTTCCAAGCTTCAAAAGGAAGGGCTGAAAGGAAGAGTTTTGGAAGGATGGCAAAATGATTTACTGCTTCCGTGCCCTATTGAAGCTCAAGGTCTCTGTGCTGCTAAGAAAGGTGACTGTACTCTCACTCAATGTACTGTACATGTGGAAAAATATGACAGAGAAGAATCTATTTACTGTTCCCTAAAGGCTCAGGGAACTTCCATTGATAAAACTCCTTCAAAATCATACAGCCACTACATTAACAATTGTTAATTGCAGTAAACTTGATTTGGTCTTTCTGTAGTATTCAGGCTACAGCACACAGATCCTGATGCCTTTTGGACGCCACTACCAGAACTAGTACATTGACTTTGATCACAGCTTGTATTTCTGCTCATGCTGAAAGAGAGACAAAAAAAATCATCACTTGGGATTTCCAACAGACACCAGGCTTTTAAAGTATCAGATACACTAGCTAAAATATTAGAATGAGAGTAATATCTACAGAGAACATGCCACAATGTATTTTTAGCACACACAAGTCCTTACATACAAGATTTTGTTTCCCCTCTGAACTTCCATGCATTGATCTCTTGTGCATCCTTTCTTAGTATAAATCCTGCAAACGGATTACATTTAAAGAACTAGTTACTTGATGCTTGGGGAGATGCTAAAGCAATACTTTTGCACATCTTTGTAAAGTGGTTAAAACATCATAGTTATTCCACACAGATTAATAAAAAAGATGGTCACGTATTTTGATAATTGATATGAAGTGGTAAGGATTAGTACTTTAAATCAATGGAAAGACAGGAATCAAAACCTGACCTGTATAGAGAAAACCCTTTCCTCAAAGAACCTGTGTGATGACAACATACAGCAGATAGATGATACAAAAAGGATGGATAGAAAGAAGAGAGTCTTGTCTCTCAGTCCTGCATTCCCTCTTTCTGGGTGTGCCTAATTATATTACACAGCCCTCTCAAAATTCTTGTCTTCAATAGAGATTATCTCCGCAGGCTATTCCCATATTTCCCCACACTCTTTATGACAAGCAGCATTAATAGTTATGTACAAGTATCCATGGTCCTCTGCCCCTTTTGCAGGAAAAAACCCAAACAAAACCAAACAACCCTAAGTCCACAACAAACCAACTCTAACCAAGTAAGCTTTTCTAGTATATCTAGAATAATAAAATACAAACCCTGTTTTCACAGAGAGATCTTTGAGAGAAGGATTCACATAGAGGGGTTAGGTTTTTTGTGTTATTGCTGCCAGGTCTGGGGGCTGGGTTTTGTGCAGGGGAGGGAGGGGGTTGCCTGTGGCTTTTTAGTCAGACCAACTGCTTACCTGATTTGCTATAGCTGTGGTTAAGGGCTAACAGCAGCACATGGGAAGTAGCCAGATTGTGTGGCATGTGGTAAAACCGTCCTTTTTGGTGAAGTCAGCAGGTACTTTGGTTGCCCTTTAAGTAAACGCCTCTTTTAGAAGCTAAAGCTAGGGAAGATTAACCCTGCTCTTAAAGGTTTTTGGGTTAAAGCCACAAATCACAACTCATGAGACAGAAACTCCTTTGCACACTTTCTGCTTGACACTGGTCACTTAAACCTTGCTTCAGGAAAATGCCTAAGCAAACATTTTATTTAAAGCATGTTCATTGTAATGGGAACTCGTTGCAAGTTTCATATTAGGTCGGTTTTTGACACACTAGTTCCGAAAGCTGTACATCTGTTTTGTCCCTCATTAAAGCAGGGAAAATGATATGAATTTATCTGATGGAAGAGTTAGACTCAAATTGTGATTAATCTAGATATTTAAGTTATTGTCCTAAGGAAAGAATATGAAGTTCTGTATCTTTCACATCTATAAATTAAAGCAGGTATATAACCCCTTCACTGAATCAGACATCTAATTACACCAGCCTTTTGATCACCCCAGGCCTCCAGTATGCCACCAACACCTTTAGTTGGGAGCTACTTATTAGTATTGTTAATGGCACTGTGTCTATTTGCATCCCTTTGCTGCCAGCCGCTCACTTGCTTGGCTGTCACAAACGGCAGGAATTCCCGTGACTTGAAACAGCCCGCCGGGATGTGCCGGGATATGCCTGGCGCACCTGGAAGTGCTTATCTGACTAAGGGCTGTTCAGCGAGCGACCTCTCACACACAGAGACTTCCTTGTACTGAGCACCGCACACCAGTGGCAAGGCAGTGAGCACAGAGAGGTTTGTAAAAGGAACAGGGAAGGCTACCAGTTTCCAGGAGCTGAGATGCAGATTAGGGTTATTCCTCTGTTTACCCTCTCCAGCTCCCTAAATCAGGTGTTATTTGCAAAGGCACAGCCAGCTATCAGTAGCCTACCAAGAAGAATGCAGCCTGGATATACATATTTTTTTTAAAGTTATTAAACAGGGCAAGTCTGAATTCTGTTTATAATTGGTCAGAACATGAACCATGAAATCCTTGCAGTCTGACTGTCCAGGTAGATTTCCCCATCTTGACTGTGGCATTCTAGTCTGGTGGTTGGCACACTCTTGGAGACTATGCTGAAAGCTTTGCTAATGGCAAATGATATTCATGACTTTTCCCTCACCCACAGATTCAGTCATTTTATAATAGAGCATCCTCAGGTTGGTCAAGCCAAGGATACCAAGGGTAAACCCATGCTGATCATTCTCAGTCACCTCCTTCTCCACATACTCAGTAATATGATCCAACTGCACTCACTCCATGATTTCCTCAGGAACAGAAGTGTAACTGCCTGGCCTGCAGTTGCCTAAATCGTCTTTCTTACCCTTTCCAACAGCAGATGAAACATTTGCCTTTTTCCACCTCTAAGCGTCTTCTAGAATCAAGAAGGCTTCTTAAATAAATGAAATATCCAGTTCTCCATATTCTCTTTGCCCTTGTGACAAAGAAATTTGCTGCACAACACACACACTTTAAATAAAATCAGCTTCCTGGAGATCATAGCAAGAACAGTGGCTTGGGAACTGCCCACATACAACAGGGACTCAAAACATCAGGGAGACAATGTGCCTTCAAGCATGGATACAACATACTAGGCAAAAGAGCTGTTTTTTAAAAAGTTTATTTCTTCTAAGCAAGCAAGCTCCCCAAAGTGAAATCTACATGTATTTTTCCTGCTCAGACTGCTTGTGGGTGGATAATTCAGGTAGTTAATTCCTTGGGTGTGGGTACGAATGCAATGCCAGAAGCAGCACAATCGTGTTCACCTTGTCTGAAACATGACTTTATCATTTGGTTCAGGGGTAATCATGGCAGAAAGCAGTGCCATAAATCCTTCTGTTACCTTACTGCACACCTACTGTATGTTCTCATAGCCTAGTTTACACTCAAACACCTTGAACAGGATGTGAAAACATTTACAGAGGGCAGACCAAGATGGTTTACAAATGGGATCATGAAACTTAGAAGTTTTTTACACAGCCTTCATATACAAAACATTAGTTTAACTTGAGATCAGTACAGAGCCCTCTGGACATTTAATTTTTCAAGATGCTTTCGCTATCAAAAAGAGAACCTATGTGAGTTAATTCTTGCTTCATCTGAAGGGGAAATTTTCATTAACATGAAAAAAACTATCAACAGATTTGAATTTTTGCTGCAAGTTCGAGCTCAACTTCTGCAATTTTAATAATAAAAATCAGATTAAAAAAATATTTATCCTTCTGACCTAAAAATGGGAATTGTTATTTTAGAAAAGGCCATCCCAAAACATTTTGGCCTTTGATTTTTTCCTTTTTTCTAGGGCTCTGCTATTGGAGCTCGAGCAAAGCAATTCAGGCAAATGAATACAAAAAAGCATTTTGCTTGTCATTATCCACATGTTCTTTGCCAAAAAAAAAAAAAAAACCCAAACATTTGGGGGGGATGTTTTTTTTCTTCCCTACTAGGAAGATTCTGACTATTCCTCATAATAATCTGATTATATATATGAAATTTGCATAGTATTATACACAACTGTAAGGTCCAATGATATCCAGATTGATGCCAGATTCAGGCTCCCATTTTCTGGAGCTCAGCAGCAGTATGAAGACTTAAAAACAAGAGTTTAGGGTTTCACAGATACAAAGCCAAAATAAGAGACCTTGCTCTTAAACTAAGCTCTAGAACCCCACTTCTAAGACAAGGTGGGAACAAAAGGAGACATCTAGCAGAGCGGAAAAGAGAGATGAGAAGAAAACACATTATAATGCAGAACAAATGTACACACACAGTATCAAAGCTGGTATCCAAGGTTTGCTTGGGT
Source organism: Gallinula chloropus (assembly GCF_964237585.1). NCBI lineage: Eukaryota > Metazoa > Chordata > Aves > Gruiformes > Rallidae > Gallinula > Gallinula chloropus. Next base: position 68,751,141 of record NC_140085.1, read on the forward strand.
TTTAAACAAGCTCATTGTTTGGTTTTGTTATTATTACTTGCTATTTATATTGGAGCTGTGCACATAAGTCCCGTCCGGACACATCAAGCTCAGTCCCTGCCTTTAAATCTTGGTGCAATCACACACAGACAAATCCAAGTTACTGGAATCAGTAATTCCTCCTCTCAAATGTACACCTCCAGCAGACTGGAAAAATTAGGACCACAGATTTTTGGTAAATTCTGCCTCATTTCTTGTTATCATAGGTACAACCTGCTGTGGATTCCAGGCATCTACCTGCCTTAGTCTCAGTCTTTATCTTTTGTTCATCCCCCTTGGTACATCCCCTGTCCCTCTGCTATTTTGTGTTTTATAATTCTGTGCTTTTAAAAGCATTCCACTGTGCTGACACTGTGGGAGAAGATTAATGTTAGCATCAGCTGCTTTCCCAGGTCTGATTTTGCTTACTGTACCTAATGCTGAATGAGTTACCAATCCTTCAAGCTCAAGCTTTTGACCCTACCAGCTTATTTTTTGGCACATTTGAACTCTTCCACTACCACTGCCCATCGCATGCCTAATGGGATATTTTAGGAACTGACAGGCAAAATAGTTACTTAATCCAGTGATTATCCCAAAGCTTAATGTATAAGGAGGAGATAATTCTAAATTTTCTCTCTCATCTGAATCACGCCTGCAAGTAATGAGCCATACGTTCCGCAAAACTCACCCAATTCCATCTGTATCAAGGCAAGGCAAGATTAACTCTTCAGTGGTACCCGATTCAACACAACCTCAAGTTTAGGATAAAGCTGACCCAAACTGTAGCACAAGATTAGTGTACCAGGGAAAGATGCATCAACTTCCTTCAAAGAAGATGAATACTGCAAGTTTCATAAAATATTTGCCATTGCAACACCCAGATACCTCAGTACCACAGCCTCCACCAGCACAATCCCTGTTAGTAACCACAGTAGCTGTAGGTTGTGGTAGAGTTGCATATCAGCCAACGTCACTTTATTTGCTGCAGGTTCCTAGATTTGTAGGTATTTTAACTTTCTCTGGCGAGCTGACATAAGAACACAGAACATGATAAAAACATGGGAAATCATGTAATTTGATCTGATGAGAAGTACGGTCACAAGCCCTGACAACAGGCAGGAATAGAGATGCACAAAACTCTGTCAAATTGTCATGAGGTACCACTTGGCATGGCGTGGTGCTAGGTGCTGTGATGTAGGAAAACTTTGGTCCCAAAAGTACACCTCGGAAGCAGGTTTCTAACAATTTGGATTTTTAAAGTGGAAGCTTATAGCAACTATGGATCAAAAGTCTTTCTAATGACAATTTTTAAGAATGCATAAGGCATGCCTTGATTTTAAAAATATTTAGCTAGACCAGTAACACTTCCCCTGTGATCTGTCCCTCTGCAGATCAAACACGAGTCTGGTCACAAAGAATGGGCTGTGGACAGCTGCCTCCACAGTCCAGAGTGTGGTGGTGATTCATCCGTGTTCACAGAATTAACAGGGTTCCCCTCCGCAAAATCTGACCGGCTTACCCTGAATGTTTGGCTGTCATTGACCAGTTGCTGTCTCTAATCACACCATCATTCACACTTAACTAGAAACAGGAAAGCTACTTGGCCAAAACAGTTTTTCTTTCAAGAAGCAAATTTAATTTACAACAGGGTAAAACTAACAATACCCCAACTCTTGGCTCCCTTAAAAGAAAACAAAAAGTCTAATACAAGCCCCCAGGAAATTACAAGAAACCTAATTTTCACACTTGGGTTCTCTGGCACAATTCAGACATTTTGATCTGTGTATGCAATGATGCAAGTCAGAACTTCATAATTTTTAAAGCATCCTCCCTAATACACTTGGCAGTCCTAATGGGTTTGCTAAATGAAAAAAAAAAAAAAAAAAGAAGGGCTTGGTTTGTGAGGGGAAACTGCAGAACTGCAGTAGAAGGTGACCTTTAGCCAATTTTGAAGCTCTTTGATCTTTTGGAGGATCAGTTTGCAGTCAGTGGTTTGGAACATAATGCAGCAGTCAGTACCTGTATGAATAGCCTTATGAGTATCTTCTGGTAACCATGGCATCCTGGTATACAGGGATACCCTGAATTTGTTTTCACTCTTACAGTTGTAGCTCAACACCAGGGACTAGGAGAAGGATGATGCATGGACCAGTGACTCTTTGCAGGCAGTAGGCCTAGAAAATCAAATGCTCTGGACTGTGCATATCAAGAGGTATTACTGCCACAAGCTGGAGCTCTCACTTAGGGGTCCTAAAGCTCAGAATATTCCCCCCGCTCCCCATCCTATCTCCCCAATATTTTAACATCATTTTTTGTAGAAAGTATTATCCACTGATCAGGTCTGAAGGTTTTGACTGCAAACTCAAAATAGAAGATTAAAGACTTTGTCCCTCTATATCTAGGATTTCCTCTTTAACCACAATGTCATGTGGTTATTTCTTTGCAAGGACTTCTGTCAGAAAACTGCTTTCATCATTCAGTCATAGTCAGCTGCCAGATAAGAACAAAACACATGTAAGGAAGGCCAGGGTTAAATTTAGGAAAACAAAAAAACTTTCTTTAAGAAAAAATGGAAGAAAGAGCTGTGGATACAATGTAATAAAATCAGACATGAAGAATGAAACACAGCTTAATCTTATATTTTGTTGAATGATCAAATAGCAAAATCTGCTCTTTGGGAGCTTACTGATAGCTCTTTTACCAACCCACTTAAAAATAAAGTAAGCCTCCATAGCTATGATTTGCAGGCCAAGATGTTCCCAACAGAGGTTGCCTGAGGTTAGATGTCCTTATTCAGCCCCAATTCAAAGCAAAGAACCCAAACCCATGTTATGAGCTTTGGTGCATGAGCAGCTCTGTCGGCATCCAGACTGGTTCTGAAGTGCAATAGCCCAAAAAAGAATCATTTCAACTCACACACGTCAAGAACCAAGTCACAGGCTCCAGCAAAATGACAAACATTGTTTAAAAACATGTTTGCTGAAGGCCTTGTTGGTGAACGGGTCACTTGACAAAACTGTGAACACAAAGCACGCTGTGCGGCTGCCTGAAAGCTCTGATCTCCCATGTTCCTGAGCAAAACCAGGATACAGAAGAAATCAGAGGGTTACAAAGGATGCCCAACAGGACTTCTCTAATGATGTTGCTCCATGGCCTTGAAGCTGGCAAAAGCTGCTGGGAAATAGCTCCAATTTCTGTTACTGATGTAAATTCCTGAGCCTGTGCAGTGGAGATTTTCTTTTCAATGACCTTTGTACTTTACCTGTTCCCTTCAAAAATGCCATGCTGAACTCTTTACCTTTATGCTCCCTCCTGCCATGCCTCTTTCATACCTCTCTTTCACTCCCTAGACTTTTGCCACTTGGGATATGCAGACAGCAGTAGTGGCAATGCTGAAAGCTTTCTGCTGGCAAGAAGACTGACACATAAAAAGGGACAAATTTCTGGATGGAGACATTTCTGACTAGCATAAAAGTGAATTTTGTGGAATAGAGAATCTAATTCTTCCCTTTATTCCCTTGCAAAAAGCTAAGAATATGATACTATTTCCATTTCCAGCTTGACAGACAAGGTCAAGTTCAGATGCAATCACACAGGCAAAAGAAGTGGATGAGAGTCATCAGTACCAGTAAAATCATTGGGACTTCCTGGTTTTGGTAGCTTCCAAACCTAGATACTGTCTAGCTTGCTTATCCTCCAAAGCTGTTACTCTGGAGTCAGACAGTATTGGTTTCCCAGATATAGAAGAGTGATTAACTGCATTTTAATTCCCATATCAAGCATTTCTTATTGTCTTTAAACCACTATAATTTGAAAATGAAATATTGGCAGTGAAACCAAATTCGTACACACATCTTTTTTGTATAAGAAACAAAATTATCCAGAGGGGAAAAAAGATCCAACACAAAGACACATAATTGAACAAACAACTGCAAATTACTTACTTGGGCCCATCATGTCTTTGAAATTCACCTTTCACGAAATGCTCAACCAAAGCTAAATGAAGATACCAAGAGAAATTCTACTGATTTCAGGAACTGGCTCCTGGCTGCAAACCAGAAAGCATGTAGGCATAAATGCAAATTCAAGCAATGTTATGAAGATCCCTTAAAGTCGTGACTCAACTGCGATCTTAGTTTGCTAACTCCCTGATGAGAGTCCCTCTTTCTTCCGTAAGACACCTTTGCACATGAAAGAAAAAAACAGTGTGAAGTAGAGGCTACAAGTGTCCCAAAATGTCCCTGCTTTTGAAGAACTGAAACTGCATTTCATTTTACATACAGTAGCAAATGGAGCTTGACTGCAACCTCTAGGCTTTTACTGATGGCTAACTTAAAGGAGGTTACCTTTATGCATGTGTGCTTTTGTGTGCATACAAATGTGTATATATTAACTGGACTGCAGAGCACATTGCTGTGGCTTTACTGCATTAGCAGCTTGTCCATAATATTCTGTGGATAAAATGAGCTTTTAAAGAAACACATAAAATTAGCCATGATATCTTAAAAAATTTAGCAGAATACTCAAATATTTATATTTAAATTGTGCATATGTCTCTTGTTAGATATCAAATGTGAAACTATGAGATTTCTCCTTTTTCCTTGGCTTCTTTTCTTTTTTACTTTATTGTATTACTAACACATTAGCATACAACTGGCTAGAGGGATTCTTCTGGAACATATGTATTCGAGGGTTGGTATTCTCCCCTGGAAGTGCTCCTGTTATGCTCACTATCTACTTAATGTCAAGCAGTGATTTTTTAAGTAAAGAAACCAACCATCCAAAAAGCACCGTGATTCCAAGCCAGGCCAAGGAAAAGTCCTATGAAATCCCAAATTAAAGGTAAAAGCAAAGGCCAGCTTTTACACATCATTCTGTAGGTGATGGATGTTTGTGTAGGACAATGACATGCAAGACAGAAACTAGTAACTCTCTTGCTGTGGCAGCTGAGCAGTCAGGCACATCGAAAGCTGAGCTCCAGAAACTCATCCTGCCTTGATCCTTTGCACAGGATGTATTCTTTGTGCCTGCACCTAGCAAAGATCACACACACATGTTGTGCTAAGAGGATGAGGAGAAAGATGGAGTTCACTCACAGCGGGGCTGCAAGGCAGCGCTTTGTTGAGATGGCAGCTGCTGCCAGGCAGGTGGCCTCTGGTCAGACAGTGATGGTGGGTCACCACACTTCACGCTGTGTTTGTCCTACAACTGCCTGAGCACCTGGACAAGGATCAGTGTTACCGTCAGTCTGCAGGTCTCAGCGGACATGCCACATCAACACCTGCAACAGCTGTTTCACACGAAGGATGAGGAAACTGGTATGTCAGATTTTGAAAGCAAAACATTTTCCTTCACAGAACAAAAGACAAAAACTCTTGGAATAAATTGTGAAGCATTTTTGCTCTCAAAAATGACTCATTTGAGAACAGTTTGCCTTCATGCTACAGTTTCATTTAGCACTGTGCCTTTGTTTCTCATTTAGGAATTTATGCTAATTAAATAGTGTTAATTTCATTGTTATTTACTGTGTAACTATTTCAAATAATGTATAACTGGAGTAAATTTTAAACTGCAGTCTATTTTTAATAGGAAAAGAAACAGAAGTTGACTTTACTACTGTGAAAAACCCCAGGAGCTGAATACCACAAAGAGTTCGCAAAGCTGGAGCACTAAGCTGTAAACTCTGGCAGTGACAAAGCTGAGGCTTCTCTTCTGTACCACCCATCAGAGCTTGTGACCAGCAGTCAAGCGGCAGGCCCCAAGGCTTGTCTGAATCTCAACTGTGTCACTTGTGGTCGTAAGACAACAACACATCGCACAAATAAGCCACAATCCCTCCCAGACCTTCAAGGTACCGTGAGTTCTGGTTTTAAGGGGCATCATCATCAGGAACTACTTTGATAACACACGAGAACCTCATCTCTAAGTGACCACAACCTGATGTTTCAGGGAGAGACTCAAGCAAGAATACGGGGAAAAGGCATGTAATAAGGGACTCATCTTCTCCCAGCGGGAAATGCCTTTGTGATCTGCATGACTTATTTGTGCTTTGAACACAAACAAATAGAAAAAAACAGTATCTGAGTCTTGGCCTGCTGTATATAAGATGCTCTGAAATTCCTGGTGACAGTCTTTTTCCTGCCTCCATTGCGGCAGTAGGGAGAATCTATAGAGTCCTCTGGAAATCAGCTTTAATGGATGGAGATTTCCTCCTCAGGAGGAGGCACTTCAGAACTGATTAGCCCAACACTTAGCAGCCAGCAGCAGTGCACAAATGAATAACCTTCCCCACTACTTCTGGTGAGGCCACCTTGGAAAGCAGCATCCAGTTGTGGGACATGCAGCACGAAAGAGAGATTGACACAACAGTGCAGTTCCAGTGAGGGGCCACAAAGATGATGAAAAGACTGGAGCAACTCTCTGTCCTGATTTCAGCAGAGATATTTTTCCTTTGTAGCAGCCGGTATAGTGTTGTGTTTTGGATTTAGCATGAGAATGTTGATAACATGCAGATGCTTTTAGTTGTTGCTCAGTGGTTGTAGTGCTTACACTAAATTGAGAAATTTTCAGCTTCCCACGCCCTGCCAGGTGCACAAGGAGCTGGGAGAGCACAGCCAGGACAGCTGGCCCAGCCTGGCCAAAGGGATATTCCTCACCAGAGAGCATCATGCTCCAGAGAGAAATGGGGAGGTGGGATCACTTATCAGAAACAAACTGGGCATTATTTTGCTTTATTTTCCTTTTGCATGTAGTGAGCAATATAATTTCTGCATCACTTGTTTTCTGATTAGTATTATTGTTATTCCTATTGTTATTATTATTCTCTTCCTTTGTTATTTTATTAAACTGTCTAATCCAATCAATGAGATTTTTTTCCCCCCTTCTCCTCCCCACTGTGGTGGAAAGAGTGAGCGAGTGGCTGTGTGGTGCTCAGTTACTATCTGGGGTTAAACCATGACACTCTCCTATGAGAAAAGGCTGTGCGCAGAAGAAAAAATTTAGGAGGTCTTACCAACGTTTATGAATACCTGATAGCAGTGGGTAAAGAAGATGAGGCCCATCTCTCTTAGGGATATCCAGTTACAGGAAGTGAGACAATGGGCAAAAAATAAAATACATGGAATTCTGCTTGAATATAACAAAACGCTTTTTTACTGTGAGAGTGGTGGAGCAAGGGCAAGGGTGCCCAGATAGGTTGTGGAGACTCCTTCCTTGGGGATTCAAAATCCAGCTGATCATGGTCCTGGGCAACCAGCTCTATCTGACCTGCTCTGAGCAGGGGTTTAGACTAGACAATCTTCACAGGTCCCTGACAACCTCAGCAGTTCTGTGATCCTGTGAAAAGGTGCAGACAGGAGTGTGAAAACAAGTTAGAAAGGAAACAGAAGAGCTGAAACTGAAGTGAATAGGTTTTGAGGGTTTTTTGTATATAATAATAAAAGACACAGAGGTTTTATTTTATTCCCTACTGATTAAAAAAGGAGATGAAATTTCATGGGAATAGCTACTGTACTGTGACAGTATCAACGACTTAATTAGAGGATAAGTAGACTTCCTTTTCCCCTGAAACTGAAGAATGGTACCTGTTTCAGACTCTTGAATGTAGGAATGTAGGATTACTCAGGCTGCAAAGATGTCTATGTAGTATTATGACACAGGTGGAGCCCAAGACAAAAATGAACAATTTAAGTGACTGAAGGAAGAAAGAGTTTAGAGTTCATTCCACAAAATAAAATATTAGTTCTGCATAACTTCAAGGAACTGCAGAGAAGAGAGAACAGGAAGGGCAGTTCTCATACTTAACCTCTTCTGTTCTGCAATGTAATTAAGACTGAGGGGCAGAGAATAGCAACTGTGTAGCTCAACAGATACCTGTCAATCAATGGCTTTGCCTTTTCAATAAATGACCACAAAAATCAAAAGTGAATGTGAAAGACAAAAGATTTCTTTTACATACTGTCTTAAATGAGGCCTAAAAACTCCTCTCCCATTCTCTTAAAAACTTGATGAAGATTAGCATTTTTAACAAAATTTGGGATAACCAGACAAACATTTTATGATCACCTTGATACAGGAGAAATAACAGATTCAACAGGGCTAGATGACTGGCAGAATGGTTTTGGCTTTAAATCAGGCATAATCCTTTTTATAATTCATAAGTCATGGTGCTGATTCACTCCCATGGGTTCTCTGATCACCCTAAACTACTTCTTTCTACTCATGACCTTCAGAGGCTTTTCATTCAGATTGAAGGACTTTTTGGGCAAAAACTTGTGCTTGCATTGCTATGGGTCCTGAAAGCCAACATAGAGCAAATAAAATTTATGATACAACAATACCAGAAAAAATGGTTTCCCTCTTCCTCCTCATTCTTATCGACAACCTTTTCTAGTTCTCCATTACATTTTTATTCCCTCTAGCTCTTCAGCCCATTGCCCTGACCTCTACCAACTGTAAAGTCCCACTCCTCACTCTTTCCTTCTGACACTGTACCTTTTTTTTCTCCAGATGCCATTTCTGATAGCCTCTGTAGACCTTCTCTCATCTCTTTTTTTCCTCTAATTATTCCTTCAGGTTCTCTTCCTACGTTTTCATACTACTGCAGCTTTTTATTAGTTGTTTTGTCTTCCATGTCTGTACTGTTTTTCTTCATTATGAAGATTTCCTCTGATGTCACCATTACATCATAAACTTATTCCCTTACTCTTCTGTTCCCGACCTACTTAGAATCATAGAACCACAGAATGCATTAGGTTGGAAGGAACCTTTAGAGGTCACCTTGTCCAACCCCTCTGCAGTAAGCAGGGACATTTTCACTAGATCAGGTTGCTCAGAGCCCTATCAAGCCCGACCTTGAATGTCTCCAGGGATGAGGCCTCCACTACTTCTCTGGGCATGGTGAATAACTTTTTCATAATATCCAAACTAAATCTTCCCTTTTTGAGTTTAAAACCATTACCCCTCATCCCAGTGCTACACGGCCTCATGAAAAGTTCTTCCTCAGCTTTTCTGTAGGCACTTTTCATGTATTGGAAGGTTCCTCTGGAGCTTTCTCTTCTCCAAGCTGAACAAGCTCAACTCTCTCAGCCTGTCTTCATAGGAGAGGTACTCCAGCCCTTTGGTCACTTTTGCAGCTCTCCTCTGGAGCCACTCCAGCAGGTCCATGTCCTTCTTGTGTTGAGGGCTCCAAAGCTGGACACAGTACTCCAGGTGAGGTCTCACCAGAGCAGAGTAGAGGGGCAGAATCACCTGTCTTGATCTGCTGGCCACACTTCTTTTGACACAGCCCAGGATGCGGTTGACCTCTGGGCTGCAGATGCACATTGGTGGCTCACGTCCAGCTTCTCATCCATGAGTATTCCCAAGTCCTTTTCCTCAGGGCTGCTTTCAAGCACATCATCTCCTGACCTGTATGGATAACGGGGGTTGTCCTGACCCAGGTGCAGGACCCTGCACTTGGCTTTGTTGAACTTCATGAGGTTCACCTGATCCCACTTTTCCAGCCTGTCCAGGTATCTCTGGATGGCATCCTGTCCCTCCAGCACACTTCTCTCTCTCTCTGCCATCTTTGAACCTAGTCAACATCTCTTCTATTTGGATGTCTCGATATTCATTGTAAATTCTCATAACAAGCTCATTATTTAATTGCTTCCTCTTTCTGGCCCTAATTTGCATCACAGTCCTGTCACCCATGTCTTCTCTCCAGCCTCATTAAAAAATGAGGGCTCATCTTTTGAGAATGATGCATTCCCACATATTTTTGTGTCTGCTTTTGTATTTAAATAGAATAAAGCTGTGGTCTTAAAAGAATGAATACGGATACAACAACACGTTTGCAAAGATACAGGATAAGTGTTTTCAAAGTGACTGCTGATCTGAGCTGCTCCATTTTTAACATTTCTAAATTAAAACATCCCAAAGGGAATCTATCTGCAAAAGGGCACTGAGATTAATCAGACTCATCAGACGTTTTTAGAAAAGATATTTGTTATATACAGAAAAGTGTAGTTATTATTTATAATAATGTCATTAGTCACATGTAAACGTAACAAAAGTTGCTCTAAACCTGTAACTCTCAATGCATCTCTGACTAACTTACACAGTATGTAGAGAAATTCTAAATTATGGTGCAGCATCCATATATATTAGATGGAGATGGCAACTGCATTGTAACTATGAAACTGTGCCATGAGCCTATTTTCTCTGGGAATTGCCTCGGTCACACAAATACATTCTTTTTTCCTGAGCAGATTGCGGCCTGAATTTATCTATCTGACTGATATAATGAGGGGACAATTTCAGATATTTTTCTTTCTCTGGTCCTTTCATGATGGTTTTTCCTCTGACATCTGAGTATGCATAAAAATATATATTAAAACGACCCTGCCATTTCTACCTACCTGCCCTTCCAGCACTTCTGCAGAATGCAGTCTGTGCTGACAGTTGTGCAAGTGCAAAGAAGAAAGGAGGTGTAGGAAGCCAAGTTGTTCTGATGGTAATTGATAAGAACATGGAGCTTTGTGCTTCTCAGCTCCACTAGACTCCTGGTAGGCATGGCTTTGCATGCAGAATAGATGAACAAGCAGGTACAATTGCCAGAACTCCCAACTCAGGTGAAAGCTGACGAGTGAGATTCCACACCCTGAGTAATTAGATAGGTTGGATGTCCATCAAATGAGGAGAAGCTGTCACAGTACAAGGCTGCAGCTTTGGCACAGCACCCAGTAAAGGCTATGCCATTGCCCATAGCTTGCTCCAGATGCACCTGTTGCAGCAGAACCTGGAGCCAAGCAGCAGCAGCAGCAGTAGCAAGACTGCATGTATCCAACAGCAGAAAGTGACACTAGGGGCATATGAATCAGTCTTAAGTTCAGGACTAAGGGTGGCTTCTTTTTTGTCAAGCGTGAAAGCTTCTTTTGCTGGAAGCACCAACTATCTTGTTGATCCTTCCCTATGCTGTAGGAAGCAGACTATCAGGTGATAATGTACAAAGCAAAACCTTACCAGCCTTCCTCAAAGAGAAACACAAATGAAGAAAAGACAATAAATGGAACAAGGCAACAGATGGTTTTAGCTTAGGAAAGAGGCACAGAATTGTTCAAGACCCTTGCCTGCATTTGTGTCAGTTATGATACCACCCTTAAGAAGAGTAGACAGACAAATCATGGGGTCAGTAAGAAACAAATTTTTGGTAAAATGTCAGATATTTTCCTTTAGTACACAGATACCAGAGTTCTGTCTGATAATCTACTGACCAAAGTGAAAAACAGCAAACAAAGAGTAAACCAGAAAACATCTTCATCTCTGTTTCACTCTAGTGGTTTCCAGACCTCTCAGCGAGCAATTGGGATCCTGTTCCATCAGCCAAGAAAAACCCTCATTCCTTTGATCCAGGTGCCGATACCTACACCATGACAGTGACTGCAGCAGATTTAGGGGACGCTGTTTCAGCCTGGAGAACTTTTACTGCACATGGCAATGAGCAAGACGCATGAGCGAAGGAGTGGAGAAAGGGGTAGTCACAGCGGGTGGAAAAAGAGAAATCTGGCATGATTTGGTGACATCTACAGGGCTAATAGAGGGTCTTGCCGTGTTAGAGCATAGCACATTTGACAAGGCAAAGGTGTCTGGCTAACATTGGACTTCTGCTGTTTTCAGTGGTCCATCCCACCAAAATCTGTGGTTCCAGACAAAGCTTTGCAGGAACAGGCAGAAGAGAGAAGGTCTGCCTGTGCTATGCACTGTAACGGTTGGCAGTGTAAGGACTAACCGTGGTTGGACGCTGTGAAAAAGTAGCAGCGTCTTTATGGTATTTCTGGTCACACCCAGCAATTCCTGCTCCCTGTTCCCAAGCAGCACCACAGCCTCCCCATTCTCTGTCTGAATTATTTGAGACATTAACAAGAGTCCTCACTGTGACTGATCTTTCTAATTAGGAGCCCTGGATAAACTGATCCGAGAAAGAGCCTGGCAGCTGCGAGCGGCCTTGGTTCAGTGCACACAGGGCACAGAATAAGCTCTGGTCTCCCAGGGATAACATGGAAGCTTCAGCCAGTGACTCAGCGTCAGCCCACTAACTGCTCTCCAGGGAATCTGAGACAGCCCCTCCAAGCGCTCCTGCACAGTTCTGTGCATGGAGGCATCAGACAACAGAAGTACTCTCTGAAACAATTCCCTACCTCTGATATACACCTCCCATCAACTAGCGATTAAACAACGCTGACAAGCTTTGCCTTTTGATCCACCTCTACATACACATTTGGGGTGAAGCCAATACACTGAAATTTGGTTCTTTGTATAACAGCTGTGCTCTGTGCCATGCAGACATGGCGTTTCATTAAGCACAGGGTAATAGCTTGATTCCCTTTGGGACCCACTGCTGGAAAATAGAACATCTCCTTTCATAGAGCGGCAAGGTCACCAGGTGCCACACATTCCCCCATGCTCACACTCATTTTGGAGTTGATTCTGAGATAATTGAGTATCTGCTCATCACACATTTCATATCAACACAATAACACATCATCATGTAAAATGAATTTTACAACATCTGAGGAAACCCAACATTATATTCCATTTAAAGCCATCTATTCAGCTACTCCAGAATATAGTGGAAGAATTTTGATTTATGCCCAAATTATTTTTTCTATTTTACTCTCCACGTTGGATTCAGAATTTGAAAATTCCATGTAACAAACATTTCAAAAGCACAAACTAAGGTACTGTGCCCCTTCATACCACATCACCCTTTTGTAACTTACAGTTGCTCTTCTATTTAACAGGAATCATCTTCCAACATATTCATACGTACACACTATGAACAAGACAGTTTACAAATGTGACACCTCAAAATTGAAACCCCTGTAGATATGACAGAAACCACAAAAATTTCCCAGATAGATAAGAAGAGATCAAAAAATTATAGGCTATTCCTTTCAAAATATTGTTAAGTACTGCCAAACATCAGGAGTCCCCAGAGGACCTCACCTGAAGATCCTAAGCTTTATGCAGCAACTAATTCCAGCCAATCGACTCTCTTGCTTTCACCTTATTTCATCACAAATACTATTTTTATCTGTTCGTTTTAGAGTATTTAGAACCTGGTAACTTGTTTTTCTCTATTCCTTTGGTTCCTGGCATACTTCCCTTCTGGATGAAATGAGAAATTCCAGAGGATGACACGAAATTAAAGCATAACGTAAAAGAAGAGTTACTGTCAAACTGAACATGTGATCATTCAGGAGACAGGATTACATAGGGTAGAATACAACAGGAGAAATAAATGATTTTCTCCCACATCCAGGCACAAATACTATGACACATTAAATCTAACAGTTTGCTGGGGAAACAAGTAACAATGCAGTAGAGATTAGAAATTATGTATGTACAAGTAAGGAAGAGAAGGGATTTTATTCTCAATTTTCCCATGCCTACTCAAATAGATGCATTCTTCATCAGAGCTTATGATCAGAAATGTCAAATGCAAATGTTGCCTGCAGACTTGGAAGAAGGTTTTGCTGCTTTTTAATTTCTTATATAGTGCAGAGGTTTCCAAAATGGAGAATGCAAACCCCAACTACAAATGAAACTGTCTCTAGATTGTGAATGACTGATTAGGTGGTCCTAAAACTACACAACAGACAACTGAAAACAATCTACAAAAATATTAAGAATAATATTTTTCCCCTCTTCATCTGTGATGAAATTAACAATTACTAGAGTTAACAGTTTCCCTTCTAGAAAGAAACCAAACCAAACAAAACCAAAACAAATTCTATCAACATTTTCACATGGAATTAACCTTTTCAGAGCCAGGTTTCCGCTTTAGGGGTGTATTTTTGCTTGATTTTAAAATGATCAGCATTAAAAAGACACCGCCTTCTTTGAGGGGATCTGAATGACTTGTGAGAACACGCCTAGAGTTGTTTGGGTTTTGGTTTTTGGGGGTTTTTTTTTTGGTTTTTGGGATTTTTATCAGGCTGCAGGAACCTAACTGAAGACACTTGCCTCCTCCTTTTGTTCATGTGAAGCACTTTGAAGCAGGCTGTCAAAGGTTCAAGGAGAGGTTATCAAGTCCTATTTGCTGTTGGCATGTCTAAAACTGCTGACACATGCTAGGAAAAAAAAAAAGGTACATCTAGTACAGCTGCAACAATAAAAGAGCTACTTTGGAACCTCACCTAGAGCTAACAGCTCCACTAAGATCTGTTGGCGAACTGAAGAGATAAGCCAGTACTATTTATACATAAAATGCACACAAAGCTTATAGAAAGCCTGAAAGATGGTAATTTTCTTAGTGGCTTTAAAAAAATAACTAAAAAAAGGCAAAACCCCACACAAACACACCACATTTAGGATTCTGCTGTTTGATGATGAAAACCATTACCCACAGTGATGAAAGGTGTAGGAACAGCTGAAAAATGTTAATTGAAAGGCAAACTAATGAAAAAATGTGCACTTGACAGGTTTGCACAACACTTCTGAACATGAAAATAATCAATAACATTGAAAACACACCAGAAAAAATCAAACTCTGTTGTTTGACATACTGAAGATTTTTCTAGCTTGATGCCTTAAACCACAAAAAGGAAGAATGCATGCCTTCTCCCAGACCTATTGTCTCTAATTAAGTTATCTATAGACCAACTTTACCTCAAACTCCAGTAGAAGGAGGAAGAGTACTTTTCCAGTCAAGTCTTGTTCAAAGTTTTAGAGCAATGTTCTAAAGATATGCTGACACTTCTCAGATTAATTCAATGTAATTCCTTGCCTACTAGGGCCAGATCTGTCCCTTCCCCTCATTTCACATCAGCTATGTACAAATTCACACTAGCAGTGAGCACTGGCCTGAACTCTGGCACTTAGAGCTTGAGGAGTCTGAGCAAGTTCATGACCTCACCACTGGCCTAAGCTCCTAAGAACCTTGAGGACCTCAGGCCAAATCCACTCTATATTACTGGTCTAGCAGTTTTTCCTTACAAATCTTTACATTAAATGCAGCAAAGGGCTTTGACATCCTTCTTGACACTAGAGATCCGGATTTCCTCACTGGGGCAGCAAGCAAAAAGCTCAACAGAAACAAGTAATGTGGATGGAGCTCATCCAGGACTACTGTTCAGTTCAGTGGTCTGACTTAGTTTTTGTGTTCTGTTGCAAGCAACTTTGGAAAACACCCTTTTCAAATGCAGCAACATTTTATCACTTCATAAGTAAGGTTAAACTGGGGCTGACATCAGAAGACAGCAGATGCCCTTCTGCAGCAATGCACAGCCACTAGGCTTTGTCTGATGAAATTAATTTAATGCCCCAGTAAGGGCAAGGAGTAGGGTGTGATGGGCTCACACTCAGCTTTATTTTTGAATGCTAATGTTCAGATTTTAAGTTTTGAAAGTGGAGGAAGGGAAAGAGTTCATGAAAGCAAAATGCTGCTCTTGCAGCAAGGAAATCTGCTAAGGTAACAGGCTTCTGAAACAATTAATTCTCAAGGAACAGCAATGCAAAAAGGAAGAAAAACAATTACATCATTACAGCGTAAAATGCTGCATCACCCATCAAACCAGGACAGATCCGGGTTCATTCATGTGTAATTTGTTTGGTTTTGACACAACAAAAATATACAGAAGAAGATGGCATTTTTTTTCTTCATGAATTAAGTGTAACAGAAGTCCTTTGCTTCACCCAGCTAAATGGGTTGCATAGCAGACTCTGTCATAAAATACAGAGACTTACCTTGCATTTCAACATGTTGGCCACTCGCTCTTGCATTGATTGTCCAGCCTTTGGCCTGACGAGTATATAAACTGCTTTCACTTCAGGGCTGGAGCGCAGAAGTTTTTCCACCAGTACTTTGCCCATGAAACCTGTAGCTCCTGTGATAAGTACGGTCTTTCCATTGTAATAAGCTGAGACTGAAGACATGGTGCTTTCTTGTTCTGTCTGTCCTTTAACTTCCTGCAGAAGGTACCTGAGAAGATGCAGAAATAAAGCTTTAAGGGCTTTTGATTCAAGATGCAGACTAGTTATTTGGGATCTAAAGTCTGAAGAAACCTTTTGTAGTCAGCTATGGCAGCTCACATTAGTTCAGTCAATGGCAATTTTAAAGATTTTTTTTTTTTAAAAAAAGACTTTTTTATGAGATTAAACCTCAAATATTAAAAAGGTTAATCTGAGAAGCTTAAAAAAATATGTTCAGCCTTATGCTCCATATTATATCATAGCTGCATCCAGCAGTCACAGTTTAGAATGCAGCTTCTACTGACCAAGATTCCTAGCAGTAGATGCTCACTGAATAGCAGTTATCTCCTACACTGTGAAGTGGCAGCAATGAAGATATGCAGTTATCCCTACAAGACAAAGTAGAAACAGATCGCCTCACAAACACTGGAGGTATGAATACTGTGTTTTCCACTTTAATTCCGCTGTGCCAAGCTGTGGCATTTCTTGTCAGTCATCACTCAGCAATGTGCACAGTCTTTTCATGTTGCCTTGACTTGGAATAAAACAATGAAGAAAGCTAAACCATGAAGAAAGCTCTTCTTCACAGAAGATACAGTGCTCCTGTGCACCCATTATTGCCGTTAAGGCCAAAACTCATCCCACTTAACTCTAAAGAGCATAGATGTCATGTTTTCTCTGGAGAATTTAGGTTGTTTGAACTGCCCTTTAGAGATGCACTGATGATAAAAGGGGGCTGACAAGACTAGGCTCCCACATGAAGTATCCCAGTTAAGTATTTTAATTAGATATGATGGTTTCAGGCCTACATGTCCCCAGGAATCCCAATTCAAACTCTAAGTTGATTAAATGAGAAATAAGGCTTGACTTAATCTTCTTCAAATAACACCTCTCCCTTCCCCCAACAGAAGGGAAAAACCCCAACCCTCCTGTCTTTGAAGTGAAAACCACTTATATTGCAAGGGAAAGGCTCATGAAAAATATAAATAAATGTTTTGGAAAAAAAGACTACTATATTTGAAACAAAAACAAAAAAGAAGAGTAGAAAGCTGTCAATCTAGTATTCAAGAACCAGGACAATGATCTTTAGGTACCCCAGAAAAATATTTTTCTGTAGAAGCTTTAGAAACTCTGTTCTCAACATGACATGAGTCAACTACATGCTAATAAAATGCAAATCAAAACAGAAATACAGCCCTTGCTGCATTTTTGCAGTCTTCCAACATTCTTTGTTCTCAAATATCCTTTTGAATTTTTCTGAAAGCTAGAAACCATTCAGTGACAGTGAGGTAGCCTAACTTGGAGCAAAACCAGCAAGCCTTCATTCAGAATCATTTCATATAAGGAATCCTTGGCTTGGACTAACACAAACGAACACCGCCAAAGAGTTTAAAATACTGTAAGAACCTTGGCTATATGTGATGGTAGGTTAAATTCCCTTCCCTCGTTAGACCTTGAGAGAAATATAGCTTGTCCTACAGCCCATGCCTTGCTCAGGATAGAGTGATGCCGCTTACCAGCTAATGACCACCAGCTATGTAAATCAAGAGAAGCACCACGGATCAACCCTTACAAGGAGTACCATGTTGACTGCAACACTCAGGAATATGTTAAGCTGAACTGTGAACCCTGAGACTTTACCACTCACAACACTGAAAAGTGATCCACAGCCTGTGCCAGTGTGCTGTCATTATCGGGGTCTACAGCTGACGCATCTACCCAGACCTGACTTTGCATTCCTACCAATCTACCAGTTTCCACAATAGCTTCACTACTACATGGAAACATTGAACATGCATTTCCAATGGGCACAGACAGAAAAAATAGGGACTCAAACTCAACAAAATATTGCTTTTCTTTCCCAGTGCTGCCTGGGACTGCAGTACACAGCATCAAACAAATGAAAATCCCCAAATTTCTTTATCCGTAACAAATCATCAGGTGTGCCATCCAATTTAGAAAGTAGGTCAAGCAGAATAACTTCTGAGGGACACTATTTTACAAATTAATAGCTGTGGGTATTCTGGCGCAGTGAATTCCAGTATTAGCCTATTTTCAGATATGGCCTAGATTGCAATTTAAAAGAATGTATCAGGCTCATCTAGGCCTATTAAAAACCTGTTCTTATTAAAGAGCTGGCCACTTGGGAAGTTAAACAAACAGGTTAAACTATTAGATAATTAACTAATAAAAAAAAGTCACATCTCATTCAGGTTTGGAAAATCTGAGTGATATTGGAAGACAGAAACTTGCAGAATTTGGAAGTCTGTGAAAGGGTGTGTGAATCCAAAAGTAGATATTAGTTTAGCCAGGTGAAGGCAGAGGTGACAGAAGACGGATGAAATTTGGTACAACACATGGCCTGTAAAGGAGAAAAAATAATGAGAAGTCCTAAGTCACTAGTGGCCATACAAAGTCTACTGATCATAAGGAAAAAAAAAAGCTGAAATATAGGACCACTTCCAGTCACTGGATACTTGCTTTGAACTCATATTCAGAAATTCATATCTACTTAACCTCCTCTAGTGTTCTGCTAGAAAAATGGTACATTTATGCAGTACTTTGCACCACAAACTTGGGAGATTACCACAGTGTTTAACAGGAATTACTCTCCCTCCCACATTTCAGTAGTAGAGAACATTTTCAACCTGCATCACGAAACATTAGTGCTTTGCATTGCAGTTGTAGACTACTGCAAAAATAACTGTTAAGCTTTCCAAATGTTGGTTCATTTGGGTTCTCTGAGTTACACAAATGGGGCTTCATTTGTTTTGGACAGATGTTCCATGCCTACTAGAATAGAAAAGAAAAAAGAAAATATCACACTACTTAAAGGTGTCCCTAAAATTGCTCAAGCAAATGTAAAGAGGCTTTTATTAGGTTCCAAATTGAAAAGCAGATTCCAGTTAATATTCAAGTTTGCTAAGATATTTTCCTTTCAACTTAGCCTTGACTTGACTTTTTCATTTTTCAGGGCCATCTTTTTTTAACTTTATTTTTAAAAGTGTGATTTCATAACAAAACCTATTCTCCATTTTAATTGATTTTGCTTGGCCTTTAAAAAGAAAGTACTGAAGAAGTTATTGAGATTTTAAGGAACCAGAGCATTTCTAAGGTCAAAGTGTGTGATCCAAGTAACGGCTGCTGACCTGACCTTTTGGATGTCTACTTCAAAATACAGAGAAGTATATGCATTCCCTTTTGACTTTTTACACTCAGTCAAATGAAGAAAAATTATTTCCCCCAGCAACTTACACTTTACTTTTTATTTTAAGGAATAAACAGTCAATACTGGGAATGAACTCTTTCCCTCTCAATTAAACTGCAAGGGATTAAGCATCTGGTAAGACAAAGCTATTGAAGCCTGAAGAACGGTTAGTAGTTGCCATGAGTTGACCCTTATAGAGCTGAAGAAAGATAGAGGCTATTTCAGAGCCTGAAGGTCCAGTCTCTTCCAAAAGTGACAGTAGGTAAGCCACTGAATTGTGGAGAAGAGTCCACACAAAGGCTTCTTGAAGCCCAATTCAAGTGAGTAATTACAGTCAACTCTGATAGTTTAGGCACTAATCAGAGCAGGAAGGTAATCACTGATGCCATCTGATTTACTGAACACAGCATCTTTGCAGCAGTATACATCTCACTGATGCTGACTCATCTGCAACCGTAGTGTGAAAAAAACGCCTTTTGGACAGCCAGCCAGGAGTCACACTGAGCATCTCTGCAGACACAAGTACCCAAGCCCCTTTAAGGGTAAAGCTCTGTTACTGATGCCTGTAAAAGTCTCCTCTGGATCAGACATGAAGGACAATCTACAGTGCTGCATTACAAACAAAGCCATGATCTTGTGCTTGGGGCATATGGCCAAGGACAAGCAAAGGGAAAGGTGGGAATTCTATCAACCTAATACTTTCCTACTTCAAAGGAAAACCCTCATATCCTCAAAAGAAGAGTGAAGGGGAGCTTTCCCCCAACAAGGGCAAATATAATCGAGCTGATACTGAACAAAACTAATACTCTGTCCTCACCTTCCATATACTTCAATGATGCCAAATCTGCAGTGTAATGCCGAGGGTTAGACTGCTATCAAAGCCATAGCAATGGGAAGGGAAATGATTATCTGAACCTCACTTATGGCTGGTACTGCTGCTGCCTGAGGCAGGTCCATGGCTGTAGGGTGTTAACAAGACATGGCAAAATGGTGCATGAACAACGAAGGATGGATTTCACTATGGTTTGAACCACTGCTAAGTATTCCATGCTCTACTTAAATAGGACAGTGGCCCTTTCAAAAGCGTATCTGTCGAGATATTTGCCTTTTCAACTCAACAAGACAAAAGAAAGCCAAACAAAAAGAAAAAAAAATAAAATTTAGCTTTGTGGAAGAGCAAAGGAAATACACATACGAGCTCTGTAAATGTATTTCTGACTCACAAGAGGCCTCTCTAGCATCTCCTACTTGATGAGTTTCCTTATGCCTGGTGCATTTTCAGAACTCTACGCAGGGATGTGATTTCTACAAACAAGAAGGTCAGACTGTTCAGATGAGTCTTATGCATCATATGTAATGAACCATTTTCAACTAAAATTACAATTAATGACAAATAACATTGTTTTGAAACACAGCTACAGACAGCAACATTCCAGTATGACAAAGTAATTTTTGGCCACTTTTTGAATGTAAATTTTTAATCAGGTACAAATATCCCATCATAGAATCATAGAATTGTAGGGGTTGGAAGGGACCTCAAGAGATCATCGGGTCCAACCCCCCTGCCAAAGCAGCTCCCTAGGACATATCACTCAGATAGGCTTCCAGACGGGTCTTGAATATCTCCAGAGAAGGAGACTCCACCACCTCCCTGGGCAGCCTGTCCCAGGGCTCTGTCACCCTCACTGTGAAAAAGTTCTTCTGCATGTTGGTGCAGAACTTCCTGTGTTCCAACTTGCAGCCATTGCCCCTTGTCCTATCCCCACAGACCACTGAAAAGGGGCTGGCTGATTCCCACTGCATCCCCTGCTTCAGATAATTATAAACTTTAATTAGGTCCCCCCTTAGTCTTCTCTTCTCAAGGCTTAACAGTCCCAACTTACTCAGCCTTTCCTCATAGGGGAGATGCTACAGGGCCCCCCCAACATACGTAAGACAGTTTTCTTTAATCAGGATTCTGCAGGGGTGACAATTAACCTGGGACATGCACAGAAAGAAAAATTCCTCTGTCGCTTCAGAGAACTTACACAGCTGAGGTCAGAAGAAGCAATATAAAGTGGTCACAGCCTATTTTGATCTCATCAATTTCCTTCCTCAGTCTATTAGTTATTTTATGAGTTTCAAATGGATTGAACACTGGGGATGTCCGAACAATGTGTCTTCATATCATTTTCTTTTTTAATTTTTGCCCCAGGAGGCGTGACAGAGACTTCACAAGCTATGCACGTAATTACAATACATAAATGCAGTTCTTCCTAATATGTGTTCTTTGCCTGAAAGCATTTGTGCATAATTTCTTGTTATTTAATCATCAGCAAGTAAATAATCCCACGACTATGACTGTTGGGTACAATCTGATCTTTGCACTTGGGCAGCCAGGAGAGGTGGATATTCAAACAATGATCTTCTTCTGACATCAGTACATACACAACGATTGAAGCAAATCAGTATCCACTAATAACAGCGTTCACATGGATGAAGAGGCCAGAACAGCTTTAAACGTTCAATACCTGTACCCCACTGTGGAGTAAGGTCCTCCCTGAAACAAAGCAACTCTCCAACCTTCTGATTCCTGGAGTAAAGGAATGCTACATTCCATGACTAAAGAACAACCATTAAAAAAGACAAAGGAGAATGCAATAAACATCATCTATACATTTCATTTCCGTGTGGGCACCAGAAACATGGGATATAAAGGCATCCGTCGATTCACAGGGAAATCTCAAGCGCATGCAGGTGCATTAGTTGTACGTGCTCTGTCATTTGTGATGTTTTATATGGATGTCAGGTTTTGTTGAGTGCCAGGCCCTGCTTCAGAGATTTCACAGATTATTTTTAGCCCCAGGACATCTGGAAGTAATAGAGCATGCTGTGGCCTTAGGGTCACAGCGTCCCACACCGTGCACACTAGCAATAGCTGAAGTAGTGACTTTCTTTTGATCATAGTGACTTAACTTGTGGCTTCTCAGTAACAGCGGGAGGAAGGTTATGTCACTCAGCTCCTTTGATTTGATTTACTGGGCCAAACCCACAAACAGGGTAGTTCCACTGCAGTGGAAACCCCTAGGTTCACAGCTAGGATTAGTGTGATTTAGCTTAGGTTCAAGTATTTTTATTTAAAATATTTTCTGTGTTTTCAGTAATAAATAACTGTGAGTCAGATCAGAAAAGGGCTGTAGTTCAACACCATACAACATTTTTGACAACAGTGCTGGTAACAAGCAGTTAGCACCAACGTGATGCACTGAAGTTATGTAATGTATTTTCAGAGGTCTTTAGGCACATAAAGATTTGTGTAGCGCTTGATGTTTGGGAAGAGGCAGGGGAGATTTCACTGAAGGCAGAAAATGAAGCAATGAGGATGTTAAAATGGCTGATCTAGGGACAAATTAAAAGATCCTTATGGTTTGCTAAACTTCCATGGTTATTTAATAGCACTAGCAACCTAGCAACAATAACAAACTGGTGGAGATAAAGAACCTTTTCTCATTTAGCTACAGAATTAAAAGGAAGGTCATAATCCATCCTTTGTACAGGCACTACAGATGCTAATACAGTGCAAAGAAATAAAATCCTGTGATTCAAAGATGGGCACATTTACAGTCAAACCGAACTCCTGATGATAATCCTCTTCGCACAAGAGATTTTGCTCCAAGCAATTTACACCAAATATAAATGTTGTTGCTAGAAGCCTGAAGGTTAAATCACTTTTCTCCAGCTAATATATTTCAAATCCTTTTTTGTTTGCCAACAGTACCGACTCAATACCATAACAGCATACCCAAGTAGCGACAAGCAAGGAGAAACTCTCATTGCTCCCGGAAACCCTTCAAGACTTGAAAAACGACACCAGTTTTGCAATCCCTTTCAATTTGTATCAGTTAAATCTAAAGAGACAGTGCAGTGTGACAGCATAATTAAGAGCTAGAGACAAGGAGCAGCGTGTGGAGACGGATCCTGCAAACTGCTGAACGTTACATGACATGCGGACAGAAGCTCCTGATCCTTTGGAAACCACTGGGAGCTGTGGCTTCTGGGCTAGAGATCTGCCCACTGGAGAAGACACAGATTTAGGGCAAAAGCTTGAATTTCAAGATTTGGTCCTTGCTTAAGGTCTTTACCTGTGCAGCTTCACAGATTGTCTGACTCTCCTGAGTAGTATGACCTGTTTGACCACCATTAAGAATTAGAGAAGGACAAATGAAGCACAAGGGGCACTGATGTAACAAAACCCAGGAGAAGTCTCTTGATTTTTTACCAAAACCTGTTAGTCCCTCTCAGTCTCACATTGATGAAAACAAGTCCATTAGCATTTTAGAGCCAAGACTGGGAAAGTGTCCTAAGGACATACCTATGTGTTGATTTTAAAGATCAAGTATTTATCAGTAGCTCAAATATGGATGTATTCTGTCCTACCTCTGTTTAGTTAGCCTACTGGAGAGAACAGCAGCTCCCAGAGACACCAAAGGAGCAGCTTCTGCAGGCTCCTATATGTGTCACACAAGTTGCATCTGGACCCACCCTCCCTTCCTTTCTAGCAGTGCTCACTTAGAGCCAGTTCTTGCAAAGCCATTGAGCAGGCTACAGGATCAAAGCATAGGTGCTGTGCATAGATAAGGACTAGAAGAGAGGTTTTACTCTGCCTCAGCATAATTAAATGCAGATACTCTACATCAGAGCAGGGAAACTTTGCCTTCTCTTTCCGCTCACTCTGCACAGCCATTATCACCTTTCTTTCTCCTTTGGGTGTGACAGGCATGTCTACAACCAGCAGTCCTCTCCTAAACCCCAAAAATCAAAAACCTTGCTGTACCCATCACACACCAATCACACCACAACTTTGCTCTGCAAAAGGGAACTCTTTCAGTGACCAAATCAAAGCCCCCCAAATCTCTCTGTGGTATCACTTACTTTCTTTTGGAGATCTTGGTTTGTAACTTTGTATTAGCAACCAGCATCACTTAGCTCTGCATTCAAAGAGTTTCTGTCCTTTTTAACCACTTGTTCTTGCCCATTCATCAAAAATAGCGGCACTAGTATCTATAGAATTTGCAGGAAGTTGGGATTTGAGGGTTGGATTTGGAGACCAAACCAGTTTAAAAATGCGTGCGTACAATTTGAGGGTAGCAGAAGACTGAAGTGTTTTGGTGTACTTTTCAAGCCCCACTTTTGGAACAGTTCAACTAACACAGATGCTGTTAAGGCCAACAGCAACAGGACTGCTACCTCCTCCCAATTTCCACGTTCCAAGACTATTGGAAAACCACCCCTTAGTGACCCCCAAACTGACTGGGTAACTAAAACCGTAAGCATCTATAATCTGACAGCATTTCTGTAGCAAATGAGAAAAAAAAAGTGATGGAGAGTAGCAATGCAAATATTCATGTGATTACAGCAACCATATTCTTCACAGAAGCACTGTCGTGACATAAAGACATTCAAACATACACACATTTACCTTCTCTAGTTCCTGACAACCTCAGAATCCCCCATCTAATCTATGGATTTTCTAGAGCATACAGGTTTCTGTTGAAGATGACTTCTCTTTTGTAGTATGTATGCACGTACTTATATTTGCATACACACACACACACACACACACATATAGAACAATATTTATGCATAGAAAATAATTTTTAGGCTGTAGATGCAACAATTTGTTAACTGCATTTCTCCTCAAGTCACAACCATATTTGAGTCAAGACCACTACAATCTTTTATATGCTAGTGGCTATAGCAGACCCACTTACTATAAACTTTTACGAGCTGTAACAGAACAAATATTCCTTTTCCTCCATCCCTTCATAATGTCCAAATTTGCTAGTACCTTCCATATAAGACAGAAGAAACTACTTATCAGCTGAGAAGCTCTTGTCATATTGTTGATGAAACCTCTTGATGAGTTCAGATAATACAGTAGCATGGTGCATGCCACTTAACAGAAAAATGCTGTGACCATATTAAGAAGTCTAGAAGTCCTCTGACAGCAAGCTGAAATGAAATTTCACACTTCAGATCTCAGACCTAACAAAGTGGAAAAAGGTACCTGCTGTGTTTGGCCTTAGATTTAAGGTTAATTAAATAACTGTAATTATTTTCCTTTCCAATAGAAAGCTAAGCTCAGCAGTCTGAGCATTCAGGTTTTATTAAGAAGTGCAGTCTAGAACCAACTCTTGTCTCTGTTGAGGTTGAGAGATAAAATTGCTTGGAATATTTCCCACCAAGAGAAGTTGTCTTAAAAGGAGGACCAGCTTATTCTATCAATTTCAAGGCAAAGCATATATAGATACAGATACAGTTTCAAACCCAAATATTTAAGATACTATCAAGTCTTATTATATTGAAACCAAAGAGGAAGCACTATCATGGAATACCACAGTTTTGCCTATATCTTTTATCTCATCATTGCATTAAAACTCAGATTAGGTTAAATAAACCTTCCACCTCCCATTTTTCTCATATTTCACTATTTTTCACATTTAGAGCATTTGATGGCATCTGGGAATCCATCAGTGATAGTAGCAGTCTCACAAACACCTATCTGTGCAATATGAGCTAGGGAGCTGCTTTGGCAGGGGGGTTGGACCCGATGATCTCTAGAGGTCCCTTCCAACCCTTATGATTCTATGATTTCTTCTATCCAGCTACTGAAATAGGACAGAAGCTATCCAGGCTTCTGCTATGCAAAATTCTCCAAGTCAAGTCAAGTTCTCAGCAGACAGAACAGGATCTATCCCTTCAGAAACAAGGAAGAAACACAGACAATGCCTATTTCATTTTGGTAAGTCCACAGGGAATTTGACACTGCTTAGTGCATACTGCTAGCTGGCTTATTCTGCAGCAAGCCAGAACACCAGCATCAGTGACAAGCTCTACAATAATTCCCTGCATCCCCTTTTGGTTTTTTTTTTTTTTTTTGGGTTGGTTTTGTTTTGTTCAGTTTTGGGGTTTTTTTGTTGTTTTGTTGTGTTGCTTTTTTTTTTAAATTCTGGCACTACCTGAATCTGAACCATGATACACTGACACATTTGCTGCCAGAGTCCTTGGCACCAAAATAACGACCTCGTACAGGCAGTGTAGGGGTGCAGAGCTGCAGCTGTTTCCCAGCTTGGCAGGATGCTGGCACGTCATGACTCCTGCTGTGCTAATGTGATCAACTGACAAACATCTCTTTTTCCCTTTGAAAGCGCACAGAAACCATGGCAAGGAGAAACTAGCAAGCAGGGAGAATTGGCTGATGCAGTTGCCAGGCCACTCCCCATGAAATTTGGAACATCACGGCAGTCAGGTGAGGTCCCTGGTGACTGCAAGAGGGGAAACATTACACCCATTTTTAAAAAGGAGTAGAAAGGAAGACCCTGGGAACTACTGACCTGTCAGCTTCACCTCTGTGCCTGGGAAGATCATAGATCAGATCCTCTGAGTGTGCCAAGGTACGTGAAAGACAGGGAGGTGGCTTGAGACAACCAGCATGGCTTCACCAAGGGCCAGTCCTGCCTGATCAACCTAGATAATCTAGTTGAAGATGTCTGTGCTGATTGCAGGGATGTGGGACTATATGACTTTTAATGGTCCCTTCCAAGCCAAACTATTCTGTGATTCTATGATTCTAAGCCACTTCCTCCTATGAGGACCATGGAGAGTGGGGAGGGGCAATAGTGACACTGGTATGGGGATTGCCTACTTCTGAATAGAGGATGAGGAAACACAGCAGCAGAAAAAATAGACCTATATATAAAATTAAAAAAAAAAATAAAGTGCAACCTAGCTTTTAAGACAGAAGTCAAAGAGACAGAATGCATTTCAGAGAGATTCAGAGGTGTTTCTGCCTCCCATTACACCTCACTGTTATGGGTAGACTTTTCCCTTGCTTTGTCTGACTGTGGAGATGCACTGCCAAGGTCTTTAATCATTGAACTATTGCTCCAAGCAGGTCAAGAGAAGCATGGAGTCAACATGCACAGCTGACTTCTGCTGCTCCTCCCAAGGCTGTAGGGTAGCTTGTAGCCAGTGGTTGAAGTTTCAGAAGCTACATGTTCACAGTGAGACTATGGGTTTTGCCTCTGCCCCATCTGCCAAGAAACATCATCCTAAGAGTTTGGAAGTTTTTCTTCCGTTGGGATCAACAAACACAGCATGTGGGCAGCATGAGTGAGAAGACCTCTTTCTCCAGAACCTTGAACAGGGAATACAGCAAAAGCCCAGCTAAGCCAGAAGCTGTACACACCATATGAAAACAAGTGGTGTGTATTAACAGTCAGCTTCCAAGGTGGCTGCTAGGATTTTCAACTGAGTGAAACAGTATTTGATCAAAGTGGAAAGCTGAAGGTAATCTACTGATTTTTCATGATAGGCTGAGGGTGAACATATCTTGGATGCTAACTGCTACCAGCGGAAAGATGAGACTGCAAAATATAGCTTTTCTTAAAAAAATGTAGAAAATGCAAGAGATCAGCAAAGAAAAGAGCTGGAAGGACTCTGTGATCACTGAGTTAGTCTGTTTATAGAGAACTTCCCATTCAACTTCTACAAGTACGAGCACTGAGCCAAATTATTCCTTGGCAGTATCGTAGCAATCTTCAATGTTGATAACATGGAAAGTAAGCTCTTCCAAAAAAGAGTTTGCTTAAGACTAGGAAGAGACCATGATAGCTGAAAGAAATGAAAAACAACTTAGAAGGGTCTCCTCATGTCTCTTGGAAAATTTATGCTTCTTGTAGAATTTTCCGACTGCTGTAGCTGTCACCACAGCTGGCAACAGAGTCTGCTAACATGGTTGTTGAGAAGGTAGGCTTTTGACAAGCAGGAGCTAGTTCAGTAGGAAAGGGATTGAAATATTCTAATTTCTTGACATGTGACAACTGCCAGTCCCTAAGAAATGTTTATATGCAACAAGCCAAAGCCGTAATGTTCTGAAATAAAGTTTAAAGGTGTGGTTTGTAAGAAGGTATCAGTAACATGCAGGAATCATAGTCTTATTTGCTCTTACAGATTTCAAACCTCTTTTTCTACCCCATCAGTTCTTACCTTACGTGAATTCCAGCTATGAGCAAGCAGAACTCATTCTACTATCACAATATTGCCACAAAATCTTTTGTAATTCAACTGAAAGCACTCTTGACACTAAACATAACCTTTAACTAATCTCTTAAGAGTTTAGTTACTTTTCAGTCTGGTGGATGATGTTCTTGGATAATGTGGGAAAAAGAGAGCAAAGCAAAAAGTCAAATATAATGCAAAGAATCCTATTCTAGGTGAGGAAAGAAGAAAGATTATATTACCATTTTGAATCTTGATTTATTTGATAATACTATCAGCCAACAAATTAATCACTGCGATGCAGGGAAATTGAGAGACTTGAACATTCTTCATTGTCTTAAGCAGGAATAGTATTTTTAGTGCTTTATTATGGAAAAATAAGATTAATTAGCAGAGTACCTTTCTGGCCATATCCTGTATGCACAGTGTATTACTCTGCAGAACTATCTATATCCTTCATGTTTTGGTACCATCTGATCTTCATCAGATGGCTTTAAGGATTTATGAATCTTCTGATTAATACACATCTCCCTCTTCTATCAGGATAAACAGACTAAGAAAACAGAAATAACACCAAAAAGCAAATATTAAGCAAGCCTGTGTATGTTGTTTTAAAATATAGTGATAAGTGCAATATCCTGACACGTGTATGCCTCCAGCAGAGACCACGGATTTGCTGTATCCCAAGCTCTGTGCGGTGGGAGCTATGCAAGTGCAATTGTACAAGTCAGAACAGTCTCTGATCACAGCTGAGTCACCTAGAAGTCACTGGAGTGGAAATAATTTTTCTGGGTTTGTATATGTACATCAGCAATGTAGCAAACACCATCACAGCAAACACAGCACAGCAATGTTCAGCCCTCCCGTACGCTGTTAAAAGTTCTTCTATTATATTAGTGCATTCACTCATACCCTGTTTTATACACATTAACTAATGAGCTCTGAAATACCCCAGAGAAACAAAGTGGATGTGTATTTTATTATTCCCATGATTAGAAGCATGGCAATTCACAGTGGCTGTTAATGAATTAGAGTTAATGATGCAGCGACAAGCAGCCACACTTTTGCTCTTTCCATGAGTTGTGTTCTGTTCTTTGAAACTGTTTAGGTCATAATATAACAAGGATCAGAAATAATTTCCATTTCACAAGCCAAAGAGAACAACAGCAAGACAGACCATAAATGCATTATTTTATCAAATAATTAAAATCAAATACATTGATTTTATCAAAATAGCTGTTCCAGTACTGCAATTTCATCAGTGTCACATGCATATGTAAATACAAAAAGTCTTTAAAAAATGTTGTGGGTTTGGGTTTTGTTTTTTTTTTGGGTGGGGAGTTGGTGGGTTTTGGTTTGCTTTGAGGTTTTTTTGGGGGGTGGGGGAAAAGAGGGTGGTTTTTGTCATGTGGTTATTCCTCTCACTGAAAAGCGCACAGACCAAAGTGTGGATTCAGGAGGAAATTGATAATTATATATGGAAGAAGTCAAGCTAGAAGATCAAAATAATCTTACAAATTTGGTTCTCACACACTGCAAGGCAAATAACTGTTTCTGTGGAAGACAGGCAGCACAGTCTGTAGATTTCTCTCCCTAAAGTTCTCCAAGAAACACAAACATTTATTCTTCAGATAAAGGAAAAGAGCAGGAAGAGGAAACTAAAGAGAATTCCCTGGAGTTAATGAAAGCTGCATTAAGGAACTTTGCTCAGCACATCAGCGGCTCTGAATAATGAGGCAGTAGAGAGCTTTGCAGCACCGGGAGCTTTTGCAACATACTTCTCCAGAAAGAAGAGACAATAAAATGTAAATAGTAAATGCCTCTTGGCTGGCACATACTGGCGCAGAGAATTTTCTCTCCCTTTCCACATACACTGACTGATTTCTTTCTTCTCTCTTTCTCCAATATTTAGAAGACAAGCTGATGAGAGATGACAAGGCACATTTACAGAAGTTCAAAAAAAATCCAGCATTGAATAAAACATAAGTGCAGCATCAGAAAAGGATGGTCAGGATGTACTAATGTCATCTAGTACATCCTCTGTGCACTGAAATGCAAGGAGGGAACGGAAAGAAGTAATTCAATGATGATTTGGTTCTAAATGTTCAAGAAGAGTTTGAGGTAAGTTTCACGCACTTGTATAATCCTGTTGTGATCAGTGCCAGATTCAAATTAGTGCACATGTGCCTTCCTGGATCACAAATTACCTTCTCATCCTTAAGAAGCTCTGGATTCAAAATTCACATGCTCCTATACTGAGTAAAGTTTATTTATTATTTTTTTTTTTTTATTTCCTCTTTTAGTTAAAACCTTAAATATCTGGTAAAGAAGAATATCTGGTAAAGAATAATACCCACACCCCCATCTCATCTACCACATTCTATAAAGTAAAGAAATTGTTCCTACTTCTAGGGAATCACACACAGTCTTCTTTAAGTCAACCCACAGTTTAAATTTTGGAATAATTTTTAAAATTAGGTTACTTGCAGACCCAGGAATACATCCTGAAAACGAGATACGTGTGCTGACTTCATACACCTTATGAGGCACAGCCCTGTGGACCAGCACCAAGTGAGCCTCCTGCCACTGCAACGATCCTTGCCCCTCACGATGTCAAGCCACAAAGCCTACCTAGTGGTACTGCTTGTGGGCTGCCCTCAAAACGCACAGGACCACACGAAGTTGTGACTGGTACATTAGCACAGCTTCGTGTAGCACAGGGCTACAGAAATCCATATGCAAAGCCTTACGATGTGTTTCAGAGTAAGTCAGATGTGCCCTCAGAGCTTTTCTGTGCAGCATCCGAGCTACATACATCTGAGCCTTACAGCGAGCTGCCTGTTGAAATGTGGCCACTTGGTGTCTGCATAGATGGGGCTACTGATGTTTCAGAGAGTTAGCAACAAAATAAACATGAGATGCAATATTAGGAAATAGATGTGAGTCCATTAATTACATTATGCTAGTATAAAACACCACAGTAAATGTTGTGTGTTGTATGCCAGTGCTTTCAAGCTTAGGTACAAATAGAATGTTGGTGACTCCTGACAAAATTTTTTTAAAGCTTTTTCCTCTCATGTAGAGACAGGATATTACTATATTCCAGGGTAAAGGTATTTAGCTGTGCTGTGCTGTGACTACATAATCACTAATGTTTGACCAAACAGAACAGTAGAAATAAAGGATCGTTGAGAAGTCTCCTAAAAGAAAGGGTTGATCCATATCATTTAAGAAAAAAACTTATGATTCAATTCCTCTTTTTATATTTTTTAATCATATTTTCCAATAAATAATGCTCTTTTTGACTTTTGTATGAGCTAATGGTCTTGGAGACAAAGCTCACAGTCCGAGGTTATAAATATCAAGCAAACATTACTAGTTCTGAAACGGAAACACCACCAAGGTGCTTTGGTGTTTTTAGCCCTGTTGCACTGTGAAACCCTATATTACATCTCTCTATTTTGCATACTTAAAATTTTTACATCCAGAATAAGTTCAAACACCCTGTTAATTAATTTGTGCCAAGCAGAACAGAAAAGATTTGTATCTTAAGTCAGATTTTTCAGGCCTCAGGTCTTTGCAATGCACTGAAAGTCTGATGCAGGTTCAGAGCCTGTCCTCAGCCCAAACCCCAGAGTTGCTGTGAAAGTAAATGTCAGGTGACTTGGTGTAACCATATATGTGCATGACAGGCTGCCTCTCAAAACCTGACTGTTGTTGGTCCCTACTTCTCTGAACTGTAACTGAAAGGTGCAATGTCCTCTTTGAAGTATCATCAACTGAATTATTATCCCAACTCTTCAGACAAATTACTCACCTCTAAGCCTTGCAACATCTGCTGGACATTCACCATCTTGGATTTTTTTACTGCTAATCTTTGGTCTAGATAAGAATCCTATTCAGAAGGGCTGAAGTGAGCTACATGAAGACTGCCAAGCTGGAAATACATTGCCAAAGTACACACTTAATTGGGTGGGGACATAGCGTGTAGCATGTAGCCACACTAGGCTCGCCACAAGAAAGAAAGAAGCTGTATTACCAATAGCCAAAACACACAGTGACCTTGCCAAAACGTAGTCTTTGAGGCAGGACACTTCCTGTAATACAGAAGTATTTACCAGAAAGGGCACAGAGAGCAATGCTCCTGCACAATTACACCTCTTAAGGAAAAGCAACAAACACACCTACAGGTAGTATCAACCTTTTTTTCTCTCCAGTTTAACAGCACAAAATGGTACCACTCTGTTGCTTGTCAAAGCAAAGCAAAACAAACAGGAGAGGTGTTTCACTCTGCTTAAAATTTTATTTCTTGAAATCTCCATAGCATAAAATCCTATTTTAAGAGAAACTTTTTTTTATCGCTGGCAACACAAACCAGCCCAAGACATGGCACATTTGGTTTCCAAAGAATTTTTCCTGTCTGATTACTCAGTCTACAGTCTCTGTTATAATTTCCCCAATTCCCTTTCTTGACCCCTTCTCAGTAGTATGAGCAGAGAAAAAAGGTGGCAGTCAGAAAATGGTATGGCCCAAGGATCCTCAGTCTATCAGAAGGCTGCTTTAAGTCTCAGAAAGCAATGCCACTACAGGCAGCCTTAATTTGCACTGGAAGTCAATGTAGGTGTTGGGAGATTTAATGATTTCACCACTACATCCATCCCTTGATCTTAAATTGAGCCCTCGACAAGAAATCTGGACCTTAACAACTGATAGGCAGAGATGTCTGTGAGAGATGCAGTCCTAAATAACCAGTGGGGAAAGAAATCACGCCTGTGAATATAGAGTGACTCTTTTGCCAGAAGGAGGGTTAACCATAGACACAGTAGTGGCATGGTAAGTCACTCATGCTTTGAGAACAAATTTAATTTAGATGATACTCGCTTCCAAATTATTTGATCTAGTTCAAATCTTCTAATAACAAAGAGGATAAAAAGGTTGCTGTCAAGACACACATTTCCCATATAAGTTCAGAGGCAGAAAAATAAATGTAATACAGTGATCTTGTGTACCTTAAACCACATAAAGTCATCATTTTTAAAGAGACTGGATGTTCTGCTTATTACAAACATTTGTATTCTTACAAATAAAAGTAAGGTGGGTTTTTTAAATTTGGTTTGTGTTTGATTTTTTTTTTAGGTTTTCTAGAATTTTAGAAAGTTTCAGCATTCAAATTCAGGTTAGAAAGTCAGTGTTCAGCAGGAGAGAGAGAGAAATTAAGTATTTCATAGAAGAAATAAATCTTCCTCAGAAACAGTGACAGAAAATGAAAATGACTACCTATGATCTAAAAGACGAATGATGAACTGCAAGGGAAAGTAGAAGAAAGGCACCTTTGCACTGACAGCCTTCCCAGCTGAGTGTGAGATGTCAGGTTAGCCAAGTGTCAAATGCTTTGCAGAAGCTATTAGCACCATTAATCATATGTATAACATATATATAGCACAGAGCTACCCGTAGCTCCTACACCCTCTTTACAGGAACAGTCTTTTTTGCAGCAGGTCAGTCCTTCCAAATTTACACCTCCTGAAGTTTAACTCTGAGGCAGAGCCCGGGCCAATTAATTTGCTAAATCTTTACAATCATAAACCTTAATTGCAACATTCTTTAGGTCTGACAGAAAACTGAAACAATCAATGCACTGCATTTCAACAGCTAAAAACAAGCTAATCCTCAACTGCTCTCTTTCATCAATCTTGGGAGCTGCACTGTGACTAAACGCAGAGGTTTTGGCAGCAGTTTACATTTCTTTTAGGAATTCCTACCTTTAGTGACTCAGGCTGTATTTTTCTTAACCCTTCATTTGCACAGAAAGAATTCTTGTAGGATCAAGTTGTGAATTAAACAAATTCAGTGGACTGTTTTTTGATGCAGCTTGAGAAAGAGTTGTGTCAGCACTGCTGAAGGCATTGTGAGATGGTAGTGGGATGAGAGGCAAGGGCAAGAAAAATCAAGAAACTCTGGACTCTCAGCAGGAATACTGAACCCATCAGTTACAAGCAACTTTCCCCAGGACTTGCATGAAATGTCACCTGAACAATTTCAGGCCACCTCTCCAACTCCTTGTGGGTCCTTTGCCAATACTCTGCTATTCCACTTCAAATTTTTTTTTGTTTTGTTTTGGTTTGGTTTTGGTTTTTTTTGTTTGGGTCTTTCCCCTTACTTAAGCCTCAGTCCAACCTGCAGTCTTGTCTTCTGAACTGGGAAGCATATTGTAAAAACAGATCCTCCATGGCCAACAAGCAAGGAGTAAAACAAAACCCTGGTAACCACCCATCAGCCTTAATCCACCACTTTTAAGAGACAGTCTCAACTGAGGAGATGGAAATGGAGAAGTGAGGAGTGAGGGATCACTTAAGAGGAAGGACCCCAGCCCAGCATGGAAGAGAAGGTCTATCATCACTTACACAACAAGGATTTAGGAACATCACTTACCTGAAAACATCAGCTCTTACACAAGTTGATCTGCAAGAAGTTAGTTTAGTCAGGAAAGTCAGCCAAACTCTCTAACAACACAGGAAACTTTGTAGTATAGGATGGGGACCAGCTAGTCCCTCCTTTCTGTTTGCTATTAGGGAGGTACTGTAAGGCTTTCAGGAAGTAGAGAAACTATTAGTTATTAGGAAATAAACCAGCTCTAAGGTATATCGGACACACAGAGTCATGGCACACTATAAAACACAGAAGGAGAATTGCAATTGCTACAGACAAGTTGACACAATAGCTAAGATGAAGCAACATGACTTTTTTTCTATTATTTGACAGTTACTTCTAGAAGATATGGCTTGTTCTTTGTGCAAGGGGTTTAGCGTTTTTGTTAATTTGCAGTTGAATGGAACAATGAGTCACTTTATCACAAAATAACTTCATCATAACTCAGGTTTCGGCCTGTGAGAGCAGAACTGCCGTGGAAACAACACAATCTATTAGGACAATTTCCTAATGCCTATGAAAAACAGTCTTCTATTCCAGAGTTCACTGTATCTTCATTTTCACTGAAATAGCCTAACGTAATGCTTTCGTATTCTTCTCCACCTATGAGAAAAACAAATTTCAGGCTGTAGGTTTTTGTCACATACCTTATCCTAAAGCAAACCAGTCAGTCCAAAAAGAAAGCAGAAGAAACTCTGAATAAAAATAAAAATTACTTTATCTCCCCACAGAGGGTACATGCATCTATCTCAGCTGCATCCAACATTTTTTCTTGAAAAGCTTGGTAATCTACAAATGAAAATAAGTGCACTTTATGCATATAATTTGTCTTCCTGCTTACAAAGGACAGCCCTGACTCAGTCAAGACACAGTAAAATCGACAAGCTCTTTTTTTTATATATGCACCTTAAACCACTGTCCTAAGCAAACAGACTGAGCAGCAATTAGCCTCCCTTGACCCATAGGGGAACCATAGGGAGAAAGATGGGAGGAGAAGGGCATGAACTCCCTCAAAAAGAAAGGGGCTTAATGATCTCCACCCTGGATCTACCCATCAGCATGGAGAATCTCCCAGCTCAGAGCCCCAGGAAGGGTCCTTGTTTCCTATGGGGCTCCCAACAGCTGGATGAATGCTGGTCCACTCCAGACAAAAAAGTGTTATCGAGGGACCAGCTCTGACCTGGCCACGCTTCATTATTCTGCATCCACTGCAACTTCCATTTTTTGTGTTAGGAGCCACTTTTCGGGCCCAGAGACCAGAAAAAAAAATCAAATACCAGCTTGATGCATTTGCAGCATGACACCTGAAATGAGCTATGCATTTTCTTTCCTGTTACTGTGACTCCAACAGCAAGTGTTTTATAGACTGCCTACAAAGAGAGAAATTTGTGTGAGCTTCTTTAAGGCCATTTCTTCCTCAAAAATATATAAAGACCATCCTGATTAAATATTACCATGATTAAATACTATCCTGAATAAATATCCCTTTCACATAAGTTTTCATTGAAAGGTAACAGCTGCTGACTGTTGTACAGCCGATGGATGAAGTACACACGCTGATCTGGAGATCACAGCTGAATTAAATCTGAACTTTATTAAGTGTCGCATAAATGTCCTGCATCCCTCAATAAGCTTCAATCAACTGTTTTACTTTGCCTTTTCTACCACATGCTGTGATTTTCCTTTGAGAGCACTGACAGCTTCCTCATCTTGCTATACACAACATGCAAATGTTCTACCATATCAACACATACAACAAGTTTGCTGGTGCTACATTTACACGGGAAAGCTAGTTTGGGAACTGATGGGTAATTTTCTCTCTTCTTCTCTCTAATTTAAAAACACATTTTCAGCCATTTTACTGAAATATTCGTATTTCTTTCCATCAAAAAAAAAATCCTGAAACAAAATGTTTCCCCTGGAGCCAAGGTTATTCAGAATCAACCAGGACCTGTCATTTTGTTAAAGTTTGTCTTATTTTGAGACTGACCTGCATCCACATGCACTGTCACTATGCAAATGACAGTTTTTGCTCTCATTATCACTATAATACAGCTGGGTCTCTTGGCAGACTGTATCTCCCCAGAGACACACACTCTCATGCAAATCCTGGCATATATCGTGACCTCCACTCTGTCAGAGGTCTTTGGATGCAAAGCAGGAGGTGCATAAATGTGATTCACCAGGGCAGAAGTACTTGGCCAGTGACCCCAGCTCACAGTGATCAATAAGGACACCTCTGAATTGCCACATCCCAGGACCCATCAAAAGCAGTGGAGGAAGACATAGTGTCAAATTGGTCTTTAAAAATACCCCCACAACCTACCACCATCCTTTTAGAAACAATTTTTGAGAACATGTTTTATAACCCTCCATTCTACCACAAAATTGAGAAATTTTTATTCCTACCCAGCATAAAGATAAATGCTGAAGTTAGCAGAATTCCCCGAGGGAAGGAAATACTGAGTTTTAAATCAGCTCTAGTTATTCCTCCTCCTCATTTTATCTCAATCAGTGCTTGCTATGTATTCTACTATTAAATTTTTCCTCATATATCTTTCCCAGCCAAATCTTTTACTTAAGCTGTTCTTTAAAAACTCTCTCTGGTTTGCTGACTCTTATCAGAGATAGATGAGGCAGAGCATCACAGCTCTTCCTCACGGGAAAACATCACAATGTCAGATGAAACTACGTTAGGTTCATCTCCATTTCACTTCTTGCTCTCAGTAGCCTGGGCACTTCTACCCAGTAATCAGAGCTGCAAGCACTTTCTTCTCCTCCCTCCCCCATATCTCTCTCACAACCACGTCACAAAATTGAACATCATTGTATTATCTTACTGTCAACCCTTAACTTCTTTGGAGCACCTCCATAGGATGTAAAATTGGTTTAGGTTGTTCATAAAATTCACCCTTCAGTCTCTGAGCGCAGAGTTTCCACTCTCCCGTGGCAGATACTGACCAAGTTACAGGGACTGGAGAATCCTAGGAAAGGATGCTCTGAGCCCTGTGTTCTCCTGGCCTACCACAATCACAGAAGTAAAATTAGCCAGAATTGCAAATGGACATTAAGCTAGAAGTCTTCACCTTGGAAGTGAAAAATATGTAAATAAATTTTACAAGACTTCTAAAACCACTTCAGGTGTTCCCACAACTTGTAGGCACAATCAAAATGCATTTTGCAAGTTTCTTTAGACCACCTTGAAACAAATTGTCTACATTTAAAAGACAATATTTTACATTGCACATTTTTATACAATATGTGAAAGTATATTTAACATAAGAAGTCTTCTTTCTCTAATTACCTTTCCCTCAATTTCCCTTCTGCCTTCTCCTTGTGTAGGAGACAGAGAGAAATGGCCAGCCTCTCTTCAGTGGTCTGTGGAGACAGGACAAGGGGCAATGGCTGCAAGTTGGAGCACAGGAAGTTCTGCACCAACATGCAGAAGAACTTTTTCACAGTGAGGGTGACAGAGCCCTGGCACAGGCTGCTCAGGGGAAATGTGGAGTCTCCTCTGGAGATATTCAAGACCCATCCGGACGCCTCCCTGTGTGATCTGCCTAAGGGAACCTGCTTTGGCAGGGGGGTTGGACCCGATGATCTCTCGAGGTCCCTTCCAACCCCTACAACTCTATGATTCCCTTTTGCTCATGCACTGTAGCAACTCACATTACACTCCAGCATAATGACAACCTCTCAAAACAATCTCATGAAGTAGCAGAGAATCTTGTCCAGTTTAAGGAGAATAACTTGGATTATTTGCAAAAATACCAAACTCTAATGCAAGGGATCTGAGAAACTGGGGTTCCATCACTTACTATTTCGTGTTTAATTACTGAAGTCTTTATGACCTTATACAGATATTTGGATAGCAAATTATATGGAAATATTCTAAATTTCTGTGAAGTCTGTGTATAAAATTTAAGTTTACAGTCTTTAGTTTCAAGGTCTGCCCTCAGATATCCCAGGTGTCTGTGCCTCACAGTATAATCTGGGGGAGCAAGGTATTACTCCTGGTAGAAGACAGTGAGGCACCCAGGCACTACAGATGTACACAGCTCTGGGATGCACCCAAGGGGGCTGAACAAACTTACTCATGTCACTGGGAGAAAATAGGTCTAGTATTTTGGGAAGGTCATGGAGATTGAGAAGAAGTCTATGGACAGTAGAGGGCAAATGTCAAGACCATCTTCATGATGAGGTAAAAGAAAGATCCAGTGAAGTACAGTCCAGTCAGTTAAACCACAGTGGCCAGGACGACTGTGAAGTAAACCCTCCTGAATGCTGTTTGCAGGCACATGAAGGACAGAAAGGTGACAGAACAGCCAGCCACTGGCAGATCATACCTGATAACTTGATCACCTTCTACATCAAGTTGACTAGCTCCCTGAATGAAGGCAGAGCAGCAACTGTCTTCAACTTTAGTAAAGCTTTCAACACCAATTTCCTTAATAACCTTCTAGGTAAATTGGAGGTGTAGACTGGATAGGTGAGCTACAAAGGCAAGTGAGACCTAGAAACTTCCAGAGGTGCCTTCTAGATGAGCCATTCTATGTTTCTATAATTATTGACTGTTATGATTATAACCATATTTCATATAATTTTATCCCTTGAAAAAGATAAGGAGAAAGAAAAAAAAAACCCAAAACATAGAAGGGGGAAGGAAAGCTGAAGATGACTGCTTCTTTGCTGTGCTGCCATTCTGTTTTGCCTGCTATAAACTGTATGATGGTCTCTGGCAAGTATCCATCTTAGAATGGCCTTCATTAACACTTGTGAAGATGATGGGAAAAAAATAATCAAAGCTCAACACAAATTATCCCGTAGTTTAGGTAAAACCAACTTAGACGTTATAGATGGTCATAAATGCACCTAATTGTTCCAAGCTATATATAAAGAACTCTTTACAGAAAGAAATAAAAATACTTTCAAAAACACTCCATTTCATGGAGTTATGCAACCTCTCTATATGTTTTTTCTAAGCACACTAATCAAACAACTAGTTTCTTACTACAGCAAATCCTGGATTTGGACAATAGATTACTATGGAGCCTAATAATTATTTTGGTTCAGAGAGGCTTTCCTGAGGTATCTCAGTCTCCTGCCTCAACCTGCTCCCCAGAAAACAACTCCTTTTGATCAAGGGAACACTGCCTGCTTAATGATAGGCTTATGAAAACCCAAATGAAATATTTTTATCTTTCCAGCATTGGGAAAGCCTCCAAATAGCTACAGAATGACTAAAATCAGGGAGTGTCTGAGCAGGAAGACTGATTCAGAAAGAAAAAGTCTTTGCCTTCACTCTGTGGAAACCACAGCCTGTGAGGTGGCTTATTCCATCCCTTCCTCCTTGGGAGCAGAGTTTTGCATCTTTTCTGAAGTGCTGTTTTATCAGAATGATAACCCAAAATGTACTCTTACTACTGCAATGCTATTTCCATACAGGTTTCTTTGGGAAGCTGGGATGAGCGGTGGCTCCTCTGCACATAGAGCCAGCACTCTCCCTTCTTCTGGCTGCCTGTGTCTATAGCTTTGCTTGCTCCCTCAAGGTCAGTAATAGGGAAGGCAATCATAATAACAACAGCAACAGAAACTGATGGGAAAAGACTCTAAACCTCCTTGTTGGATATGCCTGCCTTTCCCCACTGAATACATGAGGAGCAAGAACTATTTGGCCCTTAACTTTGAGATGCTTAAATGCATGGGCAGAGTCACCACATTATACTACTCCACTGCTGCTGTCACTGGCCCAAACAGCCAGAAAGTGATAAGGAAAGAGTATATAGAGTAAGAAACCAGGGCTTCTGGCAGCAAACCATCCCAGAATCCACCAGTGAAAGGCAGTTTCTGCCAAAGGACTTTCAAGGGTGTTTTTCTCCTCAGTTCTGCCCAAGCTTCTCACTGGCAGCTGGGAACAAAGGATCATTGCTACCACATGTATGCTAAAAAGGAAAAAGCTTTTACTGAACTGGAAAAAAAGAAAAAATGGGATATGCCAGGGAGGAAATCTTTTATATAGAGATAACACTATTAAAAATATGCAAGGGAATACTGACTTCTAACTGCTAACAGAAGAAATAAATCAGTTTTTGTCTTTCTTACCTAAAACGGTGAGATGATCAGAGACATATGAGAGATTCAGATTGTTACTATATAAATAAAAGTTTTAATTGAAGATATTATGATGTGTTAAGAGATAAAAGCAAAAAGGCATTGATCAGCAATTTTTTTTTTCTGAGTAGTCCTGAGAAGTTTTTCTAAGGGAAAACATTTTCCTGGCCAGTAAATTAGAGGGTTATTTTGTGTTTGCTTTGTGAAATATTTACTAGTTGTCTTGGTCGTCTTCTGTCTTT
Source organism: Gallinula chloropus (assembly GCF_964237585.1). Classification (NCBI taxonomy): domain Eukaryota; kingdom Metazoa; phylum Chordata; class Aves; order Gruiformes; family Rallidae; genus Gallinula; species Gallinula chloropus. The sequence goes on from NC_140085.1 coordinate 68,792,145, forward strand.
CTACAAGCTGTCACAGTTCTGCTGCTTTGGGCTTCTCTCTCCTTTTCTGCAGATCTTTTTCCTTCTCCCCTGAGTGCTTTTTCCCTCAGCTCCGTAATAATCCACTTTTAAAACATAGTGAAACTGCTGCTTGCCGAGAGCATTCCCAGGCGCAGCTATATAGGAGTTTCAATGAAATGCTCTTACTGGGCCAACAGCCTGACCTGAAGGGGTTTTTTCTTTCATTTTTTCTTTTCTTCATAAAGTAAAACCAGAAAAGATGCAACATTTAAAAGCCCTGTAACGTGGGAAACCTGCCTGGCTGAAACGCAGAACTCTTGAACGCTCTGAGAAAAATGACTGCAGAGAAACAGTTCCATAACAAATAATGAAATCTGAATTTCCAGGTAGCCTGAATATCTTCAGTAGGCATAAATTACTTAAAAATGCACAAAATGTATCTTTGTGGTTAACAAGTGCAACAGTATGCACGAATGAGATTTACATAAATACCATTCCGTAGCACTCCACCACTTCAAATTTTCAGCCCCTGACTTTCCCACGTGATCTATTGGAATTTCACAGTTAGGGAATAAGAGAAAGTCCATCTACCTTCAGAACTGTAGAAGATGCAAGATACCTGGCTGCATTTATTACAATATACGCTATGACAACGAGTTTAACCTCAATGATACGGGCATTTACTTCATGTACAAGAATGGCCTCTGCTCAAATAGACCCCACAAGAACTGGGCTCTAATTCTATTCATTGCACACCTCCTGCACAATCTTACACAAAGTCCACAAAAACTTTTGGTATTTACTAGCTTAACCTATATTTTGTTTGTTTCTAATCCAAACAATACAAAGCAGTTTCCAGCTCACTGCATCATTGCAAGCTGGAGAAGGGGTGTTGTACTTAATTTAATTTAAGGCACGGGGAAATTAGGGGATCTGATCAAAGATGCACAGAAATAATCCAGGAGACCAATGAGATCCTATTTGGAAACCAAATAGGAGAAAATGGAGCAAAACAGGTCTGCTACAGTGAATTTCATTCTTCTACAGGATCCATTCAGTGCCTGGTAATTCAGGCTGGAATGAAGATGTACCTGGTTTTGGGCCCATTCCCTTCGGTACATCAGCAACACTGTAAAGCAAGAAACTTCTACAAAACTTACAGAAACCAATTTCTCAGTTGCTACCCAACTACAAGAAAATCTTCCTTCACAGCTGTGCAGATAGAGAAAATTAAAAAAACTGGTGGAGTTGCTGAAGATGCTGAGGAATTCTTGCGTAAAATTCGGATGGCAATTAATAAAATGGACTGCATCCTACAGCCAAAGTTGGCTGTAGAATCAGCTCCACACTGATCTCCATAGCGACCCTTTACACGCCTCTGAATTTAGGCAGTGGGTTTTTTTGTTATTATTTGCTGTATTAATGAAGGAAGGAGTTTATTCTTTCTTCCCACACATCTCTCAAATGCCAAATGTATCTTCCCCCCGCCATATGATTCAAAGGGGCCTCTTTTGAACATAAAGGCTTTGGTCAAAAGGCCAAATGGGTTTTGATTCCCTTACAGCTTCTAAAGAGGATGGAACCTACCCTTTTAAGAAAAAAAATACCATATATTCCCCAGTTACTGTCAGTCCAAGCTTGTTACCTGTTAACAGCCCAGGCAGGAGACAGGGAGAGGATCTGTCAATGTTCAGCAGTGGGGAACGATGTTGCAGAAGACAAAATTATGGACCAAGTCTGAGGATAATATCCTACTGGGGGAAAATAGTGTGAAACAGGGAGCCTTTGGACAAAGAACAGGCCTGGTATACAAGAAATATGTGTTTTCTAAGGAGGGATTCCAGACTAAGCTGAAGGAGGAACAAATCTGGAGTGAGAAGCAGAGGAAGTGTTAACAGGGCAGACAGTCCAACACACCGGTGGTGTGTGACACACCTTGGGGAGATGTGAGCAGAGAGGGCAAACGGCTGCAGTGTCAGAAGGAGAGGAGAAGAGAGAATGACTGTAAGTGCAGCCAGAGGTTGCCAGGGACTAAATGAAGCTCTGGGGTCAAGGAAGAGTAAATAAAGTCACTGACATCTAAGGAGTCTTCAGGGAAAAAAAAAAAACCCAAACAACCAAATGAACAAAACCCCCAACATTTTACTGGGTAGTTGAAATGCTCATTTTCTATTTATACAAAGATCAGTTAAAGAGCCTGTCCTGCAAAGTCAGTAAGCTCAAAAACTGTCATTAAGCATGCAGCTTCTTATCATTTTAGATTTTTTGGAGGGAGGAAAACGGGAACAGGATGATAGTATGACTCATGATTTTCCAATATTAGGTACCACAGTTCTGCAGTGGTAGAGGCTGAGACTGGTGTACCCTAATTCTTCTAGCTCTGACACTGAAATAGCCAAAATTGCCAATGCCCCTGAATGGGGCACGTACTGGTTTGTCCATTCTTTCCCTGAAACCACACTTGGTTTAGAAAGGCAGCAACAGAGATCAGAGATCAGTGCAACCTACACTGAATAATTATAATCTAAAGTAGGATTTCCTCACCTGTCTTTCTGGTTAACATATTACAGTCAGAGAGCATTACACACACTTAAGCTCAGCCATGCAAAATAACATTTTATCTGCAGCTCTTCCTACGCAGACAGGCTGTTGGTACTCCCAGATACTTGATATATACACAGATTTCATCCAAGTTAGCTGTGGAAAAAAAATTAATCTGTAGATACTAAATAAAAATAAGGCACAGTGACATCAGAGCAATGTTTCCCTTCAAATCACTTGTAGTCTCAAACCTGTTCTTAGGCTGCCCCTCTCTTCAGTGAAGAACGAAAGGAATTTGGCTGAGCATCAGGAAGGGGAGCTTGCTCCACTGCACAGCATGAAGTACTGATTTATGTGCAGGTTTTGGAGGGGGGGAGTATGAAGCAGACTGCAGGGTGGGGAAGATATATGACAGTGAGAAAATAAGGATGGTTCAACAGCATTCACCTGGAAACTCAAGAGGCAATGATCTCAAACTACCCATGGCATGTCCCCCATCCAAAGCTGGGCTCTGGGCATGCCTAGGAACGCTCCTGAGTCAATTGCTCAAACAAATCCAAGCTTAGGCTTTTCAATTTATGGATTATGTTGCAGTTCTACGTAGCTGGATACTGGCAGAGAATGGGGGGACTGAAAAAAATGGCTGCTGTAAAAAAAAGCTAGAAGCTCTCTGCAGGCCCCAGAAAGTAAACATTGGCCGATTCAAGGCCAGAGTTGCTGCTGTCCAAGGCTGAGCCAATTGGTGATAGTCACAGCGCCTCTGGGATCACATATAGGGAAAAAAAAAATACAAGCAGCTGCATTTTGCCACCAGAGAAAGGAGTGAGAAGAGGTAAAGAGCTGTGCAGACACCAAGGCTGGGGAGGCTGGGGGAGGAGGCGGCCCAGATGCAGGAGAGAAAGATTCCCCTGCAGCCTGTGGAGAAACCCATGGAAAAGGCTGAGACCCCACCTGCAGCCCGTGGAGAGGCCCCACGTCAGAGCAGGTGGAGACATACAGGAGATGCTGTGACCTGCATTGGAGCAAGCCCCTGCAAGCACTTGCAGCCCGTGGAGAGAGACAGAGACATGGAGATGAGCAAGGGAGAGATTTGCACCAGAACAGGTTGGGGGAGGCTGATGACCCGGTGGAGGACTAGGACATTGTGATTTACGACTGCCTGCCACAGCAGTGACCCACACTGGGGCAGCTGGTGAAGAGCTGAAGCCCTGTGGGAAAGGACTCAAGTTGGAGAAGTTTGTGCAGGGCTGTCTCCCGTGGGTGGGACCCCATGGTGCAGCAGGGGAAGGGTGTGTGGAATGAATGCCCCCCTTGGCCAAGAAGGAAGCTAACTATAAAGGGGAGTGATAGATCGACTTTGGTGGGTGTCTGGCCTCCAGTCAGGCATAAAACAACACATTGGTGTAAATCAGAATTCAGAAATTCAGAGTTAGAAATAGGAATTTGCTGGATAACCACATCTGGAAGAAGCTGTGGAAAGCCTCAGGCTGCCTTTTACATGTGTAATGAAGTTAGGACTGAAAAAAAAAAGTCTTTTTCTCTGTCACCAACTATATATTAAAAATACTGGGTTTAATCTTTTGGAAGCATTAAGGAAACCTTTTTTTAATCGTCAGATTCATTTAAGGTTTTACATGGGAACAGTTAAGTAGGAAGCTCTTCAAAAAATCTGTTACAATATAAATATTTAATTCTTAAGTAAATGGTTTGAACCTTGCTCCACTATTCGCAAGCCTAGCATCTACCATATAAGTTCACAGTAAGGCAACAGGAGCTATAAAGCTCTGTCCCCATTCCTAAGGCTACATCCAAGGAACTCCTCCACAGGCCTGGTATTTAGCAAGGATGATCACGCACAGAAATAAACACGGGAGATTTTGACTCCAGGATCCTCCATGCACCTCAGCAAAGGTTACGCTCATGCACAGGCATCTGTGGGATGCAGGAGATGTGCTGGTCAAAATTCCCTGCAAAGTTCCACTCAGTGGCACCACATTTAAAACAGTGAGGTATTGCTTTTATTCAAGAGAAGGACAGGACCTCAGAGATAGACAGCGTTTTTAAAGAAATACATCAAACATTGGGAAGCTTAAAAAAAGGACTGACCATTCATAATGGTGCGATATTTACCATTTCATCTGAGCATGTATTCCCAACATTTCCTTGAATTTCTTTACTCCAAATGTCACTAAAAAATAAAACACTTTTTGCCTCCTTAAAATAACTCTTTTGCTGTGCTTAGGAAGTGACAGAAATAAGACAAAGGTCTGTTGCTTTTATTTATTTCACTATTGGGTGCTTACTATGTTCCTTGTTGCTGAAATTAGGTACTTTACAAAGTTTCCCATCCCAGGAACTTTCAAGTTTTCCAACCGCAACATTGTTGATTTCTCTGACTTGAAAGTTAAAGCTATTAAACACGGTGAACTGGTCATACTAGCTGTTCAAAAGGGGCTTTCCAAATTTGTTTGTGCAAAGGAAGATCAGTTCAGGCAAGGAAACTTTTCAAATTTTTTCATGTGTCTGGCTGCCCTAACACATACGTTATCATCTGTCACCTGCCACCAAAGCCACAAAAGACCAGGAAATTCATGAGAGGAAAAAAGGTCTTCCTCTACAGCTGCCCAAGGACAATACTCAAATTAAACTGAAAATACTAGCCATATTTTCTCTCCCAGTCCCTTCTCGAGATTAACAGATGGTGAAATAGAGAAGACACAAAAATCCTGACTCCAATGCAATCCATGGTGGAGGACTGCTTCTTGCAACATAACCAAGGATTCACCCTCTACCTCCAATCCATCTGACCTTTGTCACCACCACGAACTCCTCTTCAGTCTTTTGTAATAGCCTGGAAAAAAGGCATGGATTTGCCTGTTTTCAGTTGCAACAGTCAACTAATTGGGAGGTGATTTAAAATCATTGTTACCCAAGAGGATTCAAGCAGCGTTTGAAGGCTGCTTCCTTCTCTCCAGCAAGGCCCTCCTTGATCCACTGTAAAGCTGTCTGCCATTGGTGTGTGTCTTCGACTCATTTGTGCAGCAGGCACACGCGTTTTGCCGAGCACCAGCTGCACTCTTCAGAAATCTGATGTCATCGAAAGCGGATGAATTACTGTGATTCTCTGCAGTGAATCAGCTGCAGTCCCTCACAGCAGCAAGTCCTGCATAACTGTATATGAGTAACCATCACGTTAACTGTTGGATCACTGGCCAGTTTTAAAATCTTTCACAAAAATAGAAGTGCGACTGTTCAATCTACCCTCTTGCTCCTGGCAGCCCTACCTCCTCTGACAGCATAACCTTCCTCCTTCTTTCCCAGCTATTTGGCTTTTCTATCTACTCCAGCTCAAAATACAGTGGAGCGTGGAGCAGAAGTAGCAAGAAACGCCCAGGAGGCCTGTGTGACTGCAAAGCTGAGCCTGCCAGGCAACAAGAAATGCACAAAGCTCCTCTGCCAGTGAGCAACAAATATTCTAAATTATTTCTGGAATAGAGAAAGAAAGGAACAGAGAAGACAGATGAAAGCTCACCTTGCTTCTTCAACTGAATCAGCAGATTGCCCATAGAGAGGAGGAGCGTGTTTGTTTTCAAAACAATAAAATAAACCCAGCACACATCATTCCCCATCTACCATCCTTACCAGCACTCTTCACACAATGATCTTCTGTTATGCACAAAAAACAGATCCTTTGTGTTTTTAATAAACAAAACATCAGCATAAAAACAAGCCAACCCCAAAAGACAATCCCCTCTCTCAACAAAAGAACAAAAATATCTAAAGACTATCCCAGTATTGTCAGTGCTCTGAAGACAAGATACACTCACCAAAACGAAACTGTTGGCTTTCTGTAGAGTTGTGTGTACCAAATCCTTTCATTTGCAGTACCCAAACTACCAGCAAGGCAAGGAGGATGCCTACATCCTGCTCAAAGGACCACGGAGGAAACCTGTCCCTTGCAGCAAAGGACTGCAGTGATGCCCTGGTCCAGCTGTGACAAAGTTGTTGCCGGAACTGAGTGATAAAATCAGCTCCAATCTGCACTACTCCTTTCTTAACTAACCTCGCAGCTGGCACTTCTGAATGTACCTAGGCTCATAACATCCCATTGCTCTGCTGTGATGAAGACATAAGTACCATCCCAGAGGCTGCTCTATGCTCGGCCCTCTATTATGCAACATAGACCTTCCCTTAACTGACATAACCTTTTAGTTGCCTTCTGTTTTCCTTCACCTGGACCTAACAGCAATCTCCTTACACATGGGACAGGGAGCACCTCAACCAGCAAGTGCCACAAAAGTAAGAAACTCGAACAAAATGGTCCTCCCGCTTGCCTGAAGTCAAGCGGAGCATCAGACTTGGATGCACACAGAGTCATTTTGGATCTGTGGATCTGTGGAAAGCAAACAGCTGTGATTTGAGAGAGCATAAACGTGAAGATGTGCAATTTTTAGGGCTGCAAAAGACTTAGACCTGCTGTAAGGCAGCACTTTACTGTTTTGACTCTCACATTTTGGGAAACGTGTCTTTACAACAGGGAGACATTTTCCTCATCAAGAAAACCCTTAACTTTTAATTCTTTTTATAATCAAACCAATGAACTCACCAAATGAACTCCATGCCTCTGCCATTTCCTAGGCCTGCCTGTTGACTGGTAGCACACTCTCTTCACTGGTAACACCAAAGAGCAAAGTTTCATGAACACAGTTTAAAAAAACAACATACACACACAAAAACCCCCAAATCTTGTCAGATTCTGCCAGCATTTTTTAGGAAGAAGTACTTTTGGAGGATAGATTTTGTCAACAGTTCAGTGAAAGTTTAAGTGACAAAACGTTAAGACAAACTTTTTAAGTAACAAACCTGACGAGGTTACAACACAGGTAAATTCTGCCTGCTAAGAAGACTTTCCACAGGGGTACCAGTGTTTGCAGTGGCAATGGGATGGGAATGAAAGATTCTTACAAGGCAAACAAATGCAGGTCAGTTAGGAGAAACACAGCTGGGAGAAAAGATTCAAATAAATAACATTAATACTAGAAAGCAGTTTCAAACAACGCTGTATTACTCTGTACTCCTAGTATTTAGAGAACATTGGAAAACCTGTCGCTTACCTTTTTCAAAGTTCATTATATTTTAAAACAAAACTATTAAAAGTTGTGTAAGTTTCTCATAACAAAGTCAAAGGTAGAAGCTTTATTTAATTTCTGGAACGTATATTTAGGGTATTTTTCCTATCCTAAAGGCTGCAGTCCAGTTAGCAGCAGCGTGAGAAGTGTCAGTAAGTTGAGCCTAAAATAATGTCTATTTACAGTCATATCACGAGCATTGGTGATGGGGACATTTAGGCTTGTCACTACATACAGCTCAGTCCTCACACTGGGGACTCTCCCAGCATGCTGAATCTGGAAACAGGTATCTCAGCTATTAAGTCAAACTTAAATGGATATGATCTGATTTTAGGTATAGGTATTAGAGTGCTTTAACCATTGCAAACCCATACTTCACCAAAATTGACATAGGACCTTATTCCTAGATTGGTCCATATACAACTTTGTTCTCAGGAACCAAAGCCCTTCTGAAAATATAGCAAGAGGGATCCCAAGCAAAAGGGGGCGGGATATGAAGACAAAGTGAAGTTTTGCAAGAAAGAGAGTAGGAGCCGGAAGGCAGCTGTGATACACTCTAATGAAACATCCTTAGGGTGGAGGGAGTGGGCCATAATGGTCTGATTTTCAGCTGGCAAACAAACATGTTTTCAGCCCTGAGGATTAGACCTGTGTTTCAAAGCCAGCTGCCTGACTACACAGGAAGCTTTCCTAAGGTGAAGAGAATTTTTCTGGTGATGACTGAAGGACAGAATTGGTACTCCTTATAATCTCTTGGGATCAATTAGGTCTACAGGCTTGATTAAATGCAAAACCTGGATGATGCCTTTACTAAGGAAGCTATGGCATTGTCCTGGTGTGGAAGGAGGGCAGACCAACCTGTGATGTTCCCACAAGACCAGGTGCCTGCTTCTTAAGAAGAAATCAAAATGCAAACTAGAGTAGATTGATACAGTCACAATTTCACTTGCAAACCCAAGACAGACAATCCTCTAAATTGTCAATGCTATCTCTGTAAAATAAATGTTCTCCAAAAAATCTTAATTATGTGTTGTAGGTTAAGTACTCTAGAATGATGAAAGGAACACAAAGGTTAGGGAGGTGGAAGATCTTACTAAACAAATGATCCTAAAAAGCTATTGGAAGAGGCCCCCATTGGGGGACAGTGAGTGTGGTAGATGAAGAGCTACAACATGGACCTAAACCCATAGTCTTAAGCCTATATACCCTTGATTTAGTCCCCTGATTTGCTCATCAGACTATGCCTTTACTGAGTGAAACATGCTGCTCAGGTACTGTTGCTTCCTTATGGGGTATTAGCTGTCAGGCATGATACATTGGAAACAGCACAATATTCATGCTTCTTGAAAGAGCATCATAAGCACTGGGATCAAGCATTCACTCACTTCTACCCCTATTTTGTTATGGAAGTTTATTGGAGGCAAGAAAAACTATTGACAGAAAGTTTCTTGATAAAAATATAAGATCTTGGTGATGTCAATATTTTTAGAGTTATGCCACTTTTAGTGTCAGTTTCATAGAACTATTTGTGGGGGCATTAAAAAGACCCCCAAATGCTATTTTATTTCAAAATTTTAAAAATTAAACAGCTTTGCTTTAACATTTGCCCCTTTTGTTTATCACTTAGGGGGAGATGTGGAGTGGCAACCTGAACAGTTTCTTTTAACCACACCATTTTCCTCTTCAAAGTCATAGGTGATTTTTCCTCTCAGATTTTTCAGAGCTAGCACGGATCTGAACATTGATTAGCTTTTTTTTCCAGCCTGTCCAGCTCCCACCTGCACAGGCTTACATCAAATATGTGCCTTCAACTCTAGTGTAAGATCATGGAAACTCCAAGGATACAACAATTTTAATAAGATACAGCTTGACTCCAAATATATCATTCTTAAATATTATTAACAGAGCATCAGTGCTTTCTATTTCCTGTAGCACAGGTGGCTATAGGCACTTTTCTGCTCCTGTACACCTGGCTGCACATTTTGTTGGTCTGATGTGAAAGCCTTGAAGGCACAGAACACCTGTACCTTCCCTATTATGGCTTGTGCTCAGATCTGAAATCCCCAAAATCTATCCTTCTCAGCATTCCTGACTGTACCAATCACTTCTGAAATGATTCTTTATAACAACACTCACCACACACACACAGTTTTAGGATTCTCCAATGCCTTACTGGTATTTACATAGTGGCCAAATTGCTACCAGTAGTACTCAACTTTGCTGGCATCATTTTCACACCTCTGCCTGTCATCAAGCCCCTCCAACAACATGAGAAGAGTGACTTAGTTTTACTGGTGGTGTTTCTGAGACTAGATGGTCTTCGTGAGTGAAGATATCCTCACTCATGTAGTGCTCATGAGGGTGCTCCCAGTGTGGTGTGCAGCAGACTCCCATCCAGCAGGTCTTTTGCTGACCTTGTGCTAACACCTGTGCACCATCCAGTGCACAGCCACCTGAGAGGCTCCAGGTGGTCTGGGCTCTGTTTGTCAGGTTTTATTAGACAAGGCAGTAGTCTCAAGGCCTTCAGGAAATAAATTGCAGTGATGGCAACTATGCCTGCTAGATGTAAAAAGGATGGACAAAATAAGTAGAGGCAAAATATAGAGGGACAGAAACTGAACCATTTAAGTACATACAAAACCTGTACTTCTGAAGTAATAATCAGACAAAAGAAGGATAAGGCTTATCCAGGTACCTAACCACTTTGGCCAAGTGCACTGCAAGAGAACCCCATTTTTGGTTCATTCCTGACAGGAAGATTGTTGAAATAGAAAGTACTAGCTCCCAACTGTTATATCTGACATCTGTGAAGCATCTGCTGAGGTTGGCTGGCTGTAGACCATCAGAACACAGGTCCCCTAACACCATTTTCCTCACTTGGCATACAGGTCTCCACAACCTAGATACTGTAACAGAAGGCACATCACTGCAGAAGCTGCAGGAAGATGATGGTGAAAGCAGGTTCCCTAGTTGCATTACTTCACCATGTGATCATACCAGAAACATGGCCAGCAAAAAAATACTGGATCAGGTTGGACCCTTCACGTGGCACATGGAAACATGAGGCAAGGCAAGGACTGTGGCACTGCCCTGAAAAGTACTAGTGAGGCACAGACACTATTCCAGAGCTCACATGCAGAGTATGAAACTTGTTTGGTCTGCACATATCTTACAGTAGTTGTTACATCCTCCAGTGTTTCACAAGCATCCCAAATGATGTTAGAAACTTTGCCTTATCATGGGTGTGAGCTGCTGCACCCACAGAAAGTAGATAGACAGAAAGGCAATTTTTTCCCAAGTAATCCCAAGATGAGTTGACTGAATCCACTCATCAGCACCTTTGCAACATAGAGGTTATAGCACACAGCTCGATTGTGATAACCCTTCTGCTGGGGTGCAAGCATGAGCAGTTTCTTCCTGACAGCTACATCTAGATCACTTTCTTCTCCCTTTAAGGAAAAGCAGGACAACAAACCACCACATCATACATGGCTGGTGGCTGCTGTTACAAGAACTACCTTGAGGCTCTTGCCTCAAGGCACAGGTATTGCTTTCATCTATGCTGGCATGCCACTGTACTGCAGCATGACCCCATGTCATGCACTTTTCAAAAGGAAGGCACTGTGCCATGGAAAGCTGCAAGCAACGAGGATGATGCTATCAAAGTGGCAGATTGACATTTTAAGGCGATACAGTGGGTGTGATGATAGTAGCTGATAAAGGGATAGAACAGGAAGCACATGCATAACAAACAGTGATGCATGTGAAAGGGTGGAGGATGACAAGATGAAGGGTTTGTCACTTTGTTATTGCCCTTGTCTGACACCAGAAGGAAATAAGGGTGGAAGAATATATTACAGATATCTGATGTAAGATGTATAGTCTCTCCCACTTTACACCCCCTTCAACCTTCATTCTTATTTACAGTCTTACAAATAGACTGCTCAGATGGGAAATGAAGAAGAAATACAGTTGGCAGACAGTTTTTTATACTATCATGTATCTACCAGTATTTTAAGGAAAAAGGACAAAGAAAACAATCAAAAGATATGGCAGCTACAGGCACGAAGTATTCATTAAACATAAATATGCATTTTCCCAAGGAAGACTTTTAACTTGTAGCATCATCTTGGGGAAAAGAGAAACAACTTCAAACTAATTGGTGCTAATAACGTTTGTAATGATTTAAGAAGCTTCCCTTCTCACAGTTCAGTATTCTGTGTGCGTTTGGGCTTCAGTACCTAACAAATGGATGTAACTATGAATCAAGATGATTAAGATCTGTGATTTCTTTACAGATTCATTTACAGGAATGAAACGTGCCCTTCCAAGTCTAAAGGTACAGTTTTCAGCCCAGCTAATAATCCACACAAATCTAAAACCCAAGGAGATAACATTATGGCTGGCAGAAAATTTAAATGGTTTTCTTCAGAGAAACTGTTTTTCATTCACTTAATCTGTTTCACAAAGTTTATTTTCTTGGTGCAGAAAGCAATTTGCTTTGTTAAGTTGCAGCCATGGACCTAAAACCCGTCACTTAAGCCTGCACCAGTGTAACGCAAGAAGACAATTCTTGACCAGAAGAGCCCAGTTGTTTAAAGCAATAGCTGGAAGGAAATTTTGACAGTGGAAGTATCCATATCTGCAAGGAAATACATTCCAGTTAGCTCTGCTTAACACCTTCCAGGAACAATGATTTCTGTATAGCAGCTTTTGCTATTAATTCTGTGTACCCACTTGACATACCCAGTGTGACACAGTGTCACATGAGGTTTTAGAAAAACCACCTGGAAAAAATAAACAAACAAAACCTCTAAGTACCACGTATTTGTAATCTTCTTTTGTTAGTAGGAAACATGTATGGAAATTCAAAATCTGTTTAATATCTGCTATTCTGTATATCACAGAATCATTAGCTTGGAAAAGACCTTTAAGATCATTGAGTCCAACCGTTCCCGTCCTCTACTAAACCATATGTCTAAGTACCTCATCTACCTGTCTTTTAAACGCATCCAGGGATGGTGACTCAACCACCTCCCTGGGCAGCCTGTTCCACATCTCATTTATGAAAAATATGACATTACATAAAACCCCCCACCATCACAGCAGGAGTCCTTCTATTTCTCAGATACCACAAAATTCTTGTACCTGGACAGGCAGAATTAGGAAGTCACATTAAGAGATATTTTTAAGAAAGATTTATGACTTGTGAACAACTCCTAATTAGGCCTCCCACTCATCTATGGTGTTGCTATGGAACATCTTAAACCAGCATTCAACGAATGCCTCCAGCTGTCCCTGTCTGGCTGCTTTTTAGATTTCAACTTTCAACTACTGTGATGTCCTGGTTTTGGATTGGATAGAGTTAGTTTTCTTTCTTGGAGCCCATATAGTGCGGTGGTTTGGATTTCAGATGAGAATAATGTTATGACACTGATGTTTTTAGTTGTTGCTAGGTAGTTGTACTGTCTACACTAAGTCAAGGACTTTTCAGCTTCCCACACCCTGCCAGGTACACAAGAAGCTCGGAGAGCACAGCACTGACAGCTCACCCAGCTTGGCCAAAGGGATATTCCCAACCACAGAGCGTTATACTCTGGATATAACTGGAGAAGATGGCTGGGAGGTGGGATCACTTCTTAGAAACAGACCGGGCATTGTATTATTGTTTTTTTTCCTTCCATAAGTGGCAAGCAATTGCATTTATGTATCACTTATTATTATTTATTGCTGCTGCTCTCTTCCTTTGTTGTCCTTTTGAACTGTATTTATGTCAAACCACAAGCTGAAATTCTTTGTTCAGTCTCCTCCTGACTGCAACTGTTTATTTCTTACCATCAGCAACAACTAGATTTTTTTGCGTGCACATCCTGCGCATTAATGATGATAAAACTCTAGGCAGTTTGATCTGCAAAAATCGGTGGCCCAGAAGGGTGAGCAAGGAAAGGAGCTCAGTCTTCTCTGCTGGGAATTACTCTTTAATATCCTCCAGTAAAGATTTTCTCAGCCAGACACTATTGAATTAGCAGTCAACAAACACTCTTATTTCACGACATCACCTGCCTGGTTTTCTGCCACTGATGCAGATGCCCAAGGCTGTGGTCGAAGACAACTCCTTGGGGAGGGTCTATCACTGACTGCCAAAATCTAGAGGTATAAAGAATATATATATATTAATTTTCACAAACAAAAAAAAACCCCATGTGATTTAGTCTGGGTGATCCTGCTCTGGCAAGGGGGTTGGACGAGATGATCTTTCAAGGTCCCTTTCAACTTCTAACATTCTGTGATTGAGAAACACTGTTTAGGCCGTTTTGATCAATATGCTGCTTGGTAAAGGTGTGGGCTCACACTGTGTACCACCCTCGGTGTTGAGATTGGATGGCAGGGAGAAGTAACATCAGGTACAGGTCTGAAGATTTTATAGATGCTGGTACCTTCTGCTCTTTTCCATGTCAGCTTGGGGCAACATGAAACACATAAAATGGCTCGTAAATAGAGTAGATGACAAGTCTTGGCACTTAGTTGAACTTCACGTGTCATTGCCCTTAGGTTTGATGTTGTAATTCAAGATTGCTCTCATGTTATCACTCCTACATACTCTTTCTATACATAACCCCCTTGAAGTTTTCATGTCAGCATTTATGAATAAATACAAATAAAAATATTACTATTTTGGTAGATGCACAATTTAGAGAAAAATATAAAATAAAACCAAAGTCCAAGATGAAAAGCAAACAAGCAAACAGCCACCACTAAATATAAACACAGTTATCTTTTCAGTCTCTCAGAGAGCGGTCACAACCACCTTGACATATTACCACTACTGATACACAAGAGGAAGGTCCCATGGTGTTCCTATTGTCACATGCAGTTTGCTTCTGTTGTGCCTGTCACACTGGGATGCTGCACACACATTAAGAACTACTGCTTTTCAGCAGAAAGGATATCTATTATGTTTGGCAGTGGTGAGGCAATTCTTGCCTCATAATGCCTGGGGCCAAAAAAAGTAAGATACTCTTTCTTTGCCACCATTCTCCTTTTCATGGTGAAAATTCTTCAAAAGCTGGCAAAGGTAGGCATTCTTATTGATCATCTCGTATGCTCACAAGTACCAAAACAAAAAATAAAATCCCTTAATAAATAAAAAGATCTTATGAAACACAAGACATATAACAAATATGAATCATACTAAAAAAAGTTTTATACACCCTTCCTAGTTTATTCACCATTGACTTTTGTAGTGAGTACATTTCCATCCCTGAGACCTGCTAGAGAGTAAAATGTGTTGAAGGGTAATGGGGCTATTAAGGTTTTATCGGGATTAAAAGAAAAAAGACAGACAAAGCAAAATGTTCCAAATGCCATGATCACTGCTAAAGGACAAAAACGACAAGTCAGCCTTAACCACTGCACTGTGGTTAAGCAGTACATTTCTCCTTAATTCCAATAACCATTCATCCTAACTGTTCAACTGAACCAAACCCCTTTTGAGTTAAAAACAAAGGTTAGCAGCCTGTTTGGGCTGTAAAAGAACCCCACCTTCCATCCTCTTGCAGATGTTACACAAGTCAGGAGAGAGAGGTTTAGAATACACGCAAGTATACACATACATTGTGTGGTTGTGTTCTATTCAGTGCTAATTTGTAGTATTACTATGCTCCTCTGGGTGGAAAATCAGTAATTGTAATTCTTAGGCAAAACCTTTTCCTTTCTACTAATTTGTAATCACTACTTTTATCAACACTTGTATTAAAAAACACAAGTCCTAAATTCTGTTCATTAATGCTACTGCATATTCACAGCCAGATGCAGGTAACCCCCAGCAGCTCTTGGCTGCAATGTGCTTGCAGAAAGACTTAACATGTGGTGCCTGGAGCATAACAACTCCTAGAACCCTTTAAAATAAAATTGTAAAAGCTGGACAACAATAACCAAAACACTTCAAAATATCTGCCAAACACCTGCAATCTCAGGCTTTGACTGTCTGCCACTCTCAAGAAAAAAACCCACAAGTACCTTAATACACAGGTCAAGGATCCTCAGTAAGGACCGCCTAAATCTCTCCACTGCATCACTCCAGGTGGGGAAAGGATGCTTACAGACTCAGGGCTGTGGTCAGAGCCTTCCCTCAAGTTGCAGCTTCCAGGGTTTTGTCCCTTTCCCTCTCAATGACAAATAGCCTTGTGTCACAGGGCATGAGATACCCACAGTGCCCGCAGAGCAACAATGTTTGGGAGCTATGGATCCCTCAGAATCAGGCAGGAAGTGTGCCAGAGCAGGCAATTTGAAAAACTTCAGTTTTATTGAAATTTTTCCAAGTAGGTCTGGTTATCAGATTTTTTGCTGCATATGTAAATGTACTGGCTTAGGCTGTAAAACACAGCACCTGGGTGCGTGGCCAAACATCAAAACAGTTTCAAAGGCACCATTTTGAATAACAGTGACTTTGAAGTGAAGGTAGCTGGTTTGATTCTCTCTGGCACTTATTGAGAGCGTGGCTTGGTCAAATGAAACTTATGACAAGCAGTCGCCTGATGTTTATAAAGTCAGAAATTATTCAGAGTTGAAAATCAGAAAAGACAGCACAACAAACCAAGTTACTATATTCTGTTCAAGCAAAACTGAAAACTGACTTTCCTAAGGGATTTTTCCTTCTGCACAGTTCCACTCAGACTTAGTAAAATGCAGATTCCAAACTTTTCTATCTCTATTTGGATCCCAACTTGCAAAATGAATGTTTAAAAACTGCTGCAAAAAACCTGTTTGTTTGTCTGAAAGGAAGCCTGCAAGAGATATGACTATGTTTCGTAAGGTTATTAGGTTCTAGCTGTTCTCATTAATCACAGAAATACAGTAGTGCTCAGCTTCAAACACAGCTAGGAATTATGAAGAGGGTGCTGCCCTTTCAAACTTTTAAATGAACATTTACCGGGTCCTGGGCCTTTTACAGTCTAGTAAAGTTCTAATTCTAAAAAGATAACATGTATAGCTTAGTGGAATCTACAGTCTTCCTCTGTTTTCTTATCTTCCTAAAAACAGCTTTGAGAGCTAAGGACATGGATTCTGCAAAGCACTGTGCTCTCATCTTCAATTTGTATCAGCTGTTCAGCTTTGAATAGCAGTTTGGTACTTGCCATGTCAGCAGAACTGCCCTCCAGGAGTTGCTTTCTAGCCAAACCTCAAAAGAAAGAATCACTACTTGGCATAGGCAGCTCCTCCAAGCGTGCTCTGCTTCCTGCCAACCACTTTTGGTTGAGTTTCAGCCTCCAGCACTCAGCAACACAAGATGCTGCCAACAGGAGCACAACTGATGCTCTCGACCCTTTCTCTCGTCTCAGAACTGTATCCAGAAATAGCTGCAAAGACCTGCAGCGACCTAGGAGAAGAGCAACTCATGAGCTGGTGGGATGTTTAGGGCTCTGACCAACTGGGAGGCATCTTCTTGTAGTCCCTTGACTTTTGCCTTGGAGGGGAATGCTGAGTGGAAGCTGATTATTTTTAAAACCTATTCCATGAGAGTATACAGGGGGACCCTAACTTTACTAACTAAAGAAGCCCAGTGCAAAACTCCTCTCGGGCATTATGCATCTGTTTGGCTCAAATGACACTGAAGCATGCTTTGCATGCACGTGTAAAAGATCAGCATGAAAGTGGTTTTGCTTTAATGCACTGCTTGGCAAGGAAAAAAAAACCCAACAAAACAACAAAGCAAACCACATCTGAAACTAAGCTTAATTCTAAATGAGCTGGGACAGTTGAGTGGCAATTAATGTTGCCATAATTCAAGGTAGGAGAGTCAATGGTTCACCACAGGTTCACCCAAGATACACAATTTCATAATTAATGAAATGGTTTTCTGAATTTTAGGGTACAGTGCATATCACTCTTCCTGGAGTGAAACACAGGTTTGGGTTTCTTTTGTGGCTTTATTCAGGCACATTGTTGACCACGATTAAAGGGCAAGAAATTATGCATATATATTTCCACAGCAATCTCTTTTTTTTTTTTTTTTTGCAAAGCCTTCCAAATTTCCCACTGCCAGGTTAACAAACCAAGCACTGTAATTCAAGCATGTTACAGACTGTACCCAACATAACAGCATGCCACTTATTAGAGTAAAACCAAGCCCAAACAGAAAAACCTCATCATCAGGTTAACTCCATTTCCACCAGAACACAGCAGAAGTAAGCAGGTGAGCAGCAGCAAGCTTATCCCGGGAAGGCTGATAAATGCCTTGAGGCATGATGTGGAAGGATGTTTCCAAATTCATCCTGGCCTTCTAAGCTTGGCACTGACAAATGCTCACAGAATCAAAAGGTGAAAAAAAACCCCAACAACAACACCACCACAAACAATACCCCCCCCCCCCCCCAACCAAAACAATCAGGCAATTCATATGGGGATAAACACCCTAGGTCTTTCAAAATGGGTGCTGGTGGTCTAATGTTAATAGTAGTTCTGAACCCCCACAGGTTCAGTTGCTGTACCAAAATCATAGTATCCCTTAGCCAGTTGGCAACACCTTCTTTCTCCTAGAAATGTATGTCCTTTAATTATTTCTGGGTAGACTAACAACCATCTTCAAGACAGGTGACATTATACCCAGTTGCTGTAAATGCTCCATAACTATTAGAATGGTTTTCCACTTCAAATATTATTTTCTGCACTCACTTCTTTTAAATTAAATAATGCAACTGATTTTCTTACATCTAGAATCCATACTGGGGCTATGAGCATGAGTAGTTTAAAAAAAAAATTAGAGAACTGACTCTGTTGTTATGAAAGTTCTCTATAATTGTTTTGAAGAGGTTTACTAACTCCTTTTTGGCATGAACTTTCTCTTTGCTTGACTACACTTCACAAAACACAAAATTTCATTGGCCTCATCTCTGAAAAATCATTGCTAGACTTTGAGGATAAACGAGCTAGTAAAAGAATTACAAGGACATAATACATGTCAACAGGAGAAGGAAGAAGTTCGTGCCTCATTTAATCCATGGTTTTATAACGTTTTCCTGTTCAGAACAGTATCAGAAGCACATCTTTCAAACAGAAACAAGTTATAAAGTTCTAAACCATTATCACTTCAGAGATTTGGAACTATGTGTACCTGTTTAGCCAATAGGACTCTACCTGAATATGCATCATAGGTGTAGCCAGAAGACATAGAATATTCAAAAGCCCACAATGCCTAAACATGAAATATTATTTAATAAAATATAAAGCTGTCTTCAAGTCCTATGATAATTCATACTTTGAACGAACTTCAGCACCTTTGCACTTTGCTGTCAGGTATAGACCACAAGTACCCAACTCAAATCTTCAAAAAAGAACAACATTAACACTCTAAATGTTTCCCATTTAGTCCTTTCTTTTCAGCTAATGAATGCCTGTCTGCTTTCTCTTAAAGGAAACTTGTCAGACAGCAAAATCAAAATGTTCCAAAACATTTCATTTCATTTCACTTGGGCAGTGGCAAACAGTCAAAACAATGATTACATCACTACATGCTGGTAAAAACTTGCAACTAAAACATATTACACTTAATGGGTTTTTTTTTTTAAGTGAAAAAGAAAATGCAAATAAATTTTCTTGTAAATCAAACCACTAGATATTAGATGTGGAGGTTCTTTGAACAGAGACAATACACATTCCCCTCTCAAAAAAACCTCCCAACAAAACAACCCCCTCAGGAGATACTTGCATATAGGAGTGCTAGATCTTAACTTTAATTCACCGTGACTGTATTAAAACACATGACTCTAGAAGCTGTAAGATTAAGATAAAATCAGCATCAGCTAAATGGTGTTTATTGGAAAATAAAATTGCACAGTGACTACAATCCCACACTAGAAGCCACAGTAAGTTAAACTAGTATAAAATGTTAACTACTCAGACTAAGTTTGCTAAAAGGTGCTTAGACCTATACTTAAATCTGAAGTTTGTAGGTGATTGTTGCAAAACACTGAGTAAAACTTGTTAAATTTCCCTTTCCATCTTTGGCAACGTTCAAAAGACAAGCTCAAAAATGAAAAATGAGGAAAACAAGGGGTTGGAACATGACTGCTAAATTAAGATTCTTGATCATGTGTGAACCAGTTGGCAACAACTAGCTTTTCTCATCCCATTCTACATCTAACATGTAAGTCTAGGGTACAAAGGAACACTTGACTACATACCACCAAAAATTCAGTGTTATTTATAGTATTAGCTTTGAGCTGACACCAACAAGGCAAAGTACACTGTGCTCAAAGGAAATAAGGTGCTTAAGTTTCTCTAAACCAAACAAACATCAAAATGAAAACTATACTGACTCCAGCTGTCCCTTGTCATGATCTTCTTGGGTCAGTTGTGATTGTGTTTTGCACAAGGAATAACACATAAGATTAAAAAAGCTACATTTTCCAATATGTTTGGTACACAAAGCGTAATAATTTTTGCAACTGTCATTTTAGTGGCGTCTTCCCTCATCTAAGTGAAAGATACAAACTGTCTTGTTTATAAGGAAAATTAACTGACTGCTCATGCATGGAGAAAGTTGCACAGTATGTAAGAACCAGCAGACATCACAACACAACATAGATTGGGTTTAGTTATAGCTAACTACTTGTTGCATACAGACTTTGCTTGAATTACTGTATTCTTGGCCTTAGAAATACCAGAACGGTCCTTGCAGTATTTGAATAGCCAATTTCTGGACTCCTTGATTACATATGAATTCTGCTCATATAGCCTCAATTATTGCAGCAAGACTAAAGATCATGAATTCAAACAGATTTGCTCATTCGTCCTATTGTTTTCTTATTCGGTAATTTCTCATGATTTCTGAGGATGTGATTTATGTTTCCTGACTAGCAGAGCCTGGCAAAACTGGTGCCACTTGAGGATAACAAAACCCAAGGAGAATCACGCCTGAAGCTAAATCAAAATGTCTATGAGTCAGGCATGGAGGAAGGGTTCCAAGGTTATGTGCTCCCAACTCATCTGCTTGGTTTATAGGCTTCATTAAACAAAACAGAATTTACAGCGAACAAATTTATAAAGGAAAGTGACAGTTTACTGCCCAGTTGGATTTACGCAGCAGTTCATAGGCTTCTTTAACCTAGAAAATGAAACATTTTCAACACTGCTGAAAAAACCTTAACTAACTACAGTTGACAAGTTTAATACCCGAATGAAAACTTTTAACCCAAATTAGTTAATACAACCGCATGCAGCGTTTCCCTCTCCAGTTTACAGCATGTAGCATCTGGCTTTCCACTGAAATCCATCCCTTTAACTAACAGGTAGGACAGACTACTCGCTTTACTGAGCTTCAGAATTATTCTGGGTCTTAAAAACAAGCCAACTGCCTTCACAGGTATGAGATTTAATAAGCTACAAGACTCTAATAACGAAAACCTAAGAATGTTTTGCCTTCGAACTTTGCCAAATTGTGTTTGTGCAGCTTGTTGTACTTGCAGACTGACTCCATTTTGTGGTAGGAGGCCACAGAAATGCAGACTGCTGGTCTAACAGTGCTTTGTGGTTTGGGTTTTTGCTGTTGCTTAGCAGTTATTAAAACAATTCAGTTGACAAGGTCAGAATTCATGACCAGGAAAAGTGGCGAGCAGAGCAAAAGCTACATTTGCATATATAGCCCTATCTTTTGAAGTACAAGCTGAAGGCTTAAAAAGAACATTGCCATAGTCATGATATTAAAGTTAGAAATATTGTATTCAAAGATAGAATGCATTAGGTTGGCAGGGACCTTTAAAGGTCATCTAGCCCAACTCCCCTGCAGTAAGCATGGACACCTTTAACTAGATCAGGTTGCTCAGAACCTCCAGAAGGAAATCCGAACAAACATTGGCACTCATTTGTTTCCCTAGAACATCCGTCCCTGTTACACAATAAAGATTTCTGTAGCCTAGTTATCAAGTTCTCTGCAGCTGTAGTTTTCTTAAACATCTTTTTTTAAACAGATCTAATCCATTACTCCTAAAAATAGTAACAGAATATCCCAGTATATGATCCAGGTTATTTCAATACCACTGTGAGAGACAGACTCTGCATTAGCACAGAGAACATACATCGCACTTCTGTGATGCATGCATTAAGTTTTCAGATTATGAAGAAAGCAAGCACATTCAATGCCCAACAACACACAGGTAGATTTTTCAGGGAAGCAAAACCTGGCTAGCAGCACAATCCAGTACAATGATGGCTCTACAACTTCAACTTTTGTCATCTGGTGTAGTCTAGAGCTGGAGAGAAATACAACATTTTAGGGGAGAGACACCAATGGATGAAGCTTTACCCGTAAAGCACGAGACTTGACAGACTCGTGTGATGGGTGGCTCACCGCCTTTGGAACCCACTTTTAAGTACCCTTCTGAACATAAAACATTTTGCCTACAAGCACCATGTTATATTATGTGATCACATGCTAGTGTTTATGTAAGATTTCCATTATGAACAGTGTTCCAAATATGGAGCTAACAGTACGCTTATTATATGTATAAAGTGCATGCTGACTTGTCTGACAGCTAAGCATGTAACCAGCTTAGCTGGCAGATATTTAGAGACACTGGTGTGCTCCTGATGACTCTCAGATGTCCATGCAGTGCTGCTACTAAACAAAAAGCAACCAGCTTGGTTTTAAACATTTTCAGGTTTCAAAAAACATCTGTGCAACGTGATGCTCCCCGATGATAAAGTGTCAGCCATATGCTGCACTTCCTCAAGTTCTCTCCAGAGACACGAGTGATTTAACTTCTAGTCTACATGTCTTCGTGACATAACAAGTCTTTTTCTTCCTTATCGTCTAGGATGCCAAGTGCATAGAGAAAGAGGTATTACTGGGGCTGTTCTCCAGGGCCAATTCAGGAAAGGAGCAACTAAGTTGCAGCCTGAGGCTTAGATGAGTCTGTTCTCAATAACTCCCTGTGAAGAGAGAGGGGTGGTATTATAGCAGTGCCACTTTAGCCCACGGGGACCACTTCTTACCCATACTATGTAGACGAAAGTCCTTCAGTAAACCGTATCCATGTTGCAGCTTGAAAGCCTTGAATCTATCAAATAAAACCCAAAGTCTAAACACAACGTAGAATTTAAAACAGTCCAAATCAACAGGCTGCATATTAAAAGACAAACGGGAGCCAGAAACCCAGGTAATGTTGCAATTTAGTTCTAAGCTATGTATGTGCCTATTGTTTGTTACCACAAACCCTGCTGGGATTTACTGGCTGAGCCCCTCAGAGGTTTGAAGAAACTGCAGACCATATCCAAGGAATTAAAAAAATAGAACTACACCCCCCCCCCTCCCCAAAACAGGTTTATGCAGCTTCTCAGTCCAAGTATGATTGCACGCTATTGCACTCCTGCCTTAGCTGCTGCCACTCTGTATTTTTAAAGTTTATTTCATAAATGCTCTTGCATAATGTATGAGGTTTAATCGGAATTAGATTTATGTATTCTAATTTCTAGGGGATTGGGGGGTTTATAGGCATAGCTTAACAACCAGATTCGAATTCGTTGTCTCTAGTCAAGCAGCGTTTGCATTCAGGGAAGCATATCGAAGATGTCAGGTAAAAGGTGTATTGGGGACAACTGTGCAGAGTCACCTAAGCAGCAGGAGAGGAGGCACAGATGAAGTAGCACAGCCAGCCAAACGCAGGCTGGTATCTGTTGAACTGCCTGAGCTGCTCCCAGCTCTGACTTGCTGAAAGACACTTGCCTGGATGCAGTGCCAGACCAGATACAGCCCACAGCTACTACAGCCCCCAGACCACACCGCAGTGGGTCATGATTTTTGCTGGCTTGATGTTACTAGTCCCCACTAAAGGCTGACAACATATGTGTCAGTACAAAAAAAACAGAGATAACGGAGATCTTCATTTTGCTCCTCAACCCTCTCTGTTCTTGTGCCTCCATGTATGGAAACTCCCCAGCTGGCAGAAAGCTCTTGGCTCAGACTGCAGGGGAAAACTGCAGAGCTGCTTTTGGGCTAGCATGGGCCCTGGGCGTTGAAGAGATGCATCAGCATGGCACTGCAGTGAGTTAGCACACATGGGAGCCAAACTATGCCACGGAGGCTTGCTACTAGAAAGCCAGCTAATGCAGTCTTCAGAGAGGGTTGTTTTCATTCCACTATTTCTATTGCCACCGCAGTATTGAAGGCTACAAGTAAACAGGTATTTCTCAGCAAAAATTATCACTGTCCAAGCCCAAATAAGAAGTCCCACTGAAGATCATCAGAACAAATCCAATCCCTCGGTGCCAATTTGCTTCCCACACTCTATTTAGACAGCTCTTGTGCTTACACTTGCGGCTTCTACTTTCTGGATTGAAAACAAATATGAACATACACATCCTCCTATTACATGAATAATGAGATTTAAGTTAACACAAGAAATGCTTGTCAGGAACATATTCTCTTTGAAATATATTTTCAAGATATTCCACATGTAAAACATTTCCTTTTTTCATACTTGTCTCCTCAGAGACTAGATTAGGTCCTAATTATCCTCTTGTGAAAATTTATCCAGCAGAGGCAGAGACGTTTCCACCAAGAATTTTTCCAGTAAAAATGCGGCAGCAAATGCCGATGCTTAAACTAAGCTGCAACAAACATTAAATCCTGAGAGTGAAAAACTGTGTTCCCATCTATAAACAACATCCTGAAAAAATGATAAAGGAACTTTCCTAAAAATAAAATAATTTTGTTGAAACGATAATCAAGGTTTGGTGGGGGATGAATAGGAAAAGCAAGGATTTATTTTGTTTCACATTAGGGTGTTCACTGTTAAATACAGATATAATTTGCCACATATAAGATCAATGGCACCTTTTCTAATTACCATCATGGTTCAGAAGGAAGTGCTGCTGTAGCAATACTAAACATAGGAAGGAAATCCATATCTACTCAGAGCATTACTTCTACATATCGTTATTTTTTATGGCATAGCACTCTAAGCAAAAAGGGTTCAGTAAATCAGTAACAATGCCTATTTTAATCACACAGGCGTAGTATGGAAAAGTCTTTCACAGGGACACAACTGAACAAGGAAATGAAAGACCATGACCGCATGTTAAGCAAGGTTTTGTTTGTTTTAGTTACTTGAGTGTTGTTCCTTGAATCAGCTTACATCAGCTAAAGTCAAGAGTTTAAGTCCAGGCTTTCCCAAACTGACTCCTCCTGGATTCAGAACATAAAATGTTTGAGTTGTTTTTTGGGGGGAGGGGTGTGTGTGTGTTTCATTTTACCTTCCCTGTTCTCTGTGTAATCACAAGAAACATAAACAAGACCTGATACCACTTAAACTGGTTGACTCCCAGCAACCTCAGGTCTACAGGGTTCCTTGGCTCAGGCATCAAGTGAAGTAAATAAAACCTGTTTGGAACTGGAATCGGCCCCGAAGTGATACAGCCACATTTACATGGCCCTACCCCTGATGTAGCTGGCATTGGTATTAATCTGGCTGTCAGATAAACCCCAAAGGATGACCAACTTATGGCAGCCATACCTTTTCCCGGCCAGCCCCAAGGGAGGGCTGGTACCCAGGGCACACTCAGTGACATTTCCACCCACAGGCTTCTGGAAATGGGGCTTTGGCTGCAGGTTTGGGGAACTGGGACTTTGGGTGTTTCTTGTGCAAAGGTTAACCCCATTCTGTCCATCTTGACTCCTACTGATTAAACCATACTCCCAATTATCCTGACTATTTTTCCCCTTTCCACAGGCTGGCTCCTTCAATTAAATCTTGCACCACTCACCATTGCAGTCAGACTTAAATGAGGAATCAATTCAATTGAAAACAAACAAACAATCAACACTGATCTGTGAAAACAGATCTATTATGATCCTGACAGCTTATTTCCTCATGTCTCTTTCTCTCTTATTTTTGAGAAATTAGTCTGAACAACAGACATCTATACATTTCTACAGCTCCTAGCACACCTAGGAAGAGAGAAGGAATGGCTAAAATAGAAGTAATTCTCAACATGTCATCTTAAGTCAACTGAAATACTAATTACTTGGATTCCAACAGTCATGTAAACATTGTGGGTTTTCCCAAAGTCAAAAGAGCAGAAAATGTGAAAATGGCTAAACAATATAAAATCACATAGTATCGTACAGAGCTAAGGATGCCTTGTACATGGATACAGTTCAAGATGATGACAGGAAGGTAGTCTTTGTAGAAGAGGGGCTTCCATGGTCCATTCCAGATCCACCGCTGTGGACGTACAAGTGTCACAGCCTTACAAATTCCACATTGCACAGTCCTGCTCTCCTGGACAAACTCTTCTTTAAAGTTAGAATTCTAGAAAGGACCTCTGCAGATCACCAGTTTGACTCCCTGCTTGAAGAGGGACTGTCACCAACACTGGATGAAGTCATCCACAGCTAGGCCCAGCTGAGTCTGACAACTTCCAAGCAAAGACTTCACCATCTCTCTGGGTGACATGTTAGCAGTCCTGTTGTACTCTCTGCTGAATGTTTTTTTTCCCTGATGACCCATCTGAACTCCTCAAACTCCAACTTGCAATAGTTGCCCCTTGTCAATATGATGCCACTCACCAGACTTCAGCTCTATAGTTACTGTAACTCCTTTCCAAGCAGTTGCAGGTTTGGAAGAGATTGCCCTTAGACCTTTTTTTTTTTTTTTTCTTTCAAGATTAAACAAGCCTAACATTCCTCATCCTCTCCTCATAGTTTATGAGCCTCATGGCTCAAATCACCTTAGTAGCCCTCTGTTACATCCTCTCTCCTTTTTATAAACATTGTTTTCACGTGAGGAACTTGAAAATTGACTGGAGAAATACAGTACCCAACAGTGCTGAGAATGATAACTTCCTATGATCTTCTGGCCATACTTTAAGTGTAGGCCACTATACTGTTTGCTTTATTTACTACAAAAATGCATTCCTGGCTCATTTTTAACTTGGCAACAACCACAATATTATGCTGCTTTCCCACAGATGTTTTGTTCAGACAGTTGTTTTCCAGCCTGTTCTGTTGCACCGAGTTAATCAGCACAGGCACAGAACTTTGTGATTACTCTCAGTGAACTTCATGAAGTTTCTATTGGCCCAAAGCTCAGGTTTCTCAAGGTCCAGCATATTAAACTCTCTCTTCTGCAAATTTAATATGATCTACGAGTTTTATCAGGGTATGTTCTGATTCACCAGGTAATTAACAGAGATATACCACTACTGGCACGGTCCCTCACAGGACATTTGTTGTCTCTAAGGAGACACTGAGCTACTGAAGATTACACTTTGAACACAGATAAACATGCAATTTTCATTCTATCTAACAATTCATATCTCCAGGCCATACTTCCACAGCTTCTTCAGTGAGAGATGATAACAAAACCCTCATTGAAGTCAAAGTCACGAAATGCTATATTTACTGATGTTTCCACATCTACAGAGACATTTAACTGCAAAAGACACTCAGTTTAGTCAAGTACAACTTGCCCTTGGCACATCCGGGTCAACTGTTCTCGACTACCTTGTTGTCCTTCTCACATTCAGAAGTTCCCTGAGGAAATGATATATAGTATTTCCAGGCACATATTTCTCTAAACCCTCCTTCTTACTTTTCTTAAAGTTGGGTATAATGACAGCCTTTCCCTAGTCTTCAGGGACCTCTGCCATCTTTTTACATAGAAAACAACTGCAATTGCATTGCCTATGTCTTTCGGCATCCTAGCATAAATTCCATCCAACTTGCTAGAATTGAATATAACCTGTTCAGTGCTGCTTGTAATTATGTTCTCCTAAGAAATCTTTGCTTTCATACAAATTCATACAGGAATTTATAACGCCTCTTGCTCAATGAGCTGCACTGCAAGAGAGGTCATCTCTTGCTCACACACTCAATCCCACACTGCTTGGGCTCTGAGAACACGGTATTTATCCTCATCTTGCCCTTTTTAAATAGGAAAGTGCTCTAGCCCCTGACCTTAATGAGGAGCCATCTAGCAAAAAGTATTTCTCACTAGTAGCCAATGATATTGGAAAGAAAAGAACCCAAATCTTTTGAGCACTAGGTCTCTAAATACTGATGAAGGGAGAAGAACAGAGAGCTGGGAAACACCCACAGCACAAAGAGAAAACTTTTGACCCTACCCATAACAGTATCCCCAAAATATCTGAAGGAACAAAGAAAAAGAATAACTCACATTTCAGACACACTTGCTAACAGGACTAAAATTACTAGGTTCCATTTGGGTTCTGCTAGGATGTGATTCCTTCAGGGGAATAAGACCACCCTTCACTGAACTATGATCTTCTGCAGACTTGTCACCACTTCTGAGTTGAGAAACAGGAGTAGGCAAATGTTCTCTTATGGCAAAGCTTCCAGTGATCCTCAGACAAACACCACTGTGATGCTGGCAACTCTCAGTGCTAGGTTAGAACAAAAGACGACAAGCCATTTCCACCATAGGCAGTTTTTAAACACTACAACCACAGCGTATGTGTTAGTACAATACATTTGTAGTGTGTTAATCTCATTTTCTTGTTAACAGTAAAGTGGAAACACAAGTGCAAAGCACTATATTGCTCCTCTTCATTCAGCATATGGCACACTGGCAGATTTCTGTATTTGGTTTGAAATCTACCACATTTACCCAATTCCAATGTACCTTGTGCCACAGATTATCACTCATGTCCTTTGCTATGCTTCCTTTGCTTCCAAGTACTAAAGCAACACTATTACACAGAAAATACACATCTCCAATGAGCATATGAGTAAACACAAAGTGCAGATGCAAAAGACTTACTATACCAATAAAATCAATATGTTCTGGCAGAAGGTGTTCTCACAATGATTAAGATAACTACACCTGTGGCCCAACATATTTTGCTCTCACATAATGCAGTTCTAGTGGATGTGTACTAATGTTCAGATGAACATAAACATTATATATGTTCCCTTGCTAACACTACCCCAGATATTTATTCACAATATATTAAAGAGATTATTTAACCAATGAAGAAATGCTCAACACAAAAAAGTGGCTTCTGTAGTTGTAGGTTTACAACTTATGAACAGGAAGTCAAAGAAAACCAAAAGCTGATGTATTTTATCTTAATTTTTCAGTCAGATTCTTTTGAATTTGTTCTTTAAAGAAAAGAAGGTAAATTTCCATAAATTATGGAAAACATGGCATTTTAAAAAGATAAGGCAATGAAGTATGACCTTTTCATCACAGAATTATAGTTACCCTTAATGTATTTTCCTGGCCTTAGTATTCCCAAACCTTTAAAGCAAGTGTCAAATAGATGTGATACCTCTATTAGTGCAAGTGGAAAGTTCTGTTTTGGCAAGAATTTTGCACAACACTGTACAGAATAAAACCCATTACCAATGCAACAACCTAGTGAAAGTTCCAGTATTAATTTAAAGGAAACTGCTGCTGGAAAATATAAGGCAATTAGATTAAAAGTGTTCCAGATAGGATATTTTGGGCATTATATTTTGTATGGACAGTATACAAGGTTGCACATAGCAGATAACAGTTTTAAAGACAGGCAAAATGAGAGAAAAAAAATGTAAAGAAGAGCCCATTTTATTTTGTAAATGAGCCAGCAGTACGGGGTGATGGTATCTCTACAAGGCTACATGGAGTAAAGCACCAAATGCCACCAATGCTACTGTAGAGTGAAATATAAACAGCACACAGAAAAAAAAGTATATACTTAGAGTAAAAATACATGCAAGGACTTGCATGCATCACATGAAAAATATGCCTATTGTCTTGATTACTTCCAGCTATCAGACATAATAAATTTAGCTTACTCTTGTTACCCACGAAACACGACTCAAATTTCCTGCTATATATCTAGGAATGCTGGAAGACCTACTTGTATAATTCTACTTTTTATTTTTATAGCACTTTAAGGGCTCACAGTCACAATCACATTAGTCACATTAAGAGTAGGCGTATGTGGAAAATAAGAGAACTACTCTCTTTGAAGGCACCCTGTCATTTAATGAAACACAGCTTTACTTTTACAGTATTGTGACTGTTTTAACGTTTTGAACACATGAACCTTAGATCAGAGACAAGTCCCTCTGAAGGGCTCCGAATCACCTTACTTCATCTTCCAGATCAAGACTTATGCAGGTTGCCATGGAAATTAAATGTTAGTGACAAGTAGAGTACTTGGGTTTTGATAAATGCAGATTATGTTGCTTCAGAAGGCAAGAACTTCCCTGTTTTCAAGGATGAAATCAGTGATGGAAACTCGGCATTGCATATGATTTTTTTCATTTTTCAACATGACTATCCAATTTTCAAGGTGAAATACTGATAGTGGGATGTGCCAGCCAAAAACCTTTAAGACTGGAAGTTTAAAATCACTTTTAACTTCAAGAGCAAAGCAGAAGCAGTCACAAAGCAGCCTGTCCTCCTACATATGTCACCATCCTGGTCCGGGGGAAAACCAGCCTTTCAGAAAAGACAACAGAAACGTGTTCAGTATTAATGCAACTTCAGCCTGCTTATGATTCACCAGCAGAAAGGTGGCTATTGAAATACAACAATTTATTGAAAATCAAAGCTGCCATAAAAGGTAAAATTGAGAGGCAAAAGGTTTCTGAGAGAGACCTTAGAAGTAAGACACGCATCCCTGCTCCCAAAAGTGTCGTAGTACAAGCAGCTAATACATCCATATGCTATGATTGACTCACAGTCTAGTTTTGAATTTGCAATTGGTTCAACAGTATCACTCGGTGGAGTCTACAGACCTCATCTTTAAATGTGGGATGTTACCACGTCATCTTAGAAACATAGTTTCATCTGATCCCCGACGTGCATTCTTTGTGGGCGAGTTTGTCAGCAGTAAGCAATGCCTGTTGCATTCAGTTCTTGAAAATACTTGAGCTAGCCAAAGCAGAGAACGCAATGCTACCCTCTGCAAATAAACAACTGCCCACATCTCAGTTGTATACAGTCCAATGGAAATCTTCTGCAGAAAAAAAATGCTGGACCAAAACACTTGACGCCCCATGTAAGGAGCATGTCCGTACCAGGAACTGAACATCCCTTCTTTGTATATCAACTGACTTGGACCCTGTAGCATAGACCAGTGCATAGGTTTTGAGCCAGGTGCATTCATTTTAGCATAAATACAAGGCAGCTTCAGAACATGGTGGAGACAGGCTAAATTTTTCCCTGAGCCACAGGGATTAATACACAGCTAGCAGTTTGCCTGACACTGCATAGCAATGAAGGCTCAGCAACAGACCAAAATGAAGGTGAAGTGACACATCTCAGGCATGAAATCGGTCTTTACGGACGCAGTTAGACTCCTTATCTCCTCTCTCAGTTTAGTGACAGCAGAACTAGGCAAAGGAACAAAACCAAATGCCTTGGAGAAAACAGAAGGATAAGGAAATAGGGGAGAGGAAACAAAAATTAACTAAGAGATGCATCAAGATCCAACACATCCCATCACATTGATATATTGTTTAGGATGCCCTGAAACCTTGAATTCAAGTATAATAGAAACCCACAGGCCACTTTGAGGATACACAGGACAAGGCAGCAGTCACTGAACATAAACATAAGAATGAATTAAAACTGAAACTACAGCTAGACAGCATTTCCGCAGAACCCTGAAGGTTTCCCACTGGGTTGGCAGGTTTGACTCCTGCATCTATGTGCAAGATTTGATCGCTGTTTTGATACACACAGCAGAGCATGGCATAGACAACCTGGAACCTCTGGACTCCTTGCCCTCACCTCCCTGCAACAGTGTCATCAAGTTTATTTCAGATGCAAAAAAGGCACCAAAAAAAAAAGGGTGGAGGGGATCACTGACATTTCATTCCATACCAGGAGTGCATTAGCTTGGTCAGTTTGCTCTGGAGTATCTGATAAAGACAGCAGCAATGAGGGCTTGAAGGAGTTCACTGGTAAAAGACATTGCCATTCAGTGTCTGTAACGTCTTGATCTGGGATTTCACTTCTTCCCACAGATGGCAAAATGAAGGGCTCCGTAGGGAAGTACAAGCAGAACCACATCGAAGTGATAATGTACTTTACTGGAGAAAGGATCATAGGGCACATAAAGAGCTAGGCTGAGAAATTCCAGTTGCGGTTACAGGAACAAAGTGGAATTTACTATATGCAATGTTAGACTACATAACAATCAGATCTCCAGGTTGCCATAAACAAATCTTTTGTCAGAAAAGCAAGTCTGCAGGGTCAGATGTAAAGCAGCGAGGTAGCAGTCATATGAAGCTAGGGTTAACTAAGGGTATAAATCTGTCACAATAAATTTAGAAATGTGAATACATGAGAGTTTGGGTGTCTTACTAATGGCCTGGGGCCCAACGGTCTCAGTCTCTTCAAAAATTTTTTGTCCAACAAAGGAGCTTGGTGCTTCGCAGCTATGACATTCAATTTGATAGCCAAAGGAAATCTAGAAGCAGTCCTGGACTGTGACGTTCCCCTTGACTCAAAGCTAGAAGCAATGAATAAGCTGATGTCACTGCATGCAACAGAAGTTTTGCTTAGGGCTCCTTCTGT
Organism: Gallinula chloropus; assembly: GCF_964237585.1. Taxonomy (NCBI): domain Eukaryota; kingdom Metazoa; phylum Chordata; class Aves; order Gruiformes; family Rallidae; genus Gallinula; species Gallinula chloropus. The sequence continues at coordinate 68,824,348 of NC_140085.1, forward strand.
AACAAAATTTCACCCTGAAAATTGTCCCTAAAATTAGGTTTAAGCAGAATCATGCCATCCATTTCAGACTAGCTGATAACAAAAATAAGTCCCATTGACAGCACTCTGAGCATCGTACAACATCAGAAAGTGTTCTATGCTGGGCAGGCAAGTCCTTTGCTCCCCCTGTGTGGTTAGCATGTCCCCACACCTCCCCTACCCCCAACAGAGCACCTCTGTAGTCCCCACATTGAGCTATGGGCATATAGTATTTCAGAAGAATTTCAGAAGAAAAGTAATTATTTTTATACTTAAAAGACTTTTTCATACTAATGCCCAGTAGGACTGCACGTTTGAGAATAAGCAATGACAGGTGGTAAAAGCAGATGGTTTTGAAAAGATCTGCAGCAGTCCCTGGCTCTACCATCCTAGCAGCTCCACAGGATACTGGCAACAAAAGTGATTTCCCTCCTCTTCTTTCTTCATCTTACTCAAGAAAACCAGCAGCAGCTGACCTTGCTGGCTGCCACAAAGCCAGGACAGGAATGGCAAAGCCCACTCACTCATGTTCTTCATCCCACCTCCACACTGCTGCTGCCTCGCTGCAGAAGCCCAGCCGAACACAAGCCACTGATCCAGGCTAACCAGATGGGGGGTCATCTGACAGCAGCCACAAGTCCACCTCTGTATTTGCCAGTCCCAACCAGGAACAGAGCAGGCAAAGCTCCTGGTTATGGCAGCCTAGCACTGCCGTTACTCACCACAGATCTTGACCACTTTGCTTCTGGGAGCTGCTGCTGAACATTACCTCTGACCGTGCCAGAGGAGGTCACCGAGCATCACTGAACACTCTAGCGCATAATCCAGGCACAAATACCTGCCACTGGCTGTCAAAAGCCGTTTCTGAAGGTCTTGGTGACGAAGGAGGCATCTCAGATGCTTCAACCCTGTGTAACTAAGCAAACTTGCACAAATGGAGAATAACCTTGTGTCCTCAGTAAAAGTGATTCAGCAATGAGGAGCAAAGCTCAGAAAGGCACCATTATTCACACTGTATCTCAAATCAGGGGGAGCTGGCAAAAAACATGTTACAAATATAAATGAGAAAAGTATATTTCCAAATAAGTGTTGTGTGTTTGGCCGAAACAGTGCTGCTTGCTGCAGCTACAAACTTCTTCAAGTTACTCTTATTTGTGCTTAGGGAGCAAAGACCTACTAATAATGAAATAGTTTTCTGCACATCACATCAGCTGTAGCACACCACTAGTTAAACTGGGCTGTTAGCTCTCTTATGAGATATAGAACACCAATAAAGATGAATCAGGCAATTTCATGTACTGCCAAGCAATCATTAAACGGTACCACCTTTGGCTGCTATCAAACCATTTGCACAGCCCATTGTTAACTCCACACTACAACCATCTCAAAGAGCCTTTTAGAAGACTGCTGTACTCTGTTAATACCTACACATTTTGTGAATAAACTAAGAATCTCTCTTTTAAGATTTGCTGAGGTCTATTGTAGGAACTGCTCTCCTGAAAAGGGCCATCACCTTTTCCACATAGCATCTCTGCTTTTCAGATTTTCCTCAGGAACAGGCCTGATTGACTCAACGTTAACATAACAGGTGTTCTTGCTTTCCATTTCTTCAAAGAGTTTAGGTGTATAGCTTTCTAAGACTCTGTTCCTCATTGTTCAGCTAGAGCGCTGTTTGTAAAATCACAATCAATTTACATTTTCATACTTTCACTCTCACTATCAAGTCAGTTTCTGATAGAATATTCTAGAGAGCGCTGTGACAACTACACTATATTGATATTCAGAATCCCCCGAATAAGAAAAGGCCATCCTGAACCACCTATGGCAAAATAAATCCCCATTTCCCTACATGAAATGAGGGAACATTTCCTTACTTCAATCAATGGGTATTATAGGTACTTTCAGGAAGGTAAATCAAAGAAAGGAGTTATCAATCCAGCTGGCCCCAATTTTATACAGCATTGCAGAAACTGTTGTGAAAACTGAGTTTGCTGTAAAGGTGAACAAAAGCCATTCAAACCTGCAGTCAAAAACTTAGATTTGCCTCCAGAGAACTCTCCACAGTAAAATTTCCTCCCTGTTGGGCACAATATAACATAGATCTGTGCTTGGATAAGATGAGACTGAAAGCCAGTGTTACAAATTAAATTATAAGCATCCACATTTGTGGCTAGTCCTGCCATTCTTGCATACATTAAGCAGTCATTAAGTTTTGTATTTGTTCTGTTAACCCCACAGGACAACTTACTGCTTCTCAAAGTAGATACAGGTGATCAACACCAGCATAATGGGTTAAAAATTAAATGAGGTATGAGGAAAACCTTTAATATGCATCTCTAATAGGCACAGCTGCTCCACAATTTCTTTCAACACAGAGAAAACATCAGAGTTCAATGCAAATAGTCTATTTTTGTGGCACGAGGTATCTTAGTCCGTGAACAAGGGTAGAAAAAGAGAGCATCGTGCAACTTCCAGTCACTTGAAACTGCCCAAACCTAAGTCCACACAAAATGAAACACATGTACAAGCAACTCCTGCGAAAGCCAGCTAATATAAGCTTAGAACTGAACACAATTGTAGTCAAATTACAGGTATTATTGCCAAACCTTCAATATGCCTCATGCTTTGACAAAAAAGAAACTAGCCAGAGATTTGAGGGAGAGGGGATTTCCAGTTTCCAATAATTACCAATAGAACGTTAATTATATGCCAACACACACGATTGTACTATTGATTATTTTACTGTGTAAAGACCTAATTAGCTGTAATTTTAACTGTATATCACCCAAGGACAACTGCATTTTCTAAAGGAAGCCTGAAAGCACTATTTAGAGGGGTTTTTTTAAAAATCCCAACTCCCCCCACAAAACAACAGTAAAAACATCTACCTCAGCTGGTGTTAAAACACTCAAAAAATTGAGTGGACAAAATATAATATTACAACTGATGCTTTGTCTTTTATATTATTTGCAGTGATAAAAATAATGAAAATTAACACATGCCAGATATGGCTGCATCTAAAGAGGGCTGAGATGCTACAAGTGCATGATGACTCATGGTGGTACTACCCAGCAGTCTGGGGATCAATTCACAGAAGGCCAGAAGACCGAGAGAGAGAGAAAACTAGGGAAATGCTACCCCATGAGTGCTCCCTATGACCATGACCATCCTACGCTGAGAAATTATTGTTGTCAGCATCATCAGAGCAACAAAGAACTCACACCACAAACCCAGTGTTTATGTTCACTTCCCTGATGCAACGGGGACATGGGCAAACACAGAGCAAAAAAAAGAGGCTGAAGCTGAAGCTGAAGCAGTCTGCAATTTAAATACAAGATAGCTGACTTAGAAGCAACAGCACTGGTGTTAAGGGTATAAATTGGGTCAGTGGCAGAACCGATCCCAAATCTAGATTCTGAGCTCTAGATCCTGAGCAGAGAGAGGTAATTTTTATAGCATGTCAGAGTACATCCTACCTCCTTCAAGAATACAGGTATTTAAAGCATTTTTTTTTCCTTCAAGTTACTTCTTTCACTGAGTTCATCTGGCCCTTGAGGTGTACGTTTACACAGGTGGCTGGGGACAGACAGGTACCTCTCCTCATTCTCCAAACTGACCAGATATAGGCCAAACCCAATCTGGAAGCCACACAGAAGTGTTAATATGAGCTGAGCACGTGCATTAGACTACAGGTCCTTTATCATTTTAGTCAGGTTCAAACGGTACTCCTACCAAACAAGATGAGGATCAGCCCACTCTTCCCCCAAGTGCACGACTGCTGACTCCTCGGTGCATTTTAGTCATGCATTGAGTCAGAACCAGGAACTCATCCAACTGAAAACCAGGCCAACAGCAACAGGAGCGGATTTGCATTTGGCCACAAGTGATAGACCCAGCACAAGTGAGAGATGAGGAATGCATAGCCAGAGGTGAGGCAGACAGGCTGACCCTTTAGCAGGAGCCAACATTTATGGCAAATTATTTAAATGACCACTGAACCTTTGCCTTGCAGAGCAGCAAAATTTGGTTAGCTGCAGCACAGCTTCATATTAATACCGGTGAACAGCTCCTGGACAAGGGCTGCCTTTGTGTAACAGCTCACTGCATCGGGGAAGTGAACATGCTTCAGATTATACATATTTCTACCTACATCTGGAGATGCCTAACTCTTTCCGTGACCTACCACTAATGACTTAGTAAACGTTAATCTCATTGGACAGCACTGCAATATTCCAACTTCCATTTCTAAAGCCTCCTTTGTGGACCCTTAGGGAAGAAGAATGCTATAATTTTTAATAGTAGTAATGGTATAATAATGCAGCTACAGAGAAATGCTAACATTATCCCCTGCAGCAATTATCCCCAATGTTTTCCTACAAACACAGCAAACTAAAAAAATCTAACAAGATAAGCAGTAGTCCCTAGCCAAGTCAAGCTCTCATCTGTAGTTTCTCCAACCCCACTGAGTCACTCTCCACTGCCCTTCACCTTCTATGAACTACTCAGATCCGTGTCATCATACACATATGCCAGGAAAAGGGATCTCTCCTCCCTTTCCCATATCAAAACCTTTTTTTTTTCCCTCCTTCCCTATGCCCTCATTTACATGATCCCTCCCTTGTACAGATTAAAATTCCTTGTTATTGGGGGAAAAAAACCCCTGCAAATTAATCAGAATTAAGAAAAAAATAAAAGGGGGGTGTGTTTTGTTTTTTTTTTTTTAAACAACAGTTTAATGCTGCAGACTGCCTCTGTGGAGTGAGGACCTATGCTTTGCCATGGGATTTGAAATCACCAGTATCTGCCACGGGGCACTCATTTGTACTCTCTATACTGTAGCGAGTACATGGTACTCCACTGTACCATGCAGACCAAATGGTGGTCTCTCTGCCTTTGATTTTATTCCCAGTCACAGTCCTTCTGCCCTGTCATTATCTATGTTCTCCCTACCAGCATACACCCTCCCGACACCTCCCCAACCTACCCATCCACACCCCAGCCAAGATTCAAGTCTGCTGGATCTGAACTGACTGTGGGTAAAGCGCAGGATGTTTATCAAAGCTGCCACCACAATAGAGCCGCAAACTTTGTGCCTCTGTTAACAGGCCATTCCCTACTACTTTTCTGGCAGTCTATCTCTAGATTCTTCTTTTTTTTTTTTTCTTTTTTTCCCAGCTGACATGCTACAGGTTTTATTTACTCAGGCTTTTCTTACATGGTCTTCAAGACATTTTAAAACTACATTTCCGCACCACTAATCTAAACAAGCCTTAATAAGGATTAGAATTGAAACCCAACTTGCCAGAACTGAGGAATTTGCAGCTTTGCTACAGTATCAGATGCATCCCCAAACATCCTCTAAATATAGTAAAAGGATGGCCTAAATCTGCTATTGCTTCATGTTTAATTCAGATATCTTTGAGTGAGTGCATCTTTCTCCCCCCAATTTTCTATTCTCATATCTATGTGTTGAAGTTCACAGTGACTTTAATTTAGTTGAACACCCCAAAAGGCAGAGGAAATGTTTTAAAAACTTGTTTCCAAAACACTATAGTTTATCAGAGAGAGAATGCAAATAGATCTGGAGATTAAAGCACTACATTGTAACAGGGATTTTACTACTTTTCTGAAGCAGCTACCAGTGTCATTTCTTTTAACTATGTAGTTACTTTAAAGAGGAGGACATTATACCATCATGAGCAGAACTTGAAGTTTCCTAATTCATGAACATTACAGGTAAGCAGGAGGTGATGATGCTTTTGATACAGTAGATACACATGAAAACAAACTCCAGCAGCAGACCTCTGAACTGCCATCAGCTTCTTATCAATTGGAGATGAAGGTTCCCAGAACTCCAGCACATGCAGAAAGTTACACTCAAAGTAACATTCCTAAGCAACATGAGCCTTGGGATCAAAAGCTTCTGAAAAGCGATGCACTTTATAGCACTTTGGGATCATTTAATAGTCCCACATTATACTTACTTTAATACAAATTCAAGTGAACCAGGATGAGAGCAGATACAGAGTTTGGAGTGGATTTTTCTAGCCAAATGACGACCTTCATGGATGGCAAAATCTCAGTCTAAACAACGATGCTAAAACCCTAGCTTTTTTACTGAATTTATAGTGCAATACTTCTGGGTGAAGCAACTCCCGTTTAGTTTTACTGCTTCCTACTGAAAGATAATGGTCTGTCGTTAGTTATTTGTCTCTCTAGTTATGCCCTTAAAAGGCTCTGAGGCAAACATGTAAAAGCAAATTGTTCCAAGTAAGAACATTACTGTAAAGGACTGTATAAGACAAGACAAGGTCACATGTCTCCAGTTTCTAGAAAACCAAGGATATCTGCACAGGATCCTGTAACAAAATTTGGGTTAAATTTTTGTGGTGCCATGTGGGTGGGCAGCAGGGGTAACCAGTAGTTTCCCAGTCAAGACACAGAAAACAGGACCAAGGCTTGGAAGAAGGAGCCCTCCTCGTACAATTAAATCTCTATTGCTGTCTAACACCACACTTTATAAAAAAAAAAAGGCCTAATAAGAGGGAAAACACACAGGCAAACCTCCCATAAAATTACACTACATCTTCCTATTTTCTTTTTTATTTATTCTTTAACAGCATCGCACTGAAGGTTACCCCTATCCGGAGGAAACCCTGCTGTGAAACTGAGCAGGAGGCGCTCACCACATCCTCTCCTCAGTCACAGGCTCGCACTCCTGCTTGCACCGTCCCAAGGAGAAGCCGAAGAGCCGTCTGGGCAGGGGTCGCCACTTCCCTCCCCCGGGGCACCAGCCAGCACCGGGGGTCCGGTCCCACCCGACCCGGCCAGGTACGGTTCCCCACCGCCCTGAGCCGGGGCTTGCTCCGGGGCCGCGGTACCTGCCCAGCATGACCCGAGCCAGCCCCCGGCGGAGCCCCCCGCCACCGCGGCAGCCGCGAGTGCTGCAGCCGGCCCGGCCCCGCCACCCCGGGCCAGGTCCCCCTGTCGCTTTCCTCGCCTCCTGGGCATCATCTCTCCGCATCATCGCCTCCTTTTCCTATCCCCCACCCCCGTAATTTTTTTCCTCTTCCCTCCCAGTATCTCCCAGAGGGCTGTTACCTTCAATTACTGCTTTCCCGACCAATTCCAGTCTCCAAACCGCCGCCGCCCCCACCTTCCCCAGCACACAAGCAACTCCCGGCAAATTAAAAGGCGGAGGGGAAAAAGAAGAAAAAGAAAGAAAAAAAAATACAAACCTCTCCTCCCCCTCTGGGTCTGATACTATATATCCGGCCGGGGGAGGGAAGGAGGAGCAGCGCCTCTTGCTCTGCCTTCTCCTCTGCCGCCTCTCGCACCGAGCGGCTGCGCGTACCCGGGGAGGAGGCTGTTTGCCCGGGGATGCGGACCGGCTCAGGCCGCCCGCACTCGGCTCGGCTCGGCTCCTCTTCTCCACCTAGCCCGGCCCTGCTTTCCGTGCGGCCGAGCTCAGGCTGGATGGCAAGCGGCGTGTCTCTGCAGCAGGAGCCGCTAGGCACGCCAAGCGCACCGGGGGCGGGGGAGAGCGGCCATCCCCGACAGGACTCGGCCCCCTCGTCGTCCCTCCCCGCCTCAAGCCGTCCCCTCTCCCCCGGTCCCCGCCGCTGCCGGCATCACCCAGCGGCAGTGAGGCAAAGCCACGTTTCGCTTGCCCCCTCCCTGCGCAGCCTGCCTCCGCCGCTCACCCCCCCCCCCCCACCCTTAGCCGTGCCGCAGGGTACCCCGGGCACGCCGCAGCAGCCCTCGGAGAAAGTCAGAAGAGCAGACGAGAAAAGGCTCCCTCCCGCAGGGCTCCTCCGCTTACCCGGGTGGCGGGGCTCCTCTGCCGGCGCGGCCGCTCCGGGTTCCCCGCGGCGCTTGGGGCCAGGGCGGCGCGCAGGAGGCGAGCTGCGACGGCTCCTCAGCGCCTCCCCGAGCCCCTTCTCTGCCCTCGCCCTCCCTCCTCCTCCTCCTCCCGCCGCGGAGAGCGGCAGCGACGGGCGTGAGCGGGCAGCCGGGCTTTGCGGGAAGGAGAGGGCTGGGCTGCAGCCCCTACACGCGTCCGGGAGCTGAAAGGAGGCGGCCGGGGAGGGGGAGCCGACAGCCTTCTAAATCCATGACGAAGGGGCAGGGCAAGCAGTCCCCCGGGTGTCCTCCAAGGTTATTACACCTCCTTCTCTCTTCGGCTTAAGGCAGAATTTACGTCGGTGTTTAAAATGATCAGGAAGAAGGCTGTAAGCAGAAACAGGGTTATAAATTCGGGGTGCGAGGTTAATCACGCAATAATGCTTGACAAGCATCGGCAAAAACCCGAGACGTGCAGCATACCTACTCAGCCACGAATCCCTACCTACCTTTGCCAGGAATGTTAATTTCCCCAGTGTGGCTATGGAAGATACACCCTCAGAAAGACCTTTTCAACCAAACGTGAGAACCAGCGGGATGTGACACTTCTATATCCTCTTATTACACATACAATGTGTTTGAGCATTAGTTAATTTTACAAGGTTGTATTTATCTAATTGCTGCCTTCAATTTATGAGTGCTGAAAAAAAGCCACCCCCGGAGAGGTTAGGTAAGATGCCCACTGATAACTGAACCAGTGTCAGAACTGTCAGCAGAACTCCAAATGCAAGGGGATTAGGTACTACACCCTCAGCTGCAGGTCTCCAGCCTCTAGCTCCTTTCTTGAGAAGCTTAAAGGCTACAGGTGCCTGCCATTTCCACATAAGGACTCCCTGCATATGTGTGTTTGCACTCCTGGGCACTAGTAGTTAAAACTTAAGGCTAGATGAAGTCTCCAAAGCCTTCCCTTTTTCACCTCATTCTGACTACTGTTCTTACAGTACAGGTCCCACCTGGGCACAGGGCTCTAAGAACAACATGGACCATCAAGGTCCGGATTGCCCAGGACACAAGACCTATATCAATTGCTCTCCACATTACACCTACAGAGTTGGAGTGGGGATATATGTGTGGTGTCAGAGCAACTTAGGGAATCCATCCCACACAAAGGGGTGGGATGTCGGGTGCATTGACTTCATCATTTGTACAGATGGAAGAAAGGCTGCTGCCTTCACAAATATCTAGGTGCTATCTCAGAGGACTGGAGCACTCAACAAGAGAGTGCAAGCTCCAGCTTCAATTTAATTTTTTACTTTACAGCGTAAAATGACCGACAACTTCTTTTATTGTTGGACTCTGATCTTAAGGGTCTTTTCCAAACAAAATTATTCTATGATACTAGCCAAGGAGTTTCAGATTCATTTATTGGAAATGTAGCAGGAGAGAACTTGCAAGGAAAGAGACTAGGAAGTGGTTCTTATCCAAGGAAGTCAGTGTGACTTTCTATGTGCAGAGAGTGACTGATGCTGGGATAATTCTGAGTAAACAGGCTTTTAGTTGCCTACTTCTCAGTCTTTAACATAAACATCTACCTTGACAGTCTATTTCGGCCTCTGTCTAAACAGAAAAAGCTGTACCTGAGCCACCTACTTGGCAACAAAACGGGGGACAAGTAGACAAAGATGTGAATTAACAGAGCAGGCAATCAGTGGTGGTTTTGTTCAAAGGCTATGATGTTGCAGTCTGAAAATAACCAGAAGGAAAGTTTCTGGGAAGCAGAGACTCAGAGAAAACTATCACTAGCATTATCTTTCAGGACATTGAATAGAGAGTTTGATAAGCATCGGTTCTTGCAGAAACTCTTTCAAGAAACATTGCATGGGAGACAAAAGCGCATTCTAATCTATGGACCTATAGAAATTCCTTTGTGAAGTTCTGAAAAAACAGGCAGGCTTGAAAAAGTTCTCAACTAAGAGCCAATCAGGATGTCAATCAGGTTGCGTGTCAGAGACGGTTCATGACAGCTTACCAGAAATACCTAGAAAAAAGTTCAGACAGTAATTTGGTTAAGGAGATTAAAAAACAATCTGAGAAGGCAACCCTTTTGAGATGATGAAAATAAGGTAGTAGTGCAGCTCATAAACATGTCAAGGGCTGGGAAAACTTGGCTGGAAAAATACTTTTTAGCTAGCAGTACATTGCAAATACTTAAAAGAAGTAAAAACTGTAAACTCTCCAGGGTATTCTGCCCTCAGGGAGAAATGAGTGAGTTTAGCCTTCATTGTTCTTTCTTGAGTAACCCTCTTAATTCTGTCATAATCGCAGTTGACTGAACTAGAGAAAGAGCTGATGCAAGGCTGGGGCTTTAGTGCATATCACAAGGATGAGGCATGAGTTTGAAACCGACCTTGCTAGAGATTGCATACACCTGAATTTCTATCTGAAGAAGTATGAGGAAGAAGGAAAAGTAAGAAAGTTAGTTTTTACATCAAACTACCAACAAATGATTTGATGCAAAACTGCTTAAGAACTGAAGACCAGAAGATCAGGATGAAAGAGTTGAATGTTTGAAACACATAACTGTTTTTGGGACATATCAGACTCAGTACAAAACCCTCTCATCTTTTATGAATGGTGAGCTAAGAACTTCATGGTTGCTTCACAGAAGTTAGAGAAGGTTGAGCAGCTTAATTCCTGCAAGGTCGGACAATAATCTTTCTGTTGCAATTGCAGATCTGTACTTGATGCAATGATGCTTTACGGTAACCTGTTGACATAGACTTCTTTCCCAGTGTCTCATTTCAACATAGGCCAAAGCACAAACATCACCAGCCTCCTTCGTATCCTGAATTCAGGAGTATGGTTTAGGTATGAAAAGTTGTGTTTCAAATAGCTTGTGGGTTTAAAATGAGTTGTACCTCATAGAATCATAGAATAGTTAGGCCTGGAAGAGACCTTAAAGATCATCTAGTTCCAAACCCTCTGCCATGGGCAGGGACACCTCTCACTAGACCAGGCTGCTCAAGGCCCCATCCAACCTGGCCTTGAACACCTCCAGGAAAGGGGCATCCACCATTTCACTGGGCTACCTGTGCTGGGGCCTCACCACCCTCATATGGAAGAATTTCTTTCCAATATCCAATCTAAATCTACCAGTTTCCAAATTAAAACCATTCCCCAGCTTTCTTGTAGGCCCCTTCAGGTACTGGAAGGTCACTATCAGATCTCCATGGAGGTTTGTCTTTTCCAGGCTGAACAACCCCAACTCTCTCAGCCTTTCTTTGTAGGAGAAATCCTCCAGCCCTCTAATCGTCTTTGTGGCTCTCTTCTGGACCCATTCTAATAGTTCCATGTCCTTCTTATGTTGGAGACTGCAGAACAGGACACAGTACTCCTGATGGGGTATCTTGAGAGTGGAGTAGAGGGGCAGAATCACTTCTACTTGCTAGCCATGCTCCTTTTTGATACAGTTGGCCTTCTGGACTGCGAGTGCGCATTGTTGGCTCATGTTGAGCTTCTCATCCTCCAGCACAAACAAGTGCTTCTCTGTAGGGCTGTTCTCCATCATATTGTCTCCCAGCCTGTATTGATGATGAGGACTGCCCTGATTCAGGTCCAGGACCTCGCACTTGGCCCTGTTGAACCTCATGAAAATCACATGGACCCACTTCTCCAGCTTGTCCAGGTCCCTCTGGATGACATCCCATCCTTCTGGTGTGCCAGCTGCACCACTCAGCTTGGTGTCATCTGCAAACTTGCTGAGGGTGCACTCAACCTTGATGAAGATATTAAATAATATCGATCCCAGTATCAGATCCCCCTGAGGGACACCACATGTCACAAATCTCCATCTAGACATTGAGCCATTAACAACTACTCTCTGGATGCGACCATCCAACCAATTCCTTATCCACTTAACAGTACACTCATCAAATCTGTATCTCTCCAGTTTAGATAGAAGGATGTTGTGGGACGCTGTGTCAAAGGCTTTACAGAAGTCCAGATAGATTACATCCATCGCTTTTCCTATGTCCCCTGATGTGGTCACCCCATCATAGAATGACACTAAGTTGGTCAGGCAGGATTTGCCCTTGGTGAAGCCATGCTGTCTTGAATCACCTGCTAGCTTTTAGGAGGACCACTTAGCATAGCTTCTAGGAGGATCTGCTCCATGATCTTCCCAGGCACAGAGGTGAGGTTGACAGGTCTGTAGTTCCCCAGGTCGTGCTTTTTACCATTTTTAAAAATGGGCACAGTGTTGCCCTTCTTCCAGTCACTGGGGACTTCCCCTGACCACCATGACTTTTCATATATTATAGAGAGTGGCTTGGCAACCACATCAGCCGATTTCCTCAGGACTCTGGGATGTATCTCGTCAGGTCCCTCAGGTGGTCACAAACGTAATCTTCCCCTACAGTGGGAGAGGCGTTTTTCCCTTGTTCCCCATCTTGCTGCCAACTGACACAGGAGGGGTGAGGAGAGCTGTTGCTAGTGAAGACTGAGGCAAAGAAGCTGTTGAGTACCTCAGCCTCCTCCTCATATGTTGATATGAGGTCACCATTTTCATTCATCAGGGCAGGTCTGCTTTCTTTCACCTTCCTTTTCTGGTTGACATAATTGTAGAAGGCCTTGTTCTTTTTTGCATCCCTTGCCAAGTTCAGCTCCAGCTGCCCCTTTAATAGTGCATAAGGTTTAGCAGTGCATAACGTCTCCTTGAAGAAAGAGCTAAACCCCAAGAAACTTATTTTTTCTTCAATCTCTATTTACACACCTTTACATCATAAAAAAGCTAGAGGCCTCAAGAGAATGTCAACAAAGCCTTAGGAACACAAAACCAAGGAAGCACTTAAACAGAGTAATAACTGAAATACCTAACAGCAAACCCCAAGTCATTTGCAGGCCATTAGTGAAAGAGAATGCTATCCTAGCAGGGATATAGTTTCATCTGAATGCAACAGTGAAGTGCTTGATCTGCTCATTAGTACAAGAAAATTAATTGCATACAATTTCTTTAGAAATTACTTTAATTTGTAGTCAAGTAACTGGCCTATTTGCAGTTTATCTGTGGTATACCATAGTTTTACCAGAAAAAAAATCCCACAACAGCTGATTAGTTTAAAAGCCACTCTGTGACACTGATGTCTTTTAATAAATGAAGCACCAAAGGACTTTACTGCTGTTAAAATAAACATCACTGGCAGTAACTCTGTATGATGCCCACACTTGATTGAACACCCAAAATCAGTTTAGTACTCATCTTGAGTCTTTAAGGGCTGGATAAAGTGTTTGTGACCAGCTCCTGAAAAATATTACCATTTCTTTTGAGGTTAGCTGCTATGCTGAACGTGGAATTACTATTAGCCACAAGAAATTTTTCAACAACTTTGGAAATAATAAGCACAGATATGGGGTTTTGTCTTTTTGTTTTACATATGAGCAAAGCAACTAGTCTGAAGAAAGAGTACAAGAGCCCAGAAGATCTGGGAAAAAACATCCAGATCGTTAGAAATATTAACATATCAGAAGTCTAAGGGAATCTAAGGGTAGAGGTTCAGCAGCCATTTTAATATTACTGTTTATTTTTCTAATAGGAAATACTAAAGCTTTTTGGCCACTGAAATTTACTTTATCCCTGCTTTTTTGTTGCACTCAACCTTCTTCAACAAATTCTTTCAAGCTTGCCTTGTTCATGCCTCAGTTCAACAGAGAAAAATGCTTTTATCTTATTGAAAGCTTGAGGAAATCTAGTTGGATTATTCTGGAAGTGTATACTCTCTGATATGGTTACTTTTCATCGATATATATGTTACATGTGAGTTCATCCTGTTTCCCCTATGACCAGAGCTAATCAGAGGAGGCTTCAACATTAACAAGAGCATCATCAAGACAAGAAATGTAAAGTATTTCTTAAGTTCAGCTACATGAGGGTATGAAGGCGGGACCTCAGTTCAATGACTTCTCCAAGTCTTGGCTTTAGCTGCACTGCAGACCAGCATCCCTGGTAAATCATAGACATGAGAATAACCACTCTGGGTTTTCATTGACAGACAGAAAACCAGATTGATTCATCTAGGCAAAGGAATGTTCTAGTTTCCCTACTAGATCACACTTCCAGGTAAAATGCTGCTGTCTTGCATTAGATTCTGTTGTCATCTAAGCATACACTACTCACATCAGGAAAGAGCTTAATATGTTGCAAACTTTGCAGCTGTAACATCTATCTTGCACAGAGATTCACTGCCTGCTGGTAAGTAGATGTGGAAATCTGGGGTTCACATCATATCCAGCAGCCCTAAGCAAAACATCTCTTCATTCTCCTGGGGCACACTGTCAGCAAAAGCTCTCTTAACCAGGATCAAGATCTAGTCAAAGAAAATCTCAAGAAGTTTGTGAGAAAATTCAGGTAGGCAAAGATTAGATCGTGTTGTATAACTCGTTGTGTTAATGAAATACACACAGCTTGTACTGATCTAGCTCCTCACCATGTTCACGGCACAACCTTCTGGGCAAGAATGAGGCCACAGCTCTCAAATTTCACAACCTTTGTGAAACACCCTTCACTCTTCTTCAAACAAATGGAAAAAAGACATTGTGGTGACATTTCAGATTTTTTATTTGCTTGAGAAAGTGAGCTTTATCAGAGTGATGAATATTTTGGCGTTCACAGGGAATGATTCATAGCATTTTAAAAAAATTATTTTTCTAAGGGCATATGATGTTTAATTTTGTAGCCTCTCCTTTAGTTACAAGGAGTGATTTAACAGTATCAAACTTTTGTGAAGAATACTGATTCAAAATACTCTTTAAGAGAATTCTGTCTCGGTCTTTACCTTGTGCTCCCATCAAGGTAATTTTTAATGCCACCTTCCTCTTTCATGTTAAAATGATTTTCTTCAAAGTCACTTGAGTAAAAAAGAACATGGAGAATAACTCAAAGGTGGGGTAGGTCCAGCTGCTGCTCCTGAGGTGTCCTCCACATGTGGTGGGGAGTCCATTCCCTTTTTAGGACAGAACCTTACCCGATGCTAATCAATACCCGTCTGCCAAATGCCTTTTACTGGTGTAATAGACAAGGAAAAAAGGCAGTTGGCAAGACATTTGCAGTATAAAAACACATTTTACAGAGACTGGTGCTGCTGTCATAATCACACAGTTACTGAAGCAAGACCATCTCCTGCAGGAGCATTCAGGAGATGCTGTGCACAATGCACACGTGCAGTCCCTCGTGTACCCGCCATCCAGCATGGGCTTGTTAGGTTCATGACTGAGCTTTCCCAGCTGGCTGCAGAGAATCTTTTTAAACAAATGCTTAAAAGGCCATGCCTGAAATATTTATTTCAACTCATTTTTTCTAGTCATGATTTATATAAAACGCAAAGTTTATTGCTTGCTTAGAAAACTACAGCATCTGTGGCAGCACGGCCTTATTTTGAGATTGTATTTTGGACTAAAAGAACCCCAAGAGAGTATGTCAAGGTCTCAGATAGGGTTGTTTCACGTGCACTATCCAGATACGGATCAGCTCAAGAAGCAATAATAATCTGTCTGAAGTCTTGTGGGAGCATATAAAAGCCAAGCATTACAGGCTTTTTTTCGGAAAAGATGGACAAGGATGAAGATCATGAGAACAGTGAGTAGTCAAACCATCTGCAGTTCCCTTTGAAGAGGACTGCACGTACTTTGATACACTGGGAAACTCATGATAGAGTTTCTCAAAACTCACTCTTGAGCATCATTTTTTTTGTTGAATTGTTTTCATTTTATTAAAAGATAAGCTTTCATCTGCTCCTTTACAAAGTCAGTGTTACTCTGAATTCTTGCCAATGAGAGGGATTCAATCTTTGTGAGGTGCTCCAAGCAAAGCAATCATTTTCCATTAAGGATCCAGCAGGGAGAAGAAATGTAACAGAAAGCATAAAAAATTAAGTAACCCTCTTTTTCCCCTGGAAATTTCTATCTGTATCTTTAAAAAGTTGCAGCTTGACCTATGATATTTATGTTGCTTTGGGGTTGAAGCTGCCCCGTTACTGCTGCAGTTCAGGAATGAAACTTCTGAGAGAAGCTGATTTTAGGTAATATATAATTCTGCACTTATCTTTAGCTTGCATTCTGATAATACAGTGCTTATTCAACTGAATGTTCTGAACCACAGCTAGCACGATCACCTTCTTCAAGACCAGATGTATAAAACAGACTACAGAGCAGTGCAGAGGTAGTTTAGCTGTCATGAAAAACCTTATGGGTAGAGGCCTGTGGGAACACAAGTGGATAAATAGATAAATGCAATCCATTAACTATTCAGTTTATTCTAAAGTCTGTGTGATGATGCCAGAAAATCATATCTTTATTAAAATAATTTTTACCAACCACTCACTCCTATTTATGGCTGCTCAGCTTCGTTTTTCTGAGGGACTGGGTTGAAATTTCTTTTCCATAATGCTTATTTAGCAATCAAATGTTAAGTGAACCCCTGTTATCTCTGTGGCTTCCAGTAGACAGTTCTAGTATTTCTGACTTACCAAAGCCGCTTGCCCTTTTCTCCAATACAGTTGCTACTCTGGATTTAGAAAGGGTATATCTTCTGCAACTTTTAGAAGATCCCCGGTTACAACATGGGCAGCGTACACAGACATTGCATAAAACTATCATCCCATCAGTTTTTAGAATGCTATTATTACCATTTTTGTTAGGCCAGAGTCATGATCCGTGCTGCAGGGTGATGGCACAAATGAAGCAAAATGAAGCAAATAAAACTTGACTCGGGACTTGCTGACCTGAATTTCTGCTTTGCTGCTGGTCTGTGCGGGAGGCTGGAAGCGCACTCACAGACTTGCCTGCGCAGAGCTTCCAGCATGGTCGACTTTCAGGGCTGTGGGGACTTCAGCCAACTTGTCCTCTCACAAACACTCTCTGGGTTATGGGTATGCTCCAGTTCTGCTGATGTGACAGCAGTCACATGGATGCACGGCCCCTCTTTCCTAGCCATGCTGAGCCAGGATGTGTCAGCTAATCTTCAAAGTTCACACACCCGTCAGGATACCCCACCTAATAGCCATCACTATACCCCAGCCCACCTTTACATTTGGACTCGATGATTTTAAAAGTCTTTTCCAAATTGATTCTGATTCTATAATGTACAGTGAATGAAGAAAACTGAAAAGCAATGGAAGGTGTGTTTTTTGAATCATCTTGTAGACAAATCCTAAACTTATTAGCAATGTAACAAATATTTGAAAAGTAGTTAATGAGTCAAACTCCAAGCAGAAGATTAATTGCCACATATTATGAACAAGTTGTAAAAATTATTTTTGCTACCTATATATAGCTGGGGGTTTTTGCTTGGAGAAGGGAGAGAATTAATTAATTAAAGTAGTGCTGTCTTTATCTTCTTAATTCAAGGAATCTACATTTTGCAATCTCACTTTTATCCCAACAATTTATTAGCCTTCACCCAAGGTAGAGGTGAAGATTAGGGACTCTGAGAAGAAACCTAAAAATTAAGCCTACAATGAATGTTTGAATGTAAGAAGATTATATTAACAGGTCTTGTCACCTGTCAGCCTGATTGAATTTAATTCAGACTTGGTGTTTATGATGAAGGAAAATCATAGCTATGCAATGGAAGCTGCCAAAAGACTTTGGACAGGTTGATTTCTTAAATAACAGTAATCTTAACCCAATTACAACTTCCTCATATGGTCAGAATACCTGAGGAGCTAGAGAAGATGGAAAATATTTGGTGCAAATTAAATAAAAAAAAAGTTGATGTTTCACAAGAATCCTACAAGTTCAAGAGCTACAATGCTAAGAAGCATAAAGGTTTAAAGTTTTCAAGGAACTCAGAAATTTGTAGTCAGAGTAACATACCATGATGCATTCGTGCTGGCCACACTATTTCTGATACAAGCCAGGATGCTGTCGGCCTTCTTGGACACCTGGACACACTTATCAACCAATATACCCAAGTCCTTTTCTTCTGGGTGGCTTTCCAGCCGCTCTTCCCCAAGTCTGTAGCATTCCATAGGGTTCTAGTGACCCAAGTACCGGACCTGGCACTTAGATTATCCTCCTGTGCTCAGTACTGGTGGGGCTGCACCTTGAGTACTATGTCCCATTTTGGGCCTCTCACTACAAGACAGACAGGTACTGTAGTGTGTCCAAAGAAGGCAATGAAGCTGGTGAAGGGTCTCGAGTGCAAGTGTTATGTAGAGCAGCTGAGGGAACTGGGATTGTTTAGCCTGGAGAAAAGAAGGGGAGACTTTATCACTCGCTGAACTACTAAAACTACCTGAAAGAAGGTTGTAGGCAGATGAGTGTTGGTCTCTTCTCCAGAGTAAGAAGTGGTGGGATGAGTAGAATAGGCCTCAAGTTGCACCAGGGGAGATTTAGACTGGATATGAGGAAAAATTTCTTCACTAGAAGGGTTGTCAAGCACTGGAACAGGCTGCACAGGGAAGTGGTAGAGTCACCATCCCTGAAGGTATTTAAAAAAATATAAAAGATATGTAGATGGGGCACTTAGGGGCATGGTTTCATGGTGGACTTGGCAGTACCAGATTAACAGTCAGACTCTATGATCTTACAGGTCTTCTCCAACCTAAATGATTTTATTATTTGAATTTAGCTGCTGTGTTTCATCAGTACAGTGTCGGCACTGCATACTGAATAACCAGCAGTGAAACATCATAGCACTGCACATGATTAAGGAAAGACCTCACGTTTTCAGGTCAAATTATGCCTAAACAAGTAACGCTCTGTGCAGGTCAGAAGTGCCTTACATCACAAAATGTCAAGTCACTTTGCATGAAGTGATTGATGTCAGCCAGAAATTAGGTCCTTGCCACATGAACCTTAATCTTCTTTTTTTTTTTTTTTTTTACTGTAGACATTACAATGTTTGTACTGTAATGTTTTGACTTCTTAACAGGGATCTGAAGGTGGAATCAGTTATTTCCTGATTGGCTGATCTGTAAATCTCCAGGCGAAAGACACATAAGCAGCTTTTTGCTATAGCATATTTTTTATTGTTTCCCAAAATTATTTTGATCTTTATCCAAAACAGTGAGATCTGGAAATCAGATTAATCCTGCACAAAAATATGAGCTGACACCACCCCAGAATTTCCTGTGTTTCAGAAATGAAACTGGGCTTCAAAAAAAAAACCTTACAGAAGTCAAGCCAAAAAGCAGTTGTGGGGTATGCCTTTACCAGACTTTTGCATTTTATTGGATTTTTCCCATGCCTGGATACAATTAGAAGCGCGTTACAGGAGTTACGTTACTGTGAGAGGACACCTAGTGGTGTTTTGCAGAAAGCCAGAAATATTCGGAAGGCAATACATTCTTCATGTATGTGAGATTATGCTGTTCCCTACTGATGTCCAGGTATATGGAGTACTAGATATTCCTTGAGAATACTAGAGAAGTTCTCAGATACCCCGGCTACTAACATAAAGAAAGCACAAACCCAGTTTATGAATATAATTACTACAGGACATTGAATCATTGTGCCTGCACCTTTGGGGATGAAGCATCACTCTGTAACAAAAGGGCTTAGTGTGCGAAGCTGTGATGCACTGGCGGGGAAGACTGAGCCCATCTGCGAGAATGCCACACCAAACAAAGTCTAATCTGTAGTGAGATACTGTGTGTGCTGTGTTGTTCCATCCACATTTGGAGGAGTAACAGCAATGAAGCTGATGGGAACTGTGCAGGAGCGCTGTATTTAGACATCAAGGTCTTTGTCTGTGATGGAACCTATACGCACTTCAGTGCAGTGGCATCTAGATAAGCCAGATGTATGAACAATCCAGAGAATCAAAGGAAGCCAAATGCAAGGTGCCACAGCATGAACTAGTAGATTATAGTCTAGTAAGCATATGAGGCCATGCAAAATAATTTGAAACCCCCTTCTTATTTGTAATATTTGTAATCCCATTGTAAAACAAGAGACAAGAAAACATTCCAGCACAAAAGACAGTTAAAGTGACTTGCAAAAAAAGAAGATAGAGCAGATGTCTTGCTTGAAGCTTGCCAAGAAAGACAAGTCTGGTAGAACTATGGTGGTGTGAGTCAGTAGGAACATTGTTCAAGGGCTAACTGCTCTTCCACATTTCAAATACTTCTGCGAGCAAAGATACAAATTAGTATGAAAAAAATCCAGATCCATATCAGAAATACTGAGTTCTACTCCAATGTTGTATACAAAAGAGAAAGTATTTAACATGCTAATTAATCTGATTTCCTGGTTCTCATTTCTGCGTCTCATTTGGTAGTTGTAATTTCTTACATGTACGGGTATTTTGTCTTCACACAGTTTGATAGCAAAGGCTCTTCCTTCAAATATGTCCTTTTCCTTACTGGCATTTCTTCCTGATGTAATCTTTGCCATAAAATGTCTCAGCATAAGTAGCCAGTTTCAACATTTCAGCTAAAGGATTCAAAGTGTGACAAACTCTTAGTAAACCACTAGAAGCAAAGTTAAACCCCAGTTATCCAACAAATATTATTTATTACCAGGCTCCAAAACACCTGTCAAGTTCCAGAACAAATGATTGCTGCATTATCTACTGTACAGTGGTTTACCTATTCCCGACCATTACCCCCCTTCTGAGTACAGGCTCTGTGATCTTGGAAAGCTTTCATAAACTGAAATTTTGTTGAGCTGTAGAAGAGTATCCCATGTGAGATAAAAAAGCTGAAGGCTGAAGTGAAATTGTGACAGTGATAATGGCTTAAGAGAAAAAAAAATCAACATGGAAAATGTCAGACCTCAAGATAAAACGTCCTAAACTCAGAAGACAATTTAGTAGGAATAAGGTTCATCCTGTTTAAATACCACAGGCCAATAGTTTCCCACCAGATTGTCAGCATTCTCAAGAACTGCCTGCATGGGGGATGGTATGCTAGCAGTTAACCTAGTATCACATTAGTTCTAGCTATCTACTATGAGTATTAGTTAATAAGTCCTAAAAGTGTTATTTCCAATAAAGCCTAAAGATAACACTCCAAAGCACCTAGAAGTATAATCCTGATTGCAGGGACTCAGATACTAAAAGATGCTCAAAGAAAGGCAACCAGTCAACAGAGGTTACAGCAAGGTTGTGTTACAGAAAAGCAAATTTTTTGTTCTTTCCTGTGGTCAAAAATAGTGATGATTATGATTATAGAACTGAAAAATGAAAGTTGGTTTTCCAAAGTGTGGGTTTTTTGTTTTGTTTTCTTTTCTTTTCTTCTGGTGTAGTGGCTTCCAGTTTTGTGGTTTTGATTCTCAAGTACTCTTCTCAAGATTTACTTCGCCTTTGGAGATGTCTGTTCCCAGCATTTGCCCAATCTAATTATTCAGTGAGAAGAAACAGAGAAAGAACATTTGTGAGTAGATCACCATCCTTCTGCTATTGAAAAAACAAATAATCAGTGAAGAGGTATGTGTTTCAAGGGACACCCTGAAGCAGCCCACCTCATCATTTGTTTTCTTTAATGGAAAAATAGCAATTGCTAGCTTAAATCACATTCTACACATCCTAGCAGTCAAATCCTTGGGCTACCTGAAGAACTTTACTAAACGAAAGCCTTTAGTAGCAAATGATGGAACCTAAGGAATCAAATTTTAAGGCAGCTTAAATTGCCTGGTCTAGTAAGAGGTGTCCCTGCTTTTTGCAGGGGGGTTGGAACTTGATGGTCTTTAAGGTCTCTTCCAACCCTATTCTATTCTATTCTATTCTATTCTATTCTATTCTATTCTATTCTATTCTATTCTATTCTATTCTATTCTATTCTATTCTATTCTATTCTATTCTATTCTATTCTATTCCATGATTCTATGACCTTCCTTCGTTAATTATTTTCATGGCAGTAAAATACCCAGTCCTTGTGCAGATCACAGAGGGGGAAACGATGTCCAATCAACTGTGCAACTGAGACAAAGATCAGAAAAATTACCAGTGGTAATTTGGGCAGTTGGACTAAGATGTTGAAGAGGTGACTAGATGGTTTTGGTGTATCTTTTTAATTACCACACAACAGCAACATAATGAGAGAAAGAATGCATTGTAAAAAGATTTCAATCACACTTATTGTATCATGACACAACCTTCTGAGTTCAATGGGATAATAGCCACAGTTATCAATATTTCTTTCTCCCATGCTACTTGGGATCTTTTTTTCTTACTCTGATAGCAATTTTTTATTTTGCTTTCAGAAAACATCATTGATAGCATAAAATGATAGATCCATTCCAAATCAGCTACTTCAGTCTCTTCTGTACTACTGTATTTAGCTACTACAGCACAGTTATGTATTACAAATTAATGAAGGATCTAGATTTAGTTATTAAAAAGTCATTTGTATTTAGATTAGTTAAACAATGAAATATGCCTGCAGAAAGAGGTGTTGGTTCTCAACAGATATCCATATGTTTTATTTATTTACTCTTGATGGCATTTTTTCTAGTGATGTACAAAACCCAGTTAAACTCTTATCTTCCAGTCAAACACATTTTGGGTGGTGGGTGGAATGGAGAAGGAAGAGGGGAGAGATCCTGGAGATAGCCAATACTCCATTAGGAATGAAGAATAACTGTTTATTGAAGCATGAGGGTAAATTACTTTAAAATTCATTTTGAGACATAAAGCAAGCAAGACAAGGTGATGTTATTAATATCCGTCTCAGGCCACCATGGACACATGAGATATAACAGAGCACTGAGCCCAAAATAGATGAGAAAGTCATGTGTGTGAGGACTTTTAGCAGTTCCATTGTCTACCAAATCCTATCATCTCTTCAGCTTCCAATGGTGATAATCAGATTTGTGATGAAGTCCTCATCTTGACTTCATTGTGTTAAAATGTTCTTCTATATCAGAAGTTGATAAGATGGCACATTGAGTCAAGATGCAACAAACCTTAACTAATAACAAGTCAGTTATTAGTGGGCAACACAGCATGGCATGGAGAGAGAAATGCATCTGTCTCCTCTATACCTAAATGCTTTCTTACACAATGCTTTTTTGACTATCAGGATGCATGGATTCTGATGATCTGGAAACGTATTTACTGATAATTGTGTTACTTGTCAGGGCCTACTGTTTAAATTGTACAAGCATGGTCACAGGAGTGTATAAATCTGGATTGAATTGTAGCACTTAGAAATGTAAAAAACCCAAAGCAAAATAAATGAAAAAAGAACCCAAATCTGCATGTGTGATTTTGTAATTGATTATCGAGAATGCCTTTCCCATCCTTCCTACATAAAAAGTTGTTTACACATGTGAAAAAGAAAGCAAACTTGAGAGGATGGTAAATTTTCTTGCCTACCATCATATAGAAAGTCAGAGAAAGATATTAACTTTCAGAAATTACAGATAACAAATATAGAAAGCAAATAAACAAACAAGGCTGTAAGTTTGCACTGATTTCACTATTAATGAGATTTTTAAAAGGAAAAAGCATATTTGAAATTAAGTTCTAAGAAGTTTGTGTATTGTTTGAAGACCTTTTGCATTTAGAATTTCTTATATAATGAATTCTGGACACCACAGGCAACTTGAGCAATCAAGGCTTTTTGCAGGATTACTTTTCCTACTTCTGAATGAAGTCTGGGGAAAAGATCAGATTTCATAGCAAAGATGAATGTATATACAAATTCAGGGAGGAGAGGAAGTACTTGACCTGAATTATTCCATCATGTCCAAGAGGATGACTGGAAAAAAGAAATCACCAAAACCCCTAGAAATGCGGTTGGTGTGTGAAGTGGTAAAGACAAAGGTTTAAGATGCACAGGTGTGTCTTGGTAAAACAAGTGTATTATTGACTTTTACTGCAATAACAGCCACATGACTACATGACTCAGTGACTGACCAAGGCTTTCCTGGATGAAGTACTGGATAAAAAAGGGTCTTTGCCCCAGCAAGCTCATAGAAGACCATCCCTATGTTAGTAAGATGCTGAAGTTGATTGCAAGCATGAAGCATAGTGACATTCATAAGGGTTTATAGCATTAAATCTACATGATATTTTATTGGGTGTCAGTGCCAAGAATTTAGTAGTGAGAGGTCTGCAGAGGTGGCCTCTGTGAGAAGAGCCCAGGGGCTGCACTCTGCTTGACACAGCCTGTCCTAGCTGGCTCCAAGGGACTGTGACCATAGATGGACACAATATGAAGGAGTCTTCATCACAGCTGTGCTTATGTCTCAGCCTCTCTGTAGTTATTTACCTACCCCCACTATGAGCTCAGATACCTTTCTCTTCGCTGCAGGACAGGGCATCCTTCCCCTTACCAGGCTCTAACCAAACCCCAATGGCCCAAGTTCTAGACTGCTCATGCTTCTCCAGTGGGGGTGGTAGTAAGTGTAACTTTCTCTTGCATCAAGCTGATTTCCAAATCCAGCCACATTTGCTCCATGTGAGAGCATGGTCTGTACTTCACCCATGCCTGTCCCACCTTGATAAGCATGCATCATTTGGGGACCTTTTCCAGAAAGTTTAAAGTGATTCTTCAGAGCGGTCCCCCACTTGAGACCTCATCTGTCTCCTCTTGGTGTGATTTAGACCAAAGCCAGCCGCATCTATAAATCTCCTTATGATTAAACACAGACTTCTGTTGAACAACCCCACTTCCCTGCTACTGAGAGATGGTAGACAAGCTTACCTTCTTCTGTTGGAGAGTCCTTATACAGAAGAAGGCTGATTGAGGAAAAGCCTCTCTTTTGTATGTTTTGAACAGAGTGGTAGAAAGTTGTCCAACATCACAGCAAAATTACTCTGTCCTGGCATGAGGCATGGGTGTTTAGCACTGGGACAAAGGTACCTCTGTTTTGAGAGTGAAGTTCAACATTTGTTGCTGCTTCATTTCAAGTTTATAAACATCTATTATTGAGGGAAATATGGTGCCTCTTTTAGAAAGCTTTTTTATAGCACTATGATGTATAAAAACGTCAGGAGGATTTCAAGTAGCATTCTCTACTGCCTTCCAAAAATTTCAAAAATTGTAAAGATTTTGAGTCTAAATCTATGCTTCAACAGTAATTTTAGCTTTCTTCCTGGTTTAGCACTGAACATCCAACAGCTGCCAATGAGAATGAGTGGGTTTCTGTTGTGAGAACAAAATACTTTATGTTTTGAAAGGCCGCATTCAAAGGAGTTTTGCTCTGTCTAATGGCCAAGGGGAAGATTTTCAATGATCAGTATATAAACTGGAATTTTACAGGAATCAAGATTCCAATACGAATTTATTTGGAGTGGTGGTTGGGAGCCTGAAGACACCACCCATAGGAGCTGTCAGACCCCACCTGGAATGGCTAGTGGAGTTTTTGCATTATCTGACATGGACACCCCATTTCCATCCACCCTTCTTGTTCAAATCACAGTTAGGTCTAGCTTTGCAAAGTAAGTCTTAGAAATCACCCCCCTTAAAATCTGCTGTGTAAAAAGCCAACAGCTCTTCTTTCCTGAAAGTATGGGATCTGAAGCAAAAAGGAGGGCTATTTATCATCCAGCTTTGGGAGAAGTATAAGAAAACAATTGCCTGACCCTCAAAGGAAAATGCGTTGCATGACTCAGCTTTCCTGTTTAGCTGCTGAGAGCAGTTTGGCATGAAGGACACACACTGAAGAAAAAGATGGTTCTCAGTATCCTTGCACACCAATGACAGGGTATCATTTAACCCTTCCTTGTGACAGTGGGGTGAAGACCAGGGAATATGAGTCTCCAGGACAAATGCAATTTTACAACATTTATTGGATCTCCAAAGCATTAAAACCCATTCTTTGAATGATCCTGATTGTTATGCAGAAGGGAAGGGAAGGGAAGGGAAGGGAAGGGAAGGGAAGGGAAGGGAAGGGAAGGGAAGGGAAGGGAAGGGAAGGGAAGGGAAGGGAAGGGAAGGGAAGGGAAGGGAAGGGAAGGGAAGGGAAGGGAAGGGAAGGGAAGGGAAGGGAAGGGAAGGGAAGGGAAGGGAAGGGAAGGGAAGGGAAGGGAAGGGAAGGGAAGGGAAGGGAAGGGAAGGGAAGGGAAGGGAAGGGAAGGGAAGGGAAGGGAAGGGAAAGAGGGGAGAAGGGAAGAAGTCCTGAGGTAGGATGACAGCTTTCCACTCTGGAAGGGAAATTTACTTGGCAACAGTAACTTCTCTTTTTCTGGACTCCTCACAATCCTCATCTCTACCAGTAGCCTGGCATGTGCTTTGAAACATAAAATTGTCGTTATTTGCTGTATTCCTAGCATGACATTTTCTTCAGCAGAATTGCATATGGTTTCTGTGGCATTTTATTATTGTTTCTTTTATGAATGTTAATAAGATTTTCTCAAAGGGAACTGGCAAAAAAGAAAAAGAAATTTATCTTCTGAGGTAAACAGAAAGTAAGAAACCAAAAAAATCAGCAAAGAAAAATACCTCTAGATTTTATGTTAAAAATTCTAGCTTCATCTACTTAAAAATAATATACTAAAAGATTAACCTAGCATCTTACACTTGAAATGTTAATATGGAGAGTAATGAATTAGTATCATGTTGACAATGCAATAAATATGAGTAACTGAGAGAAGGATTGTTAAAATGTTTAAAACTAAGTTGGTCTTTCTTCAATCATATTACTTTCAAGATTTAATTCATGTGTATGAAATGATACCACCACTAACCACTTATCATCACTACTCCTTCAGTAAAACTCTGAGGGTTCAGAGATTTGTGAAATGCTGCAGTCCAAAGAGGAAAGGGAGGACAACCTAATATAATGCTCCTGGGACTTCTCAGTCCAAAATATATGCCTTCTGTATTCATCACAACAAAGTTCAAAGCCATAAGAAGAAGGAATCTAAAACCTGCTGCATATTAACTTTAAAGAAAAACAGCCTTTTGTATCATACTACAGAAAAGAAAAATGCACATCCAAAACAGTGATTTCCAAGCGTACATAATCATATGATGCAGCATTAAATATGTTTAGCAAGGATTCTGCTGGTGTCAGCCCACTGAGTGAGATGTACATCTTAAGCCTTCTGCCTTTTCCAAAGCAGCATTTCTCGCATTTCTCTGGTGATGTGCTGTCAGTGTTTGGGGCTGCAAAGAAATACTATCTTTCTGCTGTGATGAAAATATGCACTTGGGGTTAGTATGCTCACATAATGAATTGTTTCTAATATACCTTGCCTGACTACTAGCTACAGCTTTGATCATTCCTAAACATTGAAAGAAGAACCTTTTTTATGCTGAGAGGGGAGGTAATGTACTTAGTTGTTATTTTTTATAGTTGTACATTTACTATGATCTCTTTACTTTGTTTTATTTAAACCTCAGTTTCTCCCTCTGGAGAATGAATATATTAAAATATGTCAGCCTCATAAATGTGACAGGAGGAGTAATCAATCTGCTCAAATGGAACATGAGAGAATAGGAATTTTTGAAATTGTTTTCTTCCAGAAACATTTTCCTTCTTTGGCTCCCTACCATTTTCAAGTATGTTGCTCCAGCTTTTAAGAAACATTTTTGTACACGGGAGATAGTTTAAAGCAGAGGAAAATTCTGAAAATACTCTCAATGTGTGAATATAGTCCCTGAAAGTTTATTTTCTTAGCTGTATTTACTAAAGCCAGAGCACTTTGGGAATGATGTAAAAATATACATGAAGACTTGCAGACATTTTTCTGACATGTACTCTTCCTGACAAACAAAAACTGTGAACCTTTAAAAGTGTATTAACTAAAACTGTACAGCTAGGTACAAGTTCATGTGGATTTAAAGGTCTGTTGGATTGAGGTCTAAATTCTTTTTGAAAATGTAGGTTACTGTAAATAAGCAAAACTACCTCTGTTTTGTTAGATTAAAATCTGTGTGTATACCCAAGCAGACTTCCAGCATTTTGCAAAATGTGTGAAAAATCCTCTTTGCATCATTCTTTCTGAAATTCAAAGGAATTTCTACAGGAGACAGTATACATATACAGCCATGCATGTCCCAGCAGGCTTCTAAGGAAAGCTAGGTAAAAATTGTTGTATGATTTCAGTGGAAATATGAGCTAAAGGTAAACCTTGGACATGAATTTTACAACTGAGACATTAAAATCATGCCTAGTGGTAGCTTTGGAGGTTTGAGAAAGGAGACAGCTCAATACAGAACTCAAAAAACCTGCCCAAAACTCATTATTAAATGAATTAAAAAAGAAAAAAAAATAAAAATCTGTACATCAAGTAAAAAAAAAAAAAAAGGCTTGAAAAAGCCTCATTGGGTGAAAGATGTGTTGGTACTGGGCCCCAAAAGGAAATACCAGATAAAGATGCTGTTTCAGGTTTTGCTATGGTAACATAGGAAAACATATGGGGAAGGAGGTAACAGAAGCAGAGACAGTTAAACACACCACTGTCAGTGAAGATGTTTAGGCATATGTTTTGGCAACGTCCACCTAATATGAAACTGTATCACAGTCTCAGAGTCAAATCTGATTATCTTGGGTTGGGACATCTTCTACCCTTGGATCGTCCAGGTTCTGTAAGGAAGGCACTTTGCTTCTCTAGATTACTATTTGAACCTTTTGGGTTGTGGTGCTGGTGTTTGTTTTTTTTTTCTTTTGTCATTTTAAATTGTTTTGCTAGTTGCTGTGAGTAAGATTGCGTGGAAGCAGAGCTTTTGTGACTCACTCATTTGTATATTCTAAGTGGAGATGGGAAGCGGGGAAGGAAGTAGCATGAATAAAATATAAAAATAAAAATGCATTGCTTTGTCTGACCTGCTTGAAAT
Source organism: Gallinula chloropus (assembly GCF_964237585.1). Taxonomy (NCBI): domain Eukaryota; kingdom Metazoa; phylum Chordata; class Aves; order Gruiformes; family Rallidae; genus Gallinula; species Gallinula chloropus. The sequence goes on from NC_140085.1 coordinate 68,852,934, forward strand.
GCCAGATTAATGTCTGCTTGATTTAGTTCTTTTTCCCTTGTCCATCTAATAAATAGTTTCACAGCACTGTGTTGAACAGCTTGTTTTTACCACTAAAGCCTTAGTTCCCTGTAGGGGTTATTAGTACCATAACTCAAGTTTTAAAAGCTCAATATCATGAACAAAAATATGTTTAAAGAGGAAAGATTTCATGCGCATTTCTCCTGAATCTATTTAATTGTAAAGCACCTTCTCTAAATTGGAATATGTTTGATACTGTGTTTAAATTAAATCTTTCTCATGGTCTATTTAGTTTTACTACCTGTACTCTAACCACTAGACCAAGATATACAAAGGCCTGGAAGTCATGGTGCCTGATTTCTGCACCCAACTCTGCCATCCCCTGAGTGATCCTTTCTGTTTCCATTCCCACAGCAAAAAGGAAAGGAGTGATAAAACGTCAGATATTTAAAGCAATTTATACCAAGCTTGTGGCTGTTATGAAGTTCTGAAAGGTTATCTTGTATTTAATACCTTATCATTCCAAATCCCAGTGCAGATCTCAGGACATTTTACAAATGACAAGCATATTGCAGCTCTTCTGTGAGAAAAAAAGCCAGAGAGGATCATACAAACTAGCTGTGCAATAAAGAATTCTGCGAGGATTCTTTTGTAGAGTTGATTGCAATTTGGATTTCAGACTTCTGATTAAGTTTTTAATTTGTCTTTCTCCAAATTGGGAATGAATACTTGTTTTTGGAACTAGTTTTCCTTTTTTCTTGGGTTATTCCCCTCCCCACCCTCCTCCCAACTCAGAAAATGTCATTGGAGAAAATTGCTTTAGGGAATTTGCCATTTGTAAAGTGCAGTTTGAAATATGATGTGTCAACCAGAGTGCTACATTTTTAAAAAGTGTTGTTATTTAATGATTTTTCATTAGTAACAATAGTAACATTAGACCAATAATACTGTAGACCTAACAATGTGAAATAAAACAGTAGAATTTTTTTAAGCATTATGAGTACTTGTTACATAATGATGACTGAGATATCATGTCTAAATCAGAGAATAGTATATTAGACCAGGTGTTACTAGCATTACTACAGCATAAATGTGTAAGTGTTTACTGGGGAAAAAAAGTGTTTCACTTGGAACTAATTAGCTACTGTATTTGATTATCTTGTGAAGAAAAGGAATATTCCAACATTATAAAAAGCCATTGAAATGATGCAATACATCATTAAGATATAAATCTTGCAAAAATAAAACCCCATGCATAAACAGCAAAGCTATTTCTGGATGAAATATTGTGTATGTTAGGCAATTGTTTTGAAATACACACTTTTTTATCTGTTTTGCTCAATCCCCTTGAACGACTCTATTCATTCTTCTTTTCCACTCCTTACTCAGAAAGTTTCCTCAGCTGGGCCACATGGAATTCTCATACTGATTCCCACATATAATTGTCAAATGTATCTTTCCAAACAGGAAAGTGATAACCCAAGATGTTATCCAAGCCTCAGTCTGCAGCCACCTGGTCTCAGATCTGACCTTCCATTAAGCATCTCTTACCAGGCCTCTTACTATACTGATTTTGTATGGATACAAATCTGTCACACTACAGAGCATTCATTGATTAAATAGGAAGGTCACCTTTAACTGTAGATAGTTCAGGAAGAGTTCATATGTGTTTGATACATGTTGTAAAACATGACTAGTCAAGAGAACATCTGAATACAGTGTCCTGTGTCTGCTCTGGGTAAGGCCAAATGAAAGAGAAAAGAAGCACATGAGAAAAATGAAGTAGGGTAAGCTTCTGCTCCCCTCCAGTATTATTCATTAGATAAATAAAAATTTACATTTACATAATCTGTTCCTTTTCAGGAAAGGTGAAGGATAGGGGTGGTATGCACTAAATTTCTGTGATGTACACATCATGATTAGAGTGAACAATTAGAATAGTAAATGATCTATTTATTATTGTTCCCCCTCCCCAGTGGGTAGCTTCAGACAGAGCAGACCTGTCTCCACGGTCAATGGAAGGGGGGGATGCTCCTCCAGAGCCTCACAGAGCATATCAGTTCAGTGCTGATTGGCACACTAGAGCAACTTCTCTCTTTTTCCTCAAATGCAAAGCAAGAATCCCATCCTGTGATCCATGAGTACATTTAATGGTGCTGCAAGGTGTACCTAAGGGCAGCAAATCTTTTAGCAGTATATTTGAATCCAGGATTTTGCACCTGCGATGAAAAAGGACTACAACTAAATGAAGCTGAAAATCACTGCTGTAGATACATCCTAATAAGGTTGTCCTTGTGGATCTAAAGTTAGCTGCTGTAAGAAAGCCTTATGTACTGTTTTCCATTTTCAAATCTATACAAACATGTAAAATATAATCAACTGAATTAACTCTGTTAGTTGGAAACTTAGACTGTCTTGCAGCATTGCACTGCACAGTCTGATGCACTTACATAGCAGCTGTAGGATGCTCTCAGTTGCCCATGCCTTTATACTCTGGTTTCAGCTCATTAACCTGCCATGCTTTGGTAGACAGTCTTTCTCCTTTTATTTTTTCTCTTAAAAGGATTCTTTGCTGCCATCTACCTGGCAGAGTCAATTACAGCATCACAAAATGCTACTGAAACAGAATAGCAGCATCTAACCTCCACTTGAATACGGTGCAAAGCAAAAACACAGAATATTTTCCTCTGTTCTTTTTCAGTTCTTGAGGCCCTTTTAATTACAGTCAAATTCACTCAACAGAACACTGAGGTGACTATACTGCTGCTGTATCAAAAGCTTTTTTTGATAGGGCTGGAGCAGGACACGCATCCTTACAAACCTATGATAGTTTACAGTTGCTGTGTGTATTTGGGTTTGGAGAGATTAATTTTCCATTTTACTTTATGCTTTCAAAACAAGGTATGCTCAAATGCCCCATGACCTTTTGGCTTGGATTTTTTAAGAGTCAGAAGACTCAGTTCTTAAAATTCTCAAGCAGGTTTTTGGTGAGGATGTACATCTGAGCCACAGCACCGGTCCCCTTGCATGGATGCAAGGATGCAACCCAGCTGTACAGTAACTGCAGGAGAATATCTGCATGTAGCAACAGCTACTTCTTCATAAAGCTAAAAGGGATACATCAGAGGGATTAATTCACCTTATTCACCAATACAGAGGAGTGTAGCCACAATGTATGCAAGGGATTCACAAATGAACTGCTTTCTCCTTTATGTGACCCTAAAGGTACACTTAGGAAACGCTAATGAGGGATGAGAAGGGTGATAACAACTCCCTTAGTCTGTCTAGTTAGCTCAGTCTCAGCCTAGACAGATCACAAACTTTCCAGTTCCCTCATCCATCATCAGCACAGCCAGCCCTGTCAGTTTTTGCAATGAGGTCCAATTAAACAAAATACATCCTTCGAGGACACAAATCCACCTTTCCCCTTGCCGGCTTTATGTTTACAACACACAGGGCATGTCAGAACAGCCCTGCCTGATGGCTGTGGCTTGTTCTGTAGACACAAGAGGGTCAATGAAATGCAGTGTTTCGGAGCACGGCTGCTTTAGAAATCAAACCAACAAAAAACCCCCAAACAATCCAAACCAACCCCAAAATAAAAAAGAGGTGCTTACATTAGACATCTTATTAACCAACTCATATTAAATAACACTGAAGATACAAGGAAGCTCTTGTTTTATCTGGGGTTAGAATCTTAAGCTGTCACAATTAATTTGATGTTATTGATGTGCAGGGTGGTGAGAAAAGAGGTTGTGCAGCCTCTTCCCTACCATGTGATATTCAGTGTGCATCTCACCAAATTATCCCAATGCAATAGAGGGAGCTAACATACCTTCTTCACATATACACTTTGAAGCTAACCTTTCCATAAAGGCAGGTGACTTTCAACAGGAAGACAGGACTCAAACACAAAGGGAATTATTTAAGGGTCTCTTGGGATTCATACAAGTACAGAACCTCATAAATCCTCTAGAATGATGTTCAGAAGATTGCTTTTTTTGACAACTCAGTGTACAGAACAAGAATAGCAAGAGAGCCTGCCTGTATTGCCTTTACTTGTTATATGCATTACCAAGGCTGGATTTGTGGAATGCTATCAGTAAATAGCACCATTGATAACTATTTTTGGGATGTTTTGACTACCTTAACTTGACTCCTGTTTTGACTCCTTTAACTTGAGGAGTTAAGATAATCTTTTACCAAGGGATCTAAAGTGAACTGCTGCTTCAAACTTTTTAAACACCTCAATCCAATGCTGAGCAGGGTTGGGTCCAGTTCAGACCCCAGGGTGTCCCACAGTTGCCCTCAGTGCCCTTGCTCTGTAGAGAACACAGTATTCTGATGTCTCTGTAAAACTGTAAGGTGTTGACTCAGTGACCTGACACCACTGGAAAGCCAAGAAGGTATTTTTATAAAGCCACTATCTGTGAGCTTCAGAGGGGCTGAAAAAACATGAGGGGATCCTGATCCACAGCAGTTTTGAGGCAGGGAGCATAGAAATCTTAGAAAATTCCAATTCCTTGCAGCTGATCTATACTGAGTTCCTGCTACACATGCATCCACGTGGTGTGAACCTTTATGAGTTCCCCTCCATGACTCAACTTACCTTGATACCAATGCCAACAGGAGTTTCACTGGAAATGTACCCAGAAACAACATTCCTCTTGTAAGGAATCGGTAGTTCTGCAATGCAAATGCCAGGGCAAGCACAAAGAAGTCATGCTGAAGGTTGGATGGACCCCCTGTCTGACTAGCAAGGGCTGCAGGGGGGGAAAGAACAAGGAAGTGGGAGTAAACAAAATGCTGCTAAATGAATATAATGTGATGTAAAGCCACTTCTCTGTTCTAGTTTCCAGCATCTCAGTAAAATCACCTCGGTGTTTCCCAGCCACTGGTAATCGGAGTCAGCTTATTCACATGCTAATCCTATAAATGGAAATGGAAAATTAAATGCCTTAAGATTGTAAATAACTAGGGAGCTGCATCCTGAAATACTAAGCAACATGCTGCCATTTCCTGGAAAAAAAGAATAATGGAAATTCTAATTTGAGCATGAAATTCTTCCTTTTAGAATTGCTTATAACATAATCAGTGGGTGAGATACTATTTCTTAAATGTATTTGTAAGTGGAAGAAGAGTCCTGGCTCTGAGGCCTTGAGGAGCTATAAAAGTAATAAATGTTAAATAATAGTCAGAATCTGCATAAACAAGTACATCTGTCAGTAATTAACACCCCAGCAATGGTACTTCGGGAAAAAAAGAGAAAGAAAGAAAGAAAAAGACTGAGACATAAAACAAGAAGAGAGAGAACAATATGCTACAAAAAAAAAAAAAAAAAAAAGCAAGCCATATGTTCAGCTAGAGATTTTTGCAGTCTTTTCACATCACAAGCAGGCACTGTACTGGGAGAGCCAACGCAACACCAGTGGTGTCAACTACAAAACCCCCTAAAACAAACTAACAAACAAAACACCCTGAGACCCCCTCCCAAAAAAACCCCTCAAACAAAACAAAAACAAAAACAAAAACAAAAACAAAAACAAAAACAAAAACAAAGGAAAAATATCCCTGTATCTGTATTTATTCTGAATGTCCAAGTGCCTCTTCCTCAGAAGCCTTTTTGTTATGGTGTTGTCTTTCATGTCCAGAGGCATCAGGGTAGAGGCATGTATCCAGCTCAGGGAAGACATGCTTTTAAAACAGCATGAGCAGGGTCTCAACTCAGATTTCTAGCACTCACCAGGGGTGTTCAGTTTGCCAAAGAAACCTGATGCTCTTATGTTAGGTATGAGTTTATTGTCACGAATGCACGCCAGACAGTGCACCTCTCCCATGACCTTCACTAAAAGCAGTCATAGTCATCCAGAAGTGAGAGCCCAGGGACTGACTGGTCTGTCTGGCTTCATTTAGTTGGATTAAGTGGAGGTGGTCAGACCTCTCCCAGAATCACCTAAATATGACACATGGAGCGCCATAGGGAAACAGGCAGGGCATTGCTTTCTACCAACACAAATTAAAGACTGCTCTGCTATACACAGCATGTTCACTACGGCCATCTCCTCCAAATGCCTAAGCTAAAAGAATTGGCTTTAGAGCAAACGTTGCTATGTCCCATGACTTCCACCTAAAACTCAACAGAGACATGGCATGCAACACCACACCAAGAGTCTGCAACTGCAGCAGTTCCAAGCCCAACTCATACAGGAGAGGCTGGAGATGGGCAAGAGCAGAGACGAGACAGTGCAGTCAGCAGTGCTTCACGTGATGTGGCTCATGTAATTATTACCAGCTAACTACTAGTGACAAGGGTCCTAATGAGTCTGTTTAAAAAAAAAAAACCACACGATTTTCATTGTACTTAAAAGAAACACATTACCCTGCCTTCTACTGCAGAAATTGTTCAGGTCAGGATTAGGATCTAATATGTCCTTGTAGCTGACATCTCAGGATTTGTCTGTCTGTTTTAACTAGCACAATAGGTAGCTAAGTGAATATTCTTTGCAACAGTCAAGTGCCTGAAGTTTGCAATTTAAACTTTGAAGTATTATACCCTTTTAACTGCTGCTTCTAGAAAAATCAGTTTGATTCTCAAACACTTATTTCCCATTTTTGCAGCAGTCACACAGGGAACACTCCGTCTGCTTACAGACTGTCATCACTTGCTGAGTCGTCACAGTGGCTCAATTCCTTCAAGAGTTTTCTGGACCCCTTTTTGTAGAAACTTTTTCCTTGACTGTCTTCAGAAATATCTACCTCTTCTCTGCCAACCTGAATCTTTTATATCCCTGAAAAAAAAAGTTCCTTCATGAAGCAGAACTAATGAAATGTGGCTTCCTATAACTTCAGTTTCAAAGTTGGAGGGGTCTTTAACAGAGTACAAAATGTGAAGCTTATTTTAGATTGGTGTCTTGGTTCCAGCCAGGCCACAGTTAACCTCCTCAAGCAAGCAGCACAGGTGAGCTGAGCCAGCACAGGTGAGTTGAGTTCGCTTGGGCTGTTTTCCACACCACCTGACATCACTTCTCCATAAAAATCCACTGCCCTACCGAGAAGAGGAGTTGTGCTGAATCACCTCTCTCTGATCAGCCCCTTTTATGGGTGAGTGGTGTCAGGTGGTGTGGAAACAGCCCAGGCTAACTCAGCTCACCTGTGCTGGCTGCTTGGGGAGGTTGATTCTGGCCTGGCCAGAACCAGGACATCAAGGTGACAGAGCACTGGAATAGGCTGCCCAGGGAGGTGGTGGAGTCTCCATCTCTGGAGATGCTCAAGACCCATCTGGACACCGATCTGTGCAATATGAGCTGGGGAGCTGCTTTGGCGGGGGGGTTGGACCCGATGATCTCTCAAGGTCCCTTCCAACCCCTACAATTCTGTGATTCCCTAATATCTTGTAGGAGCTCACAGCTCTTCTTTCCCTGAGCTCCTGAAAGGCAGTCCTCACTCCTCCCAGACATTTATTTCCACAGATTTCAGGCTTTTACTGCTCTGACAGATTTGGTTGACATGGACATTGTGATTGCTTTATTTTCCTCATTGTGGGGCTTTTTTGTTTGCTTGGTTCTTTTAAATCTCTATGTTTGGTGGTCTACTTTTTCAGAGGCACATGTTTTTATGGGTGTAGTAATAGTTATAGAGTGCTTTTGTGCAAATATGTTTGAAATTCAGTGTGTGGCAGTGTTCTGCTTGGGGTGGAGAGGCAAGAGGGTAAGTCAGGGATGTAAAAATGTTGAATTTCAACAAGAAATGTATTTTTCCTTTGAAAGTTGGAAAAATTTAATTGCTTATACTATTTTTATTCCAAATGGTATTTTACTTCTAGGTTTTATTGCTTTAGAAACCTAGCAGAACAAACATGAGACCTTTTGGGATGAAAGTCTCTGCGCTAAGCGCTCTATATGGACACAGTTGTTCCACTTTATATTTCTGTTGAATATCTGCTCCACATAAGCAGAAAATTTCCAGGCAACTCCTTCCATCCTCTTCCCCAAAAGACAGTTATGTAAAATACAGGGTGGGAACCTAATCACTAAGTTGTTTATGATGAAATACATACCAAACGCTAATATTGTTTCAGGAGTGGCTGCCTGTAAATTATGTCTTTTTATTACTGGTTGTGGAATTAGATTCACTATGTAATGCCTGTCTGATGTTATAAATAAGTACCCCTTTGCAAATATTAAGGTGTGATTAAAAGATGAGAATGCTAGACTGGATTGTAGGTGAGTGCAGTGGCTGCCAGCACATGGTGACTTCTCTAAGCATTATAGGAAGGACAGTATTTTCCTTTTAGCTTTTGAAACCCTTCTTGCAGGATCAAAATGTCTTAGCCAATTTTTCATGTTGCATTTTGTTGGAAAATATTTGTATAATCTGTGCGTCGTTTTTTCATGGAAGACATTTAGATATCTTACTGCAGAAACAGAATACACCTAAACAATGAGATATCAGCAACACCTTGTAAGTTATCCAGAGCTGTTATCAAAGGAGTACTTCTCCTGCAAATTGATAGCATATATCTAGTAGGGCCTGCTCCCTGAACTATGTGCAGCTAAATTCTGTGAAAGCTGCATCTACAGAACAAAGGTATCACAATGCCATAAAATATTTTAACACCTGTAAGCCAAGCAATTCACTACAGTAATGTTTTATGGAAAGAGAACAGGGGACATTTTGGGGGGTGCAAGGGCATCAATCCTTTTAATACCTTGGAATTTTCCTAGATGAAGATGTCTATCCAGATGATGCCAACACTATCTCCCATAATATCCTCATGAACATTGTTGTGGGATTTGGTAGGCTACTTATGTAGAACTTGATTAGCATAACTTGATTAGCTAAAATTGCTGAAGCCTCAAGACCATAATGTTACTACTGGTCAGAACTGTCACATGAAAGGTAGGGAATTTATATTGTAAGGGTATAACGGCCCAGTGATTTCTTTCTTCAGGGTCCTTGGAGGCACTCAGATGAGATACTCAACTAGTTTCTATAGCTGCACCTCCATAGATTCAATCTAAGTGCTCAGACTCATGATAGCTAAGGATCTAGCCTATAGTTTTTGAACCATCATTATCACTTCTGAAAGTTGATGTATGCTGTATTTAGAAGAGGTTCAAAGGAAACCGTGAAAACGTTTACAGTGAATTTTAATATTTTCAGCCAGTTACTTGAAAATACAGTAATTAGAGTATTCATTTGCATCTGAAATATTCTTTAGCTTGATTCAGTATCGTTCCATTCTTTCTCAGACTGCATCTATTATTTTTCATATGTTGCATATGAAATCCTTAGGGTCTTTTGACTGTAAAGGAGGAAGAACTAAATGCTGACATCTGATAATTGCTTCTGTTCTCTTGAAAGACATTTTAGTACATGGAGTTGTAGTTCGTTAACAGGATGGAAGATCAGATGAGAACATGTTAAATGTAAAGAAGGACACAGAATAGAGTTCTCTCTCCCACAGAAACTGAAACACTAGCAGCAATACCTAGCAGACTCAGGGAGTCACAATAAAGTGTGCAATGTGGAGCAACTTGGCTGACAGAGGACAAGGTGTGGATGACTCCTGCTGTTTACTGCCTTACACTGGAGCCAACAGTTATTCCACTAGTCCTTCCTGCAGGTCCCCACAGGACTACTCATTCCTCTGGTCTCTTCCCCTTTAGTCCATTCTGAAGCCATTGAAAGGCATTCAAGATATTTTTGCCTTGAAGATTATGAGGTGCATCACGTCAGATTTGCTTGAGGTTGGTCCCTACTGCATGTGTGTATAGTCTGCCTGATGGACGGGCAATGTGAGATGTCTGTTAGTTTACCTAGAAACTGGCCAGCCTCCAAGTGGTCTGGAAATGCTGAATAAATGTCACAACTTCTCAAATTCCTGTCAGGTATAATAAAACTTCAAGAGAACTAAAACATTTCCAGAACACTTGCTAGTCCTCATCTTTGATCTGCTTATCAAAACACAAATAGCTGAGTGAAAATAGTAAGCAGAAACACCATTATAGCTTATTTTCAGCTTTGCTTACTGGTGTCCTCCATTGTATCATCCCTGCTGTATAAAATGAATGAGAAAGTTTTGGGTAAGGCAAAAATTTTGGCTACAGAGAAGCACAGAAGCACATCTGTCTAAGTCATTTTTATGTGTGGATCCTTCCTTAAAAAAAACAGAGAAAACATCTGCTTGGTTATAAACAGGGAAAGAAAAAAGACATAAGAAATTCCTTTTATTTTTCTTTCCTTTGATCGTCATTTGGTTAAGCACCATGCAGCTCCTCACTCCCCCCACTCCCCACCCCAAGAGAGTGGGGAGGAGAATGAAAAAAAAGATTAATGGGTTGGGATAAAGACAGCTTAATAGGATAACAAAGGAAGATAATGCTGCTGCTGCTGATAATACAAGTGATGCACAAATGCAATTGCTCACCACGTGTGGGAAGAAAAAACAAGAACAATGTGATGTCAATTTTATTTTCGAGCAGAGATCCTGCTTCATGACCAGCTTCCTCAATAATATCTGGAGCATGATGCTCATGGTTGGGAATATGCCTTTGGCCATTCTGGGTCAGTTGTCCTGGCTGTGCTCTCCCAGTTCCTTGTGCACCTGGCAGGACCTGAGGAGCTGAAAAGTCCTTGACTTAGTGTAGACACTACAACCACCTAGCTAAAACTAAAAACATCAGTATGTTATCAACATTATTCTCATGCTAAATCCAAAACACCACACTATACTAGCTACTGGAAAATGGATTAACTCTACCCCAGCAAAAAACAAGCCACCCTTACTATATGACTGAATCAAAAAGTTAAAGATGGCTAAGGAAATGTGAATAATAAACATCAGAGTCTAAATATGGGTCTATAGTACTTAACAACTTAATTATTTCATTTCAAAGTCAATGTGAATTAGCTGTCTATTTTATGTTTGGCATCCTGGACTCCAACACTGGTTTTCATGCCACACCACTGCCTACTTTTCACTCTAGCAGACTCCTCAGTCCTCTATCTAGTAACCACATGGCCTCTCCTGTACAAATACCTCTAGCCCTGCTCTCCAGCCATAACCTACTGTGCCTCAAAACTGAACTATGACATTGAAACCAAAGGTCCAGCTATTCCACTGTTCTGTTTCTGACAGTGCCACAAAGTAAATGCATTGGGAAAAAAATTTAGACCACAGCAAAGACAGAGATAACCCTTACACTACCAAACTTTGGCAGGATATATTTTCAGAGCTTCCTCAGTAGTTAAGCTGGAGCATACCAATGAAATTACACTTTAGGGGTCTATTCTCCATTAACTTATCTACTTTCCTATTTTACCAAACTATACTTTTGACCATCATAGTGTTCCATGCCAATGCCTTCCACAATTTATACTCTTTGTAAAGGAGTATTTCTTTCTCTTTGCTTTGGCCCTTAGGTCTGCTGATTTCCTTGGATTTTCCTTACTTCTTGTACAATGAGAAATAGCAAATAATAATTTCTGAATTGCTTCTTTTTCTGCCACTATTAGACAGGCATTTTTCCTGCAGTGCCTCTACCCCCTTCCCTGTTATCTCTTTCCCAGGCTGAAAAAAAATATTCCATATAGTTTCTATACATACATCCCATGGTCTAGGTCTTTCTGTCATAACAACTGAAAGGTCATCATGTAATGGCTGTACACCACAGACATTCCTTCTTATAGTATGAGTGTGGCTTTCCTATAAATCTCAACCACAGAAAGCATGCATAGGAAGGTGCGCAGAGTGGCTGAAGGAGAAAAAGATACACACTAATCCAAATGGGCCCAGTGGCCATAGAGGTGAGATCCCAGTCTTGGAAGACGCTTCCTGCCACAGGCCAAACCCTCCAAGCAACTTGTTCTGTCCTCCCTCCATGCAGGCAGGAACTTACCACCACCCTACTCTACACTGTCACATTCCCCTTCTCTGTTGTATCCTCCACATCCTGTGCTTTCCAGATGGTGATAGAAGGAGCATGGAGGGAGAGATATGGGCAGAAGTGCAAGCACTACTGCAAGACAGGATTGGTACAAGTTGTGCATATTGTGAAGATGCTGCTGTCAAGGGCGTCTGAGTGCTACTTGAAGGAGGAATTTATTTTTGTTCTCTGTCAGTTGGCACCTATACATACATTTTACTCTTCCACCCCACCTTCCCCAGTCACTTCAGTTTAGCACTTCCCCATGTACAGAAATCTCTCTCACACACCTTTTTCATCAGTGACATGGGAGTGTTGGTCCAGTCACGTTTCTGTTTGGGAGTCAAAGTTACTTAGATCTGGTGGGTAATCCTATCAGTATCTAGTAGTTGTTAATGTTTTCTCAGAAGGAAAGACAGTGTCATCTCCTGCTCTGCATGGCTCTGCATACCTCCCTCCCCAGCTGGGACCTTACTTGTGCACTGCAAGCTGCTCTTGAAAAAAATAAGTATGTCATCAGAAGTGCAAGATTTCCCGTAGGAATTTTTGATAGATCACATTTATAAGGCCACTGTGGGGTCTGAGCAAAATATATTTTTAGTGTGGACCTAGACAAGTGTTGTTGGAGCAGCACTGCCCTACAGCCTGGCTGGATTTTTCAGATGAGCCATCTGTCAGTGCTGTATAAACAAAGGACAGTGGATTCTAGTTTTTAAGTGGCCCACACAATTCTTTGAGGGATGTCCACTCTGTATTATTGTATGTACCTTCTTTCTATGGACACAGATGCTAATGTTTATGTTAGCTGGTCTAAATTTTCTACTACCATTTATCAGGAAGTGAGCACTAAGCTCAATTTGGGAGCAGTTCCAAATTCAGCCAAGGCAGTTTATTTTCCAAAGAAAACACTCTTGACAATAGAATTGGGGTTTAAAGACCTCATCTTCTAAATGCACAGATTCAAAAGTTGCTGCCTAAAATATGGAGTAAGTACACTAATTGGCCTCTACATACCATCCTAACACAGTCTCTGTGTATTTGTGTACATTAGACTGTACTTTTTCTGGTGCTTTTGAAAAGGACTCGAGGTGATGGATTTCAGCAGTTCACAAGGTTTAATGTTGCATGGCACAGTCTGATTTTTGCAGGTTTATATTGGCCAATATTTATTGAATTTTATTGAAGAACTGTATTTTGTTTACATTCTGGCTGGGATTTTGAGATGCCTTCGCCAGACACCCACAAATACCTTACTACTTCTAAAAGTACAGGTTGTACAAAGAGAGGCAATATGCAGCCTGTCAAAACCACGCTAAAGGGAACAGGCCGTTACTGAAACTCAAAATGATCCAAGGAGCTCCCTGATCTTGCAATTTTGGCAGCACCAAGGGGCGTGCAGTATCTGCTCAGCCAGATGGAAGAAGAAAGACCACTCAGCTTGCTGAATTCTCCAGCAGCACACAATGGCAAAGAGAGAGAAGGAAGGACGAGGCTATGGCTGGGGTGAGATGCCTCCTTGCCACAGCAGCAGATTTTGCTGGGCACATGCACGCCATACCCAACAGCATGAAGAGTGGCAAAGAGACATTCCGACCCTGGATTCTCTCAAGGAGCAAAAAACCAGCAAGACAAAGAGTTTGAAACTTGAAACTTTTTCTTGTTTCTTAAAATAGCTCTCCCCCATGTGCCTGCACCTCCCCGCCCTCCTCCTCGGTTTTTGGCAGGGAGATAGCCGTAGCAAGTAATTAAAGAGGGACGTAGGTACTGGGACAAACACATAGAAACACAAACATCTTGCGTTTTTATTTGCCAGTACGTACATTTCTTGAGTAAATATTATTAAAGATACTCGCATGAGCAAAGGAGCTTCTTCTCTTGAAAGCCAAATGACTGTTTTGATTCTGCGGTTAACAAGGTCGTGTCTGACCACACTTATGCCAATGGAGCAATTATTCCCTGATAAAATTATAAGGTAAGGCTTCATTTTACAATTCCCCCCTAAAAGGTGGGAAGGAGGTGACATTGTACAAATCAAAAGAGCATTTTTCAAATGTCAGTCACTGCAATGTAATGCATGGAAGGGAAAACTGACTTACACTTTTCTTTTAAGACATGGCCTTGGCATTTTTTTTAAAAAAAATTTATTAAGATTTTAATTTTGTAATCATAATAATTTGGCACAAAAAATATATTTTAGGAGACTTTATAAAAGAGCATACAAGGCAAAAATCCTTCCCAGAAAAAATTTTGCCTCAACAAGGCAATCAGGACCAGTCCTGGTAGGACTTAAGCCAATCCTTTCAGAATCATTAGTCTCCTCGAAGGATTTCCTTTATTTTCATAATGTTCCAGCACATCACAATCTTCCACTTTAGTTTACTGCTTTTTTTTTTTTTTTTGTGATGGGAAATTGTCCTTACACGACAGCATCATTAGTCCTAATTTTGTAAATATCGATCTGTGTAACCGAGATTTATGTTTATAAAAATATTTATACTTCCTTCTCTCTGTTAGGAGAGGAAAATTATATTTTATAATTAGGCAGTGGCAACAAACAAGATGTGTAATTGCGTTATTAGCATGTGTGAATTCAGAATAGGAAGCCCTGTGAAACTTTGCTTGGGGAAAAAAAAAAGTCCCCGGCTTGCACAGTAGGTGACTGTTAACTTGCCAGCTGTTGCCAGTCTCAAAATACCAAGACTTACCATATTAGTTCACTATGGGTCAGATTCATTCCTCAGCAATGGACATTTAAGCGTTAGTTAAGTTTCACTGAAGTCTCTGACAGTGAAACACCAGTGATCCCAATGACTTTTCAACGTGAACTCCTCATGCATGAACTTCTCTTCCAGATATGTTTGCGTAAGAGCCAGGGAAGACATAAAGGAAGAAAAATGAAAATATAATTAAAAGAAAACAGCATTAAAGAGATTTTTGTTTATGCATCTGTACATGTGTATTTGTGCATGTATTTATTCACAGCAATGAGCAAAATCTTACCTTCCCTAATTTTCCATAACAAGGTTTACCTCAGATGCACACTCAATAACCTGGTGAGATTAAAATATTTTTGAAAACATTTATTTATGGCTGAATTACATGTTATACTCTTTAATACGTCATGTAAGATTAGAGAAAAGGTGCTACACACAAAAATTATGGTTTCTATCTGTTTCTCTAGGGGGATCAGGTGTCCAGATGGTGACAAAAGGAACATGGCAGCACCCAGTTATGCAAGATGCCTCAACCTTCTGCAGCTGCAACTCATAGAAGGTTGTGGTGGCTAATGGCATCACAAAAATATGGATGAAACCTTAATTTATCATGATAAAAACTATTGTACAGCAATATAAAAAAGTGTTATGTTATATTAAATAGGAGATTAAAATCTGGGGTCTTCAGTCAAAATATTTAAAGCTTCACTTTAAATTTGCATCACCAACAGTTTTGGACAGATATTAGACAGACACCAACAGAATTAGACAGACATTTAAATAGTTTGCTGTGGCCTCCTTAGACAATTTATTAGTCCACACATGGATCTGATCACCAGATTCCAACATATAATGCTGGATAATAGGGATTTGACTGGGAATATATTGATTTAATCAAATACACTTGGTCTGCCCCCTTTCTTCGGGCACCCTGCCTTGCTAGCCATCTGACTGTCCCAAGTGACTCGAGCAGACAGAAAGCCTACTAGCCTTAGCATGAATTCTTAAGTATCCCAAACAAAATATTCAATAACTTTAATAAGTTTGAAAGGTATTAGGGTTTTTACTTTTTTATCCTAGTATGCAAAATATTTGAAAGTCTGAATTTTTATATGGCCTGCAAACTTCCAAGTATCTGTATTTCAGAGATGGTGCTGATTGAAGGATGAATTCCCATTGTTCTGGCATTTTAGAGATGACTAGTTTTCCACAGATTCTTTCCTTAGCCTTAGAAAGCACTTTAGTGAGTATCTACCAGCTTTCTTCCGAGTCTTCGTAAGTGCACATAAAATGCTGTCTAGTTTGTAAATATATTTGCCTTAATAAATGTAGCAAATAATAGAACATAGCAACTTCTGTTAAAAAAAATTAAAAAACCCTCCCAGATGTAAATATGTCATATTGAACCTTAATACCAAGAAGACACATGAGAAACTAGAGGGTGTCATCTTCTGCCATAAAATGAGTGCACTGAAAGAAAAGCTACAATAGAGAAAAAATGAAATATGTTTAATAACAAAAAAGAATGATCAATATTTTTGATCCCATTTATGCTATTATATGTCTCCATTCCATAAAGATCATTTGTCACTTAAAGCATCATCATCCCTGTTCTTATTTTGAGCATCTAAGATAAAAGCGGGTCCTTCACATTAAAATTCCTGGACACAGCCTCTTATGCAATAATTACCCTGAGGTTCAGTCCTTTGGATGATGCTACCTTGAATAAGCAAACCCAAGTTTGTTTAAGCTCTAGCTTAACCAAGTGAGTTTCAGAACATGGTCTGGAACCTGCATAAAAGTGGGTGCTGGTTAACCAGCACATACATTCACAGTATGTGGCAATATGTGTTACTTCTCTTCAAAAGGCTTTTTGTTTGTTCATTAAAATTTAACAGCTTTGTCACTTTGGACATAAATATTACAAAATTCCCGTATTTTATGACTTTAGAGAGAGATGCTTCTGAAGTCTTACTCTTCATGGAATATTAATAACTAATAAGTATCTGTTTCAGTTAAAACATGTCATTATTAATATGACACTGGCATCGCAGTAGTTTGTACACACCAATGCAGGTATGAAGCCACCACTCTTAAAGAGTGGATTCATGACCACCTTAAGTGGCTTTAAACGTGTGATGCTCCCACAGGGGTCAGTTCTGCCCTTCCTCCACTCAAAGATACTGAGAAAATATTTATTTTGGGAGTATTTTTATGTACCCTGATATGACAAATATGATCCTCCTGGGGTGGACAGAGTCTTCAGTGCAAACCCCAGAGGCAGACCTGTGTCCAGGGCCTGTGACAAAACCAGGCACTCAGCAGAGAATGAAATACCTGAGAGCCCCCTGTCCCAGTCACTCTGTGCAGCTTGGCAGGTGGCTGTGAATCCCCAAATCCCAAAGACAGTTTTGCTTTGGCTGTATCTGCAGTCCTTTCACATTTGTGGCCATATGAGCCACCCCTTGACAGTACCTGCATTGCACCCAACAGGAGGGAGCTGCCAGAGTGCATGACCACTGCTGGTGCTCTCCTGTACCTTCTCAGCCTGATGTGCAAATTCACCAGCAGCAATGTAGGATGGTTTCAGACCTAGTCAGGTCACCTGGCTCTCTTAGAGGCTTCAAATATGTCCTGTAAGTCACACATCAGCTTTGGGCCAGGTTTCTGTGCCAGGGTAACTTCACATATAGCATGCAGCCTTCCTCTGCTGCCTAGTTCCCCTCGACACTTTGGCTGCACACAGAATATACCTTACCCTCAAACCTTTCAAATAAAAAGGAGCAGTGGCTCTGTGCTCACACATCAGACTCATGTAGGTGCAAATGGCTTTAATACTCAAAGTTAAACAGAATTTGCTGAGTTGTCACAGGGTTGGTCAGGTTAAATTTTGCGATCTGCCTGACACAAGTAACGTGCAGTTGGCTGGCCCGCTAACATTTAGTGGCTGTGTATACAGCCACCATGCACAGATGCAGGTTTATTTTATGGTTGTATTGCTCTCTGTTTGGGCGTCAGCACATTTCTGGTGACTCTTTTATCCTGGTGAAAAGCATACTTCTGAAGAACTGCCACAGGAGGGCTCCCACGTTTAAGCTTTCCAGATATGAAAGTCTGCTCGCTGGAAATCCTTGCAAGGGGCTTTATTTCCCCCACTTTTCTCTTTAGCATTAGTGACGTCTTGCTCACGCAAGTCAGGGAAGAAACAGTTGTTCTTTGAGCTACTCATAGTGGGTACTATGAGTGGTTAATGTGCTAGGACATACTGAAGCTTGCACTCTGTGTCTTTCCCATCACACCATCATTCTCCTAATCTACATTTCCCAACATTTCCAGGCTTGAACTCCTTGGGATGTAAATTGGATGATGTTCTTTAGTGCATGATGGAGGGCTGTAAAATAAGTTTGACTAACTCATTTTCACTGTCCCAGGGAAATCAAATGTAATTGCTTTATCCTCATCACATAGGACTTAACCATGCTGATCACTCCGGAGCAGCTGAATGAAGCAGAAAGGCGTTCCAGAAATGATGCAGCCCACTCATCTCCTCAGTTTGTCCATAGGATGAAAGCTTGGCCATGCCAAAGGCTCTGGGCCAGGGCGTCCACAGTAAGGGTTAGCTCCATAAAGTGATTTAATGAAACAGGTTTTTGTCCAAAGATGGAAACACTAAAACACCTTCTATGGAAAAGAAAACAACAAAAAACAAAACAGAAAACAAAAATCAGAGAAAAAAATATGTGGAAATGTGAACTTTTGCCTGTTTTTTTTTTTCCTTTTTTCTTTATGAAAACTTTTAGCACATCTGAAAACTTCTAACACAAGAGCTTTTTTATTTCTTTCTCACTAAGTCAGTTTTTCTCTAGACTCAGCAAAACAAGCTCTGTTTATTACTGTGAGCTTGTCCCAAGATCTGATTTTGCCAAGTCTTGAGCATTAGAAATCCCCTAAAAATCCTTTCCTTCTCCTCCATCCTCCTAGCCTTCCTCTCCCACAATATACACAAGGCACTTCCTTCAGGTTTGCTCTGAGATCAGAGTTTCCTCAGGATGTTGAGCCTCAAAGCTTGAGAAACACTGCTACACATTAGTCACCTCCGTCACCACAGTTCCCAAATATACCAGCAAGCCAGACTTCCAGCTGATGCAATTAATCAGCATTAGCCTGTCGAGTTTTACTGGAGACCTGATCCATGGTGCCCACTGCGGCAACTGTCTACACCACGGCCACTCACCAGCCTCATTTTGTGGGCAACTTGAGAGGCACCGTGATCAAAACAAAAGTGTGGGAAACTCATCCCTTGTGTTTAAGGTCATCTGGATACTAAATTTTTGCTCAGAGTCAGGTACAGATAAAAAGAAGAGGACGAGCATGTATGCCTGTTCTTGAGATCTGTAGAAATGTGAACAAAATCACCTTATTCTATGGGAATATCTCTTCGCCTCTTGTGTCCCGTCCCTCATTACCTAGCAATAACATAAGCACGTGCACAGAAAGTCAACACAGGGAGTACATACAGCATAATATTTACTTTACCATAATCATGTGGGAGAGCTCTGTGTTACGTATAATTCACCCCAGAGGATTTAACTTTTTTTTTTTTCCTCGTGCTTTCTCTGGATTTGCAGTTTTTGAATGACACTTGCAACAGGACAGTTTGTTCAGCAGATCTGCCGTGTCAGGAAGCAGGGCAGCTCCCACGCCTCACGGCACAGGCCAAGGGGTAGGGACTGTACGTGTGGCTTACGCAACGAAACAACACATTCACTTTCACAGCACATGCCAGAAGATAATGCTAATGTTGAGGTAAAATAGTATCTAACTCCATTGCCATCTAAATCAGCATGAGTGATGACTGAAATCAGGAGAGATACATCAGGGTAAATCTTGTGTGAGTGAAGAGGGAATCGTGTCCTTAAAAAATTCTAATCAGCTTCCGAATCAAAGCACAGCTGTGTTTTCTGCTCCTGTTTTCCTCACTGGATATGCAAGTTAATATATTTCTAAATAATTTTCCAGAGAAATTTTGTTTTGTTTTCCACTTTCACAGAATGGTTGAATGGATTTTCCTTCGACTTTCTCCCAGAAGCCATTGGCTGAGCTCAGTGATGGAAAATTTCAGCCTAGAAAGTAGAACCTTTCAGAAACTCAGGAGCGAGGGAAAACACTGGACTTGGAGCAAAAACTGTTTTGCAGCCTCAACTACAATACTATGTCAGCTTCCATGTAGATGCTATGATACAGACGTAGCATTGATTTACGTGCTCCGTTTTTGAAACTGAGGCAGTCGGTGGTAGCTACTTTATTGACCAGTAACACCAGAAAAAACAGAAGATGCACACAGCTGGGATGTGCTATGGCCTGATTTGACTCACCATACTTTCTCAGGAAATGCTTGAGCATGTTTCATTCGGTAGGTGCAGCCGGCATGCCTGGACATAGCACACCTCTTCTGTTTGATGTGGCTTCCTGGGGCTTGCACATCCTTTGTATCACACAGGCCTGTGGGCGCTCAGGGCAAAATGAAACTGAGTGATGATTAAATGGCAAGCGTATGCAGTGCTACCCGTCAAAGGTCCTCTGTCGCTGTAAGAACATGCAAATCAGGGCCTCAGTGACAAACTCATTTCTCATAGTTCTTCGTCCCCTGTAGCCACATGATGGCACAGAGAATGAGAAAGTACAAGTCTAAAGCAAAAAACTTTGTGAACTCTCTTGGAATTTATTCTTCTGCAGGGATATTATTGTTCATCAGGTCAGTGGCATGGATAAAGGGCCAGAGTATAGCCTGAGCAATGTTGCTGATGGTACTAAAACTGGGAGGACTGGCTGATGTATCAGAAGGCTGTGCTGCCATTTAGCAGACCTGGACAGGCTGGAGAGTTGAGCAGAAAGGAACTGGATGAAGTTCAACAAAGGCAGGTGTAAGGTCCTGCACCTAGGGAGGAATAACCCTAAGCACCGCTACAGGTTAGGTAGCTGCTGGGAAGCAGCTCTGTGAAGAAGTGCCTGGGAGTCCTGGTGGATGACAAGCTTATAATGAGCCAGCAATGTGCCTTTGTGTCCAAGAAGGCCAATGGTATCTTGGGGTACATTGAGAAGAGTGTGGCAAGCAGGTTGAGGAAAATTACCCCCCCACCTCTACACTGCCCTGGCAAGGCCTCATCTGTACTGTTCTGGGCTCCCCAGTTCAAGAAAGACAGTGACTCCAGTGGAGGCCTACAAGGATGATGAGGGGACTGGAACATCTCTTGTGTGATGACAGGCTGAGAGACCTGGGTCTGTTTAGCATGGAAAAGAGAAGACTGAGAGGAGATTTCATCAGTGCTTATAAATATCTAAAAGGTGGATGTCAAGAGGATGGGGCCAGACGTTTTTCAGTAGTGCCCAGTGCCAGGACAAGAGGCAACAGGCACCAACTGGAACACAAGAAGTTCCACCATAAGGAAAAAACTTCACTGTGAGGGTGGCAGTGCACTGGGACAGGCTGCCAAGAGAAGTTGTGGAGTCTCCTTCTCTGGAGATATTCAAAACCCACTTGGATGTGATCCTGTGCAACCTGCTCGGGGTGATCCTGATTTATCAGAGCAGTTGGACTAGATCAACTCCAGAGGTTTCTTCCAAGCTCCCCCATTCTGTGATTCTGTGATGACTTGTAGCTTGTAGGTGCAGGCAGTAAAAGACCTCCTAGTTGCATGACATAGCCTTTCTGTTTTGCTTTTCACCATCTGTGAAACACCTCGGTTGAGATATAACACAGGAAAAGGCTCGCTAACAAAGCCTTAGCAATTCGGTCGCAGCTCACACTGAGCACCTATGCTGGTTCATATGAAAAACCTCTTTAGACTAATTGTGCAAGAATAAGTGCCCACGGAATACTCCCATGCTGTGTGCCAACTATTGATCTCTTGGAGCACCAACAGCAGCTCAGGAGGAGCCAATTGGCTGCTGCTGAAGTTTGCAGCAGGGAAAGTACTAACCTAAACAGAAGCAACCTAAAGGTGGGCTTGTGCATCTGACTGTGCCTCTTCAGCAGTCAGAACTCCTGTGCTAGCTTACAGCTGGGACCAGAAGACATCAAAATGCTATTTAGCCTTTCAGGTTGGTGAAGTGTTTTTGGATTCTGTGTGGAAAGTGGTTATTTTTCGTAAGCTTTGTTCTGCAGTGAAAAAAAAAATCTTTTCTGCTTTACATTAAAAAGGGAAGAATATCGAAATGTTCCTTTGAGAATAAGAGAGGAATTGATTCTTGCAAAAACCTGTCGTAAATACTAGGAGAAAAATCTCTATATGCTCCCTGCTGTAGCTACCTCTTTATTTTTCATTTCCGTTAGAGGGTGCTCTTGTTTCAAAAATTTCCCACCGAGGGTTTCGCCATCAAAGAGTTGCCTTTAAAGCAGATCTTCAAGTTAGGTGGTCCAGTCCAGTTACTAAATGCTAAGCAAGGTAGGAGACAGCATGATTAAACAAGATAGCATTACTTATTTTCCCTGCTGTACAACTCAGGAGCACTGCAGACATTAAAGATCAAGAGGCAGCAGCTGTGTAGAGACTGTTCTCCTCAGAGTCTCTCATTACACAGACCCTGCACAGAGCCTCGCCAACAGGCTCAAAACACTTTTCACAGTTTGGTTCTTTCTCTCTTTTGAAAGCGAAGAGTCAAAAGGACTGTTTACATTTGCTTTTTAAAGTCAATTTATAGAAAAACCTTCCACTTCATACAGAAGATTGGAAAGAAGCCGAATCTGATATTTATAGAACTTTACAAGTAGGTGCATTTTAAACAACCCAAATGAAGCACAAACAAGCACAGGAGATGTTTCTAGTGTCACATTGGTAATGATGACTCAATTGAAGCTATCCTCTGCTGGAAGAGGATATTCTTGATCTCTGCAGCTGTCCCTCTAGATAGCTCACATGCGATCACTTTCTTCCCACAGAATCTTCTATCTAGAAGGCAGCACGAGATTACTTGGACAGATGCTGGTGCTTGTGCAAAGGGCACACAACAATGCTTCTTGGTAGAAATTTCTTGTGGCAACTCATGTCCGTTGCTCTCTTCATTTCCATTAATCCCTTCACTGTTTCTGCAGATTGTGAAAATTGCCCTCTACTGTTCTCAATAGTCTGCCTTGCTCTTTTACCCTAGCACATAGTATCATGAAGCCTGTAGTTCAGCTCCATCCTGACAGTCTGTATGGATACATTTTTTAAGTGCTTGGACTTGAATGATTTTAAAAGAAGATAGCAACAATAACGACAGGTTCCTGGAAGTACAGTGTTGGCTAAGCACTGTCAATGTTTGAGAATCTCACAGCTAAACATGTCTGCATCTGCCTGATATAACAGAGACAGTTGACCCTTCAGGCATTGGGGAAGGCTTCTCCACACACCCCTCCTGCCAAGATCCAGCTGCAAACTAAGGAGAAACAAAACTCTCCCACCACTTCACTTGCAGCCTGCTGCATTTACAACTGAGACTTCTGGCTATGATTTCTACTAGCGTTTAGCAGCAGCTGTGCCCCCAGCTGGGAGCTTTCACTTTCTATTTTTAAAATCAGTGAAATCAGGAGCATATGGGGCCTATAATTTACTATGTATTTTTAATAACAAAATCCTCTCAGCAGCGTATCAGACCGTAATTCTGCCCTGGAGATGCTTTGCTCCCTAGGAGATCCTTTATCAGGGCTTAATATACCTGATTATATTGGGTGTGTGACATTCACGCAATTTCTATCCTAAGTGTGCAGTATATCACAGCAAACCTATGCCATAGAGCGTTTGTTTCCCAAGACCAGGCCTACAAGCAAACAGGTGAAAATAGCTTCTCACTTCAGTGCAAAATTGAAAATCATGCATGACAGCCGGTTACCTTGAAGACACCTTCTTAGTCCTGTGTGTGACAATAGTTCCTGAATACAATATATTCGGATTCATAGCATATTTGTACATGTGAGTGGTTTGTGAATTTAAGCATATACATATTTTAAGCAAAACTGTACTTTCAGGAGGCAATTGCTTCCTGCTAAAAGACAAAAACTGAGTAAAAGGATGAGGAAAAGAAATAATTTAAGTAGAATCTGGCTAGGGGCAAAAAGAAAACTGAGATGGATGGCCAAGGAATAATGTGATACCATTTTTGCTTGGTATAAACAAAACCCAAGTTTTTGGTAATTAATGAGTCAATATCTATTGTTCTATTTTTCCCTGTACCCCTTAAAACCAAGGCCACTTTAATTCATTTCACTAAACATCTAAGCTAAATACCCTATAGCCTGGTCTGGATGTCCACCCGAGTTAGACATACTCCTGACTTAGACTGCTCTAACCTTTGCATTTGTGGGATATTTTGGGATATTTATTTGTAGAAGTCAAGAGGTGGTAAGAAATGTCAGAACTGCAAGTCACACAGGTCTTGAGATTAAGGTCTTGAAAGAAACACAGCACTTTCACAAAAGCATTTTTCAAGCACTTTTCACAAACAAGCAAGCAACTAAATATACAACAACCCTTCTGGTATTCCCGTGTGTGTAAAAATTTTATTCTTTGCAAAGGACTCTTTTATGACAATTGCCTTCCATGTGGTAGCTTAAAAAGTTACCCAGAGCTTCCTATAGTCTATCACCTAGATGCTTAGAGGGCCTAAAGAGGCTTATGACTTTCTGTTTGTAAATGATCCATGGCATTCAAAGACTATCCATTTGTCATCTGTTTTACCTTACTATCATCTGGTGGAGTCAGGTAAACCTTCAAGGTTTCCTTCATGGACTATTCATCCTCCTTTGCAGTGCCAACACAGGCTTCTCTGATATTCTTTCTATATTTGCTGTAGGATTAAGTTGTCAACCTAACAGGACTTCCTCCTCCCAGAGACGTATATTAGAACCTGGTCAGGCCTCCATCACTTGTGTACCTGGTGGTTGCCTTATTATCATTAATAAAGTGAAGCTCAGCTAGAGTGGTGCTGATCTACTTTAATAACCAATTAAGTTTATATTAAGTTTCTCAGTAGTGTTTATATTACACTACTACACTATATTATAATTGCTGTTGCTGGCTGGGATGCGGAGTGGAGCAAGTGTTAGAAAAATCCTGCTTATCTACCTACCTACTTTGAAGTTGTTAACTTGTCATGTCACATTTATAATTTCACATACTACATTGCAAGTTACAAGAATAAATGTTCAGAATGGTCATTTTAGGGTCTTAAAATCTAAGGATCACTTTGACTTTGTGGCTTGACAACGAATGAAATGGGCAATGAGTTCTGTTGTCAGGAGTGTGATGTCCTGGCAGGATAGCGGGAGCTTGCTGAGCTGCTGCCCGGCTCACAGATACAAAGACAAGCCAGCACCTAAGACAGCAAAACCATTACCTTTCAACAGTTCTAACTTCTTGTGAAATAAAATTATGTCAAATAGAAAAGCCTGGGTCCTGTTAGCAAACACCAGGAATGGAACAAAATCCAGTGAGAAAAATACGGACAAAGCTATTTAGCTGAATACCCCTAGACCTTGGAGCCAGAATTGTTTTCCTTGCGCAATCTTCCTTGCTGTGAAGCTTCTATGAATGCAATTGCTGACTGGTTTAACCCAAAGGTTAACTGGTGTGAAATAAACAAATCCTCATAGCATCATATTTGGCTTCTGTTCAGTCACCAAGTTCTGTTTGTGTCTTATTCACTCCTCCTTTCAAACCATTTCTGACTTCATTGTCATTTTTGTTGGTGGTTTTACCTTTCACTCTCAATCAGTTGTCTGTAAAACTCAACACTAATAACCGTCACTGGGGCAGAGCTCATCATCCACAGCCATTTCATCAGCTGAACTTAGTAAAAAAGGCTCTGGAGAACCAAGAATGTGCTTTAGCTTTTAGATCATTTGAATGTTCTCCTCTAGCACTCTCTGCTGTTGATACAATCAACTCACTTGAAAAACCAAACCGGATACTGAAAAGTAGCTTGACTAAAAATGTCCTGTACTTAACCTTCTTTGGCAGTAGGATGGTTAAGATTACTTAATAGGGCTTTTGCATGTCTGGAGTGTAAATT
This sequence comes from Gallinula chloropus, assembly GCF_964237585.1. NCBI lineage: Eukaryota > Metazoa > Chordata > Aves > Gruiformes > Rallidae > Gallinula > Gallinula chloropus. Next base: position 68,878,624 of record NC_140085.1, read on the forward strand.
CCCCATTGATTTCAGGAAATACTGCATCAATAGGTTAGCAGATACTTCTGTTTGCCTGTTTCGCTGGCTCCTTTATTTACTTTCTAGGCCTTGAGTCCTCTGGGAATAAAAGAAAACCCCAAAACATATGATACAAGTAGGGAGACACGGAGGTCAAAACCAAATGCAGTTAAAAAAAATCTTATAATTTGGTTCAGTAGGTAATGACTTCTGAGCTGCTCTTCAGGTTGTCTGGGGGATCTGGCTCAAAAATTATTTCTTCTTCCTGAACCAGACACATGGTTCAGAAACAGGGTTTTCATCCATGTCAAACACCTTCCATATCAAGACAGCAAATTGACTGGGTTTCAGACCACAAAAGCAGCATCCTGCCCATAGCTGGATATGCATGAGGATTGCTTGATTTTTATTAGTTAGGACAGGAAAGTGAAGGATTAGCAGTTGGAGTATGAGTTACTCGAAGTCCTGGGATAGTTTGTGTACAGAGATACACACAACCTTGCCAATGCACGAGAAGCTTTCTTGTGGTGTTTGAAGCCTGAGGCTTTCCTACACAGAGGTTACCAACTGGTTTAATTTATCTGACAAACACAAACCTACTAGCAGCTAAGAAGAAAGTAACCTAGTTATTTTCACTTTTTGACCTAGGGTAGAAGTTCAGCTCACCTTCCTGGCATTGAATCAGTCTCATAGTAACCATCTTGTGTGTCACATTTACAGAGATGTTCCAAGAATAAAAAAAGACAAAAGAGCTCACCCATCTCATAACACATGACTTTAAGGTGATTAAACCCTCTGATAAAGCAGAGAAAAATGAATCAAAGGTTGAATATTGGACAGAGGCTTCCAAATGTCAGAACTGCTGGTACAAAAGGAAGAAAACAGGTCAACACAGCCCTTTCTTATCTCCTCCTAAGTCAGGAGAGGCTACTGCTCTGATGAAGCATTGGAAGAGCAGAGGCATTGAAGAGACTCTGAGGAAAACTGTGAATGTGGATGTCTGCAGCAGGCAAGGCAGCACACAGCAGAAGGTGCCAAGCCACTCCTGTCAAGCTGGCACATCCACATGGCACAAAGCCTTCCTGTGATACTAGATCAGGTCCAGAAGCACAACTCAGCAGCCCTACGTCTCCTGCTCGTTTCATGGCGCAGTGAAAATAAACCCATTGTACCACTGAGGCTGAAATGCTGAGCCATTATTTTTCTTTCATAATGTCCGTTTCCAAGCTGACTATGTTTCTGTGCCAGGGATAATGTGGGTAACATTCGCTGTGAAACACTGGCAGCGGGTGGTTTTCTAGGAGGCTTCTCTGCTCATTGGCAAAGAGAAAATACCTCCTTCACACCACCACACATGCCCTACCAGAGGAACAAAGAACAGAGCAGTGCCTTCTCCAGACACACTTGCCAGTCAGTCCTTTAAAGGGCCTGCAAGGCCCCAGGTGTACCCAAAGAACTGCCTTGAACACCATACATATCCTACCATACAAGATGCATCAATGCATGGATGCACAGCCCTCCTGCCATGGCTGTGTGCCTGCAGCCTCTTCTGAGCCCCTGTCCCAGGAGGAAACTGCTTCTGGCCTGCAGGTCCAACAAGAGCCTGGAGCAACAGAGTGTGACCTCACCAGAGAGCACCAGCAATGTCACTGACTGGTTGTAAACCATAGAGCTGGAAAGTAATATCCCTCTTTCTCCATGCTATCGCTCCCAGCCCTGGCTCTGAGTGTGGTATCATCTGTTCAGAAGCTGGTCAGTGGAGCTCTGCAAGAGAGCTGTGCCTCTCAGAACAGAGGTTGAGGAGGGAGATGCTCTGTGTTAAGCCCCTTTAGAAAGATCTGAGAGTAAGGAATATTAGGATATTTTGTTTCCTACCTCCCTTTGTACAAGTAAATGAGGTCTAAATGGTTCCTGAGAAGAGACAGAAGACCACAAGTTAAGCAGTTTCCAGAAAATAAGCAAAAAAACATCCCCCCTACGCCACCTACTCCCTTTCCCCAAATCCTCCTGTTAATGTAAATTTTCAGGAATTATCCTTTTAAGAGATAAAGGGGAGAGAAGGAACAGAGAACATGATTGTGCCTTGCAGCCAGTTTGAGAGGGGAGCTGAGCTGGGTTTGGCATAATGCCAACTTGCTGGCTCAAATTTCACCTGTAAAAGCCCTGTAGACATTAAAAAAGCATTCATTATCCACCCAGACACAAAAAACTTATTATGCTCTATTTTTCCAATCCTGCTAACTATGCATGAACCGTTCCTGCTGAAGGACAGTATTACCTGCTTCCTTCGGATTACTTGCCGATCACAGCAGCTCATGGGGTCTTGTTTTTAATGAGACGGAAGGTTCTTTGACTGCCCTTCTCCCAAATGACCATGGACCTACATGTGTGGATTCCTCATTCCTCTTTAAAGGGCTCAGCTACAAGTGTGGGCCCTGTTCATCCCTCCCACTTCTTGGGACATTCACACATGACACTCAAGTAACTTGTTGCTCACAGCCATAGGAGTTCAACCAGTATCCGATAACCCGAGTGAGGCATTTTCCACCATTCCTCTGAATAGCAAACCTTGTGCTGACTATCAAATGATACTAAATTTCTTCCATAATGTATTTAGGTGTTTTTCTGCAAATTTGCTATCTGTAAGGTACACAATGGTCTATCTTAAATTTAATGATGAATTTAAACATCCCTATTAAAAGGTGAAACTGAATCCTATAATAAGATTTATTTCAGTTCTACATATACTTTTTGTAGCACTTTGGCTTCAAGAGGAAATGTGTTGCAGCTACCCTTAGCCATGACATCACAGCTGCTAGTGCAGCAATATCCTCTAAGCTCCAGAGTGAGTGCTTTTCCCTAAGCAAAGGCAACTGCTATATCTGGTGGTCAGATGCTAATGCAAACCTTGTCAATGAATTAGCAGGTTGCACTGGGTGTGCTCACAGGCTGAAACCAGGATCCTTGTGATCTGAAGGCAGCAAGTCCATCAGACAACCCAAAGGAGTGCTTACGCAGCACCTTAACTAACACCTGGCTTTGTTTCAGCCAGATGATTAGTAAGAAATTTCCACCCAGGTTAACACTATTGCAAAATGCCACCAGTTGCTCTGTGGCTGCTGCACAAAACCCTTACACCTGAGCCATACTAATGTGTGCAGTATATGGCAATGAGTTGGCTCTGGGGCCAGGGTTTCCAAAGACACGGGGGTGTTATTATTCAGTGAGCAGCCAAATGCCTCCTCCTGCTCATGCATATATGTGACAGCCGCTGGCTGTACTGATACCAGAGCCAAGTCCTTTGGGGTACTCTCACTCTAAGGCATGTTGCAGTTTTTCCCTCAGGACCCCCATAGAATTTGGGAACTCCCCTGTTTCCTTTTATTTTTTTTAAGGAAGATTACTTCACCTTGCATACAGTCTTCTGTGGATCCTGGACTTCACAATAACAGGCAGTAAGCAACGCTTAACAAAATACCTGTATAGGACCTAGATTCCCTCAAACTGAAAGAACAATGGAAACAAAGGGGTAGGGCAGGATTTTCTTGCAATGGCTAAAGGCAACCTGCACCAAAGGGGTTTTTCCCTTTGCAAGATTCCTTGGAAGACTCTAGGATGGCAAAGTCAGAGGGACACAGTCTTTGTAGGTGAATCACCTTTTACTTGGAAACCCAGGTCCCAGACAGGATGGTTGGCAGGCCTGCTGGCTTCATCCAGTGTAAGAGGGTCCCAGAGCCAGAGAAAAGTTGTGATGCTAAGTGAAGTGCCAGCCCTGCAATGAGGGGCTGTGAGACAGAAACCAACTGAGTGAATCTTCAACCAGACACTGTGAGATTTGGCAGGTCTGGGATTGGCACTGCAAAATTATTGCAAAACTAGCCTGAGGTGACAGCAGGGTGTATAAGGAATCTCTTACTCCAGACTACAGAAAAACCACCAGCCCCAGGCTTTCTTCAGCTCAACAGTCACATGAAAACTATAGCAAAACTGTATTTTCAGGCAAAAAAAACCCTAACATAATGGAATGAATGGAGAAGATCTGATTGTTGTCCTGCAGCTCGTGGTCTGTGCCTCTGCAGCTAGATGGCTGAATTATTGTTAAAGAAATAGCATTGCAAATCTTTACATGTACATGCATCCCATGTGAGGATTAAACAAATGATCTTCAGTCCCGTGTTTATTTCTCCAAAGGGTACAGAGGGAAACAGCAAGAAAAGTCTTGAACAGTGAGAAGTATTTGGAGCTGGAACCCCTGCAGACATTTCCAAAGGTTCTTTCCCTGCGTAGCTGAAGCCTTCTCCAACACTTGGCCTTTATGTGTTCCTCCTCTTGATCCCAAGAATTTTGTGTTTTTTTTCACACAAGTTCCCATGCTGTACATTTACAATGCTACAGTTTAAGAGTTGGAGAAGAGAATTCCCACTTTTAGTTCCAGCATACAAAATGTTATCTAGGGACAGGTCATTTTGTCCTAAGTGATCAAACAGAAAAAGGATATGGCAACAAAGAAAACCTTAGAAAGTGTATTCATGTGCTTAAGGCATTAGCCTGTTAATTTGGGAGATTTGTGTTCCTTTTCTGGCTCTCTTACAGTCTCCTTAAGCCCCTCATGGGTTAATTTCTGTTCCTCACTTCTCTTCCTGTAATATGGAGATAATGCTAACCTATCTAACAGCTTGGTGCAATGAGGATAAATTAATTACTGTGTGACAGAATTTCAAACACGTTAGTGCTCAATACCATAACAAAGCCTTTTATGTAAACAAATACCCCTGGGAAAACAAGAGGTTGGATTTAAAGGTTGCTTTGGAGGTAAATTCCTATACCAGCACTCCCACCATGGGCACACACCCACACCAAATGAAAAAAAAATAGGACAAATGTACAGTGTCATGCTTAAAAGGTCTTGAAAATCAGCCAAATCTGTAAAATGCAAAGGAGACTTAGTGCAATACTTGTACATCCTGGGGCTAATTCTCAGGAATGCTGAGTACCCTCTGCTCCCCACTGACTCCAAGTTGTGGGCACTCAGCAAATTCAGATCTAAAATAATCATTTAGTGGACAAAAGGCATTTGAATGAAGCCTGCAGATTTTCACTAATGAAAACACCCCCTACTATAAGACGTGCCACCAAGATTAACTGCTGTAGCATCTGCATGCTAGGTGAAAAACTTTGGAATATGTAGTTTAAAATAGAAAAAAAAATAGGGATTATCCCTTTTCTTCCTATCTGATTGTTCCCCCAACCCATGAAAATATCCTTCCGTGGCTTTCAAGAATGCAGACAGGAAGAAAAAGAGGGTGAGGATTTTGCCATTACTTTCTCCAGTCTGTAGGATGGCCTTGGGCCTCCCTTTCTCTCTCATATGTAAACCTGAGTCCCAGAGCTTGGGAGTGTGCATGTGAGCACACTCCAACACCCGCTGGCTGGTGGGAATCCTTTTCCCTTACACTAGTTTTTCTTCCTAAGGTCCCAGGTTAAGAGCATGATTTTCCACCTGGTCAAAACCAATATGACAGCTTTGAGTAGGAGATGTATTCATTCCTTTCTCAGAAAAGCAGCTGGTTTGTTTCTGCTTGAAAATGGAGCTTAATTCCTCTCCGGGCTGAGACAGCTTTTAAAACTGAATTAACAATAACACCTGGCTTTTGGGGATGTGATTGAACCAGCGCTTCCCTGTCTGAAAACACTTAGCCTTTGAGGAATCCAACATCCAGACCTGCGCCCTGGTGTATAACCGTAGTTAAATGCTTCCTTTGAGGATGTGTGGAAGTTGGTTTTTATAGGTGCAGAAGAGGCACCAAGGTGCGATGGTGTGAACTGCTAACTGGGGAAGCGGTGTGCGACCGGGCCTGGCCACACAGAGACTGGCGAGCCAGAAGGCCAGCGCGACACCGCAGCGGGGTGCGATGTGTCACCACTCCCCTCGCTGGCAAAGTGTCCAGCCAAGTCCGGGCGGATCAAAACCTGAAAAACAAATCAAAGTAAATTCCAGCCTGAAAGGCACACAAAGCTCGTGCCCAGTACGCGAGCCCCCATCCTTCATCCACGCATCATGGAACATTTGCTCGTAGCAGCGTGCGCCGAGCGTGCAGCACACTGGAAGGGAAATACCGGAGAGGCAGTCAACACTGCCGTCCCTGTTTGCCAATCGAGGCACGCTCCTTCAGGCTTGGCCGCGTCACCGCTCCTTGCTGGTGACCAGCTTCGCCTCAGACCCACCTCAGAGCTCTCTGTTTTTTTTGGCGGGGCCTGCGACCCCGGGCAACCCAGCCCGGTTTTTGAGTCTTGCCCAGTGCATTGCAGAACGGAGAACACATGTTTTTTTGTTTCAAAGATATTGCTTAAAATAACTCCATCTCTAGAAAGTTGAAGTTGGACACCACCAGCCCCCCCCACCCCTTTCCCCTCTCTCTCCCCTCTTTGCACAGCTGTGGCTCCCATGAGGACCCGAAGACAGATGTGCCATGAGGATCTGGTTATCATTCCTCCTTCCCACCCCCCACCAAAAAAGAAATGTATATATATTTATTTCTTTCTCCAGGCTGCTGGACAAAAGCAAGCGTCTGTGAGAAGAAGGGGGGGAAGGAAAGCATTGGCTGAAAAACATCCCCTGCCCCCTCCCCTCCCTCCCTGTCATCCTGTGCTTTCTTCAAACACGTTTTTAAGCATACCAGTTTTGGTCTGGTTTCCTGGATGGCACATCTTCATGTCTAGCTGGGCTCCATCCATTACCTCATGAGACAGGGTAGGACCAAGGTGACTGATGGAACGTTTTGAGTGAGGGGAATGGGCAAGGAAACCCTCCCAGAACAGCAGTAGAAATGGGGCAAGGGGACACTTTTATATTTTGAAGCCTTTGAGCGAATCTGTTTCAGGAGGGAAAATGTGATTTATATTCTAGAGAGATAATTTGGCAGTCCCTCTTGTTTGTCCTACCAAAATGATGAACTGACTCATTTAATTTTATTTTATTTATTTTTTTATTTTAAATTCAGTACCTGAATTTGTTCATGTTTCTTTTTTTTTTTTTTTCCCTGTGGTTTGGAGGGGAGGGGGTGAGTTAAAATGCCTGCCTTACTAGAGTTCAGAAGTAACCAAGTTACTTCCACTTCTGGAGGGTCCTATATTTTATTCCAAATTGGCACAAGATCTGTTCAGTTATTCTTAGCCTTGCTGACACCTTTTTGCTTTTGTTACATTAATGCATGGATGTGAAGAGGGAAGGGACTCAGAGTTCTGGATCCTGTTCCATCGAGCTGCTAATTCACATTAAGAAAGGTCAAGTCTAATAGAGCACTGCCTTATGTTGAGGCCAAGAGGAAAAGGAATTCATTTGAAAACTCACTTTCCAGGTGTATTAACCCCTTCAAGTGCCATTAGGCTCCATATGTGTCACAGCAGCAGCTCTTTTATGGAGTAGCCCAGATAAACTGGCTTAATACTCAACTCTCAAGTCCAATTCTCTGTAGCTCAGATCATAGCTCTGTTACAGTTCCTACCGCTGCTTAATCTCAACTTGTATCAGGCTGTTGCCTGCCAGGAGTAAAGACACTCCTCTCTGCTAGGGTGTACAGTTTGTACATGTCTGTTTATATATCAGGGCACCCCATGCAGAGTGAATAAAAGCAGCAAACCCAACCATACAGGATTATTTAATCAAAACTTATATATATATATTTTTTTGGAGGCAAACCCAGAGATACACTCACAGGTGAAGGGGAAGACTTTGACTTATTGGAGAAGGCTAGAAGGGTGAAAAGCTGCTGTGTTGAGGGAGGTGGTCTTTGTTACTTGTATTCCAGCACAATCTACCCTAAAGGACTGGAGTAGCCTTGAGGGACTGGTTTCTGAGGAGTGTCTGCCTGAAACCCTATGTACGTGATTGCCCGACACGAAGAGGAAAGAGAGAGGAAGGCTAGGTGGCTGCTCAGAAGGTGCTCAGGAAGAAAGAAACAAAGTTTACCGTTTGTTAGCTGATGGACAAAAACACACCTGTTTATCTTGAACAGAGGTAAGAAGTATAGGGAGTGGAAGAAAAATTGCTTTTATTAAAACAGAGAAATACGGATTATGGTATTTGGCCACATCACAAAACTTGAAGCTCGTTTGAACACTTTAAGAAAACAAAACTCTGGGCTCAGCCTCAAGGGAAAGAGCAAACAATTTACTTTTCACTTTGCCTCGGTTCTGAGAAACCCTTTCCTATGAGAGGGGCAGAACATGATGAACAAAACAAAGCAAAAGCACTGCTACCAGTGTCTGAGTGGTTCTATGGAGAATTTTGTATCAATCCAAATTCTGCAAGGGGAGAACTCCAGGCAGTCTAGTGTATGTACAGTCGACATTGGGTTGTGGAGCCCAAATTGTTAAAATGCAAAAAGAATGCAAAAGGAAATGAAAACAAAACAAGAGAGATATTCAAACTGCATATATTCTACTCTTTTGGGATGTCTACTTCCACAGGGAATCTTTTTCATTTACCTCAATCTAGTTTATTATAAAATCTTTTTTCAAGAGGAGCTACTTTAGTGATGGATTTTTCTTCTAAACATACAAAGTTTAATTTATGTCCCTGGTAAGACTACGTGTGTGACATAGGCCACATGTTTAATATATATTTCTATGCACATGGAAATACAACAGTTCCAGAAATATTTAATGAAAGGTGTGTATGATATCTTCTAAAGCTTCTCTGGACAGTGGCAATACCAAATAAAACACAGAGCTAGCACTAGTGTTGACATGGTACCAGGAAAGCAAGGGCAGGAGAGAAACCACACTGACCAGGTGATACAATGGGAGACGTTGCAGAGGTGTCACTGGAGAGCAAAGGGATGAATCCCCATCTGGCGGTGCCCTGGTGCTCTCGGCTGGCGCTGCCCTTTTCCAGGCACTCCAACGCCCCGTGAGGCTAGCAAGTACCCTCCCTCCAGGAGGGGAACTCCCTCAGTGTTGGCTGGGAGAAGAAATTCAAGTCTTCGCCCTGTGTCCTTCGAGAAAACAAGAATCTCTCAGTTTGCCTTTATGAGAAGATTTCTCATTTCATTCCAGCTGGAGGGAAAAAGAGAGAGAAAAAAACACACCCTTTTCTTAGCCAGGCTGGAGGCTGTCTGCACACACAGGCTGGGGCTGTAGGTTATTCCACAACGATTTGAGTGTACCCCACTTCCCACCCCTGCAGAAAAAGTCTCAGTCCCAGGGGAAAGCAGCACATCCTACCGTGTGAAGGCCTTGGAGGTAGGTAAAGCTGTCTGGCTAAGGCAGGCTTAGTGCCGCTCCATTTGGCACAGCTAATGATAAGGTTCCCCTCTGGCTTGCCTGCAGAGCACCTTCAGCATGTAGCTCAGCTGTGATAATATGCATAATCAGAGTCTGTTTGGGTCCTTTGTCACCAGTTATTATTTATACAAAGGCCAAGGAGTATCTAACGTAGAATCAGAAATCCTAGAAAGAGTTCCAAAGCACAAAGTTGTTCAAGATCAGAGGTATTTCTGGGTGAAGAGGCTGAGTTCGGGTCATTACATACTAAGGATGCCAAGTCTGGACCCAGATGCAGTTTTCTGAGAAGGATTTGGGACCACAATCTATTCCCTGAAGGACATAAGGGTGAAATATGCAGTTCAAATTTTGTCTTCATAGATATGAGGTGAAACTTCTCTGCTTAAACCAACTATGGTCTCCCCAGGTGCAGGGACAGGACAAAAGCCAGTGGTCCAGCTACCTTTGCAGCCTTCTCTAGCTGTGAAGGGTAGATCTGCTTTGAAGATGAATGGGAACTGAGATGGGAACAAGATGCAGAACCAAAGTGAGCCCTAACTGTGTGGGAGTGGGAGAAAGCAGCAGGGTCCAACAAATGTCATCCTGAAGTCCCAGTTCTCCCTAATTATCCTTAATGTGCTGCTGTGAGTAAAATACCTGGAAAATGGCATTTCATCACTGCTCTCCCTTTACCCCACCCCCTGCCACCCCTGCATCCCTTCTGGGTAAGAAGAGAGCATCTGTTACATCAGTCTGGTCTGCACTAGTGGGTGGGTAAGTGGTTTCATGCAACACCAGCTGTGGGCTCCAGCAGGGTTATGTTTAAACTCCTGTACGCTATTTTCTCTACCTTCTGTTGTTATCCTACATTCTGCTGGGGCCTGCAGCAAGGGTGGGGAGGAGGGCAGGACAATTAGATTCAGAGTAATAACGATCATGATAAGAAGAAGAAGAAGAACTGATGCTGAATGCAATTCCCATTTCTCATTACTATGCTACTGTAGCTATGGTTTGGCTCCTCTCCTGGCCTTGGCAAACATGATCCACTTCATCTCCTGCTTCTCCTGTTGGCCGGGCTCCCACCCTCCTCTTGGCTCCTGCATCCGAACTCCTGGCTGGCTGCAGTAATCCCACATAATATTTCACGCAAATTTATATGAAGCTTGTTACAAAGCTCAGCAAGGAGACACTGTTTCTTTTTCGTGATACAATTAATCATTTGTAGCCCTGCTCCAAGGACTGGCCTGTCTCCTGTGTCAAAGGCTGAGAGAAAGTGTAGTACCCGGGGAGGGCAGGGAGAAACCCATCTTTCCTTCCCCCTCTCACACAACCCTGGGTGAAATCATGCCGGCTCTTACAAAGACACCCCCCCCCCCCCCCCCCCCGCCTCTCTCCCACCTTGCTGTGCACGGCACCAAAGTAAGGGTTCGCAGGCACCCCCTCAACCAGCAGCCCTCCCTACCCTGCCTTGTAGCCTGTGTCTGGCCGCCTGTATTGCCCTCATGTCTGCACTGTGTCCGGGTGAGCATCCTCCAGCTACTCCCTTTTCTCATCCTGCCGCTGGGAATACTGTGTGGGATCGCTTTTGCCTCCATCGGTTCCCGTTGCTTTGTACTGTCTAGTTAATCTTTTGGTAAAACTCCCTCTTCTTTTCCTCTCCCGTTCCCTCCCTCCCCACTTGTGAAGTATTTCTAGTGTTGTGGCTGTTTTTTTGGAAAAAACAGAAAGCTAACCCACAGTATAATATTTCTGTGGCTAAACAGGAGACCCAAATCTCTGGGCTTGTCAATCCAGGACCTCACACTACTACTGAAATTCAGAGAAACAGAAAAAGGGGATCTCTTTTCTGCTTGTAACTGTGGGTGTCCACTTCTTCACTCAGTATTTCCTTGCTTGAGTCCATCTGGCACATTACCCAACTTCTCCCCTTCCTCAAAGTCTCAAGTATAACATCAGGAAGATAATTAAAAAACATAGGCTTAACAAAAACCTATATCCCCCTTTTTAGCATTAGGCATGGAAAAGTGTTGAAAGCTGCAAGCTGTTTCAGTATCTTTTTTTTTTCCCTGATATTCCTGCAAAATTCACAGTAGTCTGGTTCAATAAGAGATTGCGTAGGAAAAGGTAGTTTAATTATGTGTTTAATGATTCTTAGGGCAAATGCTAGAACTGCCTTTATTTATTTTTTAAGCTAAGTACCCAGAAGGTCCTGTTTTCCCTCCCAGAGCAAACTCAGGCCATGTGTGGTGGCAGAAGGAAACTAAATAAGAAACTGGCCTTTTTTGTCTTCTTTCCCACCCCACAGTTTCATTATGGGAGTATGCTGTATTTTCGGAAGCACAACCACTGATTGCTGTTAAGTGAATTACTCTTGCCCAATAGCTGCAGTTCCTCTGTTCAAAGCATATTTCCCAGTTCCCAAGGAATTTGGGGGACAAATTTTAAATCTATTATACTCCAGAAATCTTTTCCAGTTGTTGCTGGCTTACCTGCCAGATAAGTACTTCTTAGCAGATAGTTATCTTTCATTAGCTCTCCAAGTTGATGCGTTTCAGGATCCTATTTGCAATCTGAGATTTAACTGTAGCCAAAACATTAGGAAATGCAGTTGCAACTATACTCCTAGGGAAAGTCCTTCTCTGAAGACCCAATTTGCACAACAGCTTGCTCACACCATGTCTGTGATACAATCACTTCCTTCTACTTTGGTTCAACACCTGAATGGCTGAACAGGAAGCAATGGTTGATAGTATTTTGTTAGAAATCATGGCCACCTGATGGATATAAGATAAACAGAAGAGGCTGTGGAAGAAAACCCTGGAATGAATCTGATATCAGGAAATCCCTGAATTGTTGGTTGCCAAAGGATGGGACAGCATGTGAAGGGAAAAGTTAAACTTGGAAGAAACAAAGAGCTGTTTCTTATGACCTTTTTGTGAGTCTTCTGCCCCAGCCAAGAGAGTGGGACTTCAGGAACTTTTTGGCTAGTCTCATTTTCTTATTGTCAAAGCTACAAAATCCTTGGGGTGTGTTTCAACTTCTTGTTTATTTTGTTTTTTGTTTTTTTTAGGTTTGTTATTTGTTTGTTTTGGGGTTTCGGAGTTGGGTTTTTTTGATCAATGTACTTTTCTGGCAGTTGCATTTCTTCAGTTACCAAGCATAGATTTCATTTTTGTCAAGTTTGATAAATTAAAAAAAAAAAAAGACAAAAGTGATATCTGCATTGTAACATGTCCTTGTAGAGCACTTGTTATCACCTTCAGAAATGGCCTTCACAGTACAGAAGTGAATTTTCAGGTCAGTTTTGATAAAAGGAGAAGGGATTAAGATACTTATATGCAGTGCTATGTATTTTACCCAGCAAGTTTTTGGCGGATAGTAATTACTGAACTTTTAGTAAAAAAGTACTCATTTTTTTTCCTTTAGAACCTGAACTGGCTGAAGTTAGGTTTAAACCGGTTATTACAGAACCCCTCATCAGCCAGAAATTTCAGGGAGACCTGCTTGTATATTTTCCTTAAAGCAAGAATCCTCCCAGAATGCCAGAAGGAATTTCAAAACACTGGAGATGGGATTTATGAGAACCTAAACAAAAGCAGGGATCTTTTTACAATTGTCGTGATTCGACCCCACATGACAGCTGAGCACCAAGCTCACTCCTGCCCTGGTGGGATGGGGAGGAGAATCAGAAGGAAAAGGTATAACTCCTGGATTGGGATAATGACAGTTTAATAGGACAGCAAAGGAAGAGGAAATAGCAACAGTGTTAATAACAGACTATACAACTCAGGTGATACACAATGCAATTTACCCATCACCTAGAAACCAATGCCCATCCCGTTCTGGAGCAGAAATTCCTCCTCTGTGGCCACCCTCCCCCCCTTTATATGCTGACTGTGACATCATACAGTATGGAATATCCCTTTGGAAAGTTTGATTCAGCTGTTCTGGGTGTGCCCCCTCCCAACCTCTTGTGAAATTATGCTAACTGGAACCCAAGAAAACACTGTATGGAAATAAGATCTTCAGGTTAACTTGAACAACAACAACAAAAAAAAAATAGAAAGGAATTTGAAAGAATTTTCCCTTTTGGTTGTGCAAGATGACCATTTCCATCAGGTTTGCTTATTGCACAACATCATTTTGATGTTCAACATCTGTTTCCTGGGACACAGTAGCTCTGCACAGACTTCTTTAGGTTCCTAGCAGCAGTCCCTTTCTTTCTGTCACCGGGGAGGCCTGTATCTGTGTCTGCTCCCTGCTCTTTTCAACAGTCCGTGATTTTCTCCCTGACTCATAGCTGATGCTTGCAGTCCCACTACCCCAGGATGCATCTGTTCAGATACTCTCAGGGAAGGAGCAATCTTCACACTTTCTCCTTTGTTCATCAGTCAGGACAAGGAAACAAGGCTATTCTCCTTTCTATTGCCCAATGACTCCATCTTAAAAATGTATACTAAAGAAAACTATCTTCACAGAATCACATAATCATAGATTCACAAGGTTGGAAGAGACCTTTGAAGATCATCAAGTCCAACCATTCCCATCATATGCTAAAACATATCCCTAAGTACCTCATCAACCCTTTTTTTGAACACATCCAGGGAAGGTGACTCAACCCCCTCCCTGGGCAGCCTGTTCCAGGCCCTGACAACTCTTTCAGTAAAAAATCTTTTTCTAATATCCAATCTAAACCTGCCCTGGCACAGCTTCATGCCATTTCCCCTTGTTTTATCTCCTGTCACCTGGCTGAAGAGACCATTGCCCACCTCTCTACACCTCCCCTCAGGTAGTTATAGGTGGTGATAATAAGTTGCCACAAGAAAGAAAAGAAGCCTCCTGTCCAATAATAGATTTTTTTTTCCTGTTTTAAAAGACTATGTTCTATATAGAACCCAGTTTTGTGTCCCCTTCCTTCAGCTTATGGCCAATGTGTCCTACTTTAAACTGTTGGAACAAGTTCAAAAGACAGCCATGAAGATGATTAGAGGGCTGAAGCATCTCTCCTATGAAGACAGACTGAGAAAGTTCAAATTGTTCAGCCTGGAGAAGAGAAGGCTCTGGGGAGATCTTATAGCAGCCTTCTAGTACCTAAAAAAGGCCCACAAGAAAGCTGGGGACGGACTTTTTAGAAGGGCATGTAGTGATGGGATGAGGGGGGATGGTTTTAAATTGTAAAGGGGTCAATTTAGATTGAATCTTAGGAAAAAATTCTTCCTTATGAGGGTGGTGAGGCACTGGAACAGGTCGCCCAGGGATGTGGTGGATGGTCCCTCCCTGAAAGTGTTCAAGGCAAGGTTGGATGGAGCTTTGAGCAACCTGGTCTACTGAGAGGTGTCCCTGCCCATGACAGGAGGGTTGGAACTTGGTGATCTTTGAGGTCCCTTCCAGGCCTAACCATTCTATGATTCTATGATCTTTGCAAGATAACTGTCTGATAACTTTATTTACATATTGGGGATTCTCTTCAGGTGAGAAAACTGCACCAGTACCTGTTTCTTCAAGTCCAGAGTCAGATGAGAAATTGTGATGACATACTATGACATACTGCTTTCCTGCACAGAGGTTCTGAAGCCTGCCTCATATCCTCTCAAGGGTGAATCACAAGAGGTCAGATCTTCACGAAAGCTTTTCTAAAGATATTGTTATGATATTTGACTTTTTTTCTTCTTGTGTGGTAAAGAGAAAGATTACATTGTACGGGAAACTGTTGATTTCTCAGCTGGGAAGGAGCAGTGATTGTTTTTGATCATCATGGTTGGGGCTCCTTATTCCTGAGAGTGAATGCTGCCAGATGTGCTTGACCTGGACCATGTATAGAGAAACTGAGGAGGGGTTCCTGAATGTAAACCAGCCAGTACAGTGTGAGAGGAAGTAGTTAGCCCAGCCTGTATTTTTGAGCCAAGTGAGTGTGATTTCAGGGCTACCTAGAGATTTAGCTTAAATGCTGTCTTCCGTACATCAAAGATGTGAATCTTGACTGGATGATATAGAAAGCCATTGCCTGCAATATGATATATGCATCCACTTCAGACATGACAGGAAGCCCATCTGTTTACTTAACTTTTTATGAAAGCAGTTCGAAGTAAGAGCTTCTATTTGACTGGGGATTTATTTTATTTATTTATTTTCTTGTATTTATAAAAATAAGTACAAGTGATATGAAAAAAAATCCCTCTTCTGGTAACAGAAATTATTAAAATAGTCTTTCAAAGAGCAGTGCGTAGCAATGATAGTGGCAATGGCACCACTAAGAACTCACCCATACATAACCCACCACTCTTGGTTTCTAGGGAGTAACCTTTACAAACTTTTTTGTCCTCTTCCTTCCATGAGGCCATCTTTTCCCCAAGACCGAAGCTGAGCTTTAGCAGACTTCCAGGATGCTCATAAGCAGGATACTGGAGAAGACAGGAGGGAGGAACATAAGGCGTCTCTCCAAGCAGAAAAAGCTGTGTCATAGGCTGTATCTCATATCAAGTCAGTCATGTTTGAAGGTGAGAGACCATGGCAGTTCAGAATATGGAGGGAAGTTTCAGGGAACAGTGGTTGCAGAACAAGCTTCTGGCAGCCTTCTCAATACAAAGCACTTTGTGGGGTAGAACATCACCAACTGCAGTGCTAAGCTGCCTTTTTTCTAACATTCTGTGTGTCATAGACTCTGTTTGTGATTTTGGGCAGTTCGCTTGATGCTGTAATGTTTTAACATCTCATCTATCTCTAGACACTGACAGAGAAGTCCTCTGAAGATAACCTGAGAAGCTGCTTCTCCCAGAGATGGCTCATCCCAACATGGGGCGTTGCTGCTCTGTGGCAGATGTAAAAGAATGGACTACAAGTTCTTGACTTGCATTCTCTTCAGTAGTAATCTATTACACGGCATGAGAATGAAAGTTTGTACTATTATTTTGGACCCTGAATTGAGTAGTCTAAGCTATGGGCATGTGCCTTATCCTACCATTCCCTCTACTTGTCAGAAAACTCAGTCCTTGCCATGGGCATCGGTGCACATGTGTCTGTGCCTTGAACAACCAAGTGGTGGCAGCTGGCTGCTGCACTGGATACAGCATGACAGTAATATAAGTTTTAATGAAGCAGCCCACTTTTATTTATATCAGAATTGTTTTGAATAGCTTTTGGGGAAAAGTAAATAACCTGATTTCAGCTGGGATAGAGTTAATTTTCTTCCCAGCAGTGGGTATAATGTGATAGGGGGATCCCAACAGTTGACTGTACAGGAAGCTGTTGTGGGGTTGCTCAGAGTTGAAGAACAACAGGTGCCAATCACTACCACAATGGTGCAGCCACAGGAATATCACACCTAGACTCCCTGATTCCCATCCAGAAGCTGATTCATTGCCTGGAGAGTTAGGAAGTGATCAGTGCAGAACTCACTCATCCTTTAATAGCCTTGTATGACCAATGCAAAGGGCTGATGGAGAAGGGAGATTGACAGGATACTATTGTGGCCTGAATAAAGTCACACTGGTGTTGCGCTGCTGTGCCAGACATGCTAGAACTTCAATATGAAGTGGAATCAAAGGCAGCCCAGTGGTATGCCACAACTGATATTGCTAATGTGTTTTTCTCAATCAATGTGGTGGCAGAGTGCAGGCCACAGTTTGCTTTCACTTGGAGGGGTGTCTGGTACGCCTGGAATCAACTGCCCAAGGGGGGGTGGTAACACAGCCCCACATTGAGTGCCAAAATGATTGTCGTCGTTTAACCCACTCAGCAGCTAAAACAAGGGCACAGCCATTCCTTCACTCCCTCCTCACCGCTGTAGTGGGATGGGGGAGACAACTGCAAAGAATAAAAAAAACTTTAAAATTGTGGGTTAAGATAAACAGTGTAATAGGACATAAAAGGAAGATTGATGATGATGATGATGATGATGATGATGATGATGATGATGATGATGATGATGATGATGATGATAAATAAGGAATGCACGGCGCAATTGCTCACCACCTGGTGCTGGTGCTCAGCTAGATCCCAAGCCATGCTGCTTCCCAGCCAACCCCACAGTTACACACACAGATGATGTCACATGGTATGCAACATCCCTTTAGCCAGTTTGGGTCACCTGTCCTGGTCATGTCCCCTCCCAGCTTCTTGGGCACCTTGTCATTGGCAGGGCAGGATGAGAAGTAGAAAAGTCCTTGACTGCTTGGCAACTGCTAAAATCACGAGTTTGTTATCAATGTTATTCTCATCTTAAATCCAGAACACAGCACCATACCAGCTACTACGAAAAAATTTCACTCTGTCCCAGCTGAAACCAGGGTGGTGAAAAATACTATTATCCTCTTTCCAGTAAGAAAAAAGGGAATTAATTTGTTGAGATGTAACAGAATTTTGGCCAGAAAAGAGGCTGTAGTTATTTGTACAATTTTACTTGTACAGAGACCCAGGTACACATGCTTTCATGGAAACTCTGGCTACATAACAGTATTAATTTTGGCTGAGCCCTGAGACTATTTTCAGAAGCTTTCAGAAATTTACAGGAAGTACCTTTCCTTTTCATTTATGTACAGTATTATTGTTGTTCTTATGTTAATACACAAATAAACAGAGATAGCTTTACTTTGCTTCTGCTAGATTTTATGCTAAGAAAAGAGATGTGGTGGAGGGGAGAAAAATCTTGGCTTAACTCGTTCAAAAACAAGGCTCATGGTAACCCAAAAGTTGAATGCTCTTTCTAGAAAACCTGGTCTTAAGAGCAGTGGTCTCCTCTGAGACCGCCTGGGCTACTGCTTGTGTTGTGGCAAAATAAACACACAAACAAACAGAGTAAAGTAAAAATGAGAAGGTCCCTTGAGATTTGGGTCTCTCGCTGTCTCTTTCATGAGTAATGAATGGGGCGACCGCACAGACTTGGAAAGCCCCGCAGTGCTTGAATCCACTGCTGACTTTCAAGCAGGCAGAGTGCAGGATTATATGGGATTCACTGGCAGTATTAGGGAGTCAATTAGAGGGGCTTTGAGGTAAACCAGGAGTTTTTATTACTCACACACAGGGGAAAAAAATAAATTAACATCTGCTCTTTACTCTCAGCAGTGGCATGTAAGCAGAAATTTGAATTATACAAGAGACTCCTAAGAAACTCCTGGAAAGGGCGTCTCTCCAGCTTGGGTGTCCAGACCTGGTGTCTTGAGACCCTTTTATGAGTATGAATTCAATTCTCAGCAGTGGTAGGGAAACTCCTATTCATCAGGCCTGCTTGAGATGACCATATATCCCAAGGTACTTTCCTATTCACCTGGGTGGTCTCAGGCCCCTGAAAGGAAGACTCTTTCTACTGAGAAATGACATACAAGGTACACAGAGCACATGTTGGCCAGTATAATAATGCTAGGTCTCCAAACATAAGCATACTATGTTACACTGATCATGGCTTTTTATTCTGTTTTCTTCTTAAGTTCTTTTAGCCTATTCTCAGAGCTCTGTAATTAAGGCTTTAAGGACTTACTCGAGCAAGGAAAATGGGGAATTTCTTCCAAGCTACACATAGAGTAACGGAAAGAAGTATTTAGTAGGTAAAATACATTTATTGCTGTCCTCTATGTCTACCAGAGAAGACAAGACAGATCCTTCTGACTGCATTTTTTGCCTATGGCACTGATTCCCCCTTTGCTACCAGAAAATTACTTGGGTATCACCTCTGATTCCCTATTTACATTCCTTCTTTTCTGCTTCGCTGCCCCCCCTGAGAGGGCATCAGCAAAACTCTAAAGAACATGCATGGACTTTTTAATTAATGAAACCTTCACACACTCTGTTCATGAGGGTAAAATATACTAGCCTGTTCTTAGCTCATGGAGAATATAGTTGAGATAGTTGTGAAGATGGAAATCTTTATAGAAGTGCCTCACACTGTAGAATTCAGATAGGTACTCTAAGGGTAGCAGAAGGAGAAGATTTCTGTCTCCAGGACTGTCATGGTCTGGTACCTTTAATGAGCAGCAAGTACATTTTTCAAACCACTAGAAAGAATGAAAAGTCAAAGTGGATAAACATTTTAAAATACACTATGAAAGAAAGCCAGTGTTAGAAATATACCATGAAAGAAATGCAATTCCCTTTGAAGCAGGCAACAGTATCATAAAGAAGGAAAAGTATAGGAAAAATGAGAAAACTAAATCAAGAAATTAATGACTAAAAGAAAACCCAACCCTAGAGCTGAAACAAAAGGAAGCTGCATGCTGAAAACCATACACATTGAAAGAGGAATTAAAACAAAACCAAACAATAACTTTGCAGTCCTCTCTACTAGCACAGAGTTTGTCCTGACCACAATGCTCTATGCCTGATGGGAATGAAGAACAATGGAGTGCTTTGAAGATTAATGGCTGTTAAAGTCAGAAGGGACTTGTTGGACTTTCCATAGAAAATAAGTTATGGATCCTCAGCCAGTAAGAGGCCACAAAATGTCACTCAATATCAAGCCTAAAATATGAAGACTGAGGCCTTAGGTTTGCTTTTTTTCCAACTAACTATAGGTTTCTTGAAGGAAACTAGATAGCCAGATCTAGGAAATTTACAATAACCAGGATTGCTATTTATGATGTGAATCATAATGACTAATCCTGAATCCATTAGGCTGGCCTTAGTCTTTTTTTCCCAATTGCAAATGGAAAGGACGTTTTTTTGTTTTGTTTTGTTTCTTTTTTGTGGTCAGAAGTATTTGGCTTTCAGAAGAAAATCAAAGTTGCAGACGGTCATAAAATTTTGTGACCTGATTTATTTTGTTGAAGACCACATCATATTAGAAGATAATTTTTCAAGAGCTTCTTTTCCTCCAAACAGATTCACCTTGCTAACTGCTGAAGTCAGGTGAATATCAGCTAAATCTCTTGACAGCTAATAGAAAGTTACTTATACATGTGTGCTGTGAAAGTAAAAAGGAATAGTGAGTCTTTGCATTACTGTTCTGTGTTATCAGGAACATCAACTAACTATAGGAAATGGTGATGAAACCACACAATGCGCTTAGCTCCCAAAGGCCTGGGAGAGAGAATTTGAGCAAAGCTAGGAGAACAACCCACTTTCTCAGCTTAATCAGAATCTCTTCCCCTGAGGAAGGCCAGATGTCCTGTATGAAGCACCAAGCAAAATTTCACCAATGTAGACACCATGATGTGACTCTGAGCCACAGGTTCTCCCATTCTTGCTCCTAATTTGTCCTGGAAGAGTTATGGGTTTTAGGGTGCTGGCAACATTGAGCTGTAGATGGAGATGGTTATGGTTAGGCTGTGCAGTGATTTGCAGAGCAGCAGGTTTCATGCTGGGTGATAATGAGCAACAGTTAGTTTTTGGGTGCTCTGGAGGATGAGGAGCAGGCATATAACTGTGGCAGGCTTCCTTCCTTGAATGAGGAGCTGACATTCACCATTACTAGCAGGCTCAAATGCTCTCATCCCCGTCACTAATCAAAGGCACGATACACAACAGAGTCACTTTTTTCTGCAGTGTTTCTATGGCTTTCTACTCTCTGAACCAGCTGGATTAGGAAAAAGAATGTTTTATGTTATCTGGCATACATTCATAGAGTACTTTCAAAAGACCATCTCAGTGTGGATTATTTTCTCTGACATGTGGGATGTAAGTTTTATCCTGAATCAAATGCACGAGGCTGGTGCCCATAGTGCATATTACTGCAAATCAAAAAGGAAAACCAACATTTATTCTTCAGAGCTTGCTGGCTGCCATAACATCTTGAGTTGTTCTGCATATTTCCTACACTTTACAAAGAGCCCTGAGTAACCTCATGCAGTGTCACAAATTAAAATATAAAGTTCTGCTTTAATTAAAACACTAGAGTCAATTTGTTCAATAATAAGCAGTTGCATTTGTTGGGAAAATGGTAAGGGCTACCGTGTATGTTCAGAAAGGAACCACAGGCTAACATATACATTATCTCCCTTGAGGGCATGAAGTAAATTGATTAAACACTGCCACAGGTCATGCTAAGATTTATAGCCAAGGTCTCTAATGTGTTTTTTGAATGAAAGAGTAATACCCCTACGGTTTTCACTTCAAAAATTTTGGCAAGCTCCCTATTAACTCCACTCACATGCCAGCATGGTGGGCAGTACTGGGAGGGTACTTTATTCTAAAGTACTAAAATCTGTGATTAGGCAATGATTTATGGCTTTCCTTAAACTCTGAAGTGACTTTTTTTAATATGAGTATTTTTGGCTGGGCTAATTGAAGTAAAAGCTGACTGATTTATGATTTAATTTACAAAACCTTTTGCCACACCTTTAATGATGAAACCTCCTTTTTTTTTTCCACTGAGGCATATTTTCCATTACTGCTATGCCAGTATGGCATTAGAAAACCAGTTGCCATCTCAAACATCACTGAAAGGCTCCATTTCTTCTTAGAAGCCTTTTAAATTATATGTTTAAACTCCTCTTTCCTCACCTCCCTTTTTCTTCCCAAACTGTAAAAAAAAAAATTCCTAAAGCATTTTAAAAGCTTGCATGAAGCCTTACCTTTTGTCTTGTACAGAGAAAGTCAGTGAGATTTTATTCTTTTCCTTATAGAATGTGTGAACTTCTCACACACCCAAGAGGGTTTAATCTTATGAGGAACCACTTAAAGCTTTTGTAAATGCATAACAAAACTCTTTCTTCTCCAAAGACAGTCTAGCATGGCAGGGACTACACCACTGTCATTTGGTGATTTCACAGTGGTGTTTCTGAAGTGAGAGGAAGGAACAGACATGACACCAGACTGAAATCTGCCAGTTCCTTTAGTCTACATATGAAACCCTTAAAAGTCGGTCTTGATGTGGCAAGTGCTCTACTGGAGACTCATGGTGACCCATCCCCAACTGTCCCCTTTCCTGGAAGCTGAAGTGGAGGATGACATGGAATAGAGGATGCAAAGATTAGTGTCTCCTACTTGCCTGCTTCACTTGCGTTGAGTTCATGTCTTATGAAAACTGTTTTGGAAACCTACCCAGTTTTAACTATGGTCCAGGCATTTCAAGCAACATGGAATACAATTCTACTGCTTCACAAACTTTTCACAGTTCGGTTCTTACTGCTCATCAACATTCCTGTTATAACCTTTAACATTTGCCATTCAACCAAGTAACCACAGGGATCCGCACGTTTCAGACCTAAATTTGTCAGTTGTGCTTTGCAAAAGGATGTTTTGTGCTGCCAGTAAGCTAGCATTTGAAGCAGATTTCAATGTTGTGTAATACATATCATCGGCAGTAAAGTTAACTAAGTAAATGAAGAACGGAGCAGCTCTGGTCAAGTCAGACTCTCTAAGGTATATGCAGGACAACTGATAATACTTTGATCGGCACCTTTGTCTGTATCTGTATACAAGAGATACCAACCACAGACATAACCTGATTTTTGACAGTAATTACTTTTGATGCACTTACTGCTTTCAGTAGTTTCTGGCTATTCCATTACAGAACAGTATTAAAGACATGAAAAAGCAAAATAGTTCAAAAACAAAACTATAAAACTTGTTGTTTGACTCCTCTAACTAAAGCTCCAAAGCTGTAAAAAATGGGCCTGGGGGAGTGTTGAAAACAGAGATTTATGGAAAAATGCCTTGCAGAGCTTGTCAGAAGTAACAAAAAAATCAGTAAATAATGCTGTGACACACATCACAGTCCAAGACAACGATCACTGTTTGAAGAAAGACAAGAAGACTCTAAGAGATTTGACTCTCAAAGATTCACATTCATGAGACAAATGGACCATGAACCTGCAAATGAAATTAATTTCTTTTTTGCAATAAGGTAAATAGAAATTAAATAGGTGAAATTACAGGCTAACCCACATTGAGGTATAGTATCAACTAAAAGTAAGCAACATCATGGAAAAAACACCATTTCTACTATTGCTTGGGCAAAAAAATTACAAGCTTTTTTTTTAGTGGGGTGGGTGTGTAAATTTACTGAAGAGGAACAGAGAAGATTTTTTTTTTTTGAAGGGTATAGGAAAGAAAGGTCTCGAATGTCCTACATTATGCCCTTTGTGAATGCAAAGGAGATATAAGAAAGGTACTGTTGTAGGTAAGGTCATTTTCTGGGAATTGGAGAACTAATGGAAGAATCTATAGAACTGATATGTAATGAGACAGAAAAGGACAGAAACATTAATTTATGTACAAATAAACTCTATGTGGAGCTATGTTTTTGGAGAAAAGTCTGGTGCCAAATAGTTTTTCTATTCTTGGTGCATTTCTATGTAAGCCGCTGTTCTTTGGAAAACAGAGCATACACTGGCGTGTGTATTATATTCCACTTCTGGACAGCATTGCTGAGGCACTGTGGCAGTAAAACACAAAATCAGAATTGCCTGGTGAATGTTTTCAGAGTTGAACTGCACAAATAGAATTAATAGATTTCCTAATGGCTTCTGTTGAATAAAAGCAATGCTGATATTTTAGGGAGACCTGAAGGTGTGCACAGCGAAGCAAGACACTGCTGGAACTTTATGAAACCGTGCTGGCTGACTACTTGATTGATTGGACGTATCTGGAAAATAATATATTGTTAATTTTGATTGTTAAATATTGGCTTTTCTGATGTTTGGCCTGGTAAGGAACATGTGAGGAAACTGCACCTTCACAAAGCAGTGTTGTGAATTCTTTGCAGGCAGCTATGGGAGGCTCCTAGCACACAAATGTAGCTCAGACACAGAGTGAGATGCCCAGTCTGTCTTTATTTTGCAGATATCTGTGCATCCCCCTTATGGTGGGTTTCTTAGCTGAAGTTGTTATGTGTTAGAAAGTTAAAACCCAGAAACAAGGGAACCAAACAACTCAAAGACCTATCTGGCTCATCAGGGTTAGTGATATTTTAAAATCAGATTGTCTGGAAAGTGTAGTCTCAATTACTACAAAATTATGTGAGAAAACAAAACCAACAAATCTTCAAAGGCTATATCCCTTAATTAGCATTCTCATAAAGTGCATCAAGGATAAAGAATAGCAATGTTTTATTGTGTGCATTCAGGTAATCTTTAAGTCTCTTAATATGGTAATAACTGAACCATCTCCTCAAACAGGAATAAAAAACTAGACTTCAGGATGCAACATTTTAAAATTTAGTCACAGAGAAAGTATATCCTATTTTCTATGGATTTTTTTGTGTGTAGGAATTCAAGAATGGAGGAATAGTAACACATTTCTTTATGGCATAAGTTTTTAAAATTTCTGTGTCAGAGAAGAAAAGAATGCACATCTGAAAAACAATAGTAGAATATTGAAACTTAACTAGAGCACACATTTTCTTCACCTGTTATATTTGTCAAAACAAAATTTACTTTAAAGTATTGTGTTTACCTGCTGATTCTATTTAGAGATTATGCTGTGTTAATACAGATTTAGGATGTGGGAGAAAATAGGAAAGTGCAGAACAGCAGCATTGTGTCTGCAAGTCAAAAAAAGGACCACATAGCTCAGAATACTCTAAGGACAAAATATGTGGTGCTGTTGGGTAGAAAGCTTTAAGCTTGCTCTTCCAGAAGTCAGTGGCAGAATTCCCATGCTGATATCTTTGCAACTTCACTCTTTCAAGTCAACAGCTATGCTTATGTCTCAGATTTTCAATGTAACATTTGCCCCAATTTGATTTGGTAATTTTGATTGTTGCCAACACTGCAAGACAATTTCTTACCTATACAGCTGTCACAGCTTTCTAGTTACACAGGAACCAAGATTCATCTTTTTTCTTTCTTGCCTTCTTGGCTTTTTTTTTTTTAAACAAGACCCCCACTTGCTATAAGGCCTAACTAAAAGTTATATTGTTGTCAACTGTTTTCCAGGTCTTACTAAGGATATTGGAAGACTCATAAACGGAGGGGAAAAAGGTGAATTCCAATCATAAGTCATTAGCTTTTTTTTTTTTTTTACTGGTGACGGGGAGAGCTGATGATCAGTCAGTATTTTCACAGGACTTTACCTCCAGCAAGTGGAACAAATCACATATTTTCCACTCGAGAGATTCAGTTTAGGCTTTTAGGGAAAACTTGATGTCAAGTAAATGAAAGTGTTCCTCAGAAAGTCATAATGATTTTTTTTTTTTTTAATACAGAGGTTTTTTTAAATATAACTCCAAGAAATGAAAACCTCTGGAATATTTGTTGAAAATATCTTTAAAAATTCAGAGAAAACAAATATTTTATTTACCTGCACTTTTCACAAGAAAAGACTCATCTGGTAAGAGGCTTTTTAGGCGTTCATGCAGCTACGGTGGCAAACATCCCCAGCATGTACATTTGGGCAGGCACAGACAGATATAGCCTTGGGCAAGAAACACATTTGTATCAGAGGGCCACAAGAACACACAGAGCCTTGGGTAGTGCTGCAGAGCAGGATTTACAGTTCCTACAGTCTCTGTGGGTAAATTCACAACAAGACTGTTTTGCATGGAGTGGTGTTTCATGACATTGTTGCTGATAAAACTTATCAACACTGTGTTTACCTTAGAAACTTCCTCCAGAATACCTGCAAGTCTGCAGTAACATCAGATAGAGATTTATTTCTCATCTTGACTTTCACTGGTCCTGGCAGTGCACTGACTCTGATTTTTTTTCTTTCTTCTTTTCAGTCTGGGTCCTACTTGAATTGTTGAAAAGTGTGCCCAGATGCTATGAAACAGATGTGCAGCGAAGGGAAAAATCAGTTAGTCACACGACAGCAAAGACATCTTTATGTATCTGTGAGTGAAATCTGTACGAAGCCTTCTTTGTAGGCAGCTCTTCTGTAAAGGCTTTCAGTTTTCCAGGGGAGGACTAATTCAACAAGAGCTTTTATTCAGGTTGCTTCCATTCTTTATCTGTTTTTGGTATGGGAATTTGCTTGAAATCTAGAACCTGCTTTAAACATTTTCACTGAATACTATTTATGAAAGGGTCTTCCTGCTGAGAAAGCTCAGAGATGCGTTCCCTGCTGATTTGTTAATACTATTAGCAGTTCTGAGCACTGTAGCCAGCAAGGCAGGCCCAAACAAGGCAATTTAGCAATCTAGCAATTTTAACATGCTGTAATTCATTCAAGGCCCATTTGTCACAGAGGATGAATGGTCTGAGGTGAGCCTGGTTTTATATTTAAACAGGGACAGCTAGCTTCCCATCTCTATGAGAGAGCCGATGGGCTTCCTCAGAAAAGAGGAAGGGGAATGGTCTCAGGAACAGAGAAGAGATCAAGAGGAAAATGGTTCAATACAGAGATTTCCACATCAAACAGGAAGGGTGGCCACAGCGAGAAATACTTTCTCAGTTCACAAACACACCCCCAGAACTAATTCCCTGTGCAATTCTTACTCTTAGCAAAGAACCAGGTCATGAACATCACTGTTAAGTTCCACTGGTGATCCTCACTGTCTAATGAACTATTCGTGCAGTGGAAGAAGTGAGACCCTTTTTAGTTAAAAAGATAATCAGACAAGCATAGTTGTATGGAGATTAACTAAAAATAAATATAGAATAAAAACATTCTGTGCTGGTCCCAGTATAACAGAGAACACTCTTGATACAAGATGTCTCTATCCCGACCCAGTATTAGAAGATTCTCTTTTTTGATTCAAGCCTCAGTGGAGTTTCTCACTTAATATCTGCGTCTCTGCATGCTGAAGAAAGAATTAATGATGATTCGTATTTTATAGCTGGGAGAAAGGAGAACACCATCAAAAGAATTCTAGACCAAATTTTGGATAGAATCTTTAAGAAGTACCCAGTTTTAAAAGTTAAATAGATGGGCACCTGTGAAAATGTTTCTGGGCAGTCTGTGTATATTCATGGGACTAGACATAATAAAAAAAAAAACTTGGCTTGAAGACAATTGGCTACCATTGTAAAGAAAATCTTTAGCAGGACAAGGCAAAGAAAATGGGGAATGTCCCAAGTCCACAACCAGTTGTCATCTTCTTTCCTGACATTGTATCTGACAAAAAAAGAACTTGTGTGTGTTTGTTTATCTGCCTGTATCTGTCTGTGTCAGGTTTATAAAATCTTGTTCAGAAAGTACTGAGTTAAATACATCCCTGCTATACTTTATGGATCTGACAGAGTTTGCAAGAGAAATCAATCAGACACAATAACCTTCAAAACATGTACTTTATTATAGTTTTAAGATTCCGGGGGGTTTTTTGTTGTTTTTTGTTTTTTTTTTTCTCCAGATTTTGACGCAGTCTGGACATGTGTCATTTTCTCACATTTGTACAATTTAAAGACTAAAAAATTTCTAGGATTAGTAAGACACTCCCAGCTAGGTCACGGCATGTTATTATGTGTCAAAGTCTGAAGCAGAGAGGAGCAGTAATTGCTGAGCTTTGACTGCATCCTGTCTACGCTCTGGGCGGTTGAGGGTGTGTGTACGTGTATTTGTTTTATGCGTGTCTGTCATAACTTGCTTTAGGGATTCAACCAACCACTTGTCTGCAGCCTGGCTTAGTAATAACTAAGACAGAGGACGGAGGGGGGCTGGGGAGGGGGAGGTGGAAAGGTAAGACTCTACCAAAGTTTGAAAAATATAAACACAAGAAGGGAAAAAAAGTTACTTAGAGAGTTTACACTGTGGAGTAACAGGATTAAATCCAGTTGGGAAAAATTGATGAGAAATAAGGAAAATATTCTTGTCATTAAAATGACATTTACAAACTAGTCTGTACAAAAGTGTTAGTAGATGTATCATATGAAGCCAATTTAAATAGATTGCCTGATTTTCTTATACAGCCTTTATTATAATTGTGGAGACCTACATCAAAACGGACAGATTCAAGGACTCTTTCTTTCTCACAGTCAAACTACTGTCCTGCAGTTGTGCAATTGCTACATCATCCAGCTCTGCTTCATCATCCAGCCTTTACACATGGCATATTCGCCTGTCAATCCATCTATGGAAAAACACTGGCTAGCATCCATCTCTTACCTTGCACAAAAAAGGCTCTGTGGTCTAGATGTTTTCAAACATGCATGAGACATGGAGTAAGTCCCCTGCATCATTGCTCTTCAGCTTGCCCCAGGGTTGCCCGCAGGTTTTGTAATTCATTTATTTGTGCCACAGCCCCCTTTCAGCTAGGCAGTTGTGTGCTTATGGCTGCTGTTGTCCCTTTTTTAGCCTTTCTGTAGGAGCACAGTAAGGACAAGCAGCAAGCTTTGTGTCCTATTTCATGACCATACACTTATGAATATCTCAGTGGCCAGAGTTTCCAGTGGAGGTTAAAATCTGGGTGAACAAAAGAGTCAAGACAGCAGCTTAGTCAATTTCCCCCATATATTGCCTCACCTAGCAGTCAAACTGGATGCCTAGGGAAGAGTATAATAGCACAAATGAGGTGACACTTCCTCAGAATACTCTCCCATGTCTCTAGTAATTTGTGGCGCAGAACTTTCCTGGGCCAGAGGCAGTGGGGAATGCAGGAGCTCACAGCTTCTCTTGGAGAGACTGCCAGCAGAAGTGACAGTGGTGCACCGCAAGTCCTCAGGCACTCCAGTGGAAGTGAGCACTGAGTGCAGTAAGGAAGAGAAAACATGTTTTTCCCTACAGCACACAAAATAAATGAAATTTGGGGCGGTAGGTGAGAAGAAAAGGTGTGAGAAATGGTTGAGCCTAGTCGCACTCGTTATTTCCACCGTAAGTTTAATGCTTTAACATATTCACACATACTTGAAATAATTGATTCTTTCTGTAACTGTTCTGGATTTTATGCTATCTTTCCTGGACCTTCACACATAAAACCAAGTGCTCTCATATATTTTAAGTATATAAAGAACACACTTCATTCTTCCTGCATAAACAGTGCTTTATCTGCATCATTATTTTCCCTCTATTTCAGCATGTCACGGAAGAGTAAGATTTTTTTTTGTCTTTTGCAAATAACACTATGTGTCTGTGTGAAGATCAGAACAAAGGCAAGGAAAGGGTAACTCAGGGGAATTACAAAGTGGAACCTTGCATGGGTTCATCTCCTTCGACTATAAACACTTGGCTCCAGGCGTAACAAAAGCAGTCATGGAAAATTTCAAATCTAGGTGGTACCCAGACAGTTGAATGATCCAGGGCAAAGCGCTAGCTCTTACTCACAGCTAATGTGAGAAAGGTGTTTCATGTCCCAGGCTGCTCTTGTTACGTATCTATATTGAAAAAGAAAAAGTCAACATCTGGAGTAAAACTCTTGTAAATTAGAAATAGCCACAAGTACGTGAGAAATGCAGCTAGTACGCTTCTAGCAGGGGTCTAGGGGACTCACCTATTTGTTACATTGGTAGACTGTGTCCAGAGCTCTAGACAAACTAGAAAATGTTTTAGATATGCCTTAATAGTTTCAATAAAGTGTTACGTTCCCTCACTTATTCTGCAGCTTTTTCCAGGCAGGTTGTTCCTAATTTTCAAGTATTTGAAAAGATTTAAATTGAAACTATATAGAAACTTTTTTTCCTGCACTCAAGCAAGCTTTGACAGCATGAGAAGTGGCAGGTGAGTGTTGTTGAGGAGAACTAAGTATTCTCCTGCAGATAGGCTTGAAGGGGAAAAAAAGTCCCCATAAAACCAGACTGCAGCTACTTGAAACTGAGAATACTTAAGATGAAGTTAAAACTGAGATAAAATGGTGCTCTGTCCTGATCTGGGGGTGAGTAGTTTTCTGGGACTGCCTGAGGTGGCTGTCATGTGTGACATGTCATGTGTCATGTGTTGTTTTAGCAAGGTGAGCAGCAGAAAAGCTAATGCTCCAGTCTGGGATGCAGAGTCAGATTTAATACAGGATTTATCTCTACCCACAAATTTTCTCAAAACATTTTAAAATATCAAAGAAGGAAAAGGAACAGTCAAACTTATTATCACTTGTTTCTGTCTACATTGGCTTCTTTGGGAGGGTGCATTCAACCTCCAGTCATACTGACTCATTTCCTAGGAACTTTACACCAAGCATAAATAGATCCAGATGGTAGGTTTAAGGAGGGCAAGGGGAATGTCTTCATATTCCTACTGTCCTGAATACGGACACTTTGGCTCCTACTGCCCAATAAGTAAAGTTGGATGTAACCTAACAGGATCTTAGTTTTCCCAACAAGCAGTTTAGGAATCTGGATGTACACAAACCTTTGCTGCTATTCTATGTGGAATGTCAGACCCACAGATGTGGAATAGTTGATCTGAGGATGACACTGCCTGAATGGCCAAACTCTCTGTGAGCAGCAGGTTGGCTGGTTTGACCCCAGCTCTTACTCAAGTCAAGCTCACTACTAGTGAATCATTACAGTAAGTATCTTTTAACTGTCTTTAAACTCATAGACATACATGATGTAACAATGTACATCAGTCCCACTAAGTGTAACCCCTTAAAATTTAGTGTTTTCTTGAAATCTTTCTCAGAAAAAAATAAAAGGTTAAGAAACTAGGAAACATCACAATGAATCAGTGAGGTTTCCTGATCTGTTGTCTAGGCCAGAAGTTAGGATACAAAGCTACTTTTATTGTCTATTCAGCCCTCTTGTTTCAGGAGTTAGACTTATCACCACTATGTAATGTGTCTTATTTCCATAAAATCACCCAGATTTCGCCAGATATAGACAAAAAAGAGGCAACTATTAAATTATTCATATCATAGGCAAAGACTTATCAGTTCATAGAATCATAGAATGCCTTAAGTTGGAAGGGACCTTTAAAGGTCACTTAGTCCAACCTCCCTGTAGGAAGCAGGGACACTTTTAACTAGATCAGATTGCTCAGAGCTCCATCAAGCCTGACCTTGAATATCTCCAGGGATGTGGCCTCCACAACCTCTCTTAGTATTACTGTTTCCAGTCATCAATATGTGATGGTGAACCTTTTGAAATGTGGGTAATTTATCAGTGCCTCCCCCATACCCACGCAGATGAATAAGTAAGAAATTTTTTGCTATTAAAGACTAAAGCAAAATTCCCCAAACCTCTTGTATTATATACATCCTAGACTATTCAGACCTTTTAAAATCAAAACTCAGATAGAGGGTACTTCATCACAAGCATTAAATGATTCTGTCTGCACTGCATTATTTCTTACATTGCACAGATTAAACTCCCAAAGACCTGCCCAAGCATGCTTTGAACTTAATTAGTAGAAGAATCGAGAAGAATCCTCTTGAGGGGCAATCATTCGGTTCTTTCAAAGTGACATTCAGGATTTAGAAGGGGATAAACTGTGAGTATTGTGCTTACAATAGGGGATAACCATGTAATACCAACTGGAAACCTTTTTTTCTGAGGCACAACCACGTTGTGGGAATGGGGACACAGAATATAAGCAAGCAATTAGTCTAATACAGATTACCTTCTACCATTCCAGCTACAGTGTCCCATAACACTGATTGCTCTTTTGGGCTTCAGTACATTGAACCAATTTGTGAAGAGACTCGTAGAGCTAGCTGTTGATTTTCCTTTTTTATTTCTTTGCTAGGGAAAGCAGGAAGGATAAAGCAGGGGGAGGAAATAGCCAAAAAATGCCAATTAAAGCCAAACAGAATACATCTTTAGGAAAATGCCTCATTTATTGTAAGCCTTATCCTCACGCAGTTAAAGGCACATGAAACATTGACAGAGCACAACAAGCTCTTTTTACACTTGTTCCACAGTTAGGCAAGTGATGAAGGCCAAGTACCACGCGTCCAACTGGTGGTAAATTCTTTGCTTCTGTGCATGTTAAAAACCTGATAAGCCCCTGGCACAGCAAATTTGATAGCATCCCCAAAAAGGAGGCCACTTGTTTTTTTTCATGCGTAATATATCACCACAGGTATTTTTGCCTACCTATGTGCCCTCCGCTTAAACTCACGGTAGCACGTATATTTGCAGCTGGACGTGCTGTTGCTGTAGCAATCGTGCTCCACCCTTCAGCACACTGGCAGATCCTGAAACAGGATGTCAGCATGAGGTGCCTCTCTGCAGAGCTACTGTCTATCAGGAGGAGACAGTCTTGAGACACCCTGTGGGGCACTTTTTTTAGAGGAACATGGGTAATTACTTAGGATATTTAAGTATAACATTAAATATTTACTTCTCCTGAGAAAACATTTAAAGTGGCAGTACTTTATACGATTTCTGCAAATGCAAACTCACAAATTTGGCTGGGACATTTTTCTCTCATCTTCATAAAAGTAAAATTCCACCTCTTATTTCACATACATCTATGTTTTTAAAGTTTATTCCTTTTCACTAGCCACCTTACCAAATTACATTTTTTGTATAGCAAAGAGAACAGTTCTGAAGCCCTCTTTTCATCCCAGACTTGAACCTGTTTGTCAAACCTCTGGGAGCTTTGGGAAGTTTTGCTTCTGATCCACATAAGAACCTTTTCGTTCTCTGTGCTTCAGATGCAGGCACATGCGCCCTGTAATTATTGCTGTGAAACTGATTTTGCTTTGCCTCACTGCTTTTGCCTTGCCTTATCATGCAGGGGCAAGGGATGAAGTCATAATGATGTCTTTAAAGGAGGTGTGATGCATCTGAAACACAACTCATAGCTCCAAGTACGTGTGTATGTGCACACACCCCTTTGCTCCAGACATAACTCACTGTTCTTTACAAGTTTACTGAATGCTCACTGCTCTCTTCCCACGCAATCCAAGTACTTCCAGTTTGATATGTTATCTATTACAGCTTCGGCTGTGAACAACAACCCTCCCACCCCCTTGTATTATAGAGTTCATTAACTGGTGTGTGTTGTGGTAGGGCAGCTGGTCATGAAGAATATCATAATACATCTATTATGTACCTTCCTCCACCTAGGAAGATTTTCGTCCATCTATTTTTTTGGTGACTTGGCTTGTGTGGGAAGATTTAGGGAGTGTTGAGACATGGAAAGTTAAATCTCCAATTATCCAGAGGTCATGACAGTCAGCCAAATCGTGTGCTTCCCTTTCCACCTCTACACCCACTACACTGTCCTGCTGCTGACCCTGAAATGGAAAGACCACCCTCCTTCGAAATGAAATCAAATCCTCAGAACTTGCTCATCCTTGGGCCTCTCCCAAGTGCTTGTGCTGCCAAATATGCCTAATTCGGCAGTAGTTTCATAACCTGGTGGGCTTCTACTCTCTTGCGACCTGAGCTGAGGTCATTGCATTCATTTCCATTTACGAAGTTGTCCCGCGTTTAAATCCATGTTGTCCCAGAGGCAAATGTGCGTCTGGGTTTTTCCCACTGCGTATGCGCTGCCGTCCGCACACAGGAGAGGTTTTTCTGGCAATCTTTTGTCATGTTGTTATGCTTTGAATAATTATTTTTTTAAAACTTCTCCCGTCCAAAGTTCACTTTTTCCCCTTTCATGTTCTTCCTCCCCCCCATCCGTTTTGACTCCATCACCAGCCTCGACTCCTCCAATTTATCTCTGTGTTATTCTTGGCCTGTCTAGGTGCCGGTTGGGAGCTAAGTTAATTTAGGTGCTTGTCTGCTTGCCTGTCAAGTTCTATCAAGAATAAAAAGAATGGCAAGTTAATAAATTCGAAATTATGTCTGGCATGAAGCAGACTCTTATCCCATGCTGTTTATCTGGCAGCAGGTGAAAAAAAGACAAATGAAAGAGAAGAAATATGGCCTTTCACACACACACACACACACACTCACACACATACACTTTGAAAGGAAGGGGAATGGCTGTGCATTACTGTCAGGTGGCCAGCACAGAATTAGCTGGTGGTCTCAGTCCAGACCTTACGGGGCAGGTGTCCACATTACAGAAACCACAAGCACCATTCACAGGCTTCTTGGCAGCTGCTGTTCAAGAACTGACGTGCATTCTCACCAGTTCAGGAGAGTCACTTGGTGAAAATTCAGGGATGGAAGTGGGGAGGAGAAGAGCACAAGTGTGTTGCCCTGCTGGTTAGGAACCATTTGTATCATGAATGAAAGGCATTGTGTCTGTAGATGACAGCCTAGAGAGTGGAACCCTCTTTAGTGTTTTTTTTTTCTGAGGTACAACCTAGAAGAGTGTGTTGTGGATTCAGTATTATTGGACTGAGCACTAGTGTACTAGAAAGAAAAGGCTCAAACAACACTACACAAATTGTACCTCCGGCATCCTGAGGGATTTTATTCAGCTTCTTAATGAAAGTTAATCTTTGTCAATATATTTTTAATACTTCAGTACAGAATATATTGAAACTAAAATGATTAAAAGATGCTATAGGATGGCAATGTTTAGGAAAAAGATGGTATGGAAATGTCTAGGAACCCACACAGATTCTGAAACAACACAGAAATACCTGAAGGGGAGGAGGGGAAATCCTCCCTCACTTTCCTTTTTGTTTGCTCTACTGAGTGTCACATATGTAATTTCCCTTTCTCTTCACTGTGAGAAGCCTAATGTCATGCCTCCCAGGCTTCACAGCATGGTATTTCTCAGGCTTAAGGCAGAACCTCCTTCCCTCTGCAGATGCATTACCAGTTTCTCTTCACTCACACCCTCTTTCCCTATTTTTGGAAGAGAATGAAGAGCTGTGTCTTTCCTTACAGCTTTGGACAAAGTGCCCAACATGACCTTGGATGAGGTTACCACTGCTACCCAAGGAATAATCTATGACTTCAGACAACCCAAAGTGTTGTATACATTTTTGTTGCTTTTCCCTTCCAATGTCCTCCTATTTATCTGCAGTTATCCTAGGCAACCGGCTTATAAAGTCATAGCCTTGCAAATAAGTGAGAGGAACCTTATATCACTGCCAATGTTTCCAGTATTTAAGGACTAAACTGCAGAACTGCATCAAGAATCAGATTTCCAGTGGACTTAATTGAATGCAAGATCAGCATTTAACCGCTGGGTAGTTTATGAAAAATTAAAGCCTTCGTATATGAGAAGAAGATTTCAAAGGTTTGACATCAGTAGTGGGAGGCAAAACACACATAATTAATTCATAGATCACAGCACGCCTTTCAGCAGCATTAAATAATATGCCAGCTTATGTATTTTATCTGTGTTTATATGTGTGCTTATAACTATATAAATTAGACATGTATAGTTAAGTATAATTATATTCTTCTGTTTACAAATATGACTGGGAGTTTCCCATAACCACTGCTATAGTCTTGAAATCACACACTAGTTGATAAAGGTATAAAAGCTCCCACACCATCTGGAAGTTTATACAGAATATCTTTGATTTAGACACCAGAGGCACCAACTGAAAACAGTGCCATTGTATTTAGTGTGCAGCATACAACTGTATGCAAACCACAAAGAAAATGTACATTTGGGGTTTATATATGTTAATTGCATACTTATTATTAGCATTCTCATTGATATTTAAAATCTGTCCAGTAATGGCTACAAGGGGTAAGCCACAATCTAAAGAATTATTTTTTCCAAGGTTGTCTTTATGTTTGTTTTAATTTATTTTTATTTTACTTTCTTAGTAATTGACTTTCTTATCCTTATTAATTTTACCTACACCATGACTTGAAAATGAAGAAATAAAGTTCCTAAAATCCTCCCGATTCTAAGTATTGCTGTTCTCTGTGACCACATATTTCAAACACTTCCATTGATACCTGCTTTGCTACATAAGTTGATAAGTGATACTGCTACTTAAGTGATAAGATGATGAAAGTGATAGAACAACTACAGTGAAGGCTGTCTTAGCTGAAGAATAGAGACTAGCCTGGTTTTCTAAGGAAATGGGACTTCTTTGGTCATGGTATCTGTTTGAACATCTGCATCTTTCTAATAACCTTTAAACGCACAGGTTGAATCCATCAAATAAACCTGACAGAGCACTAGTGGTCTCAAAGATGGTAAGCTACTATTACTTGTGAAAACTGCTGTCTCAGGGGCAGGAGGAAGGAAGACACCCTGACAGAGCACTGAAGGGAGGGCTTGACCTTTACATGCTGCCTTTGTTGCATTTAACAAGCGAGAAGTAGTAGTCAGGCAAGCAATCAGATCTGAAATTCTCACAGTGCCGCCCTTCTCCTGCAGAGCTAGAAAGGCTCCCCATGATAAGTAGGAGGTGAAAAGGGCTGAAGATGTCCTGGGAGTAGGTGGTTTATGCAAGGTGGAAGCAAGGGTTGGGCAAGGTGGAAGAAATCATTGTCACATTTGGGAAAGGTGTTCAGGGTGGCAGAGAAGGCTGGGGTTACTGTAGTGTGAGGATATAGGGCATACAGAGTATGTATTTGTAAGACATTTGGCTCGATCAGTCTTCATAGACCAATTTCTGGTTTCAAGCTGCTGGGCCCCAGTTCATCACAGCACTATGGTGGGTGATTCGCTTTGTGCAACTGAATGACAATAGTGGAAACAGTGGGACTGCTGCACCGCTTACAGGCTTCCTGCAGAGCCTTGTTGGATTATGGCCATAAGTGACCACAACAAAGAGATGCAATGTGTCCTACAGATAAAAGACATCAGTTCAACATGTGTAAACAGGCATAGTGTCTCTTGCATTGAATTCCACTCTTATTCAACATATCGTTTACAGCAACAGACCTCATCCCTGTGGAGCGATTTCTTTTCCACTTGGTCTGCTTCTGATTAGTGTAAGAGAATGATGTATAGAAATGACACTGCAATAAAGATGATGGATAGGCAATGAAGCAGCTTCAGATTAGGAAAAAGGAAGCTGACTACTGAAGTTTGGCTCAGTGGAAAAAAAATAAATAACACAAACAACAATATAGGATTCTAACTGTGCATGTAAAAGCCACTTGAAATTATCCTACTGGTATGCCACTGATGTAGAACAGTAATCTCCCAGTGGCAGCAAAGTATTCAAATGCATGTTAGGGGATTAAATGCCTTTTAGATCTGGCCTTTAGATCAAACACCCTGAAATGCCTTCATCTCCTCTAAGATTCATACTTTACAGGGAATAGGAAAAAATAGATAAAACAGTTTTGAAACAACATTCTCTTCAGATAAAGGTTTTAGACTGGGGTGTTAGTAAGTCTGTGGCTTCCTTAAGCTCATACAGACCAGGCTGAGTCAGCCTAGCGTGGGATGGCTGGATGACTTTATATCCTTAATCAGGTTTTCAGTGAATAGTGATTTTCCTTCTATTTGCACCTGAGGAAAAGCTTACAAGTGTTTGCACCACCTTCTAAGCAAACAAAATGAATTGGGCAACAGCAGCCTGGAATACTTTACAGCACTTCTGATTCTGCAGGGATCTTGCCCACTGCTTCTGTGTTTCAATCAGAGGTAGCCTTTCATTTAGAAGGTGGTTCAGCATCCATTTTTAAAATGGGGAAGTGAAGTAGAAGAGAGGAGGAGACCAGGGAGGGGGGGGGCAAAGAAATTTTTACTTAATGAGTCAAAGAGCTCAGCTGTCCAAAAATTTCCCTAAAGGCATTAATTTCTCATGTCTGTGTGAGCTCCTACAGAAAGGAATTGAATGTGCTATAGTTTTCCATAAAATGCTCCAAACAGAGGATTGATACTTTGCTCTATGCTGTGTTTCTCCTCTGTCTACAGTAGACTATGATACTTTAAGGCCATGGCCTATTGAGTTTTTTGAATCTGAAATATGCTTGTCCCAGGTTCAGCCAGGATAGGATTTGATATCACGTTGTTCTGCTACAGAACTGGAGAGGATGGTAGCTCAATCCAGTTCTCTTGCTCTTTTAATCCTTTTCACTGTACTAAAGAAACATGGGATCAATCTCATTCTGTCATCTCTAGATGTATTGAAGAAGCAAGTGGGCCTGACCTTGCAAAGCAAGGAACTACACACCACATTCAAAGGTAGGGTACATGAAAAGGATAGGAAGCATCAAATTATTTTAGCTAAATCTGTTTCAGGGAGGTGGTTTAATACTTGATAAAGAAGCTGGAATGATGGCCCAGTGATGGGCATCTGATTGACAGAGCAAGGTCTCAGGCATTAATTTTTCAGCTGGGGAGTGAGGGGTGCTACTGGCCAACTCTGAGCCATGAGTCGTTCTCCAACGGTAAGACCATAGCTAAGATGTCATCTGTTTATTCTTGCACTTTCTCTTCAGGTATCTTATGACAGTTCAATCTGTTGCATAGTGATATTAATGCGAAGAAAGAAGTCTGGTTTTATGGTGATAGTGCCAACATTTTTTCAAATAGTTTACTAGACAGCCTTCAAATATTACTGCTTTTGAGTCATTAGTTTATCTGAACTTAATTAAAAGAGGGTAATTTAAGTCCCTTTAGTTCAACTAGTTGACTCCTAGTCCCACAGCTGTAATAAATGTTGACATTCTAGTGGGGTTTTGTGTAGTTTACAAATTTTCTGTAATTTCTTATTATGCACTCTAAATATTTGAGGCATTGCTTAAAGGTTGTTAGTGGTTTCTCTGTTATGATATTTAAATCAAAACCAGTGCCAGCCAATGTGCCATGTATCTCAGCACATGTAACCAGTCCCTACAGCAAATTGATCTTCACACTCTAGCACACATGAACAGTGTTAAAACAGCCCTTGAACAGCATGTCAGCTGGGAACAACTATTTCTGGAGCAACATTTCAACAACAGACTAACGTATATGCCCCACTGAAATAAAACCGTGTTTATATAGACACCAAGTTTCCAGTGGCAGGATTCGGTAAGGCTGTTATAGAACAGATGAGGGTGAAAAAAAGTAATTAACTATTTCATTGAATATAAATAATAATAAAAAAATCCCAACCGCAACCTTTGAATGATTCCATACATCATTAATGAGGAAAACTAGTATTCATGGAAATTTACCTTTTGGTGCTGGCTGATGAAATTATTGAGTGGTCAAAAGTGAAAAGACCAGCCTACGCTAACTTCTAATTTAAAAACAATTTTTACACTAACCCCTCAAAAATAGTTCGGTTTTTTTTCTTCACTAAACACTATTTTTGTTGTTCCTTTTTTTCCCCCTATTGGGTAGTTGTAAAAAGTCCCTCAAGGTGGGGAGAAGCTTTCTGCTGCATTTTATTCTGGGATTAGTCTGAAGTAAAGGGAAATTGTATCAAATTAGCAGACAGGAGTGTGAAAATTCTAAGTTAAAGGCAAAGAACATATTGACTTTACCAGGCTCCAGGTTTTGCCCCCTAACCTGAATCACACTCCTCTGAAATCCTTCAAAGTCTTTCTATCTCAGTGATTACACATTAAGTTTTCAATATAACTTCTTAGATCTACTTTTTGAGAAGACAAAATTACATTTCCTGGTTGTAGAGAGATTCTCTCCTAACTGGAGCAGAACAAGTGGGAGAAATAAGAATGTTGAATAAAACCTGATACACCATCTCTTATAAGATGGTTTGGGTTATATCCTCCCACAACTGTCTTGCTCCTTAGCACAGCCCATTTTTGAAAATGGAGGGAAGAAGAAAATTTGAAGATTTTTTCTGGAATAGCTGCAGTAGAATTTGATCCTAACTTCACAAGGAAGTTTATTTTCCCATAAACCAGCCCACTCAATTCTGCAAAACTAGAAAGGCTGAAAGACTTGAATAAACTGTAAAGTTGTTGAAACAAATGTTTCAGTGATTCTTTAAGGTCTATCTCTAAACCTTTCTCAGGTCATCCATCTTCATTGCTTACCCTCTTATAAGAGCAGAACAAAACAGATCCAAAAAGCCACTACCTCTCTGTAGGGAAGGTCAAAGGTAGGGCCACCATCCCGAAGTTTTCAGAGAGAAGAAACCCAACACTGAGGTCCTCAACCTGTACCAATACCTAACTGCCATCTTATCTATAAGGTGCCAAGAACTTTACAGCTTTGAGTTCACCAGCACCTGCTTAAGAACCAACCTTTCGGTAGCATCGAAGGTGCTTTAATATTTTAGGCGTAATCCTAAACTCCACATTTTTTAAAACCTTGGCTGATGGCTATTGGCAAAAATGCTATGCTTTCAGGAAGGGAGGTGGAAAGGGTCATAATTTGGTCATCAATATTTGATGCATCCCAGAAGAGGACATAAAAAGGTCTCATGCTAGGAGTGATGTGTTGTTGTTGGCTGTCCTTGTCCCCAGCTGTGATTGAAATGGATTCAGCATTTTAGGAGTGAGAATAAAAATGTAAATTGTTAAGTCCCCTAGCTATTTTGTGCTTGGTTTTAAAAATTATGAACTTGTGTGGTTTTCAGTCTGAGATGAGACTATTTTCTCTGTTTGATCACTTCAAATATTTGCCAGTGAGATTTCTTCCAGTGGGAAAGATCATGGCAAATGCTTTACTTCACATATTTAGACTTAAATGCAGAGTAAAAGAAGACATTCCAGACTCTGTGCTATTCTCCATCTAGAAGCAATTCCTAGGTAGCCAAGAATCTAAAGCAGCAAAACATGATCCATCCTTCACACATCTTCTAAAACCTGTCTTTCCCCAAATTTCTTCACCTTGTTTGTCTCTACAGTGCTATTTAAGTAGTATATATAACAGAGAGCCTTGTTTTTAATTAGTGTCCAGTTTCCTTCTTTGATGCCTTCTTAGATTACGTACTATTAGTACATTATTGATGAAAGATGCCCAGTCAGGAGTGATGGACAGGAAGGCCAGTTTTCTAGCAAGACCAGATCTAGTTTTTGCATTTCAAGATGATTGTCTGAAATGA
This sequence comes from Gallinula chloropus, assembly GCF_964237585.1. Taxonomy (NCBI): domain Eukaryota; kingdom Metazoa; phylum Chordata; class Aves; order Gruiformes; family Rallidae; genus Gallinula; species Gallinula chloropus. Next base: position 68,919,401 of record NC_140085.1, read on the forward strand.
TAGCCTGAGTATGTCCCCTTCCTCTCATCCTTCTCCACAGAAATCCCTTTGTGTCCCCTCAGAAAATGCGCTCTCAAAAGGGGCAGACAATAATTGTCACAGCTGAGCCTAACACTCATATTACAACATCACTGCATACATCCCAAAAGGTGGCTTTATACCTGGAACCTTCTGTTTGAAGAAGAGGTTTGCTCATTTCTCTGATTTCTTCAATCAAAGCAATCCATGACAGTGACCTGAAGGAAACCATTTATTCAGATGGAATTAGTTAGAAGTCACTGATTAATTTCATGAAGACCAGACAGACAAGCCTTCAGACAGACCAGTTGTCAGATTGTCAGTAACATTTGAATAATCTAAGCAGGGCCTTAAGTAAGGATTAATGGTGAAAAGCTCTATACCAATGTGGAAGTCTTGCTCCACTGACTAGCCCAGTTGTAAGTATGCTAGGATGATGGCTGGGATTGTGTGAACTGGTAAAATCACAGGAGTGAGAACTCAGTTGGGGCAAGAAATTGATTTATCTCACCTACTTGGGGATAATACAGAATAGAAGCATAGTTTATAAATACTCAGGAACTAGAAGAGTATAGGAATAGGCAATAATCTGGTTTTGGGTGGCTACAGGTCTAAGAGATGATAGTTACATTTTTTCAGAAGGGTATGAGTTCACTTCTTGAAATATTCAAATGACTGTTGGCTTTGCAGATCATGGGTGAGGAACTGGAAGGAGTATGCAAAATGGTTTAAAAAATACTATCGTGGATTGCATTGTCTTTCACACGTTGATTTTCCTTCTGAGGGATCCTACAATGTTCTATGATTTCTGGCACCATAGAATCATAGAATATCCTGAGTTGGAAGGGACCCATAAGGATCATCAAGTCCAACTCCTGGCTCTACACAAGACCAGCCAAGTCAGAGCATGTGGCTGAGTGCATCGTCCAGATGCTTCTTGAATTCAGTCAAGCTCGGTGCTGTGACCACTTGGGAGCCTGTTCTAGTGCTCAACCACCCTCTCAATAAAGAACCTCTTCCTAATATCCAACCTAAACCTCCTCTGTCATAGCTTTATGCTGTTCCCTTGGGTTCTATCACTGGTCACCAAAGAGAGGAGATCAGCGCCTGCCCCTTCACTCTTCCTTGTAAGGAAGCTACAGACCATGATGAAGTCTCCCCTCAGTTTACTCTTCTCCAGGCTGAACAAAGTTAGGGACTTGAGCCTCTCCTCATAGAACTTCCCCTCCAGATGCTTCACCATCCTCATTATTCTCCTCTGGGCACTCCGCAATATTTTTATGTCCCTCTTGTGAAATCACTCGATCCAGTCTCTGTGATTTGACTGGAGTGGGAAGCTGTTTCTGTATAGGTCAAATCTCATCAGACATGATGACATAAATGAAGATGAATCTATGCAATTCTTAAAGATTTCTTATATTTAAATTTTTGCAGCAGAGATGTGAGTTCAGTATGCTTCCATGAGCTACAGAAAACTAGCTCAGGAAATTTAGAATAAAACAAGTTCAGTGAAAACTTCAAGTGAGCCCTAGGTAGACAAATTACAGTTACAATGGTAACATCCTGAGCTCTTTGATTAAGAGATATTATAAATTGTGGTCACTACATGAAATATTACATTTTAATCAAAAGAATGAACCCCCATGAAACTTTGTTCTCTTAATAATATCCCTGGACATTAATGTTAGCGGAAAGTACCACCCACTCCAAACCCTCCCTACTGTACACTGTGGTTTGCCTAGAAGGCAGAATGATGACATACACTTGGTTGGTTTGTCAGATCTGAGGAGATCCCACAGTGAAGTGGGATGCATAATGAACTAATTTAAAATATTTGACTTGAATCACAGAAGAAAAACAACTTCAGCCTGAGTATTATACATTCAGTGAAGGCAGAGAATTATCTTTCATTTCCCATCTCATCTGCCCCGTGCTTCTCCCCTCCCCCCCCACCTCCCTCCCCCCTCCTCCCAAATCCCCTCCTTCTATCAGGGGAAGACAAACAAATTTTTTTTTTCTGTGCCAGTAGTTCATTTCACCTTTTTTGCATGACAAGAGATGCGCTGGGAAGACAGTGGCTTTGAGGGACAGAAATGCAGATGGCCATAAGAACGTCTGTGCCTGATATGTGAAGGAATTCTCACAGCTTTTAAGCTTGGGGTTTCTTTTTAATCGAGCAACATGCATTGGGTTATTTGGGGGAGTATGGAGACTTCACGTGAGGACAGGCAACACTGCTGAGCTGTATTTGGAGATTTTTAGTAATGCTACCTTAAATGTAGGCATGGCCAATTGGAAAGACCATTGGGGGTCCCCTTCTTGTTTTGCAGCCTTGTGTGCAAGATGCAGAAAAGTCACTGAAGATGCAAGGAGAGTGAGAAGTGCTACTGAGGTAACGGTGCAAGTGCAGGTGTGTTTGTGTGAGAGTCTAAAAGCTTATTAAAGTATCACTCTTCATCACAGAAACTTGTCCAGTCTGAATTCTGTCAACAAAGGAGCTCTGCTCTGCCCCCTCCTCTTTTGGGCTAATTCCCCTACTGTTAATTCCTCTACTGCCACCCACTATGCTTTCTATTTTGCTGTTGGAAGCAAGACACACTCAAAACAGAATAAAACAGCAGGAAACAACGGCAATGCTAGATATCTCGCTATGTGTCTGTCTGCCTCTGCAAGCATTCACTTTGTCTCCTGGACAAAGGAAGGCAAAGATGATTCAACAGCTCAAAGACCGTCCTGAGAAAGGAGACTCACAACAAAAGACAGTGGGACAAGGACTGAAAACGGGTCTGTGCATTGTCACAGTGATGCTCCTGAGAAGAAGGCAGTGGTGCAGCCCAGACATGTCCACAAAGCAAGAGAGCATTCTCTAGTGAAGACACAGCATAGTGAGGATAAATGCATGAAACTCCAGCTCTTGTCAAGATGGCTACTAACTTCTGCAAGATTAGAATAACTCTTCTTTAAAACTGAAACCAAGAAGTTGTAGTTGATGTCATCCAAAATTACTGTCATTTTCAGTATTTCTGACTTTCCATTCTCTTTTCAGTAGCTTGCCTGTTTGAAGAATATGAAGACTTTAAAAAATCAGCTGCAAGTAATTTCTCCATATTAAAAACAAACAGAAAATCTGAAATTAATCCCAAGGCAGCAGCAGGCTATGAACTAAGATCTAGTTCAAAGCCGAATCTCTATCTGCTAATACAGCCAGTTCAGCCAAAATAAATCTTTATTTTCACCAGATGCCACATGTGGCTTAAGTATTCCCACACATCTGCATTAGAATAATTTTCAGAGAGAAGATAAGTCCTTCCCTGGACAATATAAATGAAACTTTTGTGAGCTGGTCTTAAGATGATCCTTGATTTTCCACTCTTCTGTAAAACCTCTGGCCTTTCATGGATTAGCACATTCAACAAAGGTGGGGTCACCTACTTGTCTGTTGTGCTTAAATGAGTGCTAGTAACAATCCAGACTGGATACGCTGTGCCAGTTAACATCCACAAGTACAGCTGAGTGAAGCAACGTGATGGAACTAAGACTAATCATTTTGGTGTGTTAGTCACATTTTTTGAACTGATTCATTGTTGATATTTCTAAATTCTACTTAGTTTTTCTGTAGAAAGAAGATTCTGATTTCAGAAGCCTCGTTTAAGAATGCACAGTGGGGTTATGGTTGAAAGAGTTGGTAGAGGAGGTAATTACCCAACAAGTGTTGTGCCCTGGTGAAATAAATGGGTTAATCAAAGTGATGGAAAAATCATAGCCAAACCTTGTAGGTCTCCCGAGTCCTCATGTTCATAGAAGTTTTACTTAAAGACCCAGTCCTCAACATACTGTTTTCTCATAAAAATTTAAAATTTAATTGCGAGCAGATCTCTTCAGGCCTTCACAGATTAATAAAAAAAATCCCAAAAAGCCTAGAGAAAGCCTAGATACATCCTTAATTGTCTTACAAGCTTAAAAAAAAATCATTTCTCAAAATATATTTCCTCTAAGCCACCAGTTTTGTAAGAAAGAAATGTTGCTTACGGGACAGTGGGAATGAGGCGAGAACCTGGGAAAAAGTGTATTACTTTTTACATTAGGAGAGGGAGACCTGGAATAACATTCAGATGCGTTTAATAAGAGTATCCAAGATTTTCTGTTCATTTTGATCTGCCCTACTAGTGCAGGATCTTCCTTTCCAAGGTGGCAACTGTCTGCTGGTGTTTGCTGCTTCATCCCAGATTTAAGTAATTTAGCGCTTATCCACTATAGGAATATGAAAATGAAGACAGTGATCTCTAATTAGATGTGCACAGCAAGAAACCATAAAGAAAGATGAAGATGAGATAAAAAAAGACCTGACTGCTTTGAGGGAAGATGTCATTTTCAAAGAGATTGCACAAAAGAAACACACAGTGCTTGAATGACATGAGCTTTGTCACCAAGTTAAGTTCTGTGTAAGGAGATAGAAAGATGGACTTTTGAGGCAATTTAAAGAAAGAAAAAAAAAAAAAAAGAAATCCAGGAATTTTGACTGACAGGTTTAGCAGTGAATGAAAATCCCCAACACTTTGGTGAGCTGTGGTGACTGGAAAAAGTAAATATTAATGAAAAAGTTAGAAAAAAGGACTTTAGGGAAAAGAGGCAGTTGTCATCTATCCAAAATGTCTGTCGAATACTCTGAAAATGCAAGTTTCAGAGTCCCCAGCAAGATTTCCAAGCCTCTGGAACAGCCCAAGCCACATGAATGTTAGGGAAGTGTACTAAACCACTGCTTTCCTTTGGCCCATTCACCTAGAGTTGTTAGAGTTTCCTGTCTAGAGAAAAAGAATCTGCTACAGGGAATTCAGGAAAAATAGCTGCCTGGAACCACTATTACTTTTTTCCTAAAACTCTAATGATGCCCAATTTACCAAAAAATAACCGAAGTGTTTTAATCAACAGCATTGGTCTTCACTGTTACCAACACCAGCCAACACAGAAGTGCTTCACTTACTAGGAATGTTTCACACAGTGAAGTTGAAATGAACATTTAATTCTAGCTTTCTCGCTCATAAAATGTCATCCTTCTATCAGTCACTCTTCCTGCCTCTGTTTTGTACTTTGCCATGCCTAGGTATGAGGCCACATCCTCACAAATGTGGCTCAAGAGAAAACCAGAAGTAATAATGGGTAAGGGAGAGGGAGGAAAGACTGAAAGGAAATAAAGTACCAAACCCTATATTTTTACTGAACTTACTGATTTGTAAGAAGTTTTTCACACCAATATAATATCCAGGGAGATAGGGCAGGACTCCTGCTCATAATCCTGTTCATAAATTACCACAAGCAAAGCAGTGAATAGCTACTCTAGTTTGCTAAACCCATTTTCTCCTGCACAGCTCTCACAGCACTTATTCTTACCTTTATCCAGATGGAGTTCAACAAAAACAGGGGATGCAGATGACCATCCTTTGAGATTGCTTTTTTTTTCTAAGCTTCATTTCATGATTCTTATTCTCTCCTCCTCATCAGAAGGACAGCTTGCCTGGATCCTCTATCCCCTTCCCTATCTACCCTACCATGCTCCCCTCCTGCCTTTCTGAAGGTACATCTCCTCTTGCTCATGCTCTCCCACAAGGAGTTAAACATAATGCTGAAGGGAATGCTTCAATTTTAAATTTAAAATTATGTGGCATTCTGTTTCAGCCAAAGTGCCTGAAAGAAAAAGTTTGTTCAGAGAATGAGAGGTAGCATGCTATGGGTTTTGATTTCTCTGCATGAACTAGGGCTGAAACGAGAAGCTGCAAAAATGTGGCAGCTAAAATGCACCTCCGTGAAAATCTTGTATTCACTGAAGAGGAAGTGAAGCGATTGCCAGGAGGTCCCAACTGCCTATTGATACGCCGTCAAACTTTTCACCCTCGCCGTTCCACCACACCCACTTTAAATCCCAGCTCAGATTATTTTTATTTTTTCAAAAATAGCTCATGATTTCGTTGGGCCTACAGCTCATGGAGATTGTGTTGCCACTAAAAACACATAGCTAAACACGAGCGGGTAGGATTCAAAGGAACGAAGCAGATATATTTATTTATAATTCATAAAAAAAGCTCTGAATACAGATTAATGTTCCTTACTCAATACTTTTTTTATTGTTTCACCTGCTATACAGTGGGAATTGAAAAGGCTGACCGGTCATCTAATCTAACTGTAGCTGCTTGAAGTGTCTGAGGATTCTCTGAGGAAATATAAACTAAGAAACCGCCCACAGTAATACCTTGTAGCTGCCCGCCCAAGGTCAAGGCTCCCTGTGAGATAGTTCCAGGCTCTCCTAAATTACAAGTAAGCAGCTTCCCATGCACCCCATGACATTCACCCCTCCTGATAATATTTGCCTGGTTTCATTACAGAAAGAGGCACAGATGTGCCTTGCCATTCATGCAATGAGCCAGAAGTCCTACCCTGCACTCCCCATAACTGCCCTTCAAAGTATTCATGACATTTTTATAAAGAGGTTTAGTTTTCTTTCCATTTTCTGTGCTATAAACATTGGGAGGCCAGGGAGAGCAAGCCCAAATATTGTCTCATCCTAGCTGGCATAAGCAGTAAAAGGTGCAGTATCTACCCAATCCCAAGTGGTGAGTTTTACTTGTAGTGCTTTGCTAAATATCCTGTGTTATGTTCTTGCATCTTTTCTCCAGGCTCTTTCTTTTTTTTAGGTCCATCACACATAGTTAGATGGTTATAGTTCCTTTACAGCTTCTTTATTTTTGAACCTTATTTTTGTCTTTTCTAGGTCTTCTCTTGATTATCAAAGCCTGTGTTGCAGTATTCCTAAAGCCAAAGCACCTAGAAATGGGATATACTGTGTTTGGTTGAGGAATCCTGTTTTCAGTGTAATATTAAAAGGTGCTACCTGAAACAATTGTTTTGATTCTCCACTCAGGCTGTGGGGAAATGAGTCAGATTAATATTCACTCCACAATGACCTTGGTATTTCCCCCACCTAAATCAGCCTGCAGACACATTGCCCACTGAGCACACATGAAGACTGTGTACTATTTTTGTCTCCTCATTTCAAGTGTCAGCTGTCACTGACTTTGACGTTGGCTGAACATTCTTGTCTTTGTCTGGAGAAGATTCATTCATGACATGATCAGGCTTCCAATAGTGAAGAGCATTTCTTAGTTAGAGTAAGGATACGTCAGCAGTTAAAACTATTAAACCTCATTTCACTAAGGAAAAAAAGAATGGCTGGTAGACATACATGTTACATACCTCATGCTAGAGAAGCCAGGTTTTTTGTTAGACACAAGCATTCCCCTTTTCCTTTTGCACTGGGGCTATAGACTCTTATATTAGGCAAACTAATTATATAGAAAAAGATTTAAAACTGTAGCAGAAAAACTAATGAAATGTCACTTTTGGGTTCAACATGTCCTATAACAACGAATTGATCTATAGAGTGTCCTGCTCAACTGGGATTTTTTTTTAATACAAAATAAAAAAGTCTCTTGTGAACTTTTGAACCTTTAAACTTTTTTTTTTCAACAAAATATCTAAGTTAACAGGGGAAAAATAAAGTTTCTAAATAAAGTCTTCCCCTAGGACGGCATTTGTGTCTTGCCAAATTAAACTAACCAAAACTTTTGTTTCTCTAGCAATTTAGCTTCCCAAGAAAAATACACCTGCAGCTATCAGGAGCTTTGCTTGAGCATGCAAGCCTTCTATTTCATGAACAACATTAGAGGGCACTTCTGCATTGTGTTAGGCTTAAGTCAAAGAAAGGGACAAGCTTTACCTTATTGGCTGAATTGCGCTTGAATTCAGAGGCAACCCGAGATCTGCTCCAGCCTTACCCAGATTAATAGCTTATTCTGCAGGCAACTTCTTTGATCTCATCAAAGCTGATCCTGGAGTTAAGGCACAACCTGCTGTGAGGGAAGGTGGGAGCTGGTGCTCTATAAGTAGGTCAGTGGTTGAGATGGTGGGTTTGAGATGTGGGTTCTTGTTCTGCTCCACATTCCTCTGTCCCTGCACCAAAGTGTCTTTGCCCTTGTGAGCTCCCACCCAGGGTGCTGGATCAAAGGCAAGTTTGAGAACTGCAATGCAGGGTGCAACAGGCAGATGTTGTAGCTTTGACAGCTTCATCAATTTTGTTTGGAGTCTTTCTACATTTCATGCTTTTACAGCTTCGTGTGACAAAGGCACGTGATTAAGTTATAATCTCTGCTTTCACTGGGAAAAAAAAAAATTCCCAACCACCAAAAAACATCGTTCTAACTGGTTTGATTATAGAGGAAAGCTTGAAAAGGAGTTCTAAAAACTTAAAAATCAGAAGGTCATCGGGAGGGAAAGTAAAAACTCGAGTTTTATTTATTTATTTATTTAAGAAATGTTATGATTTTTAAACTAATTTCCTTATTTTGAGGGTGCTGACTCACATTTTATGAGTTTCAGGTTAGCAATGCTGACATGAGCAAACAAAAATCATTACTTAGTTCATCTGAAAGCCTCTAAGCAGCTGCTTCAATACCTGCTTTTCTTCAGTGATATGTTATATTCAAGTGAGTCACACAAAATTATCAGCAGAGAGAGGTTGCTGACCTTATTTTCCTATTTACCTTTCTTCAAGGCCTGACCTATGGAATGGAGCTCCCAAATCCAGACAAATGGTGACATGCCATTACGGTTTATCCTAAGCCTCAGTCCCCATTAGGAGGCAGGATTCCACAATATGCCTCAAAAGCAATCTTTAGTGTTTGTTATTGTACGGACTAGCTAGGCAAAGCCTGCTCTGTTTAGGCATCAGGTTTCCTCATCTGCTTTGAACCTCCCATTTCTCACTTATAACACCAGGGAAAGTTTGTAGGAACTGTTTGAGTGTTTTTCTCCCAATCTCACCTCAGGGGCAAAGAAGTGAAAAAAGATGGATCATCAGGAGGGCAATATGATGTTTCCTGTCCTGGTCTTGAAGCCATTGTTTCATATATGGAAAAATTTAGAAAGCACAGTGAAGGGAAGGCATGAAATCTTTTAGAAACAAGTTAGCTCTGAAGACCTGTCTAGCTGATGCCTGCATTCACCCATGAGACACAAGGAACACTCCTACAGAAGAAAGACACAAACAGCAGTCCCAGAGAATAGCAGGGGTCTGTTATAGCCAAGCTCAGAGGTGAACAGCCTTTTAGTTGTGTTATTAAGGTTCCTGGTACAATGCACACACCTCTGAGGGAACATGAACACTTGTACATCTGTTCATCCTCCCCCCCGCCCCGCCCTTTCAGGAATATGTCTGCCCCTCGTTTTGGCAGCAGCTCTCTTCAAGTTTCAACCATCTGATTCATACAGCAAAAAGTCTCCCCACAGAAAACATACTGGCTGAACCGCTTTGTTTTTCCTAGAGCAGTGCAAACAGTTATTGCAAGGGGAATTTCAGTAAGATTGTGCCTGGCAAGGAAAGCTCGCTAAATAAATACGTGATGTTAATTATCCTTCGCCTATTTCAAGTGAGCATTTCAAAGTGCTTTGCAAACCATTAATTAAGCTGCAATTTAGTACCATGAGGTAGTTAAATATTATGAACGCTGTTTTCTGCAGCTGGGAGACTATGACACAGAGGGCAAAATGACCTGCATGAAGTCTGTCAGCAGTAGACCTGAGACCCAA